>NC_136428.1:221893397-223192897 GCF_052849685.1 Lactuca virosa
CAATGATTTGGTGCACTAGAGAAGCAAAGTTGATTGGTGGATCTGCCTTCCAAACCTATATGGACATAGGCAATGGCAACGAAAGGCATGCTATGGTCAAAAAGTTTGATCATAAGAGAAAGGAAATGTCTGAAGTAGTTTCGTGTGCTGTTCCAAAAGAGTCAATTTGCTTTTATTGCCAAGAGAAGGGCATTGGAGACGAAGCTGCCCTATCTACCTGAGAGATCTAAGAGACGGGAGAGTCAAGACGTATGGCTCTGCTTCAGTTAAAATCCATTTACTTACTCTCTAAGTTCCTATTTTTGATTCTTGATACATTATGTGACAAGATTACATTTTTGATGTTTTGTAGAATCGAAGAAAAGAACGGAAGCTTAAAGGAAGAAGCGTGCTGAATCTGATCGTGAAGAAATGGATTTCGATCGCATGGATTCGAAGATCGGATTTTTTGAGCTGCTACTTTAGAGTTAGGATAGATTGCTAAGAAATGTAATAGCATAGTTTTTCAATTGAGTTGCGTTGTAAGGACAAATTTTTCCGCAATAAAATAAATTTTGATTTTTTCTTATTTATTTATCCTTGCAATGACATGTATGAAAAATTGATATTTGTGTATTTCTATTATTAGCAATGTTGACATGGATGTGATTCTTAGTTATGTTATTTATGGTAATGTCATAATTTTCTAAGTAAGGAAAGATTCTCATCGCCCAAGTTTCAATTGGACAGAAACTTGGAATCTTACAACTTGTATTGTGTGATGTATGGAAATCTTGGTACTTAAGTAATTAAAACTAATTCCTTGTTCACATAAGTATGTGAGTTAGGTGAAGGACTAAAGGAACTAGTACACAATTTTGTGGACTAGTCAAGTCCACCATAAATAATAATAACATTATTCGTCATGATTTACTAAAGGTCTAGTAAATGTGGTTATACTTACAAGATTAAGTGTAATTCTGAATCATTGAAAAGTTTCAATGAATGGAAGAACGAATAAGTAGAATCAATGAAGGCAGAAAGATAAAAAGTTTCTCCAATCTAAGAAGAAGGGAGAGTACTTTTGTATCGTGTTTTATGATCGTGTTGGTAATCGTAGGAACCATATTACAATTCATCCTCTAAGGACACCTTAGTGCACTAGTTTGGCTAAGAAGAGGAATCGGGAATTGTTATAGTGGTTAAGTCAATAAGATGTATCGTACTTCGTTCCAAAATCAAGTCTTAGAGTCATACTCCAAGATTGTGACTTGAGTGACATAATCTTAAGTAGGAATGTTCTTACACTTGCACATTTTGGTAAGTTGTGATGTCTTGAATAAGACAAAGACCAACTGGTACCAAATTACGTGTAGGTTTTGTCTTGATATAGACACACACTAACTCTTGGATATTTGTTTTTTGTCAAGAAATGTTTCTTGATAAGAGAATTTAATATGTCAAGAGGTCAGTGGGAGTCTAAAGATCTTGAAAAGTTTCAAGAACAAGTCAAGAAGTAAACCTATTAAACACTAGAACACGACTTCAGGATTGTAACCTATCGTGTTGACGTATTCTTGTTTCTGTGCCAATCCAGTTGAGTTGATTATGCATATGAGTTCTACGAGTTCTCAACAAAATGCATAAGGCAAGCACCTTGTTCAATGAAAGTACATTGACTGGCATAGGTGAGCTGCTAAATAACTTGGAAGCAATGGTGGGACCCTTGATGGCAAAGAATCAAGTATGAACAAGTTCTGTCCATAAGAGTTTGGATTTGTCACAAACATTATCTTATGATTATGGTTATGACAAATTCACATGGATAGGAACACATGCACCATAAAATCTAAGTGTCATAAGGTTTCTCTCCTTCATGAAAATGGTTGTGAGGAAACGCTTTCACTAAGAGAGATTTTAAGAAGATAGCGATTATGTAAATTGCATTCTCAAATTCGATTATGATTACGACATCCCTCTTCATAGTTCGAATTGTGAGATTTGGCGATTAGTCTGAACGTCTGGGACTTAGTAATATAAGTTCTGAATTAGTTTAGACACACATGTGAGCTATCTAAGGAAAGGTGCATGAGTTTGAGAAGCTTAGATAAAGGATTATCGAAGCATATCATATTAAAAAAAAATGAACTTTGGAAGTCAATAAGTATTGTTTTCTAGAAGTTTAACTGATTTCTAAATACATGTCAAAGCTAGTGGGAGCATAAATGTTATGCTGGAATGGATATAATCATCATGTTAGTGGGAGCATGATTATTATTATTTTGATTATTGCAAGTTGGCAATATTAATTATAGAAAAACAAAAGTTTCGCTTTGCAAAGTTGCAGGGGTTGAAAAGTTGTTTTTGCTATAATTAAGGGAGAGAATGTTATACTTCGTTTCCAATCTAAAAGCTTAGATCGAGAAATTTTATTTGAATTTAGTCAAGGATATATTTATTAATTTACGACATCCCTCTTCATAGTTCGAATTTTGAGAACACGGCAAATAGAAATATTATGGCAATATTATAGCAAGAAATTGGTAAAGTATTACGTTTTTCATTATGAATCGTATCCCATATGCTTCGGGTATAGGATCGATTGCATATGTTGTAATATTCGACTGTTCTAAAATTTTCCAAATGCCTATGGCATTAAGAGGGAAAAAGGGACTAGAACCGGATTTGACTAAAATAATTAAATAACTGTCAAGGACAATCTAAGGTTCGCTAAGGATTGGTCGCTTGTGAGCAGTTGGAAGTACACTAATAGATGGACCATATTGATATTATTATGAATAGACAAGATTCTATTTAGAATGAGTTGTCATATGGCAAATATGGAAATGTTTCCATATTGGGAGTTGAACGTTAAGAATTTATGTCTAGATTAGAAACTTTTATGCAAGAAGGATGTTCAAAGGAATGTACTTTGAATGTGAGACTTCGTATCTATGAAATTGCCTTGTAGCAATCTCCAATAGAGAACTTTGTAATTTCATTGGCAAAGTGTTGGTGACTTTTGTGCAATAAGATTACAAAAGGATAATTGCATAAAATGTTAGAATCTAACATATTTTCAATAGTGGCAAGAATTTGGTATTCTTACACTAATGATAATGATCGGGAATTATGAAATGAGTGTGATTGCAAATGTTATTCAATTATACTATTTCACAAAGTAAGGACCATAGGTAAACATAGTGTGCATGCTAAGAGCATGGGACAATTGTCGTTATACTTCAAGTAAGAAGTTGATTACCCGAAACAACAAATAATGAGTAATCAATATGGTGATTAAATAAAAGGTGTTTTATTTATACTCAAAGGTTTGGGGCCATATATGATTAGTATTATTCTTGTATTTCACTTTGCATGTTTTGACTAGGTGAATAATAAGATTATTCAAACCGTCCACAGTCGCTCATTCTTTGGAAGTAGGAATGAATGAAGACTGTCATGAATCCGTCTGTAGATTGACTAAAGCATTTAGTCATAGCACAAGTTTGCTACAGAGTTCATGAGTGTTGCTATAAGATTAGAGTATTGGATTAAACCCACACTCACTTAGATCGCTTCATGGATTGTATCACGAGTGATTGGTGAGACAATGATATCTTATATTCTTGAAACCGAGACGTCTAAGTTGTATTCTGCAAGTTGGTTGCACATTCATAATATGTAAAAACACCAGTAACTTGGTGTTATAAAACGTATTGTTGTGTGTGATTTGATGAGTAGGTACAAGCGAGCATTGAGTCAAAGTTTATCCATTCCTTTTACCCAAAGTAGGATAAAAGCGATATATGTGGGCCCCTCGATGATTTAGTGATGACACCCTAAGTGCTTGGCCAAGCCGGGACTGAGTTGATGTGCTCAATTGTAGTCTGTTGTCAGTTGTCATAAATCGAAAATCGGGAAACAACACATGAACAGAGAGTATGATTAAAATCCATGTCTCAGTTCATACGATATCTAGAATAGAGGAATATATGATCCCTTATCTGAAGGACAGGTTGCTGATAAGATCAGAGTTCGACAGCGTCTTTGAGAGCTACGATTGCTAATCGGATTGTACTTGCATTTATAGTTACTAGACTTATCCAAGTGGGAGACTGTTGGATTAGTGTCTAAGCCCGTAACTATATTTGGTATGTACTTGACCCGGTTGTGCATGGTCCTTTTGGGTTGCCTTCACCAAAGCAACTTGATAGGATGATTTATGGAGAAAGATGATTAATTATGATTTATTAATATATTATATGAATAATATATTAAAGGAGAAATCATATTGTTTAATTAATATTATTCAAGAATTAATTGATAGTTAGTTTTGTGACTAAAAGACATTAATTAAACTTAGGGGACTGGAATTGTAAGATAATTGCAATTGGGCTATGGATCACCTTGGAACATAGGTTGGACGAATTCTATGGGAAGCCCATAAGGAATTCGTCCAAGGGGTGTTCTAAAGGGAGTCCATGGGCTGCTTGGAGCCTAAGCAGTCAAATTAGGGTTTCCTTATTTGATAACCCTAATAGCCTCACTATATGAAGACCCCTATGGCCCCCAAAACGTGGTGAACTCCCTTGGAAGAACCCTAGGTCGTTTTTGGTGCTCCTCCTTCTTCTCATAAGTTATTCTCTTGCTTGTGGTGTTTGTAAGCCATTAAAGGAGTGACACTTGTGACTCTAAGCTACAAAGACAAGAAGATTCAAGCCATTGAAGAAGAGGTAATCATCTAGATTTGCTCTTATGTGATAATTTCGAAATGCATATGCTAGATTAGGGTTCTTAAGTCTTGGATGAATTGCATGTATAATTAGAGAAACCTAGATCCAAGCATTAGGGTTTGCATGAGCACATAGGATATTCTTGTGTATAAAACCCATCACATTATTCATTGCATACTGTTTCAAATTATCAACTTTAATACTTGAATTAAAACAATAGTTGTCCCATGCTCCAAGCATGTACACTATGTTTTCTAAACACTAGTCATGCCATACACCAAGTACGCACACTATGTTTGTCCAAACATTAGTTATGCCATACACCAAGTATGCACACTAAGTTTGTATATGATCTTTACTTTGTGAAATAGATCGATTGAACATAATCCTAATGATTCTCATTTCACAATCCCAAACCCTTACCGCAAATGCAAGAATTCCAAATTCCTGCCATTTACCGAAATCTGTTAGATTTTGAACTTATATGCATTGATACTCTTGTAATGATTATGCACAAAGTCACAAAGACTTGTCAACAGTCATTACAGAGTATTCCAATGGAGATCATTCCATGGAAACGAAGTCTCAAATTCAAAGTACATTGCTTTGAACATCCTTCTTGCATTAAGTTTCCTAATCTTACACAGATTTAATGAATAACTTCCACCTGTGGGAATATTTCCATATTCTCATTTTGACTATCACGTCTGAACAAGAGTTGCCTCTTTTCAGAATATGTCAATATGGTCCTCTCCAAAAATTCACACTATACTTCCAACTGTCCCTGAGCAGCCAATCTTTGGTAAACCTTAAATTGTCCTCGACAATTGCTTAATCACTTTAGTCACATCCAATTCTAGTACTTTTTCCCTGTTAATGCCATAGGCATTTGGAAAAATTTAGAACAGATGAATATTATAGCACATGCAATCGATCCTATATCTGAAGCATATGGGACAAGATTCATGATGTCTCACATAAAGACATCATTCTAGACCAGTCTTTTGCTATAATATTTCTATTTCTATTTGCCATGTTCACATAATTCAGATTATGAAAAGGGATGTCGTAATCATAATCGAATTTTAGAATGCAAATGATGTTCCTATATATAGAAGTTCCTTATGTTGAACCATTCCAACATAACATTCATATATATACTTGACTAAATTTGATTAAAACCTCAATCTAAGCTTTTAGAATTGAAATGAAGTATAATTTCCTCTCCCTTAATTATAGCAAAACAATTTTTCCCAATTCAAACTTTTGTTTTCTATAATTAACATTGCTAACTTGCAACACTTATTATAATTATCATACTCCCACTTACATGATGATTATTAGCATAACACTTATGCTCCCACTAGGTTTGAAATATACTCAGAAATCAGCTGGACTTCTAGAAATCAACACTTTATTGACTTTCTTACCAAAGTTCAGATTTCTGATACGAGATGCTTTGATAAAACTTTATCAAAATCATACACCTTTCCTTAGATAGCACACATGTGTGTCTAAACAATTTCAGAACTGTGAAAAGGGATGCCGTAATCATAGTCTCAATTGTTTAGACCATTGCCACTTCTCACAAGTCCATGTTAGTGTGCCGGTTAACCACACACGCTCCACTAACGACTTTGAGAATGAAAATATCACAATTGCTACCTACTTAAAATCTACTTAGTGAAAGTGTTTCCTCACCATCATTTTCATGAATCGGAGAGAAACCTTATGACACTTAGATTTTATGGTGTATGTTTTCCTATCCATGTGAATTTGTCAAAACCGTAATCACAAGACAAGGTTAGTGACAAATCCAAACTCATATGGATTGAACTTGTGCAATCTTAAATTCTTGCCACCTGGCAGCACAAGGGCCTGCCATTGCTTCCAAGTTGTTATGCAACCGGTTGAGAACTCTCAGAACTCATATGCAAAGCCAACCTTAACTGGAATGGGCATAGAAATAGGAATATGTCAACACGATAGGTTATAAACCTCAAGTCGTGTGCTAGTGATAAACTACAAGTTTTATTCTTGATTAGACTCTTTCAAGATCTTTTAGACTCCCACTATCCTCCTGACATATAAGACTCTCTTTCCAAGATCCAATCCTTAACAAACAAATATTCAAGAGATAGTGCGGATTCTTATCAAGACAAACACTTCACACAATTGGTCTAAGTTGGTGTCTGTTTTAGCCAAAACATCACAACTTACCAATTTCAAATGTACAAGAGTAGGACACATTTTACTCTTACATATGACAAGTGTTATAAACCTTCTCAAGATTATGTCACTCAAGTTACAATCTTGGATTATTACTCTAAGACTCAATTTTGGAACGAAGTATGATTCATCTTTATATTTAACCAATTCAACAATTCACGATTCCTCTTCTTAGTCAAACAAATGCACTAAGATGTCCTTAGAGAATCAATTGTGATATGGTTTCATAATCATTAAGATGATCATAAACATGCTACTAAAGTACTCTCCCATCTTTTCAGATTTGAGAAACTTTTTATCTTTCTGCCTAATTTGATTCTTCTCATTTGTTCTGCCTTACACTGAAACTTTTCCAATGTTACAGAATTATACTTAAACTTGTAAGTATAACCATATTTACTAAACTTTAGTAAATCATGACGAATAGTCTTATCGATCTTTGTGGTGGACTTGACCAGTGCACAAGAATGTGTACTCGATCCTTTAGTCCTTCACTTGACTCACATATACATGTGAACAAGGAATTAGTCTTAATTTTCCGAAGATGAAAATTCTCATTCATCATACAATACAAGTTCCATGATTCCAAGTTTCTATCCAACTGAAACTTGGGTGATGAGAATCTTTCCTTATTTGGTAAATTTAGACACTACCACAAATGAAAGAATCAAATCCATTTTCCGATATTGCTATTAACGAAATCATATAAGCAACAATTTTTCACAAATGCCATTGTAAGGATACTTAAAGTAAATAAAAACGAAACTTTTCTTTTATTTAAAACTTGCGGAAAAAACTTACCCTTACAATGAAAATGCATATGAAAACAATGTTGTTATCTATTCCTAAGCAACCTATCACAACTCTTAAGTAGCACCTCAAAAATTCTGATCACCGAACCATGCGATCGAAATCCATCTTCGCGATCAGAATTAGCTTACTCTTCTTTAAGCTTCCTCTTTTTTTTCCTTGATTCTTAAAACTTCAACATGTGACCCAGTCACATCATGTAATAAGAATCTCCAAATAGGAACTTAATAGAGTTAGATAGTGGACTTACCTGAAGTAGAGTCAAACTTTTTGACTTGACCAACCTTATGATCTTTCAGGTAAATAGGGCAGCTTTGCAACCAATTCCCCTTCCTTTGGCAATATAAGCATATGGACTCTTTGGGAATGGTACACGAGACTGTCTCAGACTTAGCCTTTCTCTTTACCATTTGGTCAACCGAGTTGACTATGGCCGATCCCTTTCCATTGGGAAGAGAAAGCTTTTCTGCATTTTCAATGTTACCATTGTCAATGTCCATGGAGGTTTTCGGAAGTTGATCTTCTAATCAAATTTGCTTTACCAGTGCTCCAAATCATTGTTGATTCAGCTGCACCTAGCAAATAGATAAGATCATTAAGCGTCATGTCATGGTCTGTTTCATAGTAGTCCTAAAGGACCTCACTATGTGACTTAGAAAGTGATTGAAGAACCTAGTCAACATCTAACTTCCTCAAGACCTTGACACCCAACTCTCCCGGCTCGTCAATATGTGACTTTATCTCCCAGATGTGAGCACACATAGACTTTGCTTGCCAATAGGGCTTGAGTGACCTTTAACTTTTCAAAAAACTTGTGGGTTAGGGAGAATAATTGGAGGAGGTGAAGGAAGAGAAGTATGATTTCCATGAACCAACCATGGGACATCATCTTCATTAGGAAAACTTGTTCCTAGGGATTTGGGAAGATCATAGTTGTCTGAACCAGACACTTACAACGGGAGAAATTCAAGTTAGTTGATTTAAAGTCCTTAATATAACACCCAATATGAAATATTAAGGCTAGGACCCAACACAATATTTTTATAACTTGGAAGAGGGATGCCGTAATGCAAGCTATAAAATATTTGAAGGTAGGTGAATGACGATTCACCAGTTTCCACCATGAAAAACGAAATAGAAATATTAGGTTTTAATTGGATTTGAAACTCCTAAATCTTTTGACATTCATTGAACTTTTCAATGGCATGTTTCAATCTCGATTGTGCCCTCTCAAGTTTTGTGACTGGGATGCCGAGGATCACAAAACAATGTGTGAATAACCATGCAAATATACTTGGTACCCTTAATATTTATCACTTAATCGATATGCCGGTTAACCACACGCGCTCCACCGATCCTATGATAAACATTAAGTTACCCTTTGCCTACCTTGTTAAATCCAAGTTAGTGTGTCGGTTAACCACACGCGCTCCACTAACGACTTAAGCAAGGTGCAAAGTGTAATTTTATGGGTTAGCACCAAATTTACATTTTCCTAAAGTAACTAAGATTGCGAATTTAGAAAAGGTTTAGTTACTTTATATTTATCATTATACTTATGATGAAAATTATAGTCCTTGTCCTACCCGTTCGGCTAACGACCCTCCACCAGTTAAGGAAGAGGTGGGTGAGAGTGGACACCCATTCAACTGCCATTTTATAGGCAGTAACCTTATACCCCCCTTAAAGACCGACTTCGTGAATGGGGCCTACTAACGGTAAGACTGACTTTGTTCTTATACATATATATATTATTAACTTATAATACTATAAAGTATAAGGGTTGAATTTTTAACTATTAAAACTCTAGGGTTTGGAATTAAAGTGTGTGTGAGACTTTACAAATTCCAAAACTTGAGGGCAAGTTTTGAACTATTCAAAAACTTTTGGATTTTCATAACTTATGAGTTTAATTAAGGTTTTAAAACTTTAATGAAGAGACTCTTCAACATCCATAACTTGAGGACAAGTTATGGAGTTCTTAAAACAAAAAGACTCTTCAACTTTTGTAACCTATGCATTTTAATGGATCTTTAAAAGAAATGTCTTTTGGTAATCCATAACTTGAGGACAAATTATGGACTCCATTAAAAACACATTTAGATAATTCCTATGATCTACCATAACTCATAAATGTATGAACAATCATATCAACAATTTCAAGAATTACATAAAAACACATACGACTTGAAATTTTGATAACCACCTTGAAATTGGTTTACCATAATCATTACCACATCAAAAACAGATTTTATAAGTCCAAAACAGTTTAAGGTAATGATTCTAGACCAATTCCAGCTTTAAAACTCGAAGATATGCTGTCACGGGGTCCAACTCGTCGAGTGCATGAACCAACTCGTCGAGTTGGATGAATTTAGGCATGGACTCGTCGAGTGAGCTGACCAGACAACATATAAACTTTGATTTTTAGCAATTTGCATCAAGTATAAAAGAAAACAAGCCTAGGCTTTGATAACACTGACGGGTTTTGAGCATTCTAACACTCCTATGGTGTACATGCAACCCTATAAACCTTGGATCTATGTTTTCTCTATTATACATGCAAATATTCAATATTCCAAGGTTTCATCCTAACTAGCATAATATGGAGCAACTATACTACAAAAACCTAGTTAGATGAAATACTTTGATGGAGCTTGAAGTCTTGGTCTTTAAGAGCTTAACCCCAATAGTGTGGAAGCCTCAAGTGGAATCACAAATCACCAAAAACACCTTGGAAAACTTGAGAGAATAGTTCTCACTTCTAGAAATCGGCCCACCCTTTGTACTCACACACTAGTGCAAATTTCAAGTGCCAAGGACCTCTTTATATAGTATGGAGGATTAGGGTTACATTCATGTAAACCCTAATATCCATGACCTTTCAATTCCATAGGATCCATGGTTGAAACACTCCATGGACTATCCATGAAAGCTCAGCCCAAGCTAAATGAACTTGGCCCATTCCATTTATATACAAAAGTACATATTTAATTAGTTCCTTTTGATCACTAAATTAATTCTAAATTAATTCTTGATCAATACTAATTAAATAATATGATTCCATATTAATATATTAGAACTTATAATATATTAATATAAATCATAAACATACTATTCTCAAAAGACTATCCATATAAATTGTTCCGATGAAGTGCAACCCAAATGGACCATGCCAAGTCGGGTCAAGTACATACCAATTATAGTTATGAGCTTAGACACTAATCCAACAAAAATTGCATCCTTGAATGGTGACTTGGATGAGGAAATATACATGAAACAACCTGAAGGGTTTGTGATGCCTGGAAACGAATACAAAGGGTGCAAGTTAAAGAAATCATTATATGGTTTGAAACAAGCACCAAAACAATGGCATCAAAAGTTTGATGATGTTGTCTTGTCTAATGGTTTTGCATTAAACCAAGCTGACAAGTGTGTATATAGCAAATTTGATACTTCTGGTAAAGGAGTTATGATTTGTTTACATGTGGATGATATGTTGATTTTTGGTACTGATTTAGAAGAAGTTGATAAAACCAAGAAATTCTTATCATCTAGTTTTGAAATGAAAGACCTGGGGGAGGCTGAGGTAATTCTTGGTATAAGAATTAAACAAGGAAATAATGGGATTTCAATTTCTCAATCTCATTACATTGAGAAGATATTGAAAAAGTTTAACTTTGAGAATTGTTCTCATGTTAGCACTCCTATAGATCCTAGTCTCAAGCTTCTACCTAATAAAGGATCTCCAGTGTCTCAACTTGAATATTTCTAGGGCTATTGGTTGTCTAATGTATGCCATGATTAGTACTAGGCCTGATATAGCATATGATGTGTGAAGGCTTAGTAGATATACTAGTAATCCTAGTTCACATCATTGGCAAGTTGTGAGTAGAGTATTCAAGTACTTGAAAGGGACCATGAATTATGGTTTAACTTATAGTGGATATCCTTCTGTCTGATGCCAGCTAGATTAACAACTTAGAGGATCACTCCTTTACAAGTGGTTGGGTGTTTCTTCTTGGAGGAGGTGCCATTTCTTAGGAATCTAAGAAACAAACTTGTATTACTAACTCAACTATGGAGTCTGAGTTTGTTGCATTGTCTGCTGCTGGTAAAGAAGCTGAGTGGCTAAGGAATTTGATTTATGAAATTCCATTATGGCCCAAACCGATATCTACCATTTCTATCAGATGTGATAGTGCTGCAACCTTGGCTAAGGCTTATAGTCAAGTGTACAATGGAAAGTCTAGACATTTAGGTGTTAGACATAGCATGATTCGTGAGCTCATCATGACTGGTGTGATATATGTGGAGTTTGTAAGAACTCAGTTGAATTTAGCCGATCATCTAACCAAAGGGTTAGCAAGAGATCATGTGCACAAGGCGGTTGTAGGGATGGGTTTAAAGTCCACTTAAAATCTTTTATATTGAGACACCCAATTCCCATCTAATGCAATATTAGATGTTGAATTCAATGTGGAAAGCTTGATATTTGAAGATTGGAACACATTTTATGATCATCCCAAGGTATGTGTTCAGTACTGCAAGTTAAGGAGGTTGAAATTTTATTTCTTAATAGTTCTTTGAAAAATTGCATTTGCAGGTGCAAGAACAAAAGAACTACCTATATAAGCATGAAGTTTAGCTGCTTCAAGAAGTTGGGACTTGGCTTTGATATGCTTATTGAATGATGGGACACAAGCTAGTAAAATATATTGTCAAGTTAGAACTTTGAGAATGAAAATTGTTGTGTATATTATCTTGATGTATTCACTTAGAATAGAAAGGGTTCAATCATTAGCGACACCCTGATATTCGAATATTTGGAATGAATAATATACTAATGTGAAATTCAATCGTCATGATATTTCATTTATGCATCAGTTTGTTGTTGTTATGATTTTATTTTAAGTTAATCAAGATTACACTTAAATGGGGGATGTTTGTTGGTGATTTTATATCACTAATATTATTTAAGTGTAATGGGGTTAATTTGTTGATCAATGTCACTTTGACAATTATCGAACAAATTTAGTATGGTGCGGAGTGCACATTTGTTTGATTTTGTCATTGTTGAAAGTATACTGCTATTTAGGGGCGAAGCCCCTGAACTGACGGGGGTCCGGGGGCAGCGCCCCTGGGAGCGGGGTCCAAGGGGCAGAGCCCCTGGCTAGGGTCGATTTATAGACCCGATTTTTTATATTAGTTATGTTACTATATAAAAATGTTTCAGAAATCCGTATTTTTTTGTAAAAACACCCAGTTTTATGATCCATTTATAGACCCGATTTTATATTAGTTTTTTTACAGATAATATGACCGTTTTTGGACAGGAAGTTAGTTTCTGTTATATGATCAATTTCGGATTCATTTTGGGTATAGATTTCATAACACCTTCTTCATTCTCCATTTCTAGAAAAACAGTGAGTTTCATCCGATTAGAGATTTTGAGTGTACCCTTGAAATGCTTTAATCTGAAAGTGTTTCACAACTTTCACTGATCCAAGTTTATCTATATCCCGTTTTTTTAACAACATGGACTTTATAAATGTTTTAAACATTTTTAAAGAAAACCTTATTTCTTTTTAGATCGTACTAACGGCGGTTTCAAACATTGACCTCCGATCTTATGAAAAAACGATCCAAGTATAATCGATATCGATTTATCTAGATGAGATGATCTTGAGACCGTACAATCATACAATTAAGATCACAATTTTAACAATCTTGTAAGGAGCACATCTTTAATTAAAAGATGATATAATATTATTTTGATTAATATTTCGATAGATTATCTACATAGGTTAGATATCATTATATTTTGTTGCTAGTACATATATAGTCTTTCAAATTTTTGTGAGGGCTTACCAGCGGTGATTTATATGTCGATCGACCGTCACAATTCTCTTGAGAACCCAGTTTGATGGATTTGTGATAGAATTTTTCCTTGGCTAATATTAGTGTGTAAAAAGTGTGTTTGATTTTATTTTGTAATAACGTATCAAAACATTTACATTCAACATCTCCTTTGCATTACACAAAAATTGTGTCACAATCATGTTCTAATATATAGAACCATGGAAGGCCCGACAAGGGTGTATGAGTTTGGTAGAAAACTCATTATTTTCCGTGGACTTAAGTCATTCTTGCATTTTATAATACTCTTTAAACTTCTATAGGTGGTCACAAGTAGTTTAGATATATCGTGATAGAATCTAATGATTTACAATGGTGTTAAGATTCATGTCAGTATCTTTTCATCCTAAACCATACGTACTTCATAATAGAGGCATCCATTATATATAAGCATTTAAAAATCTATCCAAAAAAACAAATCACGCGCGGTAGTATCTTTTGATTGTAAATCGTATGTACCATATCTCTTTTCGAAAAAGTGGTCCTATCGCTACCAATGTGCGAGTAACATCAATAACAATAAACCCGATTGAGACATCGTAAACCATACAAGACAAGATAACCACAATAATCACATCTTTTTGGTATTATCAAAATGTGGTCCTTCAACAACGAACATGACACACCTTCAAGCTTTTTCTTCAAACAATAAAATATGTTCAGTGTTACAGACTAAATTTACTTGTAGTTTGAAGATTATATTCGTAAAAAAAAAGCATTTTATATATGGTCGATAAGAGCATATCTATTGTTAGAACATATATATCTATGATAGCCATAAACAATATTATAGCACTTATAATGTTCTTATGTTTTTTAAGCAAAGAAAACATTATATATATCCACATCTACTCTGATATTTGTTAATTTTTCATTTCAAAGATGATAACTTTTACATTGTCAATGTATATAATATATCAATCATTATGGCAATAATACATAAACTAGATTTGCCACTAGGAAAAAGATGATCAAACAAAAATAAAGGAGGGTTAGAATGTCTCCATCAAGGAGGGCCATAGTATAACCTGCTGGAATCAACAAAATGTCCATTGCCATTGTCATCTCTCTCTCTCTCTCTCTCTCTCTCTCTCTCTCTCTCTCTCTCTCTCTCTCTCTCTCCCTGCAAATTTCGTCTTTATCAAAACACTCATAAGAACCCAATGCGTAGAGACCAAAAGGACCCACAAAATACAAGTAGATATGTGGCATTAAAGATAGAAGACATTGAACAAGACAAAAAAACCATTCTGAATCGAAATGCTTAGATTTATGATCTGCTCATTGCTGTTGCCCGTAGATCATCATCTGTCAGATGTCTATAGTAATAAGAAACCTGAAAATTACCATATATTTTATCTGTCTTCAGATCATATTAACTGATATTTATATATAGTATCTAAACATATATTAATGAAAGTATGTATTGTAAGCGTTTAAATGGTATTCCAAAATACGTCAAGAAATCAGAGTGAAGCTAAATCAATCTGATTATCATTCTTGAAAGCAATTGTGACAAGTTAAAAAATTGTGAAGTTGCCAAGGCGATGTAACTTGAGTCATTTTCGTCCCGCAACTAAATTACATAAATCAGAAACCATTATCAACTTGTAGGAGTGATTAAGGATTATGGGGCAAGAATTTCTACCTCAAACTTTCTCAAATTAAACACACAATCACACATGGTTACAAACGTATTTACAACAACCTGTCAAGTGATTTTTATGTGAAAAAAGACACTGACAGACGCCTACTTTGCTATTGAGAAAAAAGAAAAGCAAAAGAAAACCTTGAGGATTTCTTTAGGGCCATTAGTATACATTAACTTGTAAAGTGATGATGCCTAGGGTACCTTAATCTAGATATGTTAGGTCTTGATCAAGTCTAATTAAAAATAGAGATCTCTTAAAAATATATAGTTACACACATATTCTAACGATATATATATATATATATATATATATATATATATATATATATATATATATATATATATATATATATATATATATATATATATATATATATATATATATAATAATTTTAAGTAATCATTATAAATGTATAGGAAAAAACTTCTATCTTTGTAAATTAATAATATTTTAGAAAATCTTTGATTAATTATTATAATTTAAAATTATCAATAATGTTTTTCTTTCTCACACTGTGGTTTCCACGGATTTAAACCTAGTTTAAATATATAATTTTGGTGTCCCGCATTGGTCAATTCACGAGGAGAATTCCTTGATGATATCCAATAAATCGAAGATATAATACAAATGAGCAATTGTCTTTTGTAAGAACAATTTTGTTTTTGACATGTACAGCCAACATTCGAAGTTTTACACTTAACCAATAATCATCATCTAAATCAAATGACTAATAAAAATCACTATATCATGTGATTGATAAAAAAAATAAAAATAAAAATAAAAATAAAAAAAAAAAACCTGGAACCACACGATTTACGTATATATTTTTTAACTAAGGAAATTTTATTAAAAAAGAACTTGCAACGAACTAGAGGGCAACATATAAAGCACGATAGACCAATGACAAGCAATCCATCACAACATATCGAGAACTTAGTAGAGTTTTTTTAATAGATAAGTGGGACAATGTTAATAGGGTAGAAAGAGTAGCAACTTACTTCAAGCCAGTAAACCACCATAACATGTGATCTTTCAGAAGTTTGGAAATCCATTTTATATGGACAAAAAGCCATTAACAAGTTTCGAAGGTGATTGCACAAAACACCGGCACCACACGATTTACCTATGTTTACGATTTACCTATGTTTTTTTTAACTGAGGAAATTTTATTAAAAGACAAATCGCAACAAACTAGAGGGCAACATATAAAGCACGATAGACCGATGACCAACAATCCATGATAGCATATCGAGAACATAGTAGAGTTTTTTTATAGCTTTTTTTATGGATAAATGGGACATTGTTAAAAGGGTAGAAAGAGTCGCAATTTACTTCAAACGACCATAGCATGTTATCCTTCAAAAGTTTAATTTGGAAACCCATTTTATATGGACATAAAGCTATTAACATTTCAAAAGTATGGAAACCCATTTTATATGGACAGAAAGCTATTAACAAAGTTGCGAAGGCGATTGCGCACCAGTTAAGCCAAACTTCGCTAATTTAACCTCAATTTTTTGTTTATTCCCTATTTATATTTATTCAATTTTAATTATAAAATTTATTTGATTTTCTTATATCAAGTGGTACTTTTTTTTTTTAAGTATTTCCAATAAAACAAAACAAAGCTAGCCAAAGGCAACACCAAAACAAACCTAAGGACATTTAAGCAACACCAATAACGAAAGATAACCATTAATCCCCAACCTATTTTGTGATATACTTTTATTATGATTTTTTTTAAATGGAAAACACATTGCATATAACCACTAAATTTTACTCCTAAACTATATATATTTTTTTCATAACATGACTTATGCATTTTAGGGGAATGACACTTTTTTAAACACCTTAGTACCACTAGGTCAAAGTCCATTTCACACTTCTATATGAATTTAGTGGAAAGAGTTAAGGTATTTGATGAGAAAGTTGAATGAGTTCGGCAAACCTATTGTTATTCCGTGGATGAAACTCAATCATTATGAGATACCATATTGATATATCTATATTTAATTGATTTAAAGTTTAATCGTCAGTGAACACTTGCATTTGAAAAAAAAAACGTTTTCAAATACTTAAATAGATATTTAAATATGTTTCATTAAACTTTGTAGAGTTCAATGCATTGTAGGAATAAATTAATAGAGTTTTTGTAATATAGAATGATAATGTAGCAATATATTGATACAATACATGAAGTTCAATGCGTTATGAATGTCTTAAGTCAACTTGATCCTCATTACACAACAAGCATCTAAAATTTTTGCCTTATTGTCGAAACTTTTATTACTTTGCAACTACAAAGTTACTTTTTCTTGTTTGACAAAGCGTTAGGGTTCGGTTTAATCAAACAGGTGCTGTTTTCTTGATTCAGGAAATTGAGTTTACTAACGTAAGATTGAACATCACAAGAACACTATATCAAAATAGAGTGATAACAAGTAAAATCAATTTGTTTTGAAATATGAATCAAGATAACATCAAAAGGATGTAAACGCTTAACCAAAAATGGTGGATTTTGAGGTCTTCTCGGTTCAAGAAAGTCATTTTCACTTACCTATAATAAAATATCATGGCAACCCTTTATTCAATGAGATTACAAATACCCTTTATATTTGAAAGACATATTCACATAAGAAAAACTGCAAATAAGAAAAACTGCAAATACTTAATCTCATATTATGGGGCATAAACGAATGTCTGCACGAGCTTGCTTTCGTTTGTATATATCATAATCATGTATCAGAATCAGGACCGATCAACCACTGATTAATTATTAGGACAACTAAGATTATGGAAACCATAAAAAAATTTCTTAAATTTTCATATTTTTTCTAAGTAAATTGCAACTTAGATTTAGACATCTTAACAACTTCGGTATGTCGCTAATCCTTGATCTTGCTTGTTGAGATGATTCTTGTTCTGTTACGTGTATCTTTGCCTGTAATATTATGTGACAACATACATGTATCTTTTTAAATAACATAACATTCCAATTTAAATAGATTTTTGCATAATTATTTTATATAATAAGAAAAACCAAGAGTAGAAGTTTATTACATGAGCAAAATAAGAGGAAAATATACAAGGTACGTACTATACAATTAGACTAGGCCCCAATAAAATGCTCTATCAACACAATACAACCTTTATGATGTAAAATTTTATCTTTGGTGTTTTACTTGAATAAAATATAAAAATAAAAAGAAGAAAGAAATTTTATGAGCTTCATGGTATAATAATGGCCTAAAAAATTATTTTAAATTACTAAGTACCTTATAGACATGTAATAATTTAACACCCACCAAAGTCTCTAACTGAAAAAGAAGTCTTCTCCGGTAGGTTTCCGGCGTGTCGTAGCCCTAGAGTGAGTGACACGTCACCAGCAGTGGTCCCAAATCTTATAAGTGTTGAGCCAATCTCAGTAGCATCATCGCCAGCTGGCATGCTGCCACGTCGGCATGTATCAGCATCAAGTGTGACCGGAAAAGATTGTGGGGTGGTGGAAGTGTTTCCGGTGGTAGTTGAGGTGATATTGATAGGAGTGTAAGAGTAGGACATGGCAGTAGCTTGGTTTTCCGAGAAGCAATTTTGTGTATTGATTGCAAGCACTGATGGGTCGTTTTCAGGGTCATTGATTTCGGATCTTTTTGCAGGTGTCGCTGTGGAAGTGGTGGTGTATGTCGAAGGAGGAGGAGGAGGTGGTGGCATCGGAGTTTGTGCAAGTGCAGAAGAGGAAGAAGATGATGGGGGTCCATTTTTGTTTTGATTATTGTAATTAATGCTCGTTTCTAACTTATTTTCTTCATCTTGGTCGTCGTCGTCGTCATCTGGGTGATGTTCACCCTCTTCTTTGCTTTCTTGTTGGTACATTTCCTCCACCATGGGTTTCCACAACCGGACCCTTGCATTTATGAACCAGTTCGACACCTGCAAAACACACACAGACACACACAAAAATACCATTAAACAAACCATTATGATATGACCATGACATGTATGAGTATGACCAAACCAGATCCCAATAAATATAAATAAACTAATTAATGGCTTAGAGTTTTGTTTTTTAATACACTATTTTTTGTTTTTATTAGCCTAAATTAATATACAAAAATCCATACATGAATTGAATCCCAAATCTCAGTTAGTTTTATGCATTTACTATTTTGAGGTTTATTTACTTCATTTCACAATAAATAAATTAGCATATTTTTATAAGTTGAAATATTTAGTAGAAATGTAATCATAAAAAGGACATTATATATTATATCCTATGCTACATTACATTAAATGCTTTGATTATTATTTTTTGTACAACCAACCCAATATTTATTGATACGAAAGACTAACAAGGAGTTTGTCCCAATATTTACTAATTACAAGAAATAAGATTTGGATTTTTAATCCAATCAACGTAAGTGTATTCAGTCTAATTATCATTTACGACTGAGCATCATATGTGAATTCAAGTTGTTCGGGTTCTCTGTTTTCTATGATACATAAAAAAAGAAACTAAAACTAAAAATTATTATTTTTCCTGATATAGGGCACGTACTCTTGTCCAACAAGTATATAGAAGGGTCATAGAAAACATACTTTTCAAATAAAATTAGCATACTTTAGGCCTTCCGGCCAGATAAAGTGACAAACTATCAAGGATCTAGTGACCTATGGATGAGTTGTGAATAATATATATGTACACAAGAAGAAACAAGTAGTACAATGATAGAAAAGCACGTATATATTATGTAAAACACCGACGTACGTTGGATATACAAGATTAAAAGACTATGGTACGATAGACATGTATATTGTCATCATAAACTGTCCATTGAGTAAGACTTCTGACTCCAACAGTCATTTTATTCTGACTTTATGATAAAGCCAATGTTGCTTTCCCACTCTTCATCTCCCTCCAATTTCATGCAAATTATATATATATATATATATATATATATATATATATATATATATATATATATATATATATATAGAGAGAGAGAGAGAGAGAGTGATTATATGTTTATATACAAAGAAATAAAGAGGGTGTAAAAAGGTATTTGTTACATATACACATGCAACTTAATACACAACACATATAAACAAATAAATAATATAATAATAGTCATGTCATTGAAAAAAAAAAAATCTTTAAACCTAATAAACTTCAACCCTACTGTTTTCCGTGAATTTGGTCTCATACAATGATACAATTTGTATTTTCTTTAGATAACTTGAATTTTTATATAATGTATAAGAATTTACTTATTTTTGTTTGGATTATTTTGTAAATGATAAGGTCAAATTAAATATACACTTAATTAAATACAACATGACCTGTCTTAAGCCAAGTAAAGTATTCACCTAGGTGGTATGTCACATCGTGTTTGGTCGAACTAGATTACGTTATCAAATTATATGCTAGTATTTTAAATTCTACAAGAAAGCGTGTTTCTGAAAATCAATATATTTTCATTAATGAAATACTTTGTGTCTCAAATTAACACGACGTTTCATACAAATAACATATTTATGTAAAGATTATTCCAATTGGGATTTGAAGGTTGTGCACTAAATGAATTAAACATTTAAGCAAAGGCAAAATGGTTATAGACAAGAGAAGCACGAGAAAGCAAATATTTCATGTATACAATTACTCACACAGTTGCATTGTGCAGATAAGCTGTAAAATGAAATCACACGTCTTGTCTCAACTGTACTTCGATCAATTAGATGTACTGTCTTCTTCACTATTCACAGGTGCAACAGCCTCTCTTTTTTTGGTACTAACCCTAGTCTATTTTTTTATTATTTGTTGTTGAAAGGATTGTTGTCTTTTATAAACGTACCAAATATATTTCTTTAAATCTAGATAATAGTTCACAAAAGTTCACAACTGTAATTAAAAGTAAAAGATGAAGAACAAGAAGGTAATATAATAGGGATTGCTGACAAACAAAATACTAACTTAGCTTGGGATTTAAACTCTCACATTTTTTAAGAATGGAATCCGTGTCTGACAAATAAAGATTATTTTAATAATTTTGAACAAACATTTGGAACTTTCGTAGGAGTGTTGGATGTTCTCTTGTAGCCGGTAGGTATATTTTCTTGTTTCATTAATCTTGAAATATTGATTTAGATGAATAATTTATAAATATAATAAATTTTAATAAAATATAAATGTTAGTGTATCAAATTATTAGTTTTGTAATATAAAAGGATATTATGTTTTAATAATTGTGTTTGGTTATCAATTCGATTGTTAATATACTTTTTAAATTCGCCAACACTGTAATGTTTAATTAAACCAATGAAATATGAATTGTTAGAACAAGGAGTTCTAAAATCAAATTTTGATAAATCTAGTAAACCAATTTTATAATTATCACCTTCCTACTATCTTATATAAACATTAACAAATATTTATCCTTTGGACATATATACAATCTTGAAGTATTAATGGAAACCAAATAATAGAAATATATATTAATAAAACAATAATTCATGCAAAGCCAATTTCTCGGAAGAAAGTGACGGATTAACTTACTAATAATGGCTTTTCTTATCAGTGATTTATTTCTGTTCTATTTAATTTCTCCTATTCTTTATGAGCATTGTTCAGATTTCATTATCAATATGGTAAGCTTATACACGTGTGTGTGTGTATATACATATATATATATATATATATATATATATATATATATATATATATATATATATATATATATATATATGAGAGGGATAGATGGGAAGTTGAGTACGAACAAACCTGATTTCTGGACAATCCTGTTTGTCGAGACAAAAGATGTTTATCAGCATCACTTGGATACCTGAGGATCATTTTCAGCACTGTTAATTTACGCATAAAACTTTCTTCCAATTCATTTTGTATTGATTATTACGTATATGTCTATATGCAATCGATAATTTCAAGTGAGAGAAGTGTTAAGTTGTATATATAGTTGCTTTTCAGTAAAGAAACAGTCAACTTTTGACTTAATGGTGTTTTAATAGGTAGTAGGTTTAAAAAGGCATCGGTCGACAATCACACTTATACACACACTCACCACTACTTTATATTTTAAGAAAGTAATAAAAGCTTTCAACAACACACACGCATCTTAATCTTTCTAATTTATGACCTCATCATTAGCATCCATTGCTAATAATTGTTGGATAACTGTAACGAGAGTTATAAAACAACTGAAAAGTAAAGTTTCCATGTCTAATCATATTCTTTTAACTGTAGTTTAATTATCTTTATAACATAAAGCAGAATGAAGAAAACTAGAAAAGACTTACGGGTGTAAAAAGTGCTCGAAAAGCCAAGCTCTTAAAATGTTGACAGATCGTTCAGGCAAACCTCTTTGAGGCCTCCATGCTTCTTGTTCCATCATCCCCATTTGATGAAATGCTCTTTGTTGTCTTAGGCTTTGTTCCAATAATTTAAGCCTTGGTGTTTCACCTTTTGTGACACCAGAAGAACCTGCGTCTTTTTCTCCTAATACTTCACAGCTGTATTTCAATTGAGCAGCTATGGCGTCTTTTAGACAACGAAAATGACGAGACATGGCTTTTTGAGCTAAAGCTGTGTATGGAACTGCTGCCCCAAACCCCATAACTAAATCAAATGAATTCACCACAATTTGCATCTGTTCACAATAGTGGTTGTATCTCCGATCTACCTGCATTTGATATAATAACGACAAATGTCAAAAAGCATGTCGTATTTGTTTATTAGGAAAGAATCTATATTGATGATAATGGAAACAAGATTTGTTGTGTTTCTTGATGTTGGATTTTTTTTATCTCTCAATACTTCCTATGATTAATTGTTTAGACTTTAGATTACGTTTATTGAATAAAATATTATGAAGTTGTTATTTATTATAATATAAAGAAATTTACTAATTTTACAATAATGGGTATGATTTAAAAAAAAAGAAAAAAAAAAGAAAAAGACAATGAGGTTATAATGATTTGAGAAGCTAGAACCCTAATTCTTTAATCATAGATGACGATTATAGTATGTATGGAGCCTGTCACGTTTTACCAAATCGAAATGAAATAGACTCATTATATTTATAACTGAACTTAAAAAATTAAGAAAAGTAATGATGTTAGCATATTCTGTCAGTGAAAACCTATTTTGTTTTGGCCGGCTTTTGTCGACATACTACCAGTAGTCGCCGGAATGTTGTGCCGGCCCCAGTTGATTTTCTGGAGAGAGAGAGAGAGAGAGAGAGAGAGAGAGAGAGAGAGAGAGAGAGAGAGAGAGAGAGAGAGAGAGAGAGAGAGAGAGAGAGAGAGAGAGAGAGAGAGAGAGAGAGAGAGATTTTGCTTACTTCATCAAGCATGGAAGAAAGTTTGACCTTGCGTCTTTGATGTTCAATTCTCTCAGTAGATGACAAAGGAGGGAGATCTTTTGAGGAAGAAGAAGATGCGCCACCACCAACGCCACCTCCTCCGCCACTGTTGGTCGGATTCTGATTTGGATTATTATGTTTTGACCCGGATTTGTTTTTCTTGAACTGACCTCTTCCGACGCTACAAAATTCTTCAAGTAAATCTTGAGCTGCCTTCACATATCTAGAATTTCGCAGCACTTTGACAACTCCCAACGATGAGGATCCGAATCCGATATGGATCGGATGGTGGGTTTGACTCATAACCCCACCTCCTCCTTGAATATGTAAATTCCGGTAAGGATCGCCACCCTCACCGCCGCCTACTTGATTGAAGTATAACATTCCGGCGGCGGCGGAATCATCACCAATTCTCAAGTCCTCAACTTTAGCTGCTTCCAGGTGCTGTAAAGTGGAAGATAATGATAGTGAAAGACCTTCGACTCCACCGACGCCTTCACCTTCATGTGATGTACCACCAGGAGGTACCCATGTGAATTGAGTGGATGGACCAAAATGCCCTTGACCAGTTCCTGTGCTACTACCGAAGCTTTGTTGATGGTGAAGGGTAGAATTGGCAGATGGGACATTGTTCGGCATCAACATGTGAAGAGTTGAAGATGATGAAGGATTATGGTGATTATGATGATGGTGAGAAGGTGACTCTGAAGAAGGAGATTCATGTGATGGGTTCGTCAAGAAAAGTTGCATGGCTTGAGCACTGTTACCATACCAATCTCTGGCGGTGGTTGGCCGCTGGTTACGGTGGTGGTGTTGGTAATTTATCTGGTTTACCAACAACTCAGAGGCGGAGTTGAATCCACCGGTTGGGAGATTGAACATCTCCGATAACATCCCAGCTCCAGACTCATAAACAGCCGGTAATCCACCGTGTCCCTCATCCACTCCGTGTAAGCCGACGAGTGACGGCGGTGGTGGCTCAAAACCTTGCACCCTCAGCTTATCCCGCCGGATCTGGTCTTGAGCCGACGATCTCTCGAACCCATGTGAGAAATTGAAGATATAATCTTGTGACATAGAATTCAAAAGGTAGTAGTACCTTCTCCTCAAGTGCTTTTGATTTTACTACTTCCATATCACTACGATGTTCTTGAACATCGATGTCATCTTCATCTGACTTCAGACCCTATATTCGACATAGATTAATGATGAGAGAGATTAAAGACAAAAAAAGGAGGTAAAACAGAAAGCATCAAATGGGTGTTCCTTGATAGGTTTGTCAAATCTGATAAATTAAAACAAAGATAAAATAAAAAACTCTGCGACTTTTTATGAATTGAAAAGAATGAATACTATACTAACCTAACCTCTTATGTCTGGTGAAAAAGAGAGGCAGGAAGCAAAGCTCTCAGATATCGTTTTCGTCGTTCTTGAATTCACTCTCTCACTCTCTCTCTCTCTCTCCCTCCTTTTCTTTCTCTTTTACAGTACTGAGTATTCTCTCTGCAATCGCCTTCTCGATAGAGAGAGAAAGAGACGAACTACTTTGTCAAATATATGACTATATACTAAATAAATATTTTAGCGTATTTGATATCACCGGTTAGACGTTAATATCTTAAAAATCATGTATAGATTCCGAAATATATATATATATATATATATATATATATATATATATATATATATATATATATATATATATAGAGAGAGAGAGAGAGAGAGAGGCTGAAGCAGTCGCTGTTCTTGAACACCCTCTTTTGTACTCAACACAATTCTTTTGTTTATTTATTTGTTTATATATATATATATATACACTAGTGTTAGTTTCATGTGAGATCATAATATTTTGTGAGAGGGAGAAGCAATCTTAAACACTCATTTTTTAGATTAAACAAAAAGAAATTAAATGTGAAATAATTGAAAATTTTTGAAAATTTTTTTTAAAATATTATTTTCGTCACTAATTTTATCAAAAAAAAATTTAATTAAAAATAAAAAAATAATAAATAATAAATAAAAAAATTACCGTTCTTTTGATATTTCTGATAAATATTTTAATAAAATATTAGAATACTCTAGTAAAATATTAGAATATATATTACATATCTAACAAATCTACTAGAATACAAGAATATTCTAACATTCTAAAAATCACATTAAAATATTTACAGTGTAATATTCTATTAAAATATTTCACGTATTTTACAAAAAAAAAAGGTAATTTTTTTATTATTTTTTTTAAAAAAAATTTTAGGTAAAGAAAATAACGAAAATAATAATTAAAAAAAGAATTTTAGGATTTTTCCTTTTATTTTGCATTTAAAATTAATTTTAGATTGCGTCTCACGGTCTCACAAAATAAACATGGTTTCAAATGAACCTAAACGTGTGTATATATATATATATATATATATATATATATATATATATATATATATATATATATATATATATATATGTTTTGTTGAATTCAAAATAAAACAGAGATCTAAAAATTCAATCTCAGCCAAATAATTCATAGCTGTCGCTCTAACCGTCAGGCGTACCAGCGCCGCAGGTTAGTTATAATTATCAATGATTATATAGCATTGCTCGTTCCTTACACTTCCGCCAACTTATCCACCACAACAACCGCCACCGCCAGCACCATTACCACCACCTCTGCCACCAGCCGACCCTACTAGTGTCACATCCGTCACTTATACCACTTTCACCTCTGCCATCATCTTCTCTTTTACCACCAACCGTTATAATCATATATGATTACTCAATTTGTAAACAAACATATATGTGTAATCATTTATGATTAAGCATATACATATATACATATATAATCACATATGATTATACCTCTATATCATCTAATCATTTATGATTAGGCGTACATCGATATTATCGGTATGTTAGAGCGTTAGAGCGGCAAACGAAAAATACGTGGTTGAGGTTGAATCTCAACATCTCTATTTTTTTTTAATATCAAGTGAACCGTCTCTTTTATATATATATATATATATATATATATATATATATATATATATATATATATATATATATATATATATATATATATATATATATATATATATATATATATATTGAAATGAGAACTATTATATATTTGAGAATGCCAGAACAAATCTGGGCTATATGTTTTTTTTTTGTCGCAAAACATTTCAGCGTAGCGGTACAACAGATGAATTTAATATTCATATATGAGTAAGTATTTTCATATATGAATCCATAAAGTATATTCATATATTAATAAGTATATTCATATTCTCAAGTGATTATTCTATCGTCCCGGTATGTTCATCTGTCGCGCCGGTACGTTGGAGGGTTTTGTGGCAAAAAGAAGTATGTGGCCCAAATTTTTTCTCGCATTTCCTAATTGTTCTTATTTGAACCTTCTTATATATATATATATATATATATATATATATATATATATATATATATATATATATATATGTATATATATATATATATATATATATATATATATATATATATATGTTTAGGTTCTATGGAAAACAAAAAACACTAAAACAAACCGTAAATATCATAAAAATACATAAAAAAAATACTTAGAGATCACAAATTTTATTTTTGACTTTATACGTACAAAAATTGCTAATTTTTCATTAAATTCGCTAAAAAAAATTTCAAAAAAAACCAAAAAAAACAAAAAAAGTCGATTCCTTTTTTCAGCGAATTTGTAAAAATACCTGCGATTTTTTGCTAATAAATGTCAAAAAAAATCTCTAACTATTTTTTTATACATTTTTATGATTTTTAGGGTTTTTTAGGGTTTTTTTGTTTTCTAAATAACCACTCCCTATATATATATATATATATATATATATATATATATATATATATATATATATATATATATATATATATATATATATATATATATATATATATATATATATATATATATATATATATATAGGGAATGGTTATTTGGAAAACAAAAAAACCCTAAAAAAACCCTAAAAATCATAAAAATGCATAAAAAAAAATACTTAGAGATCACAAAACATTTTTTTGAAATTTTTTTTGAAAAAATCGCAGCTTTTTATACCAAATCGGTGAAAAAAATTTTGAAATTTTTTTTTTTTACATAAAAAAAAAATTTGATTTTTTATTTATTTTTTTAGCGAATTTTAACAAAAACCTGTGATTTTTTATAAAACAAATTCAAAAATATTTTTTGTGATCTCTAAGTATTTTTTCTATGCATTTTTATGATTTTTAGGGTTTTTTTAGGGTTTTTTTGTTTTCCATAAAACCTAAACCTATATATATATATATATATATATATATATATATATATATATATATATATATATATATATATATATATATATATATATATATATATATATATATATATATATATATATATATGATCAAATGCGAACTCAAAAAACTATAGGAACCACGAGTATAATTTTTGGCCTTAAGATTGAAGACGTATACGGCCAAGATGTGATTTTATTTATTGTCAAAAAACTCAAAATCTCAGGAGGTGATATGGCATTTGGATAATTATTTGCGAGATATAAATGACAAAAGCAAAAAAGATTTAAAGAAAAAAGGAAGAAAAAAAACATTCGGTCATGTGGCATCTCTAGGCTCTGACACGTGCCTCCAACCCTCAACATGACAAGTGTCCAATCAACCCTCAACATGACAAGTGTCCAATCTTCTCTTCTACCACCAACCGTTATAATCATATATGATTACTCAATCTGTAAACAAACATATATGTGTAATCATTTATGATTAAGCATATACATATATACATATATAATCACATATGATTATACCTCTATATCATCTAATCATTTATGATTAGGCGTACATCGATATTATCATTATGTTAGAGCGTTAGAGCGGCAAACGAAAAATACGTGGTTGAGGTTGAATGTCAACATCTCTATTTTTTTTTAATATCAAGTGAACCGTCTCTTATATATATATATATATATATATATATATATATATATATATATATATATATATATATATATATATATATATATATATTGAAATGAGAACTATTATATATTTGAGAATGCCAGAACAAATCTGGGCTATATGTTTTTTTTTTGTCGCAAAACATTTCAGCGTAGCGGTACAACAGATGAATTTAATATTCATATATGAATAAGTATTTTCATATATGAATACATAAAGTATATTCATATATTAATAAGTATATCTATATTCTCAAGTGATTATTGATATATGAATATACAAATATATATTCGTATATTAATATATTTATTCATATATGAATATTATCTGTTCTATCGTCCCGGTATGTTCATCTGTCGCGCCGGTACGTTGGAGGGTTTTGTGGCAAAAAGAAGTATGTGGCCCAAATTTTTTCTCGCATTCTCGATTTCCTAATTGTTCTCATTTGAACCTTCTTTTATATATATATATATATATATATATATATATATATATATATATATATATATATATATATATATATATATATATATATATATATGTGTGTGTTTAGGTTCTATGGAAAACAAAAAACACTAAAACAAACCGTAAATATCATAAAAATGCATAAAAAAAATACTTAGAGATAACAAATTTTATTTTTGACTTTATAGGTACAAAAATCGCTAATTTTTCATTAAATTCGCTGAAAAAAAAATTTCAAAAAAAACCAAAAAAAACAAAAAAAATCGATATCTTTTTTCAGCGAATTTGTAAAAATACCTGCGATTTTTTGCTAATAAATGTCAAAAAAAAGATTTGTGATCTCTAAGTATTTTTTTATACATTTTTATGATTTTTAGGGTTTTTTAGGGTTTTTTTGTTTTCTAAATAACCACTCCCTATATATATATATATATATATATATATATATATATATATATATATATATATATATATATATATATATATATATATATATATATATATATATATATATATATATATATATATATAGGGAATGGTTATTTGGAAAACAAAAAAACCCTAAAAAAACCCTAAAAATCATAAAAATGCATAAAAAAATACTTAGAGATCACAAAACATTTTTTTGAAATTTTTTTGAAAAAATCGCAGCTTTTTATACCAAATCGGTGAAAAAAATTTTGAAATTTTTTTTTTTTACATAAAAAAAAGTTTGATTTTTTATTTATTTTTTTAGCGAATTTTAACAAAAACCTGCGATTTTTTATAAAAAAAATTCAAAAATATTTTTTGTGATCTCTAAGTATTTTTTCTATGCATTTTTATGATTTTTAGGGTTTTTTAAGGGTTTTTTTGTTTTCCATAAAACCTAAACCTATATATATATATATATATATATATATATATATATATATATATATATATATATATATATATATATATATATATATATATATATGATCAAATGCGAACTCAAAAAACTATAGGAACCACGAGTATAATTTTTGGCCTTAAGATTGAAGACGTATACGGCCAAGATGTGATTTTATTTATTGTCAAAAAACTCAAAATCTCAGGAGGTGATATGGGATTTGGATAATTATTTGCGAGATATAAATGACAAAAGCAAAAAAGATTTAAAGAAAAAAGGAAGAAAAAAAACATTCGGTCATGTGGCATCTCTAGGCTCTGACACGTGCCTCCAACCCTTATTAGTTGGTGTGTTTTTTTTCCACCCGTTTAGTTTTTCGGTCATAATTTTTTTTTCTTCGAAAAAAAAATCTTAAAAAACCAAAATTCTTAAAATGTAATTATCTACAAAATGAGTACAATCATGAAAATTTGAAAGAAAAAATATTTTTTTTATTTTTTATATTTATAAAATATCCTGAAAAAATTTCTTCAAAAATTATAAAAATTTATGAAATACTTCTACTCACTATTCTAATGACTTTGTAAAAAGAATTTTTAGAAAATAAGATTGGTTAGATACCAAACTTGCTTTTAAAAGTTTAAAAGTTCAATAAAATGTTGAAAATAATATGATCCAAAATGAAATGATTCAAAATATTTATGATTCAAAAACATATATGGTTCAATATGTTCATGATCTTTAATTTGTTATGATCTATAAATATTTTGATTCAAATATTTTATGATCCTTAATTATTATATCTTTTATAATTCAAAATTAAATGATTCTAAAAATATAATGATCGAAATGTTGTATTGAACAAAAACTTTATTGAATTCTGAATATTATGATCCAAAATCATATGATTTATAAATGATATAATCCAAATTACTATGATTTAAAATGATATAATCCAAAATTTTATGATTCAATATGTTGTGATCCATTTTTTTATGATCAAAATTAATATGATCCAAAAATATATGATGCATAATATATTTATGATTCGAAACTTTTTATAATGTTTAAACATCACAAACTCGAACCAGTATTTAGTTCAAAAAATAAAAAGAAAAAAATTAAAAAGAAAAGAAAAGAAAAAAAAAAGAAAAAAAATAAAAATAAAACTGAAAAACCGAGTATATATTAAACAAAAAAAGTATTTTTTTTTTAAATATTTTTTAAAAAATAAAAATAAAAATAAAAGAAAGTGTGTTTAAAAAAAACATAAAAACGGAATATACCATTACCTAAAAAAGATTTTTTTAAGAAAAAAAATAAATAAATAAAAACGAAAAAAAACGAAAAAGAAAATAAAAACACATACAAATGATGTTCCATGGACGTTCGTCGCACATGATTATTCCCTCAAGTCTGTATTATATTCCACGGACGTACAAATGTGTCACGACTAAGTAAATGGGTTTGACATTTGTGTTCTTGATGTAATGATTGGTGGAAAATAGTCATCGCGGTTCCTACCAATTTTCAGGTCCTACCGTATCCGAACCCTATATATATATATATATATATATATATATATATATATATATATATATATATGTATATATATATATATATATATATATATATATATATATATATATATATATGGAAAGGTTTTTTGGAAAACAAAAAAACCCTAAAAATCATAACAATGCAAAAAAAAAAATACTTAGAGATTACAAAGCTTTTTTTTTTTTTATAAAAAATTCGCAGGTTTTTTAATAAATTCGCTGAAAAAAAAATAAAAAATCAATTTTTTTTTGAAAAAAAAAATCAGCGAATTTATTTAAAAAATGCGGTTTTTTCATAAAAAATTCAAAAAAAAGTTTTGTGATCTTTAAGTATTTTTTTTTATGCATTTTTATGATTTTTAGGGTTTTTTGTTTTCCATAGAACCTAAACCTATATATATATATATATATATATATATATATATATATATATATATATATATATATATATATAAGTAAAAGATCAAATGATAAATATTAAATGTTAAGAACTCTAAAAACAATTATTTTTACCTTATTATTAAAGGTATAATTGTCAATTCAAAATATTTGATTTTTTTTAAGTTTTCATAAATGCCAGAAAACTAATAAGGGCATGATGGTACTTTTGAAAATTTTAACGTTACAATCCTAACTTGAGACTAGAAATCAAGATCTCATCATTTTTTTTTCTTGCATTCAAACACCGACACCCACCTTCAAGAGCTCAAAAACAAACCCTCTCACTATCATCACCTACCATCACTGCCGCCACATTCCTTGGACGGAACCATAGATCGCCGCCGTCGTAGATTGCCACCACTGTAGACCGCCATCACCGTTGTAGATCGTCACCATCTGATTCTCTTTGATTTTTGGTGAAACAACACCATATATGCATCAGATCTGATGTGTTTAACACTTTTTCAGGTTTAGATTTGTATCAGATAACCACATCAGATCTGCTCCTCTATGACAACACCACTGCACCACCGTCTCCTCCACGACTTCTGCTTTCGCCATCTCCTTCATCGGCATAAATCACCACCGCCTTCTCTGATATTTAGTGAATCTATAGATCTGCATTAGATCTCACTAAATCCACATCAGAAATCATCAGATCTACATCATATCTCACCAGATCTACATCAGATCTCCGGTGAAACCGATTATCGTTGACGATACTGCCTTCTATTCGACTTTTGGACATCACCGTCGAACCTCCGACATGTAAAACTATCATTATCACCGACATCGGCACGTTACCACCTGCAGATGCTCCATCACCGTTGTATCTTTGCTACCCCTCCAGATCATGCTCTTTAAGTCTAAAACCTCTGAAGATTGTTTGTTTATTTGGATTGTGTTCTCTATTTTGAAGGCTATTCATAGTTGAAACCCTAGCTGCCACAAGATCTAAAGAAATCTAACGGAGCTTGGATGAGATTGAGACCAGATCTTAGACCACCATCAACCGGCACCACTTTTGCTGCTTCGTCGCTTTGTGAAACATTGCCAAATTTCCTCCATCTATTTATCTTTGATCTCTGGTGAAACACATTAGGTATGTCGATTTTTGTTTACTTTTGTTTTTTCTTTCTGTTACGTTCTGAATTTAATGTTCTAATCTATTATTTGTTGTTTACTTTTGCTAATCATAGTTTTTCTGCTATTACGTTGTTAGTCCATGTTTATTTTATTATCCGTTATAATACTTGCATCAAAATTTTATTCATAGTTTATGTTTTATGGATATTAAGCTGTGAATTGAATTTAAAATGTGAGTTATTATGTTAGTGTTTTCTGGAATAATGTGAATTTTGTCTTTTTAAGCTTTGAACTGTGATGTTTTAATATTTCAACTATTGTTTAGTTATGTTTAGGTTATTTAATGTGAATGCGTAAATTGATATGTTTCTATGTTGTGAATACTATGAATGAGAGTCTTAAAATGTTTTATTAAACTATGAATGAGAGTCATAAAATGCTCTATTAAATTGTGAATTTATGTGGTGCACAGAATGTATTTGGTGAAATGTTTCAACACAATCAATTATGTTTTAAGATATAAATATTGTGAATAGGTGACCTAAAATTGTTGTATTAAATTGTGAATTAAAGTCTTGAAATGTTTCTTTTAAGTTGAGAATATGGTCGTTAATGTATAATTTTTTGTATTAAACTTTGAATTTATTATATTAAGCTATGAATTTTGTGTATTGAACTGTGATTTGACTGTATTAAGCTATGAAATTGATTATAGTAAACTATGAATTGATTATATTAAGTTGTAAATTGACTTTATTAAACTGTGATTTTTTTATTAATTTTTTATTTGCTTTTGAAATATTAGATGAAAAAAGCATTATACACATATTTGATTTAATCTAATTTTAGATAAAGCATACAAATCTTAAATAGTGAATATGTGTATATATAAACTTTGAAAGAAACAATAGCATATATATGTGAAGGTATACATGTAAGTTTTAAGTTGAGAATATGATTGTGAATGCATAAGTTTTTTGTGCATTAAACTGTGATTTTATTATATTAAGTTATGAATTTTGTGTTGAACTGTGAATTTACTGTATTAAGTTGTGAAGTTTTAATGAAGTTGTGTATGTAAGAATGTATTAATGTTTATATTTTGCATTAAACTCATGAATAAGTGAATTAGCTGGTTTATTAAACTGTGAAAATAGTACTCAAGCTGTGAATAATTGATTTTATATATAGATATGATTTGGAAAGAATTGATGTTGCGACAGTGGCACGAGTGGTTGGTGGTGACGTGCAGTAGCGGATCGTGGTGGGAGAGTTTGAGTTCGACTTCTTTAAATATATGAATTAGTGTATAAAGAATTGTATTATGTTATGTTGTGAATTTTTTGTATTAAACTAAAAATAGACTATATTAAGTTGTATATTTTCTATAAATATTTTGTAAAAAGTATGAATAAATGTATGCATTAAAATATTAAAATGTGTATTAGAAAATTATTATGTTTATTAAACTGTGTATATTGTATTTTAAACTGTAAAATATTTTTTATACACAATATATTTTTTTTAAAGAAAACTATAATTTATAAAAAAAGAAAATTTAATTTTCCAAGACATAATTCTATTTTTTTTACTAATTTTTTTGTATATTTTGACTAGAAAAATAAAAAGTATTACCAAAGTAATGAGAGCTACAATGTTTGTTCTATCAAACTATGAATACGACCAGAAAAATGCTACAGAACTTCATGTAAGTCCGACAATGGTCTGACGATGATCTTGAGATGATCCGATGGTGGTCCAACAACAAGTGGCAAGTAGTTTGTAAACTAGGGAATGAAAATTTTTCTTTATACAATATGAATGTTGTATTTATCCAAAATGACCATAATGAAAACATTTTAAAAAATGGTTCTTAAGGTTTTTAACCATTTTGCGTTCTTATTTGAATCCCTCCTATATATATATATATGTACACACACACATACACACACACACACACACACACACACACACATATATATATATATATACATATATATATATATATATATATATATATATATATATATATATATATATATATATATATATATATATATATATATATATATATATATATATATATATGTTAGGGCCATGATCCCAAAATTAAATTCAGGATCCTCAATATTTCCAAAGCCTCAGGATCCTTAAACATACTTCAGAATCTTGATTATTATCATTTATTTTCCTAACATCTATAACAGTTATATTTTTCTTTATTTTTCTCTAATTTGCAGAAATACTCAACTAAAGACTTATTCTCAACGAAGAATCATCTTGACCAAGCAAAAGACTCAGAATACCAAGTCAAATAACGTCTATAGGCTGATCTCGGAGGATCCCGGAAATATCGGACTTCTTGTTATTAGTATTAGACTATAAATAACACCTGTATTCATCACACTATAGACACACACTTAGATCATCTACGATACTTTTACTTACATTTACACATTTATCTTTATAATCAACATTTTACATCAATAAAATCATCAAGGCAGGTAATCATTATCACCTCCCAAGGTTTTGTGCTGGAGATCCTATCAATGATCAAGGCTTTCCTTGTAAATGACTTGTGTCACTTTGATCATCATCTTGTACTTGCTTTACCCTGAACATCACAGGCTCTCATACAATTTGGTTGATTATTGATTGTTCGTTTTTTGATCAAAACAATTTAGCGCCCACCGTGGGGCTGTGGTGTTCAAAACCTTTCGGAAAATCATGTCTAAAAAATTGACCCTGTCTTCTTCCTCAATTCCTCCCATATCCTCCAAAAACCTTCCACCACCTCTAGCTGGAGTTCCCAAAAAGACTCTTGATGTGCCGAAGAAAAACACTCCTCCAGTCACTACTCAAGGATCCTTGGATCCTCCGGTAATAGCCTCCAACAACGAGATTTTTTCCATGATGAGGAGGCTGGAACAATAGGTGACTCAGCAACAAGAGGATAACAAGACGGTGCTCAAGGAAGTGGAAAGAATAAGGACAGACATGTGCAAACCTCAGAAAGCTGCACCCTCGATCCTATAACCCAGGATCCTAAACTTTGACAACGCGGGATCCTATAGTAATCGCCGGGAGATAGGATCCTTAATACCAACAACCGCTCCTGTCTGGGGTTCAACTCCTGACGAGCGAGCTCATGTGACCAAGGATCCCAATGAAACCTTCCTTACGCAAAATACTAAGGATTCTGGTAACTTCGTAAATAATAATGCTTTAACACTGACTCTATGGACCTCGATACAGGTTTAAGCCTGATCATGGCTAAGGAACTTCAACAATTAAGGCGAATGATCTCGAGCGTGCCTGGAGTGGTCCAACCTATATAGAAAGTATCCCCCACAAGCCACAGGATCTCAAGATTTGTTCCAAAAAAAGTTGATACGGAAGTCCCAAAGTGCTTCCAAACCCCCAACATGAAGCCTTATGATGGGACTACTGATCTCGAGGAGCATGTGGCACAGTACAGATAAAGGATGGAGATCATTCCCGTCCCTCCACACTTGAAGGAAGCTTGCATATGCAAGGGTTTTGGTTCAACCCTCACAAAATCATCTCTTAAATGGCTGTTGAATGTTCCTCCTTATTCGATTACATCCTTTGCACATTTAGTTAACATCTTTAATAATCGATTTTCTTATAGCAGAACATTCGAGAAGATCACCAGTGATATCTATCGGGTGGTTCAGGATCCTAAAGAACAACGTAGAGACTTTGTTAACAGGTTTGGCTAGGAAGCTCTGAGTATCCACAACATTGACATGATAATTGCAGTTGAAGCCTTTAAAATGGGCTTAAAGAAGGACTCTCCTTTCGACGAAGACCTCGTAATGACTCCATGCAAATGGATGGATGAAGTTAGGAGCAGAGCACTAAGTTTCATATGGCTCGAAGAAGACAAGGAGATCCAAAAGAGGAGCGACCCACCTAGCTCATACGATCACCCCAATAGGAAGGCCGACTCCTCGGCCCAAAGATCCTATAAGTCAAAACCATATTCCAAACCTGATCATCATATGGTTAATGCCCTTGAAGATGAAGGAGAGGAAGAAGACTTTCCTAAGATTACTGACTATTGCTTTTCTGTGGATATTTCGGGTAAAATATTTGCTATGCAGGATCGTGGAGACAAAGCAAGATGGCCAAGAAAAGGAGAAAAATCCACCACTTGGAAAGACAAATCCAAATTGTGTGCGTACCATGAAGACAAATACAAATGGATTGCATAGATCTTAGGAAGGAGATCAGCTACCTCTTAGGTAAAGTATACGTCGAAGAAATCCTTGGAAGAAGAAAGGAGAGATCCAAAGAGAAAGATCAGGATCCTCATAAGATCCTCGACAAACCAGGATCCCCTCCTGCTGACGCCAAGGTAATCAATGTGATCTCTGGAGGATCTGAAATTTTTGGTACCTCTTATTCTGCAACAAAGAGGCACACCAAGGTGTCAAAACTAGAAAAAGAAGAAGGGCCATGAAAAAATACTTCAATCACAAACGAGAAAGAGATCGCCTTCAACAAAGCAGATAGACAAGACCTCTAGGATCCTCACCATGATGGATTGGTGATCACTCTTTACATCGCCAACCATTTCGTCAAAAGGATCCTTGTCGATGAAGGATCCTCAGTCAACACTATACTCCTGGACGCATTAAAAAGAATGAATATCCCGGAGTCTGGAACTAAACACACAGTCGGCAAGATAATGCTACCTATCTACATAGAGTGGGTAAACTCTATGCAACGTTTTTGTGTAATTGATACGTTGTCCTATTATAATGTTATACTAGGTAGACCATCGATCCACGAAATGAAGGTTTTCCCATCGACATATCATCAGTGTGTGAAGATTCCCACCCCATGGGGGACAGTGAAGATCACAGGAGATCAACAAGTATCTAAAGAATGCTACAAGACTTCGATAAAATCTTCAAAAATACCACGACAAGCATAGCAATTAAAGCAGGGGGCACGAGACGTACTGGAAACAAGAGAGCAAGATGTAAAGGAAGTACCCCTGAACCTTGAGGATCCTGAAGCCAAAATTCTCATAGGATCCTCAATGCCTGAAAAAATCGAACAAGATCTAATAAAGTTCCTGAAAGCTAGAAGCAAGACATGTGCATGGAAGCATGAGGATATGACAGGTATATAAAAAAATATAATAACCCATAAACTTAACATTGATCCATCTTTCATACCAATACACCAAAAGAGAAGGAAGTTCGCACCGGAGAGAAACCAAATTATACAAGAAGAAGTCGAAAAACTTCTTAAAACAGGAATGATCAAGGAGGTGAAATTCCCAAGGTGGCTAGCTAATGTGGTCGTGGTACAAAAGAAGAATGGTAAGTGGAGAATGTGTGTAGATTACATGTATCTTAACAAGGCTTGTCCCAAGGATCCTTTCCCTCTACCACACATAGACTTCATGCTAGACGCGACAGCGGGTCATGAATTATTAACATTCATGGATGCATCAGCGGGATTCCAACAGATCCAGATGGAACCATCCGACCAAGAGGATACGACATTCATAACTCCAACAGGTCCTATTGTTATACTGCCATGCCATTTCGTCTTAAAAATGCAAGTGCAGCATACCAAAGGCTAGTCAACAAGATGTTCAAAGAGAAGCTGGGGGACACCATGGAAGTCTACATCGATGACATGGTGGTCAAGTCTAAGAAAGATGATGACACGATGGTCAAGTCTAATAAATATAACATGAAGTTGAATCCCTCCAAGTGTCACTTTGGAATGAGATCAGTAAGTTCCTTGGATACATGGTGACCAAAAGAGGAATTGAAGCAAGTGTGGAGCGAATCAAGGCCATCCTCGATCTAAGATCACAATCCTCGACAAAAGATATTCAAAAACTAACAGGAAGAGTGACAACTCTAAACAGGTTCATCTTAAGATCCTCAGAAAGATGCAAGCCTTTCTATGACATCTTGAAGAATAACAAAAGGTTCAAGTGGATCAAGGAACACAAAGATGCTTTCTAGGAACTTAAAAAATATTTAAGTTCAGCACTCCTATTGGTAAAACCATTAGATGGGGAACCACTTCTTCTCTGCCTTTCAGTATCCTCAAACACGGTGAGTGTAGTCTTAGCTAAGGATCTTAACGGGGACCAAAATCCCATCTACTATGTAAGTAAAAGTGTCTTGGATCCTGAGACCAGTTACTCCCACATTAAAAAACTTATACTTCCATTAGTAACTGCTTCTACTAAATTAAGACACTATTTTGAAACACATCCTATAAATGTAAGAACTAATTATACCATTAAGAATGTTATGAGAAAACCAGAAATGTCAGGAAGGATGAAAAAAATGGTCGGTGAAACTAAGCACATATGACATAAAGTATGAGCCAAGATCCGTTATAAATTCTCAAGCATTGGCAGACTTTGTGGCTGAATTTAGTGATGATCTACAAGCAGAAGTAGAAATAGAAGCCAAAAAACTTCTAGAAGAAGAAAACATGGAAAGATGGACGTTATTCACAGATGAAGCATCAAACCAAAGAGGAACTAGCCTAGGGATCATACTAAAATCGCCACAGGGGGACATCCTACCCCAAACAATCAGCTGTGAGTTCAATGCAACCAACAATGAGGCAGAATACAAGGCACTAATCATGGGATTGCAGTTAGCCAAGGATCTTCAAATCAATGATCTTTAGGTATTCGTCGATTCTTTATTATTGACCAACTATTTTAATGGATCCTATACAGTAAAAGGAGAAAGACTAGCACTATATCTCCAGATCCTCGAAAAATTTAGCCTCCGAATTCGAAGCATTCAGCCTAAACCAAGTTCCTAGAGAAGACAATGCTGAAGTAGATGATTTAGCCAATATAGGATCTTCTATTAGGATCCCTCCAGAAACCAGGATTCCGATAATCCACGTGTTGATCCCAACGATCGAGGATCCTGCCAAAATTCTGAAGGATCCTGACGATCACGAGGAAACTACCAACGTTGCTACAATCAAAGACCCCGATCCTCAACTTCCTGATCAGGATCCTAACATCAAGGATCCTTCCCTAACCTCAAGATCTTGGATCCAACCTATTAAGGCATACCTCCAAAATGGAACGATCCTAAAATAGGAAAAAAGCGACAGAGCATTCAGAACAAGGGTCTCAGGGTTTGTAATAATACAAAGTAAATTATATAAAAAATCCACGGCAGGTCCATACCTTAGATGCCTAGAAGATAATGAAGCTATGGAAGTTCTAAAGGATATACATGAAGGAGACTACGAAAATCAGACTGGGGGCAAATCCTTATGCTCCAAAGTGTTGAGAATAGGATACTACTGGCCAACCATGAAGAAAGATTCCTTCCTACATGCTAAAAAATGTGATGCTTGTCAAAGACATAGCAACATCCTACATCAAACATCAGAACCTCTATATCCTATCATCTCCCCTTAGCTATACATGAAGTGGGGGATGGATATAGTAGGCAAATTGTCGGTAGCTCCTGGAGGAAAAAGTCTTCATGATCATGATGACCGACTACTTCTCGAAGTGGATAGAATCCGAAGCTTTTGTTCAGGTAGGAGACAAAGAGGTAATCTCATTTATTAAACGCAATATCTTGACCAGGTTCGGGATCCTTTCCGAAATCATATACGACAACGGATCCTAGTTCATAAGAAAAACGACAAGAGAATTTTGCACGAGTTGGGGAATCAAAATGATAATGTACACTCCTGTTCACCCTCAATCCAACGGTCAAGCGGAATCTAGCAACAAAATCATAGTCAATAACTTGAAGAAAAGGTTAGATAAAAAGAAAGGAATATGGGCAGAAGAACATCCTTCCATCTTATGGGCAGATAGGACAACTTCAAAAGTTGCCACAACTCAAACCCCATATTCCTTGGTGTTCAGAGAAAAAGAAATGATCCCTACTGAAGTAGTGATCCCGACAGAAGACACCTACTTCAAAGTCAAGAAAAGAACGACAGGATACTGGCCAAGGATCTTGATACTATTGATGAACTCAGTGATCTTGCCAAGATTCGCATCGCTGCTCATCTACAGAGAACCACCAAGGAATACAATAAGAATATAAAAGTCAGAAGATTCCAGATAGGAAACTTTCACGAAAATATTCCAAAACACCAAGGATCTTAGTGCAGGTAAACTGGAACCTAAGTGGGAAGGACCATATATCATAGATGTTGAAGCAGGAAAGGGGGCATATTGGTTAGCTACTCTCGATGGGAGTATCTTGCCAAGATCCTGGAATGCTATACATATTAGAGCATATCATATGTAAGTAAGATCAGTCACTCTTCAACAACCTCAAGGTGCACATATTCTTTGCCTTAACTATTATTATTATTATTTACTCTTCTTGAATGCATTACTAACTTAAGCATTGGAGGGGAGTTAGATAGACTAACGCCCATCCCTAGCTAATCTTTGTTGTACGCATGGACACAAGGATACTGACACACAAGGATCTTGACACATGAATATCTAAGGATCTTGACATACAAGGATCTTGACATTTGAGGACCCTAGCACTTAAGAGTCCCATAGCTACAATGTTCTATAATTTTTAATGATTGCAATATGCAAGTATCCAAGTAACTAAGAATAGAGACTGATCATCTCTCCTACGAATAAGGGTACTTAATCCATGTTTGGGTCAAAAATTACACAAGTACTAATCAACCAAATTGAATGAGAGGCTGTGATGTTCAGATTGTGTAATAACATGTGGTAAAAGAAAGTGACACAATGGTTTACAAGAAAATCCCTTGATCCTTACTAGGATCTCTGACATAAAACCTTAGGAGGTGATAATGATCACCTGCCTTGATGATTTTATTGATATAAAATGAAGATTACAGGGAGTTTTTAGTAAGAATAAGTAGAGAATTTCGTATAGTAAAAGTGTCAATTTATAGTCTAATCTAGCCAACACGATGTCCGATATTTCTGGGATCCTCTATGACCAGCTTCATGAATGTTATTTGACCAAGTATTCTTGGTCTTTAGCATAGTATAGATGATTCTTCATTGAGAATTGGTCTTCCCTTGACTACTTCTGCACACGTGTTAGTTATAGACAAAATATGACCGTTATAAATATTGATAAAAATAATAACGGTAATTAACCGGGATCCTGATGTAGCTGAGGATCCTGGATATTTGAGAATCCTGCATATCGTAAGGATCCTGGCCCTAACAATTTCCCCCAAGTTATTACTGAAAATATTGGGGTTATTTTTGTAAATATTAAAGGAATAACTTAAAGTAAATAGATAAGAGGAGAGAATAGTAATTTTTAGTTTTAACCCATAACGGCTAGGTGATTTAAATTCCAACGGATAGTTTACTAGCCGTTAGCAGTCAAATCATATTCACCGGCCCAGTATAAATATGAGGGATCAGTTTCATATTCTCCTATCCGTTCTTCTTTGCTTTTCTTGTGCTATATTGCGATTTAGAAGGTAATTTTTCTTCTAGGAATTTAATCTCTCTACCATGGGTTGGAAAATGGCTGTCTCTCGTAAGAGCATTTTGACCCTTCCCAACGATGATTTTATTGGCCAGGGAATCCTCTCTTATGAGGAGACCTGCTCTTTTGGAGATGACGACATTGAGTCTCTAAAACTGAATGGGACTTTTCCTCCCAGTGCTGTTTTCAAGCCCTTTGATCCTCCGATTCAGCCCGATTTCATCTCTCCCACTTGGGTGTGCTTTCCTGAGTATCCTTTCTCCTTAGGCGTGAGTCATCCTTTCCCCGGGATCGTCTCCAAGTTTTTTAGGGTGATTGGGATTTCATATATCCAGGCCATGCCAATTGTATGGAGGTTCCTATATTGGGTCGACTAGATAAATCAATCAAAAGATCTTGACATAGGCCTTTCTGAGTTGGCCTGTATATACGATCTCACCACCTTTGGGAATTCTCGTTTCCTTCATAAGGTCAAAACCCTCAGATGTTCTTTAATCTTGAAAACCAAGCACAATGATGGGGCTTGGAAAGGGAGATACCCCTTCGTGAGGCACGACTTCGTTCCCAATGGGGATCTCTTGCCCATAGATTGGGTTAAGAAGCGTAGGATTTCAATGCTTTGTCTTGTGATCCTGGAATCTTATTCTTATTTTGTTTGCTTCTTTGCAGCCTTCAACTTCGAGGAACTTGTTCTCATTGCTGAGGATTCAGAAGAGAGGATTGATAGGTTCTTGGCCTTATCTGAAGTCGAGAGATCCTTCCGATTCGATCAAGCCGTCCCACAGGAAAGCTCTTCCGCTAAAGACCTCATGTCGACGGGTAAGTATCCTTAATTTTTTTTCTGTTTATAATGAGGATGAAAGAACCCCTTTCTAAACTTTTGTATTTCTAAAAGACCCAAACTTTCATACTTCACAATATTGTTACTCCAAAACATGCTTCATGCATATTCATAAAACAATATTTTACATTGATAGTTTATTTACATACACTGGATACAAACCGACTATTAAGATTTTTACAAAGTTTTATATATATATATTACATACTTTCCCAGAAATACAATACAAAAGTTATAATATTATCTATTTTACGTCTCCTACCAGTACATGACTATACTGGATGCTTATCACCTGCAATAGGTTAAACATTGAGAGGGATAAGTGGGTGACACTTAGTGAGTTCAATAACAGTTACAATATAACATTATGCCATATACATATTAATATGACAGAAGCAAAGAGGGACAAGGAACATGAAAGGCAAATGAGTATCATATGACAGGCTTTCCATATCAATGAATAATCTAATTCAAAGAGTTGTAATCAATGAGACATAACAATTTCAATACTTGATATACATCAATAAGACTTCAGCCCAAGTGGCTCAGAAAATAAAATTTCAGAATATCATTTTGCTAGAATACACAGGCTTTCAGCCCTATCTTAGCATTCTGCTAATGCCAAAGTGATGCTTATGTCATACACTTCATGGCCAAAGTCTACATACCGGTACCCAAGTGATGCTTATGTCATACACTTCGTGGTCCAAGGTATAGCTCATTATCATAATAACATGGGAAAGCACATTGAACATATAACACATAACATACAATTGTCCCTATATTGAACTCACCGTGAAATAACCGAGGATTAAATGATAATTTGGGCAGCACTTTGGCTCTAAATATGACTTTCTGTGACGAAACCAGGGATTTTAGTTGAAAACCGGCCTTACTCGGGCAGAGTTTCGACTTGAAAATATGATTTTCTCGGGAACTTCGGAGTGTCGGGACTTGCTTCGGGTGTCGGGGATGATACCGGGACTTCGGGGGTTAAAAGTAGGCTAAAGAAGGGTTTTAGAGTGAGAGAAAGTAGGGTTTGTAAACAAAAACCCGAAGGTTTTGCTCACTATTTATTGGGGCCGAAACTCGGATTACGCTGGGCATAATCTTCAAGTACGCGGGTCGTACTGCCTTGATAACCTCTTCGATGGGCGTACACTCTATTATGTGGGGCATAATGAATTGCGGCTTAGTACGCTGGGCGTACACCATGTACGCTGCGCGTAGCGTGATGCGTGGCATCAGACGTGTCAAGTCCGTATGATATGTGTCGTATGCGAGAGTTTGGGCTACGTGGCCAATCTTGAACCGTGAACACGAGTACGCTGGTCGTACTCCGAATTTCCAAACTTCAAAAATTTGTATCTTTTGCATATGAGCTCCGTTTTTGACGTTCTTTATGTCCACGCGTAGGTGAGATGATACTCTACAACTTTCGTTTACACTACGTCGGCTAATTTTGATTTTATTTAATAATTATATTTTTAACGGGCCGGGACATGAAAAGTCCGTTAAAAATTCATAACTTCTTCATCCGATGTCCGTTTTCGTCTGTTTTTTTTACCGTTATACTACTATTGACGAGACCTTCGATTCTCGTTTAGATTGTGTCGGCTAAAAATCACTTGATCTTTATTTCAAGTTTTTAGCTGTCTACTGTTATTCCGAAACTTAGAAAAATCATAACTTCCTCATACAAAGTCAGATTTGGACATTCTTTTTATGAAAATTCTCGGTTTAACGAATACTACGACTTTCGTTTAGATCATTAAGGCTAAAAAGTAGTTTATCGAAAACTCACTTTTTACGTCATACAGCGTCGTGCCGGTTCTGTCGCGAAACTTCAAATAGTCATAACTTCTTCGTTATAACTCAGATTTCGATGACGTTTTCTCCTAAATGTTTCGAACGAGATTTTTACAACTTTCAATAATAAAATTTTACTTATTTCAAATTTTATATTTTCGTTAAATTTAAATATTTGACTTTTGATTGGAATCTCATAAGACTTCCAATATTTTTCCAAGTGATTCTAAACATAGTTTTACTTCAATTCTAGTAAAAATTATCTGTTAGAACTCAACATTCAAAATCACATAATATTTCATAATATTATTCACTTTTAAATTACAAAACACGATAACTAAACGTGTATGTTGCAAATACCTCCTCCTTTTGAGGATTTTGTCCCCGAAATTACAATGATTTAAACGAATGGGGATATTTCGTTCTTATCTCATTCTTATTTTCCCAAGTATAATTTGGGCGTCGATGGTGTTTCCACTTGACAAGCACCAACTCTACTTCTTTATTACATAGACTATTCGTTCTTTCGTTTACGATCTCTTCAGGATCTTCTACATATGTTAACTTATTATCCAGTTTCACCTCGGATAACGGACCCGCTTCATCATATATGCTTAAGCATTTACGTAGATAACTCACATGAAACACATCATGAATGCCTGCCAAATCTTCCGGTAATTCCAAGCGGTATGCTTGCTTACCAATTCTATGGATAATTTTGAAAGGACCAACAAATCTAAGACTTAGTTTTCCTTTCTTCCCAAATCGCATAATGCCTTTCCATGGGGATACCTTCAGCATTAAGAAATCACCCACCTGGAATTCTATGGGTCGTCTTCTCTTTTCGGTGTAGGACTTCTGTCGATCCTGGGCCGCTTTCATTCTTTATCGTACAATTTGAATCTTGTCAGTGGTGTCTTGAATCATTTCAGGGCCTCCAAGGATTTTATGTCCTATAGTACGCCAACATAATGGAGTACGACATCTACGTCCATATAGTGCTTCATATGGTGGCATTTTGATTGAAGCGTGGTAACTGTTATTATATGAAAATTCTACAAGAGGTAAATACTTATCCCAGTTACCACCGAACTCCAAGACGCATGCACGAAGCATATCTCTACTGTTTGGATTGTTCTCTCCGTCTGAGCATCTATCTGGGGATGATAAGTTGTGCTGAGAGCGATCCGAGATCCTAATTCACGTTCCATACTCGCCCAGAAATGAGATGTAAAGCGAGTATCACGATCGGAAATAATATTTAGTGGCACGCCATGTCTCGCAATGATTTCATCTAAGTATACTTGTGCATATTTTTCCATTGGGGCTGTTTCACGCATGGCGAGAAAATGGGTGCTTTTAGTTTGTCGGTCGACAATTACCCAAATGCTATCATGCTGTCTAGCAGTGTTTGGCAATTTGGTAATAAAATCCATGGACAGCTCTTCCCATTTCCATACAGGAACACTAAGACTTTCTGGAGTTCCGTAAGGCTTTTGGTGCTCTGTTTTGACTTGTAAGCATACTAAGAATTCCTGCACATATCTTCCAATGGCTCTCTTCAATCCAGGCCACCAATAATCAACTCGTACATCATAGTACATTTTGCTTGTACAAGGATGTTTTGACAGTTTTGACTTATGTGCTTCATCTAAAATCTTCCGTCATAATCCACCAATCTTTGGAATCCATAGTCGATTGTTGAATACCTTCAATCCTCGTGGATCATCAAGTAAAATATCAGCATCATGCACCATCCCTTCTTTCTTCACATTTTCTGGCTTTAAGGCCTCTACTTGCCATTTCTCTAGTTCATCAAGAATAGTGAACTTTACTGTAGTGTGAGTAATAACATAACACACACTATTACGGTAAACCTTCCTGTTAAGTGCATCAGCAACTACATTGGCCTTTTTAGGATGATACATGATTTCACAATCATAGTCTTTGATCAGCTCCATGGCTTGCTATTGTCTCATATTCAAATTTTGCTGACTGAATATATACTTGAGACTTTTGTGGTCGGTAAACAATTGGCATTTTGTACCAAAAAGGTAATGCCTCCAAAGTTTTAGGTAAAATACTACTGCAGCGAGTTCGAGGTCATGGGTAGGACAATTCTTTTCATACTCTTTCAGTTGTCTTGAGGCATACGATATCACTTTACCACGCTGCATCAACACACAACCTAGTACTAACCTTGAAGCATTGCTATATACAAAAAAATCATTATCACCTTCTGGAAGTGATAAGATCGGAGCATGAGTCAAAAGATCTTTTAGAGTTGAGAAAGCTTTTTCTTGGGCTTCACCCCATTCTAACTTTACTTCCTTTCGTGTAAGACTTGTGAGAGGCACGACTATATGCGAAAAATCTTTAATGAATCTCCGGTAATAACCCGCGAGAGCCAAAAACTGCGAATTTCAGAAGCATTACAAGGCGCTTCCCAATTCTGAATGGCTTCGATTTTGGTAGGATCTACAGATATACCGTCACCAGAAACCACATGTCCGAGAAGTTGAACTTGGTGAAGCCAAAATTCATATTTCGAGAATTTAGCATATAATTTCTCCTTTCTAAGAAGTTCTAATATTTCACGAATATGAATGGCGTGATCAGATTCAAACTTGGAATAGATTAGAATATCATCAATGAATACGATGACAGATTTATCGAGCATTGGACGACATACCCGATTCATCATATCCATAAATACGGCAGGAGCATTTTTCAGACCGAATGCCATGACCAGGAATTCGAAATGCCCATAACGAGTACGAAAAGCAGTCTTCGGAACATCCTGCTCGTGTACTTTCAACTGATGATAGCCAGATCCCAAATCGATCTTCGAGAAATAGCTAACACCCTGAAGTTTATCAAATAAATCGTCTATGCGAGGTAGTGGGTACTTGTTCTTGATAGTCACCTTATTTAGCTCACGGTAATCAATACACATTCGCATCGATCCATCCTTCTTCTTGACAAACAACACTGGAGCACCCCAAGAAGAGGTACTCGGTCGGATAAAGCCTTTGTCAAGTAATTCTTGTAGTTGGATCATCATTTCCTTCATTTCAGCTGGCGTAAGACGATAAGGAGTCTTTGCAATCGGAGCAACACCAGGCACAAGGTCAATTCGGAATTCTACTTGCCTGTCCGGGGGAAGTCCAGGCAAATCATCGGGGAAAACATCAGGATATTCATTAACAACAGGAACGTCATTTACAGTTTTCTTCTCCTCTTTTGAGATATCAACGGTGTAGGCTAGATAGATAGGGCACCCATTCGATATAAATTTACGAGCTTTTAGGAAAGAGATGATTTTTAAGATTTTGAGTCTTTCTTCACCGTAGACATAAATAGGATCTTCCCCTTCAATAGGAATGCGTACTATCTTTTTGTAACACAAGAGTTCTGCGTGGTTCTTTGACAACCAATCCATTCCGAGAATAATATCAAAGTTGGGCAAGGAGATAGGAATCAGATTAGCAAGAAAATTATAGCCTTCAATTTCTACGACACAATTCCTTTAGATTTTATCAGCAAGTAATGATATACTTCCCGCAGTATCTACGTGAAATGGTTGTGCGAGTGCATAGCAAGCAATTTGAAAAGAATGAGCAAATTCATGAGATACTAAAGAATCTAAGGCACCAGAATCAAATAAGATGTGAGAAGGTCTAGAGTTGACAAGAAATGTACCCGTCACAACATTTGGGTCCTCGCGTGCCTCCTCTGTGGTAATGTGGAATGCACGGCCCTTAGCTTTTGGCACCTCCTCATTTTTAGTTGGAGTATTCTTTGGTTGTTGAACAGGAGCTTGACTTCTCGCCGGTTGTTGAACATAAGCTTGACTCCCTGCCACTTCACTAGTAAGAGTAGGACAGAAGCGCTTCCTGTGGCCAGTAATACCACAAGCAAAACATGTAACATCCTTCATTGCGCAAACTGGCTTCTTGTGGCCTATTTCTCCACATCTAAAACAGACCACTAATCCTTTTTCTAGTCTGTATTCGCCCGAATGATTCTTTCCACAATTTCGACACAATGGCGACTGTAGAGAAAAAGATTGTGAGCTGCCGCGGCCACGAGAGGTATTATGAGATTGCACTTGCTTGCTAGGTTCAGTTCGAGCAGATTGAGCTAGTGGAATAGAGGAAACAGGAACAGTTCGATCGATACGTGGATACTTTGGAACAGAAAGAGCGGCACCACGTATCTCTAAGTCATGCTCGCGCTTTCGAGCATACTCAACAGCTTTGTCAAAGGACAGAACATCCTGATTGGCTACAAAATCGTGGATTTCATGCCGTAGTCCCTCCATGAATAACTGCATTTTCTCTTCTTCAGTTGAAACATACTTTGCAGCAAACCGTGCTTTTTGATTGAACTGAGTTTCATACTCATTCACAATCATTCCTCACTGTCTAAGCTCAAGAAACTCTTTCTCCAATCTTCTCCTCATGTCTAGAGGACAATACTTCCCTAGCAAACGATTTTTGAACATTTCCCAGGATTAATTCTCCTGGTCAAACCCGTTGAGGGCTTCATATGTTGCTTCCCACCAGACCAAACCTTCTCCGACGAGCATAGCAGAAGCATAATTAGCCTTGTCTTCATTATCCACATGAGAGATACGAAATACTTTTTATGTGTTCTGAATCCAAGTTAGAACAACTATGGGATTAAGGACACCTGAAAACTCTGTAGCACCACTACTCTTGAAATCTTTGAACGAGGGACGCTTCACCTCCCCTTTTGAAGATTCTCCAGTGGCTTTCTCTTTGCCTTTATCATTATTATTCTTGTGTTCTTCGAGAGTTTTCCGAATAATCCCAGTAAGTTTATCCAAGAGTCGCTCCTCACGAGGGGATACTGGAGTGTTTCCTTCATCATGACGAGGATCTCCACCCACCTCTGGCGTATGGCTACTCACCTGTTCAGCCATTGCTCTGAAATTTGGAGTAATATAATATTTTTAGAATATTAGGATTTATTATTACCTAATACTTTACTTAAGTCTTTCCTATTTTTATATCCATATACTTATAATCAATCTGTTCATATATTGAACTTCCAACAGTTTAAGTCTAAATACCAATCCGCGTTATTTAGTTCACTTAAACTATTGCTTTGATACAATTATTGAAAGAACCCCTTTCTAAACTTTCGTATTTCTAATAGACCCAAACTTTCATACTTAACAATATTGTTACTCCAAAACATGCTACATGCATATTCATAAAACAATATTATACATTGATAGTTTATTTACATAGACTGGATACAAACCGACTATAAAGATTTTTACAAAGTTCAATATATATATATATATATATATATATATATATATATATGTATTACATACTTTCCCAGGAATACAATACAAAAGTTATAATATTATCTATTCTACGTCTCCTACTAGTACATGACTATACTGGATGCTTATCACCTGCAATAGGTTAAACATTGAGAGGGATAAGCGGGTGACGCTTAGTGAGTTCAATAACAGGTACAATATAACATTATGGCATATACATATCAATATGACAGAAGCAAAGAGGGACAAAGAACAAGAAAGGCAAATTAGTATCATATGACAAGCTTTCCATATCAATGAATAATCTGATTCAAAGAGTTGTAATCAATGAGACATAACAATTTCAATACTTGATATACATCAATAAGACTTCAGCCCAAGTGGTGCAGAAAATAAAATTTCAGAATATCGTTTTGCTAGAATACACAGGCTTTCAGCCCTATCTTAGCATTCTGCTAATGCCAAAGTGATTCTTATATCATACACTTCATGGCCAAAGTCTACATACCGGTACCCAAGTGATGCTTATGTCATACACTTCGTGGTCTAAGGTATAGCTCATTATCATAATAACATGGGAAAGCACATTGAACATATAACACATAACATACAATTGTCCCTATATTGAACTCACCGTGAAATAACCGGGGATTAAATGATAATTTGGGCAACACTTTGGCTCTAAATATGACTTTCTGTGACGAAACCGGGGATTTTAGTTGAAAACCGGCCTTACTCGGGCAGAGTTTCGACTTGAAATTATGATTTTCTTGGGAACTTCGGAGTGTCGGGACTTGCTTCGGGTGTCAGTGATGATATCGGGACTTCGGGGGTTAAAAATAGGCTAAAGAAGGGTTTTAGAGTGAGAGAAAGTAGGGTTTCTAAACAAAAACCCGGAGGTCTTGCTCACTATTTATTGGGGCTGAAACTCGGATTACGCTGGGCGTAATCTTCAAGTATGCGGGGCGTACTGCCTTGATAACCTCTTCGATGGGCGTACACTCTATTATGTGGGGCGTAATGAATTGCGGCTCAGTACGCTGGGCGTACACCTTGTACGCTGCGTGTAGCGTGATGCGTGGCATCAGACGTGTCAAGTCGGTATGATAGGTGTCCTATGCGAGAGTTTGGGCTACGTGGCCAATCTTGAACCGTGAACACGAGTACGCTAGGCGTACTCCGAATTTCCAAACTTCAAAAATTTGTATCTTTTGCATATGAGCTCCGTTTTTGACGTTCTTTATGTCCACGCGTAGGTGAGATGATACTCTACAACTTTCGTTTAGACTATGTCGGCTAATTTTGACTTTATTTAATAATTATATTTTTAACGGGCCGGGACATGAAAAATCCGTTAAAAATTCATAACTTTTTCATCGGATGTCCGTTTTCGTCTGTTTTTTTTACCGTTATACTACTATTGACGAGACCTTCGATTCTCGTTTAGATTGTGTCGGCTAAAAATCACTCGATCTTTATTTCAAGTTTTTAGCTGTCTACTGTTATTCCGAAACTTAGAAAAATCATAACTTCCTCATACGAAGTCAGATTTGGACATTCTTTTTATGAAAATTCTCGGTTTAACGAATACTACGACTTTCGTTTAGATCATTAAGGCTAAAAAGTAGTTTATCGAAAACTCACTTTTTACGTCATACAGCGTCGTGCCGGTTCTGTCGCGAAACTTCAAATAGTCATAACTTCTTCGTTATAACTCAGATTTCGATGACGTTTTCTCCTAAATGTTTCTAACGAGATTTTTACAACTTTCAATAATAAAATTTTACTTATTTCAAATTTTATATTTTCGTTAAATTTAAATATTTGACTTTTGATTGGAATCTCATAAGACTTCCAATATTTTTCCAAGTGATTCTAAACATAGTTTTACTTCAATTCTAGTAAAAATTATCTGTTAGAACTCAACATTCAAAATCACATAATATTTCATAATATTATTCACTTTTAAATTACAAAACACGATAACTAAACGTGTATGTTGCAAATACCTCCTCCTTTTGAGGATTTTGTCCCCGAAATTACAATGATTTAAACGAATGGGGATATTTCGTTCTTACCTCATTCTTATTTTCCCAAGTATAATTTGGGCGTCGATGGTGTTTCCACTTGACAAGCACCAACTCTACTTCTTTATTACATAGACTATTCGTTCTTTCGTTTACGATCTCTTCAGGATCTTCTACATATGTTAACTTATTATCCAGTTTCACCTCGGATAACGGACCCGCTTCATCATATATGCTTAAGCATTTACGTAGATAACTCACATGAAACACATCATGAATGCCTGCCAAATCTTCTGGTAATTCCAAGCGGTATGCTTGCTTACTAATTCTATGGATAATTTTGAAAGGACCAACAAATCTAGGACTTAGTTTCCTTTCTTCCCAAATCGCATAATGCCTTTCCATGGGGGTACCTTCAGCATTAAGAAATCACCCACTTGGAATTCTATGGGTCGTTTTCTCTTTTCGGTGTAGGACTTCTGTCGATCCTGGGCCGCTTTCATTCTTTCTCGTACAATTTGAATCTTGTCAGTGGTGTCTTGAATCATTTCAGGGCCTCCAAGGATTTTATATCCTATTGCACGCCAACATAATGGAGTACGACATCTACGTCCATATAGTGCTTCATATGGTGGCATTTTGATTGAAGCGTGGTAACTGTTATTATATGAAAATTCTACAAGAGGTTAATACTTATCCCAGTTACCACCGAACTCCAAGACGCATGCACGAAGCATATTTTCTACTGTTTGGATTGTTCTCTCCGTCTGAGCATCTATTTCGGGATGATAAGTTGTGCTGAGAGTGATCCGAGATCCTAATTCACGTTGCATACTCGCCCAGAAATGAGAAGTAAAGCGAGCATCACGATCGGAAATAATATTTAGTGGCACGCCATGTCTCGCAATGATTTCATCTAAGTATACTTGTGCATATTTTTCCATTGGGCTGTTTCACGCATGGCGAGAAAATGGGTGCTTTTAGTTTGTCGGTCGACAATTACCCAAATGCTATCATGCTGTCTAGCAGTCTTTGGCAGTTTGGTAATAAAATCCATGAACAGCTCTTCCCATTTCCATACAGGAACACTAAGACTTTCTGGAGTTCCGTAAGGCTTTTGGTGCTCTGTTTTGACTTGTAAGCATACTAAGCATTGCTGCACATATCTTCCAATGGCTCTCTTCAATCCAGGCCACCAATAATCAACTCGTACATCATAGTACATTTTGCTTGTACCAGGATGTATTGACAGTTTTGACTTATGGGCTTCATCTAAAATCTTTCGTCTTAATCCACCAATCTTTGGAATCCATAGTCGATTGTTGAATACCTTCAATCCCCGTGGATCATCAAGTAAAATATCAGCATCATGCACCATCCCTTCTTTCTTCACATTTTCTGGCTTTAAGGCCTCTACTTTCCATTTCTCTAGTTCATCAAGAATAGTGAACTTTACTGTAGTGTGAGTAATAACATAACACACACTATTAAGATAAACCTTCCTGCTAAGTGCATCGGCAACTACATTGGCCTTTCTAGGATGATACATGATTTCACAGTCATAGTCTTTGATCAGCTCCATGGCTGGCTGTTATCTCATATTCAAATTTTGCTGACTGAATATATACTTGAGACTTTTGTGGTCGGTAAACAATTGGCATTTTGTACCAAAAAGGTAATGCCTCCAAAGTTTTAGGGAAAATACTACTTCAGCGAGTTCGAGGTCATGGGTAGGATAATTCTTTTCATACTCTTTCAGTTGTCTTGAGGCATACGCTATCACTCTACCACGCTACATCAACACGCAACCTAGTCCTAACCTTCAAGCATCGCTATATACAGAAAAATCATTATCACCTTCTGGAAGTGATAAGATCGGAGCATGAGTCAAAAGATCTTCTAGATTTGAGAAAGCTTTTTCTTGGGCTTCACCCCATTCGAACTTTACTTCCTTTCGTGTAAGACTTGTGAGAGGTACGACTATACGCGAAACATCTTTAATGAATCTCCGGTAATAACCCGCGAGAAAGCTTTTTTGGCACCTACTCCTTTTTAGTTGGAGTATTCTTTGGTTGTTGAACAGGAGCTTGACTCCCTGCCACTTCACTAGTAAGAGTAGGACAGAAGCACTTCCTGTGGCCAGTAATACCACAAGCAAAACATGTAACATCCTTCATTGCGCAAACGGGCTTCTTGTGGCCTATTTCACCACATCCAAAACAGACCACTAATCCTTTTTCTAGTCTGCATTCGCCCGAATGATTCTTTCCACAATTTCAACACAATGGCAACTGTAGAGAAAAATATTGTGAGCTGCCGCGGCCACGAGAGGTATTATGAGATTGCACTTGCTTGCTAGGTTCAGTTCGAACGGATTGAGCTGGTGGAATAGAGGAAAGAGGAACAGTCCGATCGATACGTGGATACTTTGGAACAGAAAGAGTGGCACCACGTATCTCTAAGTCATGTTCGCGCTTTCGAGCATACTCAACAGCTTTGTCAAAGGACAGAACATCCCGATTGGCTACAAAATCATGGATTTCATGCCGTAGTCCCTCCATGAATAACTGAATTTTCTCTTCTTCAGTTGAAACATACTTTGCAGCAAACCGTGCTTTTTGATTGAACTGAGTTTCATACTCATTCACAGTCATTCCTCCCTGTTTAAGCTCAAGAAACTCTTTCTCCAATCTTCTCCTCATGTCTAGAGGACAATACTTCCCTAGCAAACAATTTTTGAACATTTCCCAGGATTAATTCTCCTGGTCGAACCCGTTGAGGGCTTCATATGTTGCTTCCCACCAGACCAAACCTTCTCCGACGAGCATAACAGAAGAATAATTAGCCTTGTCTTCATTATCCACATGAGAGATACGAAATACTTTTTCTGTGTTCTGAATCCAAGTTAGAACAACTATGGGATTAAGGACACCTGAAAAATCCGTAGCACCACTACTCTTGAAATCTTTGAACGAGGGACGCTTCACCTCCCCTTTTGAAGATTCTCCAGTGGCTTTCTCTTTGCCTTTATCATTATTATTCTTGTGGTCTTCGAGAGTTTGCCGAATAATACTAGTAAGTTTACCCAAGATTCGCTCCTCACGAGGGGATACTGGAGTGTTTACTTCATCATGATGAGGATCTCCACCCACCTCTGGCGTATGGCTACTCACCTGTTCAGCCATTGTTCTGAAATTTGGAGTAATATAATATTTTTAGAATATTAGGATTTATTATTACCTAATACTTTACTTAAGTCTTTCCTATTTTTATATCCATATACTTATAATCAATCTGTTCATATATTGAACTTCCAACAGTTTAAGTCTAAATACCAATCCGCGGTATTTAGTTCACTTAAACTATTGCTTTGAAACAATTATTAAAAGAACCCCTTTCTAAACTTTCGTATTTCTAATAGACCCAAACTTTCATACTTAACAATATTGTTACTCCAAAACATGCTACATGCATATTCATAAAACAATATTTTACATTGATAGTTTATTTACATAGACTGGATACAAACCGACAATTAAGATTTTTACAAAGTTATATATATATATATATATATATATATATATATATATATATATTACATACTTTCCCAGGAATACAATACAAAAGTTATAATATTATCTTTTCTACGTCTCCTACCAGTACATGACTATACTGGATGCTTATCACCTGCAATAGGTTAAACATTGAGAGGGATAAGCGGGTGACACTTGGTGAGTTCAATAACAGTTACAATATAACATTATGCCATATACATATCAATATGACAGAAGCAAAGAGGGACAAAGAACAAGAAAGGCAAATGAGTATCATATGACAGGCTTTCCATATCAATGAATAATCTGATTCAAAGAGTTGTAATCAATGAGACATAACAATTTCAATACTTGATATACATCAATAAGACTTCAGCCCAAGTGGCGCAGAAAATACAATTTCAGAATATCATTTTGCTAGAATACACAGGCTTTCAGCCCTATCTTAGCATTCTGCTAATGACAAAGTGATGCTTATGTCATACACTTCATGGCCAAAGTCTACATACCGGTACCCAAGTGATGCCTATGTCATACACTTCGTGGTCTAAGGTATAACTCATTATCATAATAACATGGGAAAGCACGTTGAACATATAACACATAACATACAATTGTCCCTATATTGAACTCACCGTGAAATAACCGGGGATTAAATGATAATTTGGGCAGCATTTTGGCTCTAAATATGACTTTCTGTGACGAAACCGGGGATTTTAGTTGAAAACCGGCCTTACTCGGGCAGAGTTTCAACATGAAAATATGATTTTCTCAGGAACTTCGGAGTGTCGGGACTTGCTTCGGGTGTCGGGGATGATACCGGGACTTCGGGGGTTAAAAATAGGCTAAAGAAGGGTTTTAGAGTGAGAGAAAGTAGGGTTTGTAAACAAAAACCCGGAGGTCTTGCTCACTATTTATAGGGGCTGAAACTCGGATTACGTTGTGCGTAATCTTCAAGTACGGGGGGTGTACTTCCTTGATAACGTCTTCGCTGGGCGTACACTCTATGACGCTGGGCGTAATGAATTGCAGCTCAGTACGCTAGGCGTACACCACGTACGCTGCGCGTAGCGTGATGCATGGCATCAGACGTGTCAAGTCCATATGATACGTGTCGTATGCGAGAGTTTGGGCTACGTGGCCAATCTTGAACCGTGAACACGAGTACGCTGGGCGTACTCCGAAATTCCAAACTTCAAAAATTCATATCTTTTGCATACGAGCTCCATTTTTGACGTTCTTTATGTCCATGCGTAGGTGAGATGATACTCTACAACTTTCGTTTAGACTTCGTCAGCTAATTTTGAATCTATTTTTAATATTATATTTTTAACGGGTCGGGACAGGAAAAGTCCGTTAAAAATTCATAACTTCTTCATCCGATGACCGTTTTCGTCTGTCTTTTTACCGTTGCACTACTATTGACGAGACCTTCGTTTCTCCTTTAGGTGGTGTCGGCTAAAAATCACTCGATCTTTATTTCGAGTTTTTAGCTGTCTACTATTATTCTGAAACTTAGAAAAATCATAACTTCCTCATACGAAGTCAGATTTGGACGTTCTTTTTATGAAAATCTCAGTTTAACGAATACTACGACTTTCGTTTAGATCATTAAGTCTAAAAAGTAGTTTATCAAAAACTCACTTTGTACATCATACGGCGTCGTGGCGGTTTAGTCGCGAAACTTCAAATGGTCATAACTTCTTCGTTATAACTCGGATTTTGATGAGGTTTTTGCCTAAATGTTTCTAACGAGATTATTCACAACTTTCAATAATAAAATTTTACTTATTTCAAATTTATATTTTCGTTATATTTCAATATTTGACTTTTGATTGGAATCTCGTAAGACTTCCAATATTTTTCCGAGTGATTCTAGACATAGTTTTACTTCAATTCTAGTAAAAAACTATCTGTTAGAACTCAACGTTCAAAATCACATAATATTTCATAATATTATTCACTTTTAAATTACAAAACACGATAACTAAACGTGTATTTTACATAGGATCTTTAATAATCCTTTTTTGTACACAGGATCAAAGATTACTCGCTCTAGTGCTCGCTTTAATCTTGCTGATCTTGATATGGCTATTTCAGGAGACCATTTGGTAGTGAAGAAGGAGAAGAGTTCCTCTTCTCTTCCTTCTAAGAGGTCGACCGTGTATTTGACAGTAAAAACTTCGGGATCCTGGAAGAGGAAAACTGCTGAATCCACAGGTTTATCTCTGGAGAGCCTTGGAGCTGAGGACGCGCTCCAAAAGTTGGTCTCTTTCTCTCAGGTTGTAAGTGTTGATTTCATTTTTGCTCCATTTTTCATTTTGTTTTTCGCACTAGTTATCATGTTTTCATCATAGGTCTCTGATCATGTTTCCGCTGATCTAAGGATCAGGGACAGGAGAAGATGTAGAAGATGACCAACGAGGATCTTCTGAGGAGGGTGGAGTTGCTTACCAGGGAAAGGCTGAGAGAGAGGAAGAGCCCGTACGCGAGATGGAAGAGGTGATCTCCGACGCAAAGGTCAGTGTTGCAGTGCCGTTTGGGAGGCCAAGATCCTTCTGGTCGAGGATCTTAAAATGCAGGATCCTAGGACGTGGTTGGTTGGCACGAAGAATTAGCCAAATTAACTGGCAAGCCTGCTACCACCAGTCAGGATCCTGTGTTACGGCTGGCTGGGGGGGGGGGGGGGGAAGAGAAGAAGGCCGATGATGACCAAGATAAGGTCTAGGTCTTTTAGGTGATTAGGGTAGCATAATCTTTTGACGCATGACTCTTGTAAGGCTGTAGGCCTTTTGTTTTTGAATATAATGGTTGATTTTCTTTTCGTTTTTCTCCTTTTCCTGTATAATACAATACTAAGGTCTTTGCACGGTTAAGATCCTGAAAAAGTGAATGATTCTTAAAACAAAATGAACTGATAATGGTTAGTTAAACAATAATTGATTTTGTTAAGCGATCTAAAAGTTTCTTCTAGAAGTTTAGTGATTAACTCGCAACTTATAAGAGTTTTTTAATATGCTTTTAAAACTTTTGTGAAGATATCAGAATAGCGAATTACTCCAAAGTGACGAAAGTTTTATATGTCAGCGATTGGTTTAGGATCCTAGAAAGCTTAGGATCCTTAATTTTAAAACTTCAAAGTTAAGGAAAGATGGAACCTGATTGTCTTCGAGTTTCTCTTTAAGCTTCATGAGTCTTTGAATTTTGGAATATACAATGAAGGTCGATGAGGATCCTTAAGGCCAAGGATCCTTACCGTCAAGGATCCTAAAAAATAAAGATTTTGGATCTTGTAAAGGAAATTTTTCCTTGGGATAACCTGTTTATAGACTTAGACAAAATAGATAACACGTCAATGTTATATTCTGGGGAGGATCCGTACTTGAGATATAATTCATTATGCAGGTAACATGAAAATGTTACAATCTGAACGGATTTTCTGGGAAACATTCCCAACGTGTGACAACATGAAGATGTTATAGGTCTTGTGTAATTGCTGGGGAAAAATCCCAATCGTTGATAACAGGAAAATGTTATAAGCCTTAAGTAGTTACTGGGGTAAAATCCCGATAACATGAAAATGTTATAAGCCTTGAGTAATCACTCGGGTAGGACACCGATTTCTGGATAACATGAAAATGTTATAAACCTTAAGTATCTCAACTTGTGTTAAAAAATAAGAGGGTTGCCAAGCCACTGAATCGTGAAATGATCCCCTTATCCGTATCCCACAGTTGGATATCATACGTCCAAGCGAGGTGTATAAACCTTAGTTCGTGTGAAAGAGGTAATTAGCTATTTAAACCATAGAGGGGATTAAGTACCCTTAGGCGTGGGAGAGATGATCAGTCTCTAGCTTGTGTACATCATAGTTTAGGGATTATATTGTTAAATATAATGGAGTTTACCAAGTATTGGGATCTATATGTGTCAAGATCCTTGTGCTTTGGGGTGTTCAAACTTGAGGATCCAGACGTTCCGAGATCTCTGATTGTGAGGTTCCCGATGTTTGAGGATCTCCACTCTTGAGGATCCTTAACTGTATGTCATTCTGCATAGAAAATGTTAGCTAAGGGTGGGCGTTAGTCTAGCTAACGCCCCTGCGATGATTAAGTTAGTAGTGTATTCGAGGAGAGAATCAATAAAAATTTTAAGGTAAAGAACACGTGTACCTTGGTTTTTTTTGTGGATCGTTCGATCCTACTTACATGTAGTATGATTTGAGGTGCATGGAATTCCAGGATCTTGGCAGAATGTCTGTTGGATTAGTGTCTAAGTCCATAACTATAATTGGTATGTACTTGACCCGACTCGGCATGGTCCATTTGGGTTGCATGGCATCGGAACATTTGGATAGACCGTTTATGAGGAAAAGACATTTTGTGACATATTAATATATTATAAGTTCTAATATATTAATATGAAATCATGTTATTTAATTAGTATTGATCAAGAATTAATTTGGACTTAATTTAGTGATCAAAAAGAGACTAATTAAATATATGGGGATTGATTGTGTAAATCATTCATTCTTATATATGTGGGCTTATGATCCAAGATTCCTTTATGTTGGGTTTAACCCATGTGGTGATCCATGGATACTCCATGGAGGTTAAAACCCATGGAGCATAAGGAATGGGTAAAGTCATGAGTTACATGGTGTAACCCTAATAGCCACACTATATAAGAACCCCTTTAGTTCAAGAAATTGGCACTAGTGATACATATTTTGAGGGCTAGCCGATTTGAACATGTATGTCTTCTTCTCATGGTTATTCCAAGAGTTCATGATGTTGTGTGAACCATTTGAGGTGTCACACTTGGGGCACTAGGCTCTCAAGCTTCATGGAGTCAAGCAACAACAACAAGGTATGTATTCTATCTATTTTAGTATCCTAGTATCAATGTTTTGGTATGCTAGTTAGGATAATACCTTGGATAATCATATTTGCATGTATAATAGAGAAAACATAGATCCAAGGTATTTAGGGTTGCATGTACACTTAGGAGTGTTAGAATGCTCATAACCCATCAGTGGTATCAGAGCCAGGTTTGTTTTCAATTATACTTGATGCAAATTGCTGAAAAATGCTGAAAAAGTCGAATTTCGGGCATTCTGGGCACTGGACTCGCCGAGTCCACTGATGAACTCGCCGAGTCCATGAAGAAAATCATCCTACTCGGCGAGTAGGTTGATACACTCGACGAGTAGGAGCCCCTGACAGCATATCTTCGAGTTTTTTGGCTAGAAATGGACTAGGAACATTACCATAAGCTGTTTTTGAACCTATAATCCTGTTTTTGATGTGGTAATGTTCATACTAATCCAATTTCAAAGATAATTGTCAATAGATTCATGTTTTGTATTAGTTTAGTGATTAGGCTAATTACATGAAAAATTTTGATTTGAATTATCTTGTTCTTATGAGTTGCTTAGATTAATAGAAAAGTTAATTGATTATGTGTTTTCAATCCATTTTAATCTAAGATTTGATTCTAAAATGTGTTTTTGTAACTTGTCCTTAAGTTATATGAAAAGTCACATTTAAGTTTCATAAAACTCATAAAAGTTGGCAATGGTTACAAAAATGAAGAGTCTTGTCCTCAAGTTATGGAGGTTCAAGAGTCACTTCATTAAGTAATAAAATGTGTAACCTTAATTAATTCCATAAATTACAAAATAAAGAAAAGTTACATTCTTTTATTAGTTTAAAGTCTTCCATAACTTGTCCTCAAGTTATGGAACTTGAAGAGTTTTTTAATTAAAACTAATTTAAACACATAAGTTATGGAATTAATTAGTTTTGAATAGTTTCAAAACTTGCCCTCAAGTTTTGGAATTTGAAAAGTTTTCTCTTATGAATACTTTAATTCCAAGTTAGCCCTTAGAATTTTAAAAGTTAAAATTCAAACCCTTATACTATTATTATAATTTTAATTATATAGATATGTATAAGATAAAGTCAATCTTACCGTTAGTAGGCCTCATTCACGAAGCCGGTCTATAAGGGGGGTATAAGGTTACTGCCTATAAAATGGCAGTTTAATGGGTGTCCACTCTCACCCACCGCTTCCTTGACTGGTGGAGGGTCGTTAGCCGAACGGGTAGGAAAGGACTATAATTCTCCCTTTATTAAAAGTATTAATGATAAATACTAAGTAACTAAACACTTGTACATTCCCAATCTTAGTTACTTAGGAAAATGTGAAAAAGGTGCTAACCCATGAAATTACACTTTGTACCTTACCAAGTCATTAGTGGAGTGTGTGTGGTTAATCGGCACACTAATAAGGACTAGTAAGAGTGGCAAAGGGTAACTTGACTCTATTATAGATCGGTGGAGCGTGTGTGGTCAACCGGCACATCGATTAGGTGATAAAGTTAAGGGTACCAAGTCAATTTGCATGGTTATTCACACCTTGTTTGTGATCCTCGGCATCCCAGTCACAAACTTGAGAGGGCACAATCGAGATTCAAACATGCCATTGAAAGTTCAATGTATCTCAAAAGATCTAGGAGTTTCAAATCCAATTAAAACTTAATTATATTTCGTTTTTCATGGTGGAAATTGGTAAATCGTCATTTACCTACCTTCAACTATTTTATAACTTGGATTACGGCATCCCTCTTCCAGTTATAAATAGGTTGTTGGGTCCTAGCCTTAATATTTCATATTGGGTGTTATATTAAGGACTTTAAATCAACTCTCTTGAATATCTCCCAAAAGATGATCTTCCCAAATCTCTTGAAACAAGCTTTCCTAAATGAAGATGATGTCCCATGGAAATCATACTTCTTTCACCTCCTCCAATTATTCTCCCTAACCCACAAGTTCCTGAAAAGTTTAAGGTCACTCAAGCCCTATTGGCAAGCAAAGGTCTATATGTGATCACATCTTGGAGATGTAGTCAGATATTGACAAGCCAGGAGAGTTGGGTGTCAAAGTCTTGAGAAAGTTGGTGACTCAACTATTTTCTAAGTCACATAGTGAGTTCCTTTGGGACTCCTATGAAACAGACTATGACAAGACCCTTAATGATCTTATCTATTTGCTAAGATCAACTTCCTAAAACTTTATGGACATTGACAATGATGACATTGGATATCCAGTAAAGCTCTCTTTTCCCAATGGAAAGGGATCGGCCATAGTCAACTCGGTTGACCGAATGGTAAAGAGAACGGCTAAGTCTAAGATAGTCCCATTATCAAGGGTCTATTGCCAAAGAAAGGGGCATTGGTTGCGAAGCTGCCAAATTTACCTAAGGATATTAAAGTCAATAAGTTTGACTCTACTTCGGGTAAAGTCCACTATCTAACTCTGCTAAGTTTCTATTATGAGATTCTTGATACATGATGTGACTGGGTCACATGTTGATGTTTTAAGAATCAAAGAAAAAGTGAAGAAACTTAAAGAAAGAATATGTTGAATCTGATGGCATAGATGGATTTCTATCGCATAGTTTGAAGATCGGATTCTTGAGCTACTTCTTAAGAGTTATGATATATTGCTTAGGAATAAATAACAACAAAGTTTTCATGTGCTTTTGCATTGTAAGGATAGTTTTTCCGCAAAGTTTTAAAATAAAAGAAATTTTTTTTTTGATTTTATTTATTTTAAAATATCCTTACAATGGCATTTGTGAAAACTTTTGTTGCTTATAAGATTCCATTAAGAGCAAGAGCGGAAATATGAATTTGATTCTTTCATTTGTGGTAGTGTCTAAATTTACCAAATAAGGAAAGATTCTCATCACCTAAGTTTCAGTTGGATAGAAACTTGGAATCATGCAAGTTGTATAACATGATGAATAAGAACTTTCAAGCATTGGAAAAATTAAGACTAACTACTTGTTCACATGGATGTGTGAGTCAAGTAAAGGATCGAGTACACATTCTTGTGCACTGATCAAGCCCACCACAAATAATCGTTAAGACTATTCGTCATTATTTACTAAAATTCAGTAAATATGGTTATACTTACAAGCTTAAGTGTAATTCGGAGACATTGGAAAAGGTTCAATGTATGGCAGAGCGAATAAGAAGAATCAACTTAGGCAGAAAGATAAAAGTTTCTCAAATCTGAAAAGATGGGAGAGTACTTTAGTATCATGTTATATAATCATCTTAATGATTAAGAGACCTTATCACAATTCATCCTCTAAGTGCATTCTGGTAGCTAAGAAGAGGAGCTATGAATTGTTGAAGTGGTTAAATCAAGAAGATGATTTATACTTCGTCCCAAAAACAATTCTTAGAGTTATACTCTAAGATTGTAACTTGAGTGACATGTCTTAAAGAAGGTTTAAAACACTTGTCAAATGTAAGAGTAAAAGTTTTCTACTCTTGTACATTTGAAATTGGTATGTTGTGATGTTTTGGATAAAACAAAGACCAACTAAGGCTAATTGTGTGAAGTGTTTGTCTTGATTAGAATCCACACTATCTCTTGAATATCTGACAAGAAAGTCTTATATGTCAAGAGGACAGTGGGAGTCTTAAAGGTCTTGAAAGTCTCAAGAACTAATCAAGAATAAAACCTGAAGTTCTTCACTAGCACACGACTTGAGGTTTATAACCTATCGTGTCGACATGTCTGTGCCTATTCAAGTTGGCTTTGCATAGGAGTTCTTAGAGTTCTCAATTGGTTGCACAGCTACTTGGAAGCAATGGCAGGCCCTTGAGCTGCCAAATGGCAAGAATTTAAGATTGCACAAGTTTAATCCATATAAGTGTGGATTTGTCAGTAACCTTGTCTTGTGATTATGGTTTTGACAAAATTCATATGGATAGGAACTCATACACCATAAAATCTAAGTGTCATAAGGTTTCTCTCCGATTCATGAAAATGATGGTGAGGAAACACTTTCACTAAGTAGATTTTAGCTAGATAGCAATTGTGATATTTGCATTCTCAAAGTCGTTAGTGGAGCGTGTATGGTTAACCAGCACACTAACATGGACTTGTGAGAAGTGGTAAAGGTCTAAACAATCGAGACTATGATTACGGCATCCCTTTTCATAGTTCTTAAAATTGTTTAGACACACCTGTGAGCTATCTAAGATAAGGTGTATGATATTGATAAAGTTTTATCAAAGCAATCTAGTATCAGAAATATGAACTTTGGTAAGAAAGTCAATAAAGTATTGATTTCTAGAAGTCCAGCTGATTTCTGATTACATGTCAAAGCTAGTGGGAGCATAAGTGTTATGCTAATAATCATCATGTTAGTGGGAGCATGATAATTATGATAAAGGTTGCAAGTTAGCAATGTTAATTATAGAAAACAAAAGTTTCAATTCGTGAGGCTGTAGGGGTTGAAAAAGTTGTTTTGCTATAATTAAGGGAGAGAAAATTATACTTCATTTCAATTCTAAAAGCTTAGATTGAGGTTTTAAGTCGTATTTAGTCAAGGATATATATATGAATTTCATGTTGGAATGACTCAACATAAGGAAATTCTATATATGGGTCCATTATTTGCGTTCTAAAATTCGATTATGATTACGACATCCCTTTTCATAATCTGAATTATGAGAACTTGGCAAATAGAAATGGAAATGTTATAGCAAAAGACTGGTTTAGTCTTTATGTGAGACATCATGACTCGAGTCCCATATGCTTCGGATATAGGATCGATTACATGTGCTATATTTATCCTTTCTAAAATTTTCCAAATGCCTGGGGCATTAAGAAGGGAAAAGGTCTAGAACTGGATATGACTAAAAGGATTAAGCAATTGTCGAGGACAATCTAAGGTTTACCAAAGATTGGTTGCTCAAGGACAGTTGGAAGTATAGTGATAATTCTGGAAGGACCATATTGACATAATCTGTAAGGAGGCAACTCTTGTTCAGAAGTTATAGTCAAAATGGAATCTGGAAATGTTTTAAAGTTAGAAATTATTCAATCTGTGTAAGATTAGGAAACTTAATGCAAGAAGGATATTTCCAAGGAGCTGATCTCCTTTGGAATGCTCTGTAATGGTTGTTGTCAAGTCTTTCTGACTCTATGCATAATCATTACAGGAGGATCAATGCATATAAGTTTAGAATCTAACAGATTTCAGTAAATGGCATGAATTTGGAATTCTTGCATTTGCAGTAAGGATTTGGGACTGTGAAAGAGGATCATTGGAGTTATGTTCAATTGATCTAATTCACAAAGTGAAGATCATAGACAAACATAGTATGCATACTTGGTGTATGGCATGACTAGTGTTTAGAAAACATAGTGTACATGCTTGGAGCATGGGACAACTATTGTTTTAAATTCAAGAATAAAGTTGATAGCTGAAACAGTATACAATGAATAATGTGTAATCATATGGTGATAAATAAAAGGTGTTTTATTTATGTTCATAGGTTTTGATACCATATTAGATTCTATTATTATTGTGTTTCATTTTGCATGTTTTGACTTCCAGAATAACTAGGTCGTTCTTCCTGATTGACTAAGTTATTCAAACTATCCACAGTCGGTCATATGTTGGAAGTAGATATGAATCAAGACTGTCATGGGTTGGCTTGTAGAGGTCTAAGATGTTGGACAAGGGGCTACAACACTCATGAGTGCTCATAAGTTCTGAGTATTGGATTCAACCCGCGCTCATTGGAATCACTTCATGGATTTTATCACGAGTGATCATGAGACGATAATATCTTATATTCTTCAAACCTAGAGATATGAGTTGTTACTATGAGTTGGTTGTACATTGATTGCACGAAAACGCATTCGGTAACTCGGTGTTATAAAACGTGCCTTTGTGTATGATTCAACAAGTAGTAGAACAAGCCATATGAGTCGAAGTTTATCCATTCCTTTTACCTTCGGGATAAAAGCGGTATCTTTGGGCCCCTCGATGATTTGATGATGACAAATGGAAGTGCTCGGCCGAGCCAGGACTGATTTGATTTGTTCAATTAGACAATCGTCATAAATCGGAAATCGGGAAACAACAAATGGACAGAGAGAATGATTATAATCCATGTCTCAGTCCATATGATATCTAGAATGGAGGAATATATGATCCCTTATCTAATGGACAAGTCATTGACAAAGGTCAGAGTTCATCTACAAGGTCAGAGTTCGACAGCGGCTTTTGAGAGCTACGATTGCCAGTTGGTTCCTGAAGTCATACGCAATAATAGTTTTAGACTTATCCAAGTGGGAGACTGTTGGATTAGTGTCTAAGTCCATAACTATAATTGGTATGTACTTGACCCGACTCGGCATGGTCCATTTGGGTTGCATGGCATCGGAACATTTGGATAGACCGTTTATGAGGAAAAGACATTTTGTGACATATTAATATATTATAAGTTCTAATATATTAATATAAAATCATGTTATTTAATTAGTATTGATCAAGAATTAATTTGGACTTAATTTTGTGATCAAAAAGAGACTAATTAAATATATGGGGATTGATTTTGTAAATCATTCATTCTTATATATGTGGGCTTATGATCCAAGATTCCTTTATGTTGGGTTTAACCCATGTGGTGATCCATGGATACTCCATGGAGGTTAAAACCCATGGAGCATAAGGAATGGGTAAAGTCATGAGTTACATGGTGTAACCCTAATAGCCACACTATATAAGAACCCCTTTAGTTCAAGAAATTGGCACTAGTGATACATATTTTGAGGGCTAGCCGATTTGAACATGTATGTCTTCTTCTCATGGTTATTCCAAGAGTTCATGATGTTGTGTGAACCATTTGAGGTGTCACACTTGGGGCACTAGGCTCTCAAGCTTCATGGAGTCAAGCAACAACAACAAGGTATGTATTCTATCTATTTTAGTATCCTAGTATCAATGTTTTGGTATGCTAGTTAGGATAATACCTTGGATAATCATATTTGCATTTATAATAGAGAAAACATAGATCCAAGGTATTTAGGGTTGCATGTACACTTAGGAGTGTTAGAATGCTCATAACCCATCAATGTCTCCTTCTAGTTTTGCTAGCAAGTATGCTACTTTTCCTGCTTCAACATCTACAAGGTATGGTCCTTCCCATTTGGGAGCCAATTTTCCTGCACTAGGATCCTTGGTGTTTTGGAATGTTTTCATTAATACCAAGTCTCCTATTTGAAACCTTCTGACCCTTATATTCCTATTGTAAGACTCGGTGATTCTTTGTTGATGAGCAGCAATGCGTATTTTGGCAAGATCCCTAAGCTCGTCAATAGTGTCAAGATTCTGTGCTAGGATCCTGTCATTATTCTCTTGGTCTTGCAGCAAGTATATTGCCGTTGGAATCACTACTTCAGTGGGGATTACTGTTTTTGTCCCAACACCAAGGAATAGGGGGTCTGACGTGTTGCCACTTTGGAAGTGATCTATTTGCCCATAAAACGAAAGGAAGTTCTTCTACCCATCTTCCCTTTTTGTCCAACATTTTCTTCAAATTGTTAACTATGATTTTGTTGCTGGGCTCCGCTTGACCATTAGCTTGTGGATGAGCAGGAGTGGACATTATCATTTTGATCCCCCATCTTGTGCAAAAGTCTCTTGTTCTTTTGCTAATAAATTGGGATCCATTGTCGCATATGATTTCAGCCGGGATCCCGCACCTGGTCAAGATATTACGTTTAATAAATGATACTACCTCTTTGTCTCTTACCTAGATGAAAGCTTCTGCTTCAATCCATTTGGAGAAGTAATCAGTCATCACAAACATGAAGACTTTTCCTCCTGGGGCTACTGGCAATTTTCCTACAATATCCATCCCCCATTTCATGAATGGCCATGGGGAGATAAATAGGATGTAGAGGCTCTGTCGGTTGGTGCAGGATGTTGCTGTGTCTTTGGCAAGCATCACATTTTTGAGCATGTAGAAATGAGTATTTCTTATTGGTTGGCTAGTAGTATCCCGTTCTCAGTATTTTGGAGCACAAGGATCTGCCCCCGATGTGATTGCCACAATCTCCTTCGTGTATATCCTTTAAGACTTCTGCAGCTTCAGGATCTTCCAAGCATCTTAGGTATGGACTTGCCATAGATTTTTTGTAAAGTTTACCTTGGATTAACACGAATCTTGACACTCACTTCCTGAATGCTCTTTCACTTTTTTCTCCTGTCAGGATTGTGCCATTTTGGAAATATTCCATAATGGTCTGAGTCCATGATCACAAACTTCTTTGAGGATCCTGTTCGTCGGGATCCCTTTGAGGAAGGATCCTAGGGTCAGGATCTTTAATAGTTGCTATGCTTGTCGGACGCTTAGGATCTTCTGACTTGTCAGATAGGGTTTCTATGGCTGGGGTTATTATGTGAGTTATAGGAAGCTTCGTCTCTGGTGAGATCCTAAGGGAGGATCCTAAATTGGCTAATGCATCTGCTTCTGTGTTTTCCTCTCTAGGAACTTGGGTTAGGCTAAAGTTTTCGAAATCAGAAGCTAAGTTTTTGAGGATCTCTAGGTATAAAGCTAATTTTTCACCTTTCACTGCATAAGATCCATTGTAGTAATTGGTTAGTAATAAAGAATCAACAAATACCTGAAGATCCTTGATTTGAAGGTCCTTAGCTAATTGTAGTCCCATGATGAGTGTTTCCTATTCTATTTTATTGTTGGTAGTGTTGAAGTCACAATTAACTGCCTGGGGTATGATGTTCCTATGTGGCGACTTTAGTATGATACCTAGGCCTGTTCCTTTCTGATTTGAAGCTACATCTGTGAACAACGTCCATCTTCCCAGTTGTTCATCTTCTAGGAGTTGCTTGGCTTCCAAGTCTACTTCGTTTTGTAGATCGTCATTAAAGTCAGCCACAAAGTCCGCTAATGCTTGTGATTTTATGGCCGATATTGGTTCGTATCTGATGTAAAATGTGCTTAACTTCACCGACCATTTTTCTATCCTTCCTAACATTTTTGGTTTTCTCATGATATTCTTGATAGGATAGTTAGTTTTTACATGTATAGTGTGTGTTTCAAAGTAATGTCTTAATTTGGTAGAAGCAGTTACTAAGGCAAGAATTAATTTTTCAAGATGAGAGTACCTGGTTTCAGGATCCAGGAGACTTTTACTTACATAGTAGATAGGATGTTGCTCCCCGTTAAGATCCTTGACCAGAACGACACTTACCGTGTTTGAGGATACTAAGAGGTAGAGAATAAGTGGTTCTCCATCTATAGGTTTCACTAGTAGTGGAGCAGAGCTTAGATATTTTTTGAGTTCCTGGAAGGCTTTCTCGTGTCTCTTCTTCTACTCAAATTTCTTGTTCTGTTTCAAGATATTGTAAAAGGGCTTGCACCTTTCTGGGGATCTTGAAATGAACGTATTGAGTGCTGCTACTCTTCTGGTTAGCCTTTGGATGTCCTTTGTTGAAGACGGGGATCTTAGTTCCATGATTGCTTTTATTTATTGTGGGCTTGCTTCTATCCCTCTTTTCGTTACCATGTATCCAAGGAACTTGCCTGACTTCATTCCAAAGTAACATTTGAGTGGGTTCAGCTTCATATTGTACTCATCTAGGATGTCAAACACTTCCTTGAGGTCTCTAAGGTGATCTTCGGCTTTCATCGACTTCACTACCATGTCGTCAATATAAACTTCCATCGTGTCCCCCAGTTTGTCTTTGAACATCCGATTCACCAATCTTTGATATGTCGCACCTGCATTTTTAAGACCAAAAGGCATTGCGGTGTAACAATATATACCTGTTGGTGTTATGAATGCAGTATCTTCTTGGTCTGATGGTTCCATTTGGATTTGTTGGAATCCTGCTGAAGCATCCATGAAGGTCAGGAGTTCATGGCGAGGTATCGCATCTATCATAGAGTCAATATGTGGTAGAGGTAAACGATCCTTAGGACAAGCCTTTTTGAGATCCGTGTAATCTACACACACTCTCCATTTGTCGTTTTTCTTTTGTACGACAACCACGTTAGCTAGCCATCTTGGGAACTTTACTTCCTTGATCATCCATATTTTGAGGAGCTTCTATACTTCCTCTTGGATGATTTGATTCCTTTCGGGTGAAAACTTCATTCTCTTTTGGTGTATTGGACTGAAAGAAGGATCAATATTAAGTTTATGAGTAATAATACTCTTGTCTATACCTGTCATATCTTTGTGTTTCCATGTGAATGTCGTGATCTCCCATGATCTTCACTATCCCCATGGAGTGGGCATCTTCACACACTGATGGTATGTTGATGGAACCGCTTTCATCTCGTGGATCCATGGTCTACCTAGTATCACATTATAAGAAGACAGGGTGTCAATAACATAGAAATTTTGTATGGAGTTTACCCCTTCTATGTATATTGGTAGCTTTATTTCTCCAACTGTGTTTTTGTTTCCCCGCTAAATCCTATAAGCACTAAGGATCTTCTGACTATCTCTGATTTTGGGAGTACGATATTGACTGAGGATCCTCCGTCAACTAGGATCCTTCTGACGAAATGGTTGGCCATGTATAGTTTTATCACGAGTCCGTCACGGTGAGGATCTTCAATTCCTTCCCTGTCAGTCTCGTCAAATGTAATTTCTTTTTCACTGCTAACCATGGTATTCTTTCGTGGCCTATTCTCCTTTTATGTTTTGGAGACCTTGGCGTGTCTTTTAGCATGAGAATAAGAGGTACCACAAATGTTAAATCCACCTGAGATAACGTTAATTATCTTAGTGTCAGAGGGTGGAGATCATGGTTTCTCTGGGATCCTGTGATCATCTTGGTTGTTCTCCTTGTATTTTTCTCTTTTTCTCCCAAGGATCTCTTTGAGGTGTCCTTTGCTAAGGAGGTAGCTGATTTCTTTCCAAGCGGTGGACTTGCTGTCTCTCTTTAACCATCTTGCTTTATCTCCAAGATCCTGCATAGCATGAATTACACCTGAAACATCCACAGATAAACAATAGTCAATGATTTTAGGAAGCTCTTCTTCTTCTCCTCCATCTTCAAGGGCATTAACCCTGTGATGAATCGGTTTAGAATAGGGCTTCGATTTGTAGGATCTTTGAGTCGAGGATTCGAACTTCTTGTTGGGGTTCTCATATTGATCCGAAGGGTGGATGCTCTTCTGGATCTCTCTATCCTCTTCAAGCCTTATGAACCTCAATGCCCGACACCTGACTTCATCCGATCTTTTGCATGGGGTCATCACAAGGTCTTCGTAGAAGGGTGAATCCTTTCTTAATCCTATCTTAAATGCTTCCACAGCGGTGGCCATGTCAATGTTGGGGATGCTCAGAGCTTCCCTGCTAAACCTGTTAACAAAGTCCCTAAGTTTTTCCTTAGGATCCTGAACCACCCAGTAGAGATCACTAGTGATCTTCTCGAAGGTTCTGCTGCAAGAAAACAGGTTATTAAAGATATCGACTAAGTGTGCAAATGAAGTAATAGAGTATGCGGGAATGTTTAGTACCAATTTGAGGGCTGATCCTCTAAGGGTCGAACCAAGGCCTTTACATAAGCAAGCTTCCTTCAAGTGCCCTAGGATGGGAATGATCTCCATCGTTTCTCTGTATTGGGCTATATGCTCTTCAGGATCTGTAGTCCCATCGTATAGATTCATGCTGGGAGTTTGGAAGCTTCTTGGTTCTCCAAGATTGATTTGCGATCCGGTTATCATCAGAGGAGGGTTAGAGATGAGGATTTGCAGAAGACAGCCTTCCGGACTCGTTATGGTCATTACGAGTTCATGGTGATGCCTTTTGGGCTCACCAATGCTCGGGTGCATTCATGGATCTCATGAACCGCGTGTGTAGACCAATGCTGGACCGCTCTATGATTGTGTTTATCGATGATATCTTGGTCTATTCCAAAACCCATGAGTAGTACGAGGAGCACTTGAGGGATGTGTTGGAGACGTTGAGGAAGGAGAGACTTTTCGCGAAGTTCTCCAAGTGTGAGTTCTGGTTGTGCGAGGTGTAGTTTCTGGGGCACCTTGTCAACTAGAGTGGTATCCTGGTTGATCCGGAAAAGGTTGAGGCCGTGATGAAGTGGGAGGTTCCGAGGTCTCCATATGATATTTGGAGTTTCCTTGGTTTAGCAGGTTACTATCGAAGATTCATCTAGGATTTCTCCAAGATAGCTTTTCCTTTGACTCGGTTGACAAAAAAGACGATTACGTTTCGATGGGGGTCTGAGCAGTAGATAGCCTTTGAGACTTTGAGACAACGGTTGTGTAAGGCACTGATTCTGACCCTTCCAGAGGGTGTCTAGGATTTTGTGGTCTATTATGATGTGTCGATCACGGGTTTAGGGGCAGTGTTCATGCAGAGGTTCCGCGTTATCGCTTACACTTCGAGGCAGCTGAAGCCTCATGATGAGAATTATCTGACGCATGACTTGGAGCTAGGGGCTGTGGTTTGCGCCCTCAATATTTGGCGGCATTGCCTCTATGGGGTCCGTTGTACTATTTACATAGATCACAAAAGCCTGAGGTATTTAACGGACCAGGCAAATCTGAATATGAGGCAGCACCGGTGGTTGGATGTGGTGAAGGATTATGATTGTGAGATCCTTTATCACCCATGGAAGGCCAATATGGTGGCTGATGCTCACAGCCGCATGGTGGTCGCGGCTCTGATCAGAGACGTATGTTTGACGATGACCGTGATTACTACGCTTTTGGAGCGGATTCATGATGCTCAAGTCGAGGCTATGAAGGAAGAGCACTGGAAGAGTGAGCATAGTGTGGTTCGGGTGGCTTCTTTCGATTATGATAGTCGTGGGTTGTTGACTCTGCATCGATGGGTTTGGTTTCCGTATTAGGGCGTTGTGCGTCAGGTTCTGATGGAGGAGGCGCACAAGTCTAGGTTCTCCATTCATCCCGTGGCGACGAAGATGTATAGGGATCGTCGTCTTGATTATTGGTGGCCCTGCATCAATCAGGATGTGGCTTGGTTCATAGAGCGGTGCCTAACTTGCAGGAAAGTCAAGGCCAAGCATCAGCAACCTCACTGCAAGATGCAGTCGTTAGAGATTTCCGTATAGAAATGGGAAGATACTACCATGGATTTCATCACGAACTTACCTCGGACTGCACGCATAGTGGACTCGATTTGGGTCATTGTGGATCGGTTGACAAAGAGCTCGCATTTCATTCCGATTTAGGAGAGTATTTCTGCAGAGAAATTGGCTGAGATTTATATCAGGGAGGTTGTGGCACGTCATGGGGTGCTGGTTTTGGTGGTTTCTGACAGAGATGTCCGGTTTACTTCCATGTTTTGGAAGAGATTCCTTGACGAGTTGGGTACTCGTCTCCATTTCATCACATCATTCCATCCAAAGACAGATGGTCATAGCGAGCAGACTATTTAGACCCTAGAGGATATGTTGTAAGTGTGTGTTTTGGAATTTAGTGGGAGTTGGGATAAGTATATTCCGTTAGCGGAATTTTCGTATAACAACAGTTATCACGGAAGAATCGATCGACCTCCTTTTAAGATGCTCTACAGGAGGAAATGCAGGACCCCGATTTGTTGGGTCCCGGCCGGTCAGCGGGTCATGGGGAAAACCAAGGTGGTACTCATGACCACTGAGTTGATTCAGCAGGTTCAGAGTAGGCTCTAGATAGTTCAGAGTCAGCAAAAGAGTTATGCCGACAGACGGCGGTCAGACTTAGAGTTCCAGGTGGGGGATATGGTTCTCATGAAGGTGTCACCTTGGAAAGCTGTCATCCGATTCAGGAAGTGGGGCAAGATGGGCCCCATGTATATTGGTCCCTTCATGGTTTTGGTTCAGGTGGGCCGGGTTGCATATAGCTTGGATCTTCTAGATGAGCTCATTCAAATTCATATCACGTTCCATGTCTCTCAGCTGCGGAAATGCTTAGTGGATGATTCTGCGGTGATACCATTTGATGATATTAAGGTGGATGACCGCCTGAATTATATTGAAAGAACGGTGGCGATTCTTGATCGGAAGGCGAAAATCTTGAGGAACAAGGTTGTTGAGTTGGTAAAAGTTCAGTGGCAGTATCGGAAGGGTTCATAATGGACTTGGGAGACGAAAGATAAGATGAGGGAGCACTGTCCAGAGTTATTCGGTGCAGCGAACATCGAGGATGAAGTCTGATTCAAGTGGGGGAGAATTGTAACACTTGAATTTGGTATGTTCCCTTTCAACCCTTCTATTTCTAAACATTTCATTTTTGGTCCTTGTGGTTAGTACGCGGAGCATACCATAGAGTACGCTTAGCGTACTAGCCGAGAAGCTGGATCGCGCCTTCGGACCACGTACGCGGGGCGTACAGTTATGTATGCACGGCGTACGTGTGATTTAATGAAACACTAATCTTAGGGTGTTGCACCCTATATAATCTATGTGATAGCCTCTTTTGGACATTTTTACTCAGACTCCTTACTCTTGAAAACCCTAATTCGCCTATTTTTTATTGTAAGGTGCTCTTGAGCCTTGGTTTTGATCTTTGGTGGGTTTTGTTCAATTTGAAGTGATAGAAGAAGAAACTGGAAGACTCATTAATTGGAGGGGAGCTTAGAGATCCATATTTAGCTCTATCTTTTGGTGACTTTTGAGGTATAAAGTCTGTACATTGTCTACTCTTTTCTTTGATCTACTCTTTAGCTTGTTATGGTCCCTTTTGGTTGGTCTTGATGAGTTAAGGCCGTTTTAGAAGCTAAACCTTGTAGATATGGACAATTTGAGGGTTCCTTAGGCATAAAAATGCAAACTTTATGGGATTGGTGGTCTCATGTATGCATTATGTCACTTGTTAATCTCTTTTGAGATCTAAGAGCCTCATTAAACCATGTATGCACGTAGTGTTGGAAACTTTACGTGATAAACCGCCTTCAGGAAGTGAGATCTAAGTGTTGGGGTGAAGTCTTAACTGTTTATAAGCTGAATGAGAAAGTCGGCCAAGCAGGGGGAGTACGCTGGGCGTACAAGCTGGTACGTCGCGCGTACAAGCCCTAAAGCGATTACGCTTAGCGTACACGCTGAGTACGCCCTGTGTACTCAGCAGTGGGCTTTGACAGTTGGGTTTTTCAGTATCGGGCCTATTTTGGACCTTAGGAGTGTAGGGCTTTATTTTGGGCCATCAGAATATTGTTTTGGGCTAAGAATATTTTTGAACCTTGGTTTAAGGCCCATGAAAAGGGTTTGGGCCCAATTTGGACAATTTAGTCCATAGTTGGGCAGTGGGTGATTATTTTATAATTTGAGACGTTGGCCAAATATAGAGAAGGGTAAAAAGGTCTTTACCCTAGTTTGGACTCTTAGGGAGAGTTAGGATCCAATTATTAATTGGATGATGTTTTGTGATTATAGTGCGGGGGTTTTAGCGGGCCAGTAGCAGATATTTATCCGTGAGATTCAGCAGTGCGAGGTAAGTTTCATCACTATGATTAGCTGGTCGAAGGCACAAATGCTTGCCCATGATTTTGTTATGTTAATATGCTTGATGTCTACGTGACTCTTGCGTGTGTTACGTGCTCGTATGCGTACGGGGCGGGGCCCGATGACCGTTTTGTATGCTATGTATCTTCATGATTATTGCATGTGTTATGTGTTTATATGATTATATGTTTATATGTGTGTCGGGCAGGGCCCAATGACTAACATATTTATATACTGAGCGGGGCTCGATGTCAGGCGGGGCCCATTATATGTTTATTTATGTATGTATGTATGTATGTATGTGGTATTTTGGGGAACGCACTAAGATTTGTGATTACAGTTTTCATTTGATGATTGTTGATGCATTGATACAAATTGTTTACCTTGGTGTTATGACAATGATTTGGTTTACTATTTTATTTATCTAAAAATTAAAAAATGTTGGGTCTTATTTTTGGGACGTTACATCTTCATTAGCAGCTTTGCGATTTTTGATGGAAGGCTAAATTGTTGTATGAACTTCTCCTTCAGATTGTTCCATGTTGTAATCGTTCTCGGTGGTATTGATTTTAACCAATGCCTAGCCGCATCTTTGAATGTGTTTTCAAGAATCCTTAGCATTATTGCATCTTTAGTCTCCCATGGATTATTGAAGTAGTCATCAATTTCAAGGACCTCATCTACATGTTGGTAGGTGTCTTCGTTGTCTTTTCCATAGAAAGGTGTCTCTTTTAGCATGTTAAGGATATGCCCTTCTAGCTCGAAGTTTGTTGTATCCAGGATTATCGGTCATACAAGGCTTGGTCTGTTGTCTTCTCTGGTACGTTGTGTGTATTGTTCCATCGTCACCTCAACTATGTGTGCCATATCTTCTATGTCGCTTTCGTCCCTGGTTTCAGTTTCTGTCTCGGGCTCATACACTCTTTCTTTATTGTCTGGTTTCTTTTGAAATGAGAGATTAATTCAGAAGTGAAGCCTTTGGTCGTTAACTAACTGTAACAAACAAAAACGATGCAAAAAAAACGCATAAAAAGGAACAAAAATGAAGTTGAAATAAAAATTGAAAACTCAATTTCCATGGCGTGGAGAGTGATTTACCACGTTGTGATCACTGGAAAAATAGAAAATAGGAAATTACTTTCATTGGATTTTACCCCGTAAAAAGGATCGAATACTATCAGCTAATAAACCGGAAACAAAATAAAACTGTTCCCCGACAAAGACATTACAAACTTGATGTATTACTTTTATACCACTAGTTTTAATGTTAGAAAATCTTATCAAATCTTAACTAGTTTTAAAACACAAATGACAGTGTACGTAGTTGTGAAGTAGTATAGTCTAAGGTAAGAAATGGTGTCGAACTCAATGAAAACGGGTATGATTTTGAATCAAACAAATAAGACAATAATTAAACTAAAGACAATATTGTCAATGGGTGGTTTGGTCTGATTTTACAAGTTTAGTAACTTAATTTATCAATTTTAAACAACTAAAACATACAAAAAAACAAAGAACATGATTTTAAAGCAATATAATAAAAGTATTATCTATTCTTTTATACTTACACATATAAATGAGAGACCATGCTTTAATTTAATGTGATCAATATTTGCAAGTAAGTAATGTGGTCTCACCATATCTCTCATGATATGGCCGGAGAGAGAGAGAGAGAGAGAGAGAGAGAGAGAGAGAGAGAGAGAGAGAGAGAGAGAGAGAGAGAGAGTAGATCTTAATATAATAATGCATACTACATGTCAGTGGTATTCTATAAGTCTAATATTTTCACACTGAAATCTTGTTAGAAATTTTGGGGGCAAAGGCACTTGGAAATTCTATGAATTTTGTAATCACTTTCAGATTGAAGTGTTTGGGTTGTACTCCTAATTTTCGTTAGTACTAGAATTCTAACCAAAATTTGGTTAAGTACATCCTCTTTCATAAAACTATCACAAAACAGTTTGATGTCCTAAAACTGCCCAAATTGTCGTAAAACAATTTTTCAACAGTCATAAATTGTCATAAAAACCAGGTTTTAAATAGAATCAAGAGAAAGTCCAAAACAGGTCAAATTTAAGGAGTTTGACCCCAGCCAGGGGCTCTGCCCCTTGGACGTCGCCAGGGGCGCTGCATCCGGACCCCCTTAAATTCAGGGGATTTTACCTAAATAACTGTCACACCCCCAAACCAGAATGGCGGAAACATTCGGGGGCGGATGACTTCATGTAGTATCATAAACAGTTGAATATTTGTAAAGAAAGCAAACACAACCATCATAAATATAATTTAAAAGTTACATTGTTGAACACAATACATGTCTCAAAATAAATTACAATATGATGATTTAATAAGTTTTAAGACTGACGTCTTAGCGTCCCTTCTCCAAAAGTTGATGATTTACCTGTATTACTGAATCCCCTGATAATACAAGCAGTTTTGAAAGAATATCAACATAAAGCTGGTGAGTTCATAAGCATTTAGTTTTGGTGGAAAAATGTTCTTTGATTCTTTTGAAAAGTGTTCTTCAAGAAAATCCTATATTTTCTTATGAAAAGCGTGTTTGAAAACCCATTCCTTCCATGACTTCCAGATTCATACAAGATATGTACAATCCAAGGTGTCGTGGAATGAATATGAATATCCGTTGGTTACACGTTAAACAATCCGTTTTGGAATAGCCGGGTTATCCCGGGAAAATCCTATATTTTCCCTAAAAGTTGATAATTGGTTATCCGTTCTAAATTGAGGTGTACAAGTATCTACCATACTTAAATCGATAAAAGCAGTTTTCTTTTAAAACCATGGTTACACCCAGTGAGGTATATTAGCCTTATTACATAAATAAAACTAAAATAAAAGAAAACGTGATGAACTAAATACTGAAGGTATTATTAATACGTTCCAGTAATCTATCGGTTATTACTTTGAGGTTAGTTCACTTGATTCATTATTACAAAAGTAAATCCCTGTTATCTACGTTGCGAGCTTTACGATCATACATAAACTTGATATGGCACGTATCCGAGCCAGTATCCTTTATGACTTTGTCACCCGTAGACCTGACGGTCCCACTGTAGCTAGCAGCGAGGTGCGGGATAGTCAGTCCCATATAGATCTATACACAATAGTCATGCTCTCCCTACAAGAGATTCTGATCATAAGTACTAGTCCTACACTCTGTTTCGGTGGTGAGTGTTACCAAGGACGTGTCTCCAACCTAGACTAACAAATTTACAAGTAATAATATAGAAAATCATTTTTGTGATTATCATGAATCCTTTATAAAATGATACATTTTACTTCATGATTCCTAAACTCGTTACCCTATTTTTGAAAACTGTTTCTACAAGTTGATTTCTTAATCGGTTGGTAAAACTGTTTTCCAAGTTAAAAGCATACTGAATATATAATTATCTTAAACATAAAAATATACTTTGAGCATAAGATTCCTTATGCTTTTGCTTGTATTCCCCCCCTGAAAATATGAAAAACACGGAAAAACATAGGGGTATGAACTCACTTGATAAGTGGTGAATCGGGCAGCGTGTCGTTTCTAGGAATGATCTTTCTTGATGTAACCGCGAGTTTCTGGTGAAGAAACGAGCTTCACGCGGGCAGCACTTCGACTGGAAAGAATGTTTTTCTTGGGAACTTCGGGGCGTCGGGAATCGTGTCGTGCTTTAGGGGTGTTACCGGGGCTTCGGGGTATAAGTTGCACGCAAAACGAGGCAAAAATGAGAAAGAGAGAGAAGAGTTTGAACACCAAAACTCGGCAGCCCACGACATCTATTTATAGGGTGCTGGTCATCGGGTTATGTTGGGCGTAACTTCTATGTATGCTGGGCGTAACGCCTGTTTCATGCGTACGCTGGGCGTAGGAAGATCTACGCGGGGCATAATTCGGATAAGCTTTGGTATGCGTGCCTCGAACTTCAAAAATTCATAACTTTCACATACGAGCTCCGTTTTCGATGTTCTTTATATCCACGCGTAGGTGAGAATATGCTCTACAACTTTCGTTTAGACTCCGTCGGCTGATTTTGACTTTGTTTTTAATATTATATTTCTAACGGGCCGGGACAGGAAAAGTCCATTAAAAATCCATAACTTCTTCATCCGACGTCCATTTTCGTCTGTCTTTTCACCGTTGTACTACTATTTTCGGGATCTTCGATTCTCATTAAGGTTGCGTCTGCTAAAAGTCGCTCGATCTCTATTTCGAGTTTTTAGCTGTCTATTGCTGTATCCGAAACTTAGAAAAATGATAACTTCCTCATACGAAGTCAGATTTGGACGTTCTTTTTATGTACGTTTACGGTTTAACATAATCTACGACTTTCGTTTAGTTACCTAAGGCTAAAAAGTATTTTATTGAAATTTCACTTTTTACGCTTAACAGTGTTTTACCGGTTTTTACGCGGATCTTTGATTGGTCATAACTTCTTCGTTATAACTCGGATTTGAGTGTTCTTTATATTTGTGAAAACCTTGATACGATATCTAGCATTTTATGTAACCCAATTGAGACTTTTGAACATTTTAAGTTTTGACGCTATATTTATTATATCAAAAATAGATTATCATACTTGACTTTAGGTCATTATATTGACTTGAAATATCGGGTTGTCACATCATCCCCCCGTTAGAGGGAATTTCGTCCCGAAATTAATTCTTCATTAAGTATTTATGGACTAGGGAAAAGATGCAAGTATTTTTGTTTCATCTGATCTTCGCGATCCTAGGTGTAATCAGGTCCTCGCTTTGCATTCCAGCGGACCTTCACAATAGGTATGCGACTTTGTTTTGTTGTTTTTATTTCCCTATCCATTATTTCTACCAGTTCTTCTACGAAGTCGAGACTCTCGTTGATTTCGACTTCGTCCAGAAGGACAACGAGGGTCTCATCGGATAAGTATTTCTTTAAGTTTGACACATGAAAGGTAGGATGTGTGTTATTTAGTTCCTGCGGTAATCAAAGCTTGTATGTTACCGGGCCGATCATGGCAAGGATATCAAATGGTCAGATATACCTTGGATTTAGTTTCCCACTTTTTCCAAAACGTATTAATCCCTTCCAGGGTGAGACCTTTAACAGTACTCGGTCTCCAACCTGGAATTCCAAGGGCTTCTGTCTTTTGTCCGCATAACTCTTTTGTCTGTCTCTTGAAGCTTTTAGTCGTTCCCGGATTTGGACAATCTTCTCGGTCATTTCTCTAATGATTTCTGGGCCTGTGAGGGTGCTGTTAGGTACTTGTCCTCTACCTAGTTGCGTGTTACCCACTTTAGCCCAGCACAAAGGTGATCTGCACTTGCGGCCATAGAGGGCTTCGAATGGAGCAACTTTGATGCTAGTGTGGTAGCTAATGTTGTACGAGAACTCGACCAATGGTAAATGGGTATCCCATGCCTTACCAAGATCGATCACACAAGCCCTTAGCATATTTTTCCAAGGTTTGAATGGTCCTCTCACTCTGTCCGTCGGTTTGTGGGTGGTAGGCGGTACTCATGTCTAGGCTCGTTCCTAAAGATTTTTGTAGTGACTGCCAGAACCTCGAGGTGAATCTACTATCTATGTCCGAGATAATGGATATTGGTACACCATGCAGTCGCACAATCTCCCTGATGTATGTTCTAGTCAGTTCCTCCAGCTTGTCTGTTTCCTTTGTTGGTAGGAAGTGTGCGGATTTGGTTAACCAGTCGACGATCACCCCAAAATGGCATCAAATCCACCTGTTTCCTTGGTAATTTTATTTTTAAGCCCCTTTGCAATCCGCTACCACTCCCACTCAGGTATCTCCGGTTGTTATAGTAAGCATGCAGGCTTTTTCTCTGAAGTTCATGATAAGACTCATCCTTGGCTCATCCATCCTCACCTCGTGTATACGAGTTGTATATAATTTAGATCGACAAAACGTTCGGTTGGGTGGCTCTGCCCCAAGTCCACAGCCAGACAAGGAACATGAAGTAGGGTGGAATCACACATCCTAAATCTTGTTGAGTCTAAATTATATGCCACTCTTGCACATACAACTAGCAGCGATAGATTAACCTAATGAGTTCTTATACTCTATTCTTGAACTTGACCTGCAGTACAAGTGGTCTTCCTCGGAGATCTCTTGGGTATGCTACGGGTGGTTACTGACTTCTGAGACTTCTTTGGTGTTTTCTGTTTCAAGTTTTCTATCTATTGAGCCGGCTAGAAGGTGTGGTACCCCTCACATCGGTACTTCTGAAGTTTTGAAGTGATAGACGATATAAGGGTTTGCGTTATGGATTGGAAGAATCTCATCTGACAGCTGATTAAGAAAAAAGTTCTTTTGCATGGTAGGGATCAAGCCAAACCATGTCGGATGAGGATGTCGGAACTTCTCAACTAAGTAGATACTAAGTTATTCTGGAAAAGATGATTACTAGGATAATGAACAATTCTACGCACATAAGTTTTCAGCGCCTTCAGTTTTATTATGTTATTTTGCTACGAATCCCCTTTTTAATTCAAAATTGGCAGATACTACTAATACGAGGGTTCTGATAATTTGAAACTATGAACTTTCACAGAATGATCCCTACTAGGTCTCTCTATCATTGCTTGGTGTACACAAGTCATGTATAATTAAGATTGGTAAGATAGTTGACTGAGCAACCCTGCCCTAAATCCACAACCAAACAAGGAACAGGAAATGAGGCGGGATCACTCACTTTAAATCTACAAATCTTAATTATAAATGTCCCTAATGTTTACACTAAGCCATCATAGCTTACCTGATAGGGTTCTCAGTTTTATATGAATGCTGCGATTTGGTTTGAATGAAAGAGTAATTATAATTATAATTAAATTATTGGGGTTTGGAAGCGTACCAAACTATAGCAGGGTTCTTTTATGTTTCCCCATTCTCTGTGGTCAAATTCCTCCTGATCCCCCGTCCTTCTTCTCTGTTGGACAGTCCCTCTTGTAATGTCCTTTCTCACGACAAAGTTGACATATTGGATTTGTTCCAACGTTGGAAGTTGAAGTGATGAATTTGACCGGAGTCCTACAGAAATGGGCGGTGTGCCCCTTCATGTTGCATCTATTGCAATGCAGTACCCGGCAGACTTCATGATGATGGTAGTTGCACTTGCTGCAGTGTGGGAGGTTTCCTAAGTACGGTGTGGTCGGTGTTGGGATAGCAGGGATGATGGGGGTATTGACTGCCCCTGCTTGTTGCCCTTCTGTAGGTCCTTGAGTTGAATAATTCCCTTTCTTGTTCTCGAACTCTCGTTTCAGAATATTAGGTTTGAGGTTCGGAGTGTCTTTACAAGTAGGCACTTGTTGCTGAAATTGGTTGTCACCACGATCGCGATTGTCGATCACATTCCCACTAACGTTTGCGTTGTTAGCATTAAGGTGAGCCATGACAGCTGCTACAGATGATGTGACTGCAACTTGAATGTGACAACCATCAAATTTCGGTCAAGTCAGAGTCAAATAAAGTCAACTAGTCAAACCGGTCAACTCCATTAACCCTTGTATGATAGGGTTTACGTTATTTAATCACTGTATAATTCGCTATTTTAATGAGAAAACATCATTTGGAAAGTTCATGTGTTTGATTTTCCTTAGCCTTAACAGTGCTAAACAATGAACCAAAGCGATAAAACACTATTGCACAATCATCGGGATTATGTAGGACACTAAATCATGGCTTAACGGGGTCTATGGACCTTGCGTTGCGAAGCCGGACACTCAAAAAGATCACAAACGAAACCTCTCGCAATCTCATTCAAACCCTACTCAAGATTACTTGACGCTAATAGGATCGAAACTCATACACTACGATATAAATTGACGTTAATAGCAACATAGTATAGTACAACGTTATAACTATAATCAAATTAAATTATGATACCATATTAAAATCAAATCAAAGTATAATGCTCTAATTAAATTTAAAAGAATCAAACTTGAATGCTATAATTAAACTTCAAATCAAAGTGGATTGTTATAATCAAATAATAACTCATCTTTTATAAAACTCCATTTTTATAAACTTTACATTAAATTTTATAAAACTCTATTTTTATAAACTTTACATTAAATTTTATAAAACTCTTATATTAATTATGTAAAAGATGCTTGTGTTAGTGGGAAATTATGAAGACCACCAAAAGCAAAAAGATTATTCCCATGGTCTCCCACTCACACCTCCCATCCACTTTCCTTTCATTTTTCTCCCAACACATTATTCTCTTCACCACTTAAACCTTCTCTATTCTTTCTCTCACTCTCAATCTCGAAATTTCCTCCAAGAATACTCATATTCCATCCAAGAACAATCTATTATACTCAAATCTTCATCCCTCTTGAAGCATTCATCAAGGTATGTTGTTAAAAGTTTCATATTCATACAAGAAACAAATTAAATCCACCAAAATATCTAAAACTCATTTTATATATAAACCTGATTTTTCTCAGAATCCCATCAATAAAATAAGAAGTTCTGGAAATTTTCAGAAAATAATTTATTTTTATTGAATTACTATAATTATTGCAATAAAGTAGGGCAATAATTCACATAAAATACTTTTTGCATTCAATAAATTCTGAGAAAATTATGGGATGACCTGTATACTGATTAAACATGATATATGAAGTTTCATGCATTTATATTACATTTTACTATTATTTATGATTTTATTGATTAATTAATAATGAAATATATAAAAAATACTTCCCATAGTCACAAATATCTGAAACTTATACACTGAGCTCTACATCATGTTATAAAACTATGGTTAATTTTACAGATTTTTTGAGAATCATTTACTATTTTTCCCGAATTTTGTGTTATTTAATCATTAAAATATTAAATAAATACTAAAACAGTTCAGAAAAATATACAAATTTTACAGTAATTCATATTGTATGAAATAATGATTTCCTAATAATTTCATAATTTTTCAATACTGTTTACTATTTAAAACTATTTTCCTAAGTAATTAAGCATGTAAAAATGCATTTTAATGATTATTTCATATAAATAATTGTTAAAATCTGTAAATAATTATAATTGGGCAAGTTATTATTTTAATAAGAAATTATTAAAATCTGGCCTAAATTGAAAATATAAATTAATTATGCAAAGTAAGTAATTCAATTTAAAATTCATTTAACAAATAAATACCTTAATATTATAATCAAAATGAATTATTGTTAATTCATCTAATATAAGAATATGTGTCTAATTATTTGTATTAATACTCCATTCTCGTTTAGCAGTTCCTAAACCAAAACTATTAATTATATTAGGTTCTACGCCATTTTGACCCGAATCGTCTATCGTACGACACACGCATTTCGTTTTGGGACTAATGTGAGTAATCTACCCCATACTTTATAATTTTCAATACTTTTGGGGTGTATCATGTGGTTCTAATATATTCCAACTTCATTTTATTGTTTTATCACAATTGAGACATTGTTGGGACATTTATACGTGAGTCATTAATTGTATAACTATTGTTTGTTTACGCTACATGTACTTGTAGTGCATTACCATTTTTAGTCTAATCTCCATGACTATGCCCGTATTCTTGAGGTACGTTATGGACAATAATAGCGCTATTGGGTTGACCACCCCGCCTTGGGACGCTAAGGTGATTGATCGCACGTGGTTGAGTGTGTATGATGATTAGATGCTCCATCCTATATATATTTATATATATATACATATGTATATATAGGGTGAGGACTTATTGTTGTTGTTATCATTTGTTAATCAATTTTTGATTTATAAACCGTTATCTCAAATACAATTGTTTGCCGACTTCAAAAGAAAACAAATTTCCAATTATAAAGGTTTCAACTTCACAATTTTCTCTACTAAAATTAGATTACTCACCAACTCTCGTAGTTGACCTGTTTTTACCCATGATGCAGATTTGAAGAATGAAGTTGATGAAAAATAGGTTGTGCCTTAGAAATCCACAAGACTATTTAAATTTGATGTAATAAATGTTGTTCATATTTGGATTTGTATTTGTATGTTGTGGATCTTGTTTGCATACTTAGTACTTAATTGAATCTAATCATATTATAACATAGTTGTCATGAAACTTTGAACAATATATCACGCCTCGATCGATTCCGACAAGGATCGGGGTGTGACAGATTGGTATCAGAGCCCTTGACTATAGGGAATTAGGTTAATTGCCTTGACCTAGTCTATAGCCTCTAGGGTCCTCTCGTATGCTAGTTTATAAAATGCACACACAACTGCATGCAATTCGCACTTAGAAAATCCTAGGAATACCTTTGTGTGTTAATTGCTCCCTTATGTGCATACGTATTACTCCTGACACTTATATGTGTGCATACACTTGTGAATATTCTCCACTTTCTCTGAAAATCACACACATACTCAAGTTGTTTAACAAAATGTATATACATATATGTATTCCTTAGAGCTCATAGGAAATTCAAAGTCATCCACTCTAGTTGGGTAGGATCATAGTAATGGACGCGTAGTAACTGGAAGGGGGAGGTGCCGGTAGCCCGAAAGTCCTGACTAGGTAAGCATTCGTATACATCCCAATCAACCAAGGGACCAGTTTGCTTATCTGGGGACCAAAGGCGAGAGTTCCCAAACCTATAGGCCAAAGCGTGTCATTCACATTACTTTTGAGCCATCAAAATACCCGACCTTATCAAACGTATCCGAAAGGATACACTCCAAAATGGCCAACTCATTGGACTATTAAGTTCCCTAATGGGCCTAGAAGTGGGAAAGAAATGTGAAAACTTAGTTTTGTGGGGTCCCACGCAAGTGCTACATGTTTCACATTTAGTAACCATGGAAAGCCCAAAAGGTGCCCAACACTCCTAACCATGGCCCAACAAGTGTTTTACAATTATTTTACCCAACAATGTCTAAAAAAAACTTTATTTCCCTAATCAATTTACAAATAACTCACAAGTCCATATGCGTGTTTCTCATAGTTGACATGTTCCTTGTTTGGTTGTGGACTTAGGGTAGACTCATTAGGATCAACAGTCTAATAAAATTTTAATTACACATAACTGGGGGCATGTCGAGTGAATCTTAGGAGTGGATCAGACATGGAACAAATCACAAGATTATAATCAAGTTATTCCTACTAAATTCATAAGTCTATTTATATAGACCTCTGGTATAGAGTCGTCAGCGTAGTCGTGTCGGCAATCTAGAATATAGCTAAATACATAATACAAACTATAATACCCAAATTATACAAAATTTTCTGCATAAAAAATCAATAGACAAACACAATGAAACTAAAAAGGGTATCAATCTATCAAGAGAAAAACACATACAATGTAGATTAAAATCCACTAATTATAACAAAATGGCTAAAAGAAAAGGTAAGGACTAAGGATTGTTAAGTCCTCTCTTCTTATAAATAGCTTTGAAGCAAGCTTGCCTAAGCTTCTTTGTTCTTTCTGTCAATTCCATACCTGGCAATTTCTCCATCATCTTCTTGTGCCCTGCTAACGTCTCTACCTCCTCCTTTAATCCCAACTCCTAGTTTTTTTAGGTAGATGCAATATATTTTTCGTGTGAGTTCATAAAATTTACAATGAGTTAAGTTTATGTAAATATAAATCAGAAATCGTAGTAAAACAATTGATTCGATGTGGCATATGCCTAGGGCCTATGTTTATGTTATAAAGAAACTAATAATTAAAATTTTAGAAAATACCAAAACAACTTTGGTTACCAAGTGCATGCATACATGCATGAGTAATGTATAGAAGCTTATTATCGTAGTTTACCTTGGCATTTTGAATGAGGGATTGAAGGCTCTTAAGTTTTCTATGAGGCCATCTGTTTATGTTTAGCTCTCTGCATCTTTTCTTCAACAATGTTAACCCTATCCCTAGTTCCTTTGCTTCCATGATTATCGGCATCTCAAAGTACTTCGCTATCTCTTCAAACTCCAATGGTCTCAATCTATTTGCCACCTTCCGGCCACCATGATCAGTGGTGGCAGCACTAGAACTACCTGTAGCCTCACCACCGGATTTACAGTCTTCACTGAAACTAACCAATGGTAAATTACCATCCTCCCAACAATCCCATAAGCTTATGTCTTTAAGGGGATCCAAATCGTGAAACTCATTTCTAGAAATGATGTTTTGATCTTTGTTAAGTACTGTGGAAACGTTCAGATCGAGCACTTCATGCAATTTTTCCGACAACTCGTAATCATGATGGTCGAGCATGTCACCACTGCAAAAATCCAAAAAAAAAAAATAAAAAAAAAATACTCAAGATAATCAAATCCAACACTATGAAAGACTCTTTTTGATCACTACAAATCCAAACCATGTTTTGATCAATATAGACAAAATCACTTTTCTGTGCGAAAGATGGGGTAATGAGTGACGTTTATATATACCTGAAAAGATCTTGATGATCAAAGTACTGAAACCAATCGAGGTCATCTATGGAGTTTTGATGATCTGCAGGTGGATCCATTTGTGAGGGAGAAGTTAAAAGTTGCGGTAAGAATGGGATGATTTATATAAGTAAAGTGGGAGAAGTAATTAATAACAAATAAAGAGGAAATGAATATATATGGTCTTTGAACTGTAACCTTCTTCTTCAATTCACACACATATACGTATATGTTGCCGCAAATTATGACTTATGTGCCTCATGCATTTAATACATCACATGCCTACCGCATATTCTTGACTTTGAAGCTACGTACCAGTTTCAAATTTCCCCAGTAGCACACTTTTCATTAGAAAGTACTCCAAGTCTTCACACATGAACCAGTTAGAAAGTACTCCAAGTCTTCACACACGAACTAATTAGAAAGTACTCCAAGTCTTCACACATGCAAATTATGACTTGTGTGTCGCTATAGGTAACTAATAAAATTTTATTTTTAACCCCTTAAATATCAGTACAAGCTTCTAACCTCGACGTTTAAATTCAAAATTTCTTTTTATTACTAAAACTAGCATTGATTCAAGTATATAAACCATGAATCTTGAGAACACGGCAAAACCCAAATAAGTCTAATCATCTATGTAAAAAAAAACTCAGGGTTTTTACTAATAAATCTATCAGTGGCGGAGCTTGAACAATTAACTTGGGGGGGGGGGGCGAAAATATTATAAACTGAAATTAAAATTAAAAAAAAAACAGATTGTTTTCTACAAATAAACACCAAAAACACCTAGAAAAAGAATTACAACTCAGCCCGACAGCCTTTAATGTCTTTAAAAACAGATTATGAATGATATATTAGTAAGCAGACAACAATTTCTCTTTCAATGTTTTCATCTTTCCCATGATTATATCTAGAAAAATCAAAATGAAGGAACAATTGATCCAATCAAAACAAAATCAAATTCAAAATTAGAACAATAACCAATAACTCATTTAACAATAACCAAATCAATCTTTGTTGTCACTTTTCAGTTTTGTTTGAAGTTGACAAGCTGTTAAGCATAACCAAATCAATAACCAAATCTATAAGTTCATAACTTATAAATCAAATTGGCAAATCGCCAAATCGCAAATGACAGCCAAATTAAAAGGAAACTCAGTAAGACAGTAGTAACGCATAAATAGGAAACAAATTGACAGAAAACAGCAGCAGCAGTGCAATACGCCAACACCAACAATCAACAATCTTACAATCAGAAAAGAAAGAACATCTGAACAGGATTTGGGTCTCGGGATTACATACCTGATTTCTGTGAAGTGAGAATGGGGACTTGGGCACTTGGCGATGGCGATTGGCGAGAGTGAGACCAGGCGACTGACTTGGCGAGACAGCGACAAACGAACAGCAGGCGAGATAGGCAGCGAATTGGGAAAATGGGGATGAATCGATTTTGATTTCTTGATGCCGCTTGGTCGCTTGGAGAATTGGGAGTATTGGACCATTCTGATTAGGAATCGGGAGGGGCCAAAGCCCAAGTTTGAAGATAGCAGTCTTATAACTATTTTATTTTGAACTACAATTCCTACTTCTAGCCCAATAATACTACGCCCCTGGAATCTATGAGGGCTAGTGTAAACATTATGGTCATATATCATTAAGATTCTATGGACTTAGAATGTGTGATTCCGCCTCATTCCCTGTTCCTTGTTTGGTTGTGGGCTTAAGGCGGGGTCACCCATCCAAAATGCCGTTGCAATCTTAATGATATACGACTAGTTTACGTCAATCGACTATAAAAGAACTTGTAGGACTTATAATGCAAATTTCGTCAAAATTTGTTGAAACATTCGTAATGATGGAACTCGCTAACTACGTTATAAAATATTCATAGTGGTAATACCAAGGATAAAACAGGGAGTATAAAAGCACACATAGAATACTCTATCATCCCAAAACAATAAACTCCTGTTAAATTGATTCGGTTCAAGTTACAATAAGAAATTTCCAAGGTCATCATGTGACATCAAGAGGGTTGCTCCTCACCATAATCAATTTCTTGTACTACGAAAAGTTTTCCACATCTTTTTCCAAACTCTTGAAGTCCCAATCAAAATGCAAATTTCGGGACGAAATTCCCTCTAACGGGGGGATGATGTGACAACCATCAAATTTCGGTCAAGTCAAAGTCAAACAAAGTCAACTAGTCAAACCGGTCAACTCCATTAACCCTTGTATGATAGGGTTTACGTTATGTAATCACTGTATAATTCGCTATTTTAATGAGAAAACATCATTTGGAAAGTTCATGTGTTTGATTTTCCTTAGCCTTAACAGTGCTAAACAATGAACCAAAGCGATAAAACACTATTGCACAATCATCGGGATTATGTAGGACACTAAATCATGGCTTAACGGGGTCTATGGACCTTGCGTTGCGAAGCCGGACACTCAAAAAGATCACAAACGAAACCTCTCGCAATCTCATTCAAACCCTACTCAAGATTACTTGACGCTAATAGGATCGAAACTCATACACTACGATATAAATTGACGTTAATAGCAACATAGTATAGTACAACGTTATAACTATAATCAAATTAAATTATGATACCATATTAAAATCAAATCAAAGTATAATGCTCTAATTAAATTTAAAAGAATCAAACTTGAATGCTATAATTAAACTTCAAATCAAAGTGGATTGTTATAATCAAATAATAACTCATCTTTTATAAAACTCCATTTTTATAAACTTTACATTAAATTTTATAAAACTCTATTTTTATAAACTTTACATTAAATTTTATAAAACTCTTATATTAATTATGTAAAAGATGCTTGTGTTAGTGGGAAATTATGAAGACCACCAAAAGCAAAAAGATTATTCCCATGGTCTCCCACTCACACCTCCCATCCACTTTCCTTTCATTTTTCTCCCAACACATTATTCTCTTCACCACTTAAACCTTCTCTATTCTTTCTCTCACTCTCAATCTCGAAATTTCCTCCAAGAATACTCATATTCCATCCAAGAACAATCTATTATACTCAAATCTTCATCCCTCTTGAAGCATTCATCAAGGTATGTTGTTAAAAGTTTCATATTCATACAAGAAACAAATTAAATCCACCAAAATATCTAAAACTCATTTTATGCATAAACCTGATTTTTCTCAGAATCCCATCAATAAAATAAGAAGTTCTGGAAATTTTCAGAAAATAATTTATTTTTATTGAATTACTATAATTATTGCAATAAAGTAGGGCAATAATTCACATAAAATACTTTTTGCATTTAATAAATTCTGAGAAAATTATGGGATGACCTGTATACTGATTAAACATGATATATGAAGTTTCATGCATTTATATTACATTTTACTATTATTTATGATTTTATTGATTAATTAATAATGAAATATATAAAAAATACTTCCCATAGTCACAAATATCTGAAACTTATACACTGAGCTCTACATCATGTTATAAAACTATGGTTAATTTTACAGATTTTTTGAGAATCATTTACTATTTTTCCCGAATTTTGTGTTGTTTAATCATTAAAATATTAAATAAATACTAAAACAGTTCAGAAAAATATACAAATTTTACAGTAATTCATATTGTATGAAATAATGATTTCCTAATAATTTCATAATTTTTCAATACTGTTTACTATTTAAAACTATTTTCCTAAGTATTTAAGCATGTAAAAATGCATTTTAATGATTATTTCATATAAATAATTGTTAAAATCTGTAAATAATTATAATTGGGCAAGTTATTATTTTAATAAGAAATTATTAAAATCTGGCCTAAATTGAAAATATAAATTAATTATGCAAAGTAAGTAATTCAATTTAAAATTCATTTAACAAATAAATACCTTAATATTATAATCAAAATGATTTATTGTTAATTCATCTAATATAAGAATATGTGTCTAATTATTTGTATTAATACTCCATTCTCGTTTAGCAGTTCCTAAACCAAAACTATTAATTATATTAGGTTCTACGCCATTTTGACCCGAATCGTCTATCGTACGACACACACATTTCGTTTTGGGACTAATGTGAGTAATCTACCCCATACTTTATAATTTTCAATACTTTTGGGGTGTATCATGTGGTTCTAATATATTCCAACTTCATTTTATTGTTTTATCACAAGTGAGACATTGTTGGGACATTTATACGTGAGTCATTAATTGTATAACTATTGTTTGTTTACGCTACATGTACTTGTAGTGCATTACCATTTTTAGTCTAATCTCCATGACTATGCCCGTATTCTTGAGGTACGTTATGGACAATAATAGCGCTATTGGGTTGACCACCCCGCCTTGGGACGCTAAGGTGATTGATCGCACGTGGTTGAGTGTGTATGATGATTAGATGCTCCATCCTATATATATTTATATATATATACATATGTATATATAGGGTGAGGACTTATTGTTGTTGTTATCATTTGTTAATCAATTTTTGATTTATAAACCGTTATCTCAAATACAATTGTTTGCCGACTTCAAAAGAAAACAAATTTCCAATTATAAAGGTTTCAACTTCACAATTTTCTCTACTAAAATTAGATTACTCACCAACTCTCGTAGTTGACCTGTTTTTACCCATGATGCAGATTTGAAGAATGAAGTTGATGAAAAATAGGTTGTGCCTTAGAAATCCACAAGACTATTTAAATTTGATGTAATAAATGTTGTTCATATTTGGATTTGTATTTGTATGTTGTGGATCTTGTTTGCATACTTAGTACTTAATTGAATCTAATCATATTATAACATAGTTGTCATGAGACTTTGAAAAATATATCACGCCTCAATCGATTCCGACAAGGATCGGGGTGTGACATTGAAACGTAGCCGCATCTATCTGAAGGATTTGTGTTTTATCGGAGGGTTGGTTACGTTTCTTCAGAGGCATGATTCTGTTACAAAATGAGAAAATGGGCTCGTGAGCGATTATGGTTGGCTTTAGATGTATTCTAATAATTTATATTAATATAAAAAAAAATTTCTTTTTTTTTTGTTTCGACATACTGATCTCAAAGATTTGACCTACATCCCTATGATGCAGTCCTGGTAAAAGAGTAGAATGAAGTTTCTAGAATGGTTACCAGACGAGTGTCATCCGAAAGAAATTATCTTTGGTTGGTGGATACTATGATTCAAATTTTGAAAAGATTTGAAAGTAATTCATAATAGAGTCTACAATAAATCGACTTATGAATTTGAGAAGTAATCACTCTCGATTGAGATTTCGTGATCCGAATTATTGTTATTAGCCAATACAGGAAAAGACGATAAGTTTGAATCCTAATGTGAGTAATGTATTCATTAACTCACTAAGTTGCATTATTTATTACTTATTACTATGACGAAAAGGCACTCAAACACTTCGCATGAAACACGCGTGGTTCTCCTCTGTTCTCCGTTCTATTCTGGGTGATAATGATTTGTTCTCTCCTGGTATTTATAGGGTGTCCTTCTCCTTCGTAGGTATATTGAATTTTTGTGCTGTCTTACTTCCGATTCTTACACTGATCTCCGTCACCTCATAACGAAGAGTTCGAATCCCGGAAGTTCATGCAATTGTAAGTTTTTTCGTTTTGTTATACTGTTCTCGATGATTCAACCTACATATCTGCTACGATTCTGTAGAACTGTAAAAGCATTTAAGTTATTAAGGCAGAATATTGACGTTAACATCTTAAGTTGGTTTGGTTTTTACGCGGAGGCATCTTTTACTATAAAGATTAAAAGATGAAACGATTGTAAGATATCAAGAATGAACATGAATTTGATATCTCATAACTAAAACACTTAGTTCGATAGGGATTTTGTAAGGAATTGGAATTAGAAGTTTAATACAAGTACAACTTGTAACAGAATAATGTGAAATTGAGTGGTTAAATACTCGATTGTACATGTGTATTAAGTACATAGAGTTTGGAAAAACTTGTCCTTAAACAAGTCTATAATACACCACAATTATGGGAAAAAAACATCGACATTAAAATGACCTACCGAAAATGGATTTTCGCGGTCGACCTGAAAAAGCATGAAAAATAACTCTAAGACATCTCCGAAGACTTTTACTATAACCAAAAGAGTAAACAGTGGGCGAGTAGAGTATGATCTACTTCCTACTAGATTCAGCCCTGGATTTGGCTAACTGGTGTTCTCTTTCGAATATACGCCTATCTTGTACAACATGATGTTCTCGTAATCGTTGCACTTCGGCTTGCGAAGCCGCCAGTTCTAAGAAGTTGGTACTATCCCTTGTTGCGTTATGATTGTCTTCCAGGTTGCGAAGACGAACAGTGTCGACACCAGTGGTAGCCTCAATCTGCACCACTCGGTCGATGATAGCTCTTCCATGTTCCGTGTTGCGAGAAACGCGACGAACCAGCACAGGAAGTGCTCTATCTGCTGAACCTCCGGCGTCTAGATTGTAAAAAACTTCGGTCTCCTTGGTAGGGGAATTTTGACCTTGTTCATGACTCCACCTCTCTAGGTTTATGGCCCTCAGAGGCATGGCGCCTTGAAAGTTCGGATGAGGGTTTTGGTTCTGAGTAACTGGAGGTGGATTGTAAGTTTTTGATCCGGAACCGTCGTCCTCGTGAAAGACTTCAGCATAATCATCGTCTATGAAAAATTGCAAGCTCATCTTCTGTTTCGGCACCGAGCAAACCAGCATTCTCTTGATTAGGATAGTACGGATCTCTAGGAGGATGGAATCCAGCCATTTTTATATAAGCGAAAATAGGGATAAGAGAAATATAATTATAACTAAAGGGTAAGAAGGTAATTTTTGTGATAAGACCTACACCGGGTCCTTCTATAATTACATTGCGTATACAAATCACATACAATCAACATCGAATAGGCCGTTAGATAAGTAGCTTCACTTTAAGTCCACATCCAAACAAGGAAAAGGGCCTAAAGCAAAATCATAAATCCTAAGTCTATAAAATCTCAATCATGTGTAACTTCAAAGTATGCACTTTGCAATTATAGACCCGCCACTGAAGGTTTTTAGTTTTTGAATAAGATTCTATTTATTTGATGATTCATAATTTTAACTAAATATCGAGGTTCGCACGATTATTATAGTTCTTATGGTTTTATAAAATACTCCTTTAGTATTTCAAATTTGTAAGTTTGATTCTAGTATTTTCTTTGGTAAGTTTTTGACTTGTTGCTCACTATGACCATTTCTCGACATACGTTGGTCACATCCAGGATAAATATAGTTGATCAGGCTATATTTATTCTCGATCTGATTACATACCCCGAGGCCTAATCGTAGCGTCGCATTTTGCCTTAATACTTTTGTATAGTTTTGACTATGATACTAGACCGATGCATGCATGTACTTATACTTTTATAAAAATAGTACTTTATTTTCTTAAAAGTATAGTTTGTGAAAACGTTTTGTCAGAGGGTTTTAGTCCCTTTGCATTTATAGTTTGTATATCTTATGTGGTTCGATATACTTAGTTCACTATAAATAATGTTCTGATACCAATCTGTCACACCCCCAAACCAGAATGGCGGAAACATTCGGGGGAGGATGATTTCATGTAGTACCATAAACAGTTGAATATTTGTAAAGAAAGCAAACACAACCATCATAAATATAATTTAAAAGTTACATTGTTGAACACAATACATGTCTCAAAATAAATTACAATATGATGATTTAATAAGTTTTAAGACTGACGTCTTAGCGCCCCTTCTCCAAAAGTTGATGATTTAACTGTATTACTGAATCCCCTAAGAATACAAGCAGTTTTGAAAGAATATCAGCATAAAGCTGGTGAGTTCATAAGCATTTAGTTTTGGTGGAAAAATGTTCTTTGATTCTTTTGAAAAGTGTTCTTCAAGAAAATCCTATATTTTCTTATGAAAAGCGTGTTTGAAAACCCATTCCTTCCATGACTTCCAGATTCATACAAGATATGTACAATCCAAGGTGTCGTGGAATGAATATGAATATCCGTTGGTTACACGTTAAACAATCCGTTTTTGAATAGCCGGGTTATCCCGGGAAAATCCTATATTTTCCCTAAAAGTTTATAATTAGTTATCCGTTCTAAATTGAGGTGTACAAGTATCTACCATACTTAAATCGATAAAAGCAGTTTTCTTTTAAAACCCTGGTTACACCCAGTGAGGTATATTAGCCTTATTACATAAATAAAACTAAAATAAAAGAAAACGTGATGAACTAAATCCTGAAGGTATTATTAATACGTTCCAGTAATCTATCGGTTATTACTTTGAGGTTAGTTCACTTGATTCATTATTACAAAAGTAAATCCCTGTTATCTACGTTGCGAGCTTTACGATCATACATAAACTTGATATGGCACGTATCCGGGCTAGTATCCTTTATGACTTTGTCACCCGTAGACCTGCCGGTCCCACTGTAGCTAGCAGCGAGGTGCGGGATAGTCAGTCCCATATAGATCTATACACAATAGTCACACTCTCCCTACAAGAGATTCTGATCATAAGTACTAGTCCTACACTCTGTTTCGGTGGTGAGTGTTACCAAGGATGTGTCTCCAACCTAGACTAACAAATTTACAAGTAATAATATAGAAAATCCTTTTTGTGATTATCATGAATCCTTTATAAAATGATACATTTTACTTCATGATTCCTAAACTCGTTACCCTATTTTTGAAAACTGTTTCTACAAGTTGATTTCTTAATCGGTTGGTAAAACTGTTTTCCAAGTTAAAAGCATACTGAATATATAATTATCTTAAACATAATAATATACTTTGAGCACAAGATTCCTTATGCTTTTGCTTGTATTCCCCCCCCCCCTGAAAATAAGAAAAACACGGAAAAACATAGGGGTATGAACTCACTTGATAAGTGGTGAATCGGGCAGCGTGTCGTTTCTAGGAATGATCTTTCTTGACGTAACCGCGAGTTTCTGGTGAAGAAACGAGCTTCACGCGGGCAGCACTTCGACTGGAAAGAATGTTTTTCTTGGGAACTTCGGGGCGTCGGGACTCGCGTCGTGCTTTAGGGGTGTTACCGGGGCTTCGGGGTATAAGTTGCACGCAAAACGAGGCAAAAATGAGAGAGAGAGAAGAGTTTGAACACCAAAACTCGGCAGCCCACGACATCTATTTATAGGGTGCTGGTCATCGGGTTACGCTGGGTGTAACTTCTATGTACGCTGGGCGTAACGCCTCTTTCATGCGTACGCTGGGCGTACGAAGATCTACGCGGGGCGTAATTCGGATAAGCTTTGGTATGTGTGCGTCGAACTTCAAAAATTCATAACTTTCGTATACGAGCTCCGTTTTCGATGTTCTTTATATCCACGCATAGGTGAGAATATGCTCTACAACTTTCGTTAAGACTCCGTTGGCTGATTTTGACTTTGTTTTTAATATTATATTTCTAACGGGCCGGGACAGGAAAAGTCCGTTAAAAATCCATAACTTCTTCATCCGACGTCCGTTTTCGTCTGTCTTTTCACCGTTGTACTACTATTGTCAGGATCTTCGATTCTCATTAAGGTTGCGTCTGCTAAAAGTCGCTTGATCTCTATTTCGAGTTTTTAGCTGTCTACTGCTGTATCCGAAACTTAGAAAAATCATAACTTCCTCATACGAAGTCAGATTTGGACGTTCTTTTTATGTACGTTTACGGTTTAACATAATCTACGACTTTCATTTAGATACCTAAGGCTAAAAAGTATTTTATTGAAATTTCACTTTTTACGCTTAACAATGTTTTACCGGTTTTTACGCGGATATTTGATTGGTCATAACTTCTTCGTTATAACTCGGATTTGAGTGTTCTTTATATTTCTGAAAACCTTGATACGATATCTAACCTTTTATGTAATCCAATTGAGACTTTTGAACATTTCATTTTTGACGCTATATTTATTATATCAAAAATAGATTATCATACTTGACTTTAGGTCATTATATTGACTTGAAATATCGGGTTGTCACAATAACCGTGCACTTTTAATCTTGAATACATTTAAACGAGTGTACACTCCACACATTCCTTACTTGTTAAATATTCATCAAGATTGATTTTGGTCATCAAGTCAATCCATTACACTTAAATACAATTAGTGAAATAGTTCACCCTCAAATCTCCCCCATTTAAGTTTAATATTGATTAACTTAAAAGAAAACATAAGAACAAAAAACTGGGTGTCACTAAGGATAGAACCCTTATCCTGACGATTGAATTTCACATTAGTTTATTCGTTCCAAATAATTGTATATCAGGGTGTCACTAAGGATAGAACCCTTTCTTTTCATAGTGAATACATGAAGATAATACACAAAAGAATTTATATTCTCATAAGTTCTAACTTGACACTATATTTTACTAGCTTGTGTCCCATCCTTCATTAAGCAAATAAAATTCAATTCCTAACTTTTTGAAGTAGCTAAAGTTCATGCTTATATAGGTTGTTCTTTTTTTCTTGCACCTGCAAATGCAATTATTCGAAGCACTACAATACTGAACAAATACCTTGGGATGATGATAATAATGTGTTCTAATCTTCAAATAGCAAGCTTTCCACATTTAATTCAACATCTGATATTACATTAGATGGGAATTAGGTATCTCAATATGAATGATTTTAAGTGGATTTTAAACCCATCCCTACAGCCTCCTTGTGCAGAATATCTCTTGCTAACCCTTTGGTTAAATGACCGGCTAAATTCAATCGAGTTCTTGCAAACCCCACAGATATCATACCAATCATGATGAGCTCACGAATCATGCTATGTCTAACACCTAAATGTCTAGACTTCCCATTAGACACTTGACTATAAGCCTTAGCCAAAGCTACAACACTATCACATCTGATAGAAATGGTAGATATCGGTTTATGCGATAATGGAATTTCATAAATCAAGTTCCTTAGCCACTCAGCTTCTTTACTAGTAGCAGACAAAGCTACAAACTCAGAATCGATGGTTGAGTTAGTAATACAAGTTTGTTTCTTGGATGCCCAAGAAATGGCACCTCCTTTATGAAGAAACTGTTGGATTAATGTCTAAGTCCATAACTATAATTGGTAAGACGTGACCCGACCCGGCATGGTCCATTTGGGTTGCATGGCATCATGCATTTGGATAGACTATAATGAGAGAAATAACACTTAAGGTTGGTTAATATATTATAAGTTCTAATATATTAATAAGGTTATTTAATTAGTATTGATCAAGAATTAATTTGGAATTAATTAACTGATCAAAAGGAGACTAATTAAATATATGGGTTGATTGTGTAAATCATTCATTCTTATATATGTGGGCTTGTGATCCAAGATTCCTTATGTTGGACTAAGTCCATGGGGTGACCCATGGATACTCCATGGAGGTTAAAATCCATGGAGCATAAGGAATGGGTAAAGTTATGAGTTACATGGTGTAACCCTAATAGCCACCATATAAAAGAATCCCATGGCTCAAGAAATCGTGCACTAATGTGTGAATATAAGGGCTAGACGATTTCAAGGAGTGTTCCATTTCTCTCAAGTCATTCCATGTGCATTTGGTGTTGTGTGAACCATTTGAGGTGTCACACTTGGGGCACTAGGCACTCAAGCTTCATGGAGACAAGCTACATCAAACAAAGGTATGTATTCTATCCATTTGATTACCCAAGTATCAAGTATTGTATGCTAGATAGGGTAATACCTTGGAAAGTTCATAATTGCATGTATAATAGAGAAAACATAGATCCAAGGTATTTAGGGTTGCATGTACACTTAGGAGTGTTAGAATGCGCAAAACTCATCAGTGGTATCAGAGCCAAGGCTTGTTTTCTTGTTATACTTGCAAAATTAGCTGAAAAATCGAATTGTATTAGTTTAAAAGTTATGCTAATTACTTGAAAAAAAATTTGATGTGAATTATCTTTGTTCATATGAGTTTATTAGATTAATAGAAAAGTTAATTGATTATGTGTTTTCAATCCATTTTAATCTAAGAGTTGATTCTAAAATGGTTTTTTGTAACTTGTCCTCAAGTTATATGAAAAGTCACATTTAAGTTTCATAAAACTCATAAAAAGTTGGCAATGCTTACAAAAATGAAGAGTCTTGTCCTCATTAAATGGTTTTATGACTCCATAACTTGTCCTCAAGTTATGGAGGTTCAAGAGTCACTTCATTAAATGATAAAATGTGTAACCTTAATTAGTTCCATAAGTTACAAAAATAAAGAAAAGTTACATTCTTTTATTAGTTTAAAGTCTTCCATAACTTGTCCTCAAGTTATGGAACTTGAAGAGTTTTTTTTTTTAATTAAGACTACTTTAAACACATAAGTTATGGAATTAATTAGTTTTGAATATTTTCAAAACTTGCCCTCAAGTTTTGGAATTTGTAAAGTTTTCCCCATGAATACTTTAATTCCAAGTTAGCCCTTAGAATTTTAAAATTTAAAATTCAACCCTTATACTTTATAGTATTATAAGTTAATAATAAATATATGTATAAGAGCAAGTCAGTCTTACCGTTAGTAGGCCTCATTCACGAAGCCGGTCTATAAGGGGGTATAAGGTTACTGCCTATAAAATGGCAGTTTAATGGGTGTCCACTCTCACCCACCGCTTCCTTGACTGGTGGAGGGTTGTTAGCCGAACGGGTAGGACAAGGACTATAATTCTCCCTTCATTAAAAGTATTAATGATAAATACTAAGTAACTAAACACTTATAAATTCCCAATCTTAGTTACCTAGGAAAATGTGAATAAGGTGCTAATCCATGAAATTACACTTTGCACTTTGTTTAAACCGTTAGTGGAGCGTGTGTGGTTAACCGGCACACTAACCTAGATTTAACAAAGTAGGCAAAGGGTAACTTAATATTTATCATAGTATCGGTGGAGCTCGTGTGGTTCACCGGCACATCAATTGAGGGTTAAATATTAAGGGTACCAAGTATATTTGCATGGTTACTTCACACCTTGTTTTGTGATCCTCGGCATCCCGGTCACAAAACCTGAAGGGCACACTCGAGATTGAAACATGCCATTGAAAAGTTCAATGAATCTCAAAAGATCTAGGAGTTTCAAATCCAATTAAAAACCTAATTACATTATTTCGTTTTTCATGGTGGAAATTGGTAAATCGTCATTTACCTACCTTCAACTATTTTATAACTCGGATTATGGCATCCTTCTTCCAGTTATAAATAGGTTGTTGGATCCTAGCCTTAATATTTCATATTGGGTGTTATATTAAGGACTTTAGATCAACTATCTTGAATATCTCCCAAAAGATGTCTAGTTCAGACATCTATGATCTTCCCAAATCTCTTGGAACTTTACTTCCTCCACCTCCTCCAATTATTCTCCCTAACCCACAAGTTCAAGGTCACTCAAGCCCTAATGGCAAGCAAGGTCTATGTGTGATCACATCTTAGAGATGAAGTCACATATTGACAAGCTGGGAGAGTTGGGTGTCAAAGTCTTGAGAAAGTTGGATGTTCAATCACTTTCTAAGTCACATAGTGAGTTCCTTTGGGACTACTATGAAACAGACTATGACATGAACCTTAATGATCATATCTATTTGCTTGGTGCTGCTGAATCAGCAATGATTTGGAACGATAGTAAAGCAAATTTGATTAGAAGATCAACTTCCCAAAAACTTTATGGACAGTGACAATGGTGACACTGGAAATCCAGAAAAAGCATTCTCTTCCCAATGGAAAGGGATTGGCCAGAGTCAACCCGGTTGACCAAATGGTAAGGAGAAAGGCTAAGTCTGAGATAGTCCCATTACCAAAGGGTCCATATTTTTATTTTGCCAAACGAAGGGGCGTTGATTGCAAAGCTGTCAAGTTTACCTAAGGATGTTAAAGTCAATAAGTCTGACTCTACTTCAGGTAGAGCCCATTATCTAACTTTGTTAAGTTTCTATTCTAAGATCCTCATTACATGATGTGACTGGGTCACATGTTGATGTTTTAAGAATCAAAGAATAGAGAGAAAGCTTAAAGGAAGTATATGCTGATTCTGATCGCGTAGGTGAATTTCGATCGCATCAGAATTTTGAAGCTGTTACTTAGGAGTTATGATATATTGCTTAGGAATAGATAACAATAAGTTTTTCCATATGCATTTGCACTATAAGGATAAGTTTTTTTCCGCAAAGTTTTGAAATAAAATAAAAGTTTTTAATTTTATATTTATTTTAAATATCCTTACAAGTGGCATTTGTGAAAAATGGTTGTTTATATGATTCCATTGATAGCAATATTTGAAAAAAAAATGGACTTGATTCTTTCGTTTGTGGTAGTGTCATAATTTACCAAATAAGGAAAGATTCTCATTCCCAAGGCTTCAGTTGGATAGAAACTTGGAATCATGCAAGTTGAATAGTATGATGAATGAGAACTTTCAAGCATTGGAAAATTAAGACTTGTTCACATGGATGTGTGAGTCAAGTTAAGGACTAAAGGGATCGAGTACACATTCTTGTGCACTGGTCAAGTCCACCACAAAGCTCGTTAAGACTATTCGTCATGATTTACTAAATTTTAGTAAATATGGTTATACTTACAAGTTTAAGTATAATTCTGAAACATTGGAAAAGTCTCAATGTATGGCAGAACGAATGAGAAAAATCAAATTAGGCAGACAGATAAAAGTTTCTCAAATCTGAAAAGATGGGACAGTACTTTAGTATCATGTTTTGTGATCATCTTAATGATTAAAGAACCACATCACAATTGGTCTTCTAAGGACATCTTAGTGCATTCTTATGACTAAGAAGAGGAGTCATGAATTGTTGAAATGGTTAAATCAAGAAGATGAGTCATACTTCGTTTCAAAACAAGTCTTAGAGTCATACTCCAAGACTATAAGTTGAGTGACATATCTTAAAGAAAGGTTTATAACACTTGTCAAATGTAAGAGTAAAAGTGTCCTACTCTTGTACATTTGAAGTTGGTAAGTTGTGATGTTTTGGATTAAACAAAGACCAACTAAGGCCAATTGTGTGAAGTGTTTGTCTTGATAAAGAATCTGCACTATCTCTTGAATATTTGGCAAGATAGTCTTATATGTCAAGAGGACAGTGGGAGTCTTAAAGATCCTAAAAAGAATTTCAAGAACTAATCAAAAATAAAACCTGAGGTTCTTCACTAGCACACGACTTGAGGTTTATAACCTATCATGTTGACATATTTTGTGCCCATTCCAGTTAAAGTTGGCTTTGCATAGGAGTTCTGAAAGTTCTCAATTGGTTGCATAACAACTTGGAAGCAATGGCAGGCCCTGTACTGCCAGGTGGCAAGAAGTTAAGATTGCATAAGTTCAGTCCATATGAGTTTGGATTTGTCATTATCCTTGTCTTGTGACTATGGTTTTGACGATTCACATGGATAAGAACACATACACCATAAAATCTAAGGGTCATAAGGTTTCTCTCCGATTCATGAAAATGATGGTGAGGAAACACTTCCACCAAGTAGATTTGAAGCAGATGGCAAAAGGTCTAAAGAATTGAAACTATGATTACGACATCCCTTTTCATAGTTCTGAAATTGTTTAGACACACATGCATGCTATCTAAGGAAAGGTGTATGATTTTGATAAAGTTTTATCAAAGCATCTCGTATCAGAAATTAGAACTTTGGTAAGGAAGTCAATAAAGTATTGATTTCTAGAAGTCCAGCTGATTTCTGAGTACATGTCAAAGCTAGTGGGAGCATAAGTGTTATGCTAATAATCACCATGTTAGTGGGAGCATGATAATTATTGTTAGTGTTGCAAGTTAGCAATGTTAATTATAGAAAACAAAAGTTTCAATTCGTGAGGCTGCAGGGATTGAAAAAGTTGTTTTGCTATAATTAAGGGAGAGGATATACTTCATTTCAGTTCTAAAGGCTTAGATTGAGACCTTAATCATCTTTAGTCAAGAATATATATATGAATTTCATGTTGGATTGGTTCAACTTAAGGAAATTCTATATATTGCGTTCTCAAAATTCGATTATGATTACGGCATCCCTCTTGAGAGTCAAATTTTGAAAACATGGCAAATAAAAATATTGTAGCAAAAGACTGGTCTAGAATCATGTCTTTATGTGAGACATCATGAATCGTGTATCATTTGCTTTGGGTACAGGATCGATTGCATGTGCTATAATATTTGTCATTTCTAAATTTTTCCAAATGCCCAGAGGCATTAAGAAGGGAAAAGGTCTAGAATTGGATATGACTAAAATGATTAAGCAATTGTCGAGGACAATCTGAGGTTTACCAAAGATTGGTTGCTCAGGGACAGTTGGAAGTATAGTGCTACTTTTGGAAGGACCATATTGACATATTCTGAAAAGAGGCATCTCTTATTCAGAAGTGATAGTCAAAATGAGAATATGGAGTTGTCTCCATAGGTGGAAGTTATCTGTGTAAGATTAGAAAACTTAATGCAAGAAGCATGTCCAAAGCAATGTACTTTGAATATGAGACTTAGTTTCCATGGAGTTGATCTCCATTGGAATACCTTATAATGACTGTTGACAAGTCTTTGTGACTTTGTACATATTCATTACAGGAGGGTCAGTGCATATAAGTTTAAAATCTAAACAGATTTCGATAAATGATAGGAATTTGAAATTCTCACATTTTTCGATAAGGATTTGGGAGTGTGAAATTAGAATCATTGAAATTATGTTCAATTGGTTTATTTCACAAAGTAAGGATTATAGACAAACATAGAGTGCATACTTGGTGTATGCCAAAGCTATTGTTTAAGAAAAACATAGTGTACATGCTTGGAGCATGGGACAACTAGTGTTTTTAATTCAAGTATAAAGTTGATAAAACCGAAACAATGAATAATGAGTAATCAGTATGGTGATAAATAAAAGTGTTTATTTATATTCATAGGGTTTGATACCATATTTGATTCATTTATTCTTGTGTTTCACTTTGCATGTTTTGACTTCCAGAATAACTAAGTCGCTCTTCCTGAATGATTAAGTTATTCAAACCATCCACAGTCGGTCATATGTTGGAAGTAGATATGAATCAAGACTGTCATGGGTTGGTTTGTAGAGGTCCAAGTTGGTGGACCAAGTGGTGCTACAACACTCATGAGTGCTCATAAGTTCTGAGTATTGGATTCAACCCGCACTCATTTGAATCACTTCATGGATTTTATCACGAGTGATCATGAGACGATAATATCTTATATTCTTCAAACCTAGAGATATGAGTTGTTACTATGAGTTGGTTGTACATTGATTGCACGAAAACGCATTCGGTAACTCGATGTTATAAAACGTGCCTTTGTGTATGATTCAACAAGTAGTAGAACAAGCCATATGAGTCGAAGTTTATCCATTCCTTTTACCTTCGGGATAAAAGCGATATCTGTGGGCCCCTCGATGATTTAAAGATGATACATGTGAGTGCTTGGCCAAGCCAGGACTGATTTGATTTGTTCAATCAGTCAGTCATCATGAATCGGAAATCGGGAAACAACAAATGGACAGAGAGAATGATTGATAATCCATGTCTCAATCCAAATGATATCTAGAATGGAGGAATATATGATCCCTTATCTAATGGACAAGTCATTCACAAAGGTCAGAGTTCATCGACAAGCTCAGAGTTCGACAGAAGCTTTTGAGAGCTACGATTGCTGATCGGTTCCTGAAGTCATACGCAATAATAGTTTTAGACTTATCCAAGTGGGAGACTGTTGGATTAATGTCTAAGTCCATAACTATAATTGGTAAGACTTGACCCGACCCGGCATGGTCCATTTGGGTTGCATGGCATCATGCATTTAGATAGACTATAATGAGAGAAATAACACTTAAGGTTGGTTAATATATTATAAGTTCTAATATATTAATAAGGTTATTTAATTAGTATTGATGAAGAATTAATTTGGAATTAATTAAGTGATCAAAAGGAGACTAATTAAATATATGGGTTGATTGTGTAAATCATTCATTCTTATATATGTGGGCTTGTGATCCAAGATTCCTTATGTTGGACTAAGTCCATGGGGTGACCCATGGATACTCCATGGAGGTTAAAATCCATGGAGCATAAGGAATGGTTAAAGTTATGAGTTACATGGTGTAACCCTAATAGCCACCATATAAAAGAATCCCATGGCTCAAGAAATCGTGAACTAATGTGTGAATATGAGGGCTAGACGATTTCAAGGAGTGTTCCATTTCTCTCAAGTCATTCCATGTGCATTTGGTGTTATGTGAACCATTTGAGGTGTCACACTTGGGGCACTAGGCACTCAAGCTTCATGGAGACAAGCTACATCAAACAAAGGTATGTATTCTATCCATTTGATTACCCAAGTATCAAGTATTGTATGCTAGATAGGGTAATACCTTGGAAAGTTCATAATTGCATGTATAATAGAGAAAACATAGATCCAAGGTATTTAGGGTTGCATGTACACGTAGGAGTGTTAGAATGCGCAAAACTCATCAGAAACATCCAACCACTTGTAGAGGAATGATCCTCTAAGTTGTTAATCCAGCTGGCATCAGAATAATCTTAGTAACAAAAGGATATCCACTATAAGTTAAAGTATAATTCATGGTCCCTTTCGAATATTTGAATAGTCTACTTACAACATACCAGTGATGTAAAGTAGGATCACTAGTATACCTACTAAGCCTTCCCACAACATATGTTATATCAGTCCTAGAGGTAACCATGGCATACCTCAGACAACCAATAGCCCTTGAGTATTCAAGTTGAGACAATCGAGATCCTTTATTAGGTAGAAGCTTAAGATTAGGATCTATAGGAGTGCTAGCCGGAGAAAAATTCTCAAAGTTAAACGTTTCCAAAATCTTCTCAATGTAATGAGATTGAGAAATTGAAATCCCATTGTTTCCTTGTTTAATTCTTAATACAAAGAATTACCCTAGCCTCCCTGTTGGGTTATGAGCATTCTAACACTCCTAAGTGTACATGCAACCCTAAATACCTTGGATCTATTTTTTCTCTATTATACATACAATTATGAACATCCAAGGTATTATCCTAATCTATCATACAAAATAATAAATATAACAAGATAGAATACATACCTCTTTGATGTAGAATGTCTTCATGAAGCTTGAGTGCCTAGTGCCCCAAGTGTGACACCTCAAATGGTTCACACAACACCAAATACACTTGGAATAACTTGAGAGAAACTTGAACACTCCTTGAAATCGTCTAGCCCTCACACTCACACATTAGTGCACGATTTCTTGAGCCATGGGATTCTTTTATATGGTGGCTATTAGGGTTACACCATGTAACTCATAACTTTACCCATTCCTTATGCTCCATGGATTTTAACCTCCATGGAGTATCCATGGGTCACCCCATGGACTTAGTACAACATAAGGAATCTTGGATCACAAGCCCACATATATAAGAATGAATGATTTACACAAGCAACCCATATATTTAATTAGTCTCCTTTTGATCACTTAATTAATTCCAAATTAATTCTTGATCAATACTAATTAAATAACCTTATTAATATATTAGAACTTATGATATATTAACCAACCTTAAGTGTTATTTCTCTCATTATAGTCTATCCAAATGCATGATGCCATGCAACCCAAATGGACCATGCCGGGTCGGGTCAAGTCTTACCAATTATAGTTATGGACTTAGACATTAATCCAACAGTCTCCCACTTGGATAAGTCTAAAACTATTATTGCGTATGACTTCAGGAACCGATCAGCAATCGTAGCTCTCAAAAGCTTCTGTCGAACTCTGACCTTGTCGATGAACTCTTACCTTTGTCAATGACTTGTCCATTAGATAAGGGATCATATATTCCTCCATTCTAGATATCATATGGACTGAGACATGGATTATCAATCATTCGCTCTGTCCATTTGTTGTTTCCCGTGATAACTCATAGTAACAACTCATAGTAACAACTCATATCTCTAGGTTTGAAGAATATAAGATATTATCGTCTCATGATCACTCGTGATAAAATCCATGAAGTGATTCAAATGAGCGCGGGTTGAATCCAATACTCAGACCTTATGAGCACTCACGAGTGTTGTAGCACCACTTTGTCCACCAACTTGGACCTCTACAAACCAACCCATGACAGTCTTCATTCATATCTACTTCCAACATATGACCGACTGTGGATGGTTTGAATAACTTAATTATTCAGGAAGAGCGACTTAGTTATTCTGGAAGTCAAAACATGCAAAGTGAAACACAAGAATAAATGAATCAAATATGGTATCAAACCCTATGAATATAAATAAACACTTTTATTTATCACCATACTGATTACTCATTATTCATTGTTTCGGTTTTATCAACTTTATACTTGAATTTAAAACAATAGTTGTCCTATGCTCCAAGCATGTACACTATGTTTTCTAAACACTAGTTATGCCATACACCAAGTATGCATACTATGTTTGTCTATGATCTTTACTTTGTAAAATAGATCAATTGAACATCACTCCAATGATCCTCTTTTCACAGTCCCAAATCCTTACTGCAAATGCAAGAATTCCAAATTCATGCCATTTACTGAAATCTGTTAGATTCGAAACTTATATGCATTGATCCTCTTAATGATTATGCACGAAGTCAGAAAGACTTGACAACAATCATTACAGAGCATTCCAAAGGAGATCAGCTCCTTGGAAACATCCTTCTTTCATTAAGTTTCCTAATCTTACACATATTGAATAATTTCTAACTTTGAAACATTTCCATATTCCATTTTGACTATCACTTCTGAACAAGAGTTGCCTCCTTACAGATTATGTCAATATGGTCCTTCCAGAATTAACATTATACTTCCAACTGTCCTTGAGCAACCAATCTTTAGTAAACCTTAGATTGTCCTCGACAATTGCTTAATCATTTTAGTCATATCCAATTCTAGACCTTTTCCCTTCATAATGCTCCAGGCATTTGGAAAATTTTAGAAAGGATGAATATAGCACATGTAATCGATCCTATATCCGAAGCATATGGGACACGATTCATGATGTCTCACATAAAGACTAAACCAGTCGTTTGCTATAATATTTCCATTTCAATTTGCCAAGTTCTCAAAATTCAGATTATGAAAAGGGATGCCGTAATCATAATCGAATTTTAGAACGCAAATAATGGACCCATATATAGAATTTCCTTATGTTGATCCATTCCAACATGAAATTCATATATATATCGTTGATTAAATACGATTAAAATCTCAATCTAAGCTTTTAGAATTGAAATGAAGTATAATTTCCTCTCCCTTAATTATAGCAAAACAACTTTTTCAACCCTTGCAACCTCACGAATTGAAACTTTTGTTTTCTATAATTAACATTGCTAACTTGCAACCTTTGTCATAATTATCATGCTCCTACTAACATGATGATTATTAGCATAACACTTATGCTCCCACTAGCTTTGACATGTACTCAGAAATCAGCTGACTTTCTTACCAAAGTTCAGATTTCTGATACTAGATTGTTTTGATAAAACTTTATCAAAATCATACACCTCTCTTAGATAGCTCACATGTGTGTCTAAACAATTTTAGAACTATGAAAAGGGATGTCGTAATCATAGTCTCAATTGTTTAGACCTTTGCCACTTCTCACAAGTCCATGTTAGTGTGCCGGTAAACCACACACGCTCCACTAACGACTTTGAGAATGCAAATATCACAATTGCTATCTAGCTAAAATCTACTTAGTGAAAGTGTTTCCTCACCATCATTTTCATGAATCGGAGAGAAACCTTATGACACTTAGATTTAATAGTGTATGTGTTCTTATCCATGTGAATTTGTCAAAACCATAATCACAAGACAAGGTTAGTGACAAATCCAAACTCATATTGATTAAACTTGTGCAATCTTAAATTCTTGCCATTTGGCAGCTTAGGTGCCTGCCATTGCTTCCAAGTAGTTGTGCAACCAATTGAGAACTCTCAGAACTCCTATGCAAAGCCAACTTGAATAGGCACAAAAATTTCAACACGATAGGTTATAAACCTCAAGTCGTGTGCTAGTGAAGGACTTTAGGTTTTATTCTTGATTAAGTCTTGAAACTTTCAAGAGCTTTAAGACTCCCACTTTCCTCTTGACATATAAGACTCCCTTGTCAAATATTCAAGAGATAGTGCGGATTCTTTATCAAGACTAACACTTTATACAATTGGCCTAAGTTGGTCTCTGTTTTATCCAAAACATCACAACTTACCAATTTCAAATGTACAAGAGTAGATAACCTTTTACTCTTACATTTGACTAGTGTTAACAAACCCTCTTTAAGATATGTCACTCAAGTTACAATCTTGGAGTATGAATCTAAGAATTGTTTTGGAACGAAGTATGACTCATCTTTTTCATTTAACCATTTCAACAATTCATGACTCCTCTTCTTAGTCATAAGAATGCACTAAGATGACTTTAGAGGACCAATTGTGATATGGTATCTTAATCATTAAGATGATCATAAACATGATACTAAAGTACTCTCCCATCTTTTCAGATTTGAGAAACTTTTATCTTTCTGCTATACTTTGATTCTTCTTATTCGTTCTGTCTCACATTGAAACTTCTCCAATGCTACAGACTTATACTTAAACTTATAAGTATAACCATATTTACTGAACTTAAGTAAATCATGACGAATAGTCTTCTTGATTTTTTGTGGTGGACTTGACCAGTGCACAAGAATGTGTACTCGATCCCTTAGTCCTTTCCTTATTCACATAAGGAATTAGTCTTAATTTTCCAAGCTGAAAGTTCTCATTCATCATACTATACAACTTGCATGATTCCAAGTTTCGGTCCAATTGAACCTTGGGTGATGAGAATCTTTCCTTATTTGGTAATATTAGACACTACCACAACCGAAAGAATCAAATCCATTTTTCCACTATTGCTATCAATGGAATCTTATAAGCAACAACTTTTCACAAATGTCATTGTAAGGATACTTAAAATAAATAAAATCAAAACCTTTTTCTTTTATTTTAAAACTTTGCGGAAAAACTTATCCTTACAATCCATATGAAAACCTTGTTGTTATCTATTCCTAAGCAATATAAATATCATAACTCTTAAGTAATAGCCCAAAATTCTGATCACCGAACCATGCGATTGAAATCCATCTTCGCGATCAGAATCAGCATGTACTTAATAGAGTTAGACAATGGACTTTACCTGAAGTAGAGCCAAACTTATTGACTTTAACATCCTTAGGTAAATTTGTCAGCTTCGTAACCAATGCCCCTTCCTTTGGCAATAGTTACCAATGGACCCTTGATAATGGGACTATCTCAGACTTCGCCTCTCTCTTTACCATTGGGTCAACCGAGTTGACTATGGCCGATCCCTTTCCATTGGGAAGAGAGAGCTTTACTGGATATCCAATGTCATCATTGTCAATGTCCATAGCGTTTTAGGAAGTTGATCTTAGCAAATAGATAAGATCATTAAGGGTCTTGTCTTAGTCTATTTCATAGGATTCCCAAAAGAACTCACTATGTGAATTAGAAAGTAGTTGAGCCACCAACTTTCTCAAGACTTTGACACCCAACTCTCCCGGTTTGTCAATATGTGACTACATCTCCAAGATGTGATCACACCAAGACCTTGCCTTGCCAATAGGGCTTGAGTGACCTTAAACTTTTTAGGAACTTGTGGGTTAGGGAGAATAATTGGAGGAGGTGAAAGAAGTATGATATCCATAGGACATCATCTTCATTTAGGAAAGCTTGTTTCAAGAGATTTGGGAAGATCATAAATGTCTAGACCAGACATCTTTTTGGGAGATATTCAAGATAGTTGATTTAAAGTCCTTAATATGACACCCAATATGAAATATTAAGGCTAGGACCCAACAAACTATTTTATAACTTAGAAGAGGGATGCCGTAATCCAAGCTATAAAATATTTGAAGGTAGGTGAATGACGATTCACCAATTTCCACCATGAAAAACGAAATAATTTATTAGGTTTTAATTGGATTTGAAAGTCCTAGATCTTTGAGATTCATTGAACTGTTCAAAGGCATGTTTCAATCTCGAGTGTGCCCTTCAGGTTTTGTGACTGGGATGCCGAGGATCACAAAACAAGGTGTGAATAACCATGCAAATATACTTGGTACCCTTAATATTTACCCCTTAATTAGTGTGCCGGTTAACCACACACGCCCCACCGATACTATGATAAATATTAAGTTACCCTTTGCCTACCTTGTTAAGTCCAGGTTAGTGTGCCGGTTAACCACACACGCTCCACTAACGACTTAAGCAAAGTGCAAAGTGTAATTTCATGGGTTAGCACCAAATTCACATTTTCCTAAGTAACTAAGATTGGGTATTAATAAGAGTTTAGTTACTTAGTATTTATCATTAATACTTTTAATGAAAGGAGAATTATAGTCCTTGTCCTACCCGTTCAGCTAACGACCCTCCACCAGTCAAGGAAGCGGTGGGTGAGAGTGGACACCCATTAAACTGCCAGTTTAAAGTCTTCCATAACTTGTCCTCAAGTTATGGAACTTGACGAGTTTTTTTTTTTTTTTTTTTTTTTTTTTTTAATTAAAACTACTTTAAACTAATTAATAAAAAAAATAACTTTTTTTTATTGTAACTTATGGAACTAATTAAGGTTACACTTTTTTTTTTAATTTAATGAAGAGACTCTTGAACCTCCATAACTTGAGGACAAGTTATGGAGTCATAAAACCATTTAATTAGAACTAGACTCTTCATTTTGTAACCTTTTCCAACTTTTATGAGTTTTATGATTCTTAAATGTGACTTTTCATATAACTTGAGGACAAGTTACAAAAACACACTTTGGAATCAACTCTTAGATTAAAATGGATTGAAAACAACTATTTCACACAACTTTTCTATTAATCTAAGAACCTCATAAGAACAAGATAATTCAAATCATCAATCTTCAAGAAATTAGCATGAACATACAAACTAATACAAATCTTGAAATTATGACAATTATCTTAGAAATTGGATTAGCATGAACATTACCACATCAAAAACAAGTTTATAAGTCCAAAAACATCTTAGGGTAATGTTCCTAGTCCAATTCCAGCCAAAACAATCGAATATATGCATCCAACTCGATTTTTCAGCTACTTTTGCAAGTATAACAAGAAAACAAGCCTAGGCTCTGATACCACTGTTGGGTTATGAGCATTCTAACACTCCTAAGTGTACATGCAACCCTAAATACCTTGGATATATGTTTTCTCTATTATACATACAATTATGAACATCCAAGGTATTATCCTAATCTAGCATACAAAATAATAAATATAACAAGATAGAATACATACCTCTTTGATGTAGAATGTTTTCATGAAGCTTGAGTGCCTAGTGCCCCAAGTGTGACACCTCAAATGGTTCACACAACACCAAATACACTTGGAATAACTTGAGAGAAACTTGAACACTCCTTGAAATCGTCTAGCCCTCACACTCACACATTAGTGCACGATTTCTTGAGCCATGGGATTCTTTTATATGGTGGCTATTAGGGTTACACCATGTAACTCATAACTTTACCCATTCCTTATGCTCCATGGATTTTAACCTCCATGAAGTATCCATGGGTCACCCCATGGACTTAGTCCAACATAAGGAATCTTGGATCACAAGCCCACATATATAAGAATGAATGATTTACACAATCAACCCATATATTTAATTAGTCTCCTTTTGATCACTTAATTAATTCCAAATTAATTCTTGATCAATACTAATTAAATAACCTTATTAATATATTAGAACTTATAATATATTAACCAACCTTAAGTGTTATTTCTCTCATTATAGTCTATCCAAATGCATGATGTCATGCAACCCAAATGGACCATGCCGGGTCGGGTCAAGTCTTACCAATTATAGTTATGGACTTAGACATTAATCCAACACTCCCCAGTTCATTCATTTCAAAACTAGATGATAAGAATCTCTTGGTTTAATCAACTTCATCTTGACCAGTACCAAAAATCAACATATCATCAACATATAGACAAATCATAACTCTTTTTCCAGAAGTATCATATTTTATATACACACACTTCTCAACTTGGTTTAATGGAAAACCATTAGAAAAGACAACATCATCAAACTTTTGATGCCATTTTTTTGGTGCTTGTTTCAAACCATATAATGATTACTTCAACTAGCATACTGTATGTACATTTATAGGCATCACAAACCCTTCTGGTTGATTCATGTAAATTTCCTCATCCAAGTCATCATTCAATAATTTAGTTTTCACAACCATTTAGTGAATCACAAGATTATGTAACATCCAAAAAATTCAAGCAAATTTAAAACTTTTTCAAACATCCAAAAACCATTAGTTATTACAAAATGTTTTCAAAATAGTTTCATATCAGAGAATCCTAGAAATCAAAATCATAAAATGTGAGGAGGTGCACGATCAAGCCTGGCCTTCCCGTAATCATCTGAAGTACCTGAAACAAAATCAACAACTATACGCCCGAAGCTTAGTGAGTTCACCCAAAATACCAACGCCATACAAACCAGAACAATATCATAACATACAACATTCATATAGAGTCTTCAGTACGACCGAACCGCCCTCACCGGGCCTTCAGTCTATTTGGCCCACTCTCAGAGTCTTCAGTATGACTGGACCGCCCTCACCAGGCCTTCAGTCTATCTGGCCCACTCTCAGAACCTTCAGCATGTCTGGACCGTTCTTCGGGCCTTCAGCCTGACTAGTACACCCTGATGGGTCTGCAGTCTATCCGGGTCGCCCTGGGTATGTTGGCCTAAAGAACAAAGCAGGACCGCCTCAATCCACCCGCAATCACACAATCAACACATAAATATCATACGCTAGTTAGCATGTACGGATAGTCATATAGATCTAATAGATCACTAATCACATCATCATCCTATATACCAGGATACCGATCTAACATATCACTAAACATAGCATCATCCTATAACCAGGATACCGATCTAACAGATCACTAAACATAACATTATTCTATAACCAGGATACCGATCTAACAAATCAATAAACATAGCATTATCCTATAACCAGGATACAATCCAAAAAGGGCCAGCTTTGGTGCCTTAGACCCTGTTGATATAGTGGGAAGAACTCACCTCACAATGTCAAACTGAACTGAAAAGATCAAGCTCTTGAATCACAGCTCCAAACTCAAACACCTACAATCACTATAGGACCAATTCAATCAAGACCCAAATTACCAAAATACCCTTAGGTCAAACTTGGTCAACCTTAGTCCAAGACACAGTCAACATCCAAGGTCAACAGTCCATGTTGACCTCAACTCGTCGAGTGAATTTAGCAACTCATCGAGTTCCTTTAGTATTCAGAAAACCTAGGTAAAGCTCAATACAACTCACCGAGTCACCAGAGTAAGTCGTCGAGCTCTTCATCATCCATAAAGCGGGAAAACTTTCATCAAGTCGTCGAGTTGGCTATGCAACTCGTCGAGTTCCTGATGGGTTTTCAGCATCCTAACAACCTTAAGGTGCACATACAACCCTAAAAGCTTTGGAACTATGTTTTCACTATTATACATGCAAAATTTGATTTCCAAAGCTTTATCCTTTCTAGCATGCAATTCTAGGTACTTGTATAACAAAACTAGATAGAATTACCTACCTTTCCTTGTGATTGATTCCTTAGAGATTTAAGAGCCTAGCACCAATAATATGAATGCCTCAAGTGAATTCAAAAATCACCAAAACCACTTGGAAGACTTGAGAGAATATGGAGCTCACTATAAATCGGCCTCACCTTGATATCACACACACTAGTGCCATTTCTAGAGCCTTAGACTTCTTTATATAGTATGGAGGATTAGGGTTACATCCATGTAAACCCTAATACCCATGAACTTTCATTTCCATTGGATCCATCGGTTAAAAGCTCCATGGACTATCCATGGACTTCCATGCAAGCTTAGCCCATTCTAAATAATCCATTAGCCCATACTATTAGAGTCCATATTTAACTAGCCTCTTTTGATCACCAAATTAATTCCAAATTAATTCTTGATCAATACTAATTAAATTATATGATTTCATATTAGTATATTATAACTTATAATATATTAATAAATCATAAATATACTATTCTAAAAAGATTATCCATACAAATTGTTTCGGTGAAGTGCAACCCAAATGGACCATGTCAGGTCGGGTCAAGTGCATACCAAATATAGTTATGGACTTAGACACCTTATCCAACAGTCTCCCACTTGGATAAGTCTGATAACTATAATTGCAAGTATGACTTCAGGAACCGACCAACAATCGTAGCTCATAAAACTCTGTTGAACTATGAAGTGTCATTTTAGATAAGTGATCATATAATCCTCTGTTCAAGATATCAGTTGGACAAATACATGGAACAACGTCGTGCTTATTGTCCAGCAGTTTGTTTGCCGATTTCCGATTTGTTTGACATAGAACTAAACTGAACACATCAATTAGGTTCTGACCAGGCCCGACACATAGGTCAAAAAAGAATCATCGAGGGGCCCATATATCGCTTTTAATCCTCCAAGGACTAAAAGGAACAGATAAACTTTGACTCATATGCTTGTACTAACTACTTGTTGAATCATACACAAAGGCACGTTTTATAACATCAAGTTACTGATGCGTTTTCATACAATCAATGTACAACCAACTCATAACCAACAACTCATATCTCTAGGTTTGAAGACTTATATGATATTACCGTCTCACGATCACTCGAGATAAATTCCATGAAGTGATACAAGTGAGCGTTGGTTTAATCCAATACTCAGAACTTATGAGCACTCATTAATGTTGCAGCAACACTTGCTATGTCTAAACACCTTAGACATCTACAAGCCCAATTCATGACAGTCTTGATTCATACCTACTTCCAAAGTATGATTGACTGTGGAGAGTTTGAATAAAGTAATTATTCTGGAAGTCAAAACATGCAAAGTTGAAACAATAGTAAACGATTTACACAAGATAGTAACACTTTACTTATAAACAAATAACAACTTTTATTTAATCACCAAATGTCAATGACATTTTACAAGTTTCAGAGATAGCTATCTAATTATTAAAACTAATATCATCCTTCAGCCCGATGCTCCTCGTATGTTGCAAATGCTTAACCCTAGTTAGTCCCTTCGTGAGGGGATCTGCTGGGTTATCTTCTGACGATACCCTCTTTGCCACGAGGAGTCCTTCTTTTATCTTGTGTCTTATGAAGTGATATTTTCTATCAATGTCTCTGGATCTGCCATGATCTATCGGTTCCTTGGCTAAAGCAACCACACTATTGCTATAATAGAAGATCTCCATAGTCTCCTTTATAGCTGGTACAACTCCAAGGTCTCCGATGAAGTTCTTCAGCCATATCGCCTCCTTCGCCGCTTCACTCGCTGCTATGTACTCTGATTCGCAAGTTGAATCAGCTATCGTCTCCTGCTTGGAACTTTTCCAAGTAATTGCTCCTCCATTTAGGGTAAAGACCCAGCCCGACTGAGAGCGGAAATTATCCCTATCAGTCTGGAAACTGGCGTCACTGTACCCTATCACTCTCAAGTCATCACCCCCACCGAAGTTAAGGACCCAGTCCTTAGTCCTTCGCAGGTACTTGAGAATATTCTTTTTCGTAGTCCAGTGGGGTTTGTAAGGGTTCCCCTGATATCTGTTGACCATGCTCAAAGCAAAAGCCACATCAGGGTGGGTACAAGTCATAGTATACCTGATCGAGCCAACAACGGAAGCATATTGTAATCGACTCATCTCAGCTATCTCAGCCTCTGTACTCGGAATCTGAGTCTTACTCAGTCTGGCATTGTGCTGGATCGGTAAGTCACCTTTCTTGGAATTCTGCATGTTGAACCTCTTCAACACCTTGTCCAAGTAAGTACTCTAACTAAGTCCAATTAGTCTTTTACTCCACTCTCTCAAAATCCTTATCCCTAGGATATAGGCAGCTTCTCTAAATTCCTCCATAGCAAAACACTTACCAAGCCAGGACTTAACCTCCTGTAAGGTTGGGATGTCATTTCCTATGAGTAGTGTGTCATCCATATACAGTACCAAAAAGCTAACTATACTCCTACTAGCTCTAACATATACACAGGACTCATCCTCGCTTCTTGAAAAACCAAACTCTTTAACTTTCTCATCAAAACAAAGATTCCAGCTACCAGATGCTTGTTTCCATGCATAAATGGATTTCTCAAGCTTACACACTCTATCAGGATGCTTTGCACTGACAAAACCCTCTGGCTGACTCATATAAACATCTTCAACCAACTTTCCATTAAGGAAAGCGGTTTTGACATCCATTTGCCATATTTCATAATCATGAAATGCAGCAATCGCTAGCATAACTCTAATAGACTTAATATTCGCTACTGGAGAGAAGGTTTCATCATAGTCAACTCTAGAAGTTTGAGTGAAGCCCTTCGCGACCAGTCGTGCCTTGTAAGTGTGTACCTTCCCATCCATGTCGTTCTTCTTCTTGAAGATCCATTTGCACCCGACTGTCTTACGACCTGGTACATTGTCAACCAAGTTCCAAACTTGATTGTCATACATGGATTGGATCTCACACTCCATAGCCTCTTTCCATTTAGCAGACTCGGGGCCTGCCATGGCTTCCCTATAGTTGTTAGGTTCATCCAGATTTACCAGTGTACTATCACTGATAAATTTATCACCTTCCGCATTAATATGGAAACCATAATAATGCTCAGGTGGATTCCTAACTCTATTGGAACGCCTCAGAGGTACAGACTCGTCAGTTGGTTCAACTGGAGTTTCCTCCTCAGCTTGATTGCTAAGGTTTGAGGTTCCTTCACCTCTTGACTCTTGAAGCTCTTCAAGGTCAATTTGCCTCCCACTGTTTCCTTGGCTTATGAATTCTCTCTCACGAAAGACTCCTCTCCTTGCCATAAAGACCACATTCTCATTAGGTCTATAGAAGAGGTAACCAATGGATTTCTGTGGGTAGCCGATGAAAATACAACGCTCACTTCGAGGTTCGAGCTTATCGTGAGTCCCGCGCCTTACGAAAGCCTCGCAACCCCAAATTTTGATGTGGTCTAAATAGGTAACTTTCCCAGTCCACATCTCGTGAGGTGTTTTGGCAACCTTCTTGGTAGGGACTAGATTAAGGATATGGGCGGCAGTCTCCAAGGCATACCCCCAAAATCAAATTGGTAACAAAGCTCGACTCATCATGAAACGAACCATGTCCAACAAGGTTCGATTGCACCTCTCAGCCACACCATTCAGCTGTGGTGTCCTGGGAGGTGTCAATTGTGAAACAATTCCACATTCCTTAAGATAGTCAAGGAGCTCTGTGCTAAGACACTCACCACCTCGATCGGATCGAAGCATCTTAATGTTCATGCCCAACCGATTCTCCACTTCCTGTTTAAACTCTTTGAACTTGTCAACGGTTTCTGATTTATGCTAGATTAAGTAGACATAACCATATCTACTATAATCATCAGTAAAAGTCACATAGAAGCGGTTAGCATGCCTTGTGGCGGTTTTGAAGGGTCCACACACATCTGTGTGTATGAGATCCAACAAACCCTCACCCCTTGCACAAGTACCAGTGAAGGGTGACTTTGTCATTTTTCCAAGTAAACAAGACTCACAACTATCATCCGACTTTAAGTCAAATGATTCCAAAATTCCAACCTTCTAGAGTTGGCCTATGCGCTTCTTGTTGACATGTCCAAGATGACAATGCCACAAGGATGCCTTATCCAAACTAGTGGAAGAATCAATATGCAACACATTATTTCCTAAGTTATCTACAACATTCACAACTTCATATACACCATTGCAAGGTAATGCTTTAAAATAAAACACATCATTATAAAAAACATTAATAGCACCACATTCATTATCAAATGAAAAACTATAACCTTGTTTGTACATGCCATGAAAAGAAATAATATTTCTCGCCATTTCAGACGAGTAACAGCATTTATTCAAATCTAATGTTAACCCACTACTCAACAATAAAGAGTAAACTCCAATCTTGGTGACAGGTGATGCTTTCCTATTCTCCATGATTAAGTTTATCTTCCCGTGCTCTACTTCCTCACTTCTTCTTAGTCCCTGCAAATCAGAACAAATGTGAATTCCACACCCTGTATCAAGGACCCAAGAATTAGTATGTGGTGAGTTATTAGACAATATAGTGTAAATACCTGCAAAGGAGGGTTTGATCTTGCCATCCTTTATGTCCTGCAAGTACTTGGGGCAGCTTCGCTTCCAGTGCCCCTTTTCCTGACAATAGAAGCATTGTGTTTCTTTTGGGTTGGAAGTGGGACTAGCAGAACCACCTTTGGTTCCACTTGAAGAGGAGCCTTCAAGAGACTTTCCCTTGGTACCCTTCGAAGGCGTCTTCCTCTTTTTCCCTTTTCCATGCCCGATTGCCAGAACAGGGGCAGTGGTAGGAGTAGAAACAACATTTTTCCCTTTGAGGTTGCTTTCAGCAGTCCTCAAAAGTCCCTAAAGCTTGCTCAAGGTGACCTCCTACTTATTCATGTGATAGGTCATGCGGAACTGATCATAACAGGGAGGTAAGGAGTGCAGTATGATGTCAATAGCCATCTCCTCATCAAAGTTCACATTCAGTTTGAGCAGACGGTCCACAAATCTTTGCATTTTTTGTAGGTGGGCCGTGATGGACTCTTCATCCTTCATCTTAGTTGTTATCATTGAGGCAATTATTTCATACCTCTCTTGACGTGCAATCTGATGGTACCTTTCCATCAGATCCTGCTGTATCTTAAAACAGTAGAAGTCCTCATAGGACTTTTGGAGTTCAGGTGCCATAGTGGCAAGCATGATACAAGCCACCTTGGTGGCATCTTTCTCATGTGCCCTAAAATCAGCAACCTCCTGTGGAGTAGCAGACGACTCATCAAGTTCCTTAAGCTCCTTGTGAAGGACATATTCTTTTTCCTCATAGCGTGTGACCATTCTGATGTTCCTAATCCAGTCATTGAAATTAGTTCCATCAAAAATGACCCTCCCACAAAGGTTCATGAGAGAGAAGGAGCCAATAGGGTTTCAGACTGAAGCATTGTAGGAAGACATCTGAAAAGGAAGAAAGACAAGTTTAAATTAGATAAAAATCCTTAATAAGACACCCAAATGTAATATTAAGGCTAGGACCCAACACAATATTTTATATCTTAGAAGAGGGATGACGTAATCCAAGCTATAAAATATTTGAAGGTAGGTGAATGACGATTCACCAACTTCCACCATGAAAAACGAAATAAATTATTAAGTTTTAATGAATTGAAATTCCTAGATTCTTTTGAGATTCATTGAACTTTTCAATGGCATGTTTAAATCTAGATTATGCCCTTCAAGTTTGTGACTGGGATGCCGAAGATCACAAAACAAGGTGTGAATAACCATACAAATTAACTTGGTACCCTTAATTTTATCACCTAATCGATGTGCCGGTTGACCACACGTGCTCCACCGATCTATGATAAACATTAAGTTACCCTTTGCCACACTTACTAGTCTATATTAGTGTGTCGGTTAACCACACACGCTCCACCAACGACTTGGTAAGGTACAAAGTGTAATTTCATGGGTTAGCACCAAATTCACATTTTCCTAAAGTAACTAAGATTGGGAATTTATAAAAGGTTTAGTTACTTTATATTTGTCATTATACTTTTAATGAGAATTATAGTCTTTGTCCTACCCGTTCGGCTAACGACCCTCCACTAGTCAAGGAAGCGGTGGGTGAGAGTGGACACCCATTAAGCTACCATTTTATAGGTAACAACCTTATACCCCCTTATAGACCGGCTTCGTGAATGAGGCCTAGTAACGGTAATACTGACTTGATCTTATATATATATATATATATATATATATATATATATATATATATATATATATATATATATATATATATATATATATATATATATATATTATTAACTTATAATATTATAAAGTATAAGGGTTGAATTTTAAACTTTTAAAACTCTAGGGATTGGAATTAAAGTACTAATGTGTGAGACTTTTGAAATTCTAAAACTTGAGGGCAAGTTTTGAAACTCTTCAAAACTTTTCAACTTCATAACTTGTGATTTTAATGGCTTATTAAAAATGAAGACTCTTCATTTCTATAGCCTATGAGTTCTCAATTACTGTTTTAAAGAAAAGGACTTTTGGTAATCCCTAACTTGAGGACAAATTATGGACTCCATTAATACACATATATCATGGATTCAATTAATCAAATAAGCATGCATGATCATATTCAAACTCATTGAACAAAGCAATTCATATCATCAATCTTCAAGACATTAAGTATAATCATATTAACTAATTCTTAAAATTATGACAATTGCCTTGTAATTAGATTAGGATAAACATTACCATATCATAAAAACAGTTCAGATGATTAAAAACAGTTATAGGTAATGATCCAAACCCAACTTATGCCAAAAAACTCGAATAGTTTGTTGTCAGCTCATCAGACTCGCCAAGTGCAGGTCCAGACTCACCGAGTCCAAGGCTAAAAGCATCAACTCGCCGAGTCTGTTCGTGGACTCGCTGAGTTGAGCAGTCAAACAGCAAAACAACTTTGCAAAATCACATATAAGCAACAATATAATAGAAAAAAAGCCTAGTCTCTGATACCACTGATGGGTTTTGAGCATCCTAACAACCTTAAGGTGCACATTAAACCCTAAAAGCTTTGGAACTACGTTTTCACTATTATACATGCAAAATTTGATTTCCAAAGCTTTATCTTTTCTAGCATGCAACTCTAGGTACTTGTATAACAAAACTAGATAGAATTACATACCTTTCCTTGTGATTGATTCCTTGAAGCTTTAAGATCCTAGCACCAATAATATGAATGCCTCAAGTGAAGTCACAAATCACCAAAACCACTTGGAAGACTTGAGAGAATATGGAGCTCACTAGAAATCGGCCTCACCTTGATATCACACACACTAGTGCCCTTTCTAGAGCCTTGGACTTCTTTATATAGTATGGAGGATTAGGGTTACATCCATGTAAACTCTAATACCCATGACCTTTCATTTACATTGGATCCATGGTTTAAAAGCTCCATGGACTACCATGCAAGCTTAGCCCATTCTAAATAGTCCATTAGCCCATACTATTAGAGTCGATATTTAACTAGCCTCTTTTGATCACCAAATTAATTCCAAATTAATTCTTGATCAATACTAATTAAATTATATGATTTCATATTAGTATATTATAACTTATAATATATTAATAAATCATAAATATACTATTTTCAATAGATTATCCATACAAATTGTTTCGGTGAAGTGCAACGCAAATGGACCATGTCGGGTCAGGTCAAGTGCATACCAAATATAGTTATGGACTTAGACACTTTATCCAACAGTTCCTTCATCCTTTTCATATTCCATCATTTCCATTCGAATCCAAAGCCCCAAACTACAGATCTGTCTCCTAAGGTTGAAATACAACGTAAAGTTGCATGGCATCCAAGGGGTTAAAACACTCATATGAAGCTTAATAAGGGGTTTAGGACATGGAGGATGGCCAAAGCTTGATAAATCTTGAGTCTTTAGGCCTAAGGGGCCTAGAGGTGTCCAGATCTTAAGTTACAACTTCGAATCATGCTCATCTTCCTAAACTGGATCCAAAATGGGATAAAAGACACTAAACTTCCATAGGTGAAGATCTAAGAAATGGAAAGCCATGGTAAAGACTTTTTACCTCCAAATGGTTGCTAACACAGTGTAAATGTCGAATCTACAGCTTCTCCCTTCACTCAAACCCCTTTAAGCTCCAAGTTCCTTCAGAACCACACCAAAATCACTCTCCAAGGCTCCTACACACACATAAGAAGGTATATGGCTCGAGCTAGGGTTTCTCTGGGAAATATGGTGGTGAGGGAGGCTGGTGAGGGGACTTAAGGTCCTTTAAATAGGGTGGAAACCCTAAAAATTAGGGTTTTCATGCATAGCCTCAACTCGTCGAGTTGGGGTCCTTCAACTCGTCGAGTAGGTTCTGAAGATACGCGACCCTTTTAAAACTCTACACGACGAGTTGGAGCCTTCCAACTCGTCGAGTAGCCCTAAAAATGCATATATATATAAGGCTTTAAATTTATTCCCGAGAATTGGGATGTTACAACTCTCCCCTACTTGGACTAGGCTTCGTCCTAGAAGCCTGCTGCAGTAAATAATTCTGGATAATGCTCCCGTATATCAGCCTCCGGCTCCCAAGTGCACTCGGATCCTCTCCGATGCTGCCATTGTACCTTTACCAAAGGTATTTTCTTGTTACGCAGGACGTTTATCTTCCTTTCCAAAACAGCCACCGGCTTCTAGACATAATTCATGCGGTCATCAACCTGAATGTCGTCCAATGTTACCACGACATTCTCGTCCAACACGCACTTCTGAAACTGTGAAATACGGAAAGTGCTATGAATCTGACTGAGCTTCTTCGGAAAATCCAGCCTATACGCCATCTTAACAACCCTGTCAATAACCCGAAATGGCCCCATATATAGGGAACCCAATTTCCATTATTCATGAAACGAATCACACCCTTCTAGAGTGAGACCTTCAGCAACACCATGTCACCGACCTGAAACTCCGACTCAGATCGGTGTCGGTCGGCAAAACTCTTCTGCCGACTCTGAGTAGTCTGCAATCGTTGCCTAATCTCGTTAACCATCTCGGTCCGACCCATGACTCTGTGGCCAACCTCGCCTCAACAGAATGAGGTACGACTCCTCTGCCCATACTAACCATTGCTAGTTCCATTCCCCTTATTCCCTAAACTGACTACTCAACCTTGAAAAGCTGAAGTTCCCGCCATAAACAGAATCATAGATCATACGCTATTGCGACAATGCAATGTCTCCTTTAACTCACAAATCCACATGCACATCACTGTTAGCTCATAAGCACGAACACTCAGGCCTGGCCCGATCAGCTTCGCGCTAGAATGTCATCATGTCGGGTCCAATCAACCATCGGGTTGGAATACCCAGGGTTTGTTGGCCTACCACCTCAACCCTACCGCTCTTCCTGAGCCTCCGTGCATATGACGTACCGTCGGCCCGCACCAGGTGTCTTAGCCTACCGCAACAAGTCGGACCCCCACAACCCAACCAAACACAATATGTCATCAACTAGAAAATCTATAACACCGCCTTCTAGCACGTATCACAATATTGTCCGCTTTGGGCTCCCGATACGAAAACTTCCCAAGGGGTCACCCATCCCTGGATTGCTCTCGCTCGGGCATGCTTAAACGCAAAGTTCTTATGGGATCTGCTGCCCTCACGGCTTTAAAACGCGTTGTGACAAGGAAGGTATCCACACCCCTTTATAAGGAAATGTTTCGTTCTCCTTCCAAGCCGATGTGGGATCAGGTGCAACCCACCTTCACCCTCCATTATAGGGTTCGACGTCCATGTCGAACACATCGACCCGTTCCCCAGCTCTGATACCATTTTTGACACCCCCTTCTGGCACGTATCACAATATTGTCCGCTTTGGGCTCCCGGCACGAAAACTTCCCAGGGGGTCACCCATCCCTGGATTGCTCTCGCCCGGGCACGCTTAACTGCAGAGTTCTTATGGGATTTGCTGCCCTCACGACTTTAAAACGCGTTGTGCCATGTAAGGTATCCACACCCCTTTATTAGGAAATGTTTCGTTCTCCTTCCAAGCCGATTTGGGATCAGGTGCAACCCACCTAGTTGTAACACCCCATTTATTAAATAATTAAATAGATAAAAATTAATGAATGAATAGTAGCCCTAAAATAAAGGTTGGTCTCGGAGAGCTAATTGTCACGATTTTGGAATTCGGGGGTTAAAAGTGTAAGTTCCGGATTGGTTTTGTAAGTATTATGAAGGCAGGGGCTAAATGGTAATTTCTGGGACTTTATTTGAAATGATTTTGGAAGCTGGGGGCTGAGGAGTAAATATCGGATTTAATTTGAAGGAGATTTCCAAAGCCAGGGTAGAAAGGGTAAATATTGGATTACATTTGAAACAAAAAGGAAGGGGAGGGACTGTTGTTGCCATTATGGAAAACTTTTAAGTGGAGTCGGGTATTTAAAGGCCCCATAACCCTAACCCTAGCAATAGAACAGCCGTCACCCCTCCTTATACCTCCCTCACCGGCCGTCACTCCTACTTCTTCACCTTCCGGTGCCGCACCACCACCACCGAGACCGTCGACCACCGAAGCTGCCACCACGAACCTGCTGCTGCCGCTATCTCCGATTCTACGCCACCTCAAGTTGCCACCGGAGGAACCGAGGCAGCTAAAGTCTGATGTCGGGCAGGTGTTGATGCCGTTCCTAGCCGTCAACGGTGCGACTAGCTTGAGCCGTCAGCCGCCAGCGTCCTCGTCGCCACCTTGTAGTCAAACGCCACCGCCACCTCCGTTTCACCGATCTCCAGTGCCGCCATCCCCATATTCCATTGCCAGTGATGCTGTGAGCACCCGGGATGACCACCAGGGGCCGACGAAGGGTCAGATTCGCTGCTGTGTGGTCGTGAGCAATCGAGAATCGTCGGGAACCGGAAGGAAAGCATAGCACCGCCGCTGTGCCGCCGTTATGCTGCTCGTGTTGCTGTTGCCGTCTTCAACCACCGCCAGGGGGTGGCTGCATCCGTTTGCAAGAAAGAAAGTGGGTGGGTGTTTGTTTCTGCTGTAGTGTGTGTAGTTTGTTGGCGGGGAAATCAAGAACCGCCACCACCACCACCATGAGGTTGTGGCTGCCGCCATGAACCACCTTGTGTGTGTGTATTAGTGGTTGTGTGTGTTTAGTTGGGATTAGTAGTGTAAAATTTAACTAGAAATCAGAATAATGAAATGAAACCCTAACCACCACCATGAGGTGGTGGCTGCTGCCTCCTGCCGCCACCGGCCACCGTGTCGGGTGGCGGTGTGCTTTGCCTTGTTGTGTTTGATTCGTTTGGGATGCTTGAAACCGTAATGGGCCCAATGAAACCCTAATGGGCCCAATGAAACCCTAATGGGCCTAATGAACCCTAATTGATCAAAGGACCTAGCTATTGGGCCTATTGGGCTAAGATTGGGTTGGAAACCCTAAATAGGGTTTGGAAAACCCTAATGGCATAAAACCCTAATTTTGGGAATTTATCGGGACACACACGAGAATTATTTAATAACCCTAAAGTAATAATTAATAATCATTGGCAAATTAACCTAAGGAAATATTGGACTTAATGGATTAAGTCCTTAATGGGTTAAGTAAGAAACACTTAACCCTAATTATCATTTTATGTAAAACCCTAATTTCACTTGGGCTTTGTGTTGGGCCTTTCCATTGGGCTTTGGTAATTGGATTATTAATGGGCCATCCAAGAATGATCATATGGACTAGAATATGTTGATGGTTTTAGGATAAGGCCCATGTGAGACTCTTGGGCCCAATATGGAAAATTAGGCCATTGATGGGCCATGATTGGGCCCTTATGATTATGTGATATCGGGCCATGGGGATGCCAAGAGTTTGGGCTAGAATAATTGGATAAGCCTTAAGGAAAGACCATGTAGAGATCTGGGCCCAATTTGGAAAATTGGGCCATATGTTGGGCTTTATGCCAGTGGTTGACTATTGGGCCTTTGGAGTGTGAGTTGGACCTTGGGATTGGAACCTAGTTATTAATTGGGTGTTGTTTGATGTTGACAGCTCGGGAATCTGTCAACCAGCAGCTGGAGTTTTATCCTCGCGACTTCAGCAGTGCCAGGTGAGTTCTCCTCACTATATCAACAGGGTCTAAGGCACCAATGCCGACCTTTATCGGATTTGTATCCGGGTTTATTGCATGATATGCTTATTGATTTACATTCTAGTAATTAGGATGGTAATATGCTTAGTGACCTGGATAGGTTGTTATCCTGGTTATAGGATGTTGCTATGATTATGATCTGTTAGATCGGTATTCTGATATATAGGATGTTGTTATGCTATTATGATCTGTTAGATCGGTATCCTGGTATATAGGACGATGCTATGTTAGTGACCTGGTTAGGTCGGCATCCTGGTCGTAGGATGCGGCTGTGATTGATGATCTGTTAGATTGGTATGACTGTTATATATATGCTAGCATATGATAATATGTGCACATGTTTTTTTGTTTGTTTGGGGGTTGGGTTGAGGCGATCCTTCTTTGTGCTGAAGGCCAATATACCCAGGGCGGTTCGGATAAACTGAAGACCCTACAAAGGGATTTGGTCAGGCCGAAGGCCCGACGAGCGGTCCAGATAGGGTGTAGGCCCTGCGAGGCGGTCCAGTCATGCCGCAGGCTCAGGAGCGGTCCAGATAGGCTGTAGGCCTTGCGAGGCGGTCCAGTCAGGCTGAAGGTTCATTATGCATGCTGTTCTATATTTGTTATATGATATGGTTATATTTGTATGGCGTTGGTATTTTGGGGGAACTCACTAAGCTTCGGGTTACAGTTGTTGATTTTTTTTCAGGTACTTCTGATGATCGCGGGAAGGAGAAGGCGTGATCATGCATCTCCTCATATTTCCATGATTGATTTCGGGGATACTTTTATGCTTAAGCTATTTTGAAAACAAATTGTAATAACTTAATGGTTTTTAAATGTTTTAAATTGACTTGAATTTTTATGGGTGTTACACAATCAGGAACACGTATGCACATAATATCGACCAACAGCAATCATACCGCTCCCTGTCGCCTACTAATTTCTCATAGTATACAATCCTGCAGGCGATTACCACGAAGCAACATGCCAAATACTAGGAGAAAGATCTAATTAGGTTCTAAACTCACGACCCAAGATTCAAGGATCTACCATTGCATTTCACCCAAAATCTACTGATTCATCGCAACCTCTCACTAATCCTGGATGCAAAGAATTTTCTCCCCGCCGCTGAGACTACCAGTTACACAACTGATCCAGTCATATGATGTACTAATACCTTAATAATCCTTGTCTCTCTGCTATGCCATTACAACCACTATCGGCTCAGGCGTACCCCCACCTGAACAACTACTCGGTACATCATAAAGAGTTCTTATGACTTGCGACCTCATAAGCACTTTCCAATCTTGAAATCAAAGTCCCAACAGCAGTTCACGTACAACCAGAAATATAATGCAGGTATCCCACAGAGGCTTCCTGATACCTGACTGATACTCCCCACCAACGCATCAAGACTAAGAGTACCATAAATAGAAGAATGAATAATCTTGTCCATTAGGCCCTCATCATATGTTTGTAATACCCTACCAGGTCCTTATCATAGGTATGGATTGCCTCCGAGCCCACAACATGAGTCTAGAATGCCATCCCCGGCCCTCATCCCATGACTGGAATACTCTCGACCTTATACCGAACTTGTCGGCATTACCTCGCTTACCCAACACCCTGGGCTTAAAGATACTCACCTCCTTCCATTTCCTTGAAGGGACCTAACTAATGTTCCTCACAACACCGAACAAGCACAACAATGCTGAAACCTTGTCACGCACGATTCACTTATAGAACAAGCTGCTACCCAAGCAAAATCTTTCGAAACCTTGGTCGTACCCGACCCGAGAATAGGATGACGGCCGAACTCTTGATCCAATTCATAGACTATAACCCTGACCTAACCATGCACATAAGTCAGACCAAACCCCCATGCTACGTTGAACACCCACGGATACACACGAAAATCACCATCATGCACGTACTTAAGGAACCCCTAACCTCATGTTTGATCGCCAAAAAACCACATACCTGATCTGGACTGAATAGATCCTACTTAATTCAAAACTAGTTCGAGAAGACTTCCAAGGTTATCCTGAAGGTTGCCAAAAACCCGAGTTTGATACGAATCAGAATTTCACTCCACCATCGAGGGTAAACATACCCTAAATACTGATGAAACATAACACACTGCACAGGGGGATTGGTGACACATTCCTAACTTCTCAATTGTCACCTCTCAAACCCTTCGGAGAATTCCGGCTGAAGGCGACTCGACAACCACTGGTCTAGAACACGCTGACACCAAAAACAGGGAACCACAAGTCCACCTGGAGTTGAACATTCCCGCTCTTGGAAAGGTCCACCGACCAACACCTGTCCAACAACTCTGAAAACAACAGTCCGAACAGTAACTGACGAAACCTTCAAGGACTGACGCTCAACCTGAGAATTCCCAATTCTCCCCCACTTAGAACACTAACCACTACCCACCGGTGACAAAACCAAATCATAACCTAAGCATCCAAACTAGGTATTACCCTACTTTACCATGGAAAGGGAAGAACTACGCAAAATAATCCTCCAGGTATGGAGCAACCGAACTTCAAGAGAAATCTGAATCCCAGCTAAAGACCTCTGAATTTCCAAATTATCACTACATATAGACCATAAGCAACTACCGATTTTCGATCCAGACATACCTTTCCTTTCTTGCAACCCAAATTCAATCCAATGCCTAGCTTTCCCATTCCTAAGAATGCGGCCCTTGCTCGCATCACTAAGGTACTCGTGCCGCATCAATCCGCTTGAGTACCCCGACGTTGAAATATTGTCGCTAGCCACTACAACCAACTCCTTAAGTCCTTAATGCTGGTGACTTAACTATAACCCTGACCCTGAACTGGCGAATCTTTACTCTAACTCCTCATCCTCAAATGAATCTCTGAAATCGAGCTATCTGCAATCCCTCGTGGTAATAAAATTCTCCTGACACTTCCAACGCAATAACGACCCAAGCAGAATGACACATGATGTGATAACCCGTTATTTTCAAACTTGTAAAAGTCAACCAATTATCAAATGATTAGAAACAAGTTGATTAAATAAAATTTTATAGCTAGTTATCGGTATTTAGTCTTAGCATAAAAGGCTTTTCAATCAAAATGTCAAATCTATTGAAAACCGAGAAATCTCGCAACTTCTAGCCTTCGGACCGAAAACCCTCGCAAAGGCCACTTGTCTAGGACCGCAAACCCCTTTCGGTAGTAAACTCCTCAGACTGAAATCATGCGAGGCAGCAAACCATTCTCGGCCGAAAACGTATTTAATCGATGCGAGTTCCTGACCGAAAACAGGCCAAGTTCTATCCTTTGGCACCCATTCCAACATGATTTCACACCTTCCAATGCAAGTGTCACTTCAATAAATCTTACTATAAATACCTAGAACCGAGAACTCACCCTCATTATCTCACCTTCCAACCGAAAACACCTCTTTTTCAATCAAGAACACAAGCCGAGAACCTTACTCTTCTCTCAAGTATCATGCGAAAATCACCTACATCTCCTTAGGATATTGCTAAATCACCAAGTGTTCATCATACCTTTTGAAAATCATCATCCAGTCTCCTTAACTACAACCGAAAACACCTTGATCTTCTTGGTTTCACCAAGAACACCAAGAACACCACTTGAATCATCATGTAACCGAAAATGCATAGGGGGCCGAAAACACCAATCACCCTTACGTTTCAATTCTAACACTCCAATTTGTAAGTGATTCTTACATTTTAGGATATTTCATAACATATTTACCACTATTTTCACTAATTATATGTATATATTGCGTGAATGCTATTAGGATTTGGTTATTATTGTGGGTCTTAACTTGTGGAATTAACTCTACTATATCGTATCTTCATTCGAACACTCACATAAGGTGAGTTCATACCCCTATGTTTTTACCATTTTTAAATGCTTTTAGGGGGAGAATACAAGCAACATACAAGGTAGTTGTGTTAACACTTACATACGATTAGAAAATCATTTTAAGTTATTTAATGCTTTTACAATTACTAACCCCTTTGTACATGCCGAGCAAAAGGGGTATTTCCTTAATCGTTTTCAGTACAAACATGACAAACTATAAACTATAATAGGTATAGTTTAGGTATAAATTCAAACTATTTCCTAGTTCAAGGATACATTACATGAACAAATCCATAAGTACAATTACTTTTCATTGCAAATATACTATTCAGTTACGAGATCAAGAAAACATATATACACTATACGTAAATGAGTTAATACTAGAATGCGCGCCACTACTTCTTGGTACCTACCAAGGTACATGCTAAAGTCCTATTTTATAACTAGAGTCTCCTGGAGGGAGAGCGTCAATTTGTGTATAGATCTTGACAGGACTGACAATCCCGCACCTCGACTGTTAGCTACAGTTGGACCAGCAGGTCTAGGGTGACAAATGTCATAACATTCCGATGCCTGAAGAACGTCGTGTAGGCCACTAGTCAGTTCAGTATGGTTATTATCTCAATCACATTAAGCATTAACTAAACATTTTGGTTTACAAAACAAACATTACTTCTGTGGTTTTATTTTAAGTAATAGGACTACCTATCATTATCTTTCAGCACTAATACACTATTGAGTTCATACAAGTGCAGTACACTATTTTCTATCAAAGAAAACATACATTTATGGAAAACATACACTTACACTATTTCAGAGTACAAAAACATACAAGCATTTTGGTCTTAAGGCTTAAGACTACTTTTCATTTATTGTAGAAAATATGGGATTTACTGGGGGACATACTAACAATTTCAGGGAACAAGTACAAACTTCAAATACTAAATGCTTATGAACTCACCAACTTAAATGTTGATACTCTCTTTTCAGTATAACTTGTATTCTCAGGAAACCAGTAGTCAGGTACACGTACCCAGGTTTTTGAGAAAACAGAGCTTATTCAAGTCTCTGCTTTTATTTTGCTATACATTTTTGGTGTCTTACAATCAATATACATAACACACATGCATTAACTATTTTAAATACAATGGATGTTGTTGCTTGTTTTACTATTATGCAATTTTTATGACACTGTACATGACATCCTCCGCCACCGAATGTTTCCGCCGTTCCGGTTTAGGGGTGTGACAGATTTGTATCAGAGCATTGTTTATAGTGAACTAATTATATCAACCCATAAAAGATATACAACTATAAACACAATGGGATAAAAATACTCTGACCAAGAGTTATACTTTTAGAATATATTAATATTTTTATAAAAGTATACATACATACATACATACATACATACATACTAGATCAGTATTATAACCATGACAAAAAAAGTATTATGATTGTTGTACAGTACGAGTAGGCCTTGGGATATATAATCAGGTCTGGGATGAATATAGCCTGATCAACTATATCTATTCGAGAGGTCATTAGCATATGCCTAGGAATAGTCGTGGTGTTGCAACAAGTCCAAAACTTAACAACTCTCTATACAAAGAAGCTCTAGAATCAAACATACTATTAAAATACTATAGGAGTATTTTAGACACTATAAATAATTTATGTGAAAACTAAAAGACCCTTACTGATAGGTCTATAATTACTAAGTGTATAAGTTGAGGTTATATATAATTGAGATTTTATAGACTTTGAATTTGTGATTTTCGCTCTACTTCATGTTCCTTTTTTGGTTGTGGTCTTAGAGTAGGATCACTTATTCGTAGGTCTATTCGATCTTAGTTATATATAACTGTTATGCACTATGTAATTATAGAAGGACCCGGTATGGATCATCCCTATAAAAATTTATTTTAATAGGAATGTGTTATAAATCTCTTACACCCCTATTCTCGCATAGATAACATGGATGGATTTCATCTTCCTGGAGACCCGTACTTTCCCAATCAGGGGAACAGGGGATGGCTCAAAGAAAAACCGGAAGACGACCCGGTGGCTCCGGTAGAAGGAGACTTCGAGGAAGTTCTAATGGAAGAAGAGGATGAAGAAGAAATTCAGGAAGACTCTGACTCGGAATCAGAAGTCAATGATCCACCTCAAGTTGCCGAAAATCCCAATCCCTGACAGAACTTCCAAGGCCCGACACCTTAGTGGGCAGTAAACTTAGAGAGGTGGAGTCATCAAACAAGGTCAACTCCTTCCCTATAATGGGGATCGAAGCTTCTACAACCTTGATGAAGGAGGCTCAGCAGACAGAGCCCTCCCAGTAGTAGTATGTCTAGTTGCTCGTAATGATGAGCAAGCAAGAACCACCATCAACCGAGTCATGGAGGTTGGTGCAACTACTGTAGTCAACACAGTTCGCCTCCGCCATCTGAACGAAGATCTGGAGATAACCAGGAATCACATCGAGATCCTGCAGAGGGAACTAACAACAAACAGAGCCGAGGTTAGGAAGCTTCGAGAACTCCAAGTAACATTAGAAAGGCGTGTGTTTGAAACAGAGTGCCAGTTGGCTGAATCCAGGCTGAAACTAGCATGAAGCAAAACCACTCTCCTCGCAAGTAGGGCATACTCTACTCACTTTTTTCGATATAGGTTAAGTCTACGTATATGCACTAGTGTTATTTTTCATGTTTATGGTTCGACCTCGAGATTTCATTTTTGATAGGTTGGTATGCTGTTGAAGTTTTCTAATTAAGTTTGTATGTTGTAGACCTACTTCAAGGTCAAATTTTTCTGAACTCTATGCATCTATTATACCAATGGAATCGACATGCATCTTATTCTATTTGAAAATTTTCTATCCAATTTCATATTATTACTTTGCATGTTATCACTTGTGGTAGACTTCTATTATAACTCCTTAAAAGACACATGATGAACTAGTGTGAATTAGTTCAAAGGCATCCGACTTATAATCACTAAAGAAGTCTTACCAACATTTTCATCTTTATAAACTTTATAGCTAAAAGATGATGCCACGTAGATCGAATAGACATATCAACAACAATCCTCCAATAGTTACAACTCCGCCGTCGCCTCCGCAATTTGACAACAGCCCTAACCCAAATCAACAATAGTGGCACCAGTGGAGGTGGATCCGGTACCAAGTCGCATCATGGAGACAGCCAATGGCACCCTAAGGAGTGTTCCTACAAGGATTTCACCAACTGTAAACCCAAGAACTTTAATGGGAGTGGAGGAATCATTGCTCTATCGCAGTGGTTCGAGAAAACATAGTCAATCTCCGAGATCTGCTCCTGCCCTGAAGGGAGCAAAGTGAAATTTGCTGCCTGCACTTTATCTGATAGGGCCCTCACATGGTGGAATGACCATGTCAAGTCACTTACACTCATACTGGCTAACTCATTGGGCTGGGAGAATTTAAAAACACTGATGACGGGGGAGTACTGACTGAGGGCCGAGGTACAGAAGCTGGAGGAGGATCTTTGGAGCCTTACCATGACAGGCTCCGACATAGTAGCCTACACTACTAGGTTTAGTGACCTAGCAACTCTATGTCCCGGAATGGTTCCCACAGAAAGTAAGAAGATTGAGAGGTATATCCGGGGACTGTTACCTCCATTTCAGGGGAATGTATTGTTTTCAAACCCTACTACATTCAATAGCGCCAAACACTTGGCACAGAGACTCATTGACCATGGAGTTCGCCAACACGTAGCGACCCCTGTCCCAGAACAAGCCAAGGTGAATGACAACAAAGGAAAGTTTTGGGACAGAAAGAAGAACCAACAGGCACAGAACCCCGCCAAGAAACAGCAGATAGTGGTTGTTCATGCTACAACAACCCCCTACGACCCCTGCCCCAGCAACGAAATATGCTGGAAAACTGCCGAAGAGCAGCAAGGGCAATTTCCATCATCACGGACCCTGCCGAGAGATGCACTGTGTTAACTACAATAGGAAAGGGGACACTGCTCGATTCTGTAAAGCACCGGCAAAACCAATCACTCAGGTCCCTGGTATTGGAGTGATCCAGACCTGCTACGGGTGCAGCGAAACAGGGCACTTCAAGATAAACTACCCGAAGGCAGGGAATGCTGGTGGAGTAGGGAGAGTTTTGGCGATATGCCATGAGGAAAAAGTGGCATATCCCTAGGTGGTCACGGGTACGTTTCTCCTCGATAGCTCTTATGCATGCATACTCTTTGATAGTGGAGCGGAGAGGAGTTTAGTGAGCCACAAATTTAAGCATATACTCAAACAACAACCACAAACACTAAAGGAATCGTTTATTGTAGAAATGGCTAACAGAAAGACTGAGAGCACTAACGATATATATATATATATATATATATATATATATATATATATATATATATATATATATATATATATATATATATATATAGGATGCAACCTCACTCTAAATAACTATTCTTTCCAAATCGACCTTATGCCGGTCTCAATAAAAAGTTTCGACATTATCATCGGCATGGATTGGTTGAGTCCCCATCATGCTGACATCGTATGTTATGAGAAAGCCGTTCGTCTTAGTCTACCGAATAACGAAATCCTAGTCGTCTATGGGGAAAAACCAGGCACGAATCTTCGAATCATCTCGTGTATCCAAGCCTAGAAGTGCTTACGAAAGGATTACCATGCGTTCTTAGCTCACATGGTACACAGGAGTCGGGAAGTGAAAGACATAAAGAGCATTCCTGAAGTCTGTGATTTTCCCGACATCTTTCCCGAAGATCTCCCTGGAGTACCCCCAAAACGCCAAGTCGAGTTCAGAATCGACTTAATCCCTGGAGCTACCCCTGTAGCCAAACCGCCTTACTGTCTAGCACCAGCAGAGATGCAGGAACTATCTAGTCAACTAAACGAACTACTCAGCAAGGGATTCATCAGACCGATCTTCTCACCCTGGGGAGCACCGGTTTTGTTCGTGAAGAAAAAGGATGGATCGTTTTGTATGTGCATCGATTATCACGAGCTAAACAAACTAACCATTAAGAACCGATACCCACTACTACGTATAGAAGACTTGTTCGACCAACGTCAAAGAGCAAGCTACTTTTCAAAGATTGACTTAAGATCCGGGTATCACCAGTTACGAGTTCTAGAGGAAGATGTTCCCAAAACAGCCTTCAGAACTTGTTATGGTCACTACGAGTTTATAATGATGCACCCGCAGTGTTTATGGATTTAATGAATAGGGTGTGTGGTCCTTACTTAGACAAATTCGTGATAGTATTCATAGATGAAATACTTATCTACTCACGCAGTAAGGAGGCACATAGTCAGCACTTACGACAGATCTTGGAAACATTACGAGCAGACAAAGTTCATGCGAAGTTCTCAAAGTGCGAATTTTGGATTCGGAGTGTAGAATTTCTCGGGCACATGGTCAACGAAGAGGGAATTCACGTGGACCCTTCCAAAATCAAAGCAATCGAGAATTGGTCAACACCAAGAATGCCTACGGAGATCAGTCAATTCTTAGGCCTTGATGGCTACTATCGCAGGTTCATACATAACTTCTCTAGGATCACTAAACCACTTACCACCCTGACTCAAATGGGTGTGATTTACAGCTGGGGAGAGAAACAAGAGGATGTGTTCCAAACGCTAAAACAAGCCCTATGCAACACATCGATATTGTCTCTTCCTGAAGGGATAGAAGATTTCATAGTATACTGCGATGCGTCCAATCAAGGGCTAGGCTGTCTTCTTATGCAACGGGGAAAGGTTATCGCCTATGCCTCAAGATAGCTTAAGACACACAATGTCAACTACACTACTCACGATCTTGAGCTTGGAGCGTTGGTATTTGCTTTAAAGATCTGGAGAAACTACTTGTATGCTACAAAGAGCACCATTTTCACAGACCACAAAAGCCTTCAACACATATTTGACCAGAAGGAACTCAACATGAGACAACGACGATGGGTAGAACTACTAAATGACTACGAATGCGAAATTCGTTATCATCCCGACAAAGCCAATGTAGTAGCTGATGCCTTTAGTCGAAAAAGTACTCAGGTCGTAGAGTCAAATCACTAACCATGACCATCCATTCCCATCTGTCTACACAAATTAAAGAGGCTCAGCAGGAAGCCTTCAAACCCGAGAATGTGACAGGTGAAGCCTTGAGGGGAATGGACAAGAACTTAGAAGTCAAGGGTGACGGAGTTCATTATCTCATGAACCGGATCTGGACACCGAGGTTTGGTGGATTCAGAGACGTTGTCATGAACGAAGCTTACAAGACTCGATACTCTGTTCATACAGGTTCATACAAGATGTATCTGGACCTCAAGAAGTTATATTGGTGGCCAAACATGAAAGCAGAGATTGCTCCCTTCGTGGGCAAGTGTCTGACTTCTGCCAAGGTTAAGGTAGAATACCAAAATCCCTCAGGTTTACTACAGCATCCAGAAATACCTGAGTGGAAGTGGGAGCGGATTACAATGGATTTCATAACCAAGTTACCCAAGACAACGGGTGGTCTCGATACCATTTGGGTGATCGTTGACAGGTTAACCAAATCCGCACACTTCCTACCAATTAAAGAGACTGACAAAATGGAGAAACTAGCCAGAACATGCATTAGAGAGATTGTACGCCTATATGGTGTGCACATATCTATTATCTCTGATAGAGACAGTAGATTCAACTCAAGGTTCTGGCAGTCACTGCAAAAATCCCTAGGGACTAGGCTGGACATGAGTACAACCTACCATCCACAAACCGATGGGAAAAGTGAGAGAACGATTCAAACATTATAAGACATGCTGAGAGCTTGTGTGATCGACTTTGGTAAAGCATGGGATACCCATTTGCCATTGGTCGAATTCTCATACAAAAACAGCTACCATACTAGCATCAAGGTTGCCCTATTCGAAGCACTCTATGGCCGAAAGTGCAGATTACCTCTGTGCTGGGCTGAAGTGGGTGATACGCAACTAGGTAAAGGGCAAGTTCCTGACAGAACTCTCACTGGTCCAAAAATCATCAAGGAAACGACTGAGAAAATTGTTCAAATTCGGGAACGATTGAAAGCCTCTAGGGATAGACAAAAGAGTTACGCAGACAAAAGACGAAAACCCTTGGAATTCCAGATTGGTGACCACGTGCTATTGAAGGTCTCACCCTGGAAGGGCATGATACGCTTCGGCAAGCGTGGCAAACTTAATCCAAGGTACATTGGGACTTTCAATATTATCGCTAGAATCGGCCCAGTAGCTTACAAACTTAAACTACCACAAGAACTTAACAACGTACACCCTACCTTCCACGTATCTAATCTAAAGAAGTGTCTATCCGACGAGACTCTTGTGATCCCACTCGATGAAATCGAGATAAACGAGAGCCTCAACTTCGTGGAAGAACTAGTAGAAGTCCTAGATAGGGAAGTCAAAAGAACCAAACCAAGCCGTATACCTATAGCGAAGGTTCGCTGGAATCCCAAGCGGGGACCTGGATTCACTTGGGAGCGGGAAGATCAAATGAAACAAAATATCCACATCTTTTTCCTAGTCCATGTGTATCACCTTAGACTTAATTTCGGGACGAAATTCCCTTTAACAAGGGGATGATGTGATAACCCGTTATTTTCAAACTTGTAAAAGTCAACCAATGGTCAAATGATTAGAAACAAGTTGATTAAATAAAATTTTATAGCTAGTTATGGGTATTTAGTCTTAGCATAAAAGGCTTTTAAATCAAAAAGTCAATTCTATTGGAAACCGAGAAATCTCGCAACTTCTAGCCTTCCGACCAAAAACCCTTGCAAAGGCCACTTGTCCCGGACCGCAAACCCTTTTCGGCCGTAAATTCCTCGGACTGAAATCATGCGAGGCAACAAACCATTCTCGGCCGAAAACCTATTTACTCAATGCGAGTTCCTGACCGAAAACAGGCCAAGTTCTATCCTTTGGCACCCATTCCAACGTGATTTCACACCTTCCAATGCAAGTGTCACTTCAATAAATCTTACTATAAATACCTAGAACTTAGAACTCACCCTCATTATCTCACCTTCCAACCGAAAACACCTCTTTTTCTCTCAAGAACACAAGTCGAGAACCTTACTCTTCTCTCAAGTATCATGCGCAAATCACCTACATCTCCTTAGGATCTTGCTAAATTCACCAAGTGTTCATCATACCTTTTGGAAATCATCATCCAATCTCCTTAACTACAACCGAAAACACCTTGATCTTCTTGGTTTCACCAAGAACACCAAGAACACCACTTGAATCATCAAGTGACCGAAAACGCATAGGGGCCAAAAAAACACCTATCACCCTTGCGGTTCAATTCTAACACTCCTATTTGTAAGTGATTCTTACATTTTAGGATATTTCATAACATATTTACCACTATTTTCACTAATTATATGTATATATTGCGTGAAATGCTATTAGGATTTGGTTATTATTGTGGGTCTTAACTTGTGGAATTAACTCTACTATATCGTATCTTCATTCGAACACTCACATAAGGTGAGTTCATACCCCTATGTTTTACCATTTTTGAATGCTTTTAGGGGGAGAATACAAGAAAAACACAAGTTAGTTGTGTTAACACTTACATACGATTACAAATCATTTTAAGTTATTTAATGCTTTTATAAACTCATCAACCCATTTTAAACTGTTTTTCAACCTCTTAAATTACCGTTTTATCAAACTATATATATATATATATATATATATATATATATATATATATATATATATATATATATATATATATATATATATATAATTATGATTTAATAGGTTTAGTACCTGTATTTCTGCCTTAAATCATGTTACTTGTTTGGTTGTGGGCTTAGGATAGGAATGCTTGTCCGACTGTCTTTTAGATTATAATTATACATGCAACATATATATATATATATATATATATATATATATATATATATATATATATATATATATATATATATATATATATATATATATATATAAGTATAAAACTTATTTCAATAACAATTACTAACCCTTTTGTACATGCCGAGCAAAAGGGGTATTTCCTTAATCGTTTTCAGTACAAACATGACAACTTATAAACTATAATAGGTATAGTTTAGGTATCAATTCACACTATTTTCTAGTTCAGGTATACATTACATGAACAAATACACAAGTACAACTACTTTTCATTACAAATATACTATTTAGTTACAAGAACAAGAAAACATATATACACTATATGTAAACGAGTTAATACTAGAATGTGAGCCACCACTTCATGGTACCTACTAAGCTACATGCTAAGGTCCTATTTTATAACCAGAGTTTCCTGGAGGGAGAGCGTGAATTTGTGTATAGATCTATACGGGACTAACTATCCCACACCTCGACTGTTAGCTACAGTTGGATCGGCAGGTCTAGGGGTGACAAATGTCATAACATTCCGACGCCTGAAGAATGTCGTGTAGGCCACTAGTCAGTTCAGTATGGTTATAATCACAATCACATTAAGCATTAACTAAACATTTTGGTTTACAAAACAAACATTACTTCCATTGTTTTATTTTAAGAAATAGGACTACCTATCATTATCTTTCAACACTAATCCATTATAGAGTTCATACAAGTGCAGTACACTATTTTCTATCAAAGAAAACATACATTTATGGAAAACATAAACTTACACTATTTCAGAGTACAAAAACATACAAACATTTAGGTCATAAGGCCTAAGACTACTTTTCATTTATTGTAGAAAATATGGGATTTTCTGGGGAACATACTAACAATTTCAGGGAACAAATACAAACTTCAAATACCAAATTCTTATGAACTCACCAACTTAAATGTTGATACTCTCTTTTCAAAATAACTTGTATTCTCAAGAAACCAGTAGTCAGGTACACGTACCCAGGTTTATGAGAAGATGTAGCTTATTCAAGACTCTGCTTTTTTTTGGCTATACATTTTTGGTGTCTTACAATCAAATAAAGAACACACATGTATTAACTATTTTAAATACAATGGATGTTGTTGCTTGTTTTACTATTATGCAATTGTTATGATACTGTACATGACGTCCTCCGCCCCCGAACATTTCCGCCGTTCCAGTTTGGGGTGTGACACATGAGGATTCACAGTACAGAGATTAGCAAAAGAGAGAACTTACCCAAAGATACTACTTATCCATACCCAAACATGAGGATTCACAGTACATAGATTAGGAAAAACAGAGAACTAACCAGAAGACACTACTTATCCATACCCAACAAGATTCTGAAGCAAAACAAATACTGATCAAGGACAATTACACTATAAAATTATTAGAGAATGGGGGTTCCATTTACATACCAGAGATTTCTTGCGGCTCGACCTTGACCTCCTAGGGAGCGGTGATCGTTGGAACCCGAATTCCCTCCTTCACTAAAGTAGGAAAGTCGGACCGGAAATGACCTTGCTAATGACAGTGGAAGCATATCTGATCCTTCTTACAATACCGTTGCATGTGCCCTCTTTCTCCACACTTGAAACACCTGAACTTGTGACAAGCAAATCTGTGAGTTCCCCCACACTTGCCACACACCTCATGATTCTCCTGACTTCCAATACGCAGGTAAGCAGCCTTAGTCTCCTCGTCCTCTGTTGAAAGATCCCTCCTCATTTTTCCTAGTAGTGTCCCCACAACCAATACTCCCCCATTTGTCATAGCAACACCTCTCACAGTCTGCAAGGCTGCAGATTGCTCCTCGAGCTTGGCGATTATGCTGGCAGTGACCCGATCCACGACACCGGACAATTCTTCTTGCAAAATATGGGAAACTTCTACGGAAATCATTTCCCGCATCTGATCAACGGACAACACCGGCCTATCCTGGCCGCTAGCTCCCGATCCTGATCCGGAATCCGCCTCAAATCAGCTCGTCATCACCATACTGAACATAAACTAGGGAGATGTCAGGTAATCCGCATAAACAACGGGGAACCTACTTTCCACGAAGCCCTAGGGGTTGTGACTTCCTTGCTACGCGTATGGGTCATGTGCTTTCAGTAGTACGGGCCCATACTACCTTCCACACCTATCCATATTTGTCTCAAGTATCATCACAACACCCTAACAATATAAATAAGCATAGGCGAGCGCTCAATCCTCACTCCTAGAGGAAAGCAAAATATCTCATAACTGGCCGAATGACCCCCACAACCCATCCTACCACCAACTTCCACACGACCCTTCATTGGTGCCAGATAGTTATTGCGTGAACACTATCACATACCATATGACTTAAACAACACTAGACTAAAAGATTCAACCCCACAACTGTTGGACTCAGACGAGAGCTGTACAGTAGGAACAAATCCTCTAAGCTAAGACCATTTAACACATACAATATGTGACTGAACGCATTCATTCAATAACTAATTCACACACAAAAGAGTCACACAACAATCAATGAGGTACTCTACACAGGATAAGGCATCAAAGATCAGGAAAAGTCTATCATACGATTCCTGAGGATCCCTATCCTGTCACTAGCATGCTGTTCTAACATATCACCATATCAAATAACAGTATGGTACTTTGGGGTCTACTTACTGGCTCCGACTGATCGTACACATCGCATCCTCCTTTAGTATTTTGAAAACCATTTTAAAATCATTTTAAAAATCTTTTCCTTAGTTTAAGACTGGATTCACACGAGTGTTCCTTCAATTCACTCAATCCAAAGCTCTGATACCAACTTGTAACATCCATAAAATTCAAGCAAATTTAAAACTTTTTCAAACATCCAAAAACCATTAGTTATTACAAAACGTTTTCAAAATAGTTTCATACCAGAGAATCCCATAAATCAAAATCATAAAATGTGAGGAGGTGCACGATCAAGCCTTTGCCTTCCTGCGATCATCCGAAGTACCTGAAACAAAATCAACAATTGTAAGCCTGAAGCTTAGTGAGTTCCCCCAAAAAATACCAACGCCATACAAACCAGAACAATATCATAAAAAACAGCATGCATATAGAGTCTTCAGTATGACCGGACCGCCCTCACCGGGCCTTTAGTCTATCTGGCCCACTCTCAGAGTCTTCAGTATGAATTGACCGCCTTTACCGGGCCTTCAGTCTATCTGGCCCACTTTCAGAGCCTTCAGCATGTCTAGTCCGCCCTCCCGGATCTTCAGCCTGTCTGAACCGTTCTCCGGGCCTTCGGCCTGACTAGTACGCCATGATAGGTCTACAGCCTATCCTGGCCGCCCAGGGTATGTTGGCAGAGAGCACAAAGCAGGACCGCCTCAACCCACCTGCAATCAAAAAATCAACACATATATATCATACTCAAGCTAGCATGTACGGATATTCATATAGATCTAATAGATCACTAATCATAACATCATCCTATATACCTGGCTACCGATCTAACAGATCACTAAACATAACATCATCTTATAACCAGGATACCGATCTAACAGATCACTAAACATAGCATCATTCTGTAACTAGGATACCAATCTAACAGATCACTAAACATAGCATAATCCTATAACCCGGATATAATCCAAAAAGGGTGGGCCTTGGTGCCTTAGACCCTGTTGATATAGTGAGAAGAACTCACCTCACAATGTCAAACTGAACTGAAAAGATCAAGCTCTCGAATCACAGCTCTAAACTAAAACACCTACAACCTGTTGGGTTTTAACCACTATAACAATCCTATGGTGTACATGCAACCCTAGATGCTTTGGATCTAAGTTTTCTCTAATTATACATGCAATTTCATTTTCCAAATCACACATCCTAACTAGCATGAAATAGAGGATATACAACATAAAAACAAGTTAGATGAATACCTCTTGATGTAGTTTGTAGTTCTTGGCCTTATAAAGTTTTAGCACCTCAAGTGTGATGCCTCTAATGTGTCACAAACACCAAATGCAAGAGGAGGCTTGAGAGAATAGACTAGTTAGCTTCAAAATCGATTATCACTTTCTTAGAATGAATGGGCAACCGATTTTAGCTCTAGGGGTTTTCTTTTATAGTGTTACAAAGGCTAGGGTTTCATCCATGCAAATCGTCATGCACCATGACCCTTCATATTACCTACGCTCTATGTGTTAAACATTTTAGCCCATCCTAACTAACCATGGATCATTGGCCCACACTACAAGAATCATTGATTTACTTAATCAGGCCCTGTATATTTAATCAATCTCTTCTGATATATTATACTTATAATATATTAATAAATCACAAAATAAACTTATTATCAAAAGTCCATCCTATCAAATTGCACTGGTGAAGGCAACCTAAAAGGACCGTGCTACTATCGGGTCAAATACATACCAGTTATAGTTATACGCTTAGACACCTAATCCAACAGTCTCCCACTTGGATAAGTCTAATAACTATAACTTCCAATGTAAGTTCAAAATCCGATTAGCAATTGTAGTTCTCAAAAGCCGTTGTCGAACTCTGAACTAGTCAGTGACGCGTTCTTTAGATAAGGGATCATATATTCCTCTATTCTTCAAGATATCATGCAGACAAATACATGGAACATAGTCATACTTATTGTCCTGCAGTTTGTTTCCTGATTTCTGATTTGTCTGACAAAGAACATAATTGAACACATCAATTTAGCTCTGATCGGGCCCGACACATAAGTCAAAACAAAATCATTGAGGGGCCCAAGATATCGCTTTTAATCCTCTTAGGATAATAGGAACAGATAAACTTCGACATTATATGCTTGTACTAACTACTCGTTAAATCATGCACAACGATACGTTTTATAACATCAAGTTACTGATGCGTTTTCGTATCATCAATGCACAACCAACTCGTAGTCAACAACTCATATATCTTGGTTTGAAGACTATATGATATTATCTTCTCACAATCACTCGTGATAAATTCCATGAAGTGATTCATGTGAGTGTGGGTTTAGTCCAATACTCAAATATTATTCAGGAGCAGTCATGAACGTTGTAGCATACTTTTTCTATGTCTATCACCTTTGACAGTCTACAAGCCAATTCATGACAGTCTGACCTCATAACCTACTTCCAAAGTATGATCGACTGTGGATAGTTTGAATAATCTTATTATTCTGGAAGTCAAAACATGCAAAAGTGAAACAATAGTAAATAATTGACACAAGACAGTAACTTTACTTATAAATAAAAATACTTTTATTCAATCATCAAATGTCAATTACAATTTAGATATTATTAGTTTCTAAATATTTATCTAATCACTAAAACTAATATCGTCCGTTAGCCCAATGCCGCTTTCATGCTGCAAGTGCCTAACCCTACTCAGTCCCTTCGTGAGGGGATCTGCTGGGTTGTCCTCTGACGATATCCTCTTCACAACAAGGTGTCCTTCTTCTACTTGATGTCTTATGAAGTGGTACTTTTTGTCGATATGTCTGGATCTACCATGATCTATCGGTTCCTTGGTTAAGGCAACCACCCCTTCATTATCGCAGAAAATCTCCACAGGCTCCTTTATAGATGGTACAAGTCCAAGGTCTCTGATGAAGTTTTTCAACCATATTGCCTCTTTAGATGCTTCGCTCGCTGCTATGTACTCTAATTCACACGTTCAATCAGCTACATTCTCCTGCTTGGAACTCTTCCATGTTACTGCTCCTCCATTTAGGGTAAACACCGACCCGACTGAGATCGCAAATTATCTCTGTCGGTTTGAAAACCGGCATCATAATACCCTGTCACTCTTAAGTCATCACTCCCGCTGAGGGTAAGGACCCAGTCCTTAGTCCTCCGCAGGTACTTAAGAATGTTCTTTACTGCAATCCAGTGAGCTCTACCAGGATTCCCTTGATATCTGTTAACCATGCTCAAAGAAAAAGCCACATCAGGGCGAGTACAAGCCATAACATACATGATCGAGCCAACTGAGGAAGCATATGGTATTTGACTCATCTCTACTATCTCAGCCTCTGTACTCGGACTCTGAGTCTTACTTAGTTTGGTATTGCTTTGGATAGGTAAGTCACCTTTCTTGGAGTTCTCCATGCTGAAACGCTTCAACAACTTGTCGAAGTAGGTACTTTGACTAAGTCTTATTAGTCTTTTACTCCTGTTTCTCAATATCTTTATCCCTAGAATATAGGCAGCTTCTCCAAGGTCCTTCAAATCAAAACACTTCCCAAGCCAGGAATTCACTTCCTGCAAAGTTGGGATGTCGTTTCCTATGAGTAGTATGTCATCCACATACAACACCAGAAAGCTTACAATACTCCCACCAGCTTTGACATATACGCAGGACTCATCTTCGCTTCTCGAAAAACCAAACTATTTGACTTTCTCAACAAAACAAAGATTCCATCTGTGAGATGCTTGTTTCAATCCATAAATGGATTTCTCAAGCTTACACACTCTATTAGGGTACTTTGCATTGACAAAACTTTCTGGCTGACACACGTAAACATCTTCAGCCAACTTTCCATTAAGGAAAGTTGGTTTTGACATCCATTTGCCATATTTCATAGTCATGAAATGCGGTTATGCCTAATATAAGCCTTATAGATTTAATCTTCGCTACTGGTGAGAATGTTTCATCATAGTCAACTCCCTGAGTTTGAGTAAAGCCCTTTGCAACCAGTCGCACCTTATATGTGTGTACTTTCCCATCCATGTCAGTCTTCTTCTTGAAGATCCATTTGCACCCGACTGTCTTGCGACCTGGTACACTGTCAACCAAGTTCCAAACTTGATTGTCATACATGGACTGAATCTCGCTGTCCATTGCCTATTTGCACTTAGCATACTCGGGGCCTACCATGGCTTCCTTGTAGTTAGATGGTTCATCCAAATTTACCAGTGTGCTATCACTGATAAATGTATCACCTTCAGTAGTAATATGAAAGCCATAAAACTCAGGAGCCATCTTAACTCGAGAGGATCGTCGAAGAGGTAACGACTCGTCAATAGGTTCAACAGGAGTTTCCTCCTCGGGTTGAGTGTCAGTGTTTGAGGTTCCTTCATCACTTAACTTTTGAAGCTCTTCAAGGTCAATTTGCCTCCCACTGTCCTCTTGGCATATGAGTTCTCTTTCTCGGAAATCCCCTCTCCTCGCAACGAAGACAACATTGTCACTCGGTCTGTAGAAGAGATATCCAAAGGATTTTTGTGGGTAGCCAATGAAAATACATCGCTCACTACGAGGTTCGAGCTTTTCGTGAGTCTCTCGTCTTACGAAAGCCTCACAACCCTAAACCTTGATGTGATCCAACGGGGGAACCTTCCCTGTCCACATCTCGTGAGGTGTTTTGGCAACCTTCTTAGTAGGGACTAGATTAAGGATATGGGCGATAGTCTCTAAGGCATACCCCCATAATGAGATAGGTAACGAAGCTCGACTCATCATGGAACGAACCATGTCCAACAAGGTTCGATTGCGCCTCTCAGCCACACCATTAAGCTGTGGTGTCCTGGGTGGCGTCAATTGCGAAACAATTCCACATTCCTTAAGAAAGTCGTGGAACTCGATACTAAGATACTCTCCTCCTCGATCGGATCGCAACATCTTTATCTTCCTTCCCAATTGATTCTCCACTTCTTGTTTAAACACTTTGAACTTTTCAAAGGTTTCTGACTTATGCTTAATTAAGTAAATGTACCCATATCTACTATAATAATCAGTAAAAGTCACATAGAATCGGTTAGCATCCATTGTAGCGGTTCGGAAGGGTCCACACACATCTGTGTGTATGAGATCCAACAAACCCTCACCCCTTTCACAAGTACCAGTGAAGGGTGACTTGGTCATCTTGCCAAGCAAACAAGATTCACAAGTGTCATCCGAATTTAAGTCAATTGACTCCAACACTCCATCCTTTTGGAGTTGGGCAATGCGCTTCTTGTTAACATGTCCAAGACGACAATGCCATAAGCATGCTTTATCCAAAACATTGGACGAATCAATATGCAACACATTATTTCCTAAGTTATCTACAACCATCACAGTTTCATATATACCATTACAAGGTAATGCTTCAAAATAAAATACACCATTATAATAAGCATTAATACTACCAATTTCATTATTAAAAGAAAAGGTAAAACCTTGTTTATACAAACTATGAAAGGAAATAATATTTCTCGTCATATATGACGAGTAACAACAATTATTCAAATCTAAATTTAACCCACTACTAAGCAATAAAGAGTAAACTCCAATCTTGGTCACATGCGACACTTTCCTATTCCCCATGATTAAGTTTATCTTCCCGTGCTCCACATCCCTACTTCATTTTAGTCCCTGCATATCAGAACAAATGTGAATACCACAGCCTATATCAAGGACCCAAGAATTAGCATGCGATGAGTTATTAGACAGAATAGTGTAAACACCTGCGAAGGTGGGCTTTATCTTTCCATCCTTAATGTCTTGCAAGTATTTGGGGCAGCTTCTTTTCCAGTACCCTTTTTCATGACAATGGAAGCACTCTGCTTCCTTTGGATTGGTAGAGGGATTAGTAGAACCAGCTTTAGTCACACTGGAAGAGGATCCATCAAGAGACTTTCCCTTGCAGCTCTTAGAAGGAGTCTTCCTCTTCTTCCCTTTCCCATCTCCGATTTCCAGAACAGGGGCAGCAGCAGTAGGAGTAGGTACAACCGACTTGCCTTTCAAGTTGCTTTCTGCAGTTCTTAGAAGGCCTTGAAGCTTGCTAAGAGTGACCTCCTCCTTGTTCATATGATAGGTCATACGGAACTGATCATAACAAGAAGGCAACGAATGTAGGATGATGTCAATGGCCAACTCTTCATCGAAGTTCACATTCACTTCAGCAAGCGGTCCACATATATCTACATATTTTGCAAGTGGGCAGTGATGGACTCTCCATCCTTCATTTTGATTGTGATCATGGAGGCAATGAGCTCATACCTTTCCTGCCGAGCACTTTGATGGTACATTTCCATCAAATCTTGGTGCACCTCGAAGGGCCAGAAGTCCTCATAGGACTTTTGAAGCTCAACAGTCATGTTAGCAATCATAATGCACGACACCTTTGTCGCGTCCCTCTCATGAACCCTGTATTCCTTGATTTGTTCAGGAGTAGCAGTTCGTTCATCAATCTCCTTCACTCTTTATCGAGGACATATTCCTTGTCCTCGTATCGAAGGGACATACGAATGTTTCGAATCCAATCGTTAAAGTTTGACCCATCGAAGATTGTTCTCCCAACAAAATTCATGAGGGAGAATGAGCTAGAAGGGTTGGAGCCTGAAGCATTGTTCGGGATAGACATCTGAAAAGAAAAGAACAAGTTTAGATTAGATGAGAATCTTTAATATAACACCCAAATGAAATATTAAGGCTAGGACCCACACAATATTTTACAATTCGGAAGAGGGATGTCATAATCCAATTGCAAAATATTTGAAGGTAGGTAAATGACGATTTACCAATTTCCACCATGAAAAACGAAAATTGATCATTAAGTTTTAATTGGATTGAAATTCCTAGATTCTTTTGAGATTCATTGAACTTTTCAATGGCATGTTTAAATCTCGATTGTGCCCCTTAAGTTTGCGACTGGGATGCCGAGGATCACAAACAAGGTGTGAATTACCATGCAAATGTGCTTGGTACTCTTAATGTTACAAATCACCTAATCAATGTAACGGTTAACCACACACGCTCCATTGATCTATGATTAACATTAAGCTACCCTTTCCACCCTTACTAGTCCCAAATTAGTGTGCCGGTTAACCACAGACGCTCCAGTAACGACTTAGCAAGGTGCAAAGTGCAATTTCATGGAATAACACCATTTTCATATTTTTTTCTAAAGTAACTAAGATTGGGAATTTAATAAACATTTAGTTACTTATATAATTATCATTATACTTATAACGAGAATTAATGTACTATCCTACCCGTTCACCTAACGACCCTCCACCAGTCAAGGAAGCGGTGGGTGAGAATGTACACCCATTAAACCACCATTTTATAGGCAGTAACCTTATACCCCCCTTATAGACCGGGTTCGTGAATGAGGCATACTAACGGTAAGACTGACTAGTCTTATATATATATATATATATATATATATATATATATATATATATATATATATATATATATATTATTAAACTTATAGTAGTATAATAGTATAAGGGTTGAATTTTAAACTTTTAAAATTCTAAGGTTTGGAATTAATGTTTCATATAAGAGACTTTACAAATTCCAAAACTTGAGGGCAAGTTTTGTAACTCTTCAAAACTTTTGGTTTCCATAACTTATGAAAACTTATGAGTTTTAATGTTCGTGAATGAGACTTTTCATATAACTTGAGGACAAGTTACAAAACTCACTTCAAGAACAATTTAGATCAATTTTAACCAACAACATTATCATATCATTTACCATTGATCTAATCTAACTCATAAGCAAGGCAATTCATATAAAGTAATATAAATAATTATATTATTATCTTAGAATTTGACAATTGTCCTTTAATTGGATGAGATTCATCATTACCAAATCAGAAAATATGATTTTTATGATACAAAACAGTTTGTGGTAAGATCCTAATCCAGTTTTGGCCAAAAACTCGAAATTCTGCAAACAGCATCCTCTACTTAACGAGTTCATGAACTGGACTCGTCGAGTTGCCCTTTTAGTTAGTGAACTCATCGAGTCGGATCATGGACTCGGCGAGTTCATCAGTCAGAGGCCAGAAAATCGATTTTTTCAGCTTTGAAAAATTACCAAGCATCAAATATAATAGAAAACAATCATAGGCTCTGATACCACTATTGGGTTTTAAGCACTATAACACTCATATGATGGACATGTAACCCTAGATGCTTTGGATCTAAGTTTTCTCTAATTATACATGCAATTTCATTTTTCCAAAGCACACATCCTAACTAGCATGCAATAGAGGATATACAACATAAAAATAAGTTATATGAATACCTCTTGATGTAGTTTGTAGTTCTTGGCCATAGAAAGCTTTAGCACCTCAAGTGTGATGCCTCTAATGTGTCACAAACACCAAATGCAAGAGGAGTCTTGAGAGAATAGGCTAGTTAGCTTCAAAATTGATTATCACTCTCTTAGAATGAATGGGCAACCGATTTTAGCTCTAGGGGTTTTCTTTTATAGTGTTACAAAGGCTAGGGTTTCATCCATGCAAACCCTAATGCACCATGACCCTTCATATTACCTAGGCTCCATGGGTTAAACCTTTTATCCCATCCTAACTAACCATGGATCATTGTCCCACACTACAAGAATCATTGATTTACTTAAGCAGTCCCTGTATATTTAATCAGTCTCCTTTGATCACTGAATTAATACCAAATTTATTCTTGCTCAATACTAATTAAATAATATGATTTCTCAATTAATATATTATACTTATAATATATTAATAAATCACAAATAACCTTATTCTCAAAAGTCCATCCTATCAAATTGCATTGGTGAAGGCAACCCAAAAGGACCATGCTACTATCGGGTCAAGTACATACTAGTTATAGTTATGGGCTTAGACACCTAATCCAACACAACCACCATAGGACCAATTCATCAAGACTCAAATTACCAAAATACCCTTAAAGGTCAAACTTGGTCAACCTTAGTCCAAGTCACAGACAACAGCCAAGGTCAACAGTCCATGTTGACCTCAACTCGTCGAGTGCATCTAGCAACTCGTCGAGTTCCTTCAGTATTCAGAAAACCTGAGAAAAGCTCGATACAACTCGTCGAGTCACCAGAGTAACTCGTCGAGCTCTTCATCATCCATAAAACTGGAAAACCCTCATCAAGTCGTCGAGTTGGCTATGCAACTCGTCGAGTTCCTTCAGCCTTTTCATATCCAGTCCTTTCCAGTCATATCCTAAACCCCAAACTACAGATCTGCCTCCTAAGGTTGAGATACCACGTAAAGTTGCTAACTTTGCATCCATACATGACATTCAAGGGGTTAAAACACTCATATGAAGCTTAATAAGGGGTTTAGGACATAGAGGATGGCCAAAGCTTGATAAAACTTGAGTCTTTAGGGCTAAGGGGCCTAGAGGTGTCCAGATCTGAAGTTACAACTTCGAATCATGCTCATCTTCCAAAAGTGGATCCAAAATGGGCCAAAACACACTAAACTTCCAAAGGAGAAGATCTAAGAAATGGAAAGCCAGGGTAAAGACTTTTTACCTCCAAATGGTTGCTAACACAGTGTAAATGCCGAATCTACAGCTTCTCCCTTCACTCCAACCCCTTCAAGCTCCAAGTTCCTTCACAACCACACCAAAATACTCTCCGAGGCTCTCACATATACATAAGAAGGTATAAGGCTCGAACTAGGGTTTCTCTGGGCAATAAGGTCGTGAGGGAGGATGGTGAGGGGACTTAAGGTCCTTTAAATAGGGTGCAAACCCTAAAAATTAGGATTTTCATGCATAGCCTCAACTCATCGATCTGGGGTCCTCCAACTCGTCGAGTAGGTCTTGAAGATAAGCAGCCCTTTTAAAACTCTACACGACGAGTTGGAGCCTTCCAACTCGTCGAGTAGCCCTGGAAATGCATATATATATATATATATATATATATATATATATATATATAAGGCTTTAGATTTATACCCGAGAATTGGGATGTTATAGATTATGTATAGCTGCAAGATCTAATAATGATCGAATAGTGGAACTTCTAGCAACAGGAGCATAAATATCAAAGAAATCAATGCCTTCCTTTTGCCTAAAGCCTTGGATAACCAATCTGGCTTTATACTTATCAATTGTGCCATCCACCTTTATTTTCCTTTTGAGGATCCATTTACATCGTAATGCCTTGCAAACAGGAGGTAAGTCAGACAATACCCAAACATTTTTATGCATGATAGAATCAATTCATCATGAATTCCTTCTTTCTAGAAATATACATCCCTTGAAGCGATAGCGTCGCTAAAACTCTTTGGATCATCCTCAATATTAACGCAATATTGATGTTGAGCAATATCGATGTTGATACAAATTCTTACCCCCTTGTTCATTCAACTAGATATAGTTGAAAATCAGATCCAAAAGATTTAGCTTTTCAAGATTTAGTACCCTTCCTAAGTTCAGTCACAAAACTTGTACCACCAGAAACATCTTCAGTTTGAGTTGTGTTCTGGTTGAAAGATTGTTGAATCGTATCCCCGATCTAGGTATAGATGTAAATCTTTCTTCAACAAAAATAACATATTTTGACTCTATAGTAATGTTCACAGACACATAGTCATTAGATTCTAAAACATAGAATCTATAAGCTTTGGAATGCACAACATATCCAATAAAGATACAATTTATACCTCTTTCACTAAATGTTTTCATTTTGGGTTCAGTGAGCCTTACAACTACTCTATAACCCCAAACTTTGAGATAACTCAAATTTGATACCTTTTACACCAAAGTTCAAAAGGAGTATTCTTACTACTTTTGTTTGGAGTTCTATTCAAGATATAACATGGAATCAACATAGCTTTAACCCAAAACCCTTCACCTAAAACAAAATAGGACAACATGGAATTTTTTTTTTTCAAACTCCTATTTTTTTCTTTCAGCTACACCATTTTGATGTGGTGTATAAGGATCCGTTGTTTGATGTATTATTCCAGATGATTCAAAATAAATTGGATCATAATACTCACCACCTCTATCAGTACGTAAAACTTTTATTGATTTATTTTTATAAAGATCAACTTCTTGTTTATAAATCTTAAATTTATCAAGAGCTTCATCTTTTGAATGTAGCAAATAGTGATAACAATATTTAAATGCATCATCAATAAATGTAAAAACATACTTTTTCTTTCCAAGGGAAGGTGTTGCATGGAAATCACACAAATCACTATCTAAGTTCCAACACCTTTCTTTCCCTAACAACATCTTTGAAAGGTTGTCTAGTGATTTCAGTTAACATGCATGTTTTACATTTTTCATTATTTTTATAAAAAGCAGGAATTAAACTCATTTTTTACATGTCTTTTAATCTCTTGTAATGAATGTGTCCTAGTCTAACATGCCATAAATTAGATTTATTAAAGTTATTGCTAGTACTAGAAGAAGCCATTCAAACAGAACTATCGTAACTAGGATAACTAATATTAAGCCTAGTCATTTCATTACATACATATCCAAATCTCATAAAAGAACTATGTTTTGACAAGAGATACTTTTCACTTTCTAATACTTGTTTGTAACCACAATTATTTAAGATAATTTCAGCCATGAGATTCGTTCAAATCCACAGTACATATAAAACATTGTTCAGACATAAACACTTTCTAGAAGTAAAGGAAAGTAAAACAAGTCATAAACCCTTGATTGGTTCAGTTGCAAAATTTCCCATTTTCACCACAAATCCATCTTAAATTGGTTGACATTCCTTGAAACAATGAAGATATTTACAAATATGGCTTGTTACTCCTGATTCAACCCATCATGTGACATCATCATCCTGCACATAAAATTCTTCAGAAATCTGATAAATATTATTATGCACACAATTAAAAGTATGCATAAAATCAGAATTCTGACCTTGTTTTCTTTTGGATCCTTAGATCCACTTGGTCCAACATCATCCTTGTTCACTTTATGAAGACAATAATCTTTTTTGAAGTGACCCAGTTTGTTACAATTCCAGCAAAACACTTTTGCCTTCTTATTGGAAGACTTGTAATCCTTTCCTTTAAATTTCCTTTTTCTATTAGACTTCTTAGGATTCTTTGAACTTTCTCCTTCCACCATGTTCACAGAAGAGGAACCAACTTGGTTCTTGCCTTTAAGTTTTTTATCAAGTTATTGAGTCCTTAAGGACTCTTCAATCCATATATGGCTTCGAAGTTCAGTCAAAGATATATCCTCATTTATATGATTTAGGTTATGTTCAAAATCTTTCCAAGAAAGGGACAGTTTATTAATGATCACAGCCACAGATATGGCTTCATCCATTTTTAGATTGTGTTGAGCAAAATGTCCTATGATCCTTAACATTTCATGAAATTGTTCCATAACAAGCTTGGAGTCAGTCATCTTGTAACCCATAAATTACTAACAAGAAACTTCTTGCTAGAAGTATATTCAGATATATACATGGATTCAAGAGAATCCCATAATTCTTTTACAAATTCAACATTTTGATAGATATGAAATAGAGAGTTAGACATATCATTGAGAATATGATCACGACAGATGTAGTCATCATTGTCCCACTTTGATGTCCTCCTTGTTGCCTCCAAAGTTTCATCTTCAACAAATTATGGCATGGGTGTACTCAATACATACACCACTTTCAGATAGTAAGAAGAAAGTGCATCTTTTTCTATCATCTACGAAAATCTTGTCATTCAAACTTTTTTAATTTGTCAAACTTACTTGCCATGTCCTTCACAAAATCGCCACTTGCCATGATCACAGTTCAATCTTTGTTAGAAATTTTAGGGGTAAAGGCACTTGGAAATTCCAAGAATTATGTAATCACTTTCAGATTGAAGTATTTAGGTGGCACTCTTAATCTTCGTACGGATAAGACTCAGAATGAGAAACAGAACATAGAATGAGAAGTATGAATTTTCGTCAGAACTAGAATTTTGACCAAAATTTAGTTAAGTACATCCTCTTTCTTAAAATTGTCACAAAACAGTTTTATGTCCTAAAACTGCCCAAACTGTCATAAAACCGTTTTCCAACAGTCATAAACTGTCACAAACACCGGGTTTTAAATAGAGTCCAGACAAGGTCCAAAAATGGGTCAAATTTTAGGAATTCGATCCCAGCCAGATGCGCTGCGCCTTGGACCCTGCTCCAAGGGCCGCTGCCCCCGGGCCCCTTTCCAGTTCAGGGGCTTCGCCCCTAAATAGTAGTGTACTTTTAATTGTGAATAAATGTAAACAAATGTGCACTCCGTACCTCCCTTATTCGTTTAATATTCATCAATATTGATTTTGGTCATCAATTCAATCCATTACATTTTAATATAATTACCGAAACAATTCGCTAACAAATCTTAGTAAATAAAACATTAGGATCTGCTAAAAAAAACAAAAATATATGTAAGCATGATCTATATGTGGATTGTCACTCTCCAAAGTAGTGTTATTGAAAGAAACCTAAAATAAAATAACATTGCTTGAACGTTAGTTTTATTTATTTAAAGAATATGTTGGCATCCTTGTGGCTGCTTCTTAGAAAAAGTTTTACTATTATTGTCAGTAAATGCAAGTAGGCTTGTGAATGTACTTCATCGAATCTACATAAAATTTTAAGAAGTTCGTCAATTTATCGATTCTTTCAACGTATTCACAAATTATCAAAAAAATTAACCTATGTGTTAAAAAACAAACTTGTTAACTTTAGCAGAAATGGAATTTCTATAGTTCATCAAAATATGCAAAATACCTTTACTAGTGGTTAGATCATCTTTGATCTAGCTCTTTTTTGCACCTAAAATATGAGGGTAAGGCCTTCGACCTATTTGAAAAATTCAAACGTAAGCCACCCTTAATTAAACTAACCCTTGTATTAATTAAGCTACCACATAACATTTCTTTGAAACCAACTTTGATGATTAGTTAAGGATATATATATATATATATATATATATATATATATATATATATATATATATATATATATATATATATATATATCAAGTTAATTAATTTGATCATTTTAAAATCTATTATTATCAAACTTTTTTTTTATATATTTTTAAATTATAATCAATTTATAATGATTTGTACTTTATGTTTACTTTAAAAATGAACTTATGTTCATAAATGAACATAAACTTTTTTGATTAGCTTCCTATAAACATGAATTAATGTTTATTTATGAGCATGTCTTCAGATATAAACATGTCTTTATATGTAAACATATGTTTATAAATGAACATTAAAGTTTGTTTGACCATCATATCCTATTGTCCTCAATTTAATTTAAGCGTGATGCATTTGATTATGTGATTATAAGGTTTGGTAGTATTTTTTTGGTTATATATTGAACCCAACCATAAAGTAGGTTCCGTTGATATTAAAAATAAAATAGAGATCTTGGGATTCAAACTCAGCCACATATTTCACATCTGCCGTTCTAACCCTTCGGCGTAGCGGCGCGGCACACCTGTCAGACATGATTATATAGCGCCGACCGTTCCTTTCTCCTCCGTTACCATCCCCACCACCACAACCGTCACCGTCACCACCACTTGCACCACCTCTGACACCAGCCGACCCCACCACTGTCACATCCGTCACTTATACCACTGTCATCTCTGTCACCAGCACCTCTTTTGCCACCAAGTGTCATAATCATATATGATTATTCAGTCTGTGAACAGACATATATGTATAATCATTTATGATTAGGCATATACGTGGAAACATCTATAATCATATACGATTATACATCTCTACCATATAATCATTTATGATTAGGCATACCTCGCTGGTGCCGGTACGGTGGAACATTAGAGTGGCAAATGAAAAATATATGACTGATGTTGAATCTCAAGATCTCAATTTTTTTTTAATCTTAAGTGAACCGTCCCCCAACCATATATATTCATTTGACAAATAATAATGAAGACCTGATTTTAATGCTTTACTAAAAGACATGAATTATTACGCTAATGGAATTATTGAACATAATGAAAATTCATATCAAAAGTTGGTTAGAGAAAACTATAAAAACAAATGGATTTGGTATGTCTTCATCTTAAATGGTCCATTTTCGTGTTCACGTTGTCTAATCGAAACCATTGTTTAAGTGATTAAACAAATAAATAAAAACAATTTTATTTACATATACAACTAATGTTTAACAAGGAACCATTTTGAACCATAAAATCAAGGAACTAATTTTATCCGTAGATTTTCATCATTTAGAGTGGACGTATATTTTCATCATACACACCATATTGACATGCAAAAAAATGATATTTTTTTTCAAAATAACCCACTTCGTTTTGCTATATTTTTAAATAATTAGGATTATTTTTTATCAAAAAAATAACATAAATATATAAATAATCATAATTTTCATACTCTTTAAATAGAGATTATATGGATGTAAAAAAAAATTATAATAGCTCAGATTCACGCAGTGAATGCTGAAATTGAAATATGTATGCACTTCAGATTTACAGTGTGAATCTGACGAACAAAGTGAAAAAAAAAATTTATAACAATATTAATGTCTATTTATAAAGAACAAAAAATTAAGAATTTTGGGATCTTTATTTTTTCTGAATAAAAAAACATAAATATTGAAAAAAAACAATAAAATTAATTATATTCGCTTTAGATTCAAAATATGAATAATAGCAAGTTAGATTCACATTATAAATCCTAAAAATTAAATTATACGTAGTTCATATTTACAGTATGAATAAATTCACTTGTCAATTTTAGAAAACCAACTTATGATTAATAAAAATGTTAAAATATTATAAAATTACAAAGAAATGTATTTTGATTCACATATAATTTTACTAAATTAATTTGTGACTGATCAAAGTGTTGAAATAGTAAATTAGATTCACATTATGAATGCTAAAAACAAAATTATATGCAGGTCAGATTGACATTATGAATATGTTCATAGTGTGAATCTGATTCACATTGTAAATATGATATGTAACGTGAAAAAAAAAACTAATTTTTTTACATCGATATGCCTGTCTATTTCAAGAGTACCGAAATTTATGAATTTTGATATTTTTATTCTTTATAAGAAAAAAGTGTAAATATTAAAAAAACAACAAAATGAAGTGGTTTTTTCGCAAACAAAATCGTTTTTTATATATCAATTTGGATATTAATGGAAAGAGGATAAAAAAATTATTAATTTTGGTATATTCAGTTTTTTTCAATAATAAATAAATCTTAAAAATATAAAAAACGAATAACGTTGGGTTTTTGCTATGATAATGTGCATGCGCGTCTAACCTTTAAATGTACAATACTATTTTTGGCCCTTGATCAATTGTTCTCTAACGACCAAGATTAGTGTCTTGGTTCTATGGTTTAAAATTGTTCTTTGTGAACCTATATATATATATATATATATATATATATATATATATATATATATATATATATATATATATATATATATATATATATATATATAGTACAAAAATGACATACGGTCACACTTTTGCCAAAACCGCCCAACCACACTTTTGACTAAAACTTTGTCTAAAGGTTATTGCTAAAATTCGGCCATTATTTTAGTGACATTTTAAGTTGTATTTCATGACCATTAGTAATATAGTTGAAACCTTTAGACATGTTTAAACATAACAAATGTGACAATTATTAGTTACACTGAAACAATTAGCCCAAATGTTACCATCTGCCACATGTTTGTTAGACATATGGAAAAAATTTGTGATGGCTTTTATAAGAGACAATAGATTATTATATGGTCACATGAAGCAAATGTTTACGTGGCTGTATCATGGAGCAGATATTGACATTTGAATGCAACGTAACTAAAAGGCAATACATGGTCACACTAATTATTTGTGTGCCCATACGTTAGCATTTATCACACACTGATTAAGAGAAACCAAACAAGTAACTACAAGTATTTTATGGTCATGTTTAGTGTATTATATGTGTCTAAAAATGAACATTTGTCATGATAAAAGAAAAAAATGTATAACTATAAGTATGTTATAGTCACGGTTAAACATGTTATGTGTGGCTAAAAGGTAAATCATGTTAATGAAAAAAAGAAATACTTGTAACTATACGTAATTTATTGTTACTTTTTATAATTTGGTGTATGTATAAAAGTAAAAGATGGTCATCATTAAAGAAAAAAAAATTGATTGTAAGTATTTAATAGCCACTGATTAAATTATTAGGTGTGTTAAAAAAATGATTAAATATAAAACATGTGACTATGAGTATTTTATTGCCAATTTTTAGAACACATAGTCATGATTTAATCTCTTATGCATGTTTAATAGCTAACAATAATCATGATACAAGAAAAAAAATATATGACTGTTATTATTGTGTGGACATTTATTCATTTCATACGTGTGAATATAAGTAAAAAATATTAATAATCATAAAGAAACACATGTGACCTTTAGTATTCTACGACCATGTTTTATTGGAAAATAACAAGGACTATAAGTATTATATGGTTGTGGTTTAATGAAAAAAGAACCTTGAACTACAACTGTTGTATAGTTACGGTTTAATTTTTACGTGCAAATAAAAGTAAACAATCGTCGTGAAAAAAGAAGATAAATATGACTATTTGTATTTCATGGTTACAGTTCAATTCTTATGTGTTACGGTTTAAATGGTTACGATTACATTGATTCACGATATCTAATTTATGATCAATAGCCACATTGAAAACTATAGGTGTGTCTAAAGGATAACAAATGTTATGGTTATGAAAAATTTGTGTGGCTAAATACTAAACAATAAGGATAATAAACATTAGTTTTGTATCTACAATGATTTTATAGTCATGCTTTAATTTAATATACGTGACTAAAAACTAAATAATATTGTCAATGTAGATAAATGTATGTCAAAATCTTAACATCCATCACTTATTCCTACTTTCATGTGACTTTATGTTCTACAATAGTCATAGTTAGAAAAACATTATGTAACTATACGACATTTACAACTATGGTTTAAGTATGTATATGTGGCTATAATAAAAACAATAGTCACAGTCTGCAATTTTTTAATATCTAAATGATAAAACGGTCATACTTAAAACACAATGTTATGTTCATAAGATGAATATTAGCCACTGTTATATACTTTTGTGTCTATAAATCAATTATAGTCATGTTTAATTGATTTTCTATGTCGAAAAGATCTAAAATAGCCACGCTTACAACTTTTTATGTCTTCAAATGATAGCAACGGTCATGATAAATTTTACGTATGTGGCTGTAATCTATAAGATAACCATAGTTAAAAAATAGTATGTGTCTTTAAAGAACTTTTGGTCATTGAAATTATATATCCATGTGACCATTTGGGGAACATGGTCATTATTTACTTAATTATGTGTGCCTAAAAGATTGTTAATGGTCATACTGAATAATTTTTTATGTGACAAATCATTAGCAAAATGTCATAGTGAAAATAAATTCATGTGACCATTTGATGAACATGGTTATGTTTCGCTTAATTTTGTGTCTCTAAACGACAGTCAATAGTCATAGTGAACCTTTTTTGTGTGACCAATTATTAACAATAACGCCACAATAAAAATAATTTTATGTGACCATTCCATGAAAGATAGTCACTGAAATAAGTAGAATGTGTGTCTAAAAATGGTTTACGGCCACAATATTAGACAAAATGATAGAGTACAACAACAAAAATCCCTACCCTATAGCCACACTTTTATGTTATGGTCACGGTTTTTCATATGATACAACCACTAAATTTAAAAGTGGTCGTATGGTTCCTAAAATGACGCGACCTTCGATGACATTTCTGTTGAAAAAAAAGGTGTGACTATAGGCATATGGTCATGGCTTTTTGGTGTGACCATAACCCATTTTTGTACTAATATATATATATATATATATATATATATATATATATATATATATATATATATATATATATATATATGCCCTTAATTAAAAGTCTGTTTTTCCTATTTTGATAATATTTATTAGGTATTAATTTTTTTTTTGGAAAAAAATAAAATTGGGCCGCATTTGTTTGGCTGAATATAAATATCACCCGTATACTATTTGCTTTTCAAAACATCACAGACGTATAAATGTATACGCGTCCTTTTCTCTAAAATGATATGGCCGATCATCCAAAACTTAAAAGCCGTCTTCCGAAAAAAAACAATGATTGTATATTTGATTTTTCATAAATCATATTCTACTTAAATAATGTATAATGGTAATATATATATATATATATATATATATATATATATATATATATATATTATTAGAACACGAAAAGTGATCATTAGACAATCCGAGGCAATCTGGATTCCGAGACGTATGCATGTCCGAAGTATGAAGTTTCCGAGGGAGTGAAGAATTCTGATATAGAAGTGACTGGATGATCTGAAGATGAGTATAGTTTTGTTTGTTAGTACTTTGTGTAATTTACTATATCGCATATAGGAGACAAGGTCAACCACAACGATATGTAAAGTGGTTGATTTGCAGTTAGTGTTTAGTACAAGTGTCTCCTTTTCTGATTTGTCCAATGTTAGTATAAATTGGACCATTACCCCCATGTAATTCCTTAACCCCCTTTTCTCACTTTTAAAATATCAATAAAAAATCATTCAATCAATCATTTATACATTCTATTTGTTCTTATTCTTGTTCATACTTTTAATACTCTTTATTTTTATTTTCAACACTTTGTTGCTTAATATCTTCAAGGCTTGACTGGTTAATCCATACTTGACTGAAATAGATTATTTTCCTCTAGTGTTGTGTTTATCTTAAGGTTTGAGTTGTCAAACCTTGTCCATGATATCTTTGGATGTCCCCTGTTCTCACAATTGGTATCAAATCCAAACTGGTTTCCCTTTGAATCTACACGATCAGATTATAGTTTGTTGAGATTACCTTCGTTTCTTAATCATTTCTGTTTCAGGATAAAAGTTCTTTTATATACCACTTTTGCTCAAAATGTCACACGACAATGGTTTCTCCTAATTAATCTCAACAACAAATAGATTCAATGCAAATCTCAAATAGCACGGGTTGCCCCTCTAGATCCCCATTGCTAGTTGTGGTAGAGTATGATAATTGGAAAGTTAGCATGAAGAGATTCTTTGTTGGAAAAGAAAAGGATTAAGAAATATGGATATCGGTGGCTAAAGGTACTCATATTCCGGTTAGTCAGATGGTTAGACACGCTGAAACTATTATTATGGGTCAAGATGAGCTTTATCTTACGCGTCTAACATCCACTGAAATTGAGAAGCTCCATGCCGATCAAATCACCATTTCGGAAATAGAGTTTGGTGTTCCACCATCTCTCTTTGAGCATATCAAGTTGTGCAAATTAGCCAAGGAGATATGGGACACTCTTCAAGATATGTTTGAAGGTTCAAAGAACATGACAGACAAGCGTCTAACCTCAGTGGTGAATGATTTCGACACATTCACTACAATTCCTGGAGAATCTGTTGGCTCAACTTTTAATCGGCACATAATCGTGGTGAACAACATGACGGCACATGGTTTAGTCCGAACTCATATTAAAAAAAACAATTTTTTAAAAAGAATTCATTTTTATGCGTATACATTTTTATGCATATACTGTTAGATCTATATGCCCAATAATCATCATTGAGTGACATTGCTAATGACATATGATCGTATAGGGTCACAACTTAATCAAGTTGGTACTTATTAAATATTTATTAAGTAATTTATTATTAATAAATAAATTCAACTCTTGTATTTAATTGGAGAAAAATTATTGTTCTATGAAAACAATATTGTAATAACTAAAAAAATAGTCTTTACATGATAAGGTATCATATGATAAGTCATATACAAAGTTTTGGACACTTTGGTTAACCATGATTAAATAAAAGGATTACTCTACCATGGTTAAAAGACTAGTAAATAATGGAGGTTGCTTGTCAACCTCCATCATCTTGTTCCCCATGCCTCTCTTTTGTAGCCCATACTTTTGAATATTATATTCAAGAGGCCATGTTTGGATGGGGTTATAAATAGAGGGTCTCTTACATGGAGAAGTTGCTAGTTTTTTGGTCTAAAAACTTCTTCTTCCTTTCTCTCAAAACCGTGAGCATCTAAGAGCTTGGAGCTCTTTCCTCTTTTGAAGACATTACTTGCTTTTAGTGTTTACTTTGTATCTTCCCTCTAGTGATTAATTAATTAAGCACTTAAGGCTTAAAGAACAAAGTTTTACGAGAATAAATCTAGCAATTTTGGTACTTGTTCTTGTTGGTGGATTACTTGTAGAGAAGATCAAGCTTCTTGTTCTTGCCATCTACTTCAACATCCCAAATCCAAGAGGGTCCAAAGGCTACAAAGGTTGTTATTTCTAAACACCCTAGGGTTATTGTAATATCATTCTAACCACCTTAAAAGGATCCTTGATGGTTTGTGTTGTTGTTGTCACACTCGAAATTTGTAAGAAATTTTAAAACTTCCGTTGTTGGTTTTTGTGAAAAACTATTTATTTTATGCAACAAAACCCACCAGTGGTATCAGAGCCATCTTTTAAATGTTAGAATGATTTTCGTGTCATGATAATCTTTGGTTTTTGGAAAACAAGCATGGATTTCTTTTTGGCTAAACAAATATCCATATTTGTTTTCTTTGACAACTTGTAGTAAAAGGTGTTTATTTTTTATATCACCATTTTTCCATGCATTTTGGTTATATAAAGTTAGCTTAGGAAAAACAAAGTGTTGTTTATATATATATATATATATATATATATATATATATATATATATATATATATATATATATATATATATATGTGTGTGTGTGTGTGTGTGTGTGTGTGTTTGTTGTGTATAAACAAGTCATTAAGACATTTGTGGTTGGTATTTATTTATTAATGTGATGATGTAATAGATAAATAGGTATTATTTCATTTGTTCATCTTTATATGTAATAAATTAGTTTTTATACTTGTTGTATTTTATTTTTATAAAAATGTAACAAGATGGAGCAAGAAGTTCTTATGAAGACATGGACCCTTTTGAAGACCTTGAAGTGTCCTAGTAAGTACTTTAGGAAATGACTTAATATTTGTTGTGATGGCTCACAATAAATATTACTAGAAAATGGCTTTGTTTATGTCACACCCCCGAACCAGACGGAGGAAACGTCCGGGGGCTCGTGTGACTATCAATTGAAATATCATCAAAATGAATATACATGAAACATAACACAATCGTCACCAACATTACATATAACAACTGACTTTGTTCACATCAAGTACATTGTTTTACATTACATAATCCGAAGACATAAGTTGTACGAAAATTGACATATGCATAAAAGACATCCCAAAATACTGTCGACGATTCTTCATCTTAACGATTACCTGAAAATACAAGTTATTTTGAAAAACGGTCAACATATATAATGTTGGTGAGTTCATAAGTATGTTTGAATAAAAGTCTTTGCATCTTTTGAAAACCCAGAAAATCCGATATTTTCTGTAAAATGTCTGAAAATGATGTGAAAATCGAGTATAAATGCATGTGTGAATTTCATAGAAGTAACATATGGGAATGCAGTTTAAATTTCTTTGTATTACAAGTAAGTGATAATTGAATATTAGTATTTCCCCAGAAAATCCGATATTTTCTGATTTATAATAATGTCGTGGTTCTTGTATCATCAAATAAGTTGTTTTGTATTGACACGATCGAAGGGTTAATCTCCGAAATGTTAAAATGGTATTGGATCTCTATATGAGCCGTTATAACCATGCATGATAATGACTAGATTGCCTGTCTTGACATTTTTCCAAATGCCGGTATTTGCTCAAGGTTTTGTCGCCCTAGACTGGACTAGACTAGCTGTAGCGAACAACTAAGGCGTAGGGGGTCACCCCGTATAGATCTATACACAAACTCTCGCTCTCCCTCCAGGAAACTCTAGTTATAACTACAGGCTACGATTGTACACTCAAAGGTGCCAACCGACAAGTCTCACTAGATTCTCAACCTTTCACGTTTGTTATGTTTTTCACCAAGTTTAATGTTTACGTGTATGTTGTAGGTTTTCATATCCAAAGGTACGTATATAAGTGTACGAAGTTCAATAATTATGTAAAGGTATAGTTACGATCTACTAAGCATGTGATTTTCAGTCCAAGCCCAATTAGCATGTAAATGGACCACTAAGGTCCAATAAACATGTAAGAGGGTAATTTAGGCCCAATAGGCATGTAAATGGACCACCAAGGCCCAACAAACGTGTGACCCATAGCTCAGGCCCAAATTAACATGTAAATGGGCCGCAAGGCCCAATAAACATGTCATGGAAAATATTAGGCTCAATATACACTTGAATGGGCCCTTAACGCCCATTTGCCATGTAACGTGAATATTAGGCCCAATAAAAATTGTTATCGATGTATTTCGTCCATTCGTCATTATTTCGTTGTTTGTTTTAGCTCGAGGTTTACCAAATTGATATAAAAAGTCCCCTTTTTGTAAAAACGACGTTCTTGGCCAATAAGCCTCAAAATTTTCAATTAAGGCCCAAATTTTTGTAAAAATAATACATTAGTCCATAATTTATATAAATTTGTAATTTCGTCCCAAATGTTTAGAAATTTACGGATGTAGTCCAAAAACTCATATTTTGACATTTTTGGCCCAGTTTTGCAGAAAATTACATTTTCAGCCCTTTATTTGCATAAAATGACACTTTCGGCCCAATTTTCATAAAATTTGCATTTTTGGCCCAATTTAGAAATAAATGTTATTTTCACCCCTAAATTTGGTTTATTTACATTTATGACTCAAACTTTGATCAAATGACATTTTTAACTCTAAAACTCTTATTTTTCGCAAATTTGGGCCCAAAACCATGAGGCCCAAATATTAAACCCATTTGGCTAAAATTTACACTTTTGGCCCTTTGAAAAGTAGGCTTATCATGAAAACTCATTTTTATATAAGTATGGCCTGTTTGATCCTTAAAAAATCGTAAATGTCACTTTTTGCCCTTATCTTTTGTTTTCTTGACAATTATGACCCTTAACAAGATTTTTGCTTTAAATTTTTATATCTTAAACATATAAACACTTTTAACTTGATAATATGATGTATATGGTGTCTTAGTTCATGGAGTTTTACTCAATGTTGCTTAAGATGTCGAGATGTGTTAAGATCTAACACATTTTCACATAATAAACTAAGAAATCACACAAGACATGCATAAAACACATAGATATAGACATTTTACTTGTATTCTCCCCTAAAAATCATATGAAAACCGAAAACAAGGGGGTATGAACTCACCTTTGCCTTGATGTTTCGGTTTTGAAGAAGAAATGAAGACATTTTTGTTCCTAGCAACACCTTGAAGTAGTTTTTCGAGCTTATGAAGTTTCTAAGAGTGTGATCATGGAATAAAGCTATGTAAGAAGGAGTTCGTGATGTTAAAATGAAAGGAGATGTTTGTGTTTGATGTCAACTTACCAAAAGTTGAAAATACTTGATGAAGACCCTTGAAGCCCAAGCAAAATTTCTAGCTCTTTGATGGGAGGAGGAGAATGATTCTTGAGAGTGTGTTAGAGAGAGGTTGATGGTGTGTGTGTGTGTGGTTCTTTGCTCTCGGCCGATATATTAAGAAGAGAGGAAGAAGTGGGATCCTTGGTCATTACATGAAGGGTTAGCCATGGAGATATGAGAGGTAATGCATATATTACCTTCATATAATACTTAGGTGTCATTGCTAAAAGAAACCTTCATTAATCTCTTTATTTTTTTTATTTAAATGGGCCGAGAGTTGGATTAGGAAGGAGAAGATGAATTATTTTGGCCCAATCTTGATCTCTACTCGAAATCATGAGGCCCATAGAGAAATTTTTCGGCCCATTGGGTCTTTACCATGGTTCACGGCCCAAATAGTATAAAAGAATGGGTTTTATGGTCCATTAGGGTTAACTGGAGTTATTATGGCCCAATAAGGCCCATTAAGGGTAAACCAATTTATTTTGGACCCAAAATGGCCCAAAATGCTAAGTTTCATGGAAGTGGATCCAATTAGAGCCCATTTAAGGGTCCTAAGACCAAAATAGTCAAATTGGAAGCTCATTGGTCCATTAGGCCCAATAAGGAGATCCTAGTCCATAATGGACTTAAACTAGGGTTCTTAGGGTTTCAGACTCTTTTTTGAATCATGAGAGGTGCATTTAAATGAGCACTGAGTAATATTTACTTAGAGTACATGTTTTACAATAGTTGAATGATTGCACGAGAATAGAATTTCCTAGCTAAAATGCTAGTTGTGACATCATCCCCCGTTAGAGGGAATTTCGTCCCAAAATTCTTTTGAAAACTAGGATTATGAAGGAAAGAATAAGTGAGGGTACTTCTGCTTCATTTGGTCTTCACGTTCCCACATGAAGTCTGTTCCATGTTTAGCGTTCCATCGAACCTTCACAATCGGAATGCGACTTTGCTTCGTACACTTCACTTCCCTATCCATAATCTCGATTGGTTCTTCGACGAACAAGAGATTCTCGTTTATCTCAATCTCTTCCAAAGGAACGACAAGGGTTTCATCTGATAGACACTTTTTCAGATTCGAGACATGGAACACGAGGTGTACGTTGTTGAGCTTGGCAGGTAACTGCAGCTTGTAAGCCACTGGACCAATCAGGGCAAGAATCTCGAACGGTCCAATGTATCGCGGGTTCAGTTTTCCTCGTTTTCCAAAGCGAATCTATCACACCCCCAAACCAAGGATTGCGGAAACGTCGGGGGGTGGAGGACTTCATGTATAGTATCACAACAACAAATATAATAGTGCTCAAAGTAAATACAACCATCATAAATATAATTGAAAAGGTTACACCATGGAATAAGTTTACATGTTTCAAAATCAATTACATTATGATGACAAAATGAAGCGTTTGACGATTTATCGTCCCATCCTCAAAATGCTGTTGGTTTTCCTGTTTCACTGATTTCCTGAGAATACAAGTAGTTTTGAAAAAGTGTCAACAATTAAGTTGGTGAGTTCATAAGAGTTTTGTTTGAGAAAGAAACCGTTTTCCTTGTAAAAGCGACAAAGTATGTTTCCAGAAAATCCAATATTTTCTTTATTAAGTGAAATGAATGCTTCTATGTTGTGGGATAATGAACCCTAGAAAGACCCATAGATTTCCTTCTATAATCGCCCAATATATATAAGTTATATAAAATTTAAGTTAAATAAACCGTCGAATATAATGGGTCTGCCCTAGGTCCACAACCAAACAAGGAACAGGAAGTAAGGCGGGCCCACCAATTCTAAGTCGATTATGACTAGATTCTTATATAACTCTAGCATATACACTTAGCAATTATAGCTGAAGTCTAACAATTCTAGACGAAATATAGTTTAAACAGAGATATGATTCCAAAGAAAATCCTATATTTTCCTTATAAAAGTTATGTGGTCCTAAATCCCAGGACCGAAAGTAAACAAGTATTTTCCATACTTAAAGATATAAAAGTGGTTCTAAATCGGCATAAAACCCTTTTTAAAGTTAGGTAGTCCTAAATCCCAGGACCGAAAATAGACAAGTATTTTACCATACTTAAAGATATAAAAGTGGTTCTAAATCGGCATAAAACCCTTTTTAAAGTTAGGTAGTCCTAAATCCCAGGACCGAAAATGAACAAGTATTTTCCCATACTTAAAGTAATTTTTGCAAGTTTAAATCGACATAAACTCGTTTAGTTTTAGAAGTAAAACCCTTTTTCAAAGTAGAATTTTCCATGTAAACTTGAATGATTGTTAACTACCTATGTGAGTCGCTATAACCATACTATGACGAGAAATAACCTGCACAACGTTTTTCAGACGTTAAGATACTATGACTCTTGTCACCCGTAGACCTGCAGGTCCCACTGTAGCTAGCAGCAAGGTGTGGGGTGTCAAACCCAATATAGATCTATACACAATTATCACGCTCTCCCTACAAGAGACTCTGGTTATAACTTACATGAATTGGGATCCCGTACTCGAACGTACGGGGAGAGAATTGCCTCACAACCTAAGTTAACTAGTTTACACATAGTTTGATATTAAAACCTCTTCCGTGGAGGAAGAAAAATCACCTTCTTTGAATAAATAGTGATACGAAATCCTTAAACTATTACTATTATAGTTTATCACGTAGGATATGAAAAACCCATTTGTTTTGAGAGTAAAACCTTTTTCATGTAGTAAAAATCCATAAACTATGCTTATTGAAGTTTATTATATGTATTCGAAATGAATGAGTAAACCTTATCATGAATGACTAACTTTCAGTTTAAGATGATAAACTAACAAGAAAATACATTCAATATTTAGAACTTATTGTTATACACTTTGCTCAACATAATACAAAGTGTTATGAAAGTTATAAGTTGTTAACTAGTTTTTAACCTTTCAGCACTGTTTTAGAAAAATCATAGAAAAATCATACGAAGTCGAAAACTGAATCCGTAAATTCTGAGAGTTCAAAAAATGTGTCTAGTTTGTTCATAATTTTTATTATGATTTTTGGAAGTCTTTAACTTGTGTTAAAAGGTTCATATTCATAGACTGGTCCGAATTCGTTTTTGAAATGATAGGCAGTTTTGTAAAAATCACCATAAATCGTAGAAAAATCGTATGGTGATGTGCAAGTAGTAATTTTAAAGGTATGAACCTGAACTATTTGCACCTAATACAGTTTTGAAAAATAAAATGTTTAAGTTGACAAAAATAGTCCGTGAATGGAGTTGAACTTTTCTGATGAAGGCTGTTAAATGAGTTTAGTTGAGTTCTTGGTGTTTTAACTTGTATTCCCCCCCTTAAAACTTAAGAAAAACATGAGAAGATAGGGGGTATGAACTCACCTTGAGTGATTTCAGTAGATGGATGATGGAGAAAAGAAGTGCTCAACTCAAGAACACTTGGGAGGTGCTTGAAGATTTGAAGATCTAACACAAATATGACGATATTTGTGTAAGCAATCTATGATTTGGATGAAAGATAGTAGAATATCTAAGTGTGGGAGGAAGATACTTACCAAATGTGGAGGAAAAACCCAAGACCAGCCTTTGAATCTCGAATTTTTAGAGAGAGATAGTGGAAGAGAGGTGTTTGTTCTTCTTAAGAAAGTGTGAATAAAGTGGGAGGAGAGGGGAGGATATCTCCAGCTTTTGTTCAACATTATGGCTGAAAAAGAGTGGGAAAAGGACAATGATTTACTAGGAATGGGCGAATAGTGACTAGGGGTTGTACTATGAAGGTATGGGAAGGTTGTTTGTGTCCTTGTTCAAAGGATAAGTCAACACTCCTCCTAAATATCTTACCAACTAGATTTTATTCTTAGACAAAGATTTTCCCCAAAATATAATTAAAAGATGAATATTTGGGGTTTATTATGTTAAAATACGAGTTTGGATGAAAATCCCGCGTTAAAATCTCGAAAAACGGGCTCAAAACGCTAAAAATATTGAAAACCGGGTAGGATTTGCTGAAATCCGAACTTCAGGGCCGAAGGTGCGCAGGTTCGGCTCCTTAGGAGCATAGAACCGAAGGCGAGGCTCGGTTGTGCATGGGAACCGAGAGGTCTCGCAGGCTGCTTGTCAGAAGGGACCGAGAGTGGAGGGGTTCGGATGCGCAGGTGCTTCTCGGACCGAAAGTGAGAAGTCTTCTCGGACCGAAGGTAAGAAGGGAAGAGCCGAAAGTCAGGTCTCGGTTCTGATTAGTCAGGGGACCGAAATAGACCGACCGCTCGGTCCATTTCGGTTGAGAGGGTTTCGGTTCTCAGGAGGTTTGGCTCTAAGAGGTTCGGCTCCTAAGAGGTTCGGCTCCTAAGAGGAGTTTCGGTTCCTAAGAGGAGTTTCTGCTCCTTAAGGCTGTTTTTCGTGTAGACTTCCGTTTTCGAGCTGTTTTCGTCAAATTTGAGGGTCGGGATTCCCCGAGTGATTATAAAAAGTTGAGAGAGATTTTGAGAGAGATTTGTCATACTTGGAGAGATTTGGGATACTTAGAGAGATTTGGGAGAGATTTGACATTCTTAGAGAGATTTCTCATACAGAGAGAGATTTGGGAGAGATTTAACATATTTGGAGAGATTTGGCATACTTAGAGAAAGATTTGGGAGAAATTTCACATACTTGGAGAGATTTAGGTAAGATTTGACATTCTTGGAGAGATTTCTCATACAGAGAGAGATTTGGGAGAGATTTCATATACTTGGAGAGATTTGGGAGAGATTACACACACTTGTACCAGATTCTCCTACGTAGAGAGTTTTGGGAGAGTTAGAGTGAAAGAGATTGGGATATACTTCTTTTGTGACCTTTTTGAGTGTTTGGCTTCGCAACGCAAGGTTTGTACATCCCGTTAAGTCTCGTTATGATTGTTATATGCCCCTGAGGGTTATGGAATAATGTTTTATCGAGCAGTTTCATCACTTGCCCTGATTAGGGTTTAGAATTTTCGAACACGTGAAAACTCTAAGTGATACTTTGTATTAAGATTGCGAGTTGTTCAATAAGAAACATAATGGAAACCCTAATGTACAAGGGTTAGATGAGTTGACCGGTTTGACTTGTTGTCTTTGTTGACTTTGACTTGGCCAAAAATTGACGGTTGTCACATCATCCCCCCGTTAGAAGAAATTTCGTCCCGAAATTAGCGTTTCGACTGGGACTTCAAGAATTTGGAGGAAAGATGGGGGAAATTTTCGTAGTATAAGGAATTGATATGGTGGGGAACAACCGGCTTGATGTTAAGTGACGACCTTGGAATTTCTTATTGTAACTTGAGCTGAGTCGATTTAAAGGAATTATTGTTTTGGAATGATAGTGTATTTTACGTGTGCCTTTATGCTCTCCGCTTTATACTTGGTATTACCACTATGAATATTTTATAATGTAGTTAGCGAGTTCCAGCATTACGAATGTTTCAACAATTTGTGACAAAATTTGCATTATAAGTCCTACCAGTTCTTTTATAATCGCTTGGTGTAAACTAGTCGTATATCATTAAGATTGCAAGGGCATTCGGATGGGTGACCCCGCCTTAAGCCCACAACCAAACAAGGAACAGGAAATGAGGCGGAATCACACATTCTAAGTCCGTAGAATCTTAATGATATATGACCATAATGTTTACACCAGCCATCATAGATTCACTGGTAAAAACCCTGCGTTTTATATAGGAGGTAAGACTTATTTGGGTTTTGTCGTGTTCTCAAGATTTATGGTTGGTATACTTTATTCGATGCTAGATTTAGTAAAAAAAAAATTTAAACGTCGATGTCAGAAACACGTATTGATATTTAAGGGTGGTTCCGGGGTGGTCTCTCTGGCAGTGATCGCGAGCACCCTTCCACCATCACCGGCATTTCGTGCACTTGGGCAGTCCCTTTTAAAGTGTCCCGTTTCGCCGCACTGGTAACAGGCTGGGCTAACTCCAGTGCCGGGGACCTGGTTGATGGGTCGTGCTGGTGCCTTACAGAAACGGACAGTGTGCCCCTTTCTGTTGCAGTTTTTGCAATGCATCTCTCGGCAAGCCCCAGTGTGATGGAAGTTACACTCGTTGCATTTCAGAAGGGTTCCAGCGTATCGATTTATGGGTGCTGGCGTGGCGTGGGTTGTGGCAGCATGAACAGCAACGCTCTGTTGCTTCTTAGTGAAGTCCTGGGTTGGTTGGTCCTTTTTGTTGTCCCCGAACTTCCTTTTGTTGTTTCCTCCTCTTGCTTGATCCAGGGTGGTTGTCGCCGTGTCATGGCTGCCACGATGGTCAATGAGTTGTTGTGCCAATTCCTTGGCACTCTCAAAGGTAGTTGGTCTTGAGGCCAACACGCTATCTTGAGTTTTGGAGGACAATCCCCAGAGGTATCGCTCCAACTTTTTGTCTTCCGGGGTGACCATAGCGGGACAAAGGAGTGCTAGGTCACAGAATTGGGCGGTATAAGTTGCAAGGTCAGAGCCTGTCATTTTGAGATTCCACAGTTCTTGCTCTAGCTTTTGCACCTCGCCCCTTGGGCAATACTCTTTCAGCATCCTTGCCTTCAAGTCCTCCCAACTCATCTAGTTAGCCACTGTAAGCGTCAGTGACTTAACGTGGCCGTTCCACCACGTAAGGGCCCGACCGGAGAAAGTGCGAGCTGCGAATTTGACCTTGTTCTCTTCGGGGCACGCACAGATTTCGAAGACAGATTCGGTCTTCTCGAACCATTGCATCAAATCGATGACTCCCCCGCTACCGTTGAACGGATCGGGTTTACCATTGGTGAAGTCCTTAAAGGAGCATTCTCTAGAACGCCCTTGGCTATCTCCTTGAGTGGAGTTATTAGTACCGCTCCCTGCCCGTCCTGTACCATCAGTGCTGATTTGGGACATAGCAGCTGCCACCGCGGCCGTGACCGCAGCTTGGAACATAACAGGATCATATTGGGGAGGCGGCGGTGGTGGATTTGTTTGCGTTCCGCTAGTGCGTCTAACGGACCTTCGAGGCGGCATCTTTCTGTTATAGAATTTCAAAGACGAAATGAGTATAAGTCTTTTAGTATTGGTTATTAGTCGGGCGTCGTAAAAACTAGGTTATTAGTTTTCAAGTATAGTATTTCTCGATTCTTCGAATGTGGAAAACAATTCATAACAGAGGTCTATATAAATAAACTTATGAATTTAGTAGAAATGACTCGATTGTAATCTTGTGATTTGTTCCATGCCCGATCCACCCCTAAGATCACCCAATGTATACCAGTTGTGTGTAATTAAGGTCCGATAGGCCGTTGAACTTAATGAGTCTGCCCTAAGCCCACAACCAAACAAGGAACATGACCTAAGGTGGACTTACCATTTCTAAGCCGACCGTCTCTTAATTACACATAACCTTGAGGTATATATCAAGTAATCTTAGAGTTGCCATAAGAAAATTGTTTGTAATAACAGGTTATGAAATATGTAGTAAACTCCCACTGAAATAAAATGCATGCCAATTTTTTATTGATATACATTGGTTATATCCTTACCCTTTATATACACACGTAATAAATTTCGCACTTTACTGAACTATTCTCGGTGTTTCTGCTAACGTCCCTGAGGCGGAGTTATGGTAGTGGGTAGAAGTGGGTTTTGTACGGGCGTTAAGATTTACCCATTACGTTGCTCGCGCGAGAATAGGGGTAGAAGACATAATTAATAGACGTCTAATCCTATAATTACTTATAGGGGGTGATCCTTATCAGTCATGTCTATAATCACCTAGTGCATACCAGTTATACATAATCTGAGATGGAATAGACCTTCGGATAAATGACTCTACTCTAAGTCCACAACCAAACAAGGAACAAGAAGTAGAGCAATAGTCATAGATTCTGAGTCTATAATATCTCTAATTATGTATAACCTTAGCGTATGCACTCAGTCATTATAGACCAACTAATATGGGTCTTTAGTTTTCACATAAGTTGGTTATAGTATCACCAAATACTCCTATAGTATTTTAATGTTTGTCTTATGTTTTCGATATTTGTTTGTAGATAGAGTTGGTAAGTTTTTAGACTTGTTGCAACGCCACAACCATTCCCGGGCATATGCTAATCACTTCTGGGTCAGACATAGTTGATCAGGCTATGTCATTCCCAGACCTGACTATACATCCCTAAGCCTACTTGTGCCATTCAACAATCATTACTTTTGTTTTGTTCTAGAATGATGCTGACCTTAGTATGTATGCATGCATGTATACTTTTAACAAGAAACTATTTATTTCTAAAAGTATACTTATTTGAAAAATGTTAAATCGGAGACCTTAGTCCCAATGCATTTATAGTTTGTATATCTTATGTGGTTCGATATACTTAGTTCACTATAAACAATGCTCTGATACCAATCTGTCACACCCCCAAACCAAGGATGGTGGAAACGTCCGGGGGTGGAGGACTTCATGTATAGTATCACAACAAGGAATATAATAGTGCTCAAAGTAAATACAACCATCATAAATATAATTGAAAAGGTTACACCATGGAATAAGTTTACATGTTTCAAAATCAATTACATTATGATGACAAAATGAAGCGTTTGACGATTTATCGTCCCATCCTCAAAATGCTGTTGGTTTTCCTGTTTCACTGATTTCCTGAGAATACAAGTAGTTTTGAAAAAGTGTCAACAATTAAGTTGGTGAGTTCATAAGAGTTTTGTTTGAGAAAGAAACCGTTTTCCTTGTAAAAGCGACAAAGTATGTTTCCAGAAAATCCAATATTTTCTTTATTAAGTGAAATGAATGCTTCTATGTTGTGCGATAATGAACCCTAGAAAGACCCATAGATTTCCTTCTATAATCGCCCAATATATATAAGTTATATAAAATTTAAGTTAAATAAACCGTCGAATATAATGGGTCTGCCCTAGGTCCACAACCAAACAAGGAACAGGAAGTAAGGCGGGCCCACCAATTCTAAGTCGATTATGACTAGATTCTTATATAACTCTAGCATATACACTTAGCAATTATAGCTGAAGTCTAACAATTCTAAACGAAATATAGTTTTAACAGAGATATGATTCCAAAGAAAATCGTATATGTTCCTTATAAAAGTTATGTGGTCCTAAATCCCAGGACCGAAAGTAAACAAGTATTTTCCATACTTAAAGATATAAAAGTGGTTCTAAATCGGCATAAAACCCTTTTTAAAGTTAGGTAGTCCTAAATCCCAGGACCGAAAATAGACAAGTATTTTACCATACTTAAAGATATAAAAGTGGTTCTAAATCGGCATAAAACCCTTTTTAAAGTTAGGTAGTCCTAAATCCCAGGACCGAAAATGAACAAGTATTTTCCCATACTTAAAGTAATTTTTGCAAGTTTAAATCGACATAAACTCGTTTAGTTTTAGAAGTAAAACCCTTTTTCAAAGTAGAATTTTCCATGTAAACTTGAATGATTGTTAACTACCTATGTGAGTCGCTATAACCATACTATGACGAGAAATAACATGCACAACGTTTTTCGGACGTTAAGATACTATGACTCTTGTCACCCGTAGACCTGCAGGTCCCACTGTAGCTAGCAGCAAGGTGTGGGGTGTCAAACCCAATATAGATCTATACACAATTATCACGCTCTCCCTACAAGAGACTCTGGTTATAACTTATAGGAATTGGGATCCCGTACTCGAACGTACGGGGAAAGAATTGCCTCACAACCTAAGTTAACTAGTTTACACATAGTTTGATATTAAAACCTCTTCCGTGGAGGAAGAAAAATCACCTTCTTTGAATAAATAGTGATACGAAATCCTTAAACTATTATTATTATAGTTTATCACGTAGGATATAAAAAACCCATTTGTTTTGAGAGTAAAACCTTTTTCATGTAGTAAAAATCCATAAACTATGCTTATTGAAGTTTATTATATGTATTCGAAATGAATGAGTAAACCTTATCATGAATGACTAAATTTCAGTTTAAGATGATAAACTAACAAGAAAATACATTCAATATTTAGAACTTATTGCTATACACTTTGCTCAACATAATACAAAGTGTTATGAAAGTTATAAGCTGTTAACTAGTTTTTAACCTTTCAGCACTGTTTTAGGAAAATCATACGAAGTCGAAAACTGAATCCGTAAATTCTGAGAGTTCACAAAATGTGTCTAGTTTGTTCATAATTTTTATTATGATTTTTGGAAGTCTTTAACTTGTGTTAAAATGTTCATATTCACAGACTGGTCCGAATTCGTTTTTGAAATGATAGGCAGTTTTGTAAAAATCACCATAAATCGTAGAAAAATCGTATGGTAATGTGCAAGTAGTACTTTTAAAGGTATGAACCTGAACTATTTGCACCTAATACAGTTTTGAAAACTAAAATGTTTAAATTGACCAAAACAGTCCGTGAATGGAGTTGAACTTTTCTGATGAAGGCTGTTAAATGAGTTTAGTTGAGTTCTTGGTGTTTTAACTTGTATTCCCCCCCTTAAAACTTATGAAAAACATGAGAAGATAGGGGTATGAACTCACCTTGAGTGATTTCAGTAGATGGATGATGGAGAAAAGAAGTGCTCAACTCAAGAACAATTGGGAGGTGCTTGAAGATTTGAAGATCTAACACAAATATGACGATATTTGTGTAAGAAATCTATGATTTGGATGAAAGATAGTAGAATATCTAAGTGTGGGAGGAAGATACTTACCAAATGTGGAGGAAAAACCCAAGACCAGCCTTTGAATCTCGAATTTTTAGAGAGAGAAAGTGGAAGAGAGGTGTTTGTTCTTCTTAAGAAAGAGTGAATAAAGTGGGAGGAGAGGGGAGGATATCTCCAGCTTTTGTTCAACATTATGGCTGAAAAAGAGTGGGAAAAGGACAATGATTGACTAGGAATGGGTGAATAGTGACTAGGGGTTGTACTATGAAGGTATGGGGAGGTTGTTTGTGTCCTTGTTCAAAGGATAAGTCAACACTCCTCCTAAATATCTTACCAACTAGATTTTATTCTTAGACAAAGATTTTCCCCAAAATATAATTAAAATATGAATATTTGGGGTTTATTATGTTAAAATACGAGTTTGGGTGAAAATCCCGCGTTAAAATCTCGAAAAACGGGCTCAAAACGCTAAAAATATTGAAAACCGGGTAGGATTTGCTGAAATCCGAACTTCAGGGCCGAAGGTGCGCAGGTTCGGCTCCTTAGGAGCATAGAACCGAAGGCGAGGCTCGGTTGTGCATGGGAACCGAGAGGTCTCGCAGGCTGCTCGTCAGAAGGGACCGAGAGTGGAGGGGTTCGGATGTGCAGGTGCTTCTCGGACCGAAAGTGAGAAGTCTTCTCGGACCGAAGGTAAGAAGGGAAGAGCCGAAAGTCAGGTCTCGGTTCTGATTAGTCAGGGGACCGAAATAGACCGGCCGCTCGGTCCATTTCGGTTGAGAGGGTTTCGGTTCTCAGGAGGTTTGGCTCTAAGAGGTTCGGCTCCTAAGAGGTTCGGCTCCTAAGAGGAGTTTCGGTTCCTAAGAGGAGTTTCTGCTCCTTAAGGCTGTTTTTCGTGTAGACTTCCGTTTTCGAGCTGTTTTCGTCAAATTCGAGGGTCGGGATTCCCCGAGTGATTATAAAAAGTTGAGAGAGATTTTGAGAGAGATTTGTCATACTTGGAGAGATTTGGGATACTTAGAGAGATTTGGGAGAGATTTGACATTCTTAGAGAGATTTCTCATACAGAGAGAAATTTGGGAGAGATTTAACATATTTGGAGAGATTTGGCATACTTAGAGAAAGATTTGGGAGAAATTTCACATACTTGGAGAGATTTAGGTAAGATTTGACATTCTTGGAGAGATTTCTCATACAGAGAGAGATTTGGGAGAGATTTCACATACTTGGAGAGATTTGGGAGAGATTGGACATTCTTGGAGAGATTTCTCATACAGAGAGAGATTTGGGAGAGATTTCACATACTTGGAGAGATTTGGGAGAGATTACACACACTTGTAGCGATTTCTCCTACTTAGAGAGTTTTGGGAGAGTTAGAGTGAAAGAGATTGGGAGAGACTTCTTTTGTGACCTTTTTGAGTGTTTGGCTTCACAGCGCAAGGTTTGTACATCCCGTTAAGTCTCGTTATGATTGTTATATGCCCCTGAGGGTTATGGAATAATGTTTTATCAAGTAGTTTCATCACTTACCCTGATTAGGGTTTAGAATTTCCGAACACGTGAAAACTCTAAGTGATACTTTGTATTAAGATTGCGAGTTGTTCAATAAGAAACATAATGGAAACCCTAATGTACAAGGGTTAGATGAGTTGACCGGTTTGACTTGTTGTCTTTAGTTGACTTTGACTTGGCCAAAACTTGACAGTTGTCACAGAATCATTCCCTTCCAAGGAGAGACCTTTAATAACACGCGATCCCCGACTTGAAATTCTAATGGCTTTCGCCGCTTGTCGACATAGCTCTTCTGTCGGTCTCGCGATGCTTGAAGTCTAGCTTTGATTTAGATTATCTTTTCGGTCGTTTCACGGATGATTTCGCGTCCTGTAAGAGCACTGGCCGACGATTGCCCTTTTGCTAGTTGAGTGTCACCCTACTCGGCCCAACATAGGGGCGATCTGCATTTACGACCATAGAGAGCCTCGAAGGGAGCAACCTTGATGCTCGTGTGATAACTGTTGTTATAGGAGAATTCGATCAGAGGCAAGTGGGCATCCCATGATTTGCTGAAGTCAATCACGCAAGCTCGGAGCATATCCTCGAGTGTCTGGATGGTACCCTCACTCTGACCATCCGTCTGTGGGTGGTAGGCAGTGCTCATATCTAGCTGTGTTCCCATTGCCTTATGAAGAGATTGCCAGAATCTTGAAGTGAATTTGCTATCTCGATCCGAGATAATAGATACTGGCACTCCATGGAGTCTCACGACCTCCTTGATGTAGATTCGGGTAAGCTTTTCCATCTTGTAGGATTATTTTATTGGCAGGAAATGAGCTGATTTTGTTAATCTATCGATGATTACCCAGATAACATCCAATCCGTTTGCTGTCTTTGGCAATTTGGTCACGAAGTCCATAGTAATCCTTTCCCATTTCCACTCGAGTATCACTACTTGTTGCAATAGTCCCGAGGGCTTTTGGTATTCCACTTTCACTTTGGCGCAAGTAAGACACTTGCCCACGAAAGTGGCTATCTCTGCCTTCATATTAGGCCACCAATAATGTTGCTTGATATCCAATACTTTTTATCTGACCCCGGAAGAATAGAATATCGCGTTTTGTGGGCTTCATACATGATTACCTCTCTGAATCCCCCTATATTGGGAACCCAGATTCTATTCATGAAGTAGTGAGTTCCGTCGTCTTTAACTTCCGGCTCCTTCTCCATTCCACATAGTGATTCACTAGCGACATTCTCCGGCTTCAATGCGTCCAATTGGGCTTCCTTGATTTGTAAGGCTAGATGAGATTGGATGGTGATTGATAGAGTGTTCACACGACGACTTGAATACTCCTTTCGGCTCAGGGCATCGGCTACCACGTTAGCCTTGCCTGGATGGTATTTGATCTCACACTCATAATCATTTAACAGTTCAACCCATCTCCGCTGCCTCATATTTAGTTCTTTTTTATTTAGAATGTGCTGGAGGCTTTTATGGTCTGTAAAGATGGTGTACTTGGTACCATATAGGTAGTGCCTCCAAATTTTCAAGGCGAAGACCACCGCCCCCAGTTCGAGATCATGCATGGTATAATTTATTTCATGTGTTTTCAGTTGTCTGGATGCATATGCAATTACCTTCCCGCGTTGCATAAGGACACAACCTAAACCTTGATTCGAAGCATCACAGTAAACTATGAAGTCTTCGGTTCCCTCCGGTAAGGATAGCACTGGAGCGCTACAGAGGGATTGCCTCAAGGTTTGGAAGGCAATCTCTTGCTTCTCGGTCCAGTTGAAGGGTACGCCTTTTTGTGTCAATGTGGTGAGGGGTTTGGCTATCTTGGAAAAGTTGTGAATGAATCTTCGGTAGTAGCCTGCAAGACCCAAGAATTGGCGAATTTCTGTTGGCGTTTTCTGGAATTGCCCAGCCTTCGATGACCTTGACCTTGGAGGGATCTACATGAATTTCTTCCTTGCTGACAACATGTCCCAATAAATTTACATTGCAGATCCAAAATTCACATTTGGAGAGTTTCGCATACAATTTTTCAGCCCGCAGGGTCTCTAAGATCTGTCGGAGATGTTGGCTATGATCTTCTTCGCTTCGAGAGTATACGAGAATATCATCGATGAAAACGATCAGGAATTTGTCAAGGAATGGGCGGCAGACTCGATTCATGAGGTCCATAAATGCAGCGGGGGCATTTGTTAGACCGAAGGGCATCACGACAAATTCGTAATGACCATAACGAGTTCGGAAAGCAGTCTTAGGAATGTCCTCATCTCAGACTTTGAGTTGATGATAACCGGATCTCAGATCTATCTTTGAAAAGTAACTAGCCCCTTGAAGCTGGTCAAATAGATCATCAATTTGTGGAAGTGGATAGCGGTTTTTGATGGTGAGCTTATTTAATTCCCTATAGTCGATGCACATCCTGAAGGATCCGTCTTTCTTTTTAACGAAAAGAACCGGAGCTCCCCATGGAGAGAAGCTTGGTCTTATGAATCCTTTATTCAAGAGTTCACTTAGTTGGCTTGACAATTCTTGCATTTCAGCAGGAGCCAACCTATAGGGTAATTTGGCGAATGGAGTGGCTCCAGGCACTAGGTCGATTCAAAATTCGATTTGTCGTTCTGGGGGTATTCCCGGAAGATCTTCAGGAAACACATCCGGGAAGTCACATGCCACTGGAATATTTTGAATGTTCACTTCCTCTTTGGTTTTATCCACCACATGAGCAAGGAATGCGTAGTTCTTCTTTTATAGACACTTTTGTGTCTTAATACATGAGATAAGGCGAAGGTTTGCTCCGGGTTTATCTCCATAGATTATTAGGGTTTCATGGTTGGGAAGATGAAGGGGAACGACCTTATCGTGACACATAATATCGACATGATGGGGGCTTAACCAATCCATGCCAATTATCACATCAAAACTCCTAATATTTACAAGCATCAAATCCATTTTGAAAGTGTGGTTGTTTAATGTTATCGTGCACCCTACATAGATTTCTTTAGCTGATTCTGTTTTCCCATTAGCCATTTCCACTGTGAAGGTTTCACTGAGCTTCTGGGGTTGTTGATTTAGCAAGTATTTGAATTTATTACCAACAAAACTTCGCTCCGCCCCACTATCAAATAAGATGCATGCATACGAGTTGTTAAGTAGGAATGTACCGGTGACAACGGCTGGATCCTGCACTGCTTCACCCTGACCCATTGTCAGCACTCTCCCTGCTGCTCCCGCCCCTTGATTGTTTGCGTTAGGGCAATTTCGCCTGAAATGCCCAGTTTTCCCACATCCGTAATAGGTATAACTGGCCCCAGCATTGTTGTTGTTGTTATTTTTGCTGTTGTTGTTGTTGGCATCTGGTTTTGTTGAAGCTGAGCCCTACAATATTTTGTTGTATGGCATTTCCGGTTGCACCTCGTGCAATTCATCTCTCTGCATTCCCCATGATAGTGGAAATTTCATTTGTTACATTTGGGGAGATTTCCTGAGTACTGCTTTGGGGCATTAGCATGGATGAGGCTGGAGCATGTGGTGTGGTGGTAGCTTGTGTTGCAGCATGAACAGTCACCGTTTGTTGGTTCTTAGATGATTCCGAGTTTTGCTTCCCCTTTCGCTTGGTCTTTTTCCCTTTCTTGTTCTCACCTTCCTTCTTAAACTCCGCTTCTACTATTTTGGCACCCTTATTGTTGCCATGATCATACAATTTCTTGGCCAACCTCTTGGCGCTGTTGAACGTCTCAGGGTTTGCCGCAATGACATTCCCTTGGATAGGTGCAGTCAATCCCCATATAAATCTCTCGATCTTTTTCCCTTCTGAGGTAATCATTCCGGGACACAGAAGAGATGGCTCACTAAACTTGGTTATGTGTGCATCGATATCGGAGTTTTGAACCGTGAGGTTCCACAATTCTTGTTCCATCTTCTGAATTTCGCCTATTGGACAGTATTCAGCCAACATCATTTCTTTGAGCTCTTCCCATGGCAACGCGTTCGCCACCGGGAGTGTCATGGCCTCTATGTGGCCATTCCACCAGGAGAGAGCTTGATCAATGAATGTGCAGGCTGTGAACTTGACCTTGCATCCATCTGGGCACCCGCAGATTTCAAAAACGGATTCCACTTTTTCAATCCAACGCTTAAGGGCTATCACGCCTCCTGTTCCATCAAAGGTTCGAGGTTTGGCGTTGGTGAAATCCTTATAGGTGCAGGTTCGCGTGGTTTCGTGGTTTGTCCCTTGATTTGTGCTTCTGACTCCATGTCTGTTGCCTTCTCCGTTGTTTCCATTGCGAATTTACGCAAGCGTTGCAGTGACTGCAGCGGACACTGCTGCTTGGAATGCAACCGAGTTTATCTCCGGCGGGGTTAGTGTTGCGTTGTTTCCACGGTTGGGTCTTTGAGGCAACTATCTGTCAAAGACCGGAAAGATCTTGAGTGCCTAATTGTATTCCGAGTTTAGAATTTCATAGACCCAGTGTACCGAGTGTGTGTTTAAGTGATTCCATGCATTAACATAAAATAAGGAAATAAAACACATGGCACATAACAACATCATGATAAAAACATAAAGCATTTTCATTAATACTAATTGTTTTAATACATGAAAATTTTCCAGAAGGCATACAGTACATGGAGAAATATAAAATCCGGTAGCATGACGGCCCTATGAGTAGTGTGATCACTTAAACATAGAGTCGATAGTACATAAAGTGGCATACATATAAAAGGAAACTATACTTGTGAATGAGGGAGTGAATCCTAATCACGACGAGATGCGTCACGAGGTGGTGCTGAGGAAGTGGATGAACCCTGAAGTCTAGCCAGGTGGCACTCGGCGTCCTGTAGTCGGGATTCCAACGCTGCCTGACGCATCTGGTAGTCCCTGACTACCTCGTGCGTCATCCTCTCCGTACGCTCCATCACGACTCTCATGGCCAGCATTTGGCCAGCGGTCGCCTGCGCCTACTGGCCGATATCGCGAGTCCTCCTCACTATTACTGGCAAGGCCCGATCGGCGGGTCCACCGTGACTCAGATCGTAAAAGTTCTGATCCATACCAAACGGGGGTCGCATCCCCTGCTGACGGCTCCATCTCCAAATGTCGTGTGCCCATGGGGGCGTAGGTCTGTTGGGGCCCATCCGGTGTGGGGGAACCCTGGCCATGTGCAGAGGGTTGATGACTTCGGATCCTGTGTACGAGTCATCGAAGTCGCTGCCCTACGCCTCTTCCTCGTCCGAGTCGGCTACTGGTTCTACCGGTCCTTCCTTAGGCTCGTCTTGCGGTTCTTCTTCGGGTTCTTCCTCGGGCTCCTCTTCCGGTTCTTCTCCGGGTTCTAGCCATCCACCATTTCCCTGATTGGGGAAATATGGATCTCCAGGGTGATGAAATCCAACCATGAAGTCTGCACGAGGGGTGTAAGACGTAGTAGAAATTTTAATCACGTATGCATATAGTATTTCCAAATACTCCTATAGTATTTTAATTATTTATGTGTGAATTCCTGCGAAGTTTCGGGTATGAGGTAAGTTTTCTAGGTCAATTTCCTGCCATAATTACTCCCAAACACATGTTAATTATATTTTGAATAAATATAGTTGATGAGACTATATTTACCCCCAATATAACCACAACGCTGCCCAGGTTTAATCATAGCATTCCATTTTCTCTAGAGACTTTTAATGTTATAGTTTTAATGTATGCATTTTTTTCAGAGTGTTTTAGTCCCATTGTATTTTATAGTTGCATATCATGTGTGGTTAGATATGCTAGTTCACTATAAACAATGCTCTGATGTCAACCTGTCACACCCCCAAACCAGACGGCGGAAACGTCCGGGGGCTCTTTTGACTATCAATTGAAATATCATCACAATGAATATACATGAAACATAACACAATCATCACCAACATTACATATAACAACTGGCATTGTTCACATCAAGTACATTGTTTTACATTACATAATCCGAAGACATAAGTTGTACGAAAATTGACATATGCATAAAAGACATCCCAAAATACTGTCGACGATTCTTCATCTTAACGATTACCTGAGAATACAAGTTATTTTGAAAACGGTCAACATATAAAATGTTGGTGAGTTCATAAGTATGTTTGAATAAAATGTTGGACTAGTGTCTAAGCCCGTAACTATATTTGGTAAGTATTTGACCCGGTTGTGCATGGTCCTTTTGGGTTGCCTTCACCATAGCAACTTGACAGGATGATTTATGAAGAGAGAGAAGATATTATTATATTAATATATTATGAGAATAATATATTGAAGGAATAATTATATTATTTAATTAATATTAGTCATAGATTAATTAGGAATTAATTTGGTGACTAAAAGAGATTAATTAAATAAAGGGGACTGGAACTGTCAATTGTGTGATAGTTGGTTTTTGGGCTATGGATCCTTATGGATTATAGGGTGGACGAAATTAAGGTGTATGGACTCCTTAAATTCGTCCAAGCCTCAATCTAGAAGGATCTTTATTGCTTAGGGCCTAAGTTATTCCATTAGGGTTTTGGGTGAAACCCTAGAAGCTCACGGTATAAATAAACCCCTTGGGTTGTGGAAATCGGCCACCTTGCTTCCTTGGCAACCCTAGAGCTGATTTCTACTTCTCTCTCCTCTCTCCAAATCATCCTCTTGCTAGTTGGTGTTTGTAAGCCATTAGAGGAGTGACAATTGTTACTCTAAGCTCCAAGAACAAGAAGATTCAAGCAAGCAACTAAAGGTAATCATCTCGATCTGAATTATTGTATCAAACTTGAATTGTTTACACTAGATCTAAGGTTTGCAAGTCTTGGATACATTGCATGTTCAATTAGAGAAACCTAGATCCAAGCATTAGGGTTTGCATGTGCACATAGGAAAGTTCTTATGGCTCAAACCCATCAGTGGTATCAGAGCTTTGATTAATTTCTATTGAATTGATGCATTGTTTGATTGTTCTTGCCTTGAAAAACTCGTATTTTGTGCCCCTGACTGACAGACTCGGCGAGTCCCATTGTGGACTCGACGAGTAGTATGAACTCGACGAGTCCATAAGGGGACTCGGCGAGTCGGAGCGTCTGTCAGAGTGATTTTCGGGATTTCTTGCTGTTTTGCTTGAGGAAACTTGCCTAAATCGTTTTGGTTCATTAAAATCCGAATTTTATCATCCTTTTGTCAATATCCTCATCAAAACAAAAGATAATTACCAATTGTTTAAATAATAATTTCCTTATTTGATAATAATTGATTATTTGAATTAATTGTTGAATTGTCTTGCAAGTAATTTTGACTAGGTCAAATTTAGATAATCATTAAATTAATTGTTTAATTCATATTATTTGCTATTTGATCCTTCATGTTTTGAAAAGTTCAAAACTTGTCCTCAAGTTTTGAAATTTAAGTTTTGTGATTAAAAGTTTTAATTTGAACCATTTAAATTTCAAACCTTAGAATTTTACAAGTTTTAAAATTCAACCTTACATTTATAATATTATAAGATATATATGTATAACTTGAATGCTAGTCTTACCGTTAGTAGGCCTCATTCACGAAGCCGGTCTATAAGGAGGGTATAAGGTTATGGCCTATAAAATGGCCGTTTAATGGGTGTCCATTCTCACCCACCGCTTCCTTGATTGGTGGAGGGTCGTTAGCCGAACGGGTAGGATAGGGCAAACCTTTCATCATTAAAAGTATAATGAATCTATATAAAGTAACTAAATGTTTTTACAAAATTCCCAATCTTAGTTACTTTAGGCAAAAGTGAATTTGATGCAATTCCATGAAATTACACTTTGTACCCTTGCTAAGACGTTAATGGAGCGTGTGTGGTTAACCAACACATTAATTGGGTTCTAAGCATAGGTGGCAAAGGGTGACTCATTGTTTGTCATAGTTCAATGGAGCGTGTGTGGTTAACCGGCACATCAAATAGGTGACTGTAACAATAAGGGCACCATGTACATTTGCATGGTTATTCACTCCCACTTTGTGATCCTCGGCATCCCAGTCACAAACTAGAGGGGCATATCGAGATTTAAACATGCCATTGAAAAGTTCAATGAATCTCAAAGTATCTAGGAGTTTTCAATACATTTAAAACCTAATTTCCTTTTCGATTTTCATGGTGGAGAATTAGTGAATCGACATTCACTTGCCTTCAAATTATTTACTTGTTAGATTACGACATCCATTTTCTAATTTGTGAATAATGTTGTTGGTTCCTAGCCCTAATTTCTCATTTGGGTGATTAATTGGGGAAATTCATTTCTAATCAACTATGTTCTTTTTCCTTTTCAGATGTCGAACACAAACAACAACGCTTATGGGTCAAACTCCTCTGGTTCATTCTCACTCATGAACTTGTGTGGGAAAGTGATCTTTGATGAGACCAATTTCAATAATTAGATCCGCAACATTCGCATGGTCACTCGCTACGAGGACAAAGAATATGTCCTCGATGAGAAGCTAAAGGAGATTGACATCGAAACTGCTACCGCCGAAGAGATCGTGGCCTATGAGGCCCACGAGCGTGATGCCACGAAAGTCCATTGCATCATGCTAGCGACTATGACTGCTGAACTCCAGAAGTCCTACGAGGACAAGTACCCCTATGAGATGCATCAGGATCTGCTGGAACGCTACCACCAGAGCGCTAGGCAAGAGAGGTACGAGATCATCAATTCGATGATCACTACCAAAATAGGTAATGGAGAGTCCCTTACCGCTCATCTGCAAAATATGCAGAGATATGTCGATCGCCTGCTGAAGTTGAATGTGAACTTCGATGAAGAGCTGGCAATTGACATCATCCTTCACTCATTGCCTTCCTGCTATAGCCAGTTCTGCATGACCTACCACATGAATAAGGAAGAGGTCTCCTTGAGCAAGCTCCAGGGCTTGTTGAGGACTGCTGAGAGAAACTTCAAAGATAAATTTGTTGCATCACCTCCAACTCCAGCTACTGCCCCTGTCTTGGCAATAGGGCAAGGGAAGGGTAAGAAGAGGAAGGCTCCCTCAAGGGGCCACCACAAGGGAAAGTCCCATGATGACACCTCTTCTAGTGGAACCAAAGTTGGTTCTGCTAAACCCAACTCTAACCCAAAGGAGGCAGAGTGCCACCACTGCCACAAGATAGGGCATTGGAAGAGAAGCTGCCCAGAATATCTGTAGGCCATCAAGGATGGAAAGATCAAGCCATCTTTCGCAGATATTTACACAATTAAATCTAATAATTTATCACATGCTACTTCTTGGGTTCTTGATACAGGATGTGGTTTTCACATATGTTCTGATTTGCAGGGACTAAAAAGAAATAGGGATGTGGAGCATGGAAGGATGAATCTGATCATGGGAAACAGAAGATCGTCGCCTGTGACCAAGATTGGAGTTTACTCCTTAGTGCTTAGAAACGGATTAGATTTAAATTTGAATAATTGTTGCTATTCACCAGATATGGCTAGAAACATCATTTCATTTCATGGTTTATATAGAAAAGGTTTTAGATATTCATTTGATAATGAAAAGGGTTCTATTTATGCTTATTTTAATAATGTTTTATATTTTGAAGCATTGCCTTGTAATGGGATATATGAAACTGTGATGGTTGTAGATAACTTAGGAAATGATGTGTTGTGTGTGGATTCTTCCAATAGTATGGATAAAGCATGCTTGTGGCATTGTCGTCTTGGACATGTCAACAAGAAACGCATAGCCCAACTCCAAAAGGATGGAGTGTTGGAGTCATTCGACCTTAGGGACGATGACGTGTGCGAGTCTTGTTTACTTGGAAAGATGACCAAGTCACCCTTCACTAGCACTTGTGCGAGGTGTGAGGGTTTATTGGATCTCATACATACAGATGTATGTGGACCCTTTAGATCCACCACAAGGGATGCAAATCGCTTCTATGTGACTTTCACAGACGATTATAGCAGATATGGGTATATCTACTTAATCAAGCACAAGTAAGAAACCTTTGAAAGGTTCAAAGAGTTTAAACAAGAAGTGGAGAATCAGTTGGGCAGGAAAATCAAGATTATCTGATCGAGGTGGAGAGTACCTAAGTCTTGAATTCCACGACTACCTCAAGGAATGCGGAATAGTTTTGTAATTGACGCCACCTAGGACACCACAATTGAATAGTGTAGCTGAGAGGCGTAATCGAAACTTGTTAGACATGGTTCGTTCCATGATGAGTCGTGCTTCACTACCTATCTCATTCTGGGGGTATGCCTTAGAGACTGCCGCCCATATCCTTAACTTAGTCCCTACGAAGAAGGTTGCCAAAACACCTCACGAAATGTGGACAGGGATGGCTCCCTCGTTGGCACACATCAAGGTTTGGGGTTTTCCGAGAGCGAGAACTCATAAGCCAATGAGACAGTGGGAGGCAAATCGAGCTTGAAGAGCTTCAAGAGTCGAACGAGGAAGGAACCTCTAACACCGACGCTCAACCCGAGGAGGAAACTCTGGTTGAACCAATTGACGAGTCCTTACCTCTTAGACGTTTCGAAAGAGTTAGTGTTCCACCCCAGTTTTATGGTTTTCATATTACTATGGAAGGGAATACATTCATTAGTGATAGTACACTAGTGAATCTGGACGAACCTAACAGCTATAAGGAAGCCATGGCAGGCCCAAAGTCTGCGAAATGGAAAGAGGCTATGGATGGCGAGATCTAGTCCATGTATGACAACCAAGTTTGGAATTTGGTTGACAATGTACCAGGTCGTAAGACGGTCGGGTGCAAGTGGATCTTCAAGAAGAAGACTGACGTGGATGGAAATGTACACACTTACAAGGCGCGATTGGCTGCGAAGGGTTTCACTCAAACTCCTGGAGTTGACTACGACGAAACCTTCTCACCAGTTGCAAAGATAAAGTCTATCAGGGTGATGCTGGCCATTGCTGCATTTCATGACTATGAAATATGGCAAATGGATGTCAAAATCGCTTTCCTTAATGGGAAGTTGGCTGAGGATGTTTACATGGCTCAGCCAGATGGTTTTGTCAATGCGAAGCATCCCAATAGAGTGTGTAAGCTTGAGAAGTCCATTTATGGACTTAAGCAAGCATCTCGCAGATGGAATCTTTGTTTTGATGAGAAGGTCAAAGAGTTTGGTTTTTTGCGAAGCGAAGATGAATCATGTGTATATGTCAAGGCCAGTGGGAGTGTAGTTAGCTTCCTCGTATTGTATGTCGACGACATACTACTCATAGGAAACGACATCCCGACACTGCAGGAGGTTAAATCCTGGCTCAGGAAGTGCTTCGCTATGAAGGACCTCGGAGAGGCTTCCTATATTTTGGGAATAAGGATAGTGAGAAACAGAAGTAAAAGACTAATAGGACTTAGTCAGAATACTTACTTGGACAAGGTACTAAAACGTTTTAGTATGGAGAATTCAAAGAAAGGGGAGCTACCAATGCAAAGTAATGCCAAGTTGAGTAAGACTCAAAGTCCGAGTACCGAAGTCGAGATAGTAGAAATGAACCGAGTACCATACACTTCCGCAGTTGGCTCAATCATGTATGCTATGACTTGTACTCGCCCTGATGTGGCCTTCGCCTTGAGCATGGTCAGCAGATATCAAGGGAACCCTGGCAGAGCGCATTGGATCGCAGTCAAGAATATTCTTAAGTACCTTCGGAGGACCAAGGAATGGTTTCTAGTCTTCGGTGGGAGTGATGATTTAAAGGTGCGAGGGGTACAGTGACGCCAGTTTTCAAACCGACAGGGACAACTATAGTTCGCAGTCGGGCTGGGTCTTTACCCTCAATGGAGGAGCAGTAACTTGGAAAAGTTCCAAACAGGAGACCGTTGCTGATTCAACGTGCGAATCAGAGTATACAGCGGCAAGCGAAGCGTCAAAGGAGGCAATATGGTTGAAGAACTTCATTGGAGACCTTGGAGTTGTGCCGGCCATAAAGGAGCCTATGGAAATTTTCTGTGATAATGAAGGAGCGGTTGCCTTGACCAAGGAACCAAGGGATCACGGTAGATCTTGATATATCGACAGAAAATATCACTTTATTCGACATCGGGTGGAAGAAGGACTCCTCGTAGTGAAGAGGGTATCATCAGAGGATAACCCAGCAGATCCGCTTATGAAGGGACTGAGCAGGGTTAAGCACTTGCAGCACATTATGAGCATTGGGGTGAAGGACGATATTAGTTTAGATTAGATAGTTTAGAGACGTGTAATAGATAAATTGTTATTAACATTCGATGATTAAATAAAAGAGTATTATTTATTAGTAATGTTATTGTCTTATGTTAATTATTTACCTATTGTTTCATTTTGCATGTTTTGACTTCCTGAATAATTGAGTTATTTGATAATAATCGAATTATTTGAACGGTCCACAGTCGTTCATATGTTGGAAGTAGGTATGAATGAAGGCTGTCATGAATTGGTGTGTAGAGTGTCTAAAGTATATTAGACATAGCAAAAGTTTGCTACAACGTTCATGAGTGCTTATGAATTTGATTTGAGCATTGTAATAAACCCACACTTGCTGGAATCACTTCATGGAATTTATCACAAGTGATCGCAAGATGGTAATATCATATGGTCTTAAAACCTAGATATATGGTTTATTGTTTGCTAATTGGTTGTGCATTGATAATGTGTAAACGCATCAATAACTTGATGTTATAAGACACATTGTTGTGTATGATTTGATTAATGGATAATAAATGCATATAAGTTGAAGTTTATCTGTTCCTTTTATCCTAAGAGGGTAAAAGCGATATCAGGGCCCCTCGATGATTTGATTTGATTTATGTGCCGGGCCCGGTCAGGACGGTATTGATGTGTTCAAATAAGTTCTATGTCAAATGAATATGAGATCTAGAAACCAAATGCTGGACAATGAGTATGACAATGTTCCATGTAATTGTCCGCACGTTATCTAGAATAGAGGATTATACGATCCCTTATCTAAAGGACAGGTTATTGATAAGATCAGATTTTGACAGCATCTTTGAGAGCTACGATTGCTAATCGGATTGTGCTTGCATTTGTAGTTACTAGACTTATCCAAGTGGGAGACTGTTGGATTAGTGTCTAAGCCCGTAACTATATTTGGTAAGTATTTGATCTGGTTGTGCATGGTCCTTTTGGGTTGCCTTCACCATAGCAACTTGACAGGATGATTTATGAAGAGAGAGAAGATATTATTATATTAATATATTATGAGAATAATATATTGAAGGAATAATTATATTATTTAATTAATATTAGTCACAGATTAATTAGGAATTAATTTGGTGACTAAAAGAGATTAATTAAATAAAGGGGACTGGAACTGTCAATTGTGTGATAGTTGGTTTTTGGGCTATGGATCCTTATGGATTATAGGGTGGACGAAATTAAGGTGTATGGACTCCTTAAATTCGTCCAAGCCTCAATCTAGAAGGATCTTTGGATTGCTTAGGGCCTAAGTTATTCCATTATGGTTTTGGGTGAAACCCTAGAAGCTCACAGTATAAATAAACCCCTTGGGTTGTCGAAATCGGCCACCTTGCTTCCTTGGCAACCCTACAACCGATTTTTACTTCTCTCTCCTCTCTCCAAATCATCCTCTTGCTAGTTGGTGTTTGTAAGCCATTAGAGGAGTGACAATTGTGACTCTAAGCACCAAGAACAAGAAGATTCAAGCAAGCAACTAAATGTAATCATCTAGATCTGAATTATTGTATCAAATTTGAATTGTTTACACTAGATCTAAGGTTTGCAATTCTTGGATACATTGCATGTTCAATTAGAGAAACCTAGATCCAAGCATTAGGGTTTGCATGTGCACATAGGAAAGTTCTTATGGCTCAAACCCATCGTAAAAGTCTTTGCATCTTTTGTTAACCCAGAAAATCTGATATTTTCTGTAAAATGTTTGAAAATGATGTGAAAATCGAGTATAAATGCATGTGTGAATTTCATAGCAGTAACATATGGGAATGCAGTTTAAATTTCTTTGTATTGCAAGTAAGTGGTAATTGAATATTAGTATTTCCCTAGAAAATCCGATATTTTCTGATTTATAATAATGTCGTGGTTCTTGTATCATCAAATAAGTTGTTTTGTATTGACACGATCGAAGGGTTAATCTCCGAAATGTTAAAATGGTATTGGATCTCTATATGAGTCGTTATAACCATGCATGATAATGACTAGATTGCCTGTCTTGGCATTTTTCCAAACGTCGGTATTTGCTCGAGGTTTTGTCGCCCTAGACTGGCCTAGTCTAGCTGTAGCGAACAACTAAGGTGTAGGGGGTCACCCCATATAAATCTATACACAAACTCCCGCTCTCCCTCTAAGAAACTCTGGTTAAAACTACAGGCTACGATTGTACACTCAAAGGTGCCAACCGACAAGTCTCACTAGATTCTCAACCTTTCACGTTTGTTATGTTTTTCACCAAGTTTAATGTTTACGTGTATGTTGTAGGTTTTCATATCCAAAGCTATGTATATAAGTGTACGAAGTTCAATAATTATGTAAAGGTATAGTTACGCTCTACTAAGCATGTGATTTTCAGTCCAAGCCCAATTAGCATGTAAATGGACCACTAAGGTCCAATAAACATGTAAGAGGGTAATTTAGGCCCAATAGGCATGTAAATGGACCACCAAGGCCCAACAACCATGTGACCCATAGCTCAGGCCCAAATTAACATGTAAATGGTCCGCAAGGCCCAATAAACATGTCATGGAAAATATTAGGCTCAATATACACTTGAATGGGCCCTTAAGGCCCATTGGCCATGTAACGTGAATATTAGGCCCAATAAAAATTGTTATCGATGTATTTCGTCCATTCGTCATTATTTCGTTGTTTGTTTTAGCTCGAGGTTTACCAAATTGATATAAAAAGTTCCTTTTTTGTAAAAACGACATTCTTGGCAAATAAGCCTCAAAATTTTCATTTAAGGCCCAAATTTTTGTAAAAATAACACTTTAGTCCATAATTTATATAAATTTGTAATTTCGTCCCAAATGTTTAGAAATTTACGGATTTAGTCCAAAAATTCATATTTTGACATTTTTGGCCCAGTTTTGCAGAAAATTACATTTTCAGCCCTTTATTTGCTTAAGGTGTCTTAGTTCATGTATTTTTACTCAATGTTGCTTAAGATGTCGAGATTTGTTAAGATCTAACACATTTTCACATAATAAACTAAGAAATCACACAAGACATGCATAAAACACATAGATCTACACATTTTACTTGTATTCTCCCCTAAAAATCATATGAAAACCGAAAACAAGGGGGTATGAACTCACCTTTGCCTTAATGTTTCGGTTTTGAAGAAGAAATGAAGAGATTTTTGGTCCTAGCAACACCTTGAAGTAGTTTTCGAGCTTATGAAGTTTCTAAGAGTGTGATCATGGAATGAAGCTATGTAAGAAGGAGTTCTTGATGTTAAAATGAAAGGAGATGTTTGTGTTTGATGTCAACTTACCAAAAGTTGAAAATACTTGATGAATACCCTTGAAACTCAAGCAAAATTTCGAGCTCTTTGATGGGAGGAGGAGAATGATTCTTGAGAGTGTGTTGGAGAGAGTTTGATGTTGTGTGTGTGTGTGTGTGGTTCTTTGCTCTCGGCCGATATATTAAGAAGAGAGGGAGAAGTGGGATCCTTGGTCATTACATGAAGGGTTAGGCATGGAGATATGAGAGGTAATGCATAGATTACCTTCATATAATACATAGGTGTCATTGCTAAAAGAATCCTTCATTAATCTCTTTCTTTTTTTTTATTTATTTAAATGGGCCGAGAGTTGAATTAGGAAGGAGAAGATGAATTATTTTGGCCCAATCTTGATCTTTAATCGAAATCATGAGGCCGATAGAGAGTTTTTGGCCCATTGGGCCTTTAGGATGGTTCACGGCCCAAATAGTATAAAAGAATGGGTTTTATGGTCCATTAGGGTTAACTGGAGTTGTTATGGCCCAATAAGGCCCAATAAGGGTAAACCAATTTATTTTGGACCCAAAATGGACCAAAATGCTAAGTTTAATGGAAGTGGATCCAATTAGAGCCTATTTAAGGGTCCTAACCCCAAAATAGTCAAATTGGAAGCTCATTGGTCCATTAGGCCCAATAAGGAGATCCTAGTCCATAATGGACTTAAACTAGGGTTCTTAGGGTTTCAGACTCTTTGTTGAATCATGAGAGGTGCCTTTAAATGAGCACTGAGTGATATTTACTTAGAGTACATGTTTTACAATAGTTGAATGATTACACGAGAATAGAATTTCCTAGCTAAAATGGTAGTTGTGACAGTTTATACACTTTAAATGCATGCTTGTGATGATTTTTTTTGTTGTTATAAAATGTTGTATGTATGAAAATTTGTTTGCCATGCTAAAAGCATTTTCACAAAAAATAACATCAAACTTGGGGTTTAGAGTTTTATATAAAAGTTTTAACATAAGATGTCAAAATTGAGTTTTTCGTTAAAAAGAGTTTTTGAATTTTATAAACTTTAAAGTAGCCAAACTTTTAAAGATATAAAAAGTTTAAAATATTTTTTAAAACTTAATCTAAACTTAATAACTCAATAATAAAAGGTTGTTTTATTAACAAAGTTAGAAACCGGTTCCAATCCGTATAACATCGAATTAAAATTGAATATAAATTTTAACCGGTAAAATTTTATATGAAATAAATTCAACTTTATGTTTTTTGTAACACTTTAAATGTACAATGAAATATTTTATGCATGAAATATTCATGACGCAAAATGTTTTAAAATGCTAGAATAATAAAACATTGATAAAAAACCATTATTTACAAAACTTCAAATCTGTGCAATCCATTTAAAAATCAATTGGGATTTTTGTGCAATTCATGTGGATTTTAGTGTCACTTTATTCATTTGAGTTGTCAAAAATAGTCAAGTTGTTCTAGTATTTGCTTATGGGATAAAGGTCACCTAACCATTTGTGAAATGTAACTCACATGTTTCTTAAATGGATGATTTGATCAATGTCTTATATGATAAAGGTCACCTAAGCATAAGAGTTTTGAGGCATAGATGGGATAAACATTCCATTTAAAAACAATGTAATGTTTTTGGATCCCACAAATCTAAGAATTACATAAGAGTTGTAATTGGTTATCGTAAGCTATCGATCAACAAAATCACTTGAGTAGTGGGTCACCCCTCAAGTTATTTTGGGTGATGTGGATATTATCTTTTGAAAATTTAATTTGAAGGGTAATTATTTTTGAAACAAATTTATATCAAAGATATTAAAATGAATCTTATTATTTTGTAGATGACTACCCCAACTGTAAACACCTCATCACTCACCATCCGATCCATCCTCGAAAAGGAAAAACTAAGTGGACCTAACTTTCTTGATTGGGTAAGACAACTAAGAATTGTCCTCAAGCTTGAGAAAAAGGACTATGTCCTTGATGAACCTATCCCAGAAGAGCTCCCAGCTAATGCTGGCAAAGCATCGAAAGATGCCCCGACAAGCATGTTAATGATTCGACCAAAGTGGCTTGCATCATGCTTGCAACTATGACTCCTGAACTTCAGAAAACTTTTGAGTTTCATGAAGAATTTGAAATGATTGAACAACTGAGAGTCATGTTTCAAGTTTAGGCTAAGAAAGAGAGGTTTGAGACCTTGAATGCTTTCATTGGTTTCAAGATGGCTAAGGGATCTTCTGTGAGTGCACATGTACTCAAAATGAAAGCTTATGTTGAGAAACTTGCCCACCTCCGATTCCCATTTGGGGATGAGCTAGCGACCAATGTGATCCTAGCCTCATTGCCTAAGCCATTTAACCAATTTTTGATGAACTTCACAATGAATGACTGTGAGAGGAGCATCAATGAGCTTCATAACATGCTCAGAAATGCTGAGGCAAACATCAATAAGTATTGGAACCATCAAGTGTTGATGATCTGTGAGGGTCAAATCTCCAAGAAGAAAACCAGTAATAATAACGGTAAGAGGAAAGGCAAAGCTGCCAACAAAGGCAAGGGTAAAGGAAAGGGTAAAGGGAAGCCTCCTTCTACTAACCCAACTCCTAAACCCAAGTCTGCTGCTGACTCTGATTGTTTTCACTGCAATGAAAAGGGACACTAGAAGCGCAACTGTCCTAAATACCTAGAGGAACTTAAGAAGATCAAGGCCAACCAGGTTGGCACCTCATGTATATATGTGATTGAATTACATGCATTCCGTACTAATTCTTGGGTATTTAATACTGGAAGTGGTACTAACATCTGCCATGATTTGCAGGGACTAAAAAATGTTAGAGAAATAAGAGATGGCGATTTGGAACTTCATGTTGGCAATGGAAATCGAGTAGCTGTCAAAGCCATAGGACAATATCAACTTTTGCTTCCAAGTGGCCTTAATCTTATTTTGAACAATTGTTGTTATGTACCTAGTATAACTAGGAATATTATCTATACTTCTCGCTTGTATGAACAAGGTTTTCGTTATAAGTTTGACTTTGATTCTGAAAAAATTTATGTGTTTAAAGATAATGTGTTCTATTTTGAAACTAGTCCCAAAAATGGAATATATGAAATCGATTTAAATGGTTCATACACAAAGGATAATTCAATGTTTAACTTAAAAAAATGACAAAGTTAGACTCAAATAAAACTTATTTATGGCATTGTCGACTTGGGCACATAAGTAAATCTCGCATTGCTAAGCTCCAAAAGGATGGGATCTTAGAGTCAACAGACTCAGAGTCTTTTGATGTATGTGAATCATGTCTATGTGGCAAGATGACTAAAGCTCCTTTTACTGGTGTTAGTGAAAGAGCTTCAGATCTATTAGGACTCATACATACTGATGTATGTGGACCTTTTAGAACAATGACCAGAAGCGGTGAAAGATACTTCATTACATTTACTGATGATTAAAGTAGATTTGGATATGTGTATCTCATGAAACACAAATATGAAGCATTCGATGTCTTCAAGGTTTTCTAAAATGAAGTACAGAATCAACTTGGTAAAAATACTAAAATCATATGATCAGATCGTGGTGGAGAATATCTGAGCTATGAGTTTGATCAACATCTGAAGAATTGTGGCATAGTGTCATAACTCACTCCACCGGGAACGCCTCGGCATAATGGTGTCTCGGAAAGGAGAAATCATACTCTACATGATATGGTGCGATAGATGATGAGTCATACTTCCCTTCCTCATTCATTTTGGGGTTATGCCCTTGAAACCGCAGCTCGAATTGTAAACTTGGTCCCAACTAAAAAGGTTAGTAAGACTCCCTACGAGTTATGGCATGGAAAGGTTCCATCAATGTCTTACTTAAGGATATGAGGTTGTGAAACATATGTTAAAAGAGAAACTTCTGACAAACTTGACCCTAGATCTCAAAACTGTATCTTTGTGGGATACCCAAAAGAAACCGTGGGTTATTATTTCTTCCAGAAAGATGAAAACTGGGTGTTTATAACCCGTAAAGCAATGTTTCTTGAAACTGATTTTATCTCGCACAAAGTAAGTGGGAGCCCCATTGAACTCGGAGAAATTTGAGAGACAGAACCTTTAGTTGAGAATGATAATCAACAAAGCATTGGTGAACCTGAAATTATCGTTCAGATGTCGGAAACCACACCAACTGTACGACGCTCCAGTAGAACTCGTCAGGAACCTGACAGATTTGGATTTGGCATTCCTGAAGAGGAAATCTTCATGGTAGATCAATGTGAGCCCATCAATTACAAGGCTGCTACTGCAGACCCAGAGTCTGACAAATGGCTTGAAGCCATGAGAACTGAAATTCAATCCACGAATGACAATCCAGTATGGGACTTGGTTGACTTACCTCCCAACAGCAGGGCTGTTGGAAGCAAGTGGATCTTCAAGAAGAAGATCTACATGGATGGAAATGTACAAACTTTCAAAGCACGACTTGTCGCGAAAGGATATACTAAAATTCAAGGTGCTGACTATGAAGATACCTTCTCGCCAGTTGCTAAGATTAAATCTATTAGGATTATCATGGCCATACCTGCATATTATGACTATGAGATATGTCAAATGGATGTCAAAATTTCTTTCCTTAACGGATATCTTGAGGAAGATGTTTATATGGAACAACCTGTAGGTTTTGTCAAATAGGATAACCTAAAGAAGGTGTGTAAACTGAAGAAGTCCATTTATGGATTGAAACAATCATCTAGGGCCTGGTATCATCGTTTCTCAGAAAGTTCTGATGAACCATGTGTATACATCAAAGCCAGTGGAAGCCATATTGTTTTTCTAATTCTATATGTTGATAACATATTACTGACCGGGAAAGATATCCCGACATTGAAGGTGACTAAGGCCTACCTTAGTAAGTCCTTTCAAATGAAAGATTTAGGGGATGCTGCATACATACTCGGTATTAGGATCTATAGAGATAGATCCGAAAGACTCATTGGTTTGAGTCGGAGTACATACATTGAAAAAATTTTAAAACGTTTTTCAATGGATAACTCGAAACGAGGAATTATTCCCATACAGTCTGGAACCATTCTTTCTAAGGCTGACAGCCCTAGTACCGAAGATGAGATCAAAAGAATGAAACACATACCGTATGCTTTAGCAGTAAGTTCAATTATGTATGCTATGACATGTAGAAGGCCGGATGTAGCTTATGCTATTAGTATAAGTAGTACGTATCAAGCTAATCCTGGAGAAAACATTGGGTGGCTGTTAAGAACATACTTAAGTACTTAAGAAGAACTAAAGATATGTTTCTGGTCTATGGAGGATTTGGAGAAGAGCTTATCGTAATATGTTACACTGACGCTGTTTTCAACACTGATAGAGATAACTCACGATCACATTCGTGATATGTGTTCACACTTAATGGAGGAGCCATTACCAGGAAAAGTTCAAAGCAAGAAGTGGTTGCACTTTCTACAACAGAATCAGAGTACATAGCTGCGTGTGAAGTGGCTCAAGAAGTTGATTGGATGAAAAAATTCATCACTAATCCGGGTGTTGTTCCAAGCATCAAAAATGCCATTGAGATGCTTTGTGACAACATTGGTGCCATCTCTATAGCAAGAGACCCGATGGTTATCAACAAGACTAGACACATTCAATGAAAATTCAATTTCATTCGTTAGGAATTAGAATTGGGAAGTGTACGCATTGAAAAGATTCATACAGATGACAATCTAGTAGATCCATTACAAAGGCTCTACCTCAAAGCAAATTTGAGAGTCATGCAAAAGGAATGAGTCTACGATTAGCTAGTGATTGGATTTAAATTTGTACTTGACTAATATATGGATATTCAGAACTATGTAGCAATGATATGTAATCTTTGCTGAATATGAGACATCACTTTTGTGTTGAATATTATTGTGTTATATATTAGCATGTTATTCAATCCTTGAATAATGTAATTATTCAAAATTTGTCCATAGTGAGTCACTGTTGCGGGAGCAACTGTGAATTAAGACTAATATGAATTGGCTTGGTTGATTTCAAGAGGTGAAATAGCAAGGTGTTGCATCCAAATTCATACATACTTGTTTGCGAACAAATATTGGAAATGACATGCATCAAGAGCCACTTCATGGATCGATATCATATATGAATCTTGATCACATGTAAATATCTTTATGTCTTTCGACCTGAGATGCATATTGGAGAACTCAAGTATGGGGATTGTTATACTTTGACATGGTTAAACGTTGTTCGTAACCGTGCAGTTATAAAAACTTTCGCTGGGTAGTGCATGAACTATATGATAGTATGTATGTAGTCAAGATGATATTTGTTCCTCTTATGTGTTGAGATTTAGTTATCTAAGGCGCCTTTCTTATAAGTTGGATGGAAAATGAGGATAATCATGTTCCATGTCTCATATCCAACATGATGTCTGTAACAAAGATAATATTGATATACTTACCTTATACTTCAATTGTAGCCAGTGAGGTCCTGGAATTAGATGTTCATTTATGGCACCCATTTGTGTGTTATTAGGGGCAGTAGCCCGTTGCTAGACGCCAGCTACTATCTATGTCACTCTATAATGAATCTTGTGCAAGTGGAGATGGTTAGATCTATATGCCCATGAATTATTATTGAGTGACATTGCTAATGACATATGATCTTATAGGGTCACACCTTAATCAAGTTGGTACGTATTGAATATTTATTGAGTAATTTAATATTAATAAATAAATTCAACTCTTGTATTTAATTAGAGAAAAATTATTATTCTATGAAAACAATATTGTAAGAAGTAAAAAATAGTCTTTACATGATAAGGTATCTTATAATAACTCATGTACAAAGTTTTGGACACTTTGGTTAACCATGATTAAATCAAATGCTTACTCTACCATGGTTAAAAGACTAGTAAACAATTTTTTTCCTCTTTAGGGCCTATGGCCGAAAGTTGTAGAGGAATGGAAATTGCTTGTTAACCTCCATTATCTTGTTCCCCATTCCTCTCTTTTTTAGCCCATAATTTTGAATATTATATTCAAGAGTCCATGCTTAGATGGGGTTATAAATAGAGGGTCTCTTACATGGAGAAGTTGCTAGTTTTTTGGTCTAAAAACTTCTTATTCCTTTCTGTCAAAACCGTGAGCATCTAAGAGCTTGGAGCTCTTTCCTCTTTTGAATACATTACTTGATTTTAGTGTTTAATTTGTGTCTTCCTTCTAGTGCTTAATTAATTAAGCACTTAAGTCTTAAAGAACAAAGTTGTACAAGAAGAAATCTAGCAATTTTGGTACCTTATTCTTGTTGGTGGATTACTTGTAGAAAAGACCAAACTTCTTGTTCTTTCCATCTACTTCAACACCCCAAATCCAAGAGGGTCCAAAGGCTACAGAGGTTGTTATTTCTAAACACCCTTTGGTTGTTGTAATATCATTCTAACATCTTCAAAATGATTATTGATGGTTTGTGTTGTTGTCACACTCGAAAGTGTAAGAAATTTTAAAGCTTCCGTTGCCGGTTTTTGTGAAAAACTATTTATTTTATGCAACAAAACCCATCATATACATATTAAAAAAATTACATAGGCAAATTTAAAACAAAAAAAATCAAAATTTTTAGTTTATATGCATATACATTATATGCTGATACATATGAAAAAAAATTCATATGCATATAGTGTATATGCATATGCATATGAAAAAAGGTTTTTTTTCTATATGGATATAGTTTATGAGCAAATGTGCATATGCTATATGCATATACATATGAAAAAATATTTATTTATATCCATATAGCATATATGCATATAAACATACGTTTTATACATATGCAGATGAAAAAAAAATTATGATATGTATATAATGTTTGTGCATATGAATATATGATAAATTTTTTTTATATGCATATAGACATACGCTATGCGTATATGCATATAAAATATATTGTTTTTGCATATACACATATAGACATACACTTTTTTATATGCATATACACATACACTTTTTTATATGCATATGCATATACACATATGCCATATTTATGTTACGTTCAAATCTAAAAACCTACACACACATACATATAAACACATAATCGAAGACACATACACACCCAAATGTTGGGTCACTCGAGGGAAAGAGGGGTGGCAAATAATTCTGAATCGTATAAGAAGAAGACACACACACATGCATAACCTCCATCGACCCTCCTTTCGTCTTTCTACTTCTCTGTCACAAACCCAAACACTCCATAAAGTGTGGTGTGTTCGAATTGAGATCCTATCATATTCTCCAAAATCAATTTACAGTTATTCAATGCATATAAAATGTTTGATGTTCTTAACATTCCAAAAAATTGTTTCACTGTTGTCAAAGATCGTGTGAAGTTTTCTTCATGAAGATTCGCAATTATCATTTCAAGAAGCCCTTTTTGTTTAATCTATCAGGGTTTAGAGGATGCCAATGGCTTCCTATTATTGCGATTAATCCATGGGATGCGTTTTTGGCATATAGAAGAAGACAATTTTTGATGATTTCATGATTGAGTTTCTTACTTTTCATAGAGATAATCAAATGGCTGAAAAGAGGGGGCTTAACGGTAAAAAGTGTATCATAAGCATATTTTAATATTTTCATTTACCCGAGCGACCAAAATCATAAGCAAACATGGTCACAAGGGCCACAAATCGAAAAAAGTTGAGGTTTGGACTAAAACGCGGAAAAAAAAGCACACTGCAGGGACCATTTTTGCAGTTTTGTCATTTTTTTAAAATTGATTTTTTTAATTTATGGAAAATAGTGTATGTAATTCGAAACCAATACATAGAAAAAATAATTCTTGAATAAAATGTATTTTTGATGCAAATTTATATTTTTTTGTGCAAATATGAGTTTCTTAAAAAAATATGCATATGCACTTCAAAGAAAATATATATTTTTTCAAAATATTTTTTGGGTTGTCTGAAATTCAGCAAATGACGATTTTTAGTATTTCTTTTGAAAAATATTATTTTGAAAAAAAGTTCTCAAGTTCCAAGTATTTGATGGTTCTCACTATAACTCAACTCTCTCTCTCTCTCTCTGTATGTGTGTATATATATATATATATATATATATATATATATATATATATATATATATATATACACACACATACACACACAAATATTTAACATTGTAAGGTGTTAACCCATACATAACTCCCTGGTCGGCATGTAAATGTTCGGATAGCCCTTATACAGTAAAAACGTAGCCCCGAACAAACATGCCCAAATAAAATATACTTTCTTAAAACTAAATTAGGATCTGAAAAATTAAGGAAAAGTTGTATCCTTTATTATTTTATAATATATTAGCGTTATTGCCAATAGACAATGCCAGTACCGAGATATAGGAAGCCAAAAAAGGTCTATCCTAGTCACTTAAACACTCCACTCGGCCTAAGTAGAAAGGTACGCGATATATTAACATGAGTCTATTCTTAGGAATTTGAGCATTATGATCCTAAGTTATAACTTTGGCATCAAAGAACATTATCATGGCCTTCTGTTTTGCACTCATTGCTACTTACCAAACCTTCAGGAACCACACCTAATTCACCTTTTAGCCGAATAAACATGACACCAACTTTCACGCCATAAGCAAACCCTTTGTCGACCAAATTACAAATAGCACCAACACCATCTCATCCGACTGCAAATCCCCTCCTATAAAAAGACATAAATAACGATAACAAATAAATAAGGAAGCTTTAAAGGAGAAAAGGAAGGCTAAGAAAGAAAATTTTGTTACAGTAAAACTTTACAAGAAGTTCAAGCACAAGACAAGCAAATACAACAAAGAAACAGTCAAAGTCAACCTCCAAGCATAACTAATTGACTATGCAATTATTAACACCTATCCTATAACAACATCTAGCATAAACAAATAAGCACATATATCAAAACATACACCCATATGCCCTAATTACACCACCACCACCTTATGTGTAATATCAAGCATACTGGCCTCAGGGAGGCCCACAATCTTACGTACCGTAAACCATATTCGACAACATGATCATGTATTAAATAAATTTTTCAAAAGAAGTCACCAACAAGAATGCAATTGTCAATCATTATCATGTACTAAGGTTAGATAATTCACCATTGTTAAGAAGCATATGTGAATATTAATCACTAGTAGGAACAAACTTACCATAGATTTCATAGTATGGCAGATCAAGACAACCGGATGATCGCATAGAAAATTAAAAATAGACGATGGGCGCTTACTATTTTGATGATAGATATATGTGTATATACTTCCTAACCACCCTTTGTGGACTAGGCAAGTTATGGTACAAAAGTTTTCCACTAGAGAGTATTCAGGAATTTGACCTATTGATATAAGGATTTATAGTACACTTCGTGGAATAATGAAAGTACACAATGTATGTTCAAGGTGCTGGTCCCTAACCAACAGATTCAATAAGAAATAATACCAATATGAACAATAACAATAATGAATACTCAAACCAAAATATTATATATTAAAGAGTTTCAATAGTAAAGAGGTAATCATAGAACATACTCAAATTATGTACACACTCCTGATCGATAGCCCCTCACACAATGGGGTATCGATACACACACACACACACACACACACACACACATATATATATATATATATATATATATATATATATATATATATATAAAACAGAAAACCTATAGTTCTATACTAACATACATGATAGATAAACATGGAAATGTAATCCCATATAAAGTGGGAGTCTTCTATTATGGTAACCTAATCTTGTAGCAATCCTTGACACATAAGGGTGTTATCTTTCATTCTTCACGGATTGGACATATACAAATCTTCATGAAGCATCTTTATCTCAAGAGGGGATGCAACCCTTGATCACCATCAATGGTAATGGTGTAATTGCTTACAGAAAAAATTGACTTATCAAATCAAATATGGTCCTAACAATCTCCGCCTATTTGATAATGTTAGTACTAACTACTAACTATATTATTTATTTACAATGTACAAAAAAGAAAGTATAAAGGCTAGAAAAAGGTATAGACTCTTTAATGAAGACTTCATCAACCCTATTCTCATATTCTACAACATCAATCATTATCTCAGGATTGACAAACTCAAAGTCTCTTAGAAGTTCTTCTCTTTTGCTGCTGTTTTTAACTACAATAACAAAGTAATAGCCGTTTAAAAACTCATTTCCCTTGATTAAGTAAAAAAGATGAATAAGATATTTAGTTGGAGCTCTATGTAGATCAAATTGTTTTTGAAAACACATTTTCATATTCTTGTATTGATAGAAAATCCCATAAATTGGATTGTTAATAGATTTAAAACACTCAGTAGAGACGTTTGGAGGAAGACTGTTATTAATCACCCTAAACCCAAAACGAATGAGACCTTTGATATATTCATCTTCATACTTTGTCTTCTTCTTATTTGTCTTTGACTAGGTTTAGAAGGAGGTGTTAGAGCAATAAATTTCAACTTCTGAACCTTCTCCATGAGCTTCCCAACAACATTTCTTAATTCCTTATAAAGGTCACTCTTACTGTTTTAGACGACATGCATAATCTCCTCACATTTAGAGTACCAATACTTGGTAAGTTTAGAAACATGAGTTACTTCAAGATTGAAGTCATTAACACCTTTTATTGTAAGAGGAATAGTAAGTACTCTATTGCCTTTTGGTTTGGAACATTTGAATTTTATGGTTTTCTTACTCTTCTGGTGGCAACATCAACATATCTATTTTGATGGGATTTCTGGCCAAGCTTGTCCCTCCTAAAAATAGCTTGAAGAACATTTTTTCGAATAACTTGTTATTGTAGGAAAAAAGGAGTAACAAGATATTGCAAAAGGTCTTCATATTTCTTTAGGGCAATGTCATTCATTTTTATTATGTTTTTCTCCATTAGAAAAAAAAATCAACATCCTTAATTGAAAATCCAAGTCTAGCAGCGATAGCAGGAACATCATCGCAACTTAGAGTCCCATAATTATTCCTTTTTTTCCTTTTAGATAAGTTTGGTTCAAAAGGATCAAGGGAAGAACATTTTAAATAGAGAACTAATAGGGATTCGATCATCATCAGTGTTATATTCTTCAAAAGAGGATTTGTTGGGAGGGATGACATTCTGGTTAACAGCTACCACTTGTGGTTCATTTTGGAAATCTAACTCATATATGGTTAATTAGTCATCATTTTGAGTCTTACCCTAGTAGGCCTCCTCATCATCTTCATAGATGTGGTCCCCATCAGCATTAGGTTGAGAGCGATGCTCCCCCTTAGATGTATGTATCCCCTTAGGTCTTGAACTGTCCATATTATTGAACATTATCATCCCAATGAATTTATAAAGGAAGAGGAATTGGTAAAATAGTACCCACAGTAGGAAAAGGTTTAGTTGTGGATTGAATAGGTGCATAGGTTGATGGACCGGGGTCTGAAAGTATTGATCCTTTTAGAGGAAGTGCAACAGTGGATGAAGATAACAAGGACTTGATAACTACTAATTCACTGTCAATATGCTCAATTTTGAGATCTAGGGAATCCAATAAATATTTTACAATGGTATATAATGCATTGATGGCCTCCATGGTTTGAGAAAAAGTGATTGGAGGAACACTCCTGGTAGTAGCCTGAGATCTTAACACATGTTCACCAGTAGCGGTGAACATGAATCTTTGCGATTGACGAATGTTTACAAGTTCAGTGTCCCCTGATCGATTTTCAAGAGATTTAGTTACATCTATGTCATCATTGAAAATAGATGTAGGATATGGATATTTTTTAGCAGGGGTTACAAGTCTATGATCAAGAGAAAGTGTAACTCCTGCAAATTCAGGCTAGTTAATTTAGAGATAATAATCTTTAAAAATGACTTTTTAATAGAAAATTATTTAGGATAAATAATCTTAACCAAAGTCATTGTATATGTGACAAGGATTCCATACATATAAAGAACGCTGAAATCCGACTTCGTATGAAAAATGTATGCTTCTTCAAAGTTTTACGATTAAACCGGGACGACTCTGTGTATAGTTAAAAGTGAATTTTTGATAAATTATTTTTTGGCCTAAGTGATCTAAACAAAGGTCGTAGTAGTCGTTAAACCGATATTGTGCATATAGAGAACATCCAAATCTGACTTCGTAAGGGGAAGTTATGATTTTTCAAAGTTTCAGCGCAACAGTATAGGGCTCGGAAACCGAAGTAGAGATCGGTTGATTGTTAGGAAAAATGATCTAAATGATATTTTGATATCTTGTCCATATGATTTCGTCTGGGCGTGGAACATAAATGGATTTTTGCTCTATAAAAGTCTACCAGCCCTCCATTTGAATCTCACACCTCCCAAGTTCTTCTCTCTCGAATTGCTTTCGATTTTAGCTTAATATTTCCTTAGTTTTTAGTCTCCGGCAAAGCTATGAGATCCCTGAGAGCCTGACATCTAGTAGCTAGTAGGCCAGAGTCCTACCGGTGCTATTTTCTAGTTTTCACTAAAACCTTTGTAAGTTAAGCTACACCTATTTTCTTTTAGTGTAACTTATACTTATAGTCATATTTTGTTATTATGAACATATAAATAAGATTTATCAGTGATTACAAGTCATTATACTTATTGATCTACTTACAGGAGAGGTGTCTGGATTGTTCATGTTGGCTTGGTTTTTGGATTTCAAAAAGGCTATTTTCCGAAATGACCCTGCTTCCTAACTGTCCTGCTTGGCTGATCCTTACTTAATAGATCTTGATGTACACATTGGGATTGGTGAGGAATCCATATTATAATTATTATAGTCACCAGGATTTCGAAGTTAGACTAAAGCTTAGTACTTTATGCGTCAAGGTATTTTCAAAATACGAAGCCAAGCGCTGTGGAAAGATGTGACAACCGTCAAAATTCGAGACAGTTCTAGATTTGAATAAACTTAGTTACACATGTAGGGATGACACATTCTAGACTTAGTAGCTAGAAGCTAAGTTATAACTTTCTAGAAACTTGGAAACAATTAGAAACAAGGGATAGTGTACTTAGATTTTACATTGATACATGACTTCTATAACTACTTGAATTGTAAAAACTATCCAAATTCAGGTCATTCCTTGACTTAAGCATCTTTTCATGAAACATGTAGACACATCAAGCATTTGACCTAGCATTAGAAATTAAGTCAAATTCTCATAGGAACATAAGTCAAAGTTGAAAACTAGGACTAGTATACTAGATTCTTCAATTTCACTTGAATCTTGGAGTCACTACATGGAAATGCCATTAAACCGAAAAAAACAAATCTCCAACATTCTTATAACTGGAAAAGAGTTATAAGACTCTAAAATAATTTGAAGTCTCAAAAATTCAAATTATTTTGATATCCAAAGATTACAAACTCCTTAAAACCATACAAGCCTTAAAAACTCAAATCTATAAAGTTTAGCATCAAGAATTCTATAAAATTATTATGGACTTTATTATACCAATTAAAATATTTAAATTAGGGAATATAATCAAGGAAAATATAATTTAAATCAACAAAATTTATCCTAAATTTATAAGCTAAAAAAACCAAGGATTATATGAAAATAAAACTAGACAAATGCATATTTTATAAAAGCATGGAAAAATTTATTAAAATTTAAAGGGTTTATTTTTAAAAGAAGTGAGAGAGAGAGGGAACCTTCCTCATGAGTTCAAAACTTCAGCCTCATCCCCCTACACCACTCATCCTTAAAACACTTATCATTTTACCCTTTTACACACTGTATCTCTCCATTTTTATCTCTAAAAATTTCACTCTCCATTCTCTCTAGAAAAGCATGAACTTAGAAGCAAAAAGAGTGGGAGAGATTTTCCATTCGATTATTCATAACTCAATAAACATTTTTGCATTTTGGTGACCAGTTTTGATGGAGAGAAACTTCAAAGAGATACGAGAGAGATTGGGTATCTAGAGAGACATAATCTCTCTTTTCTTCACTCTAAAACCCCCATTCTTTCTCTTCATTTCACCCACGAATTTGGAAGCCAAAGAACTCCATTTTTACTCAAAAATATTCATAATCAAGAGTTAGTCTTCAAGGTAAAACCGAATTTCCTTCATTTCCCTTCAATTTTGCATAAAATGTTCTTGCATTTCTTCTCCTTCTACACATTCCTTCATGATTTTTCATGTGCATGATCATCCACTTCGAGTTTGATGATGATGGTGGTAGGATTTCACTCAAAAACCTGATCAGCATTTTCATCTTACAATCATCATTTTGAACAAACAAAGTCATGCATGTACTTCAAACCAACATGCATGCGATAATCTTCAAGCTTATATGCTAGATGTTCAAAGTTCATTGCTAAAAAGCTTTCAAATATGTTCATAAAAGATTTATTAACAAAAAAATATCTAAGACTCGTTTTCTGTCCAAAAATGATTTTTCCTAGAATCCAGACAACAAAATAAGATGATCCGGAAATATTTAGAAAATAAATCATTTTTCTGGAATTATTTTAAAATATTTCAAGGAAATAGAAAAATAAATCAAATAAAATACTTCTTGAGATCTATAAACCCTGGATAAATTTGTGGATGACCTATAAATAAAATAAACTTCTCCCATGAAGGTTCACCAATTTTTGTTACTGTTTGTTATGCTTTTTAATTTTCTTTGTGTTTAACTCAAATAAATCATGAAAACAAGTTCTGAAATATGAAATGAACATCTAAGAATTTTCATAGCTTTTAGACCTTGTTTAAAACTATGATAACTATTTTATGATTTTTTGATAACCAATTTCTATTTTCCATGATTTTTGTGTATTTAACGGACTAAATCGGAGAAAAATAGTTACGTTTATCCAAAAATCGTACTCCACTGTTTGAAAATCACCTTTTATATTTTTCCCATGTTGTATGCATTATATATAAGTTTTAGAAAGAGATTGGTAATTTTTTTTACTGTTTATTAATTTTCCATGATTTTTGGTTATTTCAAGAGATTTATTGAAAGAAAAATAGTTTAACTTATCTAAAATTCAAAAAAACTTACCAAGTGATTTTAATTTACTATGAAACCAATAATAAATGTTTGGTGAGTTTTTCTTAATGTTTATCCTATATTTCGATTTCTATGTCAATTAATGTATATAAGTTATAAACATGAGTTCTGCTATTTACAAATAATATTTAATATTTTTCCTAACTTCTAGACACTATATAACACTGTCAAAAAAATTCTAAAAAACTGTCATCATCATTTAGTATTTTTCCAAGATTTTATGATTATTGATGGAATTAAAATGGTGAAAAATAGTTAGACAAATCACAAATTCAAGAAAATACATCTTAAGGTCATTGACTTCAGTTAAAACTGAAATACAAAGTTTGGGAAATTTTAAAACTAATTTGATTTACTTTTTGAAAATTTGGTCTTTGGATCAACTTCTAAAATGTCAAATTTAAACATTTCAAAACTGAATAATTTCCACTTAAGTTTTTATTTAACCAATTTATTCATGAAATTTTGAATTTTCCGGAAAAATATTGTAACTTATAATCCAAACTTATAACCAATTTATAGGTCGTGTTACGTTTTGGGGTGGAAAAGCATCTCCAAAATTTATTTATGTTCGTTGTATGTAATTTAACTTGTATCAATTTGGTTGCTAAATCTTCATGTATGTGTATGCGATTATGAAACATGAGGCCTTATCGTCTAAGTCCCTTATACTTTACTTTAACCATTAAGTCTCTGAACCAATGGTCATTATGGATAGTGCTATTAGGAACTTGGAAATTCCTCACTCACTCGATTTTGGAGTGCATTTTACCATGTCCATCTATGGAACGATATGCATAAATCTTGATAGGGCGTTTGTCATAGGCTTGGTTGAGAACTTATTGTTTGTTCATTATACACATACATACTCGTTTACTCATTTTGGCAACGAACTACTGTTTATGCGAACTTGTTTACTCATTTTAGCATCAAACTTCTATTATTGTAAACTTTATTACTCATTTTAGCAACAAACTTTTGTTTATGGAAACTTTTATCAACATTATGATTTTAATGATTTAAACTATGTTATGTTTAAAACTTGTGAACTCACCAACTATTTCGGTAGTTGACCGCTCAGTTTACATGCTTTTTCAGGTTTCATGTAGTAAGTGGAACCTAGCGACGCATCTCTTTTAGAAGCATTATGAATGTTTCATTTTTCGATTGTATTGTAATTCTTTTTAAAATTGTTCAAAACTTATTGTAAATTGTAAAGCTTTTAATAGTATGGTTGGCGTTGTCTTTATCTTTTGCTATGAAACCCTTTGTACTGTTATGCCCCTTGTTTCCGATTTAGTGGGGTGTGAAAGAGAATGGTATTAGTGATGGGTTTTTGAGCATTCTAACACTTCCTAAGTGTACATGCAACCCTAATAACCTTGAATCTATGTTTTCTCTATATACATGCAAATTTCTTTTCAAGGTTATTTCCTAACTAGCATGGCATGGGGATTACATAGAACATAAAACTAGTAGAAATACATACCTTGTTGTTGCTTGGATTCCTTCAAGACTTTGTGAGCCTAGCACCCCAAATGTTGTGCCTCAAATGCTTCACACAACACCACAAGACTTGGAATAACTTGAGAGAATGTCACTTAGCCTCAAAATCGGTTATGCCCTCTCTAGAAACACTAGGTCACCATTTTGCTAGCCATAGGGTTCCTTTTATAGTGTTGTCACAATTAGGGTTTACACATGAATGCCCTTAATTGTCATGACTCTTGATTTCTCATGACCCATGGGTTTGTAACTCCCATGGACTATCCATGGAGCTCCATATGGTTATAACCAAACCCATAAACCATGGATCATTAATCCACCATAAAAGAATTGATGATTGTCATAATCAACCCTATATATTTAATTAGTCTCACTTTGATCACCAAATTAATACTAGATTAATACTCGATCAATACTAATTAAATAATACTATTATTAATATATTAGAACTTATAATATATTAATAATCATAAGTGCCTTATTCTCTCATCTAGTCTATCCAAGTATTGCAATGCCATGCAACCCAAATGGACCATGCCGGGTCGGGTCAAGTACATACCAAATAAAGTTATGGACTTAGACACTATATCCAACAGTCTCCCACTTGGATAAGTCTAATAACTATATTTGCAAATATGACTTCAAAATCCGACTAGCAATCGTAGCTCTTTCAAAGTCTCTCGGAACTGAGATGATGATGATACACCATTTAAGATAAGTGATCATATAATCCTCTGTTCTCATGATATTAGCCGGACAAACACATGGAACATGGTCTTACTTATTGTCCAGCATTTGTTTCTCGATCTCTGATTTGTTTCGACATAGAACTAAATTGAACACATCAATTAGGTTCTGACCGGGCCCGGTACATAAGTCAAAACCAAATCATCGAGGGGCCCAGATATCGCTTCTATTTCTAGAAGGAACAGATAAACTTCGACTGATATGCTTGTACTAACTACTTGTTGAATTATTCACAAAGGCACGTTTTATAACATCGAGTTACCAATGCATTTTCGTACAATGAATGAATAACCAACTCATAGTCAACAACTCATATCTCTAGGTTTGAAGATTTATATGATATTACCATCTCACGATCACTCGAGATAAATTCCATGAAGTGATGCAAGTGAGCGTGGGTTGGATCCAATACTCAGCCCTTATGAGTACTCATGAATGTTGTAGCAACCATTGCATTGTCCAAAGCACTTTTAGACAAATCATACAAGCCAAATTCATGACAGTCTTAAATCAATACTTACTTCCAAAGTTTGACTGACTGTGGATGGTTTGAATAATAACATAATTATTCTGGAAGTAAAAACATGCAAAATTGAAACATAGTAAACAATCAACACAAGATAGTAACACCTTACTCATAAATAAATAACAACTTTTATTTATCATCAAATGTCAATTACATTTTACAAGTTTCAGGAATCTAATTATTGAAACTAATATCATCCTTCAGCCCAATGCGCCTCGCATGCTGTAAATGCTTAACCCTGCTCAGTCCCTTCGTGAGGGGATCTGCCGGGTTCTCATCTGATGATACCCTCTTAGCTACGAGGAGTCCTTCTTCTATTCGATGTCTGATGAAATGGTATTTTCTGTCAGTGTACCTAGATCTCCCGTGATCTCTTGGTTCCTTAGCCAAAGCAACCGCACTTTCGCTATCACAGAAAATTTCCATTGGCTCTTTTATAGCTGGTACAACTCCAAGGTCTCCAATGAAGTTCTTTAGCCATATCGCCTCCTTAGCTGCTTCACTTGCTGCTATGTACTCTGATTCACAAGTAGAATCAGCTACTGTCTCCTGCTTGGAACTTTTCCAAGTAATTGCCCCTCCATTTAGGATAAAGACCCAGCCTGACTGAGAGCGGAAATTATCCCTATCAGTCTGGAAGCTAGCATCGCTATATCCTTCCACTCTCAAGTCATCACTGCCTCCGAGGGTAAGGACCCAATCCTTAGTCCTCCGCAGATACTTGAGAATGTTCTTTACCGCTGTCCAGTGTGCCTTGCCAGGGTTCCCTTGATATCTACTGACCATGCTCAAAGCAAAGGCCACATCAGGGCGTGTACAAGTCATAGCATACATGATCGAGCCCACAGCGGAAGCATATGGTATTTGACTAATCTCAGCTATCTCAGCCTCTGTACTCGGACTCTGAGTCTTACTCAGCTTGGCATTACTCTGGATTGGTAATTCTCCTTTCTTGGAATCTTGCATACTGAACCTCTTCAGTACCTTATCCACATAAGTACTTTGACTAAGTCTAATTAGTCTCTTACTCCTATCTCTCACTATCCTTATTCCTAGGATATAGGCAGCTTCCCTAAGGTCCTTCATAGCGAAACACTTCCCAAGCCATGTCTTAACCTCCTGCAAGGTTGGGACGTCGTTTCCTATGAGAAGTATGTCATCCACATACAACACCAAGAAGCTAACTATGCTCCCACTAGCCCTAACATACACACAAGACTCATCCTCACTCCTAGAAAAGCCAAACTCTTTGACTTTCTCATCAAAGCAAAGATTCCATCTGCGAGATGCTTGTTTCAATCCATAAATGGATTTATCAAGCTTACACACTCTATTAGGGTATCTTGTATCGACAAAACCCTCTGGTTGAGCCATGTAAACATCCTCAGCCAACTTTCCATTAAGGAAAGTGGTTTTGACATCCATTTGCCATATTTCATAATCATGAAATGCAGCTATGGCTAACAATACTCTAATAGATTTAATCTTAGCTACTGGTGAGAAGGTCTCATCATAGTCAACTCCCGGAGTTTGAGTAAAGCCCTTCGCAACCAGTCGCGCTTTGTAAGTATGTACCTTCCCATCCATGTCGGTCTTCTTCTTGAAGATCCATTTACACCCAAATGTCTTACGACCTGGTACATTGTCAACCAAGTTCCAAACTTGATTGTCATACATGGACTGAATCTCGCTGTCCATAGCCTCCTTCCATTTAGCAGACTCAGGGCCTGCCATGGCTTCCCTGTAATTATTAGGTTCATCCAAATCTATTAGTGTACTATCACTAATAAATGTATCACCTTCAGTGGTGATGTGATAACCATAATAAAAATCAGGTGTGTTCCTCACCCTAGTGGAACGTCTTGGAGGTACAGACTCATCTATCGGATCAACAGGAGTTTCCTCCTCAGGTTGGTCGATAGCATTTGAGGTTCCTTCACCACTTGACTCTTGAAGCTCTTCAAGGTCAATTTGCCTCCCACTGTCCCCTTGGCTTATGAATTCTCTCTCACGAAAGACTCCTCTTCTTGCTACAAAGACCACATTATCACGGGGTCTGTAGAAGAGGTAACCAAAGGATCTATGTGGGTAGCTGATGAAAATACACCTCTCACTGCGAGGTTCAAGCTTATCATGAGTCTCACGCCTCACGAAAGCTTCACAACCCCAAATTTTGATGTGGTCCAAATTGGGAACTTTCCCAGTCCACATCTCGTGAGGTGTTTTGGCAACCTTTTTAGTAGGGACTAGATTAAGGATATGGGCGGCAGTCTCTAAGGCATACCCCCAGAAAGATATTGGTAACGAAGCTCGACTCATCATGGAACGAACCATATCCAACAAGGTTCGATTGCGCCTCTCAGCTACACCATTCAACTGTGGTGTTCTGGGAGGTGTCAATTATGAGACAATCCCACATTCCTTAAGATAGTCAAGGAACTCAATGCTAAGATACTCTCCTCCCCGATCGGATCTGAGCATCTTGATGTTCCTGCCCAATTGATTCTCCACTTCCTGCTTATGCTTGATTAAGTAAATATATCCATATCTACTGTAATCATCAGTAAAAGTCACATAATAGCGATTAGCATCCCTTGTAGCAACTCTGAAGGGCCCACACACATCCGTTTGTACAAGGTCCAACAAACCTTCACCCCTATCACAAGTACCTGTGAAGGGTGACTTTGTCATTTTTCCAAGTAAACAAGACTCGCAACTATCATCTGACTTGAGGTCAAATGATTCGAAGACTCCAGCCTTTTGGAGTTGGCCTATTCGCTTCTTGTTAACATGTCCAAGATGACAATGCCACAAGGATGCTTTATCCAAGCTATCTGAAGAATCAATATACAACACATTATTTCCTAGATTGTCTACAACATTCACGACTTCATATACACCATCACAAGGTAATGCTTTAAAGTAAAATACATCATTGTAATAAACATTAATAGCACCATTTTTATTATCAAATGAAAATGAAAAACCTTGTTTGTACAAGCCATGAAAAGAAATAATATTTCTCGCCATTTCGGGCGAGTAACAACACTTATTCAAATCTAACATTAACCCATTATTAAGCAATAAAGAATAAACTCCTATCTTGGTAACAGGTGATGCTTTCCTGTTGCCCATGACTAAGTTTATCTTCCCGTGCTCCACTTGCTCACTTCTTCTTAGTGCCTGCAAATCAGTACAGATGTGAATACCACAACCTGTATCAAGCACCCAAGAATTAGCATTAGATGAGTTATTAGACAATATTGTGTAAATACCTGCATGGGTGGGTTTAACCTTCCCATCCTTTACATCTTGTAGATATTTAGGGCAGCTTCGCTTGAAGTGTCCCTTATCCTGGCAATAGAAGCACTGCGCTTCCTTTGGGTTTGAAGAAGGAGTAATGGGACCTTTCTTTGTCCCACTTGAAGAGGAACCATCAAGAGTCTTACCCTTGGTACCCTTCGAAGGGTTTTTCCTCTTCTTACCCTTTCCCTGCCCAATAGCCAGAACAGGGGCTGTTGAAGGAGTAGAAGTAGCAACCGCTTTACCCTTAAGGCCATTTTCAGCTGTCCTTAAGAGTCCTTGAAGTTTGCTAAGTGTGACTTCCTCCTTGTTCATATGATAAGTCATACGAAACTGATCATAACTTGCAGGTAAGGAATGGAGAATGATGTCAATCGCCATTTCCTCAGGAAAGTCAACATTTAGCTTCAGCAACCGGTCAATGAACCTTTGCATCTTCTGCAAGTGACCGGTGATGGGTTCACCACCCTTCATCCTTGCGGTTATCATGGAGGAGATGATTTCATACCTCTCCTGACGCGCGCTCTGATGGTACCTTTCCATCAGATCCAGGTGCATCTCATAGGGGTAGAAATCTTCATAGGATTTTTGAAGTTCAGGAGTCATGGTGGCCATCATGATGCATGCTACTTTAGTAGCATCCTTTTCATGTGCAACAAACTCCGCAAACTCTTCAGGAGTAGCAGTGGCTTCACTCACAACCTTAAGCTCCCTATCGAGGACATATTCTTTGTCCTCATAGCGGGTAATCATTCTGATGTTTCTGATCCACTCATTGAAATTGGATCCATCAAAGATGACCTTACCACACAAGTTCATAAGGGAAAAGGAGCCTGTTGGGTTTGAGCCAGAAGCATTGTTGGAAGACATCTGAAAGGAAAGAAAGACAAGTTTCATTAGATTAGGAATCCTTAATAATTCACCCAAATGAAATATTAAGGCTAGGATCCAACAAACTATTTATAGTTGGAAGAGGGATGCCGTAATCCATACTATAAAATATTTGAAGGTAGGTAAATGACGATTTACCAATTTCCACCATAAGAACAAAATATTTTATTATTAGGTTTTATTGGTTTTGAAACTCCTAGATCTTTTGAGATACATTGAACTTTTCAATGGCATGTTTGAATCTCGATTGTGCCCTCTCAAGTTTGTGACTGGGATGCCGAGGATCACAAACAAGGTGTGAATAACCATACAAATTGACTTGGTACCCTCAACAATATTACCTAATCGATGTGCCGGTTAACCACACACGCTCCACCGATCTATAATAAGGTCAAGTTACCCTTTGCCACTCTTACTAGTCCATGTTAGTGTGCCGGTTAACCACACACGCTACACTAACGACTTGGTAAGGTACAAAGTGTAATTTTATGGGCTAGCACCAATTTCACATTTTCCTAAAGTAACTAAGATTGGGAATTTATAATGTATAGTTACTTTATAATTCATTATACTTTTAACGAGTATTTAAAGTCGTATCCTACCCGTTCGGCTAACGACCCTCCACCGATCAAGGAAGCGGTGGGTGAGAGTGGACACCCATTAAGTCACCATTTTATAGGCAACAACCTTATACCCCCCTTATAGACCGGCTTCGTGAATGAGGCCTACTAACGGTAAGAATGACATATTCTTATACATATCTATATAATAAAATTATAATAATAGTATAAGTGTTGATTTTTAAACTTTTTAAAAATCTAAGGTTTAATTTGGAATTAAAGTATTAAAGTATAAGACTTTTCAAATTCCAAAACTTGAGGGCAAGATTTGAAACTATTCCAAGTCTCTTCAATTTGTAACTTATGAGTTTTAATGGTTCATAAAAATGAAGACTCTTCGTTTTATGAAACCTCTTTAGTTCTTTAATCATAATTAAAAGAAGTGACTTTTGGTTATCCATAACTTGAGGACAAGTTATGGACACCATCATAGCCATTAAGATCATGAATTAAACACACATGGAGGTTACACATAATTCCTATGATCTTCTAAAACTCATAAGAACACAAATTCATGTCAAGCAATTTCAAGAAATCATATAAACATATACAATACTTGAAAATTGATAAAAGTCATGTAAAATGGGTTAACATAATCATTATCATTTTGAAAAACAGATTTTACAAGTCCAAAACAGATTGGGATAATGATCTTAATCCATTTCCAGCAACAAAACCCGAAAAAACTGCCCAACACGCTCCTACTCACCGAGTGCATTATTCTACTTGTCGAGTAGGATGAATTTGTTCATGGACTCGGCGAGTCCTCCCCATGGACTCGGCGAGTCCAGTCGTCAGAGTGCAGAATTTTCAGTTTTTAAGCAGTTTTGCATCAAGTATACAGAAAACAATCCTAGGCTCTGATACCACTGATGGGTTTTTGAGCATTCTAACACTTCCTAAGTGTACATGCAACCCTAATAACCTTGAATCTATGTTTTCTCTATATACATGCAAATTTCTTTTCAAGGTTATTTCCTAACTAGCATGGCATGGGGATTACATAGAACATAAAACTAGTAGAAATACATACCTTGTTGTTGCTTGGATTCCTTCAAGACTTTGTGAGCCTAGCACCCCAAATGTTGTGCCTCAAATGCTTCACACAACACCACAAGACTTGGAATAACTTGAGAGAATGTCACTTAGCCTCAAAATCGGTTATGCCCTCTCTAGAAACACTAGGTCACCATTTTGCTAGCCATAGGGTTCCTTTTATAGTGTTGTCACAATTAGGGTTTACACATGAATGCCCTTAATTGTCATGACTCTTGATTTCTCATGACCCATGGGTTTGTAACTCCCATGGACTATCCATGGAGCTCCATATGGTTATAACCAAACCCATAAACCATGGATCATTAATCCACCATAAAAGAATTGATGATTGTCATAATCAACCCTATATATTTAATTAGTCTCACTTTGATCACCAAATTAATACTAGATAATACTCGATCAATACTAATTAAATAATACTATTATTAATATATTAGAACTTATAATATATTAATAATCATAAGTGCCTTATTCTCTCATCTAGTCTATCCAAGTATTGCAATGCCATGCAACCCAAATGGACCATGCCGGGTCGGGTCAAGTACATACCAAATAAAGTTATGGACTTAGACACTATATCCAACAATTAGAGCCAAAGATTGTAGAGAATACCAATTTTTTTTTGGAGAACCCAAACTATAGCCTAAAATTTTCAAAACAACTTTCAAAATACTAAACGTACTAGTGGTATAACTAAGTCAAGTATACATTATTGGACTTTAATTTGGTATAGCCTGGCCACCTATGCTAAATTACGGAAAATTAATGTGACATTGGAAATGGTTATATCAGAATTATGTTCAAAAAATTTCCAACTTGAACCTTTGAAAAGAAAATTTTTTCGGTGTGTGTATAGGCATTGCATATGATAGGCATTCATTTAGGTACACTTAGAAACTAAGTACAATTTTATGACAATAACTATATTTAGATGCATTCTATCACCTTATTAAGTGCTAGGCTAACCAGCTAGGTTATATCCCTAGCTGTTATAGGAACAACCCACCTAGTACTAAGAAAGAGGATACCTCAATAGATACTAATTTTGGACATAAGAATTAGCAGCTAGAGAGCCACTACGGACAATCCTAAGTCGACACTAATCTCAATATTACCTCAATACCTCGTTATCATTTACATAATAGAGTTACCACTTGGAAAAGTGTTCTGATACCGACAAGGGTGACAATAGGAGCATCACATTAGGAGGAAGACGAGTCACCACGAGTAATCACTTGGATACCATTAACAAGAATCCCTGATATGAGTCACAGGGAGACATGACGGTTTAACCCATTGTTAACGATATGTGAGACCTTCCTTCTACGCTACGATTTTAGCTTTAGGTTTTTTCCACCTTGAGCTTAAAACCTAACCTAGGATATCTCTTTGACCCAAAACCTTTTCATTAGGTAGTTCTTACCCTACCATCTTTACTTCGCATATCTTAATTCAAGCACAAACTAACGCCCTTATGGAAAAATTTGCAAGTCTTAGTTCGAGGCCCCCAGATGCACTAGTGATCATTTCAAGTATACAATCATCTTACACTTTCCAAATTACTAACAAGTTTCATACCCAACCTTCAACCTTAAATTTCCATGCCCAATCAAACATTGAACTACCTCGTTGTACGAATCTTTACTATAATTTTGACTCCTCTTTCGACCCTTATATGTAACATCCCGTTATTTTCCATTTTGTAAAGTCGATCAATTCAATCAAAAGTCAGACTTGTTTCTGTTAACTTTTAGCTTTGTTAATGGTCTGTTTGAAAGTTCTAAGCCTAGTACACTCAAGGATTGTGTGTTAGGAAGTATTAACTTGAAATAATTAAGTTTCAATTGAGCCAGAAACACCTTCACTAAGAGTTCAAGGCCGCAAACTAGGGTTCATGGACGTGAACCCATCCTAGCCGTGAACTCCTCCACATAAGTATGGTATTCCTTCATTAGTCCTTCATTTCTCAGATCCTTAAGTCAAGAACTCTCAAAACTCTCTCAAGTATCATCAAGAACACTCTTCATTCTCTTCAAAATCGTAAGTGATTCTTCCATATTCAATTGATATCCTTCTTATTCACAAGAAGTTCTTTGATTTCATCCATGAGTTCAACACTTTTGGTATAGATCTTCAAATCATCATCCTTTACATCAAGAACACCAAGAACACACACTTGTTCTTGAGCCGTAAACTCCCTAAAAGACTTCCAAAACATGAGTAACTCTTCTAACATCTTTTTATATAATAGAAACACTTGATTCCAACCAATAAACAAACACCCAAATGCCTGATCTTCAAGAGTTCACGACCGTGAACTCATCAATGGCTGTAAACCCTTCATAGATCATCATGTGGTCTTAAACCCTTCATAAGAACAAGTCTTGGCCGTAACACATCATGTGTTTGGCCGTAAACACCTCTATGGCCGTAAACACTTATAGTATGGCCGTGAACACCCTTTCATCAATCATATATGATTGTAACACTTCATTCCAAGTGTTTCCTAGTACCTAAGCTTGTTTACCTTACATGATTAGTTGTTATATACACTAATTATACACATATATGTGTCATTATATGCTTAATAGGATCCAGTTGTGTTCAAGACTTCACTTGACATTCTTAACATCCTATACCGATCTTTCATCTGAATCACCCACTACAGGTGAGTTCATACCCCCGTATTTTCATAGTTTTACTGTTTTAAGGGGGGGGGGGGAATACAAGTCTAACACAAAGATTTTGTGTTATAAACAAATGGATTTCAATTATCATCAAATCAAATGGTTTCAAAGATTGTGTTAAGATGACATCAGATCACCAAAAGTATTTCAAAAAGGCTTAGGACTGATAATTCTCCCCAGAAATCAAATGGTTTCAAATATTTCTCCCCAGAAATCATATATATATATATATATATATATATATATATATATATATATATATATATATATATAAGCTTTAAAAGGCTTAGGACTGATAATTCACTTTGGTTCCTTTTCCTTGTTTGGATGTGGGATTATAAGTATCGGTTATTTGTCCGAGTGTCATTTAAATTTTACTTATATATATTTCTATATGTATATAAATATAAAAGTTATTTCATTCAATTCAAATACCTTTGTAACATGTTGAGCAAGGGGTTGTATTCATGAGCAGTTAGTATCAATTCAGATAGTACATATAAATTATAATAGGTATAATTTATGATTCATAGAACATTAATTCACGATTCAAGTATACTAAAGTACACTGTTTTACAAGAACAAGGGTTTGATTCAAAACTAATCAAGAGTATACATCTTTCATATACTAATTCAGGGGCATACTGTCAATTATTCATTTCAGAATGATTGGGTTTTCAAAACTATTATACATGTAAAGTCTATATGCTTTTTATGAGTCATTTGATTCAGGTTGTTTAATTCATTTAAACAATATAGTTAAAGTCCTGACATTATAACGAGAATCTCCAGTCGGGGATCGAAACAATGTGTGTATAGATCTATATTGGGATTGACAACCCCGCACTCAGACTGCTAGCTACAATCAGGCATACACGCCTACGAGTGACAGTTGTTATCAATAGTTTTCAACGCATTCATAGCGTTGGGTCAGGCCATCTAGTCAGTATGGTTATAATAACTCATTAAAAAGATATTAACAATACGTTAGTGTATAATCAACTAAATGTAAGTACATCTTCATAGTACTAGTTTACAAAATACAAACTATAGTAGTACATTACATTTTACAATTACAGCTGGTGGAACCAGGCATACTCACAGTTACAGGTTTTACAAAAAGGAGTACAAATACAGAATACTAGTTTACAAAAAGAACAGTTTTATGTGATTAAAACTACTTTTCATATACAACAAAAAATATAGGATTTTATGGAATAGTTTACACATTCATAGAACAGAAAACATACTTTCAAACACAAATACTTATGCACTCACTCAACTTTATGTTGATTCTCTCTTTTCAAATTACTTGTATTCTCAGGGAATTAGTAGACAGGTACTCCCCGAGCTTTTGAGAAGATGGAGCTATTTTGAGTCATGTCTTCTTCTTTTGTATAACTATTTTGGTTTCAATATACAATGATTGAACACATGTAAATACTAATATTTTTTTAATACAATGGTTGTTTGTACTTTGATTACTATGATGCATGTGTTGTGATACTACAAATGAAGTCATCTACCCCCGGACGTTTCTGCCGTCTTGTTTGGGGGTGTGACAGATTGGTATCAGAGTATTATACAAACTATAAATACATTGGGGCTAAGAGATCTGACTACAAGTATACTTTTTAAAATTTAAGTATTTTTACAAGAAGTATACTAACACTCATACCTACAAGTACAATATCACAATCATAACAACTTAAAAGTATTTGGATGTTGGACATTGCAGTCAAACCTAGGCAGTTATGTAATAATATCTAGGATTAATATAGCCTGATCAACTATATTGGTTTGAGATATGACCAACACGTGTTTGGGTGTGATGGTAGTGTTGCGACATGTCTAAAACTTACCAACTATACGTATGCAGAAGAACTCCAGAACAGAACATAAAGATTAAAATACTATAGGAGTATTTTAGGCACTATATACTAATAAAAAACATGTGAAGACAAAAGAACCATTGTGGGTAGAACTATAAATATTAAGGTTATATTACAGTTATATATAATTAAAGTTATATAGACGTAGAATATGTGATCTAGCTTCATTTTCTGTTCCTTGTTTGGTTGTGGATTTAGAGCCGAGTCATTTAATCGGAGGCCGATTATACCCAAGTTATATATAATTAGTATACACTTTGTAGTTATAGTAATACCTAAAATAAGTCATACATAATACATTACTTGTTAACTGTAAGTTTCTCTCATAGAAACTTGTATTCGTAATCTATCGTTACTAATTATATTCTATATCTCGTATCCCTATTCTCGCTTAGATATCAATGGTTGGATTTCATCTACCCGGAGACCCGTACTTTCCCGATCAAGAACAAGGAGGATGGCTTGATGCAGAGCCAAAAGAGAATCATGAAATTCCTTTAGACAATGATTTTCCAGAAATTTTTCTAGAGGATTCTGACTCCGAGCCAGAAGTCAATGATCTACCCCTGGTGGCTCCAATCCCAAATCCTAACCCTCGTTCGACTTTTCAAGGCCCGATGCCCTCGTGGGAGGAGAAATTGGGTAGGTGGAGCCGGGAACAAGGTCAACCCTTACCCTACAACGGAGACCGAAGCTTCTACAACCTAAGTGAAGAAGGCTCTGCAGACAGAATTCTTCCCATCTTGGTTCGCCGAGTGGCTCAAAATGTTGAGCTGGGAATGACAGCCATTCAACAAACTGTGGAACTTGATGCGGACACAAAGGCAAATACGGATCGTATTTGCAATCTTGAATTTTTCTCATGAGAGAGCTATGAGAGACAATGAGGCTCTGCAGTAAGAGCTAGCTGCAACTCGAGCTGAAGACATAGAGCTCCGAGCATGCCAGGCAGTGTATGAAAGACACCTGCTTAATGTGGAGCGTCAGCTGGCCGAATTAAGGGTTCACCCGAGTGGTGCACGTCGGCAGTAGGAGATGCTCTACTCATCCTTTCTTTTGGTTTAAGAAGTAGACTTCTCTCTACTCGTTCACTACTTACTCTATTGGTTATAGTTAAGTCTGCGGATATGTTCTAGCGTTATTTTTCATGTTTTTCAGTACGATCGTGAAAATTTCATTTTCGAGAGGTCGGGTTGATGTCGATGATTTTCCAGTAATTTGGTGTATTGTAGACCTGTTTAGGGTCAAGTTTTCCGGACTCTATGTATTCGATGTGAAAATATAATCGACATGAATTTTCATACTCTTTGAAAAATAACCACTAAATATCATATTATCCTGTTGCAAGTTGTACTTACAGTAGACTTCTATTTCCAATTCTTTACAAAATTCATATTGAACTAAGTGTTTTGTTCAGAGATATCATATTCATGTTCACTCTTGATATCTTACCATCTTTTCATCTTTTAACTTTTAGTAAAAGATGGCTCCTCGGAAAAATCCAAGGTGTGTCAATGTTAATGAAGTGCCAACACCACCTCCGCCACCACCTCCTCAATTTCACGCTGCCATGTTTCAGGCGGCAGTCACGACGACTATTCCAGCTGCTATGGCTCATATAAACACCCCCGGTGCAAGTGGATCATGAGCTGGTGCGCATCCCTCTAACCACGGCGAGAGTCACGAGCACTCATGAGAGTGTACATATAAGGATTTCTCGAATGCCAAACCCAAGACCTTTAATGGGACTGGAGGAGTGATGGCGTTGAGACAATGGATTGAGAAGAAAGAAGAAATTTTCGAAATCTGCTCATGTCCGGTGGGTAGCAAGGTCAAATTCGTTGTTTGTACCTTTGCTGATAGAGCCCTAACATGGTGGAACGGCCATGTTAAGTCACTGACTTTGTTAGTGGCTAATTCTATAAGTTGGGAGAACTTGAAAACCATGCTGATGCAGGAATACTGTCCACGAGGGGAAATTCAGAAACTTGAGCAAAATCTCTGGGGACTTATTATGGTTGGTTCAGACATAACAACCTACACAAATAAATTTTGTGACTTAGCGATACTTTGTCCGGAAATGGTAGAAATGGATGCTCTGGAGAGCAAAAAGATTGAGAGGTACATCTGGGGGCTATCGCCCCCGATTCAGGCAAGTGTCATTGCTTCTAGGCCTGTCACCTTTGACAGTGCCAAAGAGCTGGCATAGTCGCTCATTGACCACGGAACTCGTCAAAACCCTGTGGTAGCTGCTCCAGAACAACCCAAGGGAAACAACAACAACAACAGCAAGCAGAAGGGTTGGAATAAGAGGAAGGGCAAATCTTCACAGGAATCCTTAAAGAAGCAACAAGTAGTGGCAGTCCATGCTGCTACTGTACCTGTTGTTGTTCCTGCTAACCCTGCACCAGCTAAGCCTTATGCTGGTATTCTCCCCAAATGCAACAAATACAATTTTCACCACAATGGAAATTGACGGGAAATGCAGTGTCGTAAATAGCAACAGAAAAGGGCATACTGCCCGATTCTGTAGAACACCACCCCAACCGATTAACCAAGTACCCGTCACTGGAGTAGTTCAAGCATGCTGCCAATGTGGTGATGTGGGACATTTCAAGAGAGATTGTCCAAAAGATGGAAATGTCGGTGGATTTGGGAGGATTCTAGCACTAGGTCACGAGGAAGTGGTGGCAGACCCTGCAGTGGTCACAGGTACATTTCTTCTCAACAATACTTATGCTTGCATTTTATTTGATTGTGGTGCTGAGAAGAGCTCCGTGAGCCATAATTTCAAACACCAGCTAAATCAAAACTCCCAACCACTAAATGAAACATTCACAATCGAAATGCCTAACGGGAAATCCGAATACACCAACGATATATACATAGGATGTACCCTTACCTTGAATAACTTTTCGTTCCTAATAGACCTTATGTCGGTCTCTATCAAAAGTTTCGATGTCATAATAGGTATACATTGGTTGTGCTCTAACCATGCTGACATCCTATGCTATGAAAAAGCCATTCGGCTGAACTTGATAACTAACGAAACTCTTATTATCTACGGCGAGAAACCCAGAACGAACCTTCAGATCATTTCTTGCATCAAGGCACAAAAGTAGCTTCGCAAGGAGTATTGTGCTTTCTTAGCTCACGTGGTAGACAAAAAGCAAGAAGTGAAAGATGTCGCGAGCATTCCTGAGGTCTGCAACTTTCCCGACATATTTCCCACGATGTTCCAGGAGTGCCTCCCGAACGACAAGTTGATTTCAGAATCGACTTAATCCCTGGGGCTACCCCTGTAGCCAAATCCCCCTATCGTCTTGCGCCTTCTGAAGTGCAAGAATTATCCAGCCAGCTGAACGAACTCCTTAACAAGGGTTTCATAAGGCCAAGCTTCTCACCCTGGGGAGCACTGGTCTTGTTCGTGAAGAAGAAGGATGGATCATTCCGTATGTGCATAGACTACCGCGAGCTGAATAAACTTACCATCAAGAACCGATATCCTCTGCCTCACATTGACGATCTGTTCGACCAACTTCAAGGTGCGAGCTACTTCTCGAAAATAGACTTAAGATCCGGATATCACCAGTTATAGATTTTGGAGGACGACATTCCAAAAACCGCGTTCAAAACTCGTTATGGTCATTACGAGTTTGTAGTGATGCTATTCGGATGGACGAATGCACCTGCTGTGTTCATGGACTTGATGAATAGAGTGTGTCGTCCATTCTTGGACAAATTCGTCATAGTCTTCATTGACGACATCCTTATCTACTCAAGAAGTGAAGAGGAACATGGCCAACATCTTCGTCAAGTATTGCAAACTCTCAGAATAGAGAAACTCTATGCGAAGTTCTCAAAGTGCGAGTTTTGGATCAGGAAGGTTGATTTCCTAGGTCACGTGGTCAGTTCAGAAGGAATACACGTCGACCCTTCCAAAATAAAGGAAATTGAGAACTGGTCAGTACCTAAAACACCTACATAAATCCGTCAATTCTTAGGTCTTGTTGGCTACTATCGCAGATTCATCCATAATTTCTCATGAATTGCTAAACCTCTTACCACCTTGACGCAAAAAGGTGTAACTTTTAGCTGGGGAGAGAAACAAGAAACGACGTTCCAAACGCTGAAGCGAGCTCTGTGCAGTGCACCGATCCTGTCTCTTCATGAAAGGACAGAGGATTTCGTAGTGTACTGTGATGCTTCTAATCAAGGGCTTGGATATGTTCTTATGCAAAGAGGAAAGGTTATATCCTATGCCTCAAGAAAGGTTAAGACGCATGAGGTCAACTATACAACACATGACCTTGAACTAGGAGCAGTAGTATTTGCTCTGAAGATCTGGAGACATTATTTATATGGCACAAAATGCACAATATTCACTAACCATAAAAGTCTCCAGCATATCTTCGATCAGAAAGAGTTGAACATGAGACGAAGACGATGGGTGGAGCTACTGAACGACTACGAATATGAGATTCTTTATCACCCTGGCAAAGAAAACGTAGTAGCTGACGCCCATAGCAGAAAAGAATACTCGGGATGCCGAGTAAAGTCGTTGACCATGACAATCCATTCACATCTGTACACACAGATCAGAGAAGCTCAACTCGAGGCCTTAAAACCTGAAAACATGGCAGGTGAAGCCTTGAGAGGAATGGATAAGAACTTCAAAGTTAGGGATGATGGAGTCTATTGTTTCATGAACCGGATCTGGACACCAAAGTTCGGTGGTTACAGAGACGTGGTTATGAATGAAGCACACAAAACCTGATACTCCATTCATCCAGGTTTAGAAAAGATATGTCTGGACCTCAAGAAGCTATACTGGTGGCCTAACATGAAGGCCGAAATCGCTAACTTTGTGGGCAAGTGCCTTACTTGTGCCAAAGTCAAGGTAGAGTACCAGAAACCTTCAGGTTTATTGCAACAACCTGAAATACCTGAATAGAAGTGGGAGCGGATTACGATGGATTTCATAACTAAATTACCTAAGACATCGGGTGGTTATGATACTATTTGGGTAATCGTCGATAGATTAACCAAATCCGCACACTTCTTACCAATAAAAAAACCGACAAGATGGAGAAGCTAACAAGAACTTACCTCAAGGAGATCGTTAGACTGCATGGTGTGCCAATATCTATTATTTCTGACCGAGATAGTAGATTCACTTCTTGTTTCTGGCAGTCTTTACAAAACTCTCTGGGAACTAGGTTGGACATGAGTACAACCTATCATCCACAAATTGACGGACAAAGTGAGAGGATGATTCAAACATTAGAAGACACGTTGCGAGCTTGCATGATAAACTTTGGAAAGGCATGGGATACTCAATTACCCCTTGTCGAATTCTCTTATAACAACAATTATCACACTAGCATAAAGGCTACTCCATTCGAAGCCCTCTATGGCCGCAAGCGCAAATCACCTATGTGTTGGGCTGAAGTGGGTGACACGCAGCTAGCTAGAGGTCAAACTTCTGACAGTACTCTCACTGGTCCGGAAATCATTCGTGAAACTACGGAGAAAATCGTACAAATCCGGGAGCGACTTAAAGCTTCCAGAGATAGACAGAAAATCTATGCTGAAAAAAGAAGAAGACCTTTGGAATTCCAGGTTGGTGACCGCGTCATGTTGAAGGTCTCACCCTGGAAGTGCATGATACGCTTTGGAAAGCGTGGCAAGTTGAATCCTAGGTACATAGGACCATTCGAGATTCTTGCTAGAATCGGTCCAGTAGCTTACAAACTCCGACTACCCCAAGAACTAAGTAACATACATCCTATCTTTCACATCTCTAACTTGAAAAATTGCTTATCCGACGAGACTCTTGTTATCCCACTTGACGAGATCGAGGTTAAAGAGAATCTCAACTTCGTGGAAGAACCCGTAGAAATCTTAGACAGGTAGGTAAAGAGAATAAAACAAAGCCGTATCCCGATAGTGAAGGTTCGTTGGAATGCAAAGCGGGGACCTGAATTCACTTGGGAGCGGGAGGATCAAATACAAAAGAAGTATCCAAATCTTTTTCCTTAGTCTTTCTGTATCTCTTTAATCCAAATTTTGGGACGAAATTTTCTCTAACGGGGGGATAATGTAACATCCCGTTATTTTCCATTTTGTAAAGTCGATCAATTCAACCAAAAGTCATACTTGTTTATGTTAACTTTTAGCTTGGTTAAGGGTCTATTTGAGAGTTCTAAGCTTAGTGCACTCAAGGATTGTGTGTTAGGAAGTATTAACTTGAAATAATTGAGTTGCAGTTGAGGCTGAATCACCTTCACTAAGAGTTCACGACCGCAAACTAGGGTTCACGGCCGTGAACCCATCCTGGCCGTGAACTCCTCCTCATAAGTATGGTATTCCTTCATTATTCCTTCATTTCTCACATCCTAAATTCAAGAACTCTCAAAACTCTCTCAAGTATCACCAAGAACACTCTTCACTCTCTTCAAAATCGTAAGTGATTCTTCCATATTCAATTGATATCCTTCTTATTCACAAGAAGTTCTTTGATTTCATCGATGAATTCAACACTTTTGGTATAGATCTTCGAATCATCATCCTTTACATCAAGAACACCAAGAACACAAACTTTTTCTTGAGCCGTAAACTCCCTAAAAGACTTCCAAAACGTGAGTAACTCTTCTAACATCTTGTTATACAATAGAAACACTTGATTCCAACCAAGAAACAAGCACCCAAATGCATGAACTTCAAGAGTTCACGGCCGTGAACCCTTCATCCATGGCCGTAAACCCTTCATCAGATCATCATGTGGCCGTAAACCCTTCATAAGAACAAGTCTTGGCCGTAAACACATCATGTGTGTGGCCGTAAACACCTCTATAGCCGTAAACACTTATAGTGTGGCCGTGAACACCCTTTCATCAATCACATATGATTGTAACACTTCATTCCAAGTGTTTCCTAGTACCTAAGGTTTTTTAACTTACATGATTAGTTGTTATATACACTAATTATACACATATATGTGTCATTATATGCTTAATAGGATCCAATTGTGTTCAAGACTTCACACGACATTCTTAACATCCTATATCAATCTTTCAATCGAATCACCCACTACAGGTGAGTTCACACCCCCCTATTTTCATAGTTTTTACTGTTTTAAAGGGGGGGGGGGGGTGGGAATACAAGTCTAACACAAAGATTTTGTGTTATAAACAAATAGTTTCAAAATATCTTATCAAAATGGATTTCAATTATCATCAAATCAAATGGTTTCAAAGAATGTGTTAAAATGACATCAAATCACCAAAAGTATTTCAAAATATTAAACTTCTTTTAAATGGTTTTATAAAGTTATATTTTCCCCCAGAAATCATATATATATATATATATATATATATATATATATATATATATATATATATATATATATATATATATATATATATATATATATATATATATATAAGGTTTAAAAGGCTTAGGACTGATAAGTCACTTTGGTTCCATTTCCTTGTTTGGATGTGGGATTATAAGTATCGGTTATTTGTCTGAGTGCCATTTAAATTTTACTTATATGTATTTGTGTATGTATATAAATCTAAAAGTTATTTCATTCAATTCAAATACCCTTTGTAACATGTTAAGCAAGGGATTGTATTCATGAACAGTTAGTATCAATTCAGAAAGTACATATAAATTATGATAGGTATAATTTATGATTCATAGAACATTAATTCACGATTCAAGTATACAAAAGTACACTGTTTTACAAGAACAAGGGTTTGATTCAAAACTAATCGAGAGTATACATCTTTCATATACTAATTTAGGGGCATATTGTCAATTATTCATTTCAGACTGATTCGGTTTTCATAACTATTATACATGTAACGTCTATATGCTTTTTATGAGTCATTTGATTCAGGTTGTTTAATTCATTTAAACAATATAGTTAAAGTCCTAACATTATAACGAGAATCTCTAGTCGGGGATCGAAACAATGTGTGTATAGATTTACATTGGGATTGACAACCCCACACTCAGACTGCTAGCTACAGTCAGGCATACACGCCTACGAATGATAATTGTTATCAACAGTTTTCAACGCATTCATAGCTTTGGGTCAGACCATCTAGTCAGTATGTTTATAATAACTCATTAAAAAGATATTAACAATACGTTAGTGTATAATCAACTAAATGTAAGTACATCTTCAAAGTACTAGTTTACAAAATACAAAATACAGTAGTACATTACATTTTACAATTATAGCTGGTGGAACCAAGCACACTCACAGTTACAACTTTTACAAAAAGGAATACAAATACAAAATACTAGTTTACAAACATAACTGTTTTATGTGATTAAAACTACTTTTCATATACAACAGTAAATATAAGATTTTCTGGTACAATTTACATATTCATAGAACAAAAAACATACTTTAAACATAAATACTTATGTACTCACTCAACTTTATGTTGATACTCTCTTTTTAAATTACTTGTATTCTCAGCGAATCAGTAGACAGGTACTCCCCGAGCTTTTGAGAAGATGGAGCTATTTTGAGTCATGTCTTTTTCTTTTGTATAGCTATTTTGGTTTCAATATACAATGATTGAACACATGTAAATACTTATATTTTTTTAATACAATGGTTGTTTGTACTTTGATTACTATGATACATGTGTTGTGATACTACAAATGAAGTCATCCACCCCCGGACGTTTCCGCCGTCTGGTTTGGGGGCGTGACATTATAGATTTCATGCATTTGTTTGAGTCCTTATCGAAATTACTGACATTCCAATTGTTATAAAGGATTACATCATCTTACACCACACGCCAAACCTATGACTTAACCTTTGACCCGTATAAAAGGCGCGAAAATGCATCTACACCATAAAACATTTTACAAAGAATTTTTCATGTCCTCTATTTTGTGGAAAAGTCACCAAATTTTATTTATCATTAGTACACTCTTTTATAACAATTACACATATTTTACTAAAAATTTCCCAACCATGTAAGCCATTTTTCTCGGTAAAAACAACCAACTTTACTTTTGCTAAATTACTTTGATAGTTAAAATAATTTAGCAAAAGTAAAGGCGGTTGTTTTTAGCGAGAAACCGACTTCACTTTTCTTCAAACTTAATTTAACCAAAGTTGATTTTAACCTTGTCATTTCAAATTCATTTCAAAACTATTTCGATAGCTAGATGTGCTTTTATTTAAAGGAGCATATAAACCATTTTAAACCTTGTTACCATTTTGGCACATTTTCGAAAAACTTAAAACATTTTCTTATACAAAGTGTTTAAACTCTATCCTATAAAACTTAAACATATGAAATTGATGTTCATGTCTTGTATAAATGATTCATCGGATCTTTCAAACCACGTTTGTTTTGACTTTTTGTCACCTCTTTCTCACTTAGGCATTGTACTTTATTTATATGTGTTTTCTTGAAATCTAGCATGATATTTTTACAGCTTTCTACTCGAAACAGGTTTATAAGGCATCACTAACGCCTACATTTCAAAAGATACCTCATTTGTTTATTTTATTTCAAATTAGTTTTATAATTACTAATGTTTCTAAAAATTTATAGCATTGCAAAACTTAGTGTTCACTTTTAAATTTCTAATGACGCTCTCTCGAAACTGTATAATTGTTATTCTAAATATATTTATTCTTTACTCTATCCATTTTAACCATTGTTGGACTCTAGTCTAAAAGTCAAAACTCTCAGTTTTTCAAGTACCAGTTTTAGTGTTTCTTCTTTTTCACAAATGGAGTTTAACTTAATAGATAATTCGTGAATTTTTTTCTAACTTTAGCAAACACCTTTTAACTTCCACATGTCTATTTAATCATCAACATACATCAAGGATTGAAGTTCAAAATATATCTCAACCTAGTTTTATATCTACCTATAGATATTGTCCTTGAAATTTTAACAATAACAATCATTGTTGCTGCTACCTTCCTTTTTCTCCCCCCCCGGCACCTGATTCCTTGCTCTCTATCTGATGCGAGATCTCACATATCCATAATAATAACACAATACATGCTCTAACTTTTTTTTCTTCCTATTTTGCTTCCCTTAGTATCATATTCGTATGCATACAGACTAGAAGTCTACCTCTTCGTTCTGAGCGATTAATGCGTATATACTCATGAGGCATAATTTTGACTTGGTCAACTTTGATATATACAATTTCACCTCCTAACATATAAATTTTATGTTTGTTTCGACGTCAACCATAAAAGAGTAATCCTTATTTTAATTCGCTCATTTGTTTTAAATTTAGAAATTTGATCAAAAATGCATTTTTTGTTGTATTTTCCTTATAAATAATACACAAGATATATACCCATGTGTTTATCATCTTTCTAAATCTTGAAAATAGTTTTGAAGAGTTATATTTTTCTCATGTTTCTTCTTTTCTTTGTAAACATAGAAATTTTAAATGTTACGATTACCTATCCTCCAAAAGAATGCTTTCTTAGAATCACTAAATTAGGAATGCACCATTTTCAATGATCGATATTTTTACAGCTTTCTTAAAATAACATTCTACTTTGCCATTTCCATTGAGTTCCTAACTCTTGAATTTGTTATCATATATATTTTAACTCGTTTTAGATTTATTTTTCACTTTACTTAAACAATTGGATATTTTTTTTAGAACAATAATCTAAACATTTTTGTATAAGTTCCCTCACTGAAGACTTAAGCCTTTAACCATAATAAATTTCCTTATATTTTACTACTTCGTTTGACTGCTACATATGTATCTTCATTCTCTTGGAATCATTACACATTTTGATAATAGTGAAGTTACTTACCATTTCTAAACACTTCTGATACTACCTAGATAGTGTGATTTAACTTATCATAAACTTTCATTTCCTTCATTAGAAACAATGACTCTCTGAATATATATTTTTTCGAATATGGTTCTATTGTAGTGAGAGTAACTGTAGTAGTAAATATAGCTTTGGAAATCCTCGATCGTTTCGTAATTTATTTTGTATATCACACTTATATAGTCTTCACATTTGAAATATACCAAAACTTCATTGCCTACCCTTAGTACGTATCTTTAGGAACTTACCCTTGATTGCTTCTATTTCATTCGTGCTACCTCTTCCCATTCCAGAATATATCTTTTCCAGACTTAGTAGCCAACCCGGAAATGAGAAAATTTTCCTTAATTTCTTCTTAATTAGGCGGTGAATTTAGACTTAGTGCTTAATTAGGACGTGAATTAAGAATCAATCAATGCGGATTAACACTCAATGTAGTTGGTGCTTCAATAGAACTTATAACACTCTCTTAATTCAGTGAATATCTGACTAGATAATTTTTTTTCAACTAGGTCGCCATGGTTAGATCACGATTTCCATGTTTCCGATTCCCACAATCTAGGCGGTAGAGCTCGAATTTGGGAAACCCTAACCTGACTATATGTAACGACTCAAAAATCACAACAAATTTAAACTTTTATAAACAACCCATAGTTATAAAATGTTTACAAAATCATTGTTTCCAAATTGTTTATCAGTATCAGAGTATGCCAAAATCATAAAGCCATATAACAGAGGATGTGTACGGTCACGCCTTTGCCTTCCAACGATCATCAGAAGTACCTGAAACAATAAATTAAAAACCGTAAGGCAAAGCTTAGTGAGTTTCCCCAAATTATCACCACATACAACATATCAAACAACAACATGCATAACTGAGCCTTCAGCCTGACTGGACGGCCTCGCAGGGCCTACAACGTATCTGGACTACTCCCGAGCCTTCGGCATGACTGGACCACCTCACAGGGCCTACAACCTATCCGAACTACTCGTCGGGCCTTCGGCCTGATTGAATCACCTCGCAAGGCCTACAGTCTATCCGGTACGCCCTAGGTATCTTGGCGTTCAACACAAAGCAGGACCACATCAACCCAACCAACCATAACATGTCGACATACACATAACTACTAAACATATAGCTAGGCATCATACAAACAGGCAGATTTATAGATCACTCCCGCATGATAACATCCTATATACCAGGATACCGATCTAATAGATCTCTACATCATAATAACATATTATCATATAATACGATATCCAATCCATCGGGTCGGACTTGGTGCCTTCGACCTGTAAGTATAGTGAGGAAGACTCACCTCACAGCCTGGCGAAAAAACTGGTCAATACTCTGATCCCGAATACCAACTCCACCCAAGTCCTAAATTTCTAAACCTTTCCCATTAATAAAATAATCACAATTTCCTAAATTGCCTTTCGTCAAACTTGGTTAGAACTTACAAGTCAACCAAATCAACCAAGTCGAGTCAACTAAGCGAAGTCAACAGCTTCTTCTCTGGCAGGTGATTTGGCCCATTTTTCCTTTCCTGGTAATAAGGAAAGGCCTTTCCATATCACGATCGCCTTCCTTTATTCGGAATTCATTCATCTCAAAAGACAGGTGCGCGGGGCGTAATCCAGAGGTACGCAGGGCGTACTCTAGCTTGACTGTGATCGGGGTGGTTGACTGAGTACGCTCGGCGTACACATAGGTACGCACGACGTACTCACAAAACTTCTCTTTTCATAGTAAGAGTTTAATACTTTGACTTAATGCGTCCAATTGTAGATCCAAGGGCAAAACATCACTAAGAGTCATTAAGACCTTCTAAAGAATGCATGGAGCAAAACCAACCATCAAGACCACATTTTTATGACTCAAGACCCTTCCTAGGGTCTAAAAGGAAGGCTTAATGGGTTAAGAACATGCTATGCTTAAGAATCACCATTTTGGGACAAAAAGTGACTTAAATGAGTGAAATGTCTTGATCTAAAAGATGGAGTGACCAAGATGAGAACTTTATTCCTCCAAGTGATGCTAAATGCTTAAGTGGTTCTGGATCTAAGGTGCTTCAATCCTCCAAAATGATCTCTACTTCTTTCCCACTTATTGAAGGCACAAAAACACCCACACATAAGCTCCAAAATGCTCTTAAGGTGGATTAGGGTTGCAAAGACATTTTGAGCAGATGGAGGCTGATGAAAAAAATCAAGGTTGAGAGTTAATGAAGAATAAATAGGGTCCAAACCCTTAATATTAGGGTTTGGGACTTCACCTTGTACGCCCTACGTACGCAAAACATATGCCTAAGGAACATGGCTCCGCCCCAACAATCCTAAAGTGGCAATATTAGCCCCTCCCAACCACAAGTCTTATATTGTAAGGACCAAAATATAATAAATCTCCATGAAAGGGTAAAAATTAAAGTACCTAAAAACAAGATGTTACAATTCTCCCCCATTTGACCTAGAATTCGTTTTCGAAATCTGCTACAGTCAATAACTTTGGGTAATGATCCCGCATCTCAGCCTCGGGTTCCTATGCCTACTCGGAGCCTCTCCGATATTGCCACTGAACCTTTACTAAAGGTATCTCCTTATTGCACATGACCTTCATCTTTCTTTCCAAAATAGCCACCGGCCTCTCAACATAATTCAGGCGTTCATCAACCTAAATATCATCCAAAGGAACCACTATCTCATTGTCCATCACATAGTTCCCCCAACTGAGAGACATCGAATGTGTTGTGAATCCGACTGAGCTCACTCTGCAAGTCCAATCGATAGGCGACCATGCCCACCTTGGTGATCACACAGAACGACCCAATATAATAGGGCCCAGTTTCCCCCTCTTACTGAAGCATATCACACCCTTCAAGGGTGAGACCTTCATCAATACTATATCGTTGAACTGAAATTCCAAATCTGATCGGTGCCGGTCGGCATAAATCTTCTGCCGACATCTGAGCTGTTTGCAGTCTCTTCCTGATATGCTGAATAAGCTTCATGGTTTGAAGGACCACTTCGGTCCTTCCCATGACCGTATGACCAACCTTTCCCCAATATAGCGGGGGGTACAACATCTCCGACCATACAAGAGCTCAAAAGGTTGGGCACCAATGTTGGAGTGATAGTCGTTGTTGTAGGAAAACTACACAAGAGGTAGGTAGGAATCCCAACTCCCACCGAAATCTATGACAGAGGCCCCAACATATCCTTAAGGGTCTAGATAGTCCTCTCACTCTGACTGTCGGTCTGCGGGTGATAAGCCGTACTGAAATGTAGTCTCATGCCCAGTTCCTCGTGGCACTTCTTCCAGAAACGGGAAGTGAACCGAACATCTCAATATGAAACAATGGAGACCGGAACCCCAAGACGAGCAACATTCTCTCAGACATACATATCGGCTAAGTTTTCTCCTGGATGGCCAAAAAGTGGTCACTCTTGGACAATCGATCCACAATGACCCATATAGCATCAAAACCCTTGGTCATCTTCGGCAACTTGGTGATAAAATCCATGGTGATCTGTTCCGAATTCCACATGGGAACCTCCAAAGGCCGCAACTTTCCACGAGGCCTCTGATACTCGGCCTTGACCATGCTACAAGTAAAGCACCTCTCGACATACCAGGCTATCTCCCTCTTCATACATGGCCACCAGTAGCTGAATCTTAAATCCCGATACATCTTGGTGGCTCCCAGGTGTATAGAAAAGCGAGAATTATGAACCCCCGCCAGTAATATTTGCCTGATCCCACCGGTAACTAGAACCCAAACCCAACCGGCCTTGGTCAACAACCCCTGACTATCTGTGACAAACCTATCGATATCGCCTATGATCATCTCATGTTTCCATTTCTCCTTCCGAAATCTATCTGCATGTGGCTCTCTGATCAATCCTAAAAGCATATAATCAATGGATATCCTCATACACATCTCCCCAACTGAAGACGTAGTTGACTTGCGGCTCAAAGCATCCGCTACCACATTCGCTTTACCCGAATGATAAAGGATCTCACAGTTATAGTCCTTGACCACATCCAGCCACCTGCGCTGCATCATGTTCAGGTTCGGCTGATCCATAAGATATATCAAAATATTCTGATCCCTGTAAACAGTACAATGGACCGCATAAAGATAATGTGTCCAAATCTTGATGGCGAACATCACTGCCTCCAACTCCAACTCACGTGTAGGATATCGCGTCTCGTGTGGCTTCAGCTGCCGCAAATCATAGGCAATCACTCGTCCCCTCTACATATGGACCACCCCAAACCAGTGATGGATGCATCACAAAATCCTCAACGACCTCTAGACGGGTCAACACGGGGGCCTCACATAACCTCTGTCGTAGCGTCTCAAAAGCATCATGTTGCTCCGGTCCCCACTGGAAATCCACTCCCTTCCTCGTTAGACGAGTGAAGGGTACTGAGATCTTTTAGAAATCTTGAATAAATCTCCGATAGTATCATGACAAACCCAAGAAACTCCTGATCTGTGAAGAAGATTTCGGAACCTCCCGCTGCATCAACGCCTCGATCGTGGCTGGATTGTTGAAAATTCCATCTTAGTAAATGAGATGTCCCAGGAACTGGACCTCTCGTAACCAAAACTTACACTTCGAGAACTTGGCATACATCCGTTCCCATCTCAGTACTCCCAAAATTTCTCTCTACGGTGCTCCTCGTGCTGCTCTCTGGTCTTGGAATATATCGAGATATCATCAATGAACACTATAACAGATCGGTCGAGCATCGGCATGCACACCCGATTCATCAAATTCATAAACACGATAGGCGCATTGGTGAGCCCAAATGGCATCACCAAAAACTCTTAATGCCCATAACGATCCACCTTGCAACTGATCAAAGAGGTCATCAATCCGCGGAAGGGGATAATGGTTCTTCACCCTGAACTTGTTCAACTCTCGGTAATCAATGCATGTCCGGTGTGAACCATCCTTCTTCTTGACGAACAGTATCGACACTCCCCACGACGATCTACTCGGTCTGATGAACTGCTTCCCAAACAGCTCCTGAAGATGAGAGGACAACTCCTGCATCTCATGTGGTTCTAAGCAGTATGGAAACTTGGAAATCGGAGTCACACCTAGTATTATATCAATTCTGAACTCAACCTGCCTCTTGGGAGGCACACCGGGTAACTCCTCCAGGAATACATCCACAAACTCCCTAAAAACTGGCACATCTGAAACTGAAACCTGCTCACCTACCTGAGTATCAACCACATAAGCAAGGTAACCCGCACACCCATGATGGATATACTGTCGAGCCCTGGCTTCTGAATAAAACCCTGAACCAACCCTGGTACCCTCTCCATAGATAACCAGTTCTCCCCCACTTGGGGTTCGAACTACCACTATCTGGCCCTCAAAATCGATCACAACACTAAATTGGCTCAACCAATCCATCCCGACTATCACACACACATCCTACACGGGGATAGGGATCAAATCAATCAGATAAGGCACCCTGAAGATCTCCAATACACAACCCTAATACACTCTGGATGCAGAAACCCCGTGTTCGTTGGCGATAGAAAGTCGCGATGGATATGCCAACTCGCTAAGGGGCATATCAAAATCCCTAATAAAATATCGAGGCACAAAGGACCAACTCGCGCCCGACTCAAATAACACAAGAACATAGAAAGAGTTCACTAAGAACGTACCTATTACAAGCATAAATATAAGCATACCATAATATAACCAGCAGAATAACAAATACAAACATACCGGTCACGACGTCTGGCGCTGCTCTAGCCTCCTCGAAAGTGAGCTAAAAAACACGGCCCCGAGCCCTCGGGGACTCCACGCTCCCGTGGCGTCCATCGGTGATCCTCAAAGTGGCTGGCGTCGGGGCGTGCGCCGGCTTGGCGACGAGCAATGGGCAGTTGACCTTCATATGGCCAACCAGATCATAGTGGTAGCAAATCCTGGTACTCGAAACTGGGGCCGGCTGGCGACATTCCCTTGCATAGTGCCCGTCTTTGCCACATTTGTGGTATCCAACAATAAGCTAACATGGACCCTCATGAACCTTGTCTCATTTTCCACAAGTGCGGCCCCTATAGCTCCCCGACCTCACATCAGCGACCTTAAACCGCTTCGCCGCAGGCTACGACTGCAAAGGGTCCTTCCTCTGCTCCATTGTGTGGAGCTCCATCTCAATCTCACACGGCCTCAGGGTGTCCTGCAAGTCAAGGTGTGATCCATAGTGATGAGTAGATAGAAACTGGCAGATGTCCTTCTTAAGCATGCTCAAGTACCAAGTCATCTGAGCTTGTTCAGAAGCAGCAAACTCAGGGCAAAACATGGCTCTCTCTGTGAACATCTTGGTGATCTCCGTGACCGTCTCGGTCCCCTGCCTCAAGTCCAAATACTCTTAGGCCAGCCTATCCCACTCCAACAATGGAACATATCTCAAGTGAAACATCTCAAAGAACTGCTCCCATGATACTGCAACTCACTGCTCTAAGGTGTATAAACTAGTAACCAGCCTCCACCAATCCTTCGCTCTAGACCGAAGAAGGTTAAGAGCGCACTTGACCTTCTGGTCAGCTGGGCTAGAGCAAGTGAAGAAAAAACTCTCCACATCTGACAGCCACCTCAAGGAGATGATCATATCCTAAACCCCGTTAAACACCGTGGGCTTCGTATTGTCGAAGTCCCGATACTAAAAAGCCCTCCCAACGCCAATCCCTGCAGCAGCAACGTATGCGGTGGCTGCAGCAGCAGCAGCCTCAGAAAGTGTAACATATTGGTCGTCGAAAAACTCCATCATAGTGGTCTTCATAGACCCAAACAACTCCAATATCTGCTCTTGGACAATAGAAACAAACTCAACACGAAGGATCTCCCTACCCCGATCCTCAGTCAATCTTGGCCCATTCTGGCCACCTGCTCCGGCTCCTGATACAGATCCAAAATAAGATCATCTCGAAACCACCCTAATGAAAATAAACTAGGGAGATATTAGATAAAACACATATAATACCATAGGAACCAATTCCAACAAAACCTTAGGGGTTGTGACTTCCTTGCTACGCGTACGAGTCCTGTGCTTCTAGTAGTATGGGCCCACACTACCTTCTACACCTACCCGTGTTTGTCTTAGAAGATCATTACAACAATCCTAACTACACTCAATCAAATACACATACACCCTATTCTCACTTCCTAGAGAAAGGCTAGACATTACTCGGCTAATCGGATGACCACACATAACTCATCCATGAAACTTCCACCAACCCTACAACGCTCGCATATGGTAATCATACATAACACTAGATCCCTATAGACACTCGAATACTTGATTCTACCCTAAGCCCACAACCAAAAAAGGAACAGGAAATAAGGTTAAATCAAAGATTGTCAGGCTATAAAATCTTATTTATGTACAATTTTGATGCATACACTGAGCAAGTACAGTAATGATGTTAATTTCATATAAGGAAGTGTTGGATATAGTGTCTAAGTCCATAACTATATTTGGTATGTACTTGACCCGACCCGACATGGTCCATTTGGGTTGCACTTCACCCGAACAATTTATGGATAATCGTTTGAGAATAGTATACGTTATGATTTATTAATATATTATAAGTCCTAATATATTAATATAAAATCGTATTATTTAATTAGTATTGATCTATAATTAATCTAGAATTAATTTAGAGATCAAATGTATGACTAATTAAATATGGGCTCTTGTATTTATATAGTGTGGGCTAATGCTTATTTGGAATGGGCTAGACTTGCATGGAAAGTCCATGGATAGTCCATGGAGCTTTAACCCATGGATCTCATGGAAATGAAAAGACATGGGTATTAGGGTTTACATGAATGTAACCCTAATCCACCACACTATATAAAGGAGGCTTTGGTTCTTGAAATCACATGAGTTGTGGTGAGTAAAGTAAGAGGGCCGATTTCAAGAAGGTGATTACTATTCTCTCAAAGTTCAAAGTTTGTGGTGATTTGTGATTTCCATTTGAGGCATCCACACTATTGGTGCTAGGCTCTAAAACTCCAAGCAATCAACTACAACTACAAGGTAAGTAATTCTACTAGCTTTATTTGATTCAAGTTCCCCATGCCATGCTAGATAGGATAAGAACCTTGGAAAAATAATTATTTCCATGTATCATAGTCAAACATAGATCCAAGGTTTCTAGGGTTGCATGTACACCATATGAGTGTTCGAATGCTCAAAAACCCATCAGTGGTATCAGAGCCAGGTTTGTTTATTTGATACTTGATGCAAAAAAAAAAAAAAAAAAAAAAAAAAAAAAAAAACTTGAAAATCGAAGTTTTGTTCAAAAGCTCGTATCAAAATTTCAAGTTTTGTATATAAACTTACGATTCTTGAAATTTTTGATATGAACATTCATAAACATATGAGTTTAGAAGATCATAGAAATTATGTGCTAATAATTGATTAGATTAATTCTTGATCTTTATGTGTTTTAATGGAGTCCATAACTAGTTCTTAAGTTATGGATAACCAAAAGTCACATTTATAAATAACCATTAAAAGAACACATAGGTTACAAAAAATGAAGAGTCTTCATTTTTAATAACCATTAACTCATAAGTTATGAGAAATGAAAAATTTTGAAAGTTGACAAAACTTGCCCTTAAGTTTTGGAACATGTAAAGTCATATTAAAAACTTTAGTTCCAACCCCTAGAATTTTAAAAGTTAAAATTCAACCCTTATACTTTATAATATTATAAGTTTAATAATATTTATATATGTATAAGATCAAGTCGTCTTACCGCTAGTACGCCTCATTCACGAAGCCGGTCTATAAGGGGGGTATAAGGTTGTTGCCTATAAAATGGCAACTTAATGGGTGTCCACTCTCACCCACCGCTTCCTTGATCGGTGGAGGGTCGTTAGCCGAACGGGTAGGACAAGGACTTATAAATTCTCATTAAAAGTATAATGATAATACTAAGGTAACTAAACTTTATTGAATTCCCAATCTTAGTTATTTTAGGAAAATGTGAATAAGGTGCTAATCCATGAAATTACACTTTACACTTTGTTTAAGTCGTTAGTGGAGCGTGTGTGGTTAACCGACACACTAACTTGAACTTAACAAGGTAAGTAAAGGGTGACTTAATGTTTATCATAGTATCGATAGAGCGTGTGTGGTTAACCGACACATTGATTGAGGGGTAATACATTAAGGGTACCAAGTAATTTGCATGGTTACTTCACACCTTGTTTTGTGATCCTCGGCATCCCAGTCACAAAACTTGAAGGGCACACTCGAGATTGAAACATGCCATTGAAGAAAGTTCAATGAATCTCAAAGAATCTAGGAGTTTCTAAACCAATTAAAACCTAATTAAATATTTCGTTTTTCATGGTAGAAGTTGTTGAATTGTCATTCACCTACCTTCAAATATCTTATAGCTTAGATTACGGCATCCCTCTTCTAAGTTATAAAATATTATGTTGGGTCCTAGCCTTAATATTACATTTGGGTGTTTTGTTAAGGACTATCTCTATATCTAATCTAATCTATTCCCTCTTCTTTTCAGATGTCTTCCAATAACAATGCTTCTGGTGCAAACCCTACTAGCTCCTTCTCTCTCATGAATCTTTGTGGGATAGTCATCTTTGATGGGTCCAACTATACAGATTGGATCAGAAACATCAGGATGGTCACTCGGTATGAGAACAAAGAATATGTTCTCGACAAGGAGCTGATGGTACCCGAGCCAACTGCTACTCCTGAAGAGCTTGCTGAATATGAGGTACATGAAAGAGATGCTACAAAAGTGGCATGCATCATGATGGCCACCATGACAGTCGAGCTCCAAAAGTCCTATGAGGACTATTATCCTTTTGAGATGCACCAGGACTTGATGGACCGCTACCATCAAAGTGCTCGTCAAGAGCGATATGAAATAATCTCCTCCATGATAACAACCCGAATGAAGGATGGTGAACCCATCACGGGCCACATGCAGAAAATGCAAAGGTATGCGGACTGTTTACTGAAGCTGAATGTGAACTTCCCTGAGGAGTTAGCAATAGACATCATTTTGCACTCCTTGCCATCGTGTTATGATCAATTCCACATGACATATCACATGAACAAGGAAGAAGTCACCCTCAGCAAACTTCAAGGACTCTTGAAGACCGCCGAAAGTGGTCTAAAGGGTAAGTCGGTTGTTACTACTCCTACTCCTACTCCAACTGCGGCCAATGTCTTCGCAATCGGGCATGGCAAAGGGAAGAAGAGAAAGAACCCTTCTAAGGGTACCAAGGGTAAGACCCTTGAAGGCTCCTCTTCAAGCAAAACCAAGAAAGGTTTTGTCACTCCTTCTTCTAACCCTAATGAGGCTGAATGCTTCTATTGCCATGAAAAGTCGCACTGGAAGCGAAACTGCCCAAAGTACCAGCAAGATTTGAAGGATGGGAAAGTAAAACCCAACCATGCAGGTATATACACTATATTGTCTAATAACTCACCTCATTCTAAGTCTTGGGTCCTTGATACAGGTTGTGGTATTCACATATGTTGTGATTTGCAGGGACTAAAAAGAGGTGAGAATGTGGAGCAGGGAAAGATAAACTTGATCATGGGAAACAGGAAAGCTTCACCTGTCACCAAGATAGGAGTTTATTCCTTAGTGCTAAATAGTGGGTTTACATTAGATTTGAATAAATGTTATTATTCGCCAGATATGGCAAGAAATGTTATTTCCTTTCATGCATTGTATAAACAAGGTTTTACCTTTTATTTTGATAATAATAATGGTAGTATTGATGCTTTCTTTAATAATGTTCTTTATTTTAAAGCATTACCTTGTGATGGCGTGTATGAAACTGTATCTGTTGTAGATAATCTAGGAAATAATGTATTGTGTATTAACTCTTCCACTAGCTTAGATAAAGCATCCTTATGGCATTGTCGTCTTGGACATGTAAGCAAGAAACGCATAGGCCAACTCCAAAAGGATGGAGTCTTGGAGTCATTTGACCTAAAGTCAGATGATAGTTGTGAATCTTGTTTGCTTGGTAAAATGACAAAGTCACCTTTTACTGGCACTTGTGCTAGGGGTGAAGGTTTGTTGGACCTCATACACACGGATGTGTGTGGACCCTTCAGAACCTCCACAAGAGATGCTAATCGGTTCTACGTGACTTTTACTGATGATTTTAGTAGATATGGATATGTCTACCTAATCAAGCATAAGTCAGAAACCTTTGAGAAATTCAAAGAGTTTCAGCAAGAAGTGGAGAATCAGTTGGGCAGGAACATTAAGATGCTTCGATCCGATCGTGGTGGTGAGTATCTTAGTACTGAGTTCCTTGACTATCTTAAGGAATGTGGAATTGTCTCACAATTGACACCTCCTAGGACACCACAGTTGAATGGTGTAGCTCAGAGGCGCAATCGGACCTTGTTGGACATGGTTCGTTCCATGATGAGTCGAGCTTCGCTACCAATCTCATTTTGGGGATATGCCTTAGAGACTGCCGCCCATATCCTTAATCTAGTCCCTACAAAGAAGGTTTCCAAAACACCTCACGAGGTGTGGACTGGAAAAGTTCCCAATCTCGATCACATCAAGATTTGGGGTTGCGAGGCTTTCGTGAGACGCGAGACTCACGATAAGCTCGAACCCCGAAGCGAAAGGTGTATTTTCATCGGCTACCCACATAAATCCTTTGGTTACATCTTCTACAGACCCAGTGATAATGTGGTCTTTGTAGCAAGAAGAGGATTCTTTCGAGAGAGAGAGAATTCATGAGCCAAGGAGACAGTGGGAGGCAAATTTACCTTGAGGAAATTCAAGAGTCAAGTGGTGAAGGAACCTCAAACCCTAGCCCTCAACCTGAGGAGGAAACACTTGTTGAACCGACTGAAGAATCTATACCTCTGAGGCGTTCCACCAGAGTTAGGAATGCACCTGAGCGTTATTATGGTTTACATATTACTGCAGAAGGTGAGACACTTATCAGTGATAACACACTGGTAAATCTGGATGAGCCTAACAGCTACACGGAAGCCATGGCAGGCCCTGAGGCTGCTAAATGGAAAGAGGCTATGGATAGTGAGATACAGTTCATATATGGAAATCAAGTTTGGAACTTGGTTGACAATGTACCTGATCGTAAGATAGTTGGGTGTAAATGGATCTTCAAGAAGAAGACCGACATAGATGGTAATGTACACACTTATAAGGCACGACTGGTTGCAAAGGGTTATTCTGAAACTCCGGGAGTTGATTATGATGAGACCTTTTCACCAGTGGCCAAGATTAAGTCTATTAGGGTTCTGTTAGCCATTGCTGCATTTCATGATTATGAAATATGGCAAATGGATGTCAAAACCGCTTTCCTTAATGGAAAGTTGGCTGAAGATGTTTAAATGGTTCAGCCAGAGGATTTTGTCAGTACAAAGAATTTGGCTTTTCAAGGAGTGAAGATGAATCTTGTGTCTATATTAAGGCTAGTGGGAGTATAGTCAGCTTTTTGGTACTGTATGTGGATGACATACTACTCATAGGAAATGACATCCCAACCCTGCAGGAAGTAAAGTCCTGGCTTGGGAAGTGTTTCGCTATGAAGGACCTTGGAGAAGCTGCCTATATCCTAGGGATAAGGATTTTTAGAAACAGGAGTAAAAGACTAATTGGACTTAGTCAAAGCACCTATGTGGACAAAGTGTTGAAAAGGTTCAACATGCATAATTCCAAGAAAGGAGAGTTACCCATCCAGAGCAACGCCAGATTGAGTAAGACACAAAGCCCTAGTACTGAGGCTGAGATAGCGGAAATGAGTCGAATACCTTATGCTTCAGCTGTAGGATCGATTATGTATGCTATGACGTGTACTCGACCTGATATAGCCTGTGCTTTGAGCATGGTTAGCAGGTATCAGGGGAACCCTGGCAAGGCACACTGGACTGCGGTAAAGAATATCCTCAAGTACCTACGTAGGACTAAGGACTGGGTCCTTACCCTCGGTGGCAGTGAGGACTTGAGAGTTGTAGGGTACAGTGATGCTAGCTTTCAGACTGACAGGGATAATTTCCGCTCTCAGTCGGGCTGGGTCTTTACTCTAAACGGAGGGGCAATTACTTGGAAAAGTTCCAAGCAGGAGACAGTAGCTGATTCCACTTGTGAATCAGAGTATATAGCAGCAAGCGAGGCAGCAAAGGAGGCTATATGGATAAAGAACTTCATCGGAGACCTTGGAGTTGTACCAGCTATAAAGGATCCAATGGAGATTTTCTATGACAGCAATAGTGTGGTTGCCTTAGCCAAGGAACCAAGAGATCATGAGAGATCCAGACACATTGACAGAAAATATCACTTCATCAGACATCGAATAAAAGAAGGAATCCTCGTGGCAAAGAGGGTATCATCGGATGAGAACCCAGCAGATCCCCTCACGAAGGGACTGACTCGGGCTAAGAATCTCCAGCATGCTCGGAGCATAGGGCTGAAGGATGATATTAGTTTTACTAGTTAGATAATCTTGAAATTTGTAAAATGTAATTGACATTTGATGATAAATAAAAGTTGTTATTTATGAGTAAAGTGTTGCTATCTCTTGTCAATCGTTTACTATTATTTCTTTTTGCATGTTTTGACTTCCAGAATAATTATGTTATGGTTTATATCATATTATTCAAACTCTCCACAGTCGGTCATATGTTGGAAGTAGATATGAATCAAGACTGTCATGGGTTGGCTTGTAGAGGTCTAAGATGTTAGACAAAGCGGGGCTACAGCACTCATGAGTGCTCATAAGTTCTGAGTATTGGATTCAACCCACGCTCACTTGTATCACTTCATGGAATTTATCTCGAGTGATCGTGAGACGGTAATATCATATAAGTCTTCAAACCTAGAGATATGATTTGTTGCCTATGAGTTGGTTATGCATTGATTGCACGAAAACGCATTGGTAACTCGATGTTATAAACCGTGCTTTTGTGTGTAATTCAACAAGTAGTAGAGAAAACATATGAGTCGAAGTTTATCTGTTCCTTCTAGGATTAGAAGCGATATCTGGGCCCCTCGATGATTTTGTTTTGACCTATGTACCGGGCCCGGTCAGAACTAAATTGATGTGTTCAGTTAAGTTCTATGTCAAACAAATTAGAAATCGAGAAACAAATGTTGGACAATAAGCAAGACCATGTTCCATGTATTTGTACGGCTGATATCTAGAACAGAGGATTATATGATCACTTATCTAAAATGGCGCTTCATATTTCAACACAGTTTAAAGAGCTACGATTGCTGATCGGTTCCTGAAGTCATACTTGCAACTATAGTTATTAGACTTATCCAAGTGGGAGACTGTTGGATATATTCTCTAAGTCCATAACTATATTTGGTATGTACTTGACCCGACCCGGCATGGTCCATTTGGGTTGCACTTCACCCGAACAATTTATGGATAATCGTTTGAGAATAGTATAAGTTATGATTTATTAATATATTATAAGTCCTAATATATTAATATAAAATCATATTATTTAATTAGTATTGATCTATAATTAATCTAGAATTAATTTAGAGATCAAAAGTATGACTAATTAAATATGGGCTCTTGTATTTATATAGTGTGGGCTAATGCTTATTTGGAATGGGCTAGGCTTGCATGGAAAGTCCATGGATAGTCCATGGAGCTTTAACCCATGGATCTCATGGAAATGAAAGACATGGGTATTAGGGTTTACATGAATGTAACCCTAATCCACCACACTATATACAGGAGGCTTTGGTTCTTGAAATCACATGAGTTGTGGTGAGTAAAGTAAGAGGGCCGATTTCAAGAAGGTGATTACTATTCTCTCAAAGTTCCAAGTTTGTGGTGATTTGTGATTTCCATTTGAGGCATCCACACTATTGGTGCTAGGCTCTAAAACTCCAAGCAATCAACTACAACTACAAGGTAAGTAATTCTAGTAGCTTTATTTGATTCAAGTTCCCCATGCCATGCTAGATAGGATAAGAACCTTGGAAAAATAATTATTTGCATGTATCATAGTCAAACATAGATCCAAGGTTTCTAGGGTTGCATGCACACCATAGGAGTGTTAGAATGCTCAAAAACCCATCAGGAAGATGATGGGTTTTGAGCATTCTAACACTTCCTAAGTGTACATGCAACCCTAATAACCTTGGATCTATGTTTGTCTAATTATCATGCAAAGTTGAATTCCAAGGTTATATTCCTATCTAGCATACATGGGGAACAAATTTTAACTTGCATGAAAGATAGAATAACTTACCTTGTTGTTGCTTATGATCCTTGAAACCTTGTGAGCCTAGCACCCCAAGTGTGATGCCTCAAATGCTTCACACAACACCAAATGCTTTTGGAATGACTTTAGAGAGAATACACACTTCTAAAATCGGCCTAGCCCTCTTGTTTCTTATGTGTCGCCGATTTTGGTGGAGAACATGTTGCTTATATAGTGTGTTACATCTAGGGTTACACCATGTAAACCCTAATGTGGCATGACTCTTCATTTCCATGACCCATGGGTTTGTAACTCCCATGGAGCCTCCATGGAGCATTCAATGGGTTTAACCCAACTTGATTATCCATGGAGCCTTTTAGCCCACTATACAAGTTATGGATAATTTACATAATCTACCCATATATTTAATTAGTTATCTTTTGATCACTTAATTAATTCTAAATTAATTCTTGATCAAACTAATTAAATAATATTATTAATATATTAGAACTTATAATATATTAATAAACCATAAGTGTTATTTCTCTCATTTTAGTTTATCTAATTGCATGGTGCCATGCAACCCAAATGGACCATGCCGGGTCGGGTCAAGTACATACCAGAAATAGTTATGGACTTAGACACCTTATCCAACAGTCTCCCACTTGGATAAGTCTAATAACTATAACTGCAATACTTCAGGAACCGATTGACAATCGTAGCTCTTTCAAGGTCTCTCGGAACTGAGAAGATGATGATACGCCATTTAAGATAAGTGATCATATAATCCTCTGTTCTAGATATCAGCCGGACAAATACATGGAACAATGTCTTACTTATTGTCCAACAGTTTGTTTCCCGATTTCCGATTTGTTTGACAAAGAACTTAATTGAACACATCAACTTAGTTCTGACCGGGCCCGGTACCTAGGTCAAAACAAAATCATCGAGGGGCCCAAATATCAGCTTCTAATCCAAGAAGGAACAGATAAACTTCGACTCATATGTTTGTTCTACTACTCATTGAATTATACACAAGAGCACGTTTTATAACATCGAGTTACCAATGCGTTTTCGTACAATCAATGCATAACCAACTCATAAGTAACAAATCATATATCTAGGTTTGAAGACTTATATGATATTACCGTCTCACGATCACTCGAGATAAATTCCATGAAGTGATTCCAGTGAGCGTGGGTTGAGTCCAATGCTCAGAACTTATGAGCACTCATGAGTGTTGTAGCCATGTCCAACAACTTAGACCTCTGCAACCAATCATGACAGTCTTGATTCATACCTACTTCCGACATATGACCGACTGTGGAGGTTCGAATAATATGATATACAAAACATAATTATTCTGGAAGTCAAAACATGCAAAAGAAATATAGTAAACGATCGACAGGAGATAGCAACACTTTACTCATAAATAAAACACCTTTTATTCATCATCTAATGTCAATTACACTTTACAAATTTCAAGGTTATCTAACTACTAAATCTAATATCATCCTTCAGCCTTATGCTCCGAGCATGCTAGAGATGCTTAACCCGAGTCAGTCCTTTCGTGAGGGGATCTGCTGGATTCTCATCCGATGATACCCTCTTTGCCACGAGGAGTCATTCTTCTATTCGATGTCTGATGAAATGGTATTTTCTGTCGATGTGTCTGGATCTCCCGTGATCCCTTGGTTCCTTCGCTAAGGCAACTGCACTTTCACTATCACAGAAAATTTCCATTTGCTCTTTAATAGCTGGTACAACTCCAAGGTCTCCAATGAAGTTCTTCAGCCATATCGCCTCCTTTGCTGCCTCGCTAGCTGCTATATACTCTGATTCGCAAGTTGAATCAGCCATTGTCTCTTGCTTGGAACTCTTCCAAGAAATTGCTCCTCCGTTTAACGTAAAAACCCAGCCTGACTGAGAGCGGAAATTATCCCTATCAGTCTAAAAGCTAGTATCACTATACCCTACAACTCTCAAGTCTTCACTCCCACCGAGGGTAAGGACCCAGTCCTTAGTCCTCCGTAGGTACTTGAGGATATTCTTTACCGCAGTCCAGTGTGCCTTTCCAGGGTTCCCCTGATACCTGCTAACCATGCTCAAAGAAAAGTCTACATTAGGTCGAGTACACGTCATAGCATACATGATCGATCCTACAGCCGAAGCATAAGGTATTCGACTCATTTCTGCTATCTCAGCCTCAGTACTAGGGCTTTGTGTCTTACTCAATCTGGCGTTACTCTGGATGGGTAACTCTCCTTTCTTGGAGTCCTGCATGCCGAATCTCTTCAGCACCTTATCCAAGTAGGTACTCTGACTAAGTCCAATTAGTCTTTTACTCCGGTCTCTCAAGATCCTTATCCCTAGAATATAGGCAGCTTCTCCTAGGTCCTTCATAGAGAAACACTTCCCAAGCCATGACCTAACTTCCTGCAGAGTTGGGATGTCATTTCCTATGAGTAGTATGTCATCCACATACAATACCAAAAAGCTAACTATACTCCCACTAGCCTTGACATATACACAAGATTCATCTTCACTCCTAGAAAAGCCAAATTCCTTGACTTTCTCATCAAAGCAAAGATTCCATCTGCGAGGTGCTTGCTTTAACCCATAAATGGATTTCTCAAGCTTACACACTCTATTAGGGTACTATGTGTTGACAAAACCCTCTGGCTGACTCATGTAAACATCCTCAGCCAACTTTCCATTAAGGAAAGCGGTTTTGACATCCATTTGCCATATTTCATAGTCATGAAATGCGGCTATGGCTAACAGAACCCTAATAGACTTAATCTTGGCCACTGGAGAAAAGGTCTCATCATAATCAACTCCCGGAGTTTGTGAGAAACCCTTTGCAACTAGTCGTGCCTTATAAGTGTGTACATTACCATCCATGTCGGTCTTCTTCTTGAAGATCCATTTGCACCCTATAGTCTTACGACCTGGTACATTCTCAACCAAGTTCCAAACTTGATTGTCATACATGGACTGTATCTCGCTGTCCATTGCCTCTTTCCACTTGGCTGACTCAAGGCCTGCCATGGCTTCCGCGTAACTGTTAGGTTCATCAAGACCTATCAGTGTCTCATCACTGATAAGTGTATCACCTTCCGCAGTAATATGGAATCCATAGTAATGCCTAGGTGCATTCCTAACCCTTGTGGAACGCCTCAGAGGTACAGACTTGTCAATTGGCTCAACAGAAGTTTCCTCCTCAAGTTGAGTGCTAGGGTTTGAAGTTCCTTCACCACTTGACTCTTGAATTTCTTCAAGGTCAACTTGCCTCCCACTGTCTCCTTGGCTTATGAACTCTCTCTCTCTCGAAAGAAAGCCCTCCTAGCTACAAAGACCACATTCTCACTAGGTCTGTAGAAGAGGTAACCAAAGGATTTCTATGGGTAGCCGATGAAAATACACCTCTCACTTCGAGGTTCGAGCTTATCATGAGTCTCGCGTCTCACGAAAGCCTCGCAACCCCAAATCTTAATGTGGTCTAGTTTGGGTACTTTACCAGTCCACATCTCATGAGGAGTTTTGGCAACTTTCTTTGTGGGAACTAGATTAAGGATATGGGCGGCAGTCTCTAAGGCATACCCCCAAAATGAGATTGGTAGTGAAGCTCGACTCATCATGGAACGAACCATATATCCAACAAGGTTCAATTACGCCTCTCAGCTACACCATTCAACTGCGGTGTCCTGGGAGGTGTCAATTGTGAGACAATCCCACATTCCCTAAGATAATCGAGGAACTCTGAACTAAGATACTCACCACCTCGATCGGATCGAAGCATCTTAATGTTCCTACCCAATTGATTCTCGACTTCCTGTTTAAACTCTTTAAACCTCTCAAACGTCTCTGACTTATGCTTGATTAAGTAGACATATCCATATCTACTGTAATCATCAGTAAAAGTCAAATAATAACGATTAGCATCCCTTGTGGCATGTTTGAAGGTCCCACACACATCCGTGTGTATAAGATCCAACAAACCTTCACCCCTCTCACAAGAACCTGTGAAGGGTGACTTTGTCATTTTTCCAAGTAAGCATGATTCGCAACTATCATCTGACTTTAGGTCAAATGACTCCAATAATCCATCCTTTTGGAGTTGGCCTATGCGTTTCTTGCTTATATGTCCAAGACGACAATGCCATAATGATGCTTTATCCAAGTTATTATCATTAATAGAATCAATACACAATACATTATTTCCTAAGTTATCAACCACAGATACAGTTTCATACACACCATCACAAGGTAATGCTTTAAAATAAAGAACATTATTAAAGAAAGCATTAATCGAACCAACTTCATTAAAGGTGAAACCTTGTTTATACAATGCATGAAAGGAAATAATGTTTCTTGCCATTTCTGGCGAATAACAACACTTATTCAAATCTAAACTAAACCCACTACTTAGCAATAAAGTATAAACTCCAATCTTGGTGACATGTAAAACATTCCTATTCCCCATGATTAAGTTTATTCTTCCATGCTCCACATTCTCACTTCTTCTTAGTCCCTGCAAATCAGAACATATATGAATACCACAACCGGTATCAAGGACCCAAGAGTTAGAATGGGGTGATTTATTAGATAAGATAGTGTAAATACCTGCATGGTTGGGTTTAACTTTCCCATCCTTCACATCTTGCTGGTATTTTGGGCAGTTCCGCTTCCAATGTGACTTTTCATGGAAATAGAAGCATTCAGCCTCTTTTGGGTCAGAAGAAGGACTGACGAAACCTTTCTTGGTTCCACTTGAAGAAGAGCCATCAAGGGTCCTAGCCTTGGTACCCTTCGAAGAGCTCTTCCTCTTCTTCCCTCTACCTTTCCCGATTGCCAAAACCGGGGCGGAGTTTGGAGTAGGAGTGTTAACAACCGACTTACCCTTAAGACCTGTTTCTGCGGTCTTGAGGAGTCCCTGAAGTTTGCTGAGTGTGACCTCTTCCTTATTCATGTGATATGTCATGTGGAATTGATCATAGCACGATGGTAAGGAGTGCAAAATGATATCTATTGCAAGCTCCTCAGGGAAGTTCACATTAAGCTTCAGCAACCGATCCACATACCTTTGCATTTTCTGCATGTGGCTCGTGACGGATTCCCCGTCCTTCATCATGGTTGTTATGATAGAGCATATGATTTCATAGCTCTCTTGTCGTGCACTTTGATGGTATCTTTCCATCAGATCTTGGTGCATTTCAAAAGGGTAGAAGTCCTCATAGGACTTTTGGAGTTCCGCTGTCATGGTGGCCAACATGATGCATGCCACTTTTGTAGCATCCCTTTCATATGCCCGGAAGTCAGCGATCTCCTGGGGAGTTGCAGTGGTCTCATCAATCTCCTTAAGCTCCTTGTCAAGGACATATTCTTTGTCCTCGTAGCGGGTAATCATCCTGATGTTTCTGATCCATTCATTGAAGTTCGATCCATCAAAAGTGACTTTCCCACACAAGTTCATAAGGGTAAAGGAGCCATTAGGATTAGAGCCAGAAGCAGCATTGTTTGAAGACATCTGAAAGAAGAGGACAAGATTAGTTTAGATATTAAGAGAGTCCTTAATAAAACACCCAAATGTAATATTAAGGCTAGGATCCAATCACAATATATTATAACTTAGAAGAGGTATGCCGTAATCCAAGCTATAACATATTTGAAAGGTAGGTGAATGACGATTCACCAATTTCCACCATGAAAAACGAAATATAAATATTAGGTTTTTAATTGGTTCTTAGAAATTCCTAGATTCTTTTGAGATTCAATGAACTTTTCAAAGGCATGTTTCAATCTCGAGTGTGCCCTCCAAGTTTTGTGACTGGGATACCGAGGATCACAAAACGAGGTGTGAAGTAACCATGCAAATCACTTGGTACCCTCAACGTTTATCACTCAATCGATGTGCCGGTAAACCACACACGCTCCACCGATGCTATGGTAAACCTTAAGTCACCCTTTACCTACCTTTGTTAAGTCCAAGTTAGTGTGCCGGTTAACCACACACGCTCCACCAACGACTTAAACAAAGTGTAAAGTGTAATTTCATGGATTAGCACCTTATTCACATTTTCCTAAAGTAACTAAGATTGGGAATTTAATAAAAGCATTTAGTTACTTTATAATATTCATCATACTTTTAATGAGAATTTATAAGTCCTTGTCTTACCCGTTCGGCTAACGACCCTCCACCGATCAAGGAAGCGGTGGGTGAGAGTGGACACCCATTAAGTTGCTATTTTATAGGCAACAACCTTATACCCCCCTTATAGACCGGCTTCGTGAATGAGGCATACTAGCGGTAAGACGACTTGTTGTTATACATATATATATATATATATATATATTAGTAACTTATAATATTATAAAGTATAAGGGTTGAATTTTAACTTTTAAAATTCTAAGGGTTGGAACTAAAGTTTTAATCAAGACTTTACATGTTCCAAAACTTGAGGGCAAGTTTTGTAAACTTCCAAAACTTTTCATTTCTTATAACTTATGAATTAATTGAGTAATAAAAATGAAGACTCTTCATTTTTATAACTCTTGTGTTCTTTTAATGGCTTTAATAAAAGTGAGACTTTTGGTTTTCCATAACTTGAGGACAAGTTATGGACTCCATTAAAGTACATTATGATCATGAATTAAACTACCATGAAGGTTACAAACAATTCCTATGATCATCTAATCTTCATAAGTTCAAGAACATGAATATGAACACTTTCAAGAATCAAAAATTACACTTAAAAAAAAACTTGTAGTTTTAATAATTGCCATTGTAAATGGATTAGCATAAACATTACACCATCTAAAACAAGCTTTAAAACATCAAAACAGTTTAGGGTAATGTTTCTAGTCCATTTCCAACAACAAATGTGCAAACTTTCATACGAGCAGAAAACAGAAAAACGATTTTTTTTCAAGCTGTTTGCACACAAAAAAAAAACAACAAACAAACCTAGGCTCTGATACCACTGATGGGTTTTGAGCATTCTAACACTTCCTAAGTGTACATGCAACCCTAATAACCTTGGATCTATGTTTGTCTAATTATCATGCAAAGTTGAATTCCAAGGTTATATTCCTATCTAGCATACATGGGGAACAAATTTTAACTTGCATGAAAGATAGAATAACTTACCTTGTTGTTGCTTATGATCCTTGAAACCTTGTGAGCCTAGCACCCCAAGTGTGATGCCTCAAATGCTTCACACAACACCAAATGCTTTTGGAATGACTTTAGAGAGAATACACACTTCTAAAATCGGCCTAGCCCTCTTGTTTCTTATGTGTCGCCGATTTTGGTGGAGAACATGTTGCTTATATAGTGTGTCACATCTAGGGTTACACCATGTAAACCCTAATGTGGCATGACTCTTCATTTCCATGACCCATGGGTTTGTAACTCCCATGGAGCCTCCATGGAGCATTCAATGGGTTTAACCCAACTTGATTATCCATGGAGCCTTTTAGCCCACTATACAAGTTATGGATGATTTACATAATGTACCCATATATTTAATTAGTTATCTTTTGATCACTTAATTAATTCTAAATTAATTCTTGATCAAACTAATTAAATAATATTATTAATATATTAGAACTTATAATATATTAATAAACCATAAGTGTTATTTCTCTCATTTTAGTTTATCCAATTGCATGGTGCCATGCAACCCAAATGGACCATGCCGGGTCGGGTCAAGTACATACCAGAAATAGTTATGGACTTAGACACCTTATCCAACAGAAGAACCCTAGGTTATCAGGCATCATATAATCAGGCAATTCTATCATGCGATTCCTAAATATCCCTAGCCTATCATAGCATGCTGTTCTACATAACATAATAACAATTAACTATGTGGTAACTTGGGGTATACTTACTGGCTCCGACTACTCATACACATCACATCATTTCTTGATTAGGTTTATAAACAATTTAGAAAATCATTTTTAAAACCTTTGTATTTCCTTAGTTTGATACTGGATTCATACGGGTGTTCCTCAAATTCGCTTAAACCAAGGCTCTGATACCAATTTGTAATGACTAAAAAATCACAACAAATTTAAATATTAAAAACAACCAATAGTCATAAAATATTTAGAAAATCATTGTTTCCAAATTGTTTATCAATATCAGAGTATCCCAGAATGCTAAATCCATAAAACAGAGGATGTGTACGGTCACGCCTTCGCCTTCCCGCGATCATCAGAAGTACTTGAAACAATAAACTAAAAACCGTAAGCCAAAGCTTAGTGAGTTTCCCCCAAATTACCACCACATACAACATATCAAACAACAACATGCATAACTGAGCTTTCAACCTGACTGGACAGGCTCAGAGGGCCTACAGCCTATCTCGACTACTCCTGAGCCTTCGGCATGACTGCACCGCCTCATAGGGCTTAAAGCTTATCCGGACCGCTCCTCGGGCCTTCGACCTGGCCGTACCACCTTGCAGGGCCTACATTCTATCCAGACTGCCCTGGGTATCTTGGTCTTCAGCACTAAGCAGGACCCCTCAACCCAACCAACCATAACATGTCGACATACACATAAGATATAAACACATAACCAGGCATCAGACAAATAAGCAGATTTAAAAATCACTCCCGCATGCTAACATCCTATATAACAGGATATCGATCTAACAGATCTCTACATCATAATAACATACTATCATATAATAGGATATCCAATCAACTGGGCCGGCCTTGGTGCCTTCGACTCGTAAGTAAAGTGAGGAAGACTCACCTCACAGCCTGATGAAAAACTGGTCAATACTCTGATCCCGAATACTGGCTCCAGGCAAGTCCTAAATGTCCAAACATTTCCAATTAATGAAATAATCATAATTTCCTAAATTACCCTTGGTCAAACATGGTCAGAACTAACAAGTCAACTGAGTCAACCCATCCAAGTCAGCTCAGCTGAGTCGACGCAGAATGCGTACGTGGGGCGTACTCTATAGCTACACGGTGTGTACTCTAGATTGACTGTGATCAGGGTGGTTGACCGAGTGCGCTCGATATACACATAGGTACCGACAACGTACTCACAGAACTTCTCTTTTCACATTAAGAGCTTAATACTTCGACTAACTATGTTCTAATTGAATATGACACCAGTTGAATTGCTGGACGAAATTCTTTCAATTGAGGGAGACTTTGACAACTACAAAAATTCAAGACAATTCTAGATTTGAATAAACTTAGTTGCACGTGTAGGCAAGGCAATTTATAGACCTAGTAATTTGAAGCTAAGTTATAACCTACTAGAAACTTGGAAACAATTAGAAACAAGGGATAGTGTACTTAGATTTCATATTGATATGTGACGTCTATAGCTAATTTAAATGTAACAACTATCCAAATTTAGGTTATTCCTTGACTTGAACATCTTTGCATGAATCATGTATACATATCATGCACTTCACCTAGCGGTAGAAATTAGTTCAGAGTCTTATACGAACTTAAGTCAAAGTTGAAAACTAGGACTAGTATAGTTGATTCTTCAATTTCATTTGAATCTTAGAATCACTACATGAAACTTCCAATAAACCGAAAAAAACTAATCTCCAAAATTTTTATAGCTGGAAAAGATTTATAAGATTCTAAAATAATTTGAAGTCTCCAAACTTCAAATTATTTTGCTATCCAAAGATTACAAACTCCTTAAAACCCTACAATCCTTAAAAACTCAAATTTATAAGGTTTAACATCAAGAATTCGATAAAATTAGTTTGGACTTTGTTAAACCAATTAAAATATTTAAATTAGGGAATATAATTAAGGATAATATAATTTAAATCGACAACTTTTATCTCAAATTTATAAGCTAAAAAAACCAAGGATTTTATGAAAATAAAACTATACAAATGCATACTTTATAAAAGTATAGAAAAATTCATAAAAATTTAAAGGGTTTATTTTTAAAAGAAGTAAGAGAGAGGGAACCTCCCTCATGACTTCAAAACTTCGGCCTCATCCCCCCAAATACCACTCATCCCCAAAACACTAATCATTTTACCCTTTTAGAAACTATATCTCTCCACTTTTCTCTAAAACTTTCACTCTTGCTCCTCCCTGGTAGCACGAACTCAGAAGCAAAATCAGTGGGATAGATTTTCCATTCGATTATTTATAAGTCCACCTACATTTCTGTATTTTGGTGACTGATTTTGGTGGAGTAAAACCCGAAAGAGATGACGAGAGAGATTGGGTATCCAGAGGGACAAATCTCTATTTTCTCTATTTTCTTCTCTCTAAAACCCCCATTCTTTCCCTTCCTTTCACCCACGAATTTGGAAGCCAAAGAACTCCATTGTTAATCAAAAATCTTCATCATCAAGAGTTAATCTTCAAGGTAAAACCGAATTTCCTTCATTTCCCTTCAAGTTTTCATAAAATTTTCTTGCATTTCTTCTACTTCTACACCTTTCTTCATTATTATTGATGTATATGTTTATGCACTTTGAGTTTGATGACGATGGTGGTAGGATTTCACCCAAAAACGTCATCCATGTGGCTTGATGATGAAATCCAAGGACCAAAACCTATGTCAAACCCAAAAACTTGAGTTTTTCCATGTTTTAAAGATCAAAAATCACATGCATTTGGATTTTATTCTTACAATCATCATTTTGAACAAACAAATCCATGCATGTACTTCAAACCAATATGCATGTGATAATCTTCAAGCTTAGATGCTAGATGTTCAAAGTTCATTGCTAAAAAGCTTTCAAATATGTTCATAAAAGATTTATTCACAAACAAATATCTAAAAGTCATTTTCTGTCCAAATTTTTTTTTCCTAGAATCTCAACAACAAAATAAGATGATCTGGAAATGTTTACAAAAGTAAATCATTTTTCTCGAATATTGTAATTTTTGCAAGGAAACAGAGCAATAAACAAATAAAATACTTCTTGAGGTTTATAAATCCTGGATAATTTCGTGGATGACCCACAAAGTAAATAAACTTCTTTCATAAAGTGTCACCAATATTTATTACTGTTTGCCATAATTTTTACAGTTATAATGTTTCCTGACTTTGATGAAAGAAGTTTATTTACTTTGGTCGAGTACTCAATGGTTGGACCACTTGTTGAATATGTATTTCATCCTGACTTTGATGCCCCGACACATTTTCCCTCAGAGAATGAATTTTATTCCTGATTTATGCCTTTATTTTTAAAAAAAATATGTATTAGTATCATCTAAGACACGAATGAAAGTGTTCTTGTTGATCTTAAGAGAACGAACATAAAGGCATTGTCACTTGCATCTAGGATAGTGGTTGGCAGTGGTTGTTGTGCATCAACATTTGATCCTTCATTAATGTTCGTATCATTGCCATGTTCATCGTTATGATGATCATCATCATCGTTATTATCATAACTATCATATTCATTATCTTTGTTAGGCATTGGTTGAAATGGTTGCTCAATCCAAATCCTTATGCCAGGAGAGATCAAAGGTTCAATGGGAGATCCATGCGCTTCAAATATTTTATGGGTCGGATACTTGGATGCCCTAGAAGAGCTGTATAGCCCTCAGAACCTATATATTGTTCTATAGCCAATGATAAGAATCTTGAAATGGAACATTTGACTGTTGAGATGGATACTTCTATATTATAATGAAAAGTTAATTAAAGAAAATATCTGAAATCTCCATTTTGTGACCATGAGACATGCAAACAAGATGTTCATCTCCTTTAGGTTTAGTTGATCCCGTCCACTGGTTTTTTGGATAGACCCATAATAATGATGACAGTAATATATTTTTATGTAAATGGAATTGTAAGATCAACCTTTATAATCTGATGTGTCAAACATGTGTCACACTGATATATATTAACAACGTAATCATGCGCTGCCCAAGCTTCTCTGTGCAGTGTGACTATTACTTTTGTAACATGTTTTCAGATCCATTATCTTAGTGACAGGATCTTCCTTTGTATAATATATATCTTTTGTATTTGAATCCATGATATGTAGGGATCTCGTTCTAGAATAGTCTTTACCTAGCATATAATTTACATTGGGGTTGAATGTAAAATACATCATTTTGTGCATCCTCTCTTTTTGAGAGTTCTTAATCAAAAATGGTTTTTGATTACTTATAGTTATTCATTGCTTGTTACTATGGTTTTACATTCCTATAAGTTGTATTAAAGAAGGTTCTATTCTATCAAGCAATGGATTCTTCTTCCAGATCTAAACCTACTATTGGTTCTGCATCGACCAACAAACTACCTCTTTTCAATGAAAAGAACTTCACCATGTGGAAAAGCATAGCCATGGTTGTTCTTGAAACCATGGATTATAATATTATGGATATAATCACCAATGGTCCATATATTCTAACTTTTGTTGAGACGAAAGAAGGTAAACCTACTTCAGTAACAAACTAAACTCCATTACATCAATATTTTGAAGATGATAACAAACCGATCAATATGTATGTTCTTGTTCGAGTTGCAATAGGAAACTATCTTCCACATGACATATATCATCTTGATCAGAACTGTATTTCATCCAAAGAGATGATTGGCATACTGAAAATGGCTTATGAAGGAGATGATGAAGTTAAAGTCACTAGAGAAAACAATCTCCGCCAGACGTATAATCATTTTTTTACTAACAGGAATGAATCTCTAACTCAAAATTTTAATTGTTTTAATTCTTTAATCATTGATATGAGAAGGTTTTTGATTATTAAACATGCATCTGTTTTAGTTCTTAAGTTTCTGATTTCTCTGCATGATAAGTGGAACCATCATGTTGATGTTCTCAAAAAACAATAAGAAGATTAAAACCGTGGATCTTCAAAGTATGTATGGTAGTCTGTACAATTTTGAACAAACTAAGATATTGTAAAATGAAATAACGAAGGATAGTTTCAAAGAGAAGTCCGCTACCCTGTTCTCAAGCTAGTCTAGTTTGTTCCTAATAGTGACAACGACAAGTCTGACAATACAGATTCAAAAGAAGAATACTACGCTGACTTAATCTCAAGTGCAGTTATGATTGTAAAGCATTATGGTATGTTTGATGATAAAAAGTTTGGTGGACCTAGAAAAATTAAGAGAAAGTTTAGTTCATCAGTGATAGCCAAGGTGTGACGCCCGTAACTTCGGGCAAGACATGTGAGATATAATAAGTAATAATTATTATAATTTAAAACCCTCAATTAGGGAAATCATTAGTCACGCACACTGCAAACTACATATTATAAGCCTTTTGTAGATTTATCGATAAGCGATAAAAATAATGTTTTCGATAGAAGACTATTTAGGATAAATAATCTTGATGAAGTTATATTAGTCACGATGGTGATTTCATTGATATAAGGAACACTCGACTTTGACTTTTTATGAAGAAGTTTCGATCCTTCGAAGTTTCGTGTTCAACCCAATATGACAAAGCGTGTCGTAAAAAAATTGAATTTTAGATAGGTTGCTCATTAGCCTATGTAATCTAAAAGAAAGTCGTAGTAATCGTAAAACTGAAAGTGTGCATATAGAGAACGCCTAAAATCTTACTTCGTATGAGGAAGATCTGATTTTTCGAAGTCTCAGTATAGTAGTGCGGACACAAAAATGAAAATTCAAATCGGATAAATGTTTGTAAACGAGAGTTAAAGATCTCATGAATAGGATTTCGTCGATATAAAGATAGTCGAGAACGAAATTCATATGAAAGCGTTATGGTTTTTATACGGACTTTAACAATTTAAACATGTTGAAAATATAAATTTCAAAAGAAGTTGAGAATTATCCGATAGAGCCTAAATGAAAGTTGCAGTACTCATCGGCAGCTACGTGTGGATATAGAGAACTTCGAAAACGGAGCTCGTATGAAGAAGATATGAGTTTTTGAAAATATAAAAAGTTCGCATGCGCGTGGCGCGCAGGTGCTTCTAAAAAGAGTAAAGCAAACCACAGAGAGCCTTCCATGTGTCATAAGATGAGAGGAATGCTATGGCTAGAGGATGCGAGGTGCACCTCAAAAGGAACGACGCGCCTGGACGAAATTCAGCCTATAAATTCCCTTCAGCCCCTTATTCTTCTCCTCACACTTTCTGGATTCTCTCTCAACTTCTTAGTACCGATTTTAATGTCTCACTTACAGGTTTCAAAGTTTCTTAGCATAGTGACGCTCTGGGTATCTAAGTATAATAATTAGAATATCTCGAATCGGAGTTATGCCAGTGCAATTTCCGACTTTTCGCTTGAAAATCTCTGTAAGTTAAGATGCACTTATCTTAATTCAAGTGTAACGTATATTGATATTCATAGTCGTTATTATGAATCTATAAATAAGATTTATCAGTGATTCCATGTCATTATACTGATTGATATACTGACGGAGGTGATGTTTAGGCTAGATTTAGTGAAGTGTTTAAAGTGGGATTTCCGAATAGTATACTCCGTATAGCAAAAGGACCATACCCCAAATATAATATTACCTGGTTGGTCCTTATAAGTTATAAATCATTAGACATTAGGTTTGTTGAGGAATCTAGGCTATCATTTGTCACAAAAATACCTAGGTCATATCAAAGGAAAAGCTAAAGTGTTAGGCGAAGCGCTGCCGAAATTACCAGTCGTCCACTTTTAACAAGTGAGTGCATAGTTATTTTCCTCTAACACATAGATGCAAAGTATTTAACTACTTATATGATATGTGTTCCTATTGTTTGTATTTACAATAATTATGCTAAATATGGCTTACTTGGTTATACTATGTTTAAATAAAGTATTGAACTATTTATCTTATTATACCTAATGTATATTGGGTATTGAAGGGTTACATAAGTAAAATATGATGAGGGGTTGCAGACAACATGGTATTATTTTACTACTAGGGATTAGTCATCTAATTGGGTATAGAGGATGGGCTACAGACTATTCTAGACAAATTTGGACATACATGGAAAGGATTATACATAGGCATGTTTACCACCTATGTATGTTAATAATATGTATGCGAACATGTCTACAACCTGTAGGCATTAACGAATCATACACGGATAGGTCTACGGCGTGTAGGTGTTACTGCACAGCACATGGGCAGGTCTTCGACCTGTAGATGTTACAAAACTATATACAGACAAGACTACGACATGTCGGTATGAATGGAATATTTATTATGGTACTCTGTTTACCACATAGTTGTCTTATTAATACATATTGTTGAGGAATTCCCAAGGTAGTATTGTTTACATGGAGATTCTTTAGGATAGATCCCTTGAGATCATCAGCTTAGGATATGGGAGTGAGAATATCAAGAATGGGTAAACTGGTTATTTACTTGATGCGAAATATATAATTAATTAATTATAATCTTGTGGGTTGAAAACGCTATGTGCTCAACAGGTTCCCAAGCCTAACCCACTCGGTTTCTTTTTATCACAAGTAGCGGTACAAAGGTACACATAGTAATGTTTGGATCTGATGAGAGATTTGTGGAGTTGTATGTGACATCCCCAAATTACTCGGCCAGAAAAGACCGATTTAATTTATGCTTTTAAAATAAAATCAAAGTAATCCTTTTAAAAGATGTTGCGGAATTTGTTCCCATAAAAATATGATAATTATATTATCAAATCATTTCCGAAGAAATGTATTTTATTCACTTAAACCATTGGGATGTCATCGTCAATACAGAAACATAAGCATAAACAGAACTTACATTCACTTACACTAGTGATCTACATCTCTTTTAATCTCTCAGTGTAAAGTAACTTCGTATCGATACCTGTGATACAAACAAACTGAGTGGGTCAGGCTTGGGAGCCTGGTGAGCATATAGGGTTTTCAACCCACAATACATAAATTTATTATGTTTAAACATCAAACAATCAACCCAATTACCCAATCCCATTATCTTCTTTACTTCTTAAGGAGTTACCTTAAGAATCATCTATCACTCATTCCTACGGAATTTTCCTAAGGAATAGGCACGAAGTCCATCGCTGCCCGAGGTTTATACTACAAGCACTAACAAACGTCGATCCCCACATACTGATCCTATACAGTGATCTTACTAGATCTAGCCTAAAGGATCGATATGAACAACCAACTGACGAAACTGCTTCGGAAATTTCCTAGCAGCAAACGAGGATCGATAAAGACATCAAATGAGAGGAATGGAATAAGTTTCACCACGAACCTTCGTTCGTAATAGAAAGAACCACAAGACAATTAAGTCAGGGGTAGTTATCAATGTCTAGCCGTGGTCCGAACATCATGAGGTATTTTACCCCCAGACTCACCCTATCCAGCATCGAACTTTGCCTAGCAGTGATCTGAATATCATGAGGTATGTAACCCCCGGACTCACCCTATCCAGCATCGAACTTTGCCTAGCAATAATCTGAATATAGTGAGGTATTTTACCCCCAGACCCACCCTATCTGGCATCGTGAATAGAAAAGATGACTCATGAAGCTCGTCTGATCACTTAATAAAAGAAACGAAGACTCCAAAGCTCTTCAAAATAAAAAGTATAGGGAAAATACTAATAAAGTGCTCCCGTACGCTCCCGTACCCCGACACGTAATAGTGTCAAAAAGAAGAACTATCGAATGAACACATAGTTCAAAAACACCTAATGAACATATAGTTCGAGAACACCTTATGAACATATAGTTCAAACATACCTACCGATTATGAGTCTGCTAACGTTCCACTGGACTATCTAGAGTAGTCTGTGGCCGTTGTCTATACTCTGCTAGATGACTAGATCATCTTAAACATCAATACCTCTCATCAATTTTTATTTCATCACACATCATCTAATTCATCTACCCATGTTTTACCCAACATATTTGTAGATAAAAATACATATATAGTTTAAAAACCTGTATAAATCATTCATCTCAAATAACTAAGCAATATATATTCACATAGCACGTATTTTATATAAAATACTTCATATCTATGTGTAAGATGAAAGTGACTATACACTCACTTGATTTAACGATAATCGGGCAGCACTTCGTTTCCTAAAACAATCGTTTCTAATAAAACCGAGAGTTTTATTGAGAAACCGGACTCTGCGAGGGTTGGGCTTCAAAACTGAAAAGATAAAATTTTCCGGGTCTTTGGGTACTTCAGGGCGTGTTCCGGGTGTTGGAAATAATCCCTGGGCTTCGGGGGAAGTCAAAATAATAAAAATATTGAAAAAGGGGTGAAAAATGGCAATTTCTCCAAATTACTCGAGAAGGCTCGCAGGCCTCCCTTTTATAGGCCGAGGATGCGAGGGTCGGCCGAGAAGGAGGTGGCAGTGAAGGCACGTGGCAGCAGGAGGCAAAGGCACGCGGCGCGCATGCGAAGGGCCACCTGTGCGAGGTTCGGTCGCTACACGCGACGCGCATGCGAAGGGCCACCTATGCGAGGTTCGGACGTCGGACGCCGGTTGGCTGTGACTTCGGTCGAATCTGGAAGCGGCATGCGTCTACTGGTCGGACACGAGGCTGATCGCGAGAGCGGTGACGTGGCCGACACTATTCATGCGAAAATTCTCGAAAATTGTGCCCCAATCTTCTAAAATCCATAACTTCCGTATACGGGCTCCGTTTTTGACATTCTTTATATGCACGTGTAGGTAAAGTCACGCTCTACAACTTTCGTTTAGACTTCGTCGGCTAATTTTGATTTTACTTTTTATATTATTATTTTTTTAACAGACCGGGACAGGAAATCCGTTAAAAATTCATAACTTCTTCATCCGATGTCCGTTTTCGTCTGTATTTTTACCGTTGTACTACTATTGACGAGACCTTCGATTCTCGTTTATGTTGTGTCGGCTAAAAATCACTAGATCTAAAATTCGAGTTTTTAGTTGTCTACTGCTAAGCTGAAACTTAGAAAAATCATAACTTCCTCACACGAAGTCAGATTTGGGCGTTCTTTTTATACATACTCTCAGTTTAACGAACACTACGACTTTCATTTAGATCACCAAGGCTAAAAAGTAGTTTATCAAAAACTCACTTTTTACGTCATTCGGCGCCGTGCCGTATTTGTCGCGAAACTTCGATAGGTCATAACTTCTTCGTTATAACTCGGATTTCGGTATTCTTTATATATCCGGAATCCTTATCACGACCACTACAACTTGCTTAATAGATATCGGCTTTATCTAATATTTATTTTACGACGCTCATTTTTATTCTTAATTAATTAATTCTTGTAATTAAGCATAAAACACATAATTCACATAATTCCTTTTCATTTCTTCAAAATGAGTTACAAAGGTTGACCTAGACTATTTCATCATCATTAATGCCTATCCTGGAAACACGGGCGTTACATTGTAGGACATAGTGTAATAATATGTTGTAAGGCCTGTAATACCACATTTATACTTATGCTTTTTGTATCATTTATGGCATCCCATGTTTTTAATAATCAATGAAAAATATTTCTTTGGAAATACTTATATGGGACAAATTCCACATTTACAAAGAATACTTTGTTTTAAATAAGCATAAAGAAAGTCTTTTTAGGCCGTGAAAATGAGGATGTCATAGTTGAAGTTGGAAATTTGAAAAAACGTGCGACTGAAAAGAAGGAAGAAGGAAACATTTTTAACTGTGGAGAGGCTGATCACTTTTCTCGGGATTATAAGGTCAAAAAGAACAATACTAAGGAAAAATCCTATGTGAAAGCTACAAGAGATTGGTGGCTGTGACAACTAGTAAATTCAGGGTCGAATAAAGTCTAGATTGTAACCATGTACCAATGAATAAACAATGTAACCTTGTTGCAATTGATGCTGTAAAAAAAATGACATTGTTATAAGAGTACATATATATGCATACACTAAGAATCATGTTCATAATAAACTCTTAGAAGTTCAGATTAGATCAAATGGTTAAACATAAATTGAAAGTAGGCCTTTGCTGTAACGTCTTAGGCCAAGAAAACCTCTTGACCGAAAACCCTTCTATTGGGGACCGTAAGGACCGAAAACCTTCCCATGGGCCAACATAAGGCCGAAAACCCCTTCCCTTAACCAAGAGAATTCGGTTTGGGTGCAAGACCCAAAGTATTGACTTTGTGAGTGACACCTCAACACTTTACATCCCATTACCCTCCAAACATCCATACCATACATATCAATATACTCCATGCTTCCATGCAAGACACCCTAGTAACCAACATGTATCAAGAAAGGGGCATCACCCTCCTCCATTTAACTCTCGGCCGAGAGTGGAATTCTTCCACTCTTTCCATTCTTTTCCTACTTCAAGATCTCCTTCTCTCTAAAAAATAGTTCAAGCTTCTCCAAGTTCGACACCATCAAGCCGGTTCTAGAGATTTTGGTAAGCATATTCAAAATCCTCTAGTAAAATAACACATTTTTTTGTGAATCTCATCATATTTACACATGTTTTGCGTGTGTGAAATCCTTAGGAAAGTCATTTCTCCATGAAGTTTATCAACTTCCCACAAGAAGCTAGGCTCGAAAATACTCATCTCCTTCCTTCAAACCATCGACGAAATTTGCCCAAGGTGAGGTTCATACCCCCATTTTTCGAGTTTTTCATGCTTTTAGGGGGGGGGAATACAAGTCAAAATATGTTTGTCTTATGGATATTTGCATGGTTCACTCCTATTATTTGAATATCGTATAATAGTTGTATAAAATGTATATATCACCACTCTTTTTACACAAAATTCGTATCATATGAAGTTTGGTATGCAAAGATAACAAAAACATAACTCATTTTGTGATAACAAACATCAACAGGAAAAAAATGAGTTGTACAAACCACAAGTTTTTGGTAAGTTTTACTAAAAAATAGCTTTTCTAGTCATTATTGTTTTGGTGGGTTAAAACTCAAGGATATTATGATTCAATAACATATATTAACACTAGACACGAATTCAACCTTATATTTATATAAAAGTTCATATGAATATTCCACACAAAATTATACAAGACAAACTATAATTGGTATAGTTTGGGAGTCACAAAACCATACTTTTGATAATTTTTCAGTGGTATAATTATTTCATTATACAAGAAAAAGGGAGTCGTAGTTCACGTAAATCTGTTAATGCTCTAGTGAGACATTCTCTTCACCGTACCTACCTAGCATACACTTTAAGTCCTGCATTATAACCAGAGTCTCCTGGAGGGAGAGCGAGATAGTTGTGTATAAATCTATAAGGGATTGAGAATCCCACACCTAAGTTGTTCGCTATAGTTAGACCGACAAGTCTAGGGTGACAAATATCTACCTATTCTGACGCCTGAAGAACGTCGTTCCGGCATAACAGTCACATTAAGTATGGTTATAATAACTGACATAGGGAATAACAATACTACTTAGTTTACGGGAAGTTTAAAATTCATCAGTTTTACGAAAATATAAAACTACATACTATCTTACAGTACAACATTTCTTAAATTTCTGGTCTTAGGGTTTAAGACTACAGTTCATACATAAGAAAATATTGGATTTTCTGGGAACATACACTATCTCTTTACAAGGAAAAAATAACTAAGTCATACACACATTTTTAGTCTTGGATATAAGCCTTACACTCCATTTTTATAGAAAATATCGGAGTTTCTGAAAGTATATGAAACCAATTTAAACAAAACAATTACAAACACTTTCCTTACAAAAATGCTTATGAACTCACCAACATATTTGTTGATGATTTTCAAAATCACTTGTATTCTCAGGGAACCAGTAAACAGGTATCCAAATCTTTTGAGAACAGGAGTTGCAGAATCATGAATTTCTACATTTCAGCTATATGATGTTTACTTTTGAACAAACACAGTGTGTAATAACTATGTAAACTTGTATTCTCAATGTATGATGTTTGGGTTTCTATGATTCATTTATATCCAACTGTTATGATACTATACAATGACGTCATCCGCCCCCGGACGTTTCTGTCGTCCTGGTTCGGGGGTGTGACAGATTGGTATCAGAGCATTGTTTATAGTGAACTAGTATATCAAACCATACAAGATATACAACTATAAATACAATGGGACTAAAACACTCTGACTAAAAGAATATTTTAAAAATATAAGTAAGTTATAAATGTGTACATACATGCACGCATATTAGAAATAATGTTATAATAAGAAGTATTTAGAAGAGTTGGACATCGTGATTAAACTTAGACAATTATCTAATCATATCTAGCGTAAATATAGCCTGATCAACTATATTTATTCGAGATATCACCAACATATGTTTAGCAGTTGGCGTGGTGGACAACAAATCTAAAACTTACCAACCATATACCAAAAAGCTCTAAGAACTGAACCTAAAGAATTAAAATACTACAGGAGTATTTTAGCACATTATAAACATTTCATGTATTTCTCGTACTTATATTATCATATAGACACGATGGCAGTTTTCCACAACCCTGGAGAACCCTACTTCCACAACCAAGGGAATGGAGGGTAGATTGAGGAGGATCCCGAGGAGATCAAGGAAGAGGAGCCAGTGGAAGAGTTTAAAGAAGAGTTGCAGGAAGAAAAAGAGGAAGAGGAAGAGGAGGAATCGGGTGGGGAGTCCGAAGTCATAAACCCTCCTTACATTGCACGAGTCCCTGCACACCGTTTAGGCTACAACGAACCTATACCCCACTGGGCGGAAGACCTAGAGAGGTGGAGCCGCCACCAGCGCCAGCGCTCGCCTTTTAGTATGCAACCAGGTTACTATAACCTCAGCCAGGGAGGAGCGGCTGACAGAGCCTTCCCAGTCATGATCCAGCGGATCACGGACCTTGGTGACTAGACTAGGGCAACGGTGAACCGCGTTCTGGAGTTGGGAGCCACTGCAGAGGTTACAAACATGCAAACTCGACATTTGGAGAGAGACTACTATCCCATGGATAGACTCAGTGAGGACCTTACCACCGCTCAGGCGGAGGTAAGGGAATATCAGGAGAGGCATGCGGTTCTCGAAGAGAGAGTGATTGTAGTCGAGTGTCGGTTGGCTGAGCTACAGGACGCCTCTACTTCATCCCAGGGACCGCAAAGGACTACCAGTCATGAGTATGATTCATCATACTCACAATTTGATATAGACTAGGTTTATGGGTATGCGTTGGTGCTACCCCTTTTCTATTTCCTGTATGTAGGACCGACCCTACGTCTAAGTGATTACATTATTCGGAGGGTCGTTATGCTGCAAAATTTTTATCTTTGATGTACTGTAGACCTTTTTAGAGGTCAATTTTCCAAAATTATGTACCGGTACCTTATCATTAATGAAACGAATATGTTTTTCTATTTTACTGGATGTTGTTATCTGCTATGTCTTCTCTTTTCATTATTATTTGATGTAATAAAGTTTCAATAATAGATACAAGCAACTCACAATAACAACTAGATTCGATAAAAACAAGGTGTTCCATTTCAATAGTGTCTGAACCATAACTCTTATCAAAAACTTATCATCATTCCAGTTTGTGGCAGAAAATGCTGCCCCGAAGATATAACAGACGCAAGACCAATACATCGGCGCCACCACCACTGCCACCTCCCCCACAAATGGACACTGCAGTGTTCCAAGCTGGAGTGACCGCTGTTGTAGCTGCTGCTGTAGCTCAAATCAGCAGTAGCAGCAATGGAGGCGGAAATGGAACGAATAGTTCCAATCAAAGTGAAAACCAAGGGTACCCGAGGGAATATACTTATAAAGACTTTGCAAACTGCAAGCCCAATACCTTCAATGGGAGTGGTGGCGTCATTGCTCTGACGCGGTTGTTCGAAAATACGGAATTAGTATTTGAAATTTGTGCCTACCCAGAGGAGAGCAAAGTCAAGTTTGCAGCCTGCACTTTTTCTGATAGGCCTTTTCATGGTGGAATGGCTACATCAAAGCCCTAACACTACCAGTAGCAAACACAATGGTCTGTGAGGATCTTAAAATCATGATGCTCGAAGAGTACTGTCCAAGGGGTGAGGTATAGAGGCTAGAGCGGGAGCTTTGGAATCTCACTATGAACGACTTTGACATCAAAGCCAACACCGGCAGATTTAGCGACCTGGCGATCCTATGCCCTGGAATGATCACTTCAGAGAGCAAGAAAGTAGAACGTTTCATTTAGGGACTATCTCCCCAGATTCAAGGGAATGTAATTGCTGCAAACCCAACAATTTTCGACAGCTCCAAGCGCCTTGCTCAAAAGCTCAGTGACCATGAGGTATAGAAGGGCATAATGACTCCCGTCACCGAATATAAAAAGGGAAATGATAACAAGAGGAAGTTTGGAAGCAAGAAGAAGGGACAACCAATCCAGTAACCCATAAAGAAACAACAGATTGTGGCGGTTCATAACGCTACCACCCCTGCTGCACTAGCACCTGCAAAGCCATATGCGGACAATCTCCCAAAGTGTGACAAATGTAACTTTCACCACAACGGTGCCTGTCGGGAGATGCACTGTACAAAATGCAACAGAAAGGGGCACACTGCCCGATACTGCAGAGCACCCGCACAACAAGCCACCCAACCCAATAATGTTGGGGTGAGCCAAGAGTGTTATGGTTATGGGGAAACGGGCCACTACAAGAGGAATTGTCCAAAGGACAACAACAGGAATGCTGGGGGAACGGGAAGAGTCCTAGCAATAGGACACGAGGAGGCGATGAAAGATTCCGCAGTTTAAACACCTACTCAACCTAAATCCCCGAACACTAAACGAAATATTCACTGTGTAAATGGCTAACGGAAAAACTGAAACAACGAATGATGTATACATTGGATGCACGCTAACTTTAAACAACCATTCCTTCCAAATCAACTTAATGCCGGTTACCATAAGGAGTTTTGATGTTATCATCGGCATGGACTGGCTAAGTCCTAACCGTTCCGATATTATGTGTTTCGAAAAGGCTGTTCACCTTTTCCTACCAAGTGACGAAACCTTGGCCATATAAGGTGACAAACCCAGTACGAACCTTCGCATCATCTCATGTATCAAGGCGCATAAGTGTTTACAAAAGAAGAACCACACCTTCTTATCCCACGTCGTCAACAAGAAGAAAGGAGAAAAGAACATTAAGGATATCCCGGAGGTATGTAACTTCCCAGAAGTATTTCCCGAAGACCTCCCGGGAGTGCCCCCCGAACGACAAGTCGAATTTAGAATCGACTTGATACCCGGAGCCACACCAATCGCCATGTGGCCATACATATTAGCCCCTGCGGAGATGCAAGAACTTTCCAGTCAATTGAGTGAATTACTGGACAAGGGATTCATAAGGCAAAGCTTCTCACCCTGGGTAGCTCCAATCTTATTCGTAAAGAAGAAGGATGGGTCGGTTCGCATGTGTGTCGATTACCGAGAACTAAACAAGATCACAGTCAAAAATCGATACCCTCTTCTCGGATCGACGATCTATTCGACCAGTTGCAAGGGTCAAGTTACTTTTCAAAGATAGATTTAAGATCTGGGTACCACCAACTACGGGTCCAAGAGGAAGATATTCCCAAGACCGCATTCCGAACGTGCTACGGTCACTATGAATTCATAGTAATGCCCTTCGATCTAACAAATGCACCTGCTGCATTCATGGATCTAATGAACTGGGTGTGTCGACCTTACCTAAAAAAATTCGTGATAGTATTCATCGATGATATACTAGTCTACTCACGAAGTAAAGAAGAACACAATCAACACCTGCAGCAAGTTTTAGAAACATTAAGGACGGAGAAGCTGTATGCGAAGTTCTCCAAATGCGAGTTCTGGATCCGAATAGTGGATTTCTTAGGTCATGTGGTCAGCGAAGAAGGATTACACGTGGACCCTTCCAAAATCAAAGCAATCGAAGGTTGGGCGACACCTAGAACCCCAACGGATATAAGGCAATTCTTGGGCCTCGCTGGTTACTACATGGGGTTCATACAAAATTTCTCCAAGATCGCCAAACCGCTCACCGCCCTAACTCAAAAGGGTGTAACCTTCATCTGGGAGAGGAAACAAGAGGCCGCTTTCCAAACCTTGAAACAAGCTCTATGCATCGCCCCAGTCTTATCTCTCCCAGAAGGGATGGAAGACTTCGTGGTCTATCGTGACGCATCCAATCAAGGGTTAGGCTACGTACTGATGCAGCGAGGAAAGGTCATAGCCTACGCGTCAAGACTACTAAAGACCCACGAGGTGAACTACACCACACATGACCTCGAGTTGGGGGCATTAGTGTTCTCTATAAAGATCTGGAGGCACTACCTTTACGGTACAAAGTGCACCATCTTCACGGATCACAAAAGCCTCCAGTACATTCTAAACCTGAAAGAGATTAACATGAGGCAGCAGCAATGGGTAGAACTATTGAATGACTACGAATGTGATATCCAATACCATCCGGGAAATGCAAACGTGGTAGGAGATGCCTTGAGTCGGAAGGAACACTTGGGTCGTCGAGTATAGTCACTAACAATGACCATCCATTCCCACCTATCTTCGTAAATCAAAGAGGCTCAGCTGGAAACCTTGAAACCAGAGAATATTGCAAACGAAGTCTTGCGAGGGATGGATAAGAACCTTACAGTAAAGGATGACGGAGCTTATTACCTCATGGACTGAATCTGGACACCGAAGTTTGGTGGCTACAGAGACGTTGTCATGAATGAAGCCCAGAAGACAAAATACTTCGTTCATCCGGGTTCTAAAAATATGTATCAGGATCTCAGGAAGCTTTATTGGTGGCCAAACATGAAATCCGAAATCGCGACCTATGTGGGGAACTGTCTGACATGTGCCAAGGTCAAGGTCGAATATCAAAAGCCCTCGGGTTTACTACAGCAACCAGACATACCCGAGTAGAAATGGGAGCGGATAACCATGTATTTCGTCACCAGATTGCCCAAGACGAAGAATGGACTTGACGCCATTTGGGTAATCGTTGATAGGTTAACCAAATTCACACACTTCCTACCTATAAAGGAAACCTACAAGATGGAGAAGCTTACGAGGACTTATATTAAAGAAATAGTGCGACTGCACGACGTGCCAATATTTATTATCTCGGACAGAGATAGTAGATTTACCTCACGGTTTTGGCAGTCACTTCAGAAGTCCTTGGGAACCAAGCTCGATATGAGTACAACTTAACATCCTCAAAATGACGGGAAAAGTAAGAGGACTATCCAGACATTAGTGGATATGCTAAGAGCTTGTGTGATAGACTTTGGCAAGGCTTAGGATACCCATTTTCCACTCATTGAGTTCTCATACAATAATAGCTATCACACTAGCATCAAGGTCGCTCCATTTGATGATCTATATGGACGCATATGTCGATTACCTCTGTGTTGGGCTGAGGTGGGAGACACATAGCTAGAGAAGGGGCAAGTACCAGACAGCACTCTCACCGGTCCCAAGATTATCAGGGAGACAACCGAGAAGATCGTCTAAATTCGGGAACGACTAAAGGCCTCAAGGGACAGACAAAAGAGCTATGCGGATAAACGACGGAAGCCCTTGGAATTTCAAGTCGCCGACCGCGTGCTATTGAAGGTCTCTCCTTGGAAGGGGATGATACGCTTTGGGAAGTGTGGCAAATTGAACCTGAGATACATTGGGCCATTTATAATACTTGCTTGGATCGGCCCAGTGGCTTACAAGCTACAGTTACCACAAGAGCTCAACAATGTACATCCTGTCTTTCATGTGTCTAACCTAAAGAAATGCCTGTCTGATGAGACCCTGGTAGTCCCACATGATGAGATTGAAATAAACGAGAACCTCCATTTTGTTGAGGAACCGATAGAAATAATGGACAGGGAGGTGAAACGAATGAAACAAAGTCGCATCCCCATTGTGAAGGTCCGATGGAGCGCCAAACGAGGAACTGAGTTCACCTGGGAACGCGAAGACCAAATGAAACAGAAGTACCCATTTCTTTTCCCCAGTTCTTGAGTTACTACTCTGAACTAATTTCAGGACAAAATTCCCTTTAACGGGGGGGGGGGGGGGGGGGTGATGTGACAACTAGTAAATTCAGGGTCGAATAAAGTCTAGATTGTCACCATGTACCAATGAATACACAATGTAACCTTGTTGCAATTGATGTTGTAAATCAAAAATGACATTTTTATATGAGTACATATATGTGCCTACACTAATAATCATGTTCGTAATAAACTCTTAGAAATCCAAATTAGATCAAACGGTTAAACATAAATCAAAAGTGGGCCTTTGATGTAAGGTTTTCGGCCAAGAAAACCTCTTGACCGAAAACCCTTCTATCGGGGACCTTAAGGACCGAAAACCTTCCCATGGGCCACCATAAGGCCGAAAACCTTCCCATGGGCCACCATAAGGCCGAAAACCCCTTCCCTTGACCAAGAGAATTTGGTTTGGGTGCAAGACCCAAAGTATTGACTTTGTGAGTGACACAAAGATACCAAAAACATAACTCATTTTGTGATAACAAACATGAACAGGAAAAAAATGAGTTGTACAAACTATAAGTTTCTGGTAGTTTTTACTAAAAAATAGCTTTTCTAGTAAAAATTGTTATATTTTAGTCATTACTGTTTTGGTGGGTTAAAACTCAAGGATATTATGTTTTAATAAAATATATTAACACTAGACAAGAATTCAACCTTATATTTATATAAAAGTTTATATGAATAGTCCATACAAAATATACAAGATAAACTATAATTGGTATAGTTTGGGAGTCACAAAACCATACTTTCATAATTTTTCAATGGTATAATTATTTCATTATACAAGAAAAAGGGAGTCGTAGTTCACGTAAATCTGTTAATGTTCTAGTGAGACATTCTTTACGTCGTACCTACCAAGCGTACACTTTATGTCCTGCATTATAACCAGAGGGAGACCGAGATAGTGGTGTATAGATCTATACGGGATTGACAATCCCACACCTAAGCTGTTCGCTACAGTTAGACCGACAAGTCTAGGGTGACAAATATCTACCGATTCTGACGCCAGAAGAACGTCGTTCAGGCATAACAGACACATTAAGTATGGTTATAATAACTCACATAGGGAATAAAAATACTACTTGGTTTACGGGAAGTTTACACTTCATCAGTTTTACAAAAATATAAAACTTCATACTATCTTACAGTACAACATTTCTTATATTTCTGGTCTTAGGGTTTAAGACTACAGTTCATACATAAGAAAATATTGGATTTTCTGGGAACATACACTATCTCTTTACAAGGAAAAGATACAAAAGTGATACATACATTTTTAGTCTTGGATATAACAGATACAGTCCATTTTTATAGAAAATATCAGATTTTCTGAAAGTATACGAAACCATTTTGAAAAAAACAATTACAAACACTTTCCATACAAAAATGCTTATGAACTCACAAACATATTTGTTGACGCTTTTCAAAATCACTTGTATTCTCAGGGAACCAGTAAATAGGTATCCAAATCTTTTGAGAACAGGAGTTGCATAATCATGAATTTCTACATTTAAGTTATTTGATGTTTACTTTTGAACAAACACAGTGTGTACTAACTATGTAAACTTGTATTCACAATGTATGATGTTTGGGTTGCTATGATTCATTTATATCCAAATGTTATGATACTATACAATGACGTCATCCTCCCCTGGACGTTTCTGTCGTCCTGGTTCGGGGGTGTGACAGTGGCCTCCCTAAAGAAACATAATTTGGAATCCAAGGTCCTTATTGTTGAAGGAGAAGAATGGGTAAATGTAGAAGAGTCGTCGAATGAAGAGGTGAAAAAGGTTGTTTGTCTAATCGCATTTGTTGATGAGTCTTTTAGTGATGAAGCAAGCAACAATTCAAGTACATGTGAAGCTGATCTTTCAAAAGATGCTTGTGATTTTAAGGCTCCGAGTTGGGACTCCTCGTCTTTGCATCAGGTTAAAAATTGTGCATCTTACTCTAACAATGAAAAGACTAAAATGTTTGATTATTTGTGTCTTGACCTCTCAAAATCAAATCAAAGAAATCCATAATATAAAAAACAAAATTAAACTATTAAATAATGATCTTTTAGTCAGCGAGAAGTCTTTATCCCTGATTAGTTCAAAATTTCGAGATATTTCTCTTACCAATCATGAACTCATTAGTGAGAAAGACTACTCAACCACTTGCTCAAAAGTGCCAAAGTATTACTAAAAAGTAGGCTCATTCTCATTTCAAAACCTCCAAGATCATTAATGATCAAATTCCTAATCAGTGTGAGAAAATAATTGGAGGAAACTTTCAAGAAGTTGTTAATATTTTCAAACTAATAGTAAATGAAATAGGTTTTCCAACAAAAATAGAGCTTCTTAATGAGTTCAAAACAAAATTCGTAAGCAGTGGTTTTAAAAATCGTCAAGACCTCATTGTAAATATTGTGTCATATACCCTGATGGACTTACCTCGTGTGTCACTCCTTAACTGCTTTGGGCCCATCTATAAAAGTTCTTGATCGGGAGTATACGAGTCCTGAAACAGCTACTTTACTAAATTTTCTCATTTCATATGTTGAAATTTATGTTGTCAAAGATATTCTCTGTGAATTCCCTAAATGCACAACAACTGGTTATGACCCTGATTTCTGTTCAGCGCCTTGCATCTTCTAACACTGATGAGTCAAAATGTTCTTCATCGGGATGTTATATATCTAAAATTGCATCTTGTAGCACTAATCACTCACGTGTTTCAAGAACAAAAGAAATTGTTTTCAAATTAAATGAATGTGATTAAACTCCCTGAAACCAAAGTTTATGACAAATCATAAACAATGTTCTAAAAAATACAATTATGGATTAAGTGAAAGATCTTGTATGCTACAGATTCATACTAAAATGATATTGCTAATTAACATATGATCCTAAAGGTTCACATTAAGAAGAACTTTATAAAACTGATTATTTATTGGAAATTGATTTTAATGAATATTCATAAACTCTTATAATTAATCGTAATTTATTTATTTCATGGAAATAATAATCTTCAATGGCAAGTAATATAACATATATCATATGGTATGATTTATCATGTCATGTACAATATTTTGGACTACAAAAGTTTTTTGTCTTTTACCAAAACGTTAAGGTTTATATTTTATAAGAGGGTTTATAAAATTTGTTAAGAATGATTTCTTTTTCTCTTAAAAACCATAGAGATATTAAGAGGAGAGGGGCAACCTTTTGATTTTTTTAATAAAAAGGACATGCCTCTTGAAAGCATGCTTGGACCACAAGATCGAGTATGGGTGACTAGAGACATGGTAGGTCTTAAAGTGCTAAGACCTTATGTTTAATAATATTAGATTAAAGACTTGGGTGAGGCTTTCGTCCATTCATTCTTGCATCCCCAAAAACCATATCCTGCATTCTCTTACCCTCTCATTCTCTCTTGCAAAGGTGACAAAGTTTTGGTTTGTTGCTTTGGTTCTCTTTGAATCATATTTGGGTTGGGTTCAAAGCTTAAGAGTTTACAAGACTAGCATCTTCTTCACGTTGGCTTCTTGTTAGTGTCCATCTTAGGAAGAGTTTTAATCATATTATTCTATGAATTTCTAGCCTCCCCTTGATGAACCAAAGACTAAAAAGCTTGTTATTTTCTTTTGTCATCTTTGTTTTTTGTTTTTTCTTTCCATTTCTTGCAAGATGATCCTTAAGGGGGTATAAACTTGTTCCTTTTTGTTCAAATTTTCTAAATCTTCCATTTGATAATATGAGTTTTTGAAACTAACCAACAATAAGAAAGTGATCTAGGTGTGGTGGTCCATCACATAAAGTGGGAGATTGTAGATTTGACGAAAACACAAAAAGAGCTAACAACATTTTGATTTGTAATAATAAATGTATTAATAAAGAAAATTCACTAAATTGTCTTCTTGTTGAGTGGTATGTTAGTTTTAGTTCTGCTAAATCCTTAATTGTAAAACACATTGGAAAATGGGCTCAAAAAGTGTTCTAACTGTTTATGATTGTGATAGATGCTATTTTATGCATCTTTTTAGGATAGTTTTTGGTAACATTTAGCATCATATTTACGCATTTGCATCCGTATAAGTTTAAATAATGTTCAGCTCATGTCTATCATTAGAATTCCCGTACCGCTTGCGTTTTTATGTCTTTTTCAAGACTTTCAAGTGGAGTAGAGTTCTGGAAGTCGCTCGGATGCCTTATAGAAACTTAATGGATCTAAAACACTTGAGGAAGCTCTAAGCTGGGTCAGATTTGCTGAAGCTTAAGAGTGCGCATCTAAAACGCGTGTCTTTGAGTTTACACGATCGTCTTTTGCACTTTACATTGTCGTGTATTCATGTTTCTTGCTCCAGAAGTTGTTGGCTTGGATATAAATTCCACCTCTCTAATATGTTTAAGCCCTAGATATTCCCAGACGATGGCAAACCCTTTTCAAACAATTTTTTAGGCCATTTCTGCTCATTTTCATCAATTTCTGAAGATCTGAAGGTTGTGGATCATCTCATACCTTTATTTTAGTAAGATTTAGCTATTTAATGTCTCTCTTTACTGTTCTAGATCAGAATTTATCCATGTCTGGCTAAAACCTAGATTTTTGTTCTACATTGATTAGTACTTTTCATATAATCAATCATTAGACCATGTTTTTGATTTGTGATTCGATCTAGTAATTTCAATTTTGTGCTTGATGAATGTCTGATTGTAGTTCTTTTTAGCCTGATCACCTAAGTAGGGTTTAATCATTCTAGTTAATCAGTTAATATAATTCTTAATTGTTCTAATCAACTAGTAATAACTAACAAGTATCAGATTGGTTCCATGTTGGTATTTAACTCTGAGATAAACTGAAATTTCATATATTTACGCTTCCGAGCTTGTGAGAAATATTGAATATTACTGGGAATTTTATACAGATCATAATGTTGCTTTTCTGAATTTAATTAAGAGCTTGTTTAATTAGATCAATAAAAAGTTATGGTTAATTGAAGATTAGGAAAGTACCAACTTAGATATAATGCATCTTAAATAACCAGATCAGTGTTGATTTCATGATTAGGAAAGTTGCAGTAGAACCGAATTTCTTTTTTATTACTAAATTTTATTTAGTTTATTTTCACTGCTATTTTATTTTATATTATTAATCAAAAATCCCCATTTTATATTTATTTGTTTTTGATAAGTATGTGCCTTACGTAAAGAGACATTTGATGGGTTTTGATAAAAAAAATATAAGTTAGTTTTTCATAAAACCGCTAAACGGAAGAGTTAAAAATATGAAGTTTATTTTTGGTTAATAACAAAACAAAACCATGAAGGATCCATTTATAGAGTTTATAATGAAATAAAAACAACCAAAGAGTTTTTAGAATGACAACCTTTGAAGCCTTTAAACCCACTTGGTTTTGGGGTGTTGATGAAGATAGCAAAAAATCAAAGAACACGATTTTGTCTAGTGTATCCACCATCAAGAGTAAGGCACTTGGAATGCTATTTCCTTCTTCTACTCTTGAGTTTCTTAAGCCTTTAAGTGCTTAACTCAAATAAGCACTAAGGGAGACAACTCAAGAAGGCTTCAAATCTTGCAACAATCTTCAAAAGACAACAAGAAGAAGAGAAAGGGAGGAGGTTTTGGCCATATGGAGAATGGAGAGATTTCTCTAGAAAAATTAGCCAAAAACTCATGCAAAACACTCTCCTATATACCCATGCAAAGGTAACGGCTTTACATTTAAATACTCTAAAGTAATCCTAACTTTTAGAAGCATGGGGAGACAAAGCATGGAGGTTGACAATCAACCTCCATATTTGTTTAATAGATTCAGCCATGCCTCTTGAAAAGAGGAGGATTCTTTAATTTTTATAAACTCTAAGTTTATAAAATATAAACTTTGTCTTTAGGTAAAAGACAAAAGAATCCAACTAGTCCAAAAGGTTGTACATGACTTATTAATTCATATCACATGAAATAATAACTAGTTATGCTCTCTTATAATTATTATTTTCATAAAACAATAATTATTCCCTAATTAAATTACAGAAATTGATATTATTTATTAATAATCATATTAATAATAATTATACAAAATATGCCAACATGATAAAGGCGTTACCCTATAGGATCATATATTATTAGAAATGTCACTCCATAATGATTCTTGGGCATATAGATTCAACAACCTCCCACTTGCACAAGATTCATTACAAACGGATAGAGATGCACACAAAAACCGATTTCACTATTCAAAACCGGATCCAATTCGAAACCGGATTGAGTCAAAACCGGTTTTGACCAAACCGGATCGGATCGGATTTAAAACCGGATTTTCAAACGGATCGTAATCCTATATTCCAAATCGGATTTGATACTGGATTCACTAAAAACCGGATCCAAATCCGCCCCAAAATCCAATTAAAACCTACTAAAGTCGGTTTAAACCGGTTTCAAATCGGATTCGGATTTTGGTTGGAACCGGATCGGATTTTGACCGGATCCGGATCGGATTTTGACCGGATCGGATTTTTGATGACGTAAGAGAAACCGGATCGGATTCGGATTCGGATCGGATCGGATTCGGGTTTTGTGCATCTCTACTGAGACGGACATAGACAGTAGCTGACGTTTAGAAACAGGCTACTTCCCCTAACAATATATGAAGGGTTCAATCTCATCAACAACCAATTCCAGGAGCTCTAAGCTACAATTGTTGCTAAAGGTGCGGTATCAATTATTCCATTGTCTCAGACATCATGTCGAACATGAGATATGGATCGCCATCAATCTCATTTAGTGTTCAACTTTTAGAAAGGCCTTAGATGTCTAACTCTCAACGAATAAAAGGGACAAATCTCATCTCCACTACATACGCCCATCAATGTAGTTCATGTCATACCCAATGATGACCCTTATAATTGCCTTTGACGGAACAACATTAAACCATGTCAAAGCATAACAATTCCTACACTTCAAGTCCTAAATATGTATCTCAAGCCTAAGAATACAAAGATAAAACCTTGATCAAGACATCACTCTTGACTATGATCCATAAATTGATTTTGATGCGGGTCAGGTCCAATACTTATTCTCTTAATCAAGTACCTACAAAGTTGGTAGAAGCTCTTGTTATTTTCATCTCCGTGAAAATCAATCAATGAAGTCATATTAGTCTTACCTCATAGATGCTCCCAAAAACTATGAACGAATATGGACATTTAGAATAACCTAGTTATTCAAGGATTTAACCATGCTAATATAGAATACAACAATTATTTAATGGAGGACTCATATCCAATATCCCAACTCATTATAATATATATTGTTTTTATTGTTCCATTATCCAAATACTAAATTTCAATCAAATACATCTACTTATATCAACTAGGCCCGATAACATCGGCTTGACTTTCATGCTTTAGCTAATGAAGGATCTTCGTTAAGTAGATTTGACAAACTTGATTTGTATACATTTTGCGAATACAAACATTTTTAGCATTACATATATAACTCATATACAAACATTTTCGGTAACACACACACACAACACCAACACTGTACCACCTACACACCAGCGTTCCACCACCCTAAATCTACCCAACACCTCCCTTATAACTCCTCCTTAAGCCCCACCACCAGTCCAACTCTTCTCATATTGGATTTCAGCTCGAAACGGAAGAAGAAACCGAAGACTGCCATCACCGGAACCAACTACCACCTTCTGTCGCCCTCCACTGCCGTGTACCACCAACACCGACCATATCCACCACCATTTTGTTTTATGTTTGATTCTTGCCCTTTGTCGATTGATCAGAAGCCACAAAAAATATAAGTTTTTTTTTGTGTGTGTGTGTGTGCATGTTATCGACGTAAAGCAACAGGAGGATGTCCTGTTAAACAAACTTGCTTTCAATTTAATTGAGTTTTAACCCTCGTTATTATATATATATTTTTCGTGTTCGTTATGTCCACTACATTCGTAAACTATCAGAAAATCAAAGACCATATGTAATTTTTTTTGTTCTCTATATGCGAACTTCACAGGGAAAGGGAAAGAAACAAATCAAGCTCAAACTTCATTTTAATTTAATTGAAACCTACACTCCACCGAAAATTCTTTTGAAAAGAGACCCAAAGTTCCCAAACTCCCATTCCAAAATAATTCCCAGCCCCTCCCCTAAAAATTCTTTTCAAAACAAGTCCCAAACACCCAGACTTTCATTTGAAATACATTCTTAAACCCACTCCTTGACAAATTCTTACAAAATAAGTACTAACTCCCTAAACTTTAATTCCAAATATTTAAATAACCCCTCCCATGGAAATTGTTTACAAAATAAATGCAAAACCCAAAAAGTTTGATTTAAATAAACCATTTTAGTCCCTCATTTGGAAACGGTTAACAAAATCGGTCATATTCAATTTATTTATTTTAGGAACTCAACCCAATAGTTTGATTATTTTACCAAAACAACCCCATACTTAGTAATTAATACCAAATATATCATTTGATTAAATAGGTACCCAAACAAATTGACGACCGCACTATAAGGTGAGTGCTTACGACCCCTCTTTAATATTTCAGATTATTTCGGGGGGGGGGGGGGGGGGATACATGTGCCTATATACTTCGTTTATACATATAAATTAGCCTTTTATGCTAAAATGCAAACAGTCTAGTTTATAAAAATGCTATTTAACAATGTAACATATTGTTACATAAACTAGTATGAACTCTTCGTATACGTATTATGATTATTTTATCGTGAAACACCTACTCCACACAACAAATACTGTATGATACAGAAATATATGATCTTTATGTGACATTGTATGTTATAACAAGCATGTTATAAAACTTTGTAGTATTTCAAGGATTCAGGCTAATACCATTCATGTATATTTATATGTTTAAATACATAAAGTTCATACTTGTACATATGTTCATTAATTTGAAACATACACCACTATAAAATCAAGTATCTTACACTTTTAGATGCATACCACACATACTCAGCTTTTATAAACTTTATACAACGAAATTCATTATGTCTAGTGACTTAACTACAATAAAGTTAGGGTTGAGAGCTATTCACATACTTTTTAGTTAAGGGTTTTTTAGTGAGACTATATTCATTAGATGAGTCTAAACACTTAGCATACACACACTACTATAACCGATAATCTTCGGAGAGAGATAAATATGTAGAGATCTATATGGTGTTGATATCGCCACCTGTGGTTGCTAGCTACAACCTCGACCGATCAATCGAAGCGCGTGATAAGTGTCTACAGTCGTTACTACGACGTCCAATGATGTATTGTAGTAGGGTACATTCAGTCAGATAGCTCGGTTATAGAACTTACTCTAAACATTAACTCGAATCTCTCTCACTCATACTGCCACTAATAAACTTGAGTCTTTTAAAACCGTTTTAATCATGAATTTACTTATAACAAGACACATTCTTGATTTTTCAAAGCTTATTTAAATATGGTTTACTTATAAAGAAAATTCTTTTTGAACGCTTTTAAAAAGTTCATTACTGCTACTAGCAGAAAACATGTAACTCTCACTAACCTTGTGTTGACCCTCAAAACTACCTGTATTCTCAGGGAATCAATAATCATGCAAATTCAGACGACTGATAGTCATGGATCTCAGGAAATTTAGTTTACTACTTTTTTTTATGTCCGCCTACTTGTTTAAGACAATTCATATATTATATTATTATATGTAAGAACCCTGTATTCAAACTCAAAGATGGAATACAAATAATGTTTTGTTTATTATTGTATTTGTGCTATATATTCAGTTTATCTATGATGCATGAACTTAGTCGCACAACCCGAAATGTTCCGCCGCCTCGAACTTGGGTGTGACAGATTGTATCAGAGTTAAATTGGCTAAAGAGAACTTTTATCCGCTAAGCTCCTAATAAACGTATTTTTATTAATTGCAGTACTTGGTGGCTACATATGGTACGGGGAATCTGGTTTGAAGGGCCGCGTAGGGTTGCTGGATTTAGAAAAACTTAATTGCCAAAATGATCCTGCCTTTCGGTGTTTCCTGTCTGACCCTCATTTGTACATATTAGCCTTGGAGTACAAAACAAAATTTTAATAATACCACAAACCTCACCAACACTAATATATAAGAGTTATATATCTACTCCGACCCGCGATGAGAACACTTCATAAAATTTTAAACATCCCTTCAACTAAAACTACCAACTCAACCCTTTAGGTTAAACGCCTCAATTAAGGTTAGTGTCGTACATAATACATACCACAAATAAACCTGGAAGCCGTGTTTATGCTATTTACGGTCGCGCCGGTGCACAACCAATCCTGAGCAAGGAGTTTGACATAATACAACGGTTGAAAGTTTTAGAAATTGAAGAATGCTCTCAAGATTCGTTGTAGATACCTAGTACCTTAGACACCTTATATCAACCCCAAAACAATGTATACATTTTAAATCATAAGAATACTTGAAAATATGGGATAACATTCAGATTTTCTTAGTTCGCCCAAATCCGAAGAACCGATAGCTCTGCTACGTTCGTAGCAGAGAAACCCATAAGTTCCCAATTAATCATTCAATATTATCCAAACTTGTCTCTTCCAAAGATGAAAAAGATTTCAATTCTCTCTAGTATTTGAAATCGGAAGGATTTCATTTCCCTTCCTATCATTTGGAAATTTGGCGGATTTCCGAATCAATCACGTTTCCCCTTTCGTTTGGAAATCGGTAGGATTTCAGGAATTCATCTCACTGTACAATTTGGAAACCTATGGGATTCTAGGAACAAGTTATACTAATACACTATCATGCAATACAATTCCTACATACTTTTTTATGATCAAGTAATTTAAAACAACTTAAGTGTGTCTTTTCTAAATGTTTAGGATAAAGGCCCCTCGAAGGAATCTGTAGGTTCATCCACATCATTTCGAATGGACACAACACTAATGCAAACCCTGATTGCACAACGGATTGCCACAACTTTAGCTACGTTTGAGGTTGCTCGGAACGAATCTTCAGTGAACAGTGGAAATGGTGGCGGTATTCCAGTATTTAACAAAAACATCCCTAAATCCTGTTCATACAAGGATTTCTTAACCTACCAACCTCAATCCTTCTTCGGTACGGAAGGAGCTATTGGGCTATCCCGTTGGATTGAGTTGATGGAGGAAGTGTTCTGCATCGGCTCTTGAGCTAATGAATGACATGTTAAGTATGCCACTTGTATGCTAATGGACTCTGCCCTGACTTGGTGGAATAACAATACCGAGTGTATAGGGATCGATGCGGCCTGTGCCATTTCTTGGTAAGACCTGAAACAAATGATAATCTAGGAGTATTGTCCTAGACAAGAAATTAAGGCCCTAGAACAAGAACTGTTGAACCTTACTATGAAAGAGTCAGAAGTGACTGCTTACACCTTCCGATTTAACTACCTCGCCAACCTTTTCCTGGGTATAGTAAACTCGGAATACAAAAAGATTGAAAGGTACGTTTGGGGGCTAACTCCTCCAGTTCAAGGTCTGGTTGCTGCATTCAGACCCACTGCCTTTGATAGTGCTAAACAATAGGCATACCATTTGACTAAACAATATCTTCGTCCGAGTACCATGACCCAACATGTGACAACCCGAAATTTCTATCTTGTACAAACCATTCCCTTCAATCTAATTCAGACTCGTTTTTGCTAACTTTTAGCATTGTTTAGAGTCTGTTTGAGCATTCTAAGCCTAGTACATCAAAGGAATCAGTGTTTGGATTTATCAGTTAATGTTCCAAACCGTCTAGCAAACTGTAAACCTCCTCAAAAGGAGTTTATGGTCAGGAAGCTTAGAGCTTAACGTTATGGTGACCGTAAACTCCCTATATATACCAAATTCATGATCATTTTGATCCTTTCTTTCCTTTACAAGCCTAGTAAACCGAATTCTCTCTCAAGTATCATAAGATCTTCATCTTGATCTTCCAAAAATTTAAGAATTCTTTCCTTTGATTTGTTGTTACACCTCTTTAATCTAGTGATTATACATGATAAGGATATAGCCTAATCAACTATACTTTCCGAGAAGTGACTAGCATGTGCGTAAGAGTGGTTGTGAGGTTGCAACAAGTCTAAAAACTTACCAACTCTACTACAATGAAACCATTAGAACATAAACCTAAAATACTATAGGAGTATTTTATGTTACTAAAACCCTTATTTGAGAACTAAAGGTCTTTATTAGTAGGTCAATAATTGCTAAGTGGATACGCTAAGGTTATATGTGACTAGGATGTCATAGACTTAGAATCTGTGATCTATGCTTTACTTCCTGTTCCTTGTTTGGTTGTGGATTTAGAGTTAGGGTTACTTATTCGAAGGCCTATCCTGTTTTGATTACATGTAGCTGGTATGCACCATGCAAGTATTGAAGTAACGGATAAAGGTCATCTTATCATTATCTAATTAGTACGTCTATTTAATTATTTCTTATACCCCTTTTCTCGCGTAGATAACATAGCTGGATTCCATCCCCACGGCGACCCATACTTCCCAAACGAAGGCAATGGTGGATGGCTTGAAGAGGAGCCAGAAGATGATCATCCAATCCCTTTGGATGATCACCATGCTGAAGGCTTTTCTGATGGTTCTGACTCCGATCCAGAAGTCGAAAACCTACCACAAGAGGCTCCAATCCCAAACCTTAACCCCCGACCAGCATTTCAAGGTCCCACACCCTTGTAGGCGACAAACTTGAACCGTTGGAGTGATGAGCAGGGTCAGCCCTTACCGTACAACGGAGATCGAAGCTTCCATGATTTGAGCGAGGGAGGTTCAACTGACCGAGTCCTGTCCATCATGGTCTGTAGGATTGCTCGGAATGTCGAGCAAGGTCAGGCAACCATCGACCGAGTCATGGAAAATAACGCCAACTCTGGCGTTAACACGGTCAGCATTCGCCATCTAGAAGAGGCTCTGAATGGGACTAGGAGAGCCAATGAGGCTCTATAGAGAGATCTTGCTGCAACCCAAGCTAAATTCAGGGAACTTCGAGCTCGACATGCAATGTCTGAAAGGCGCATGAGAGATATGGAGCGCCGTTTGTCAGAATCAAGGACCCATTCTAGTGGTTCTCGTCGTAGATAGAGCCTACTCAACTTTCTCTTTTGGATATAACTTAGTTTATGTAAAAATCTAGTTTAGTTTCCTATCTTTGTGAAGACTTTGGATCTGTTAGGTCTTGATTAGGTCGTAGTTCTGTCAAAATTTTCCCATCTTGGTTTGATGAAGACTTTGGATCTGTTAGGTCTTGCTAGGTCATTTTTCCCGAACTTATTACATCTGTAATACCAGTATTATTGACAGATATCTAATCTCATGGAAATTTTTATCCAAATGCTATCGTCTCTAAGTACTATATCTACATTAAATTATCCTATTCAATTGTGTTGTTGGGCTATGGAGAGTTAGTCCATGAGTCACTCTCATCACTCTCTCTATTAAATTCTTACCAATATCTTCATCTTTGTAAACTTTTAGCTACAAGATGCCTCCGGGCCAATCAACGAGACGTGATCCTCGAGTAACTCCAATACCACCACCTCCTCCACAAATTGATACGGCAGCTCTAAATGTTGCAATAGCTGCGGCTGTGGCAACAGCCATGGCTCAATATCATTCTACCAATACCAGTGGAGGTGGAACACCTGTTCATTCTACTCAAGGTGAGGTCCCCGTGCGCTCGAGAGAGTGCTCCTACAAGGACTTCACCAATTGCAAGCCCTTGTCCTTTAAAGGGACTGGCGGAGTCATTGCCCTCTCGCAATGGTTCGAGAAGACAGAGTCGATCTTCGAGATGTGCTCATGCCCAGAAGGGAGCAAAGTCAAGTTTGTTGCATGCACCTTCGAGGCAAAAGCCCTGACATGGTGGAATAGCCATGTCAAGTCATTAACTCTAATAGTGGTAGATTCTATGGGCTGGGAAGCTCTGAGAGAGCTCATGATTAAAGAATACTGCCCGAGGGGCGAAATCCAGAAACTAGAACAAGAACTATGGAGCCTAACCATGAAGGGCTCCGACATAGTTTCCTATACCGCCAGATTCTGCGAGCTGGTGGCCCTATGTCCCAACATGGTTCACACGGAGGGAAAGAAAATAGAGAGGTACATCTGGGCGCTGGTGCCTCCATTCCAAGGGAATGTCTTGGCTTCAAACCCCACTACATTCAATAGTGCCAAGCGGTTGGCACAACGGCTCATTGACCATGGGGTCCGTACCCCGTCAACAACAACAACCCTAGCCATCTCAGAACCCTCCAAAACCGCTGATAACAAGCGGAAGTTCTGGGATGACAAGAAGAAAAAGAAAGCTGCCAAAAAGCAGCAGGTCGTGGCGGTTCATACTGCGATAGCACCTGCCGCTGCTGCTCCGGTAAAGCAGTACGCTGGAAGTTTGCCCAAGTGCAAGAAATGCAACTTCCACCACACAGGAGCCTGCCGGGAAATGCAGTGTTCAAACTGCAACATGAAGGGGCACACTACCCGTTTCTGCAAATCTCCGGCGAGGCCAATCAATCAAGTCCCCGACGCTGGTGTGGGCTAAGCTTGCTACGGTTGTGGCGAAGGGGGCCACTACAAAAGGAACTGCCCGAAGGCAGGGAACGTCGGAGGAGTGGGAAGAGTTCTGGCTATAGGCCACGAGGAAGCAGTTGCCGACCCCACAGTCGTCACTGGTACGTTTCTCCTCGATAACTCTTATGCATGCATTCTGTTTGATAATGGAGCGGAGAGGAGTTTCGTGAATCAAAAGTTTGCTCACTTACTTAAGCAAAAATCACGAGCACTTAAAGAACCGTTCACTGTAGAAATGGCTAATGGGTAGACTGAGAGCACTAGCAGTATATACATAGGATGTACTCTAACTCTAGATAGCCATTCATTTTCAATCGACCTCATGCCGGTCTCAATTAAAAGTTTCGACGTCATTATCGACATGGATTGGTTGAGTCTACATCGTGCCGACATTATGTGTTACGAAAAGGCTGTTCGCCTTAATCTGCCGTCTGGCGAAACTCTAGTAGTCTATGGCGACAAACCGACACGAACCTTCGTATCATCTCGAGTATTCAAGCCCATAAATACTTGCGAAATGAATGTTGCGCATTCCTTGCTCATGTTGTCGATGTGAGCCAAGAGATGAAGGACATTAAGAACATTCCAGTAGTACGCGATTTTCCCGACATCTTTCCAGAAGAACTTCCAGGATTACCTCCACAACGTCAAGTCGAGTTCAGAATCTACTTAGTTCCAGGGGCTACCCTAGTAGCCAAATCGCCCTATCGTCTAGCACCTACAGAGATGCAAGAACTGTCCGGTCAACTTAACGAACTGCTCAGCAAGGGCTTTATAAGACCAAGCTTCTCACCCTGGGGAGCTCCGGTCTTGTTCGTCAAGAAGAAAGACGGATCGTATCGTATGTGCATCGACTACAGGGAGCTCAACAAGCTAACCATTAAAAATCGTTACCCTCTGCCTCGCATAGATGATTTGTTCGAACAACTTCAAGGGGCGAATTACTTTTCAAAGATAGATCTGAGATCCGGGTATCACCAGTTACGAGTGCTAGAGGAGGATGTTCCGAAAATAGCCTTCCGAACTCGATTCGGATTGACCAATGCGCCCGCAATATTCATAGACTTAATGAATAGGGTATGTCGTCCTTACTTGGATCAGTTCGTCATTGTCTTGATCGATGACATACTCATGTACTCACGTAGTAAGGAAGAGCATAGTAAGCATCTATGTCAGATCTTGGAAACGTTACGATCAGAGAAGCTCTACGCGAAGTTCTCTAAATGCGAGTTTTGGATTCGAAGAGTCGAATTCCTGGGTCACGTTGTTAGTGAAAAGGGAATTCATGTGGACCCTTCCAAAATCAAAGCCATTGAGAACTGGTCAGCACCGAAGACGCCTACCGAAATTCGTCAATTTCTAGGCCTCGCTGGCTACTATCGTAGGTTCATTCAGAACTTCTCTCGAATTGCGAAACCTCTTACGACTTTGACCCAGAAGGGCGTGGCCTTTGAATGGGAAGAGAAACAAGAGAAAGCGTTCCAAACGCTGAAACAAGCCTTATGCACCGCACCGATACTATCCCTCCCAGAAGGAATAGAAGACTTTGTGGTCTGCTGCGATGCATCTAATCAGGGGCTCGGTTGTGTTCTCATGCAACGAGGTAAGGTCATCGCGTATGCCTCAAGACAGCTGAAGACACACGAGGTCAACTACACCACACATGATCTTGAGTTAGGAGCAGTTGTATTTGCTCTGAAGATCTGGAGACACTACCTATACGGTACGAAGAGCACTATCTTTACAGACCACAAAATCCTACAACATATATTCGACCAGAAGGAGCTCAACATGAGACAACAACGGTGGGTCGAGCTACTCAGTGATTATGAATGCGAAGTTCGTTATCATCCCGGCAAGGCCAACGTAGTAGCTGACGCCCTAAGTCGGAAAGAATACTTTGGTCGTAGAGTCAAATCATTAACTATGACTATCCATTCACACTTGTCCACATAAATTAAGGAGGCTCAGCTCGACGCTTTGAAACCTGAAAATGTGACAAGTGAATCCCTGAGAGGGATGGATAAGAACTTGGAAGTCAAGGGTGGCGGAGCCTTATATTTCATGGATCGGATCTGGACACCGAAACACGGTGGCTTCAGAGATTTGGTCATGACCGAAGCACACAACACTCGATATTCCATTCACCCAGGTTCGGATAGGATGTATCTGGATCTTAAAAGGTTATACTGGTGGCCTAACATGAAAGTAGAGATTGCTACCTTCGTAAGTAATGCCTTACTTGTGCTTAGGTTAAGGTCGAATACCAGAAACCATCAGGTTTACTTCAACAGCCGGAGATACCGGAATGCAAGTGGGAGCGGATCACAATGGACTTCATAACCAAGTTGCCCAAGACTACGGGTGGGCTTGATACCATTTGGGTCATCGTCGATAGATTGACCTGATGGGTTTTGAGCATTCTAACACTACTAAGTGTACATGCAACCCTAAATACCTTGGATCTATGTTTTCTCTATTATACATGCAATTATGAACTTTCCAAGGTATTACCCTATCTAGCATACAATACTTGATACTTGGGTAATCAAATGGATAGAATACATACCTTTGTTTGATGTAGCTTGTCTCCATGAAGCTTGAGTGCCTAGTGCCCCAAGTGTGACACCTCAAATGGTTCACACAACACCAAATGCACATGGAATGACTTGAGAGAAATGGAACACTCCTTGAAATCGTCTAGCCCTCATATTCACACATTAGTGCACGATTTCTTGAGCCATGAGATTCTTTTATATGGTGGCTATTAGGGTTACACCATGTAACTCATAACTTTACCCATTCCTTATGCTCCATGGATTTTAACCTCCATGGAGTATCCATGGGTCACCCCATGGACTTAGTCCAACATAAGGAATCTTGGATCACAAGCCCACATATATAAGAATGAATGATTTACACAATCAACCCATATATTTAATTAGTCTCCTTTTGATCACTTAATTAATTCCAAATTAATTCCTCATCAATACTAATTAAATAACCTTATTAATATATTAGAAATTATAATATATTAACCAACCTTAAGTGTTATTTCTCTCATTATAGTCTATCCAAATGCATGATGTCATGCAACCCAAATGGACCATGCCGCGTCGGGTCAAGTCTTACCAATTATAGTTATGGACTTAGACATTAATCCAACATGACCAACTCCGTACACTTCCTGCCTATCAAAGAGACTGACAAGATGGAGAAGCTAACAAGAATATACATCAGGGAGATCGTACAAATGCATGGTGTTCCCATATCCATTATCTCTGATAGAGATAGTAGATTCACTTCGAGGTTCTGGAAGTCGCTACAAAGTTCCCTAGGAACTAGGCTGGACATGAGTACAGCCTACCATCCTCAAACCGACGGACAAAGTGAGAGGACTATTCAGACTTTGGAAGATATGTTGCGAGCCTGCGTGATAGACTTTGGGAAGGCATGGGATACTCATTTACCCCTTGTCGAGTTTTCTCACAATAATAGTTATCACACGAGCATAAAGGCTGCTCCATTTGAAGCCCTCTATGGCCGAAAGTGCAGATCCCCTCTATGCTGGGCTGAGGTGGGTGACACTCAGTTAGCTAAAGGACGAGTTCCTGACAGCACTCTCACAGGTCCGGAGATCATTCGGGAAACAACAGAGAAGATCGTTCAGATTCGTGAACGATTGAAAGCCTCTAGAGACCGACAGAAAAGCTACGCAGACAAACGAAGGAAACCTTTGGAATTACAGGTGGGACACCGCGTTCTTTTGAAAGTCTCACCCTGGAAGGGCTTGATACGCTTCGGAAAGCGTGGGAAGCTCAATCCAAGATACGTAGGGCCTTTCGAGATTCTCGCCAGAATCGGCCTTGTAGCTTACAAACTCAACTTACCCCGCGAGCTTAGTAACGGGGGTATGATGTGACAACCCGCAATTTCTATCTTGTACAAACCATTCACTTCAATCTAAGTCAGACTTGTTTCTGCTAACTTTTAGCATTGTTTAGAGTCTGTTTGAGCATTCTGAGCCTAGTACATCAAAGGAATCAGTGTTTGGATTTATCAGTTAATGTTCCAAACCGTCTAGCAAACTGGAAACCTCCTCAAAAGGAGTTTACGGTCAGGAAGCTTAGAGCTTAACGTCATGGTGACCGTAAACTCCCTATATATACCAAATTCATGATCATTTTGATCCTTTCTTTCCTTTACAAGCCAAGTAAACCGAATTCTCTCTCAAGTATCATAAGATCTTCATCTTGATCTTCCAAAAATGTAAGAATTCTTTCCTTTGATTTGTTGTTACACCTCTTTAATCTAGTGATTATACATGATTTCATCCATGAAATCTCTTCATTTTGTTAGATCTTCAAGTGTTCTTCATTTCACCAAGAACACACACTTGTGTTCTTGGATCCTAATCATCCTTACAAGCTTCTAACCAGTAAGTACACTACACCTAGCTTGATATATACTTGAATCACTAGTTAATCACCTTGAAAACATCATTTTTAGCCAAGAACAAGGTGTTTACGGTCTAAGTGTATATCCTTAGACCGTAAACCCTTATAAATGGTGCATTGTGACCATTAAACCCTCCTAAAGCCTAGAATGGAACTTAGAAACCTTCGAAATGCTTGGAAATCATCCTATGCACAAAAGGATGTGAGTTTACGGCGGTGAACTCACTAGACCGTAAACCTTATGACCGTAAGGTCATAGGAACGTAATCCCATTAGACCGTAAACCCACTTGGACCGTAAACTCCAAAGGTCATACCATTTTGACCGTAAACTCACTTGGTCATGCCATTTTGACCGTAAACTCACTTGGTCATGTCATTTAGACCGTAAACTCTTTAGGGTGGCCATACACCCTAGTTATGCAATCATATGTGATTGTATCCCTTCAATATAAGAGTTCCTAGTCTATTAGGGTGTTATCCCTTATAATTAGTTGTTTAAACACTAATTGTAAACATATATGTGTCATTATATGCTAAATAGGATCCGTGTGTGCTCAAGCCTTCACTTGACACCTAACATCCTTTATCGATCTTACATTCGAGTTACTCACTACAGGTGAGTTCATACCACTTAATCAACCTTTTAAACGATTTTAAATGCTTTTATGGGGGGATACAAGTTGAACTATTATAGTTATTATATCAATCACATGTGATTAATAACTACCGAACAAGTGGATTTCTTACTTTTCAAACTGTGTTATCAAAAAAACTACTTCAAATCCTTCTATAAACTCTTTTACATGTTAAATACTTACTATTTAAACTCTTTTAAACTTATATTTTGTCAAATGCATATCTATATTGTGAGCACCCGAAATTTCTATTATGTACAACAATTCACTTCAATAGGAGCCAGAACCGTTTCTGCTAACTTTCAAGCTTTTCAGGAATAAGTTCGAGTGTTTTAAAGATAATACTTCAAGAGATAACAGGAGAGAGGATGCCCTAGGGTTTATTGTGCATCAATAAAGTTCCAAAAACTCCAAGAGTTTGGAGTATACGGCCCAAATGGTATTAGGGTCGTAAACCCTAATGACTATATAAGTGACACTTAGTTTATTTTTAGTTTTTTTTTTCACACTTCCAAGTCTAGAACCAATTCTCGCTCAAGTATCATCCAAAGTTCATCAAAAATCTTCAAGAAAGTAAGTGTTTTCTTCCTTGTTTAGTTGATATCTACCCTAATCTAGTGATCTTACATGATTTCATCCATGAAATCGTTCCATTTGTGTAGATCTTCAAGTGTTCTTAGTTTCACCATGAACACCAAGAACACACACTAGTGTTCTTGGAATTTTAGCACCTTTTCAAGCTTCTACATAGTAAGTACTCTTACCTTGGCTTGTTATAAGACTTGTTACACTTCTAAAACATCTATAAATCACAAGGAAATACTAGATCAAAGGTGTTTACGGTCCAAGATGTTCTTGGACCGTAAACCCTAAGGAAGGGGCGACAGTGTGCCCTAGTCCCCTACCAAGCCTTGTAAACTAGTCTAGATCCCATCCTTGATGTGCTTAGGACTGAAACCATCAAAAAGACCATAAACCATATGAGTTTACGGCCGTAAACACATGGAGAAATGGTCCATGGGCCGTAAACTCCATTTTGGAGTGAAATGATGCCACAAACACTTCCTAAGGCTTATACTTGAAGTAGGATGCTTCCTTATGACTTGAAAAGCTTCAAAACACAAAATAGTAGAAGTGCCATGAGTTTACGGCCGTAAACTCATGGGTTTACGACCGTAAACTCCAAAGGAGTTGGTCACAAAACCGTAAACTCCAATAGAGGGTCCCCTTGAACCCTAAACTCAATAGCCAAGTCCTACAACCCTTAGATGCAATCCTTAGGACTTATAGCACTTAAATCAAGTGTTTTACATGTCTTATGATGTCTTAAATTGGTTAATTTGTTGTTTTATAACTAATTGGATACATATATGTGTCATTATATGTTAACTAGGATCCATGTGTGTGCTCAAGTCTTCACTTGACACTTAGCATCCTATACAATCCGTTCATCCAAACCACTCACTACAGGTGAGTTCATACCCCTTAATTAACCTTTTAAATGTTTTTAAATGCTTTTATGGGGGGGGGATACAAGTTGAACTATTATAGTTATTATATCAATCACATGTGATTAATAACTACCAAACAAGTGGATTTCTTACTTTTCAAACTGTGTTACCAAACTGTTTTACAAACTCTTTTACATGTCAAATACTTTTACTTAAACTCTTTTACATGTCAAATACTTTTACTTAAACTCTTTTACACTTATATTCTGTTAAATGTATATCTTTATAGATATAGTTATATAAGTAGGATTGAAAGGACTTAGGACTGATAACTCACCTTACCTCTTGTTCCTCGTTTGGTTGTGGACTTAGGGTATCGGTTATTTGTCCGAAGGTCGTTTGAATCATGTATATGTATATAGATATAAAAGTTCCTTCTTTCTATTCAATACCTTTGGGTAGCAAAGGTATACAGATATGTTCATACATACAAATCACATTACTAGTAAGCTACAATAGGCGTAGTTTAGGAAGTTACTAATACTATTACTAGTACAATGGAACATACAATGAGTCAGTTCATACATGAGTCTATACATTACAATACAGCTAGTACATACTATACATTTTACAAGAAAACATACATGCTAGACAGAGAGAGAACATACAATACCATACAGAGAGAACATACATACATACTAGACAGAGAGAGAACACACAATACAACTAGTACATTCAATACATATACAAGAATACTATTACAGTTATGTGAGCCACGTAACGGGGCATGGCCCTACCTGTCATGACCGTTTTGTATCCATAATCTCCTTAAGTGGGGATCATATGAGTTGGTGTATAGATCTATACTGGATTGACTATCCTACACCTTGATGCTCGCTACAGTGGGACTTGCAAGTCTACGGGTGCCAAACGTCATTTCTTACGACGTCTTACATCGTCGTTTTTCTATAGAGTCGGTAGCAGGATACATGCCGATCACACGGTACTTTAAATTACAATTGGTTTAAGGTAGTAAGTACAGCAGTAGTTACTTAATACAACACTACAGTACTATTTCATTTTCCCATTCCATTCACTTTGTGATCTTCAGACAATATACAGTAATGTAAAACTATATTTTTGGTAAATGATAGTCTGATTTGGGAAAATACATACTCTTACAAGAGACACACACAAAAACACTCGATGCCTTGGTAGAAGGCTACTTTTAGTAGGAAACATAGGGTTTTCTAGGAGAGTCAAACCTTTTACAAACATTCACAAACTTTTGCATACTTACACATCACATTCTTACAAGTACTTTCATACAAATACAGACACTAAAATACTTATGATCTCACCAGCTATAAAGCTGATACTCTCTTTCAAAATAACATGTATCTTCAGGTCACCAGTAGACAGGTACCGATTCAGGGTTTAGTGAAGATGGAGCTCGTTCAAGACTCATCTTTTATTTTGATTCATATTTTGGTGTCTATTTAACTTGACAGAACACACTTGTATTAAAATTATATTATTAATGCAATGGATGATGTTGTTTCTTGTTTACTACTTTGCATTGTTGTGATACTGTACATGACGTCCTCCACCCCCGAACGATTTCGCCGTTCCGGTTTTGGGGTGTGATAGATTGGTATCAGAGCATTGTTTATAGTGAATTGAGTATATCAACCCATAAAAGATATAGAAACTATAAATATAATGGGATTAAAATACTCTGACCAAGAGTTTATACTCTTAAATAATAAAATATTTAAATAAGTATACATGCCTGCATTCATACTAAAATCAGTGTCACTAGGACAGAACAAAAGTATTACGATTGTTGGGCAGCACAAGTAGACTTAGAGACAGATAGTCAAAACTAGGAAGATATAGCCTGATCAACTATATTATCCGAAGAGTGACTAGCATGTGCCTAACTGTGGTTGTGAGGTTGCAACAAGTCTAAAAACTTACCAACAATACCACAATGAAAACAATAGAACATAACATAAACCTAAAATACTATAGGGGTATTTTGTGTTACTATAAACTACTTATGTGCTAGATTCTTATATCCCTTTTCTCGCGTAGATAACATGGCTGGATTCCATCCCCACGGCAACTTGTACTTCCCTAACCAAGGTAATGATGGAGGGTTTGAAGCCGAGCCAGAAAATGATCGCCCAATCCCTATAGATGGTCACCAGGCTGAAGGCTTTGCAGATGGTTCTGACTCCGAGTCTGAAGTTAAGAACCTACCCCCGATGGCTCTTGTTCCAAATCCTAACCCTCGTCCGGCTTTTCAAGGCCCGACGCCTCCATGGGTGGAAAGCTTGGAAACATGGAGCCAAGGGCAGGATCAGCCCATGCCATTTAATGGAGACCGAAACTTTTACGACCTGAGCGAAGGGGGCTCAGCAGACAAAGTCTTGCCAATCCTGGTCCGCAGAGTGGCCCAAAATGAGATTCAAGGCAGGACAGCTCTCCATCAAATCACGGAAGTTGTCACCAATGAGAGAATGCATAGAATCCGCACCATTCGTCTGGAAGATGCTCGTGACAGATTTAGAGTAGACCATGAGACCCTACAGCAAGAGCTAGCTGAAACTCGACCTAAAGTCATAGAGCTCCGGGTACGCCAAACGGTGTACGAAAGGCACCTAATTGATATGGAGCGTCAACTGGCTGAACTAAGGGTTCACCCAAGGGATAACCGTCCCCAGTAGGAGATTTCCTACCTTTCTTTCCCTGGTTGAAAGAGTAATCGTCCTAGCTATGCTCTAAGTACTACCTTTGTAAGTAACTAACTTTGTACTGTAAGTACCTTCTAGTTAGACCAGTTTGCCGTCAAAACTTTTGTTACTTCGGATATGATGTAAGACCTACTCCAAGGTCATTTTTCCCAAACATATTACATCTTAAATATCAATGATATTGAAAGTCGGCAAATTTATAGGCCAATCATTCTTCAAATACTTCCGTTTTGCTATCATTAGAATTCTATCCGAAACGTACTCTAGTCAAGTTATTGAGCTATGGTAAGTTAGCTCAGAGATCACTTCCAATCCTTGTCAAAGGTTGGATAGCAATCGTCTTATAACCATTCTATGAACTTACTTCTACTCGTTACTAGGACTGCATCATAGGGATGTAGGTCAAACCCTCGAGAACTTACTCCTACTCTTTTCCTAAATGGTCGAAATACTCCTAAGTTCAACCATAATCACTCACGAACGCATTTCTCTTTTCCATAACAGAATCATGTCGTCTCCCAGAAATAACCAGCCGAGCAACGAAACCACTATCCTTTATATCGACGCCGCTACTTCCCAAGCCACAGTATCAGCTGCCGTGGCAGCTGTCCTTGCAAACCGCAGCACTAGCAACACAAGCAAGGCTGACAAGGGGGTTGACGATTCCGATCGTTGTATCAATCCGGGAAACCAACAAATGATAACAGTCATAGACTTGCAAAGCCGTAAAACTGAGAAAAGAAAACGAAAGCGCCAAGCCCAAAAGGAGCGAAAGCGATCCCAAGGACTTGCCATGCAACAGCAACAAGTGGCAACCCCTGCCATCCAAATACCGATCAGACCATACGAGGGAAAACTTCCAAAGTGTGACAAGTGTAGCTTTCATCATAATGGGGCTTGCCATGAAATGCAATGCTGCAATTGCCACAAAATAGGGCACCATGCTTATAGCTGTGGAGCACCGGCACGACCCATCACTCCAGTCCCTGACATCGGAGTCAGCCAGGCTTGCTATGGTGGCGGTGAAATCGGACACTTTACGAGGAATTGTTCGAAAAGGAGGAGCAGCGAAAGCAACCGCGTCCACATAACTCTGACCCGACACATCATTTCCACCACCGATGCGGGTGCTAGCCAGATGTGTCATTTATGTGGTGAGATAGGACATCTCAAGAAGGATTGTCCAATAACGAAGAACTCTGGCGCAGACGGGAAGATACTAAGGATCACAGCCGCAGGAGAAACTACTCCGGACCCACGTTGAAATATTAGGGCGTTTCATTTTATTAGACTTATAAACTGGTAAAGACTAGTGCAAATCGAGTCTTATCTTTTTGGCAAGATCCCGTCAGTTAAAGGACTCTCGTGCTGCGTATACTTGCTTTTTGTGGTATACCCTGTTCGCAGCAGTAGTCTTATAGATAAACCTAAAGTACTTAAACTCTGTAGAAGTTGCACTGTGATGTTTTGTAACACCTTTATGATCTAGTCTAACGCCGTTTATTCCGAGTAGTCCGACATTATCGTTTAACTTGAGTAAATCCGATCCTCACTATGCCAGTTTCATGTGTAAATTCTTTCCTCCGAAATCGCCTTTCTAGCGAAGCCGTCATTCCAGAACTCCGAGGTACTCATGCAGAGAGTACCTTATGTCTCGTATCCTTCCCGAAGACACTTCAGCAAAACTCCCCGGAGTACCACTCGTACAGTACGTCAAGTTCAACCTGAAGACCCATACGATTGATCTATCACTGGAGAAGGTATACGCAAAGGTGGTATATAATCAAGGTTCTAAAGGCTTAGAATCGATGATTCCGCTTTAACTTCTTTTCCTTGTTTGGATGTGAGCTTAAGGAAGAATCATTTATTCGACTACCTTTTCAGTCTTATTTATATACGACTCGTATACACGAAGCGGTGATTGATGAACCAAATATGACTTTTGATATGAACTTTAGGACGGAGACTGCCCAAGACTACGAGTGATCCTACCGCCATCCAAAGAAACTTAGAATCCAATCAGATGCTTTTCCCACCAATCGAGGCAATAGATTTACATAGAACAGAAAACTCCCAGGATTACCTCCGCAACGTCAAGTCGAGTTCAGAATCGACTTAGTTCCAGGGGCTATCCTGGTAGCCAAATCGCCTTATCGCCTAAAACCTGCAGAGATGCAAGGACTGTCCTGGAAACTTAATGAACTGCTCAGCAAGGGCTTTATAAGACCAAGCTTCTCACCCTGAGGAGCTCCAGTCTTGTTCGTCAAGAAGACAGCCTTCCGAACTCGTTAAGGACGCAACAGGTTCGTAGTAGTACCATTCAGATTGACTAATGCGCCCGAAGTATTCATGAAATTAGTGAATAGGGTATGCCATCCTTACTTGGCTCAGTAGTCATCGTCTTCTTAGATGACACACTTATCTACTCTCGTAGTAAGGAAGAGCATAGTAAGCATCTACGTCAGGATCAGATAAGAGGTATCTAGGTCTTAAAAAGCTATATTGGTGGCCTATCATAAAAGCAGAGATGCTACCTTCATAAGTAAATGCCTTACTTACGCCAAGGTTGAGGTCGAATACCAGAAACCCTCAGGACTACTATAACAGCCGGAGATACCGGAATGGAAGTGAGAGCGGATCACTATGGATTTCATAACCAAGTTGCCCAATACAACGGGTGGACTTGATACCATATGGGTCATCATCGACAGATTGACCAAGTCCGCACACTTCCTGCCTATCAAAGAAACAGACAAGATGGAGAAGCTTACAAAAACTTACATACGGGAGATTGTACCACTACACGGGGTTCCCATATCGATTATCTCGGACAGAGATAGTAGGTTCACTTCGAGGTTCTAGCAGTCGCTATAAAGTTCCCTAGGATCTAGACTGGACATGAGTACGGCCTACCATCCACAGACCAACGGGCAAAGTGAGAGGACTATCCAAACCTTGGAAGATATGTTGCGAGCCTCTGTGATCGACTTTGAGAAAGCATGGGATACTCATTTACCCCCTTGTCGAATTTTCCTACAACAACAGTTATCACACGAGCGTAAAGGCTGCTCCATTCAAGGCCCTCTATGGCCGAAAGTGCAGATCCCCTCTGTACTGGGCTGAGGTGGGTGATACCCAGTTAGCTAAAGGACGAGTTCTTGAAAGCACTCTCACGGGTCTGGAGATCATTCGGGAAACGACAGAGAAGATCGTTCAGATTCGTGAATGATTGAAAGCCTCTAGAGACCGACAGAAAAGCTACGCTGATAAACAAAGGAAACCGTTGGAATTCCAGGTGGGCGACCGTGTTCTATTGAAGGTCTCACCCTGGAAGGGCTTAATACGCTTTGGAAAGCGTGGAAAGCTAAATCCAAGATACATAAGGGCCTTTCGAGACTCTCTCACGAATCGGCCCTGTAGCTTACAAACTTAACTTACCTCGCGAACTCAGTAACGTACATTCTACTTTCCACGTCTCGAACTTGAAAAAGTGTCTGTCCGACGAGACTCTTGTAATCCCACTCGACGAGATCGAGATCAACGAGAGCCTCAACTTCGTGGAAGAATCTGTAGAGATCATGGACCGAAAGGTCAAGCAAACGAAACAAAGCCGTATCCCGATAGTGAAGGTTCGCTGGAACGCCAAGCGAGGACCAGAATTCACTTGGGAGCGAGAGGATCAGATGAAACTGAAATATCCTCGTCTGCTACTTAGTTTCTTGTAACTGCTTATAAGCTTAAATTCTAATTTCGGGACGAAATTCCTTCTAACGGGGGGATGATGTGACAACCCGAAATTTCTATTCTGTACAACAATTCACTTCAATAGGAGCCAGAACCGTTTCTGCTAACTTTCAAGCTTTTTGGGAATAAGTTCGAGTGTTTTAAAGATAGTACTTCAAGATATAACAGGAGGGAGGATGCCCTAGGGTTTATTGTGCATCAATAAAGTTCCAAAAACTCCAAGAGTTTGGAGTTTACGGCCCAAATGGTATTAGGGCCGTAAACCCTAATGACTATATAAGTGACACTTAGTTTATTTTTAGCTTTTTTTTCACACTTCCAAGTCTAGAACCAATTCTCTCTCAAGTATCATCCAAAGTTCTTCAAAAATCTTCAAGAAAGTAAGTGATTTCTTCCTTGTTTAGTTGATATCTACCCTAATGTAGTGATCCTACATGATATCATCCATGAAATCATTCCATTTGTGTAGATCTTCAAGTGTTCTTAGTTTCACCAAGAACACCAAGAACACACACTAGTGTTCTTGGACTTTTAGCACCTTTTCAAGCTTCTACATAGTAAGTACTCTTACCTTGGCTTGTTATAAGACTTGTTACACTTCTAAAACATCTAGAAATCACAAGGAAACACTAGATCAAAGGTGTGTACGGTCCAAGATGTTCTTGGACCGTAAACCCTAAGGAAGGGGCGAAAGTGTGCCCTAGTACCCTACCAAGCCTTGTAAACTAGTCAAGATCACATCCTTGATGTGCTTAGGACTTAAAACATCAAAAAGACCATAAACCATATGATTTTACGGCCGTAAACACATGGAGAAATGGTCCATGGGCCGTAAACTCCATTTAGGAGTGAAATGATGCCACAAACACTTCCTAAGGCTTATACTTGAAGTATGATGCTTCCTTATGACTTGAAAAGCTTCAAAACACAAAATGGTAGAAGTGCCATGAGTTTACGGCCGTAAACTCATGGGTTTACGACCGTAAACTCCAAAGGAGTTGGTCACAAAACCGTAAACTCCAATAGAGGGTCCCCTTGAACCCTCAACTCAATAGCCAAGTCCTACAACCCTTAGATGCAATCCTTAGGACTTATAGCACTTAAATCTAGTGTTTTACATGTCTTAGGATGTCTTAACTTGGTTAATTAGTTGTTTTATAACTAATTGGATACATATATGTGTCATTATATGTTAACTAGGATCCTTGTGTGTGCTCAAGTCTTCACTTGACACTAAGCATCCTATACAATTCGTTCATCCAAACCACTCACTACAGGTGAGTTCATACCCCTTAATTAACCTTTTAAATGTTTTTAAATGCTTTTATAGGGGGGGGGATACAAGTTGAACTATTATAGTTATTATATCAATCACATGTGATTAATAACTACCAAACAAGTGGATTTCTTACTTTTCAAACTGTGTTAACAAACTGTTTTACTTCAAACTGTTTTACAAACTCTTTTACATGTCAAATACTTTTACTTAAACTCTTTTACACTTATATTCTGTTAAATGTATATCTTTATAGATATAGTTATATAAGTAGGATTGAAAGGACTTAGGACTGATAACTCACCTTACCTCCTGTTCCTTATTTGGTTGTGGACTTAGGGTATCGGTTATTTGTCCGAAGGTCGTTTGAATCATACTTATATATCATGTATATGTATATAGATATAAAATTTCCTTCTTTCTATTCAATACCTTTGGGTAGCAAAGGTATACAGATATGTTCATACATACAAATCACATTACTAGTAAGCTACAATAGGCGTAGTTTAGGAAGTTACTAATACTATTACTAGAACAATGGAACATACAATGAGTCAGTTCATACATGAGTCTATACATTACAATACAGCTAGTACATATTATACATTTTACAAGAAAACATACATGCTAGACAGAGAGAGAACATACAATACCATACAGAGAGAACATACAATACCATACAGAGAGAACATACATACATACTAGAAAGAGAGAGAACACACAATACAGCTAGTACATTCAATACATATACAAGAATACTATTGGTTTAAGGTAGTTAGTACAACAGTAGTTACTTAATACAACAGTACAGTACTATTTCATTTTCCCATTGCATTCACTTTGTGATATTCACACAATATACAGTAATGTAAAACTATATTTTTGGTAAATGATAGTCAGATTTGCGAAAATACATACTCTTACAAGAGACACACACACAGACACTCGATGCCTTGGTAGAAGGCTACTTTTAGTAGGAAACATAGGGTTTTCTAGGAGAGTCAAACCTTTTACAAACATTCACAAACTTTTGCATACTTACACATCACATTCTTACAAGTACTTTCATACAAATACAGACACTAAAATACTTATGATCTCACCAGCTTTATAGCTATAAAGCTGATACTCTCTTTCAAAATAACTTGTATCTTCAGGTCACCAGTAGACAGGTACCGATGCAGGGTTTAGTGAAGACGAAGCTCGTTCAAGACTCGTCTTTTATTTTGATTCATATTTTGGTGTCTATTTAACTTGACAGAACACACTTGTATTAAAATTATATTATTAATGCAATGGATGATGTTGTTGCTTGTTTACTACTTTGCATTGTTGTGATACTGTACATGACGTCCTCCACCCCCGAACGATTCCGCCGTTCCGGTTTTGGGGTGTGATATATATAGATATAGTTATATAAGTAGGATTGAAAGGACTTAGGACTGATAGCTCGCCTTACTTCCTGTTCCTTGTTTGGTTGTGGACTTAGGGTATCGATTGTTTATCCGAAGGTCGTTTGAATCTTAATTATATATTATGTATATGTGTATAGATATATAAGTTCCTTCATTCAGTACAATACCTTTGGATAGCAAAGGTATAAAAACATGTTCATTCATACAAACAACATTGCTAGTAAGCTATAATAGGTATAGTTTAGGAAGTTACTAATACTATTACTAGAACAATGAAACATACAAAGAGTCAGTTCATACATGAGCCAATACATACTATTATGAGAAACTAAGAGAACATACTATATGAGAAACAAAACATACTATATGAGAAACAGAACATACTATATGAGAAACAGAATATACTATATGAGAAACAGAACATACTACATACTAGACAAAGAGAACATACATTACACTTGTACATACAAAACATATACAAGAATACTATAACATAAATATGAGCCACGGTTGCGGGGCATGGCATCACCTGTCATGGCTCGTTTTGTATCCAGAGTCTCCTATAAGGAGAGCGTGAATTTGTGTATAGATCTATACTGGATTGACTATCCTACACCTTGTTGCTCGCTACAGTGGGACTTGCAAGTCTACGGGTGCCAAATGTCATTTCTTCCGACGTCTTTCATCGTCGTGTGTTTAGTCGGTAGTATGGTACAATCATAGCACATTATACCTTAAATAACAATTGGTTTAAGGTAGTTGGTACAGCAGTAGTTACTATAATACAACACTACAGTACTCCCAATCCGTCCAAGTCCTACTCTGGGACTTTACCGCATTGTACCAAGTGCAATTTTCACCATGTTTGGAATTGCATGGTCTGCAACAACTGTAACTTAAGAAGTCACACCACTAAGTTCTGCAAAAAGACCTCAACCACCGCTGCAAGAAAAATGCATAACTGCTTCAAATGCAACCAACCAGGACACTTCAAGAAGGATAGCCCTAAGCTGAAGAATCGGGGTGACAAAAGAAGAAGATAGTGGTTGATGCAAGAGATGCTAGCCACGACCCAGTTGTGGTTGCTGGTAGGTTTCATATCAAAAATATTTATGCTTCCGTATGATTTGATATTGATAACGATATAAGCTTTATTGGCCATAGTTTTAGAAACGATGAAACATAAATTTTGCGAACTCAATAAAACTTACAGAATAGAAATGACAATCAACCCAATTAGAAAAAACTTTAGAAATACTCACCAATTGCCTTCTTACCCTGAATAACCACATCTTTCATGTCGACCTAAAGCGTATGACCATTGGAAGTTCCATGTGATCATCAAAATGGATTGGTCATCACCACATCAAACGAAGGTTTAATGATACGAAAATGCAATTCGACTATCTTTACCCTACAACAAAGACATCATGATATACAAAGATAAATCAACAAAGAATCTAAGAATCATCTCTTGGATGAAGGCGAGAAAGTGTTTACCGAAGAGAGGCTTCGCTTTCTTGGCCCACGTGGTGGATATGCAAGATAAGGGTAAAGAAATCAAAGACATACCACAAGTGTGTGATTACCCAAACGTATCTCCAGAAGATCCGCCTAGAGTACCTCCAATAACACAGGTCGAATTCCGAATCGACCTAATCACGGGTGCAGCACCAGTGGAACGATATCCTTAACGTCTGGCTCCATCCGAAATGCAAGAACTATCCAGTCAACCTCAAGAAATTTTTGACAAAATTTTTATCCGGCCAAGCTTTTTTCCATGGGGAGCCCCGATATTATTTGTCAAAAAGAAGGATGGATCGTTTAGGATGTGCATCGATTATTGAGAGTTGAACAAGCTTACCATCAAAAACCGATATCCACTCCCGAGAATCGATGACCTGTTTGACCAACTGCAAGGATCCTGCTACTACTCGAAGATCGATCTACGATCCAGCTACCATCAACTCAGAGTTCAAGAAGTAGATATTCCAAAGATGACATTCCGAACTCGATATGGTCAATACGAGTTGCTAATTATGCCAGTTGGACTAGCCAACACACTAGCCGTATTCATGGACCTTATGAATCGGGTGCGTAAACCTTACTTGGATAAATTACTAATCATCTTCATCAACGACATATTGATATATTCACGAACCATGTAAGAACTTGGCCAACACTTTCATTTAATTCTGGAACTGTTATGAAAAGAGAAAATTTATGCAAAGATTTCTTAATGTGAGTTCTGGATTAACGAAGTGCATTTCCTCAGCCATGTGGTCAGCAGTAAAGGGATTCATGTCGATCCCATGAAGATTGAAGCGGTTAAGAATTGGAAAGCACCAACGACACCAACCGAAGTACACCAATTATTAGTTCTTGCAGGCTACTATCGGAGATTCATCGAGAACTTCTCCAAAATAGCCAAGCCTCTCACCACACTAACCCCGAAAGACAAAAAATTCGATTGGGGAGACAATCAAGAGTCTTCCTTCTGGAAATTGAAGCAATTGTTGTGTAGTGCACCAATTTTGTCTCTTGCTGAGGAAGCAGAAGACTTTGTAGTATACTGCGATGCCTCACACCAAGGGTTAGGATGTGTACTAATGCAGAGAATAAAGTCATTGCATATGCATCCAGACAACCTAAGCTAAATAGGACAAACTACACCCCCCTTAGGAACCAAACTAGACATGAGTACTTCATATCACCCTCAAACACATGAACAAAGTGAAAGGACGATACAAACCCTAGAAAACATGCTCCGCGCCTGTCTGATAGACTTCAGTAATGCATGGGATACTCACTTGCTATTAGTCGAATTTTCATATAACCATAACCATCATACTAGCATAAAGGTCGCTCCATTGGAGGCCTTATACGGGTGCATATGTCGTTCTCCAATATGTTGGACAGAAGTTGGAGTTACTCAATTAGCTAAAAATCATGTTGGAGACACTCTACTCACTAGTCCCGAGATCATTCATGAAACAATGGAGAAGATCGTTCAAATAAAGGAACGATTAAAAGTCACATGTAGTCGATGGAAGAACTATGCTGACATCAGATGCAAACCATTGGAATTCAAGGTAGGAGACCGTGTCCTGCTAAAGGTTGCTCCATGGAAGGGTGTCATCAGATTTGGAAAATGAGGTAAGATAAACCCCCGTTACATCGGACCTTTCGAAATCTTAGCAAGGGTTGGCCCGATGGCTTACAAACTCAACCTACCTTAAGAACTCAACAAACTTCACGATACCTTCCATGTGTGTAATCTCAAAAAGTGTCTATCTGATGAGCAAATCGTCATCCCACTCGATGAGATCCACTTCAAAACTAAGATTCACTTCGTGGAGGAACCAGTGGATATCATGGATCAGGAGATCACAAGCCTCAAGCAAAGCTGCAAACCTATAGTAAATGTCCATTGGAACTCTCGTAGAGGGTCGGAGTTTACTTGGGAACATTAGCATAAAATGTAACAAAAGTATCTGCAATTGTTCAGTGGTGCTCCCTCCACTAGTGGAAAGACATAATGATAGCACAAAGTAGCCTAGACTAAATAATTTCGGGACGAAATTCCCTTAACGGGGAGGTAATGTGACATCCCAGAATTTAGGTCATGGACTGCGAATGACTAAATTGTAGTAAATCTCTTTGTAATTCAACTTATTGAGTTTTAGTGCATCTAATTTGAAATAAATGAGTTCATTTCAAATATTATAAGATATCAAATGATACCTTACTTCCAAATGTGAAAACTGTCAAACGAATCAAACAGCTCAAACTGCAACACTGGTAATGCGTCTGAAAAACTAAAAATTTGTATTAAGCAGTTATGAGTGAAGAAAACATTAACACCTTATAGCACATGTTCCATTGTTTCCAAAATGGAGTTCGTATGCAAAAGATACGACAGTTTTAAAAAACAAACAGTAAAACACTAGTTTTTTTAATTGCGTAAAATTGAATCAATCCGTTGAGGCATTTACACACCTCCGATGGAAATTCCGAGAGCGTTTTTGACTCAGGCTATAGCCTAATATTAAATTTCATACTCAAAATATTTTTAGCAAAAATATTTGCGAAAATCGAAAAATCAAGGTTACGGGCTATTTAGACGCAAAACTCTAAACACGATTTCCCGGCGTTCCGTAACTCGAAAAATTAATTCGTTTGAGTTTTTGGAGTACTTGAATTAAACTCTATCTAAAGGCCAACTCGAATGAGTGTGTAACCTCATGTGGGGCCCACATGGCTTGCCTAAGAGTAGAACCCAGCCAAATTTCTTTCCTTCTTCGCCTTTCCCACGAGTACAACCTCCTTCCCTTCTTTCATGCTTACACTCCATCTCTAATTGTATAAGGCCAGTGGCGAGTCTAGAGTGTAGAATAGAAAACAACATGGTTCATTAATTTTTCTATATACATTTTTTATACAAATTCAAAGATTTTTAAATGTAAGGTAGGTCCTAAATTTTTTTAAGGTAGGTATCTAAAGAATTTCTATGGTAATTTTAGATAAATTAAAAAAAATTAGGTGGGTCCTAGGACCTACCTTCCTTATACATAGCCTCACCACTCTATAAGGCATGGCTTCATCTTGACTGTTTGATTTGATATGAGAGTATGGCTTCCTTGGGCATGTGAGTGCCTCACTAGACCATAAGTAGAAGCGCATACCTTCCCTAAATCCTCACAACATCATCCATCATCTCCTCTCTCTCTCTCTCTCTCTCTCTCTCTCTCTCTCTCTCTCTCTCTCTTTCTCTTGGTAACACACACGCACACAACCACCACTCTACCACCTACACACCACCGTTACACCACCCTAAACCTACCCAACACCTCCTTTATAACCCCTCCTGAAGCCCCACAACCAGCCTAACCCTTCTCCTAGTCGATTTCATCTCGAAACAGAAGAAAAATCTAAAGACTGCCATCACCGGAACCCACTGCCACCTTCTACCGCCTTCCACTGCCGTGTACCACCACCACCGACAATCTACACCTGATGTTGTTGTAAGTAACCTCCACCACCATCTTGTTTTATGTTTGATTTTTGCCCTTCGTCGAATGATCAAAGCCACAGGACTGTCTACAGTTTTATTTTTTTTATTTTTTTTATTTTTTATTTTTTTTTTTTTGTGCAATGTATCGACGTGAATCAACACGAGGATTAATCCTCCTGTTAAACAAACTTGATTTCAATTTAATTGATTTTTAACCCTCGTTATATATATATATATATATATATATATATATATATATATATATATATATATATATATATATATATATATATATATATATTTTGTTAGTTATGTCCACTACATTCGTAAACCATCATAAAATCAAAGACCATATATATATATATATATATATATATATATATATATATATATATATATATATATATATATATATATATATATATATATATTGTTCGTTATGTCCACTACATTCGTAAACCATCATAAAATCAAAGACCATATGTAATTTTTTTTGTTCTCTATATGCGAACTTAACAGGGAAAGGGAAAGAAACAAATCAAACACAAACTTCATTTTAATTTAATTGAAACCTACACTCCACTGAAAATTCTTTTCAAAAAAGACCCAAAGTTCCCAAACTCCCATTCCAAAATAATTCCCAGCCCCTCCCCTAAAAATTCTTTTCAAAACTAGTCCCAAACACCCAAACTTTCATTTCAAATATATTCTTAAACCCCTTCCATGACAAATTCTAATAAAATAAGTCCTAACTCCCTAAACTTTAATTCCAAATATTTAAATAACCCCCTCCCATGGAAATTGTTTACAAAATAAATCTGAAACCCAAAAAGTTTTAATTTTTCTGATTATTTCCGGGGGGGGGGGGGGGGGGGGGGGGATGGTGGTGGCTACATGTGCCTATATACTTTGTTTATACAAGTAATTTACCCTTTTATGCGAAAATAGAATCAGTCTGGTTTATAAAAATGTTATGTCACAATCTAACATATTGTTACAAACAACTAGTATAAACTCTTCGTATACGTATTATGATTATTTTATCGTGAAATAACTAGTCCTCACAACAAATACTGCATGATACAAAAATATATGATTTTTATGTGACTTTGTATATTATAACAAGCATGTTATAAAACTTTGTAGTATTTCAAGGATTCAAGATAATACCATTCATGTATATTATGTTTAAATACATAAAGTTTTCACATGTACATATGTTCATAATTTGAAACATACACCATTATAAAAGCAAGTATATTACACTTTTACATGCATACCAAACATACTCGGATTTTATAAACTTTATACAGTGAGATTCATTATGCCTAGTGACTTAACCATAATTAAGTTATGGCTGAGAGCTATTCACATACTTTTTAGTTAAGGGCTTTTTAGTGATACTATATTCATTAGCTGATTCTAAACACTTAGCATACCTACACTACTATAATCGTTAATATTCAGAGCGAGATACATACGTATAGATCTATACGGGGTTGACATCCCCACCTACGGTTGCTAGCTATAACCTTGACCGATCAATCGAAGCGGGTGATAAGTCTCTAGAATCGTTACTACGGCATTCAATGAAGCGTTGTAGCTGGGTACATTCAGTCACATAACTCGATTATAGAACTCACTATAAACATTAACTCGAATCTCTCTCACTCATACTACCACTCATAAACTTGATTCTTTCAAAACCGTATTAAGCATTAATTTACTTTACCAAGACACATTTTGGATTTTTCAAACCTGTAACTCTCACCAACCTTGTGTTGACCCTCGAAACTACATGTATTCTTAGGGAATCAGTAATCACACAAATTCAGACGACGGATAGTCATGTATCTTAGGGAATTTAGTTTACGACTTTTTGTTATGTCCGACTACCTGTTTAATGCAATTCATATATTATATTATTATTTGTACGAACCGTGTACTCAAACTCAAAAATGGAATACAAATGGTGTTTTGTTTATTGTTGTACTTGTGCTATATATTCAGTTTATATGAAATCCATGAACTTAGTCACACAACCCAGCATGTTCCACCGCCCAACCCAGCATGTTCCGCCGCCTCGGCTGAGGGTTTGACATTGGGCATATAGATTCAACATCATTTCCCATTAGGCTCTGTCCTTGAGAATTCGACACTGCTTCCATATGCTATCGTTTAGTGCATTCGAGCAGTGATAAATTTTATTTTCGTAATCGCCTATGACAGCATGTTAATAAATTGGCATCATTGTCGGGGACGCAGTGCTACTAATAGTTTGTATGCCAAGATATTTTTGTACAAGTACACATCCAGTTTTCGATCCATAAATTGGGAAAACCACAAGAAAACTAAAGAAGATAGCTGAACTTGAGAAGCAACAAGCGGGTTCCTCAATTCCATTCTTTTCGTTGCCATGTGAAATCACAAAACCATAAGGCAGTCCTTTGTGAAACGAACCATAAATTTTCTTCTCATCCTTCATGAAAGTACCACCATCTTCACCTTCTCATTTCCCTTTAAAAATATTCTCCCCCATCCTCTGAAATATCAAAAACCACAAACTCTTCTGAAACTTGTAACATCCCAATTTTCGAGGCCAAAAATTTTATTTTTAAATAATACTTCGCAACATAGTTTACTAAAACATTACCAAAGTCATGTCATTTTATAAAAACTGTAACAACGTGTTCGGAAACCATCTCAACATAAGTAATATATATCAGAGTACAATCCCTGAAACTCAATGCGGAAAACATATGTGAGTGTGTGTGACGCGGCGCTACACCGCCGGCTCCTTCCCCTTAGACGAAGAGGCACCTGAAACCAAAACTAAAACTGTAAGCACAAAGCTTAGTGAGTTACCCCATCATACCACATACCATACAATCACATAGCATACGTACTGACGGGCATTTCTGGGCCCGACCTACCCATGTGAAGCCATTATGGGGTGCTGACCTACCCATGTCAAGCCATTCTGGGGTGCTGACCTACCCATGCCAGGCCGTTCTGGGGTGCCGACTACCCTCCGGTCTATCTCAACCGACATCGGGGACTATTTCACCCCTACCTCTATCATACAATAACAAAATATAATCATACGGTCAGGCATATCTGGGGTACTGACCTCCCCTTCGGTCCTAACGACCAAGTCAGGGAAAAGCTATTCCCTGCCACTACCACTAACTCACATATCATATCACATAAGCATATCTCATAAGCATATCCCATAAGCATATCACATAAGCATATCACGTAAGCATAACAATATAATTATCACAAAGACAATGATCTAGCAATTACTCTTGTTGGTGGGCCGGCATTGTGGCCTTAGACCCACCCCTACTGGAAGCGAACTCACCTCGATGTCGTGTAGCGTCTGCACTGTCCTCGGAGTGAAAGTCGGCTCTCCTCGACTCCTCAATGCCTACACGACAAGCCTTCTAAGTTATCAATCTGTACCCACACCCCTTCAAGGGTCAACTTGAATCCAAGTCAAAGTCAAACCCTGGTCAAGTCAACTCTTTGGTTGACCAGACTCGCCGAGTTGGTCCGCCAACTCGCCGAGTTCCTTTGCCCACAAAATACTACAAACTTGTCCCCACTCGTCGAGTCTAGCAAGAGCTCGACGAGTTCGCCTTCAACAATACTTCAGCCAATCTTCAACCGACTCGGCGAGTTCTTCCTTGAACTAGTCGAGTTCATCTTCAGCATATGAATGTGTCCAGTCTATGACTCACCGAGTTGTAAGAACAACTCGTCGAGTCCATCTTCAAAGATTGGGATATTGCCTTGGACTCGTCGAGTCTGTTCTAGCACTCATCGAGTCCCATGACTTCCAGGTCCAAGGCAAACCCCTAGCACGCTGAGCGTTCCTTCCACTCAACCAAAACCATTTCCAGAAGTCGTTTTTGGGGAAAAAGCGTATCGACTCCCCGAGTCCCCTAGGTGCCTCGAAGAGTCCCTCCTTGTCCAAAACTATACAGTCGAGTTCAGTGGGAATTAATGCATCCAAATCATAGATCTGACCTCCTAGGGTCCCTTTTACACGTGAAGTCACGAACTTGATGTCCATGCATGGGGTCTTTGGCTGAAAAAGCCATAAAAGATGGTCTACAAGATGCATGGGGTGTTTATGGCAACAAGGTGGGCACCTTTATGCCATAAAGACCCCCAATAACCCCATATCTGAAGCACAAACTGACTTTCACTACCCAATCCCGAATACAACCTCTCTAGGGCTTAGAAAGATGTAGAAAAAGGCCCAAAATCAAGATCTAGACAATGAATAGACAAGGTTTCAGCTTTATACCTCTGATAAGATGGAAATATGCTCAAAACTCTGGATCTACTTGTTCCCCCTTGATCTCACAAGCCTCCTACTCTTCTTCAAGCTTCAATCATACAAAGTAACACCACAAGGCTCAAGAACACACTAAAACGGCTAGGGTTTCGGGTTAGGGTTTGCTCTGGACGATGGGGGCTGAGTTGAGGGGTTATAATGTGTTTAAATAGGGTGAAAACCCTCGATTTAGGGTTTCATTCAAACAGCGTCTACTCGCCGAGTCGGTCTCTCGACTCGTCGAGTAGGCTACTTAAACTTCCTGCGGATCCCGACTCTACTCGACGAGTTGGGCCTCCAACTCGTCGAGTCCCAGAGGAAAACATAATAAATACTTGAATTAAAGACATACCAAGAATCAGGTGTTACAAATCTTCCCCACTTATCTTAGACTTCGTGCTCGAAGTCTGCTGCTCGGTCCTGAAAATGCTCGGGGTAATGCTCCCGCATCTCGTCCTCTGGCTCCCTGGTCCATTCCGAGCCCTTGCGGTGCCGCCACTGCACATTAACCAGCTCCACTCTCTTGTTCCTCAGATCCTTTAATTTCCTGTCAACGATTGCCACTGGCCGCTCGATGTAATTCAGGCTGTCATCCACCTGAATATCCTCTATTGGCACTACTGCCGAATTATCCACCAGACACTTCCGTAACTGGGAGACGTGCAAAGTGCTATGTATCTGACTGAGTTCGGCAGGCCCTATATGCCACCTTGCCTACCCGGGCTACAACCCTGAAGGGTCCAATATACCTGGGGCCCAGCTTGCCCCGCTTCCTGAATCGAATGACGCCCTTCCAAGGCGACACCTTCAGGAGCACCATATCCCCGAACTGGAATTCCAGGTCCGAACGATGCTTGTCGGCATAACTTTTCTGCCGAGTCTGAGCAGTCTGAAGCCTGTTGCGAACTTACTGGATCCTCTCCGTCGTCTTGAGTACCACCTCGGTACTCCCCATGACCCTCTGACCAACCTCACCCCAGCATATCGGTGTCCTGCACTTCCTCCCATACAACATCTCGAATGGAGGACGGTCGATACTCGCATGATAGCTATTATTATATGAGAACTCTGCCAACGGAAGGTAAGTATCCCAACTACCTCCAAAATCTAAAACACACGCCCGCAACATATCCTCTAGAGTCTGGATGGTCCGCTCACTCTGACGATCCGTCTGTGGGTGAAAAGCGGTGCTAAAGTGCAGACAAGTACCCAACTCGTCATGAAACTTCTTCCAAAACCTGGAAGTTAACCGCACATCCCTGTCGGAAATCACTGAAACTGGCACCCCGTGCCGCACCACTACCTCCCTGATGTAGATGTCGGCCAACTTTTCAGCCAAAATGCTCTCCTGAATCGGAATGAAATGGGCGCTCTTGGTCAATCGATCAACGATGATCCAAATCGAATCTACCCCTCGTGCGGTCCTGGGAAGCTTTGGGATGAAATCCATAGTAATATCTTCCCATTTCCACGTAGGGATATCCAACGGCTGCATCTTGCCGTGAGGCCTCTGGTGCTCGGCCTTGACCTTCCTACAGGTCAGGCATCTCTCAACATACCAGGCTACATCCCGCTTCATGCAGGGCCACCAATAATCGGGACGAAGATGTTGGATTAATGTCTAAGTCCATAACTATAATTGGTAAGACTTGACCCGACCCGGCATGGTCCATTTGGGTTGCATGGCATCATGCATTTGGATAGACTATAATGAGAGAAATAACACTTAAGGTTGGTTAATATATTATAAGTTCTAATATATTAATAAGGTTATTTAATTAGTATTGATCAAGAATTAATTTGGAATTAATTAAGTGATCAAAAGGAGACTAATTAAATATATGGGTTGATTGTGTAAATCATTCATTCTTATATATGTGGGCTTGTGATCCAAGATTCCTTATGTTGGACTAAGTCCATGGGGTGACCCATGGATACTCCATGGAGGTTAAAATCCATGGAGCATAAGGAATGGGTAAAGTTATGAGTTACATGGTGTAACGCTAATAGCCACCATATAAAAGAATCCCATGGCTCAAGAAATCGTGCACTAATGTATGAGTGTGAGGGCTAGACGATTTCAAGGAGTGTTCAAGTTTCTCTCAAGTTATTCCAAGTGTATTTGGTGTTGTGTGAACCATTTGAGGTGTCACACTTGGGGCACTAGGCACTCAAGTTTCATGAAGACATTCTACATCAAAGAGGTATGTATTCTATCTTGTTATATTTATTATTTTGTATGCTAGATTAGGATAATACCTTGGATGTTCATAATTGTATGTATAATAGAGAAAACATAGATCCAAGGTATTTAGGGTTGCATGTACACTTAGGAGTGTTAGAATGCTCATAACCCAACAGTGGTATCAGAGCCAGGTTTGTTTTCTTGTTATACTTGCAAAAGTAGCTGAACAATCGAGTTGGATGCATATATTCGATTGTTTTGGCTGGAATTGGACTAGGAACATTACCCTAAGATGTTTTTGGACTTATAAACTTGTTTTTGATGTGGTAATGTTCATGCTAATCCAATTTCTAAGATAATTGTCATAATTTCAAGATTTGTATTAGTTTGTATGTTCATGCTAATTTCTTGAAGATTGATGATTTGAATTATCTTGTACTTATGAGGTTCTTAGATTAATAGAAAAGTTGTGTGAAATAGTTGTTTTTAATCCATTTTAATCTAAGAGTTGATTCCAAAGTGTGTTTTTGTAACTTGTCCTCAAGTTATATGAAAAGTCACATTTAAGAATCATAAAACTCATAAAAGTTGGCAAAGGTTACAAAATGAAGAGTCTAGTTCTAATTAAATGGTTTTATGACTCCATAACTTGTCCTCAAGTTATGGAGGTTCAAGAGTCTCTTCATTAAATTAAAAAAAAGTGTAAGCTTAATTAGTTCCATAAGTTACAATAAAAAAAAGTTATTTTTTTTATTAATTAGTTTAAAGTCTTCCATAACTTGTCCTCAAGTTATGGAACTTGAAGAGTTTTTTTTAATTAAAACTACTTTAAACTCATAAGTTATGGAATTAATTAGTTTTGAATAGTTTCAAAACTTGCCCTCAAGTTTTGGAATTTGAAAAGTTTTCACTTATGAATACTTTAATTCCAAGTTAGCCCTTAGAATTTTAAAAGTTAAAATTCAACCCTTATACTTTATAATATTATAAGTTAATAATATTTATATATATGTATAAGAGTAAAGTCAGTCTTACCGTTAGTAGGCCTCATTCACGAAGCCGGTCTATAAGGGGGGTATAAGGTTACTGCCTATAAAATGGCAGTTTAATGGGTGTCCACTCTCACCCACCGCTTCCTTGACTGGTGGAGGGTCGTTAGCCGAACGGGTAGGACAAGGACTATAATTCTCCTTTCATTAAAAGTATTAATGATAAATACTAAGTAACTAAACTCTTATTAATACCCAATCTTAGTTACTTAGGAAAATGTGAATTTCGTGCTAACCCATGAAATTACACTTTGCACTTTGCTTAAGTCGTTAGTGGAGCGTGTGTGGTTAACCGGCACACTAACAAGGGTAACTTAATATTTATCATAGTATCGGTGGAGCGTGTGTGGTTAACCGGCACACTGATTAAGGGGTAAATATTAAGGGTACCAAGTATATTTGCATGGTTATTCACACCTTGTTTTGTGATCCTCGGCATCCCAGTCACAAAACCTGAAGGGCACACTCGAGATTGAAACATGCCTTTGAACAGTTCAATGAATCTCAAAGATCTAGGACTTTCAAATCCAATTAAAACCTAATAAATTATTTCGTTTTTCATGGTGGAAATTGGTGAATCGTCATTCACCTACCTTCAAATATTTTATAGCTTGGATTACGGCATCCCTCTTCTAAGTTATAAAATAGTTTGTTGGGTCCTAGCCTTAATATTTCATATTGGGTGTCATATTAAGGACTTTAAATCAACTATCTTGAATATCTCCCAAAAAGATGTCTGGTCTAGACATTTATGATCTTCCCAAATCTCTTGAAACAAGCTTTCCTAAATGAAGATGATGTCCCATGGATATCATACTTCTTTCACCTCCTCCAATTATTCTCCCTAACCCACAAGTTCCTAAAAAGTTTAAGGTCACTCAAGCCCTATTGGCAAGGCAAGGTCTAGGTGTGATCACATCTTGGAGATGTAGTCACATATTGACAAGCCGGGAGAGTTGGGTGTCAAAGTCTTGAGAAAGTTGGTGGCTCAACTACTTTCTAAGTCACATAGTGAGTTCTTTTGGGAATCCTATGAAACAGACTAAGACAAGACCCTTAATGATCTTATCTATTTTCTAAGATCAACTTCCTAAAACGCTATGGACATTGACAATGATGACATTGGATATCCAGTAAAGCTCTCTCTTCCCAATGGAAAGGGATCGGCCATAGTCAACTCGGTTGACCCAATGGTAAAGAGAGAGGCGAAGTCTGAGATAATCCCATTATCAAGGGTCCATAGGTAACTATTGCCAAAGGAAAGGGCATTGGTTACGAAGCTGCCAAATTTACCTAAGGATGTTAAAGTCAATAAGTTTGGCTCTACTTCAGGTAAAGTCCATTGTCTAACTCTATTAAGTACATGCTGATTCTGATCGCGAAGATGGATTTCAATCGCATGGTTCGGTGATCAGAATTTTGGGCTATTACTTAAGAGTTATGATATTTATATTGCTTAGGAATAGATAACAACAAGGTTTTCATATGGATTGTAAGGATAAGTTTTTCCACAAAGTTTTAAAATAAAAGAAAAAGGTTTTGATTTTATTTATCCTTACAATGGCATTTGTGAAAAGTTGTTGCTTATAAGATTCCATTGATAGCAATATTGGAAAAATGGATTTGATTCTTTCGGTTGTGGTAGTGTCTAATATTACCAAATAAGGAAAGATTCTCATCACCCAAGGTTCAATTGGACCGAAACTTGGAATCATGCAAGTTGTATAGTATGATGAATGAGAACTTTCAGCTTGGAAAATTAAGACTAATTCCTTATGTGAATAAGGAAAGGACTAAGGGATCGAGTACACATTCTTGTGCACTAGTCAAGTCCACCACAAAAGATCAAGAAGACTATTCGTCATGATTTACTTAAGTTCAGTAAATATGGTTATACTTATAAGTTTAAGTATAAGTCTGTAGCATTGGAGAAGTTTCAATGTGAGACAGAACGAATAAGAAGAATCAAAGTATGGCAGAAAGATAAAAGTTTCTCAAATCTGAAAAGATGGGAGAGTACTTTAGTATCATGTTTATGATCATCTTAATGATTAAGATACCATATCACAATTGGTCCTCTAAAGTCATCTTAGTGCATTCTTATGACTAAGAAGAGGAGTCATGAATTGTTGAAATGGTTAAATCAAAAAGATGAGTCATACTTCGTTCCAAAACAACTCTTAGAGTCATACTCCGAGATTGTAACTTGAGTGACATATCTTAAAGAGGGTTTGTTAACACTAGTCAAATGTAAGAGTAAAAGGTTATCTACTCTTGTACATTTGAAATTGGTAAGTTGTGATGTTTTGGATAAAACAGAGACCAACTTAGGCCAATTGTGTAAAGTGTTAGTCTTGATAAAGAATCTGCACTATCTCTTGAATATTTGACAAGGGAGTCTTATATGTCAAGAGGACAGTGGGAGTCTTAAAGCTCTTGAAAGTTTCAAGACTTAATCAAGAATAAAACCTAAAGTCCTTCACTACCACACGACTTGAGGTTTATAACCTATCGTGTTGAAATTTTTGTGCCTATTCAAGTTGGCTTTGCATAGGAGTTCTGCGAGTTCTCAATTGGTTGCACAACTACTTGGAAGCAATGGCAGGCACCTGAACTGCCAAATGGCAAGAATTTAAGATTGCACAAGTTTAATCAATATGAGTTTGGATTTGTCACTAACCTTGTCTTGTGATTATGGTTTTGACAAATTCACATGGATAAGAACACATACACTATTAAATGTAAGTGTCATAAGGTTTCTCTCCGATTCATGAAAATGATGGTGAGGAAACACTTTCACTAAGTAGATTTTAGCTAGATAGCAATTGTGATATTTGCATTCTCAAAGTCGTTAGTGGAGCGTGTGTGGTTTACCGGCACACTAACATGGACTTGTGAGAAGTGGCAAAGGTCTAAACAATTGAGACTATGATTACGGCATCCCTTTTCATAGTTCTAAAATTGTTTAGACACACATGTGAGCTATCTAAGAGAGGTGTATGATTTTGATAAAGTTTTATCAAAACAATCTAGTATCAGAAATCTGAACTTTGGTAAGAAAGTCAGCTGATTTCTGAGTACATGTCAAAGCTAGTGGGAGCATAAGTGTTATGCTAATAATCATCATGTTAGTGGGAGCATGATAATTATGACAAAGGTTGCAAGTTAGCAATGTTAATTATAGAAAACAAAAGTTTCAATTCGTGAGGTTGCAGGGGTTGAAAAAGTTGTTTTGCTATAATTAAGGGAGAATAAATTATACTTCATTTCAATTCTAAAAGCTTAGATTGAGATTTTAATCGTATTTAATCAAGGATATATATATGAATTTCATGTTGGAATGGCTCAACATAAGGAAATTCTATATATGGGTCCATTATTTGCGTTCTAAAATTCGATTATGATTACGGCATCCCTTTTCATAATCTGAATTTTGAGAACTTGGCAAATTGAAATGGAAATATTATAGCAAAAGACTGGTTTAGTCTTTATGTGAGACATCATGAATCGTGTCCCATATGCTTCGGATATAGGATCGATTACATGTGCTATATTCATCCTTTCTAAAATTTTCCAAATGCATGGGGCATTATGAAGGGAAAAGGTCTAGAATTGGATATGACTAAAATGATTAAGCAATTGTCGAGGACAATCTAAGGTTTACCAAAGATTGGTTGCTCAAGGACAGTTGGATGTATAATGTTAATTCTGGAAGGACCATATTGACATAATCTGTAAGGAAGCAACTCTTGTTCAGAAGTGATAGTCAAAATGGAATATGGAAATGTTTCAAAGTTAGAAATTATTCAATCTGTGTAAGATTAGGAAACTTAATGAAAGAAGGATGTTTCAAAGGAGATGATCTCCTTTGGAATGCTCTGTAATGATTGTTGTCAAGTCTTTCTGACTTTGTGCATAATCATTAAGAGGATCAATGCATATAAGTTTAGAATCTAACAGATTTCAGTAAATGGCATGAATTTGGAATTCTTGCATTTGCAGTAAGGATTTGGGACTGTGAAAAGAGGATCATTGGAGTGATGTTCAATTGATCTATTTTACAAAGTAAAGATCATAGACAAACATAGTATGCATACTTGGTGTATGGCATGACTAGTGTTTAGAAAACATAGTGTACATGCTTGGAGCATGGGACAACTATTGTTTTAAATTCAAGTATAAAGTTGATAAAACCGAAACAATGAATAATGAGTAATCAGTATGGTGATAAATAAAAGTGTTTATTTATATTCATAGGGTTTGATACCATATTTGATTCATTTATTCTTGTGTTTCACTTTGCATGTTTTGACTTCCAGAATAACTAAGTCGCTCTTCCTGAATGATTAAGTTATTCAAACCATCCACAGCCGGTCATATGTTGGAAGTAGATATGAATCAAGACTGTCATGGGTTGGTTTGTAGAGGTCCAAGTTGGTGGACAAAGTGGTGCTACAACACTCATGAGTGCTCATAAGTTCTGAGTATTGGATTCAACCCGCGCTCATTTGAATCACTTCATGGATTTTATCACGAGTGATCATGAGACGATAATATCTTATATTCTTCAAACCTAGAGATATGAGTTGTTACTATGAGTTGGTTATACATTGATTGCACGAAAACGCATTGGTAACTCGATGTTATAAAACGTGCCTTTGTGTATGATTCAACAAGTAGTAGAACAAGCCATAGGAGTCGAAGTTTATCCATTCCTTTTACCTTCGGGATAAAAGCGATATCTGTGGGCCCCTCGATGATTTAAAGATGATACATGTGAGTGCTTGGCCAAGCCATGACTGATTTGATTTGTTCAATCAGTCAGTCATCATGAATCGGAAATCGGGAAACAACAAATGGACAGAGAGAATGATTGATAATCCATGTCTCAGTCCATATGATATCTAGAATGGAGGAATATATGATCCCTTATCTAATGGACAAGTCATTGACAAAGGTCAGAGTTCATCGACAAGGTCAGAGTTCGACAGAAGCTATTGAGAGCTACGATTGCTGATCGGTTCCTGAAGTCATACGCAATAATAGTTTTAGACTTATCCAAGTGGGAGACTGTTGGATTAATGTCTAAGTCCATAACTATAATTGGTAAGACTTGACCCGACCCGGCATGGTCCATTTGGGTTGCATGGCATCATGCATTTGGATAGACTATAATGAGAGAAATAACACTTAAGGTTGGTTAATATATTATAAGTTCTAATATATTAATAAGGTTATTTAATTAGTATTGATCAAGAATTAATTTGGAATTAATTAAGTGATCAAAAGGAGACTAATTAAATATATGGGTTGATTGTGTAAATCATTCATTCTTATATATGTGGGCTTGTGATCCAAGATTCCTTATGTTGGACTAAGTCCATGGGGTGACCCATGGATACTCCATGGAGGTTAAAATCCATGGAGCATAAGGAATGGGTAAAGTTATGAGTTACATGGTGTAACCCTAATAGCCACCATATAAAAGAATCCCATGGCTCAAGAAATCGTGCACTAATGTGTGAGTGTGAGGGCTAGACGATTTGAAGGAGTGTTCAAGTTTCTCTCAAGTTATTCCAAGTGTATTTGGTGTTGTGTGAACCATTTGAGGTGTCACACTTGGGGCACTAGGCACTCAAGCTTCATGAAGACATTCTACATCAAAGAGGTATGTATTCTATCTTGTTATATTTATTATTTTGTATGCTAGATTAGGATAATACCTTGGATGTTCATAATTGTATGTATAATAGAGAAAACATAGATCCAAGGTATTTAGGGTTGCATGTACACTTAGGAGTGTTAGAATGCTCATAACCGAACAGAAGATCTATGTACATCTTCGTTGCCCCGAGATGAATCGAGAATCGAGATTTGTACGCCTCTTCCATCAGAACCTGGCGCACACCCCCGTGGTATGGAACCCACACCTTGCGGTGTGGCGTCAATAACCCACGGCTATCATAGTCGAAAGAGGAAACATGTCCCACAATACGCTCGCTCTTCCGATGTTCCTCCTTCATAGCCTCCTGCTGGGCCTCTTGGATATGCTCCAAAAGAGGAGTCACCACCATCATCCTCATGCATATGTCTCTGATCGGCGCTGCCTTGCGGCTAAGCGCATTTGCCACAACATTGGCCTTCCCTGGGTGGTAGAGGATCTCACAATCGTAATCCTTCACCACATCTAACCACCGATGCGGCCTCATGTTCATATTCGGCTTATCCATGAGGTACCTCAAACTCTTGTGGTCCGTGTGGATAGTACAACGGACCCCATAGAGGTAGTGTCGCCAAATCTGGAGGGCGAAAACAACAGCCCCCAGCTCCAAATCATGCGTTGGATAGTTCGCCTCGTGAGGCTTCAGCTGCCTCGAAGCGTAAGCGATAACATGCCCTCTCTGCATCAATACCGCGCCCAAACCTGAGATGGATGCTTCGCAATATACTACAAAATCCTCCATGCCCTCCGGCAGGGCTAACATTGGCGCGTCGCACAATCTCTGTCTCAACGTCTCAAATGCGGCCTGCTGCTCAGGCCCCCAGCGAAAGACCACGGCTTTCCTCGTCAACCGAGTCAAGGGCACGACTATCTTGGAGAAGTCCTGAATGAATCTACGATAGTAGCCTGCCAATCTCAGAAAGCTACGAATCTCAGATGGAGACCTCGGAACCTCCCATCTCATCGCGGCCTCCACCTTGGCCGGGTCAACCAAAATCCCGTTCTGGTTGACAAGGTGCCCAAGGAACTGCACCTCGCGCAACCAGAACTCACACTTGGAGAACTTAGCATTCAAGCTCTCCCTCCTCAATGTATCCAGAACCTCCCGCAAGTGCTCCTCATGCTGCTCTCACGTCTTGGAATAAACCAATATGTTGTCAATGAAAACTATCACAGACTGATCCAACATAGGCCTGCACACGCGGTTCATGAGATCCATGAACGCGGCAGGAGCGTTAGTGAGCCCGAAGGGCATCACCACGAACTCGTAATGGCCATACCGAGTCCGAAAAGCACTCTTATGCATATTCTCCTCCCTGACCCTCATCTGGTGGTATCCTGACCGCAAGTCAATCTTGGAGCACCAAGATGCTCCCTGTAGCTGGAAGAGGTCATCAATCCTCGGGAGTGGGTAACGGTTCTTCATCGTTACCTTATTCAGCTCCCGATAATCTATACACATCCGATGCGACCCGTCCTTCTTCTTTACAAATTAAATCGGGGCTCCCTAGGGTGAACTGCTCGATCTAATGAATCCCTTGTCTAACAGCTCCTGCAGCTGTGTAGACAACTCCTGCATCTCAGGAGGAGCCAACCGATACGGTGCCTTGGCTATCGGAGCCACACCAGGAACTAGGTCAATGCTGAACTCTCCCTGCCTCTCTGGAGGTATCCCAAGCAACTCCTCGGGGAATACATCCACGAACTCTCGTACCACTGGCACATCACCCACCGTCGCCTTACCCGCCTCCCAGGTGTCCATAACATAGGTGACATATCATGTGCAACCCTGCTGAAGGTAGAGCCTAGCCCTCGCTACTGAACATAAGGTTGGCCCTTGTTGTGGCCTCTCGCCCTGAATCACCAGCTCTCCCCCACTTGGGGTCCTGATCCGCACTAACTGTTGCGCGCAGTCGATCACCGCCCCATTGGGGCTTAGCCAATCCATACCTATAATAACCTTGTTCCACGGCAAAGCTATGGGAACCAAGTCTACCAGGTAGCGCTCCTCGAACAGTCTCAAAACACAGTCCCTGAAAACTTCTAATACTCGTACTGACCGGTCATCCGCAATCTCGACCTCTAGAGGGCAATCCAACATGCCTGAGGACTCAGAAAACTTCTTGCTAAGTGCAAGAGAGACAAATGATCGGGTGGCACCCGAATCAAACAACACTCGAACTGGGATATCGTTCACATGGAACGATCCTAGCCAGAGCATACATATAACATATCAAAATCACAGTGACATAAAATAAGAACGTAAGGAAGAAATCTTACCCGTCACCACATCGGATGCGGCGCGTGCCTCCTCGGCTGTCAACTGAAATGCTCGGGTCCGCACCACTGGAGCCTCTGCCTTGACCTTCCGACCATCCGTAACTCGTGTTGTCGCTGGAGTCGGCGCCACCACTGGCGCTGCTGCGGACACTGCTGACAATCTAGGGCAGTTGGCCTTTTTATGGCCCATCTGATTGCAATGAAAGAAACTCAGGTCTGATGTATGAACTGTGGGGGCGGGGCCAGTACAATCCCTGCCAAAGTGCCCCGTCTTGCCGCACTTGTAGCAGCCTGACGATCCTGCTCTACAAGCTCCCTCATGCGGCCTGCCGCATTTCCTGCAGTGGCTCTGGCCCGACTGGCCCTTCGACCTGACGTCGGATCCCATGGGTTTCTTCCCCGAAACCCCTGTAACCTGCTCAGTCTCCGCCTTCCTCTTCCTGAGGTGCTCCAAATCAATCTCCCTCTCCCGCGCCCTGGAAATCATGGACTCCAAGGTCGGGCAGGCTGAATAGCTGACGTGCTCCCGAATGTCAGCCCTCAACATATCATGGTAGCGGTTCTTCTGCATCTCCTCATCCCCATCATACTGAGGTACCAACTAGGCCCTCTCCCTGAACTTGGCGGTGATCTCCGCCACTGAATCTGTAGTTTGTCTCATATCCAGAAACTCCCTGGACAGCTGCTGAAGCTCCACAGTTGGCGCAAACTCCTCCCTGAACCTGGTCACAAAGAATGACAAAGTTATAGCCTCCACGGCTGGGGCTCCCAGCGAGTCACCGACTGACTCCCACCAATCTCTAGCTCTGTCCCTCAAACAACCCGCAGCAAAGCGGACCTTCGACCCCTCTGGGCAGAAGCTCGTCAACTGTGCAGACTCGATGTCCTCAATCCATCTCCTGGTTGCAATGGGGTCCTTCGCCCCATGAAAGTCTGGCGCACCACTCCCTCGAAATTCCTTAAAGGACAATGTGCGCGTACCCGACTGGCTGGATGCCAAGTCACTCCTGAATGCTCGGAGGCGATCCTCCATCAGCTCAACAATCCCTTCCTTGATCGACCCAAAAATAATCGGGGTCGCCAAGGATACCTCTCATGATCTCAGACGCGATGAACTCGCGTAACCCGTCATCGACCTGATCGGACCCTTCACCCGAGCCTGATCCTGATCCAGATCCTGAACCTCCTGCTCCATGTCGTGTGACCACCATACTAAAAATAAACACGTAAATGTCAGGATCATCCATACCCCTGAGAGCTCTCACACACTCTCCCGGTTTCCTGGTTCCATCTCGACCCTCCTTGACTCGAGTACGGATCCTCTTCTTTCAGTTGTACGGGCCCATACTACCTTCCACATCTATCCGTACTTTCCTCAAGGGTTGCCTCAACTTCACCAAGTCCCCTCACCAGTATCCCTTTCCAACTGATCTCATCCTAGGCTTTCCTAGGGCACCCTCTGACCTACTCTTCGCCATCAGCTGCACTAGGGGTCCCTACCATCTTTCCCTAACTAGCTTGCGAATACTATTACATATTCGCTCAATAGTTAGTTAAAGTTAGCCAGAACCCCTATAGCACAAAGCAAGCAGCATGCGTGCATAGAGTAACCGAATCAAGCATAACTTAATCAGGCTATCTCACTGCTAACTACAACTCTAACATACGGCTCAATGAGCTCCTATAGCAGGAATACAAGGCATCCTTCCTAGATGCTTAGCCTTATTCTAGCATGCAGTTCTCATAAAAACATAACAGGCATACAAGGCATCGTCCTAGATCCTTAGCCCTAATCTAGCATGCAGTTCTCGTAGTCATATTATATAACATAATAAGTATAGGTATCTTGGGGAAAACTTACTTGAGCTCGGTCGGTTGCACGCATCACACACCTCGTTCTTTCTCAAAACTCTTTAGTTTAGCTTTTAGAAAAACTATTTCCTTTAAAAATCCTTCAAGCCCTCGGTTTGAATTCAGAAACCCCCGAGGGTGTGTCCGAATCCCTCAAAACTAGGTTCTGATACCAACTTGTAACATCCCAATTTTCGAGGCCAAAAATTTCATTTTTAAATAATACTTCGCAACATAGTTTATAAAACATTACCAAAGTCATGTCATTTTATAAAAACTGTAACAACATGTTCGGAAACCATCGCAACATAAGTAATATAAATTAGAATACAATCCCAGAAACTCAATGCGGAAAACATATTTGAGTGTGTGTGACGCGCTGCTACACCGCTGACTCCTTCCCCTTAGACGAAGAGGCACCTGAAACCAAAACTGAAACTGTAAGCACAAAGCTTAGTAAGTTATCCCATCATACCACATACCATACAAGCACATAGCATACGTACTGCCGGGCATTTCTGGGGTGCCCGACCTACCCATGTCAATCAATTCTGGGGTGCTGACCTACCCATGTCAAGCCATTATGGGGTGCTTACCTACCCATGTCCGGCCGTTCTGGGGTGCCGACTACCCTCCGGTCTATCTCAATTGGCATCGGGGACTATTTTACCCCTACCTCTATCATACAATAACAAAATATAATCATACGGTCAGGCATATCTGGGGTACTGACCTACCCTTCGGTCCTAACGACCAAGATGTCACATAAGCATATCTCATAAGCATATCTCATAAGCATATCACATAAGCATATCACGTAATCATAACAAGATAATTATCACAAAGACAATTATCTACCAATTACTCTTGTTGGTGGGCCGGCATTGTGGCCTTAGACCCACCCCTACTGGAAGGTAACTCACCTCGATGTCGTGTAGGGTCTGCACTGTCCTCGGTGCGAAAGTCGGCTCTCCTCGACTCCTCAATCCATACACGACAACCCTTCTAAGTTATCAATCTGTACCCACACCCCTTCAAGGGTCAACTTGAATCCAAGTCAAAGTCAAAGTCAAAGTCAAACCCTGGTCAAGTCAACTCTTTGGTTAACCAGACTCGCCGAGTTCTTTTGCCCACAAAATACTACAAACCCGTCCCCACTCGTCGAGTCTAGCAAGAGCTCGACAAGTTCGCCTTCAACAATACTTCAGCCAATCTTTAACTGACTCGGCGAGTTCTTTCTTGAACTCGTCGAGTTCATCTTCAGCATATGAAGGCGTCCAGTCAATGACTCGCCGAGTTGTAAGAACAACTCGTCGAGTCCATCTTCAAAGATTAGGAGATTGGCTTGGACTCGCCGAGTGTGTGCTAGCACTCGTCGAGTCCCATGACTTCCAGGTCCAAAGCAAACCCCTAGCAGGCTGAGCGTTCCTTCCACTCAACCAAAACCATTTCCAGGTCCAAAGCAAACCCCTAGCAGGCCGAGTCCCTCCTTGTCCAAAACTATACAGTCGATTTCAATGGGACTTAATGCATCCAAATCATAGATCCGACCTCCTAGGGTCCCTTTTACACGTAAAGTCATGAACTTGATGTCCATGCATGGGGTCTTTGGCTCAAAAAGCCATAAAAGATGGTCTACAAGATGAATGGGATGTTTATGGCAACAAGGTGGGCACCTTTATGCCATAAAGACCCCCAATAACCCCAGATCTGAAGCACAAACTGACTTTCACTACCCAATCCCGAATACAACCTCTCTAGGGCTTAGAAAGATGTAGAAAAAGGCCCAAAATCAATATCTAGGCAATGAATAGACAAGGTTTCAGCTTTATACCTCTAATAAGCTGGAAATTACTCAAAACTCTGGATCTTCTTGTTCCCCCTTGATCTCACAAGCCTCCTACTCTTCTTCAAGCTTCAGTCACACAAAGTAACACTACAAGGCTCAAGAACACACTAAAACGGCTTGGGTTTCGAGTTAGGGTTTGCTCTGGATGATGGGGGCTGAGTTGAGCGGTTATAATGTGTTTAAATAGGGTGCAAACCCTCGATTTAGGGTTTCGTTCAAACAGCTTCTACTCGTCGAGTCGGTCTCCAGACTCGTCGAGTAGGCTACTTAAACTTCCCGCAGATCCCGACTCTACTCGACGAGTTGGGCCTCCAACTCGTCGAGTCCCAGAGGAAAACATAATAAATACTTGAATTAAAGACATACCAGGAATCTGGTGTTACAAAACTAAATCTGAAAAATAATCCATGAGTGATGGAGAGGGTGAAGAGAAAACCCTTAGAAAATGGGCCACCCACATCTCTGCATTACCTTTCCTGAAGCCCATAACTGTGAGTTGTAATATGGGTTAATACACCCCCTTCCCACGTTCAAAAGCTTAGAAAATAAAGACCAACATAAATTCCTCAAGGAATTTCATGTGGTTTATTGCAGAATGAAGCCACACACTAGCAAAAGATCAAATAAAACTGAGCGCATTCCCCTTTTCACATCAATACTCAGTGAGAGTATAGATTTACGAGTTCCTATCTGGATCGAGGACCATATGGACTGAAGTTGCAAAATTATTCTTAGAAACATATTCTCCAGAAATGCAAGTTTCGAGCCTTTGTTGGGAGATCTTTGGTATCAAACAAGGAATAAGAAAAGCTTTGTATAAGTACTGGGAGCGCTTCAAAAAGCTACTTGTCAGGTGCCGAAAATACAGAATTAGTGATTACCAACTCTGCAACTGTTTCTACGAAGGTCTGACACCCATGGAGATGCTCCTGAGAAATGCTTCAAGTGGTGAGTGCTAAGGGGACATGACACCAACATAAATCTGAGAGCTAATAGAAAATCTAGCCATTGAGTCGATGCACTGCGAGAATTAAGACGAGTGGTACGCTGATTAGCCACGAGGAGTCAAAGAAGTTAGCTCACAAAATTTAGAAACTCAGATATGTGTCCACAATAATTAGGAGTCAAAGAATTTAGCTCACAACAATGTGGTATTTTCTTAAAAATTGAACATCTAACTGATATGTGTCCACTACTACAAGAGGATGTTGCTCTAATAAAATCCACACGAAGATACCAACAACAACAAAAAAAATTCATCAGCCTCTAAATTTTTATCAGAACGGTAATTATCAGCAAAGACAAAAATTTTAGCACCTAGTTGGATTTCAGCAGCCTAGTTTTCAGCAGCAGCTGGATTTTTAGAATTAGTCAAATTATCAAAATCAGCACCAACAAAATTATCAGCAACAATAATTTCAGCAACCTTCAAATTAGCAATCTAGAAGCTCCAGCATGGCGTTAAAAGATATTGTAAAAAGTTTAGCCATCAGCACCAATAGGTTTTAGAACGAAACTAGACTTGGCATTAAAAATCTGGACCAACAAATGTCTCAACTTTCCACTTCCTTTCGTCGACTGGAGTCTCAAGGAAAACTACCTGCTCAGACCGAACACAATCCAAAGCATAATGTGAGCGTGGTTTCCTTGAGAAGTGGGAAACATTATGAAGGCCCAAGCGTATATGAGCCATAAGAGGAGGCTGGAAAAGAATCTAAAGAAGTTTTTGGTGAAAGAGATAAAGAAAAAGAGACTCACAAGCAACCTAAGCCAGTTCTTAGGAAGTGTAAGATAATCCTACCATTCCCATCGCGACTGAAGAGCACGAAGCGCAAGTGAGAGGATGAGAAAATCATGGAAACCTTTCCAATGGTGTAGGTAAGTATTCCTTTACTTGATATATTAAACAAATTCCTCGTTACGCTAAGTTTCTAAAAGAATTATGTGCTTCAAAGAATAAACTAAAAATCAGTGAAACTATCAAAGCTGGTGAAAACATCTCCTTTATTTTACAAAAAGGCTTTCCCCAAAAGTGAAAGGATCCGGGAATTTTCTTGATTCCTTGTAAATTGGATAACCTTACTTTTCCAAAAGCCATTCTTGATTAAGATGCCTCAGTCAATGTCCTCCCATTATCTGTTTTTGAAAAACTAAAACTGAGAACTTTGAAAAAGACCGGGACTATCATCCAGTTGGCTTATCAACCAACGATACACCCAAACGGTGTATAGGAGGATGTTATTGTTCAAGTGAATGAGTTAATTTTTCCTGCTGATTTTTACATTTTGGTCACAGGGAATGTGGATATATCTGACAAAAACTAAATTATTTTAGGAAGACCTTTTATGAAAACTGCTAAAACCAATATTGAAGTTTTTGTTGGTACTCTTTCTATAGAGTTCAATGGTGACATTATGAACTTTAAGATTAATGATAATGATATTTCTTCTGGTAAATGTTCTGTTAATTATCTGGATACCAACAGTCCTCTGTCTGAGGACTGTTATGAGTTTTCTAATGATTATATGTAAGAAATACTTTTAGACAGAAAATTTTCCGATGACACATCAAAAGAGCTGAAACAGGGCAAGCTTAGGGAAGAAGAGGAGAATGTGGCTGATGAGAAGAAATTGAAAAGAAATTAGCTTGGGCATGAGAACGAGTTGGGTGCTGTCAGTAAAATCAGAAAGAAAAAAGATTCAAGAAGCTGACAGAAAAATCCAAGCTTGGGAAAAAAGAGGTGATTGCTGAGGAGATCAGAAAAAGAAGAAGACTAAAAAAATCTGAAAAATGTGTCTACTGATAAAAATTGAAGTTTTTAGGGTTTTTGAGAAAGTTTAAGATCCACCAATTTTACCATATCTGAAGGGATCCACAACGAGGAAGAAAAAAAATTGAGCTGAAGATGAGCCCCACATTCACCAGTTAAAAATATGGTTGGTCACAGTCAAGCCAAAGACTTCAAAAAAGGGCAGCTTTTCAGGAGGAAACCTGATGAGTAGTTTATATATTTTTTGCTTTTAAAAAAGAGTGGTCGCAGCTCCAAGCAAGCTTGGGGAAATCAGAGGATCTTCACAGTTGCTGAAAATCAGATTTTTCAACAACATTTTCGTCAAATAAATCAGATTTTTTTGCAACAATTTCAGGTACATTCTTTCCTAACTGCAACCTTTCTTGTTATATTTTTTATTGATCTGTTTATTTCTCTTTGAACATTGAGGACAATACATCATTTTAAGTTTGGGGAAGGGGTTAGTGTGAAATTTTGCATCTTTTTGTTGAAATTTTAAAATTTTTCAGATTTTTGGTTAAAATTTTCAATTTTCTTTTTCTGGATTTCACTTGCATAAAAATTTCAAAAAAAATCCAAAAATACTTTTTGTTAATGTTTTTTATTTATTTTTCTGCATATAAAAACCGAAAAAGATTTTATTTTTAGTTATTTTAGTGCTTATTTTCTGCATATAATAAAAAATTCAAAAAAAAAATGCAAAATATTTGGAAAAACATTACATGATATGATGATATTCTTATATTTGATAGCTCTGTAAAAATGGAAAATGAAAGTCCATATCAAAAAGACCAATAGTGGTAAGTTCAGTAATAGTTCTCATAACTAGGGGTTGCAAAACACTGTGAGCCGAGACGCTAGCTGTAACAAAAATAAAAAAAGAATGGCATACCGAAATACTGTGTGGGTAGTAATAACACTTTCAGAATTATTTGTTTTTGAATGTATAAAACGAACCTTGATCGACAAGTCTGGACCCACAAAATATGACCTTATTTGTTGACCCGCGTTACCCTCACGGTAATAGAGAACCTTATATCAGATCCACGCATTCAATAAAGAAATGAAGAAGCTAGCAAAACCGCCATATCTGAGCTCGTCATAGGTACAAACTGTCAAATCTGGTACCCGAGTAATTTTCTAGCATAAAAAAGGTGAAAAAGTTGATTGAAAAACTCGAAGCTGAAGGTAAAGATATAAAAACTCAAGTTCAATCAAATAAGAAGCCATCTCAAAGACAAATATGGCATGTGAAGACTTGTGTGATATGATATTTGTCATTCTCAGAAAAAGAGAAAACATAGATCTCTGACCCCTACGAGGTTTGACTGCTTCAGCGAATGCCGATTTGGCCGTGTTGGGTTCTTAAGGATAAGTTGAGCCTGGTTCTTAATTATCTAGTCTTGAGGACGTGAAATTCTTAAATGTGTTACTTTTTCTTGCAAGACTAATTTAGGTATAAAGTTTAAATAAAAGTTACAATTGGTTTATTGGGTTACATCGTCAAGCTTCTTACTGAATTTGGGACTCTGTGCAAGATGGAAGGTATTGCCATGGTTGTCTAGGTATTGATTCCATTGGAGCTTCCTTGATGTAAGGCAGATCATGTGAGAACAATAAAAAAGAAAATTGGAAAAGAAAAAAAGAAAAAAAGAGGAGTGTTTTATTTATTAAAGTTCAAGTTTTTACTATCCTTAATTTTTTTTAGTTTTTATTCTAAGTTCCTTTTTATGTCATCTACATCTTTCCATTTCAGTTATAATGTTTAATCTTTTTATTACCTGACAGAAATCAAGGATCAAGCTTCGGGAGATTTGATAAATGTCGTTTTGTACATCTTTTAGGATAGTTTTTAGCATTTAGCATCATATTCATGGATTTGCATGTGTATTAGTTTAAATAATCTTCAGATCATCTCTATCGTCAGAATTCTCATACTCCTCGCGTTTTTATGTCTTTTTCAGGTATTTCGAGTGGAGCAAAGTTCTTTAAGTAGTTTAGATGAATTATAGGAGCTTAATAGAGCTAAAACATATGAGGAAGCTGGAAGCTGGGTTAGATTTGCTGAAGCTGAAGAGTTCGCGTCCGAAATGGGAATTTTTTAGTTTACCTGATCGTGTTTTGCCCTTTACACAATCATATTTTCATGTTTCTTGGTCCAGAAGTTGCTGACTTGGATATAAATTCGACCTCTCTGATCAATTTAAGCCCTAGACGTTCGAAAACGACAAAAAACCCTTTTCAGACAAGTTTTTAGGCGATTTCTGCTCGTTTTCATCAATTTCTGGAGATTTGAAGTTTGTGGATCATCTCATACCTTTAGTTAATAAGATTTAGCTATTTAATGTCTCTTCTTACTGTTATAGATCGGATTTTAGGCATACCTGGCTAAACCCTAGATTTCTGTTCTACATAGATCAACACTTTTCATGTAATCAATCATTAGACCAAGTTTTTGATTTGTGATTCTATCTAGTAATTTCAGTTTTGTTTTAATGAATGTTTGATGTTCATTCTTTTAGCCTGATCACCTAATTGGGGTTTAATCATTCTAGTTAATCAGTTAATAGAATCTGTAATTGTTCTAATCAACTGTTAATCAGTAACAAGTATCAGATTGGTCCCATGTTGGGATTTAACTCTAATATAAACTGAAATTTTATATATTTACGCTTCCGAGATTATGAGAACTATTGAATATTTCTTGGAATTTGACACAAATCATAATGCTACTTTTCTAAATTTAATTAAGAGCTTGTTTAATTAGATCATTAAAAAATTAGGGTTAACTGAAGTTCTTGTTTTTGTAACTAATTAGGTAAAAGAGAATGTAGTAGAGCTTATTAGTTGTTCTTAGTACGATCTTACATAGAACACATCTTAAATACCCAGGTCATTAATGAATGCATGATTAGGAAAGTCGCAGTATAACTAAATTCGTTTTTATTATTGAATTTTATTTAGTTTATTTTCATTGTTATTTTAGTTTATCTTTTTAATCAAAAATCCCCTTTTCATATTTATTTGTTTCTGAATAGTATATGCCTTATGCAAAGAGGAAATGGCAATTAGGTTGTGTCCCTTGGGATTCGACCCTGCTTCCCTATGTTATCCTTTAATGCATTAGCGTAGTGATAAATTTGAATTGCTTAAGACGCCCACGACAGCGTGTTAACAGAGTGATGCAGTGTCAAGAGCATATTTGGTATCTTTATGTAAGTCCTTGAACTCGGATCAATCAAAGTATCAATGAAATTGTTTGATTTAATGCAGAATCTTAATCAAACAATGATGCGAAACAATCAATTTAAAATATCAAGAACACATTTCAATAATATGAATGCACACCATTCTATTGAATAATCGTCAAGTACATTCAATCACTCTTCAGCCGTGACTGACTAGAATTCACCAAAAACGCATAAGCCTTAAAGACTAAACACAAACCATATTTATACTAAACCGATAACCTAAAGCCCAAACATAATAAGGCCCACCAAGAACACACTAAGCCCACTGAAATTACTAGGAGATTTCGGTCCAAACCGAGAACAACATAATACATTCAACACAAAGCATAAACCACTAAATATAGCCCAACAATCTCCCCCCTTGGTTTATTGCTTTCTGTTCTCTTCAAGATTTCTCTACGAGATGCACGTCTGCTTGATTAAAAGCCCCTGCCCATAGCTTATTGTCAATAATTGTAGCGACCATACCAGTGAAAGCTTTCGCGGCAGCCTCAAATAATTCATTCTCCACGATAATCTGAAAGTTTGATAAAGTGCGGATATCACGTTCTCCAAACTTCAACAAATATTCGGGATCAACAATACGGAACTGGTTTTTCTTCAGCTTGATCACCACCGTAGCAGTAGCCTCATAATAAACCCAGAATTATATTGTATCCAAGTGCCTTCAGGTAAGCATTCGGGAAGAGGAATCCTTTTGGCTTGCTTTGTGGGTGGCCACATGACATTCACGATTGTCTTGTTGGTGCTTGCATCAATGACACCCTTGGCCTTCTTAGTAAACGATGAAGCAGTCTTTAAGTCTTCAAAGTAATTTTTCGCTTTAATCTCAAGAAAATTCTTAAAAGACCAGGCCATGGTATCCTTGGTTGGATTGTGGAAAGGTGCGTGGATGAGTTCAAAAAGATAAACTTTTTTTCCAGGACAAGAAGTCGAATTTCTTCTCATAATATTCAATTCTTCCACTTTTCTGCTTCACGGCCCACATCCTTTTATCAGCATCATATCCCCACATGATGATGCCAGAATGATCCCCATATTTGTCTGAGAACTTCTTCCCAGTTTCCCTAAAGAACATTTCAGGGTGATCACCTGGAGCATCTTTATCTAAATGCTTCATCATGAGCATTTTCCCTTTCAGCTGCTAAACCCGAATTTGCTTCTCTCTTCTTTCTTGAGCAGAAGCAGGACCAGAAGATAAGAATGCATCAATATCAACATCTTCAGCAGGACTTGTAGCTTTTTCACTTGAAGATTGAGAAGCTCGATCGGCGTGACCTAAACTAGAAGCAGTGATCTTTTCTCCTTCAGCACTCAAAGGTTGAAATTCATCACCAAACTTTTGAAATAGGCATTGTTTCAGGTCAAAGAATAGAGCAGTTAGACCGCCAAGATTTGCTTGAAGTTCTGAGATCTTTGAATCTTTATTGGAGTTCTCTTTCTCAAGATCGGTGATACGAATGTCCTACTCTCCAATTATCAAATCTTTTTCAGCAGAGCTTTGTTCCAGATCAAAGGCTCTGTTATGAAGCAGAACCACATCAACTAATTCAAATTCAGGCAACTTGCTCTTGCCTTTGGAGATGTCCAGCTTGGGTATTTCAAATGAGCTTCCTGAAGTTTGAGCTCCTTCTGATGGTATGACATCTTTTTCAACAATCGGGCTTTCAAAATCCCGATCCATAGGAATGGGCTCAGGGACTAGGCTTGGTATGTCTTGAATCACTTGAGAAGACTCAGTGAATGTGTGTTGAATGTTTTGAGCCATAGAATCAGGCTCAATCGGTGTAGATTTCTTGAGAACTGGGTCTGTGATAAGCACTCCCAGCCTTGGATCTCATCTCTTTCGCTTCCTTGGGAGTAAAGTGTTGGCTGAGTCTTCTGGATCACTTCCAGATGGAGGTTCAGTATCAACAGTGTGACATCCCCAAATTCATGGCCAGAAAAGACCGATTTAGTTTATGATTTTTCTAAAATAAAATCAGAGTAATCCTTTGATTAAAAGTGTTGCGAAATTTGTTCCCAGAAAACATGATAAATACTTTATCATAGCATCTCCGAAGAGATGTATTTTTTTCGTTTTAAAACATTTGGGATGACCTGGTCAATACAGACACATAGGCATAAACCAAACTTACATTCATCTACACTAATGATATACGTCTCTTTAATCTCTTAGTGTAATGTGTCTTTGTATCGATACCTGTGATACAAAAATATTGAGTGGGTCAGGTTGGGAAAACCTGGTGAGTACATAGGGATTTCAATCCCACAATGTTATAACATATATATAATTTAGAATTCACACAATATAAAATTTTCTCGCTATATATATAACCAACTCTTACCCCACCCCGTCAATCCTCTCAACGAGACTATCCATACCCTTGGACCTTAAATTTTAACTCTTACTCCCGGATCTAATCCATATACTCGAGTCCATGATTGTGCCCATTCCATACTCCCGGATAAGGGACAATTGGTCTATGTCTAAATCCATACTCCCGGACTAATGACAGATTATATGTCATGTCCATACTCCCGGACTAAGGACAACTGACTATGTCTTAATCCATACTCTCAGATTAATGACAAATTATATGTCCTGTCCATACTCCCGGACTAAGGACAACTAACTATGTCTTAATCCATACTCCCCGATTAATGACAACTGACTAAGTCTTAATCCATACTCCCGGATTAATGACAATTAACTAAGTCCAATCCATACTCTCGGACTAGGGACGAATAACTATGTCTAATCCATGCTTCCGGATCAATGACATATTTTAAAGTTCTCTTCTCCATATATATATCACTCGTACTCATAAATAGATACTACCCCATAACCATTATAACAAACCTTAGGTTTACTCTTTAACTTAAGTTATCATGAACAGTCAGGTATGTTCTTTAACACTTAATTCAGACATCATCAAATAACTCACACAAAACATATATTTAATACATTCAAACAATACTTGTATTAAAATCATGTTCATGAAAGGGACTATGCACTCACTTGTTAAGAAGACGATTGGACAGTACTTCGGCTCTAAAAATAATATTCTTCGATGAAACCGGGTTTTAGTTGAAAACCGGCCTTACACGGGCAGAGTGTCGACTTGAAAATACAATTTTCTCAGGAACTTCGGAGCGTCGGGACTTGCTTCGGGTGTCGGGGATGATATCGGGACTTCGGAGGGTGTTAGAGGGGCTTGAGAGAGGCTAGAGAGTGAATGAGAGTGAAAATTTGTAACATAAACCCGGAGGGCTCGATTTCTATTTATAGGCTTAAAAATCGACTCTCACGTCGTGAACCATGTATGTTCACGTCGTGAATTTGATCCTGGTCATCCCCTAGGCTTGTCGTGTGTCTTCTAGGATCGAAACGCGTCGTTCACTGAGTTCACGTCGTGAACACTGTGTCCACGTCGTGAATGCAGTCAAATTCTCGAAGTTTGTGCTCCGAACTTCAAAAATCCATATCTTTTGCATACAAGCTCCGGTTTTAACGTTATTTATATCCACGCGTAGGCGAGATTATGCTCTACATCTTTCATTTAGACTTCGTCGGCTAATTTTGACTTTATTTTTAATATTATATTATATTATATTTTTAACGGGCCGGCACAGGAAAAGTCCGTTAAATTTTCATAATTTCTTCATCCGATGTTCGTTTTTGTCTGTCTTTTTATTGTTACGTTACTATTAACGAGATCTTCGATTCTCGTTTAGGTTGTGTCGGCTAAAAACCGCTCGATCTATTATTCGAATTTCGGGTTGCATATTGTTTAGCCGAAACTTCGAAAAATCATAACTTCCTCATACGAAGTCAGATTTGGGCGTTCTTTTTATGCACAATCTCGGTTTAACGAACTCTACGACTTTCATTTAGATCACTAAGGCTAAATATCACTCTATCGTAAATTCACTATTTACGTCGCGCTATGTTGTGCCGGTGTTGTCGCGAAACTTCGACGTGTCATAACTTCTTTGTTATAACTCGGATTTCAGCGTTCTTTATATGTACGGAATCCTTGTAACATAAACTACAACTTAGTTAAGATTAATCCTTCTAAATAATCTTCCATAAAAAAGTCATTTTTGACGCTTAATGTCCTTAAATTGTGAAACATCCCAAAATTCAAGGCCAAAAATTTCATTTTTAAATAAGTTATTACATAAACCATCAGTATAAAACATTCATAATAATATCTCGTGTTAAGCCAAAGTGTCAGTAATCAAAACATATTATCATAAAACCATATCAGAGTGTGATCCCAAAGATCTCATGTGCGGAAAACATAGTGTGATGCGCTGCGATCGGGCCGGCTCCTTTCGTTGAAAACAAAGTACCTGAAACCAAAACTGAAACCGTAAGCACGAAGCTTAGTGAGTTCCCCAGATACCACATACCATACAAACCAACTTATCCATACATGCCATACATAGCCAAGAGCCATTCATAACCAACATATCCATAATCAAGTAAGGTGCTATGTGCCAAACATAGTCTTGCTAAGGTGCTATGTGCCAAACATAGTCTTGCGGTCATGCCACGGGTCGCACGTGGTCTTCCTGGTCAAGCCTGGGGCCACTCCCTGGGTCTTACAGACAAGTGTCAAGGGCCACACCCTGGTCTTTCATGTAAGTATCACAAAGAAAACTATACAGACTACTCTACTAGGCTACTCCGCATATAGTGTGCCAGGAGCCACCCCCTGGTCTTTCATACACAATAGCATACAGTGCGCGAGGAGCCACCTGCTGGTCTTTCATAAATATTGCCTAGGGCTAACCCCCGGGTCTTTCTATCATACATAATAACATACTGTATGCCAGGAGCCACCTCCAGGTCTTTCATGCATAATGCCTAGGGCTAACCCCCGGGTCTTCCTACCATACATAATAACATACTGTGTGCCAGGAGCCTCCTCCTGGTCTTTCATGCATAATGCCTAGGGCTAACCCCCGGGTCTTCCTACCATACATAAAGTAAATGGGTCGGCATTGTGGCCGTAGACCCATACAAACAGTGAGGAAACTCACCTCGCACTGCTGAACTTTGCTGATAACCCTGTGGCTGCTGTCCGACCACTTTCTGAATCGCTGCTCCACTAGCTCCACGAGCTACTAATATCAATAAAACACTTAGCTCCAAACTGAACTCTAGAAGTCAAACTAAGTCAACTCTAGTTAAAGTCAAAGTCCTGGTCAAAGTCAACCTTCCAGTTGACTCGAATCGCCGAGTCAACCCGAAGACTCGCCGATTCCTTAAACTCAGAAGCTGTCAAAATACGACCCAACTCGCCGAGTCACCCCAGGACTCGTCGAGTTCAACGATCTCTAAGTCCCATCCTGTCCAACTCACTGAGTCACCACTCAACTCACTGATCTGCATCTTACCCAGAAGAGGTTGGGGGTTCTGCGACCTGACTCGTTGAGTCCAAGAACAGACTCACCGAGTCCTAGGCAATCTTCAACAGACTCGCCGAGTTGTTCTTCCAACTCGCCGAGTCCATGCACATATTCATACAACTCGTCGAGTACACCCATTTGACTCGCCGAGTCTCTCCAGTTCTCAATCCATACAGTGGCTTTTCGAGCCATGCAGGGGCTCCAATCCATAGATCCACTCTTCTACAGTCTATCCCCCACATGAAGTTGCAAACTTTACGAGAAACCAAGGAGCTAAAGGCCCAAAACACTCAAGGGCTAGGGTTTAAGACAAAGGGGCTTCACCAACAACATATTTACATGAACTTTATGACCTTCTGGACCATCACAAGTCTAGATCTGAGGTAGCAACCTTAGATCTAGGCCTCTAACTCGACATAGATCTCAAACATGCCCAAAATGCCCCAAATCTCAAACATAAGATAGATCTATTTGCAATAAAGCCAAAGCAACAGCTTATTACCTCCAATATATGCTCCAACTGAAGTAGATCCCGGATCTACACCACTCCTTTGCAGCAAGCCTCTTGATCTTCAAGCCCCTTTCCACCAAAATCACTTATCTAGGCTCTAAATTGCTTCCAAGGGCTCTCACTCATGATTTAGGGTTTCTGGATCTCAAAAGGGGAGTAAAGAGGCTGGGGAAGGGATGTAATGTTCCTTAAATAGGGCACAACCCCCCGGGATTAGGGTTTTTCTCGCCCAGACCAGACTCGCTGAGTCCACTAGCCGAATCGCCGAGTCGGTCACTTACTCTATGCCCCGGATCCCGCTCCGACTCGTCGAGTTCCTCCCTGGACTCGACGAGTTGACTCTTGACTTAGAGCCTTTCCTTTCTTTTCTTGGTCTTTCTGATTCTGGTTGTTACAACACTCCCCCACTTAAACTAGACTTCGTCCTCGAAGTCTGCCACGACCAACTACCTTACCATCTGGTCGCCACTTACCACAAGGTACACACTCCGCCCATTCGATCCAAACCTTGAAGATGTCATCTTCAGAATAACCCGTTACTTACTACCTTCGAGTACAACACTTTTATCCAACCGGTAAACATACTGATACTCCTGATACACTTACCCTTGATTCGCAAGGGGTTTACCCTTTTACCCTACTCTGTCACTGGCTTTTCTAAGGCACTTTTCACAAGGAACAACCTTCCCAATTTCCTTCGAGGACCGATCCAGTGCCGACCATCATACCAATACTCACGGAATAACCCCCATACAATGCTTCAATACCGAAAGCTCCACCCAATCGTGAGAATTCAGACAATCCTTCGGGTAGCAGATCCCTCTCTGCTACGTTTAACGCTCAGACGAGAACGGCGACACTGAGCCAAATCCTTTACTCTGAGATCATTCGATCCCGCGATGAGCAACTTAGCATCATCCGATCAGCTCATGGCTTTTCACACCGAATCCCTTACCATCATTCCTGCCTGTAGTCCTGTTGACTCCCATCCGCCTACCGGATGAACCGAGACCGCCCTGGTCCCAACTGATCTACCATTACCCGGAATACCGGTTTCCCCCCATGCTACCTCGGAGATACGGACCCCCGCCCACACTCCGCGAACAAACTACTGATGAATGCCACGGCTTACCCGCAGTCTTACGCCACTCTTGGTCTCCAATGACCTACCGCCTTCCAGACCCAATCATAATGTGGCCCACTCACATCCGGGCGGCTGCCCCGTCCTGAACTTAACTATCTGAAAAAAACCTGCCACTGAATCACACACCTGATACATTCGCACTAGCGAATAGGGTCCGACAATTGCTACGGGCCACCCCATAGTCTACTATAATCGCTCTGTCAACTAGTGAATGCTACGGCCACCCACATAGTCTTACAACACTTTTGCGCTGCCAGCCAACTAAAGCTACGGGCCACCCCGCAGTCTTGCTAAACCAGTGCTACGGGCCACACCGCAGCCTAACTATACTCACATATGATTGCTACGGGCCACACCGCAGTCTTACTAAACTAATGCTACGGGCCACACCGCAGTCTAACTATCCTCACATACGATTGCTACGGGCCACACCGCAGTCGCACCACACTTCGACGCTATCTCCTACCCATTGCTACGGACGGCCCCGCAGTCTTACCACACTCTTCTTACTATCTAACCACTGGTGAGTGCTACGGCCATCCGGTAGTCAGACAACACCTTTCCACACCGACTGGCTGCTAGTGGATGCTACGACTAACCCATACTCGAGCATACAAGCACAATCTAGTACCCCCAAGTGGTACTCATGTCCCAACTGGAACTCCCAACCGATTCCTCTGCGATCTGCTACCAGACATCTCGAGAATGAGGTCTCACAATTGGCAAGTTTTTCCAAACTTCCAATTCACACTGTCCTCAATTCATACAGCCACCTGGGCCGTCTTCCTTCCTGACAGGAGAGCGAAACTCATCCTAGTTTCAAAACCGCTTCTGCTCCCATAACATGATTGTTTCTCCCCCACTTAGCTTCAGCTCAGTCTTTCCTGCCTGCGAAACCCGAGGATTTCCATTCCTTCCTCCCTTGCACAAAAGGCATGATAACTACCATCGCCTTGATGCCGCTAGCGATCCATCACTAGTCCACTCCAAATACCGTAGGATTACTAGATACTAGATGAACACCTCCTGCATCCCCGATACTGATAATCCCCTGAGCTCCAACTAATGCCTTTAAGGTCCGAAAGACTAATGCTCAGAGCAACCCCATCAGTGATAGACCACTTCCCTTGATGCTTCCAAAAGCCATCCCAAGTACCAAGACTAGAACCACCAAACCCTAATGATGGTGGAGGGCTACTCCATGGACTCTGTCCACCAACCTCCACGCAACGCTCCTGAACCGCTTTGGTCATAATTGAGATAATACTGGACACTTCGATCCCGAAGTGAGGGATGACCCTACACTAGCTACTAATAGTTCCCGTTATGCAATTGGCATATGACAATTCTGAAAGTACAATCCGAATACAAGCAGAGAGACAACTCATACTTACTATCACCTGAGTCCGGGGTAAGAACAACCCTAATACACATAGGTACGAAAATAGCCATAGATACGTACCTGCAACATTCCCTGCTGTAATCCAGATCTCCCTCATCTGTCACTGCAAGGCCCTACCCTCTCACCCATCCGTAAACCTCAAAGTTGTCGAGGCAGACGCACTCCCTGCTCCTCCTCTCACCGTCGGGCAGTCGGCCTTCTTGTGTCCCACCTGATTGCAGTGAAAACATAATGGGCTTGACCCCTGTGGGCAGTCCCTGCTGACGTGACCATCACTGCCACACTTGTAGCAGCCTGAACCCCTGGAACGACAAACTCCCTCGTGTGGTTTCCCGCACGTGCTGCACTGACTTCAGACCTGCCGACTTACTAATCGCTGATCTGAAGTCTTGGGTCTCTTCCCGGGACCCTCCAAAGTATACGTCTAATCTGACCTCCTCTTCACAATGTGCTCCAAATCAATCTCCCTTTCCCGCGCCCTGGAAATCATAGAGTCCAGGGTCGGGCATGCCGAGAAGCTAACATGCTCCCAAATATTAGCTCTCAACATGTCATGATAGCGGGTCATCCGCATCTCCTCATCCCCTGCATACTGAGGAACCAATAAGGCCCTCTCCCGGAACTTGGCAGTAATCTCCGCCACCGACTCCGTCGTCTGTCTCATGTCTAGGAACTCCCTGGCCAGCTGCTAAAGCTCCACAGCCGGCGCAAACTCCGCCCTAAACATGGTCACGAAGTCGGACCAGGTCATAGCCTCAATGGCTGAGGCTCCCAAGGAGTCACCAACTGACTCCCACCAGTCTCTAGCTTTGTCCCTCAAGCACCCTACAGCAAATCGAACCTTCGACCCCTCAGGAAAGAAGCTCGTCAACTGTGCAGACTCAATGTCTGCAATCCATCTTCTGGCAACAATGGGGTCCTTCACCCCGTGGAAGTCTGGCACACCACTCCCTCTGAAGTCCTTGAAGGACAGTGTGCGCGTACTTGCCTGGCCAGACGCCAAATCACTCCTGAAAGCTCGGAGGCGATCCTCCATCAGCTCAATGATCCCCTCATTGATCGACCCGAAAATGACCGGGGTCGCCTCAAGGATGCCTCTCGTAATCTCAGACACGATGAACTCGCGTAATCCATCATCAACTTGCTTGGATCCCGCGCCCGAGCGTGATCCTGATCCAGATCCTGAGCCTCCTGCTCCATGTTGTGTGGTCACCATACTGGAGATAAACACATACATGTCTGGATCAAAACATACCCCGAGAGATCTCACACATTATCCAAGATTCCTGGTTCCATCTCGGCCCTCCTTGACTCGAGTACAGATCCTCTGCTTCTAGTAGTACGGGCCCATACTACCTTCCACATCTATCCGTACTTTCCTCAAGGGTTGCTTCAACTTCACCAAGTCCCTTTCACTACTACTGATCTCTGCTACTCTCATCCTAGGCTTGCCCTAGATAAATCTCTGGCTCTACCCAAACCAGTCCTCAGCTGCTGAAGGCCTCCTTGTAATGCCAATTAGTTATCACCTGAATACCATCACATGTGACGAGGCTCAGATAATCCTTCGAGTAAAGGACTCGTCCCTACAACGGTTAGACTCAAACGAGAGCTGCACAATAGGGCCAAATCCAGCACTCTGAGATTATTCAATCCTGATCACATGTGACGTGACGTATTCACCTAATGGCTAACTCCCATCACTCAGAGTCCCACAAGCACAAAGCAAGAAGCATTCAGACAAAGGGAACGATCTCAAGCAATCCTATCCTCACAACAGGAAATTGCACCAGCATACAATGCTAAGCTCATATAAACTTCTATGGGTATCTTGGGGTAAAATTACTTGAGCTCGGCCGGTCGCGCACATCACACACTTCGTTCTTTCTCAAAACTCCTTTAACTCATATTTTAGAAAACCATTTTCTTGTAAAAAGCTTTTAATCCCTCGATTTGAGTCCAGACACCCCCGAGGGTGTGTCCGAATCCCTCAAACCAGGGCTCTGATACCAACTTGAAACATCCCAAAATTCAAGGCCAAAAATTTCATTTTTAAATAAGTTATTACATAAACCATCAGTATAAAACATTCATAATAATATCTCGTGTTAAGCCAAAGTGTCAGTAATCAAAACATATTATCATAAAACCATATCAGAGTGTGATCCCAAAGATCTCATGTGCGGAAAACATAGTGTGATGCGCTGCGATCGGGCCTGCTCCTTTCCTTGAAAACAAAGTACCTGAAACCAAAACTGAAAACCGTAAGCACGAAGCTTAGTGAGTTCCCCAGATACCACATACCATACAAACCAACTGATCCATACATGCCATACATAGCCAAGAGCCATTCATAACCAACATATCCATAATCAAGTAAGGTGCTATGTGCCAAACATAGTCTTGCTAAGGTGCTATGTGCCAAACATAGTCTTGCGGTCATGCCACGGGCCGTACGTGGTCTTCCTGGTCAAGCCTGGGGCCACTCCCTGGGTCTTACAGACAAGTGCCAAGGGCCACACCCTGGTCTTTCATGGAAGTATCACAAAGACAACTATACAGACTACTCTACTAGGCTACTTCGCATATAGTGTGCAAGGAGCCACCCCCTGGTCTTTCATACACAATAGCATACAGTGCGCCAGGAGCCACCTCCTGGTCTTTCATACATATTGCCTAGGGCTAACCCCCGAGTCTTCCTGTCATACATAATAACATACTGTGTGCCAGGAGCCACCTCCTGGTCTTTCATGCATAATGCCTAGGGCTAACCCCCGGGTCTTCCTACCATACATAATAACATATTGTGTGCCAGGAGCCTCCTCCTGGTCTTTCATGCATAATGCCTAGGTCTAACCCCCGGGTCTTCCTACCATACATAAACTAAATGGGTCGGCATTGTGGCCGTAGACCCATACAAACAGTGAGGAGACTCACCTCGTACTGCTGAACTTTGCTGATAACCCTCTGGCTGCTGTCTGACTACTTTCTGAATCGCTGCTCCACTAGCTCCCCGAGCTACTAATATCAATAAAACACTTAGCTCCAAACTGAACTCTAGAAGTCACACTAAGTCAACTCTGGTTAAAGTCAAATTCCTGGTTAAAGTCAAATTCCTGGTCAAAGTCAACCTTCCAGTTGACTCGACTCGCCGAGTCAACCCGAAGACTCGCCGAGTCCTTAAACTCAGAAGCTCTCAAAATACGACCCAACTCGCTGAGTCACCCCAGGATTCGTCGATTTCAACGATCTCTGAGTCCCATCCTGTCCAACTCACTGAGTCACCACTCAACTCACTGATCTGCGTCTTACCCAGAAGAGGTTGGGGGTTCTGCGACCTGACTCGTCGAGTCCAAGAACAGACTCGTCGAGTCCTAGGCAATCTTCAACAGACTCGCCGAGTTGTTCTTCCAACTCGCCGAGTCCATGCACATATTCATACAACTCGTCGAGTACACCTATGTGACTCGCCGAGTCTCTCCAGTTCTCAATCCATACAGTGGCTTTTCGAGCCATGCAGGGGCTCCAATCAATAGATCCACTCTTCTACAGTCTATCCCCCACATAAAGTTGCAAACGTTACGAGAACCCAAGGAGCTAAAGGCCCAAAACACTCAAGGGGTAGGGTTTAAGACAAAAGGGCTTCACCAACAACTTATTGACATGAACTTTATGACCTTCTGGACCATCATAAGTCTAGATCTGAGGTAGCAACCTTAGATCTAGGCCTCTAACTCGACATAGATCTCAATCATGCCCAAAATGCCCCAAATCTCAAACATAAGATAGATCTATTTGTAGTAAAGCCAAAGCAACAGCTTATTACCTTCAATATATGCTCCAACTGAAGTAGATCCCGGATCTACACCACTCCTTTGCAGCAAGCCTCTTGATCTTCAAGCCCCTTTCCACCAAAATCACATATCTAGGCTCTAAATTGCTTTCAAGGGCTCTCACTCACGATTTAGGGTTTCTGGATCTCAAAAGGGGAGTAAAGAGGCTGGGGAAGGGATGTAATGTTCCTTAAATAGGGCACAACCCCCCGGGATTAGGGTTTTTCTCGCCCAGACCAGACTCGCAGAGTCCACTAGCCGACTCGCCGAGTCGGTCACTTACTCTATGCCCCGGATCCCGCTCCGACTCGTCGAGTTCCTCCCTGGACTCGACGAGTTGACTCTTGACTTAGAGCCTTTCCTTTCTTTTCTTGGTCTTTCTGATTCTGGTTGTTACAAATTGACTAGCCCGAATCTGCAGGCGTTACAATTATCTCCCCCTTAGGGTGATTACGTCCCGGAATCATCAACAAAGTAGGGCTTATATAATGACTCCATGCGTTGTCTCTTTATCCTAGGTAATAACCGTAACTTCTATGTTCCTTCGAGTGAGTTTCTAACTCTTGGATTTTTTTTGACTACATGCGATGCTCAATCTTGCACCCGCTCTTTATCCTATATTGGACTTTCAATCGTAACCTTCGAGTTACAAGATCGATCCTTATTGGAGAATCTTACTTCTTCTTAAACAGAGTTAACTTAAGAGAAGTTCTATACTTCATTATCATAACAGATTGATGGGTCATGTTCTAATGACCTTTCATCGGATGATGCAACGCCTAGACTCAAGTCTCTTAGAGTCAAATTCCAGAATGGAATATACTTTCCTTCATATTCTAATGTGATATATTCACATTTTAGCGTGTAGCATTTCTAGCTACTAAATTCTTTAACAACGAGCGCGATACTATTGATTGCATTGATTTCAATCTTCTGACTTAAGTCAGATGTTACGTCGAACTTGGATCTCTGAACCACGTAACAAATTCCTCGTAGTCGGACTCAGTTTGACATGACCACTCATGTCAGATTAACATTCATCTTCTGAGTCATTACCGAAACGATGGTAACGACATATATGAATAAAACGGAATCAACTACTAGCTTCTTGGTAACCTTGTGACTTTCCCTGGTCCAAGCGTGAGTCCTGTGCTTCCAATAGTATAGATCTCTACTACTATTCACACCTACTCATACTCGTCCCAAGTATAGTCTCGCAGTCCCCAAGTCTTAAAATCACAAAACAGTTTAACACATACGAATGTGCCCAATTAATCATAAAATTTTCCTAGACTCTACTAGGACTTCTTCCATGCGTATCTTCAATCATAAATTCTACTTCAACTCGGTTGGTGATGGAAATTAGAGACGATGGGACAACTTCAAGAATTGCACCAATCGTTCCATCATCCTGCGAATCGAAAGTGTACTTCAGTCGTACCGTACTCCCCTAAATGTTCCGTTATTTTATCAGACATATTCTAAATGCAAGATACTACTCTTATGATATCTTCCGATAGGTGTCATTCACTATCATAAGCCTTTCATTTCCTCCATTTACTCAATTCTTTACGAGTCTTCATCATGACCTTTTGTACACCCAAGCAGACGTTCGGTGTACTGGGCGAGAATTTAAGATAATAAAGCTTTATTTACGATAGACATATAAATCTCCTTATCACTCCGAAACGTTTACATGCTAGTTCTAATATCGTAGTCATACACTTAGATTCCTAAACAAGTAAGGTTTCCAGATCCGGTCGACAACATACCATAGATCCAAACAAATAATATCATATATGGCAAACATATAACATTTAGCACATAAAAGCATTTTAGGTATCTTTCCTAAAATATACTAGTGCTCATGTCTATTCAGGTGCATTACCTAAATTTATTAGACACCCTCCTCAAAATCATTGCTTAGCATTCTAACTTTAAGTCTAGAAATCCTACAAATTCCTAGTTCGCTTAAACTAATGCTCTTATACCAACTGCGACATCCCCAAATTCACGGCCAGAAAAGACCGATTTAGTTTATGATTTTTCTAAAATAAAATCAGAGTAATCCTTTGATTAAAAGTGTTGCGGAATTTGTTCCCAGAAAACATGATAAATACTTTATCATAGCATCTCCGAAAGATGTATTTTTTTTGTTTTAAAACATTTGGGATGGCCTGGTCAATACAAACACATAGGCATAAACCGAACTTACATTCATCAACACTAATGATATACGTCTCTTTAATCCCTTAGTGTAATGTGTCTTTGTATCGATACCTGTGATACAAAAATATTTAGTGGGTCAGGTTGGGAAAACCTGGTGAGTACATAGGGATTTCAATCCCACAATGTTATAACATATATATAATTTAGAATTCACACAATATAAAAGTTTCTCTCTCTATATATATAACCAACTCTTACCTCAGCCCGTCAATCCTCTCAACGAGACTATCCATACCCTTGGACCTTAAATTTTAACTCTTACTCCCAGATCTAATTCATATACTCGAGTCCATGATTATGCCCATTCCATACTCTCGGATAAGGGACAATTGGTCTATGTCTAAATCCATACTCCCGGACTAATGACAGATTCTATGTCCTGTCCATACTCCCGGACTAAGGACAACTGACTATGTCTTAATCCACACTCCCGGATTAATGACAAATTCTATGTCCTGTCCATACTCCCGGACTAAGGACAACTAACTATGTCTTAATCCATACTCCCCGATTAATGACAACTGACTAAGTCTTAATCCATACTCTCGGATTAATGACAATTAACTAAGTCCAATCCATACTCTCGGACTAGGGACGAATAATTATGTCTAATCCATGCTTCCGGATCAATGAAATATTTTAAAGTTCTATTCTCCGTATATATCTCACTCGTACTCATAAATAGATACCACCCCATAACCATTATAACAAACCTTAGGTTTACTCTTTAACCTAAGTTATCATAAACAGTCAGGTATGTTCTTTAACACTTAATTCAGACATCATCAAATAACTCACACAAAACATATATTTAATACATTCAAACAATACTTGTATTAAAATCATGTTTATCAAAGGGACTATGCACTCACTTGTTAAGAAGACGATTGGACAATACTTCGGCTCTAAAAATAATATTCTTCGATGAAACCAGGATTTTAGTTGAAAACCGTCCTTACACGGGCAGAGTTTCGACTTGAAAATATAATTTTCTCGAGAACTTCGGAGCGTCGGGACTTGCTTCGGGTGTCGGGGATGATATCGGGACTTCGGAGGGTGTTAGAGGGGCTTGAGACAAGCTAGAGAGTGAATGAGAGTGAGAATTTGTAACATAAACCCGGAGGGCTCGATTTCTATTTATAGGCTGGAAAATCGACTCTCACATCGTGAACCATGTATGTTCACGTCGTGACTTTGATCCTGGTCATCCCCTAGGCTTGTCGTCTGTCTTCTAGGATCAAAACGCGTCGTTCACTAAGTTCACGTCCTGAACACTGTGTTCACGTCGTGAATGCAATCAAATTCTCGAAGTTTGTGCTCCGAACTTCAAAAATCCATATCTTTTGCATACGAGCTCCGTTTTTAACGTTCTTTATACCCACGCGTAGGTGAGATTATGCTCTACATCTTTCATTCAGACTCCGTCGGCTAATTTTGACTTTATTATTAATATTATATTATATTATATTTTTAACGGGCCGGGACAGGAAAAGTCCGTTAAAATTTCATAACTTCTTCATCCGATGTCCGTTTTTGTCTGTCTTTTTATCGTTACGTTACTATTAACGAGATCTTCGATTCTCGTTTAGGTGGTGTCGGCTAAAAACCGCTCGATCTATTATTCGAATTTCGGGCTACATAGTGCTAAGCCGAAACATCGAAAAATCATAACTTCCTCATACGAAGTCAGATTTGGGCTTTCTTTTTATGCACACTCTTGGTTTAACGAGCTCTACGACTTTCATTTAGATCACTAAGGCTAAATATCGCTCTATCGTAAATTCACTATTTACGTCGCGTTGTGTCGTGCCGGTTTTGTCGCGAAACTTCGACGGGTCATAACTTCTTCGTTATAACTCGGATTTCAACGTTCTTTATATGTACGGAATCCTTGTAACATATACTAGAACTTAGTTAAGATTAATCCTTCTAAATATTCTTCCATAAAAAAGTCAGTTTTGACGCTTATTGTCCTTAAATTGACTAGCCCGAATCTGCGGGCGTTACAAACATGAATTGTTTGGGGAGGCTTCCTTTCAGTTCACTGAAGTTCTGCAATGAGATCATCCATCTTTTCAGGGGTCGATGAGGAAGATTGCACCATTGTGTCACTTTCCCTTTCAGTTACGATCGGAGGTGTGACAGCTACATCCTCTTCAGGAATTGAGATACTTTGCTGAATAAAATCTTCAAACTCATTTTCTGATAATTCTTTTTCTTGATCCTCTTGATCTTCTCCATCAACAGATACTTCAATCTCTTCAAAGGAAAATTGAAACTTTGCTTTGGGTGCCACGTGTTCATCGGCAACCTCAGCATTTATGGAACTAATAGTAGGAGTGTCTTCAACCTCAACAAACTCTCCAAATTTAACCAACTCCTTTAATCCTTGATAAGACACTTTGGAAGCATTTCATGATTGCTTCATGAGTCCAAAAGTGTTGTGACCCAAAGCTTTCATATCCAATGTATCAGACGACCTTTCAATTTGGGGATATTTTTCATTAAGGATCATTTGAAGGAACCTGGGATACATCAAAAATAGGTCCTTTTTCTTTCCCAGGAGGTTGCTCTTTATCTCTTCAAAAACGAACTTTGAGAAGTTGTAATCCCAATGCATAGCCAAAGCAACAATGGCTGAGGTCACAGTCTAACAAATTTCGTTAGAGCCTCCCTTTCTTCCAGAAATGTAAATCACAAAGGAGTGTGCCAGGAACCTCGAGTAGGGTGGCAGTAGCTTCTTGATGGTGGGAGGATAGGTTCCTTCATAACACATTATCTCTAGAACTTCCTTAACCCGATCAACAGAGTACTTAATTAGGAATGCGGATGCATCACCAAATCCAATTACCTCTCGGATAACTTGTTCAGAGATTATCACTTGTGTTCCTTTCACTAAAGATTCCATAGTACCAGCTCCATCTGCTCCTAGCATGTTGATCGAGGCATTTCTCTAGAAATCAGTGATCGAGTCTTTGTGAATAACTAGATTGGCACGAAGGGCTTGAGATATCCTGCAGTTGTTCGAATCGACCATCATGGTTTTGAATTCATGATGAGCAGCAGGTGGATCCATGAGATATCCATCAATGTTGTGATAGTCCAGAAATTTTAGTTGCTCTGCCATTTATCTGCACCAAACTAGCCAACTGAGAATTTAAAAATTAATTAAATTGAGTCTAAAATTTGATTTCGTTTAAAGTCAAAATTTTAATCGATTTCGGTCAAAGACAAAGTTTCAGTCATTTTCGGTTAAAGTCATGATTTCAGTCGATTTCAGTCAAAATTGCTCGATTCGGTAAAAGCTAATCGATTTCGGTCAAAAACATTTGTTGACCAGACGATTTCGGTCAACGCTGGTTGATTTCGGCCGAGAACCCAGATTTCCGTCAGATTATGTCGGATCTTCATCTGATTTCGGTCGAATCCGGGTTGAACCGAAAACCCAAAATCTCATCGGAACCTGTTCCAACTCAGTTCTTCGAAAAACCTTGAAAAATCCACTCGAAAACCTGCAAATCTATGACACCAAGTACACCAAAAACAACATAAATGCCATTACCACGATCGAAAACTCAAAAATTACGTGATTCACCGAACAATTTTGCAACAAGGAGAAGAAACGACGACGGTTTTCTGGTGAGAAACCCAAATCAGCCGAAAACATGGTATATGTATTACCGAAAAACAGCCCAGGCCCACCTAAACGATTTCGGCCCAATAAATAAATAAAAATACCCGTTTTTAATAAAAGGTTTTCCTTCGATTTTACGTTTCAAAAAATCACAAAAATAAAATTAAAAATAAAATCAAACACCTTTTTTAATTAATTTTTTTATTATTTAATTTTTTATTTTTTTTATTATATTTTTGAAAATTTTATTTTTATTATAATTTCTCCCCCTAAATTTGTGCATAACAATGAAAATATGTACAAATTTAAATAAAAACAAAAATGTAATAAACGGATTCTAACAGAACAAAAACTTTTGGGATCAAACGTATGAAGCAAATTAATGAGATTTATCAGCACGCACGTTCATGAAAAGCTCTGGTCAATCATTGATACTGTGACCCACTTAAAGACAAAAGGACATTTTTCAGGACATATCATGCGTGACAATATATAGCTACTATATTCCTAGATAGACCATTTTGTCTGACGACAACCATGAATATTTTTGTCCACTTAAATTTAACCAGTAAAATCTACCAGTCAGCCTTTAGTTATGGGTGCAGTTAGTGTTAGTACACTGAAACATGTTCCCTACTTCATGGCATACCCCGGTAATCAAGGAAGTTTCTTCGGAATCCTTTACTTTAGGTGATTAGATAATCATTGTGAAATGCATATGTTGTATCCCAGGTCAGATCTACCGATCACGCAGAGGGGACAACATATGACTAACATAGAGAGTAGGATATATGAAGGAGACAATACACTAACTTAGAAGCAGTGAACTTCATCTCAGGGCATATGTTGTGTCCCAGGTCGGATCTTCCGATCACACAGAAGGGACAACATATGGCTGACTAAGAGAGAGAGAGAGAGAGAGAGAGAGAATACATATATGTGTGCACATGTTGTGTCCCAGGTCAGATCTTCCGATCCCGCAGAAGGGACAACATGTGGCTGACTAAGAAAGAAAGAATAACGATTTTAAACAGACCCAATTTATCAGAACCCCTTAGTCACCCCCTTTCAATACAAAAATTAAGGACACAAGTCCATACGCCAATAAGGTGTTGAGCCACAGATCTAGATGATAGTTAGCTTCAATTTATGTCATAGGCCTCCTTGTCTATTTTACTTTTAAATCAATCCAAGCGTCGTATTGTCAGTCCAAATGAGGTATTCTAAGTCCAAAAGAGTCTATAATGTCTAGTCCATCAGCCTTAGTCCTTTATGCCCACCAACACATTGAACACACAGTTTAGACAATTCAACTTTAGTGCATTACACGTATTTCATTTGCCCTTTATCATTAACTCATATCACTTCCTAAAAGATTGTCACAAAAATTCATTTTCTAAAGTAAAAAAAAAGGAAATAAGAAATACTAAATGAAAATGAAAAGAAATTTCATTCTTCGAAACCTATCATCTTAAGAAATCCTTCAAGCAGAAGCTTGGTTAAAAAAATAGGTTTTTGGACGATTGAAATCAGCATTATTATCACTGAAAATAAAACAGTCAGAAAATTCAAATCGTAATTCAGAAATTTATGTAATCCCGATTTGTGATCTTTCCTTTTCCATTCCCGCAAACGACACATGCTCACCATTAAAATTTTGAATGTCATGCAGATGAGATATGTCTCCTATCATGTGCCTGGGACAGCCACTATCAACATACTGAAGTCTGATGATATTCCTCCATAGCTGCTCTGGTACAGAGTGCGGGATTAATTGGTTTTGGGAACCCAGTCCATTTTGAAACTGGGTTGACCTTTGCCATCTACGCATGTGTAACGCCCGTGTTTCTAGGCGAGGCATTAAAGATGATGTAATAGTCTAGGCCAACCTTTGTAACTTATTTTGAAATAATAAGATGTATTATTTGATTATTATGTGTTTTATGCTTAATTATTATAATTTAATAAGTTAAGGATAAAAATAAGCATCGAAAATAAATGTTAGATAAATCCCATATCTATGAAGAAAGTTGTAGTGGTTGAAACAAGGATTCCGGAGATATAAAGAATACCGAAATCCGAGTTATAACGAAGAAGTTATTACCTGTCGGAGTTTCGCGACAAAACCGACACGACGTTGTATGACATAAAAAATGAATTTACGATAAAGTGCTTTTTAGCCATAGCGATCTAATCGAAATTCGTAGTTTTCGTTAAACCGAGAGCGTGCATAAAAAGAATGTCCAAATCTGACTTCATATGAGGAAGTTATGAATTTTATAAGATTTGGCATAGCAGTATGAAGCCCGAAACTCAAATTTTAGATCAAGTGATTTTTAGCCGAAATAACCTAAACGAGAATCGAAGATCTTGTTGATAGTAGTTTAACGGTAAAAAAACAGACGAAAACGGATGTCGGATGAAGAAGTTATGAATTTTTAACAAACTTTTCCTGTCACGGCCTGTTAAAAATATAACTTTAAAAATAAAGTCAAAATTAGCCGACGGAGTCTAAACGAAATTGTAGAGGAAAGTCTCACCTACACGTGGATATAAAGAACATCAAAAACGGAGCTCGTATGCGAAAGTTACGAATTTTGGAAGTTTGAAAATTCGGAGTACGCCCAGCGTACTTGTGTAAGTGTTCCGAAGTCCGTCACCGTTCCTACTTCTTCGCATGAGAGACACATGTCATAGCCTTGACGCGTCTGATGTGATCTCTTCGTACGCCCAGCATACTCGATGTACGCCCAACGTACTGGCTGAAGAAGGAGTACGCCCAGCGTACCATAAATTTACTCCTCTCTCCCCTATACTTTCCTTTTTGCTACACTAAATACCCCCAAGCCTATTATATCATCCTAGCATCGTAAGCAAGCCCCGGAGAGCCTGAAGATCCCGAGAAAAATAGTTTTCGAGTCGAAACTTTGTCCGCGTGAAGCCTGGTTTTTGGGAAAACATCTCGGTTTTATCGGAAACGATCGTTTTAAGAAACGAAGTGCTGCCCGATTATCGTTATATAAGGTGAGTGTGTAGTCACCTTCATCTTACACATAGATATGAAGTATTTTCTATAAAATACGTGCTATGTGTAATTATATTGTTTGTTTATTTGAGATTGGTGTTGAATAAATGTTTTATACAAGTTTTAAACTGTATATGTATTTTTATCTACAAATATGTTGGGTAAACATGGGTAGATGAAATATTTGATGTGTGTTAAATGATGAGAGGACTCGATATTGTTGTTGTTTTAGTCATCTAGTGAAGTATAGATGACGACCACAGACTTTTCTAGACAGTACAGTGGAACGCTAGCAGACTCGCAACCTGTAGGTATTTGTGAACCTAGTGTTCAATGGTATACTCCATCCCCCACATGGTTACCTTATTTGACATAAATTGCTAAGGAATCCCTAAAGCAATGTTGTCACCCCGATGAAAACCATTAGGCTAGGTCCCTTATGATAAGTGTTTAGGTTACAAATTTACTCCTCTCTCCCCTATACTTTCCTTTTTGCTACACTAAATACCCCCAAGCCTATTATATCATCCTAGCATCGTAAGCAAGCCCCGGAGAGCCCGAAGATCCCGAGAAAAACAGTTTTCGAGCCGAAACTTTGTCCGCGTGAAGCCCGGTTTTTGGGAAAACATCACGGTTTTATCGAAAACGATCGTTTTATGAAACGAAGTGTTGCCCGATTATCGTTAAATAAGGTGACTGTGTAGTCACTTTCATCTTACACATAGATATGAAGTATTTTTCTATAAAATATGTGCTATGTGTAATTATATTCTTTATTTATTTGAGATGGGTGTTGAATAAATGTTTTACAAAAGTTTTAAACTGTATATATGTATTTTTATCTACAAATATGTTGGGTAAAACAAGGGTAGATGAAATATTTGATGTGTGTTAAATGATGAGAGGCCTCGATATTGTTGTTGTTTCAGTCATCTAGCGGAGTATAGATGACGACCACGGACTTTTCTAGACAGTCCAGTGGAACGCTAGCAGGCTCGCAACCTGTAGGTGTTTGTGAACTTAGTGTTCAATGGTATACTCCATCCCCCACATGGTTGCCTTATTTGACATAAATTGCTGAGGAATCCCTAAAGCAATGTTGTCACCCCGATGAAAATCCTTAGGCTATGTCCCTTATGATAAGTGTTTAGGGACGTAAAGTGAGGATAACGGGAATGGGTAATCAGGGTTATTTTTGGTTGATGAAATTAATAAATTTATTGTTGGTTGATGAAATTAATAAATTTTTTATTATTTGTGGGTTGAAAACCCTATATGCTCATAAGGCTCCCAAGCCTGACCCACTCAGCTTTTAATACTACAGGTAATGGACCCAGAGCATAGTTGGATGATGATGACAGATTTTTGGATTATAGGCCAGTAGATGTAAATATTTGTTGTAAGGCTTATAATGTACTATTTATGCTTTTGGTCTGTATCGGAACATGACATCTCGAGGTTTTGATATATAATGAAAATATATATTTCTTTAAGAAATGTTTTGATAAATTTTTATAACGTTTTGTCTTGGGAACAAATTCCGCAACACCTTTTTGAAGATTACTCTGATTTTATTTTAAAAAGAATAAACGAAATCGGTCTTTTCTGGCCTAGAAATTTGGGGATGACACAGTTGGTTTCAGAGCATTAGTTTAAGCAAACTAGGAATTTGTAGGATTTCTAGACTTAAACATAGAATGCTAAGTGATGATTGTGAGATAATTGTCTACCATATTTTAGACACGAGCATTAGTATATTTTAGGAAAGATGCCTAAAATACTTTTATGTGCTAAATGCTTTATGTTTGCCATATATGCCATTATTTTTTCGGATCTATGGTCTGTTGCCAACCGGATCTGGAAACTTTATGTGTTCAGGAATCTAAGCGTATGGGTATGATATTAGAACTAGCATGTAACGTTTCGGAGTGATAAGGAGAATTTAAAAATCTATCGTGAATAAAGATCTAAATTAGCCTTATTTGATGTATAGATTATAATGGCAAGAACCCGAAGTGGAGCTGGAAATGCAAATAGAAATCAGCAACCTCAACCCCAAGTGATGGAACAGGTGCCTATAGTAGAAACTGCACCAGAACGAATTACAATGGCTGGAGTACAAGCCATGATTCAGACTATGATTGCCAAACAAAGGGAAGAAATGAGGCAATTATTGCTGAACTATAAGAATGAACCTTCAATGCCTATTGAACAACTTGAATTGAACGACGGACAATCAGAAGAAGGGGACGATAGTAGGACTGTCGGTCAAGCGGAACCCCTAGTGGCAGAAAGGAATGACCTGGAAGGGAAAATCAACAGAGATGGGCGGATGTATAAGAATTTCTTGGGCGCCAAACCGCCAAGTCTTTCCGGAAGCCCAAAACCTATTGAGATTATGGACTGGATCTCCGAAATGGAGATGGTATTTGAAAGCTGCAACTGTAGCGACAAGCAGAAAACTGTTTTTACGGTCAGACAATTGAAGACCGGAGTTTTAAGTTGGTGGAAGCTATTGGCAGACACGATGCCATATGGAGAAGCCCTGAAAATGTCTTGGGAAATGTTCTTGGAGTAGTTAAAGATGCAGTACTGCTCAGAGATAGATCTGATAGATCTAAACAATGAATTTCAGAACTTAAAGAAAGGGAAAATGAGCATTGACGATTATGCTACAACGTTTACCAAAAATATGAAGTTATTTCCATACTTAGTTCCAAATGAACTCTCAAAAATTGAGAGGTTCGCAAACGGACTGCCAGCCAACTTTGGCCCAACGGTCAAGATGGCAGCTACTCTGAAGACAGCAGTCCGAGCAGCTAAAAATGTGGAAACCCAGTTAAAATAGAGGGGTCAGGAGAGAACAGAGGTTGGTGAGAAAAGAAAGTTTGATGGATCTTTGAGGTCCAACAAGAAAAGTAAATTCTCGAATTCTGATTCGAGAGGAAGAAGAGACGAAGCGAAGTGGTGTGACAAGTCTAAGAAGAAACATGTTGGAAAATGTGGCGAGGAGGTCACTTGTTTTAAATGTGGGAAGCCAGGGCACTACGGCCGTGAGTGCACAATCAACAAAAGGGTATGCTATGGATGCCATGAAGAAGGGCACATTTTGAAGGATTGCCCGAAGAAGAAGGATGTAGCAAAGCCTAATCTCCCACCAAAACCAAAAGCCATAGCTTTCCAAATGACATTGGAAGCCGCAAAGGAAGCAGCGGATGTCGCTTCAGGTACCTTTCTTATAAATGGATTGCCTGCCAATTTATTGTTTGATTCCGGAGCGAACTACTCCTTTATATCACATCAATTTGGTGATAGACTAGCATTGCCTATAGAAAAACTTGATGATGCCCTAATTGTAGAAGTTGCTAGTAGCAAATTCATACATGTTAGCGATTATATTAGGAATATCGTCATCGATCTGAACGGAAATGAATTCCTTGAGAAGCTGTTACCCATTGAGTTGAATGGTTTCGACATCGTTATAGGAATGGATTGGCTTAGCGCCAATGATGCCGAAATTCTGTGCAAGAAAAAGATAGTAAATTCTGAGATAAGCGCAGAGTAAATTCTGGAATCATTTCCCTAATGAAAGCCAGAAAATGTTTATCTAAAGGATACACCTCATACTTGGCATTCGTGATCGATGCTAAGAAGGAGAAAAAGAATATGCAAAGTATACCAGTAGTGTGTGAGTATCCGGAAGTTTTTCCCAAAAATATTCCTGGATTGCCCCCTGATAGACAAGTGGAGTTTAGAATAGACTTGTTACCAGGAACAACACCAATAGCAAAAGCACCGTATCGATTAGCACCGACAGAGATGAAGGAGCTCATGATGCAACTTCAGGAGTTGTTGAACAATGGATTCATTAGACCTAGTTCATCACCCTTGGGAGCTCCGATGTTATTTATAAAGAAGAAAGATGGGAGCATGAGAATGTGCGTAGATTACAGAGAGCTGAACAAGGCAACAATAAAAAACAAGTACCCGTTGCCAAGGATTGATGACCTGTTCGATCAGCTGCAAGCTTCGAGCTATTTCTCGAAGATCGATCTTAGGTCAGGATATCATCGGCTAAAGGTAAGAGAACAGGATATTGAGAAGACTATGTTCAGAACAAGATATGGACACTATGAGTTATTGGTTATGTCATTGGGATTAACCAATGCTCCAGCAGCATTCATGGATTTGATGAACAGGGTTTGTAAACCATTCCTCGATAAATCCGTGATAGTGTTCATAGATGATATTTTGATTTATTCAAAAAGCAAGCAGGAGCATGGCAAGCATCTGCGAGAAGTGTTAGATGTTCTGAAAAAGGAGAAGTTTTATGCAAAGTTCTCCAAATGTGAGTTTTGGATTCAAGAAGTCCAATTTTTGGGTCATGTGGTTAACCAAGAAGGGATAATGGTTGACCCAGTGAAGATTGAAGCTGTGATCAAGTGGGAATAACCAAAGAGTCCCACAGAGATTCGAAGCTTTCTGGGATTAGCCGGATATTACCGAAGATTTATCCAAGGCTTTTCTTCGATAGCTGATCCATTGACACCTTTGACGCACAAAGGAGCTACTTATAATTGGAGTGAGAAGCATAAGGAAGCATTTGAGAAGCTAAAGAAGAAATTGTGTGAAGCACCGATTCTTTCTTTACCCGAAGGAGTTGAAGACTTTGCAGTTTATAGCGATGCATCTGGAGTTGGGTTAGGTTGTGTTCTGACCCATAGGGATAAGGTATAACATATGCATCGAGACAATTGAAAGAACATGAAAAGAACTACCCCACTCATGATTTGGAGTTAGCAGCAGTAGTATTCGCCCTAAAGATATGGAGGCATTATCTTTATGGCACAAAATGCAAACCTTTCACTGATCATAAGAGTCTTAAATATCTCTTTAATCAGAAAGAATTGAACACGAGACAACGACGCTGGCTAGAGTTGCTTAAGGATTACGATTGTGAAATCCTTTACCACCCTGGTATAGCAAATATTGTAGCTGATGCTTTAAGCAGAAAAGTGAGCCTTGAAAAGAAAAGGGCGAGAGCATTAAGAATCGAAGTTGTTTCAACGATTGTAGAAAGTATCAAGAAAGCTCAGATAGAAGCTTTAGAGAAAAATGACTGAAAGGAAGAACGTTTGGGCAAAACATTAGTGTTCGATATAAACGGTCAAGGACTGAAGGTATTCCAAGATAGGATTTGGGTACTTAAGACGGGAGGAATAAGAGATCTTTTGATGGAAGAAGCTCACAAGACCATGTATTCAATTCATCCAGGCAGCAGAAAGATGTATAGGGATCTGAAACCCTACTACTGGTTGCCGACAATGAAGCTCGATGTTGCAAAGTATGTGGCCGAGTGTGTGACATGTGTGAGGGTTAAGGCACAACATCAGAAACTGTATGGGAGTTTAGACCCTTTACCTATACCCATGGATAAATTGGAAGACATCACCATGGATTCTGTGACTAAACTGCCCAAAACAAAAAGTGGTCACGACATGATTTGGGTGGTCGTTGATCGGTTTACTAAAAGTGCACATTTCATAGCAGCCAATGAGAAGTGGTCTATGGAAAAGCTTGGAAAGGTTTATGTGAAAGAGATACTGAAAGCTCATGGTGTTCCCCTACCGATTGTGTCAGATCGCGATAGTCGTTTCACGTCGACATTTTGGAGAAGTCTACAACAGGAATTGGGTATGAAGATGTGTCTAAGTACAGCCTACCATCTGCAAACCGATGGTCAGAGCAAACGAACGATTCAAACATTGGAGGATATGCCACGAGCATGTACCCTGGAATTCCAAGGTAACTGGGATGAACATTTACCTTTGGTAGAATTTTCCTACAATAATAGTTTTCACTCGAGCATCAAAATGGCACCTTATCAAGCTTTGTATGGACAAAAGTTTCGAACGCCGTCATGTTGGCTTGAAGCTGGAGAAAAGCAGTTTCAGGGACCTGAGATAGTCCATCAAACTGCTGAAAAGTTTAAAGTGATTAGGGAAAGGATGTTAGCAGCTCAGGATCGTCAAAAGGGCTATGCTGACAAGAAAAGACAACTGATAACATTCAAAGTTGGAGATTCGGTTTTACTTAAAGTCTCGCCGTGGAAGGGACTTATAAGATTTGGTAAAAGAGGAAAGTTGAGTCCAAGGTTTAATGGACCGTTTAAAGTTCTTTAGAGGAGTGGGAACCAACCTTACAAGCTAGAATTACCAGAAGAACTAGATGGTATTCATAACACTTTCCATGTGTGTTATTTGAGGAAGTTCACGGGAGATGTTCCCGACATAATTCCAATTTCTGAATTAAGGTTGGATTTTAATTTAAGAACCAGAGGCAATCGTTGACCGTAAGACTAAGAAGTTGCGATGCAAGATGGTCGATTTAGTGCTTGTGCGATAGAAACATATGGAAAGGCCAAATCTCACCTGGGAAACGGAGAGTGACATGATGACTCGCTATCCGCATTTGTTTGTTGATGTGTGATTTCGGGGACAAAATCAACCTAAGGGGGAGAGAATTGTAACGCCCGTGTTTCTAGGCGAGGCATTAAATATGATGTAATAGTCTAGGCCAACCTTTGTAACTTGTTTTGAAATAATAAGATGTATTATTTGATTATTATGTATTTTATGCTTAATTATTATAATTTAATAAGTTAAGGATAAAAATAAGCGTCGAAAATAAATGTTATATAAAGCAGATATCTATGAAGAAAGTTGTAGTGGTTGAAACAAGGATTCCGGAGATATAAAGAATACCGAAATCTGAGCTATAACGAAGAAGCTATGACCTGTCGAAGTTTCGCGACAGAACTGGCACGACGTTGTATGACGTAAAAAGTGAATTTACGATAAAGTGCTTTTTAGCCTTAGCGATCTAATCAAAATTCGTAGTGTTCGTTAAACCGAGAGCGTGCATAAAAAGAATGTCCAAATCTGACTTTGTATGAGGAAGTTATGAATTTTATAAGATTTCGCATTACAGTATGCAACCCGAAACTCGAATTTTAGATCGAGTGATTTTAGCCGAAACAACCTAAACGAGAATCGAAGATCTTGTTGATAGTATTTCAACGGTAAAAAGACAGACGAAAACGGATGTCTAATGAAGAAGTTATGAATTTTTCACGGACTTTTCCTGTCCCAACCTGTTAAAAATATAACTTTAAAAATAAAGTCAAAATTAGCCGACAGAGTCTAAATGAAAGTTGTAGAGCACAGTCTCACCTACGCGTGGATATGAAGAACGTCAAAAACGGAGCTCGTATGCGAAAGTTACGAATTTTTGAAGTTTGAAAATTCGGAGTACGCCCAGCGTATTCGTGTAAGAGTTTCGGAGTCTGTCACCCTCCCTACTTCTTCGCATGAGAGAGACGTGTCATAGCCTTGACACGTCTGATGTGATCTCTTCGTACGCCCAGCGTACTGGCTGAAGAAGGAGTACGCCTAGCGTACCATAAATTTACGCCCAACGTAATTCGAGTTTTCAGCCCCTAAAAATAGTGATCGATGCCATCCGACTTTAGGTTACAAATTTACCCCTCTCTCCCATATACTTTCCTTTTTGCTACACTAAATACCCCCAAGCCTATTATATCATCCTAGCATCGTAAGCAAGCCCCGGAGAGCCCGAAGATCCCAAGAAAAAGAGTTTTCGACCCGAAACTCTGTCCGCGTGAAGCCCGGTTTTTGGGAAAACATCACGGTTTTATCGGAAACGATCGTTTTATGAAACGAAGTGTTGCCCGATTATCATTAAATAAGGTGACTGTGTAGTCACTTTCATCTTACACATAGATATGAAGTATTTTTCTATAAAATATGTGTTATGTGTAATTATATTCTTTGTTTATTTGAGATGGGTGTTGAATAAATGTTTTACAAAAGTTTTAAACTGTATATGTATTTTTATCTACAAATATGTTGGGTAAAACATGGGTAGATGAAATATTTGATGTGTGTTAAATGATGAGAGGCCTCGATATTGTTGTTGTTTCAGTCATCTAGCGGAGTATAGATGACGACCACTGACTTTTCTAGACAGTCCAGTGGAACGCTAGCAGGCTCGCAACCTGTAGGTGTTTACGAACTTAGTGTTCAATGGTATACTCCATCCCCCACATGGTTGCCTTATTTGACATAAATTGCTGAGGAATCCCTAAAGCAATGTTGTCACCCCGATGAAAATCATTAGGCTAGGTCCCTTATGATAAGTGTTTAGGGACGTAAAGTGAGGATAATGGGAACAGGTAATCGGGGTTATTTTTGGTTGATGAAATTAATAAATTTATTGTTGGTTGATGAAATTAATAAATTTATTATTATTTGTGGGTTGAAAACCCTATATGCTCACCAAGCTCCCAAGCCTGACGCACTCAGCTTTTTATATTACAGGTAGTGGACCCAGAGCATAGTTGGATGATGATGAGAGATTTTTGGATTATAGGCCAGTAGATGTAAATATCTGTTGTAAGGCTTATAATGTACTGTTTATGCTTTTGGTCTGTATCGGAACATGACATCCCGAGGTTTTGATATATAATGAAAATATATATTTCTTTAAGAAATGTTTTGATAAATTTTTATCATGTTTCGTTTTGGAACCAATTCCGGAACACCTTTTTGAAGGTTACTCTGATTTTATTTTAAAAAGCATAAACAAAATCGGTCTTTTCTGGCCGAGAAATTTGGGGATGTCATAGCATGATACACGTTCCCAAGTCATATCCTGTTTATCAAACACAAAAAATGAAGAAATGTTAGAATTTTTAGGTGATTTGGGAGTTCGAACTTTTGGTACCCATCTGTAGTCAGGTTTAACCATTTTATTGTTTAATCAGATGGATGCTTCAGTACTTGTTTTGGAGCTTGAAACCGATCGCCAAGATGACTTCGACCTTACCGATCTTGGTTTGACTGAACTATTTCTCAAATCAGATCTCTTGTCAGCCATGAACTTTTTGTTCCTGAGAGTCTGATTTTTGGTCTTGGCAGTATTCCGTTCACCATCACGTGATCTCGAGGAGTTTCTCTTGAAAGATCTTCCACGAAATACGTTCTGCCTACCTTGGGCATCTTAAGGAATATATGCACGATTTGGACAATCTCTGGCAGTGTGACAAGGAATTCCACAGTTAAAGCATGTTTGTCTTTTGAAAGGAATACGTTCAAAGCTTGGTCCCTATCCAACTGAATTTTCACAAGTACAAAGACATTTAACAGATTGTCTCACAACTTTATGTGGCTTGAGATTGTTAGCTTTTGAAGAATTTTCAATAACACTAGAATTATCTTTGTTTTTCTTGCACTCGTCCTGCACTGTTACTTTCTCTGCACAAGAAGTAGAAACATTAATATCATTCACCTCAATATTCTCAGTTTTGCCAGATTATTCAGTATTAACTGAAACAGTTACAGTAGGCTGACCATGTTGAACATATTATTCTGTCTCTATGGTTTCAGAAGCTGGAGTATAGTTATCATTCAAGGGAGGTGGTACAATGTGATACCCTAAACCCTCTTTCTGGTTACTCTTCTACTTTAACTGTTTTTCAATCATAGACTCCACTATCTCACTTGACACATCGAATTTCTTAAAATTAAAGTCAGCATCCTTAAATTTAGCCTTTAATGCATCAAGTTCGGCAGTTAAGTTTGCAATTTTCTCTTTGGCAAAACGATAGTGAACACATTTGGTGCTATATTCTTCTTTAATCCTGGTTAAATATGTAGTTTGTGCTTCTAGTTTTTCATTAAGTGGTTTATTTACTTTCTTAATTTCATATATTTCATTTTTAAGGTCAATAACCTCTCTAACTAATAATTCATTTTATTCACGGTATTTATTTATTTTACCTTCATAGGACTGAGAGCATGAAGCTTCACTAACCTCCTTGGCACTGTTGTAAGAACTCATTATTTACCAATAAAAGGAATCTGATTTGTGTAATTTGATTTTGACCGAAAACCAAGAAAGTCAACCAGTTTGACCGAAAACCTGAAAGTCAACTGTTTGACCGAAAACAGTTAACCGAAACTATATATCTTGGCCGAGAACCGTATGCCCTGTTACCGAGAACATTATTCAGCCGTCGAGAACACTAAAACCTAGCCAAGATCGAGGTTTTGATCGTGTTTCCTTATCCAATGAATTCCTAATTTGGTAAATTACCAAAAACGATCTCTAACGCAATATCCTTCAAAATTAGTAAAGAATACCAAAAAAAAATTGATGAACATGAAGAAAAGCAACACGACGCACAGCAAAATCTTTTTCCCAAAACAACCCAAAAACACCTTAAACAAATTATTGTTTCGAAAACAATTGATACAAAAACGGCCTTAAGTTGGTTTTAATGCACTGATACCACTTGTAAGTCCCTGAACTCGGATTTATCAAAGTATCAATGCAATTGTTTGATTTAATGCGAAATCTTAATAAAACAATTATGCGAAACAATCAATTCAAAATATCAAGAATACATTTCAATAATATGAATGCACACAATTCTATTGAATAATCGTCAAGTAAATTCAATCACTCTTCAGCCGTGAAAGACTAGAATTCACCAAAAACGCATATATATATATAAATATATATATATATATATATATATATATATATATATATATATATATATATATATATATATATATATTTATATATATATATATATATATATATATATATATATAGGGAATGGTCATATGGAAAAAAAAAACTCTAAAAATCATAAAAATGCATAAAAAATACTTAGAGATCACAAGTCTTTTTTTTTTTTGACTTTTTATATATAAAAATCACAACTCTTTTTACATTTCGCTGAAAAAAAAATCCTTTTTTTTTCAAAAACTTTTTCAGGAAAAATGTAAAAAAAAGTTGCGAATTTTCATATTATAAAATAAAAAAAATTGTGATCTCTAAGTATTTTTTTTATGTAGTTTTATGATTGTTTGGGTTTTTTTTTCCATATATATATATATATATATATATATATATATATATATATATATATATATATATATATATAGAGAGAGAGAGAGAGAGAGAGAGAGAGATAACGGTTTTTAGCATCTCAATGGGAATCTAACTAATTATTTCAACACTTTGAACATTGATAAATTAATTTTGTTCAATTTACAAGTGAATAACTTGCTTTTACATCTTAATTCGAAGGAATATTCATATTTATATTTGAATCAAAGTATATCTACTTTGCTTTTACAAGTGAATTTATTCACAATGCCAATTTTAACATTATATAATTCAGTTTTTAGTGTTTATAATGTAAATCTAGCTAAAATTTATAGAGAAAATTCATGAAATAACCAAAAGTTAGGGGGTGTTTTAAGGAATTAACCATGAAATTTTGAGTTTTGGAAAATGACCACGAGATCCGCAGAGGGGGCTCTGCGGATCCCTTTAATCCTCTGAGGAACGATGCACAATACTGAGGAAATGACATGGCATTGCTAAATCCAAAAAAAATCGTGGCTATAATGGTTCCGCAGAGGTGGCTCTACAATCTGTTGTACACCTCTGCGGATCTATAATATCTCTAAGGAAATGGTAGTTGACTGATTCGCAGAGCCGTCTCTGCGGATCTTTTCTACACCTCTACGGATCAATTATTTCTCTGCGGAAATGGTAGTTGTAGTTGTGTTTAAGAATTAATTGATGATTATATATGTTTCTTTCAAGTTATTATCGTTTTTATGACTTTTAGTGACCAGAAACGATTTTTTTTATTTTTATGAATGCTTTAATCACTAGAAGTAGTTTTTTGTTGTCTTTATGGAGACTGTTTTGTAAAAATGAGTTTTATTATTATGTGTACGGGAGGGTTGTGGCATTCAGTTAACGTAAATGAGGTTACGTTAGAAATAATGTGAAAAACTATGGTTTGAATCTTCCTCCTAACTTTGACCATCAGATGTTATTACAAATCGTTAGAAATAAGGATGGTGTATTCATTAGTCATATATCTTTGTCTTTTAAACACCCGGAGTATGGGTATGTCATGGAGCTTGCAGATGAATCAGATGTATTTCACCTGAGACATGTAATGTCTGAAACAATGTAGACAATACATTTGTATTTATCGGTGGTAGGTGAAGAAGTTAAAGAACAACCAGTTTATTGGAGCAAACAGTAGTAGTGGTCGTGGAGAAAGTCAATCTGGTTGAAACCGGTCCAAGGGACGAGGAAATGACGTGGGAGTGGGCTATGAGAAGAAAGCTTTAGTTGATGATAAGTTTGTATTAGATAATGATAACTTTTTATCAAATAATGATAATGAACCAAATTTGCGCATGACAGAATTAGAACAACAAAACTTATTTGAGTTTGGAGAAGTACCTTATTTTAATGATCAATTATATGATGAAAAATCAAATGAAGGCTGGTCGGAAGATGAGTACACGCAACGTAAATTTGCTTTTAATATCTGGTATTGTATTCTTCCTAATCCTGATTGTCCAGAACCTATTCTTGAACCTAGACCATTTCACAGTTTAGGTCTGAATGATAAAATATTTGTGAATCAAACCTATAACACCAAAAAAGACCTAACAGCTTCTGTTAAATTCAAAGCGGTTAAAGAAAAGTTTCAGAATAAGGTTCAAAAAGCAAGCAAATCTCGGTACGAGGTTGTTTGTTTGCAAGAAAACTGTCATTGGTGTTTATATGCAGTTGTCATTAAAGGAACTAAAATGTTTGAAATTAATACTTTTAATGAGGAGCACACATGTTCTTCATTATTTATACACCCAAATCATAGGCAAGCAACTAGTCATGTTGTGGGAACCATAATACATGACATTATGGGTCAAGGTAGTTTGAGAGTTTGGAGGCCTAAAGATATTATTAGAGAAATGAATGCGTTGCTGGAAATTAAGTTGAATTATTCACAAGCATGGCATGCTAGATAATTTGCTATGGGATTGATGACGGGGACCCCCGAAGAAATTTTCTCTAAACTTCCAGTTTATTTTCACAACTTGAAGAAACATAATCATGGGACTGTGGCGTACATACAAACTGATTTGGAGGATTGCTTCGAGTATTATTTTTTTCGCTATTGACTGGGCGGTAAATAAATTAATTAAATTTAAAACTTTGTAATATATAGTGTTTATAAACATAATAAATTGTTAATATATTCATGCTTTTTACAAAATTGTTGCAGATACGTGCTTTCAGAGGGTTTTCTAGAAAAGTTATTATTATAGATGGTGCCCATCTAAAGGGAAAGTACAAAGGCACCATATTGCATGCAGTAGCCATGGATGGAAACAATCAGATATTGCCTATTGGGTATGGAATTTTCCCAAAAGAGACTACGGATTTTTGGACATGGTTCCTTGAAAAACTACATGAATGCATTAGTGATTTGGAAGGTCTGACATTGGGAACGTATAGGGTTGTATCGATTACCGTAAGTGATGCGACCTGGGCTCCGACCAACTTGAGGGTGAAAGTTGTGCTCGTCGGAGGAAAACCTGAGAGGTCACAGAGAGAGATATCCGACAGCCGTACTCCGGGAGGATGTCCCTGGAAAACTCTCTTACAGTCAAGTTAGTAGTGTATTGTAGAGAAGAGGCTGAGCATCAAGGGAGATAGCTTACCTCTCAAAGCGGAATGATGGTCCATTTATACTGAGGATCCTCCTCGGTCCGTACGAGGAACAAAGACTGCGATCCCGACAAGATCCATTGTCCTTATTGGCGAGTCGTGTTCCTCATTGTGTCAGGTCCAACGATTGGTCCAGGTGGTAATTCTCTGGATGTGCTCCTTGTCTCCTGAAGCCCTTATCCTTGGACTATAGTGGAAGGCGGACTTTGGCGGGAAAGAACCTTCCGCGCGATCGTCCTGCTAGGGCGCCCGACAGCTGGAGGTTCGGTTGGGGCGCCTAGAAGCTGGGACGTCCAAGCTGTACCTGGTCGGGCCTCGCTAGGGATTCTCAACTGGAGGTTCCTTGTTGGGGGTTCTCTTGTTCTCGGCTCGCTCTAAGGGGCGTATCATCAAGTCCCCCATTCCAGTAGTCATAGTGTTTTCTAGCTAGCTATGATGTTCTGGACTTAACTTGTCACACCCATAAAATTTGAGCCAAATTAAAACATTTTAAATCATTCAAAAACCATTACGTTCATACAACTCGTTTTCAAAATAGTTTGAACGTCAGAGTATCCCCCAGAACCATATCATATAAATCATAAAACATGAGGAGCGGTACGATCACGCCTTCGCCTTGCCACGATCTCCTGAAGTACCTGAAACAATACACTGAAACTGTAAGCCCGAAAGCTTAGTGAGTTACCCCAAAAATACCAACCACACATATCATACTCATAACATATCATAAATAGAATAGCCATGCACATCAGGTCTACTGTGTAACTGGTCCGCCCGCACCGGGCCTTCAGTCCACCTGGTCCACCCTCCGAGTCTAGCCATGTACGTCGAGTCTACAGTGTGATTGGTCCGCCCGCACCGGGCCTTCAATCCACCTGGTCCACTCTTTGAGTCTACAGTATGACTGGTCCGCCCGCACCGGGCCTTCAGTCGGCCTAGTCCACTCTCCGAGCCTCGGCATGTCTGGTCCGCCCTCTTGGGGCCTTCAGCCGATCCGGACCGCTCGCTGGGCCTTCGGAACATCCGGTCCGCCCTGGGTATGTTGGCCTACAGCACAAAGCAGGACCCGCCTCAACCCAACCCCCTTCAAACAACCATGTGCACATACAACAATTAATCACATAACAATCCTCAACCAGACAAACAGTCTAACAGATCACATAGCATATCAACATCCTAACCAGGATTCCGACCTAACTGGTCACTAGCATAACATTACCCTATATCCCGGGTACCGACCTTAACCAGGTCACTAACATAACACCATCCTAAATACCAGGATGCAAATCTAGCAAAACAATAACATAACAACAATACCCGGATTTCCATCCGATAAAGGGCCGACCTTGGTGCCGTAGACCCTGTCGATATAGTGAGGATAACTCACCTTGCAACTGCCGAAATCCTGCAAATCTCTGACTGCTGACTCACCGGGACTCCCAACTATCACATGATAATCACCAAGTTAGAATCCAACATGACTTTCTAGGCCAAGGGCCCACAACACTCATTAAGTCCATCATCCTCTTATTGGGCCAAGACCCAAAACCAAATCCTCATGCAAAGCCCAATATTGGCCCAATTTACTAAATTGGGCCCACCTCACCAAATGGGCCTAGATCCAAGGTCCATAATAATTATTGGGTCCAATTTACTCCATCCATACTATTCAGTCACGGCCCAAGCCCAGCTAGCCCATAAACAGCCCAATTATTGAAGGCCCAAAATTGAAAACCCAACAGAGGGCGTACGCTGGGCGTACTCCTCTGGTACGTGGGGCGTACACACGTCTGCACCAAAAATCCTTCCATGTGCTTAATGGCTTAAGCACTTAAGCCCATATGCCAGATCTAGTGACAAAAAGGGCCTAGGACTCATAAAGTCTCAATCTTTATCCTTTTGGACGTCCATAAAGCTCTTAACTCAAGGTCTTAACCCATTAAGACCTTCCTACTTTTTACATGGGACAACCAAAGCCATTGGGACCTCATTTTTCTTACTCAAGACCTCTCCAATGGTCTGAAAGGACAGCTCATCTTAACCAAAACACATCATGCATCATAATGGGGGTTTTTGGGACAAGAATGGTGTCAAAACTTCACCAAACTTAGATCTACACAAAATAGATGTCAAGCAAGAAGCTTTATACCTTTAGGAGCTCTTGAACCACCAGAAAACTTCAGATCTACACGCTGGCCTTCTTCCTCTACTCACTAGATGCAACACCTTCTTCTCAAAACACTCCAAATTCACTTCCAAAGTTCACACACTCAAGAAGTTGGCTAGGGTTTGGGGAAAACGACTCTAAATAGTGGAGGCTAGGGTAAGGGAGGGTTATGAGCTCTTAAAGTTGTTTAAATAGCATCCATACCCGAAATATTAGGGTTTCTGGATGATAGACGTACGTTGGGCGTATGTCCAGGGACTCCCGCGTTCATTTACTCCATTACGTTGGGCGTACCCAGCCAAACATGTGCATGCATGCTTAGCATGCATGGGACCCCTTTGTCAAACTTCCCCCCCTTAGGGAGCATTGATGCTAATATCTTTAATTTACAATATCTCCTCTATCCTAATTCCATTCCCGACGAACTTTATATCCACGTAAAGGTGGCGAGAACCCCCACGCTTCTAGCAACACACCCAGGTTCGAAACCTTCTCGAATGAAACCCATTGCCCATAAAATACCAAAATGCCCTTACTCTTGATCTCGGAAATTCATAATTAAATACTTTTAGAACGGGGCGTTACAATTCTCCCCCACTTAAATTAGGCTTCGTCCTCGAAGCCTGCGGCAACACGAACTTCCAGATGATACCCCCACAATGCATCCACTGATCTCAAACCGGCCCAGTTCCTTCAATCACTGCTATCGAATCCCTAAAATCCATCTCTTCCCTTGCAGGGTCCTGATCAACTGCTTCAACCCGGCCATCGGCTTCTTTTCTCTGATGACAACACTCATCAACTAAGTGCCACCTGAAGACACTACCTTACTTCCGTCCTACGCATTTATTCGCAACCTGCGAAAACTGGATACCACAACACCCACTGAGCTCCGCCAAGACGCTAATTCATCTTCCTTCGCCAAGATTGGCGATAACCCTGACAACTAGCAACCTGGAACGAATCCTTATGATGGAATACCCCAGGTTGGAATACCTCCACATACATAACTCAAACCCAAAACCATACTCGGAACCAAGGACCTTGTCTTTGCGTTCCCCCTCGAACTCTCCGGTTCGCCACACTTGAGTATAACCCACTCACACTTCCCTATCGCGATCTCTAGGTCCTTGACCTCCGACTGTAATATCCTTATGCAGTCCTCAGCACCGGTCCAGACTGCTCCCGAGTCTGTTATCCTGCTGAATCACCTTCCTCTGTCCCATTCCCCGATCTGGAACCACTATCCTCCTCCTCTTCCAAGGAGACCGAAAACATGCCTACGCATCATCCAACATTGCCACAACCTCAACGGGCATCCAACCTGTATATGCTTCCATATATCTGGTACAATCCTAGTGCTTACTACCAATAGCTGAAGCACTTTCGATCATCCATTTACTCCACTGCCTCCCTTTCAGAGGACCCACACTCCTTCCAGAGTTACATACCTTTCCTTTCCAGGAAGTCTACTCCACAACCATAACCGCACTTATAAGTGCCACTGAGCTAAACTCCACTCTACCGATCCACTAACACATACAGAGTCTTTAGCATGACTGGACCCCCCTTCCAGGCCTTCAGCCTATCTGGACCACTCTCAGAACCTTTAGCATGTCTAGACCACCCTCCTGGGCCTTCAGCCTGTCTGGACCGTTCCCTGAACCTCTGGCCGACTCCATCATCATGATCAATACTTGGGGCCAGACCATATCGATTACTATTGCATGGTGACTTATTCACTCATTCTCCTTCTATCGATCCATGAACACATACAGAGTCTTCAGCATGACTGGACCGCCGTCCTAGGACTTCAGCCTATCTGGACCACTCTCAGAACCTTCAGCATGTCTGGACCGCCCTCCTGGGCCTTCAGCCTATCTGGACCGTTCCCCCGAACCTTCGGCCTGACTGGTACGCCTCCCGGCCTTTAGTCTATCCGGACCGCTCAAATGCCGTTGCACATCACCCTGAACCATTCCTTCCGGGAATCCTTCCCATGCAGTCTGTTCGAGCCCTCTAGGGGTTCCGAACTCCACATCCGTTCTATGAATCTTTTACCCCGGCCTGATCCCAGGCCTCTCAACAATCACTTTCTCTGAAAACCATGGTCTGTTCCCTGCCCCACGTGTCTATCTCCACATTCTCGGCTAACACAACGCTGAAATCCAACAGCTAACCATCCCTGGATGCATGTTGTTCCACCGAAGAATTTTCCAATTCTCCCCCACTTAGTGCATCCACTACTAACCACCGTTCCCAAAACCGGCATGGCTCAATCGCCCTTACTCCATATATTCCCTCTTATCCATGAACTGACTCCCTCGGGAGTGAGTAACCTTCACCGTATAACCCTTCCGCCATCGCACACCTGAACTCCAAGGAAGTTCGAATCTCAACTAAACACTCCTCGCAACGCAGTCGCTATTCCAAGCAACGAGATCATATACCTTATCTTTCGACCAAGAATCCTCCTGAACACTAACTACCACTCCTAACTACTAAGATCCTCAATCATACTATGAAACATGCGGAACAAGGCAAACAGATTTACCATACTACACAATCAACAAGATAACAAGATATCACAATGGAAACATACCCGCAGTTGCATCTGGCTCTGCCCTGACCTCCTCTGTTGTAAGCTGAAATGCGCGTCCCTGAGCCCTCGGAGGCTCCGTTCCACCCTGACCCCTGCCAGTAATCCTCAAAGTGGCCGGTGCTGGAGCCTGCACCGATCCTGCAGCAAACTGTGGGCAGTTGGCCCTCAAGTGTCCAACCTGATGGCAATGATAACAAATCCTCATATCCTGCACCAGGGCTGACTGACGGCAATCCCTCGCATAATGCCCCTCTCTTCCGCACTTGCGACACGCACCACCGGACCTACAAACTCCGGTATGACCCTTCCCACACTTTTCGCAAGTGTGGCTGCTCTGACTCCCAATCCTGGAGTCAACGGTTTTAAACCGTTTCGGCGCCAGCTGCGACTGCACTGGGACTGCCTCTGCTCTCGCAACTGCAACTCAATCTCCAACTCACGCCGCCTGGCGGCCTCCTGCAACTCTAACAAGGTATCATACCTCTGTGTGGACACAAACTGCTGAATATCCCTCTTGAGCATACTCAGATATCGGGACATCTGAGCCTGCTCCGAAGCAAACTCCGGGCAAAACATCGCCCTCTCAGTAAACATCCTGGTGATCTCCGTCACCGACTCTGAATCCTGCTTCAGCTCTAGGAACTCCTGAGCCAATCTCTCTCTCTCAACCCGCGGAACATAATGAGTGCTGAACATCTCCCGGAACTGATCCCACGTAACCGCAGCCCGCTGCGCGTCATAATAAGATCCCGTAGTCAATCTCCACCAATCCTTCGCTCCGAGCCTCAACAGGTTCAGAGCACACCTTACCCTCTGATCAGCAGGGCATGATCACGTGAAAAAACATCCCTCCACGCCTGACAACCACCTCATAGACCCGATCAGATCCTGAACTCCATCGAAAGTAGGAGGCTTCGTATTATCGAAGTCCCGATACTGAAAACCTCGACCGGTTCCTCCCCCTGCCACTGCTACAGCCGTTGTAGCTGCTGCGGCAGCCGCCTCCGCAAGAGCTGCATAGCGCTCATCAAAGTACTCGACCATGGCGCTCTTGATCGACCCAAACATCTCCGACAACTCGACCTGGAACATAGCAGCAACCTCATTATGCAGGATCTCACGAATCCTGGCATCCAACTCGTCCGTGCTCATCTGACCAATGACCTCGGGTGGTACTGACCCATCCTAACCACCCTCTCCCGATCCTGATCCCGAACCGAATCCTGCCCCGAAACGTCTCGTAATCGCCATACTGCAATACACCAACAAGACCCTTAGACACATCACATGTCCACCCGGGTAACTATCTCATAACGATACCCTAGAGAGTTGTGACTTCCTTCATACGCGTATGGGTCCTGTGCTTTCAGTAGTACGGGCCCATACTACCTTCCACACCTACCCATATTTGTCTCAAGTATCACCACAACACTCTAACCATATATACACACACCCGCTCAATCCTCACTCCTAGAGGAAAAGCTGCATATCTCAGATAAGGAAAACCCTAGGCTAATAGGCATCACATAATCAGGCAATTCTATCATGCAATTCCTGAAGATCCCTAGCCTAGTACTAGCATGTTGTTCTAACATATCACATAATCAAATAACTTGTATGGTATTTTGGGGTCTACTTACTGGCTCTGGCTGATCGTACCCTCTACATCCTCCTTTACTTATTTCGAAAACCTTTTTGAAAACCATTTTGAAAATCCCTCCTTGATTTGAGACTGGATTCACACGAATGTTCCTCTAATTCACTCAAACCAAGGCTATGATACCAACTTGTAACACCTATAAAATTTGAGCCAAATTAAAACATTTTAAATCATTCAAAAACCATTACGTTCATACAACTCGTTTTCAAAATAGTTTAAACATCAGAGTATCCCCCAGAACCATATCATATAAATCATAAAACATGAGGAGCGGTACGATCACGCCTTCGCCTTGCCACGATCTCCTGAAGTACCTGAAACAATACACTGAAACTGTAAGCCCGAAAGCTTAGTGAGTTACCCCCAAAATACCAACCACACATATCATACTCATAACATATCATAAATAGAACAGCCATGCACATCGGGTCTACTGTGTAACTGGTCCGCCCGCACCGGGCCTTCAGTCCACTTGGTCCACCCTCCGAGTCTAGCCATGTACGTCGAGTCTACAGTGCGATTGGTCCGCCCGCACCGGGTCTTCAATCCACCTGGTCCACTCTCTGAGTCTACAGTATGACTGGTCCACCCGCACCGGGCCTTCAGTCGGCCTGGTCCAGTCTCCGAGCCTCGGCACATCTGGTCCACCCTCTTGGGGCCTTCAGCCTATCCGGACCGCTCGCTGGGCCTTAGGAACATCCGGTCCGCCCTGGGTATGTTGGCCTACAGCACAAAGCAGGACCCGCCTCAACCCAACCCCCGTGAAACAACCATCTGCACATACAACAATTAATCACATAACAATCCTCAACCAGACAAACAGTCTAACAGATCACATAGCGTATCAACATCCTAACCAGGATTCCGAACTAACCGGTCACTAGCATAACATTACCCTATATCCCGGGTACCGACCTTAACCAGGTCACTAACATAACACCATCCTAAATACCAGGATGCAGATCTAGCAAAACAATAACATAACAACAATACCCGGATTTCCATCCGATAAAGGGCCGACCTTGGTGCCGTAGATCATGTCGATATAGTGAGGATAACTCACCTTGCAACTGCCGAAATCCTACAAATCTCTGACTGCTGACACACCGGGACTCCCAACTATCACATGATAATCACCAAGTTAGAATCCAACATGACTTTCTAGGCCAAGGGCCCACAACACTCATTAAGTCCATCATCCTCTTATTGGGCCAAGACCCAAAACCAAATCCTCATGCAAAGCCCAATATTGGCCCAATTTACTAAATTGGGCCCACCTCACCAAATGGGCCTAGATCCAAGGTCCATAATAATTATTGGGTCCAATTTACTCCATCCATACTATTCAGTCACGGCCCAAGCCCAGCTAGCCCATAAACAGCCCAATTACTCAAGGCCCAAAATTGAAAACCCAACAGAGGGCGTACGCTGGGCGTACTCCTCTGGTACGCGGGGCGTACACACGTTTGCACCAAAAATCCTTCCATGTGCTTAATGGCTTAAGCACTTAAGCCCATATGCCAGATCTAGTGACAAAAAGGGCCTAGGACTCATAAAGTCTCAATCTTTATCCTTTTGGACGTCCATAAAGCTCTTAACTCAAGGTCTTAACCCTTTAAGACCTTCCTACTTCTTACATGGGACAACCAAAGCCATTGGGACCTCATTTTTCTTACTCAAGACCTCTCCAATGGTCTGAAAGGACAGCTCATCTTAACCAAAACACGTCATGCATCATAATGGGGGTTTTTGGGACAAGAATGGTGTCAAAACTTCACCACACTTAGATCTACACAAAATAGATGTCAAGCAAGAAGCTTTACACCTTTAGGAGCTCTTGAACCACCAGAAAACTTCAGATCTACACGCTGGTCTTCTTCCTCTACTCACTAGATGCAACACCTTCTTCTCAAAACACTCCAAATTCACTTCCAAAGTTCACACACTCAAGAAGTTGGCTAGGGTTTGGGGAAAACGGCTCTAAACAGTGGAGGCTAGGGTAAGGGAGGGTTATGAGCTCTTAAAGTTGTTTAAATAGCCTCCATACCCGAAATATTAGGGTTTTTGGATGATAGACGTACGTTGGGCGTACATCTAGTACGTTGGGCGTACGTCGAGGGACTCTCGTGTTCATTTACTCCATTACACTGGGCGTACATCCAACTTACGTTGGGTGTACCCAGCCAAACACGTGCATGCATGTTTAGCATGCACGGGACCCCTTTTCCAAACTTCCCCCTCTTAGGGACCATTGATGCCAATATCTTTAATTTACAATATCTCCTCTATCCTAAGTCCATTCCCGACGAACTTTATATCCACGTAAAGGTGGCGAGAAGCCCCACGCTTCTAGCAACACACCCCAGTTGGAAACCTTCTTGAATGAAACCCATTGCCCATAAAAGACCAAAACGCCCTTACTCTTGATCTCGGAAATTCATAAATAAATACTTTTAGAATGGGGCGTTACATAACTACTGGTATACGTGTCGCGTCCTTGTTTGGTCGCCGCTTCATTTTGACTATGTGACTGCTCGACGTGCATGGCGGTTTCGTCAGTCGTGTGAGGGATTTTCGAAAATCCCTCTCTTTCCCATCTATAACTTGCAAAAAAGGTTTCCCTGATCTTTTACCTTCTTCTTTCGTTTCTTCTTCCTTCTCTTCTGTTCCAGTATCTCATTTATGTCTTCCTCAATGGGTTTGCTCCCTAGTTCTTCCGAGTTTTCCACTCTTCAGGACGCTTACGGCCTTACTCCGCCCGACGGAGTAGAGTTCCCGACAGGTGGGGCTGTGATTACTACGCCGCTGCCGCCTGGAAAAGTGGCCGTTTATTTGAAGACTTTTGAATACCGACCTTTGTCTCCCTTTAACCGACTTTCAAGAAGAACTGCTCCGTCGCAACAACTGCAGCGTTCAGATGTTGACCCCTAGTGTTGTTCACAAGATGGTAGCCTTTGAGATGATAAGTCGGGCCAATGGCATTGTTCCCGATTTCTTTTTCGTCAAGTTCTTTTTCCGGTTTGCAGATACCAACGACAAATATACTTTTTATGCTCGCCGTGGAGTTCACAACCTTGTTCTTGACAGCAAGCCGCCCAAGAACTAGCAGGATAGGAGGTTGTGGGTTAACGGGGATCTGCTTGGCTGGGTGTACCACCGAGCAAATTCTTTGTCCGATGTTATTCCTAAATTGCTTCCCCATAACCAGTCGACCGCCGATCTCTTGCCCACTCTTCAAGTTGACATTGATGTGTTATCGGAGGTGTTGCAGCGCAGGCCATGACTTATCTGGCCGCTGGCTCTCGGCGTCTATAGCGGTATGACAATTTGGAACGTGTACATTCTGCTTTGGTGGTGAGCGAGGCGAGTTTGAAGGGGAAGGTGGCGGAGCTTAAAGTTTATGGTCATTTATTAGACCAGAAAAACAAGTCGTTGGTGTCAGAGAAATTGGTGTTGGAAGATGTTCGGAGCTCGTTGGAGGCTCGAGTGGAGTCACTGATGCAAACGACTGAGGTTCTGATGCTCCAAAACGAGAGCCTGGAACGTGACCTTGCTGACCGTGATCGCGAGTTGGAGGCATCGAAAACAGATCGTGAGTGGCTACTTTAGGTCGGGCTTGTGCGTGTGATTGATAAGCCCATAGAACACCCTGAATTTGTTGGGGGTATCAGCTGTATTCGTCATGCTGCGTTTGTTGCAGGTGAGGAATCGATTCGAGCAGGTTTGAAGGTACAGGTTGATGTTGGGACATATGATCCATCTGCCAGTGATTCTCGCTCAAGCCATTCCTCAGCTCTAGATGATACCCTGCTGGCTTTTGCGACTATGGATTTTGCAGGTCTACTTGGGTTAGGTCAGCTTGATGTGGATGGGGTGATGGCGCTATGTGTGTTTGACGAGGCTGAGGATGTTGTGGGGGGTACGGCGACGGTTCCTGCTGGAAGGGATGGTGGGGGTGGTCCGGCGGTTGGTGTTGTTGGAGATGGTAATAGTTGTCCCGGTGGTTTTGAGGTTGTTTAGAGCTACCCCTCGGGGTGTGAAAAATTTGATGAAGCTTAGTTCCCCTTGTTTCTGCTTTTCTCTGTTTCCCAATAACTTGTGGCCTTGAAGGCCTTTTGTTGTGTATGTTGACCGTATTTTTCTTATGTATTAATATGCAATAGTTGTGTTTGCTTTTGTTTGTCTTGGTGCTACCTTGCATTGTATTGCTTTTTTATGGATTGGGCATGTTTGTTTGTTCTTGGACATTTTTTGTTAAGATTTTGGGCATGCTAAGCCTCCTTTATAGATTTTTTGTTGCTCGTTACGACTTTATTCTGAAACTTGTCATTTTGTTGCTTTGTGTGTGAGTATGTGCATGTGCATGTGTGGATTCACTAAGTATCCTCTGTGTTTCATTTTTACTTCATCATACATGCCCATGTTGGGTTTTAGTATACTACAATATCCTGTGGTGCACATACAACCCTAAAAGCTTTGGATCTATGTTTTCCCTAATTATACATGCATATGGTTTCCAAAGCTTTAATCCTACAACTAGCATACAAATAACATATGTATAATAAGACAAGTTTTAGACATACCTATTGATGTTGTTGATGTTGCTAGGAAGACTTTGGCCTTTAAGAACTTAGTGCCCCAAGTGTTCCACCTCAAATGGAATCACAACTCACCTAGGACAAAGGTGACTCTTGAGAACGAATTTTTATGCACCAAAAACACCTCCATGAACTCCAAGAACTAGAAGTATATCATTTTTAGGTTATAAAGCTTATATTTATATGTAGGATTCCAAGAGTCATGGGTATAACCCAAATCCATACCCATGGGTTTTATGATCCATGGTTCATGTGGCCCAACTCTTTATGTATGCATACATAAACTTAGTCCAATATGGATCATAAGCCCAACTCATATAAATATAACCAATTGCCATAATTAGTCCCCATAGATTTAATTAGTCTCTTTTGATCACTAAATTAATTCCAAACTAATTCTTGATCAATACTAATTAAATCATATGATTTCATATTAATATATTAGAACTTATAATATATTAATAAATCATATATAACCTCTTCTCAAAATTCCATCCTAACAAATTGTCCTAACGTTATGCAACCCAAATGGACCATGCTACTCTCGAGTCGAGTACATACCAATAATAGTTATGGGCTTAGACATTCAATCCAACAGTCTCCCACTTGGATAAGTCTAAAATTATTATTGCAAATATGACTCCAAAATCCCGACTAGCAATCGTAGCTCTTAAAAGCCGCTGTCAAACTCTGACCTAGTCAATGACGTTTCCATTAGATAAGGGATCATATATTCCTCCATTCTAGATATCATATGGACTGAGACATGGATTATAATCATTCTCTCTGTCCATCTGTTGTTTCCCGATTTCTGATTTATGACGACCGACTAATTGAACAAATCAAATCAGTCCAGGCCCAGAGTCCATGAATGTTGTATCAAAACATGCAAGGAAGTTTCCTATATTACCACTTTTTGAGTTCTTTCACGCGCTTATGCAGAAATGGTTTTACCAACGTCAGGTGGCTACAGGTATGACTAAAATTTTGTCAAATTATATGATAAATGTCATATATAATGATATATCATTGTTTTAACAGAAAAAAGTACAACAATACTTACAAAGTGGGCCGAAGCTATGGTTAAAAAAAATAAAGACGGGATAACAGGATGGTCGGTATCTGGTGTTGACAATGCAACATATCAAGCCCATGACTTCAAAAGTGGTGGCATAGTTGATATGAGGCAAAAGACTTGTTGTTGCAATTATTGGCAACTAACTGGTTTCCCTTGTGGTCATGTGATAATGGTTTTAACGCACTTGAAAAATGAAACTGTGGGCATATGGCTATAGATGCTTATAAAATTGAAACGTATCGAAGAACGTACAAGGAAGCGGTCTACCCCCTACCAGAACATGGTGATTGGGAGGTTCCTAATGACCTTATGGTTGTTAACCCTCCAGTAATGGAAATACGCCAAGCGTGTAGACCGAAAAACACCAACCATATCCCCTCACATGGTGAGGAACCAAAAATAAGAAGATGTAGTAGATGCCATAGTACAACACATAATACAAGGACGTGTAAGGAAATTGTCCTAAAGAAGCAAAATAAAAGTAGAAAACATAGTGGGGCTTCAGGAAGTAGGACAAAAGCGACAGAAGACGAAGGGAAAAAAGTGATAGAAAACCAATGGAAGCAGGAGTCAGAAATCCAAGGGACGCACGAGATAGAAAACCTAGGGACTCAAGCAATAGAAAACCAAGGGACACAAGACTCACAAAACCATTGGACGAAATACGAAGACGGAGCATACTTTCTGTGGTTCGATTTCAATGAATGAATTTTATTTTAAAATCTATTTATTATGAAGTTTGTATAAGACAAAAAAATTTAGTATTCCAACAAACTTTTACATTGTTATTTCATGAACTCCGCAACAAAGTAGTGTTAATTTCGCAGTACTGTTTCATCTACTCTGTATCAAATAGTGTTAGTTTCGCAGTAGTAATATTTTATTATATTAAAATTACAATTTCATCAGTAAGGATTTTACTATAAAATGACTTTAAAATGCATATCATTTCATCTACTTTGTACCCTTTCTTCGATTCATTTTGCTAAAAAAATTACACCTCATATTTTCACTCATAATGGGTTCCAGACCATGGAGCGCTGAGGAGAACATACGTCTAACTCGTGCATATATTAATGTGTACGAGAGCATCAGTGTGAATGATCCAAGTTTTTGGACCCGTTTAACCTATACCTTCAACGTTGGCCCTCAAACCCCCGCAGAAAAGTATCGTAACACCGTTGATATCACAGCAAAATGGTATTAAGTAAAACAGAAATTTTGTTATTCAACGATCTTTATAACAAAATTGATGATGCACGGCTAAATGAAGATGAGGAAATGATCTTGGAGGCGGCAAAAGAGGAATACAACTCCATTAGCGACGAGTCGGAATTCGAGTATGAAGCCCCTTAGAATCTTACAAAAGAACTCCCATATTTTTAATTTGAATTGCGTTTGTAGTAGGTTATTTTTATATACTTGGTTTTTATTAGGTTATTTAGATGTATTTGGTTATTATCAGGTTATTTATATGAACTGCTTTGTATAAGGTTATTTTTATGTATTTGGTTTTTGTTATGTTATTTACGAAATAAGTTGAGTTGTTTTCTACTTTATTCCATGGAACAGAAACTACAAACACTACAAATACATGGAAACAGAAAACACAAACATTACTAATAATAAGATAAAGCAGTAGCAAACATTACATAAAAATTACGCAGAAAACATGACCGTCTACATGAAATACTGGTTTTTTTAGCCACATTCCAAACGTCCTCATATTCGAACTCACTTCCATCACGCTCCATCATGTAATTATCTTTAACAACTTGTAAAAGTTCTTCATCGTCTACGTAATAATATGGCCTATTTTTAACATAATTATACCATCGATTGAACCATGTGATTTTTTCCTTTAATTCCATCCACTTACTAACAATATATGCTTTAAGTCGGTGTTGTCCTTCTCCCATCTTATTGTTGAACAAACATGTTATGATGGTCCATTCATCACCTACAAGGAAATGATGGGGAAGCTATTGGTGTTACACCCTCGTAAACGTTCCTCCAACATCGTGTTAGGACCATCACCTCTGTTGTTGTCTATTGACGTGGAGCATCGGACGATGTCACTGCATTTGAAGAAGTTGGTACATTGCAGGACATTTCAGAATAAAGGTGTGAGTTTATTGAAGAATAAATGATTACTTAAATAAGAAAAATGACTGTTAGTTGGCTCTACGGAATGAGAAACAACTTTGAGAACTGACAAATAGCTCTCCGGAATGAGAAACAGCTCTGGGAACTGACAACAAGCTCTGCAGACTGACAAACAACTATGTGGAATGACAAACAGCTCTGCGGATTCCCAAACAGTTATGCGGACTGACAAACAGCTTTATGGATTCCCAAACAGGTATGTGGATTCCTTATCAGTTATGCGGAATAATGAATACGGATTCCGTTTAAATTGGACAACCATTTTCATTTTTAGAAGTTGTCGAAAGTTGTCAAAATGAGTTCATTCAATGAGGTATTAAAAAAAAGTTTCTCCAACCTACCGATTTTCTTTCATAATCTGCAAAGAACCAATCCTAAAACCTTCACGTGCATTAAGAAAGATTCATACAATTGTTTCCAATTTTGTTTTGTGGCATTGGGATGAGTGGTATGTAATCCTTTATACTAATTTTTTTGTTTTTTGAAGTTATTATATGGCTAATATTATTATCTTTATTTGCAGATTCGTATGTTTCTCACGTCTATGATACCAATCATATTCAGTGGTTACGTACCTCTAATTGGGACATACATAACATCCATGTACATTGCAATTGCTTTAGATGGAAATCATGAACCCCTTCTCATAGCATTTGCTTTGGGAACCATAAATTGTGACGAGTCATGGGTACGGTTCATGAGGAGGCTGAAAGAATGTTTAGGTGACAGTACAAAAGTTGGTTTCATAAGCCATATGTCTGAGTCCATAGACTTGGCAGTTCGGAGAGTCTACCCCGATTCATATCATGGCTATTGTTGTAAAAATATAGTTGAGAAAATATGGGCTTCCACCGAAAGCAACACAGTTTTGGAGCAGTTGCTCTGGAAGACATGCAAAGCGTATAATGTGTCTGATTTTTGCGTGTTTGAATAGCTTACAAAATGAGGTGAATGGGAATGATCTTCACTGGTTTGACAATATTACCATTGCAAAATGGGTACATGCTTTTTTTCCTAAGGTACGTTTCAATATGAAATTCATTGACATTCCCGATGTCGTCAATTGGATAAGAACAAACAGGCATGAGTTACCAATAACGACAATCATTCAAATGGTCCATGCCTCGATGAAAGGAGTGTATGTTTAACATGCTGCATTCGGATGTAATAATGAAAGGTTATTATACATTATCATATCATAATTTTTATTTGATGATTCAGTTAATTTCACAGGGGAATTTCATGGTCTTCTGACCCCTTATGCACTTATCGTGCTTCAAAAAAGATTTATCCACTCCGATGGTTGTAGGGTTAGGCATATTCTTGGCGACAGATATGAAGTGAGTAAGTATTCAACCACTGAATTCGTGTAATTAGAACGTAGGATTTGTACTTGCGGGAAATGGCAAAAATACGATATACCTTGTGATCACGCTATAGAATCACTACAAATGCTTGAAATTGAAGAAATCCAGCAAATCGTAAATTTAAAGCTAACTATTGTGGTGTATCGAAATGCTTTTCAAACTGAGGCGGTGAATCCTATTCCAATCCTTATGCATTGGGAAATACCAGTTGAAAGTGTTGTTATCTTACCTCTGCGGACTGACAAACAGCTCTCTGCGGAGTTGAAGGGTGTATAAATTGTCATAGATGATCGTTGAATTTTTGGTAAAGAGTTACAAATTTTTTTGAATTTTAATATGAGTACATCTTCAAATTTCTATATTTTCTCATGCAACGAAGTTGATTTTTACTATTGCGATCCGATAGACCCTTTTCTTGCATCGTCACCAAACATGAGAGGGCCATATATGTCTGATGATAGTTTGCAACAATTGCAATGGGCCGAAGAACAACAAAAAATAGATAAAGAGTCATCTCGGGGTCTCATTGAACGTCGTGACGTCATTGCGTCAGAGTGCAAGGAGGCTGAGGAAAGGATGTAGATTAATAAAAATAAAATCAAAGAGCATGAAGAATGGATAAAAAAGACTAAGAAGACTATCAAAATAACTGAAAAATGGCTTTTGAGAAGGATGCATAAATGATAGATCTTGGGCGGAAAAAGCATCATTTTGAAGATAAACTAAGAATTACGGGCGACTATATACCAATGGAGAAAGATAAGTATCCATTGCAGTTCCCTTAAGTTAATTACTGATGTTGTACGTTTATTATGTGCTTTTGGTTTGTTATATGTATTATCTTCGAGTTTAAGTTATTTTATGAAATTAACTCTACTAATAATGATGAAGTAATATAATCATAAAATAACCGATTAGTCTTAAAACAATAATAAAACTACACAATCCAACTACACAATCAACCTCTAGTTGCCCAAATAATTTCTGTCATCCTATTACGATAATTAAATCATGTAACTCGAGTTGGCTGGTGTGTCTCCACTTCCACCCCCGATGCAAGCATTTCCATGAACATGCACACATATACTCCATAATCTCCTCTACCACCTTCTTCTTGCTGCGGGAGGTTTTCACCTTCAACAAATTCCACCGAAGTAGGTTTCTGTCTATTGGGAAAATGCTTCCAATATGAAATTTTGTCTAGATCACTTCAAATACTATCACCCAAGGTTTTGAAACAACTGTTTTCCCCATAATCTTTAGAGTAACCACACCATTTAGCTGAATCGTATATGGTCACTTTCCATGTAATGAGATTCAACTCGGGCCAAAAAACAATGAATTTACGGGACGTTGACGGGAATTTAAATCTGCATAAAAATGATAAATTATATATATATATATATATATATATATATATATATATATATATATATATATATATATATATATATATATATATATATACGTGTGGGTGTATGTATGTATGTATGTATGTATATAAATTTAAAATTATATATATATAAAAATTTAAAATTATATGATATATAAATAAATATACTAATCCGGTCAATATCCTTCCAATAACATCCGCCAACCTTCCCTGCTACTATTCGACTCAAATGAAGTTTGTTCCCAGCTTCCAAAGTGGTGCCTTGAGGATTATCGTCCACCTAGAAGTCGAGGGATTGATTTCCTTGAGAAACGACACCCATATTACCAAATGTTGCGTGTTATAAGATAAGAAGTTATATTTTGTACAATTAATTATCCAAAATGTTTTGTGCAATGAAATAAGGGATATATCTTACCGTAGAGTCCAACCACCCAAACCCATACTTTAGAGAACGTACAATTCTATGCTTCAACAACACGTGGAATGTTGTTTTCCTGCAAAATAATAACATTAACTTTAACTACATATAAATTTTGAGATTTTTTACTATATATAACTTTATCAGGATTGTATAACTATACCAGTGACACGTCTAATATACGTAAACATTACTCGACAGTTAATTGTGTGTTTTATTCTCCATGCCCTCATTCTTGGAAATTCATTTGCGGTGTGATGTGCATACCTCAAAGCTTCTGGAAATGTCTCCAAAATCCATACCTACTATAACTTTAACATGTTACGATTTGTCGATGATTATAAACACTTAAAAATATGTAATATTAATTGCACGTAAAACTAACCTTAAATGGAAGTTGAAAACCGGTCACCGTATACTTCAACGTCTCCGCGGAACCCACATTGGCTTGATCTCATAAATATCTGTCGTACTCATTATAATTAATATAAATCATCTTGTAGTTATAAATAAATAGAAATTTACTACCTGTTCCAAGTATACAGATTATCGATGAGCTCATACACTACCGACGGAATGCGCATATTTGTAACACGTCTTATGAGACCTTTCAACAAAAACAAGATATTCATAATCATTACTGCATCATCATCACTACAAGTCAAAAATGTTGACCCTTTTGTGTACTCTTCTATATCTTTCAGCCGTAAATCTTCATCTCTCACATTTAGGAACAACCGATTCCGTAATGCAGATTTTGTGTTGTGTTTTGTATTGATTATATCAACATAAGGTCCAAATCTCAAACCGCTAATCAAACAAAATTTGGTTTCACCATATTCCACCACCCTGCCTTGTAACTCGAACCGAAACTTTCCAGCCCTGGGTACCAGCACATTACAAACCTCATGCAACATCATCAAATGACAGAGCATCGGGTCACCATTCGTGGTGGGAATACCAATGAAGATCCCAAACAGTGTCTCTCGAAATAAGTCAAGTCGCATACTATTTAGTTTTGGAATGAACTTCCTTAACACGGTCCCCACCACTTCTTTAAAAGTTAATTCTGCAGGCCATCCACGCATACTATGCTGCAAAAGATAACATATATATGGAAAAATATAAAAAATAAGACTGAGATGCCCTTTTATAACTATTTCGCATTTTATGGAGCATGTAACTCAAAATCGAAAAAAAAAATTAATAATACCGAATACTGCATATAAAAAAATAAAATAAAAAATAATAATAAAATAAAAAATAAAAAATCAAATTTGGAATTTCCCAGAGGTGAACGTCGATCTGCAGAGGGGGCTCTGCGGATCAGTTCATGAGCTACACACCTGTGCGGATCTGTTCTTCGGGGAAAAAACATCTTTAGGGCAAAAATCGGGCAAAAAATTGGGATTTACTAGTCACTAAACTATCATACACTCATACAAACTATCATACACCCTAACAACATATAATTAATTCAAAAACCAGGCAAGTAGGTTTTCACACAATTTCAACAGGATCAAAAATAAACTTACATGTGTTCCATAGCCATCGGATAACACATCCGAGGAGTGTAGCTGTTCCATAATCGGCAATCGACGAACCATTGGAATGATCGCTTCAGCGTATTCGAGTAGCCTCCTTCCTCTTTCCGCAGTTAGGGTATTAGGAATGAGGTTGGTTTTGGCAATTTATCCGATTTTATCCCGTTTCCGATGGTTCCTCAGAGGATTATAGCAATCTGCAGAGGGGTACAATGGATCCGCAGAGCCACCTCTGCAAAACAAATATAGCCACGCAAAATTTTTGTCATTTAGTGGTGTCACGTCATTTCCTTAGTATTGTGCATCATTCTTCTGAGGATTAAAGGGATCCGCAGAGCCCCCTGTGCGGATCGCGTGGTCATTTTCCAAAACTCAAAATTTCATGGTTAATTCCTTAAAACACCCCTAACTTTTGGTTTTTTCATGAATTTTCTCAAATTCATAGATATATATATATATATATATATATATATATATATATATATATATATATATATATATATATATATATATATATATATATATATATATATATATATATATATATATAGAAACAGGATCGGGTGAAAACTCTTTTTAAAGTGAGAACTCGTGAGGACACCTTATAAAAATTGAAAAAAAATCTAAAAAAGAAAATACAAATCATAAAACCGAGCATAATACTACATCGGAGAGAAAAAAAAATTGGATCATTAAAATTGAAGCATGGATCATTTTTATGATCCATGATTCACCTTTTATGATCCATGATTCAATTTTAATGATGCAAAAAAAAATTTCCAATTTTCTTTCTCCCGGATATTGTGCTATGCTCGATTTTATGATTTGCATTTTTTTTAGATTTTTTTTCAATTTTTTTAATGTATCCTCACCAGTCCTCAGACCATCCGGTATGGTGGCCACGAAGTGGGTCATGGTCTAGGTGGCCACGAACCACGACCGTGCACACCACCCTGATGGTTCGCGGTGGGTCATGGTCGTGGCCCTTCATGCTCCGGACAACGATTTTATACGGCCAATCCCATTCGTTCTCTCTCTATCTCTCTCTAATTCCTCAACACGGTCCCCACCACTCTTTTAAAAGTTAATTATGCATGCCATCCATTTATAGTATGGTGCAAAAGATAACATATATATGCAAAAATATAAAAAATAACACTGAAATGCCCTTTCATAACTATTTCTCATTTTAATGGAGTATGTACTCAAAATCGAAAAAAGAAATTAATAATACCGAATATTGCATATGAAATCAAAATCAAAAAAATAATAATAATAAAATAAAAAATAAAAAATAAAAAACAAAAAATTGGAATTTCACAGAGGTGAACGTCGATCCGCAGAGGGGGCATTGCGGATCAGTTCTTGAGCTACACAACTCTGCAGATCTGTTCTTCGGAGAAAAAAACCCTTTCAGGGCAAAAATCGGGCAAAAAATTAGCATTTACTAGTCAATAAGTATCATACACTCATACAAACTATCATACACCCTAACAACGTATAATTAATTCAAAAACCAGGCAATTATGTTTTTATACAATTTCAAAAGGATCAAAAATAAACTTACATGTGTTCCATAGCCATCGGATAACACATCCGAGTGTAGTTGCTCCACAATCCGCGATCGACGAACAATTGGAATGATCGATTCAGCGTATTCGAGTGGCCTCCTTCCTCTTTCCGTACTTACGGTATTAGGAATGAGGTTGGTTTTGACAATTTTTCCAATTTTATCCCGTTTTCGATGGTTCCTCGGAGGATTATAGCGATCCGCAAAGGTGTGCAATGGATCCGCAGAGCCATCATTGCAAAACCATTACAGCCACGCAAATTTTTTGTCATTTAGTGGTGTCACGTCATTCCTTAGTAGTGTGCATCATTCTTCTGAGGATTAAAGGGATCCGCAGAGTCCCTTTTGCAGATCGCGTGGTCATTTTTCAAAACGCAAAATTTCATGGTTAATTCCTTAAAACACCCCTAACTTTTGGTTATTTCATGAATTTTCTTAAATATATATATATATATATATATATATATATATATATATATATAGAAACAGGATCGGGTGAAGACTCTTTTTAAAGTGAGGACTCGTGAGGACACCTTACAAAAATTGAAAAAAAATCTAAAAAAAAATACAAATCATAAAATCAAGAATAATACTACATCGGAGAGAAATAAAATTTGGATCATTAAAATTGAAGAATGGATCATTTTTATGATCCATGATTCAACTTTTATGATCCATGATTCAATTTTAATGATGCAAAAAAAAATTCCAATTTTTTTTCTCCCGGATATAATGCTCTGCTCGATTTAATGATTTATATTTTTTTTCATAGATTTTTTTTCCAGTTTTTTAATGTGTCTTCACGAGTCCTCAGACCATCCGGTATGGTGGCCACGAAGTGGGTCGTGGTCTAGGTGGCCACGAACCACGACCGTGCACACCACCCCGATGGTTCGTGGGGGGTCGTGGTCGTGGCCCTTCGTGCTCCGGACAACGATTTTATACGGCCAATACAATTCGTTCTGTAACGCCCATGTTTCTAGGCTAGACATTAATGATGATGTAATAGTCTAGGTTAACCTTTGTAATCCGTTTTGAAATAATAAAAATTTATTATTTTAGTATTATGTATTTTATGCTTAATTATGATACTTTAATGAATTAAGGATAAAAATAAGCGTTGAAAATAAATGTTAGATAAAGCCGATATCTATAAAGAAAGTTGTAGTGGATGAAATAAGGATTCCGAAGATATAAAGAATACCGAAATCCGAGTTATAACGAATAAGTTATGACCTATCGAAGTTTCGCGACAGAACCGGCACGACGCAGTATGACGTAAAAAGTGAATTTACGATAAAGTACTTTTTAGGCTTAACGATCTAAACGAAAGTCGTAGTGTTCGTTAAACCGAGAGCGTGCATAAAAAGAATGCCCAAATCTGACTTCGAATGATGAAGTTATGAATTTTCTAAGATTTGGCATAGCAGTATGCAGCCCGAAACTCGAATTTAGACCGAGTGATTTTTAGCCGAAACAATCTAAACAAGAATCGAAGATCTCGTCGATATTAGTGTAACGGTAAAAAGAAAGACCAAAATGGACGTCGGATGAAGAAGTTATGAATTTTTAACGGACATTTCCTGTCCCGGCCTGTTAAAAATATAACTTTAAAATTTAGTTCAAAATTATCCGACGGGGTCTAAACAAAAGTTGTAGAGCATAGTCTCACCTAAGCGTGGATATAAAGAACGTCAAAAACGGAGTTCGTATGCGAAAGTTACGAATTTTTGAAGTTTGGAAATTCGGAGTACACCCAGAGTAAAGGAGTACGCCCAGCATACTCGTGTTCATGGTCCGAGATTGGCCATGTCGCCTATTCCTCACGATCGACATGTATCATGCAGGTTCAACACGTCTGATGCCACTCATCAGGGTACGCCCAACGTAATGGTTAATAGAGCAGTACGTCCATCGTACTTGAAGATTACGCCCATCGTAATTCGGGTTTTAGCCACTATAAATAGAAACTGAGGCTTACGGATTTTGTTTAGAAAATCTATTCTTTTTCATCCCTTACTCTCTTTAAAATTTCCCTAACACCCCCCGAAGTCCCGGTAACATCCCTAGCACCCGAAGCAATCTCGAAGCCCCGAAGTCTCCAAGAAAAATAGTTTGTCGAGTCAAAACTCTGCCCGCCTGAAGCTCGGTTTTTAAGAAAATATCCCGGTTTCATCGAAGAATACTGTTTTAAGAGACGAAGTGTTGTCCAATCGTCGTCTTATCAAGTGAGTGTATACTCACTTTCATCTTACACATAGATAAGAAGTATTTTTTATAAAATACGTGCTATGTGTAATTATATTGCTTGTTTATCTGAGATGGGTGTTGAATAAATGTTTTATACAAGTTTTAAATTGTATATGTATTTTTATCTATAAATATGTTGGGTAAAACATGGGTAGATGAAATAGTTGATGTGCATTAAAATGATGAGAGGCCTCGATGTTGTTATTGTTGTTGTTGTTGTTGTTGTTGTTGTTGTCATCTAGCGGAGTATAGATGACGACCACGAACCTTTCTAGACAGTCCAGTAGAACGCTAACAGGTTCGCAACCTGTAGGTGTTGGTGAACTATATGTTCGCTGGTGTACTCCATCCCCCTCATGGTTCCTGATTTGACATAAATTGTTGAGGAATCCCTAAAGCAGTGTTGTCACCTCGATGAAAATCCTTAGACTAGGTCCCTTATGATAGGTGTTTAGGGACGTAAAGTGAGGATAGCAGGAATGGGTAATCAGGGTTATTGTTGGTTGATGAAATTAATAAATTTATTTATGGTTGATGAATTTAATAAATTTATTGTTATTTGTGGGTTGAAAACCCTATATGCTCACCAGGCTCCCAAGCCTAACCCACTTAGCTTTTTATATTACAGGTAGTGGACCCAGAGCATAGTTTGGATGATGACGAGAGATTTTTGGATTATAGGCCAATAGATGTAAATATCTGTTGTAAGGCTTATAATGTACAATTCATGCTTTTGGTCTGTATCGGAACATGACATCCCGAGGTTTTGATATATAATGAAAATACATATTTCTTTAAGAAATGTTTTGATAAATTTTATCATGTTTTGTTTTGGGGACAAATTCCGCAACATCTTTTAAAAAGATTACTCTGATTTTATTTTAAAAGCATAAATTAAATCGGTCTTTTCTGGCCGAGAATTTTGGGGATGTCACACTTGGTATCAGAGCATTAGTTTAAGCGAACTAGGAATTTGTAGGATTTCTAGACTTAAACTTAGAATGCTAAGTGATGATCGTGAGATGAGTGTCTACCATATTTTAGACAGGAGCACTAGTTTATTTTAGGAAAGATGCCTAAAATACTTTTATGTGCTAAGTGTTATATGTTTTCCATATATGTCATTATTTGTTCGGATCGATGGTTTGTTGCCGACCGGATCTGGAAACCTTATGTGTTTAGGATTCTAAGTGTACGATTACGATATTAGAACTAGCATGTAAACGTTTCGGAGTGATAAGGAGAATTTAAAAATCTATCGTGAATAAATATCTAAATTCGCCTTATTTGGTATATAGATAAAAATGGCAAGAACCCGAAGTGGAGCTGGAAATGCAGATAGAAATCAGCAACCTTAACCCCAAGTGATGGAACAGGTGCCAATAGTAGAAGTTGCACCAGAACCCATCACAATGGCTGGAGTACAAGCCATGATTCAGACAATGATGGTTGAACAAAGGGAGGAAATGAAGCAAATATTGTTGAACAACAGGAGTGAACCTTCAATTCCTGTTGAACAACCTGAATTAAATGACAGTCAGTCTGGGGAAGGAAACTACAGTAGATCTGTTGGTCAAACTAAACCGCTTGTGATTAGGAGAAATATCCACGAGCATAGAGTGGAGAGAAATGGATGCAAGTATAAAGACTTTATGACTTGCAAGCCATCAACTTTCACGGGAAAAGAATATCCCGTCGGAGTAATGGATTGGATCTCGAAAATGGAATTGGCTTTCATGACATGTGGTTGTCAAGGCAAGTTACAAACCACATTTGCAGTGCGTCAGTTCAGAGGTAGCGCTGTTCACTGGTGGAACACTTTGGGGAAGACCCTAAGCCCTGATGAGCCACTGGAACTGACTTGGGTAGAGTTCTTGGTGCAATTCAAGTGCAAGTACTGCTCGGCCCAAAATGTGCTTGAACTAGAAAACCAATTTCTGACATTAAAGAAAGGAAGTATGACCATTGATGAATACACCAATAACTTCACAGACAAAATGGATTTTGCTTTGCGTATTGTCCCAGATGAGCTGACGAAAATAGACAGGTACGCAAAGGGACTTCCATGGCAGTATGCAGTGCCAGTGCGTCAGGCACTTACTTTGGAGGCAGCTATTTGGGCTGCCAAGTCTGTTGAAGTTATAATTAAGGGGGAGAGCCGCCAGCAAGGCTGAAGTTGGCGAAAAGAGAAAGTTTGAAGGAACTTCAGGTTCCAATAAAAAGAACAAATTCTCGAAGACTGGTTCGAGGAAATTCGGAAGAGGAGCCGAAGCGAAGTGGTGTGACAAGTGTAAGAAGAAACATGTTAGGATATGTAGCGAGGAAGTCACTTGTTACAAATGTGGAAAGCCTGAGCATTATGCCAATGAATGCACCTTCAATAAGAAAGTCTGCTATGGGTGCAACGAAGAAGGACACATTTTGAAGGATTTTCCGAAGAATAAGGATGCAACAAAGCCCAATCTCCCACCAAAGCCAAAATCCAGAGCTTTTCAGATGACACTGGAAGTTGCAAAGGATGCAGTGGATGTCGCATCAGGTACCTTTCTCGTAAACGAATTTCCTACCCAAATTTTGTTTGATTCTGGAGCCAACTACTCCTTTATTTCGCATGAATTTGGTAGAAAACTAGCTTTGCATGTTGATAGACTAGTTAATGCTTTAATAGTCGAGGTTGCTAGTGGCAAGTTTGTACCTGTTAGCCATCGTATGAAAAACAGCTTCATTGAATTGAATGGGAATAAGTTCCACAAGGAATTATTGCCTATTAAGTTAAATGGTTTCGACATCGTGCTGGGAATGGATTGGCTTAGCGCCAATGATGCCGAAATATTGTGCAGGAAGAAGATAGTAAAAGTAAACTCTGGAATCATTTCCCTAATGAAAGCCAGAAAGTGTTTGGCTAAGGGATGTACATGATATCTAGCATTCGTGGTCGATGCTAAGAAGGAAAAGAAGGAGGTGCAGAATATTCCGGTGGTGTGTGATTATCCGGAAGTCTTTCCCGAAGATCTTCCCGGATTACCCCCTGATCGACAAGTAGAATTCCGTATCGACTTGTTACCAGGAACAACGCCAATATCAAAAGCACCGTATCGAATAGCACCAACAGAGATGAAGGAGCTTATGGTACAACTTCAGGAATTATTGGACAAATGTTTTAGTCAACCTAGTTCATCACCCTGGGGAGATGCGATGTTATTCGTAAAGAAAAAGGACGGGAGCATGAGAATGTGCAGTGATTATAGAGAGCTGAATAAGGCAACAATAAAGAATATGTATTCGTTGCCAAGGATTGATGACCTGTTCGATCAGCTGCAAGGTTCAAGCTATTTTTCAAAGATCGATCTAAGATCAGGATATCATCAGCTATAGGTGAGAGAGCAGGATATAGAGAAAACTGCTTTCAGAACAAGATATGGACACTACGAGTTTTTGGTTATGTCATTTGGACTAACCAATGCTCTAGCAGCATTCATGGATTTGATGAATAGGGTTTGTAAACCCTTCTTTGATAAATCTGTGATAGTGTTCATAGATGACATTTTGATTTACTCGAAAAGCCAAAAGGAGCATGGCAAACACTTGTGAGAAGTGTTAGAAGTCTTAAAGAAGGAGAAACTGTATGCTAAGTTCTCTAAATGTGATTTTTGGATTCAAGAAGTCCAATTTTTAGGTCATGTGGTCAACCGAGAAGGGATAATGGTTGATCCGCCAAAGATTGAAGTTGTGATGAAGTGGGAACAACCGAAAAGTCCCACGGAGATCCGAAGCTTTTTACGATTAGCTGGATATTACCGAAGGTTTATCCAAGGCTTTTCTTCGATCGCTACTCCATTAACAGCTTTGACCCACAAAGGAGCTACTTATACATGGAGTGAGAAGCACAAAGAAGCATTCGAGTTGCTAAAGAAGAAATTATGTGAAGCACCAATTCTTTCTCTACCCGACGGAGTTGAGGATTTTGCTGTCTATAGCGATGCGTCTGGTGTTCGGTTGGGTTGTGTTCTAACCCAAAGAGAAAAGGTGATCACGTATGCATCTCGACAGTTGAAAGAGCATGAGAAGAACTACCCCACTCATGATCTGGAGTTGGCAGCGGTAGTATTTGCTCTAAAGATATGGAGGCATTACCTCTCTGGCACGAAGTGCAAACTTTTCACTGATCATAAGAGTCTCCAATATCTCTTTAATCAGAAAGAATTGAATATGAGGCAAAGACGATGGCTAGAGTTACTCAAAGACTATGACACTGAGATACTTTACCACCCCAGTAAAGCTAATGTTGTCGCTGATGCTCTCAGTCGGAAAGTCAATATTGAAAGAAAAAGGCCATGAGCGTTGAGAATAGAAGTTGTCTTGACAATTGTGTAAAGTATAAAGAAAGCTCAAGAGGAAGCTTTAGAGAAAAATGACCGAAAAGAAGAACGTTTGGGCAAAACGTTAGTGTTCGATACAAACAGTCAAGGATTGAAGGTATTCCAAGATAGGATTTGGGTACCTAAGACGGGAGAAATAAGAGATCTTCTGATGGAAGAAGCTCACAAGACCATGTACTCGATTCATCCCGACAACACAAAAATGTATAGGGATCTGAAACCCTACTACTGGTGGCCGATGATGAAGCTCGATGTTGCAAAGTATGTGGCTGAGTGTGTGACTTGTGCGAGGGTTAAGGCACAACATCAGAAACCGTATGGGAGTTTAGAACCTTTACCTGTGCCCATGGGTAAATGGAAGACATCACTATGGATTTTGTAACTAAATTGCCCAGAACAAAAAGCGGTCACGACATGATTTGAGTGGTCGTTGATCGATTCACAAAAAGTGCACATTTCATAGCAGCCAATGAGAAGTGGTCTATGGAAAAGCTTGCAAAGGTTTACGTGAAAGAGATAGTGAAAGCACATGGTGTTGATGGTTTTTGAGCATTCTAACACTCCTAAGTGTACATGCAACCCTAAATACCTTGGATCTATGTTTTCTCTATTATACATGCAATTATGAACTTTCCAAGGTATTACCCTATCCAGCATACAATACTTGATACTTGGGTAATCAAATAGATAGAATACATACCTTTGTTTGATGTAGCTTGTCTCCATGAAGCTTGAGTGCCTAGTGCCCCAAGTGTGACACCTCAAATGGTTCACACAACACCAAATGCTCATGGAATGACTTGAGAGAAATGGAACACTCCTTGAAATCGTCTAGCCCTCATATTCACACATTAGTGCACGATTTCTTGAGCCATGAGATTCTTTTATATGGTGGCTATTAGGGTTACACCATGTAACTCATAACTTTACCCATTCCTTATGCTCCATGGATTTTAACCTCCATGGAGTATCCATGGGTCACCCCATGGACTTAGTCCAACATAAGGAATCTTGGATCACAAGCCCACATATATAAGAATGAATGATTTACACAATCAACCCATATATTTAATTAGTCTCCTTTTGATCACTTAATTAATTCCAAATTAATTCTGGATCAATACTAATTAAATAACCTTATTAATATATTAGAACTTATAATATATTAACCAACCTTAAGTGTTATTTCTCTCATTATAGTCTATCCAAATGCATGATGCCATGCAACCCAAATGGACCATGCCGGGTCGGGTCAAGTCTTACCAATTATAGTTATGGACTTAGACATTAATCCAACAGTCTCCCACTTGGATAAGTCTAAAACTATTATTGCGTATGACTTCAGGAACCGATCAGCAATCGTAGCTCTCAAAAGCTTCTGTCGAACTCTGACCTTGTCGATGAACTATGACCTTTGTTAATGACTTGTCCATTAGATAAGGGATCATATATTCCTCCATTCTAGATATCATATGGACTGAGACATGGATTATCAATCATTCTCTCTGTCCATTTGTTGTTTCCCGATTTCCGATTCATGATGACTGACTGATTAAACAAATCAAATCAGTCCTGGCTTGGCCAAGCACTCACATGTATCATCTTTAAATCTTCGAGGGGCCCACAGATATCGCTTTTATCCCGAAGGTAAAAGGAATGGATAAACTTCGACTCATATGGCTTGTTCTACTACTTGTTGAATCATACACAAAGGCACGTTTTATAACATCGAGTTACCAATGCGTTTTCGTGCAATCAATGTATAACCAACTCATAGTAACAACTCATATCTCTAGGTTTGAAGAATATAAGATATTATCGTCTCATGATCACTCGTGATAAAATCCATGAAGTGATTCAAATGAGCGTGGGTTGAATCTAATACTCAGAACTTATGAGCACTCATGAGTGTTGTAGCACCACTTTGTCCACCAACTTGGACCTCTACACACCAACCCATGACAGTCTTGATTCATATCTACTTCCAACATATGACCGACTGTGGATGGTTTGAATAACTTAATCATTCAGTTATTCTGGAAGTCAAAACATGCAAAGTGAAACACAAGAATAAATGAATCAAATATGGTATCAAACCCTATGAATATAAATAAACACTTTTATTTATCACCATACTGATTACTCATTATTCATTGTTTCGGTTTTATCAACTTTATACTTGAATTAAAAACATTAGTTCTCCCATGCTCCAAGCATCTACATTATGTTTTTCTTAAACAATAGCTTTGCCATACACCAAGTATGCACTCTATGTTTGTCTATGATCCTTACTTTGTGAAATAAACCAATTGAACATAATTTCAATGATTCTAATTTCACACTCCCAAATCCTTATCGAAAAATGTGAGAATTTCAAATTCCTATCATTTATCGAAATCTGTTTAGATTTTAAACTTATATGCACTGACCCTCCTGTAATGAATATGTACAAAGTCACAAAGACTTGTCAACAGTCATTATAAGGTATTCCAATGGAGATCAACTCCATGGAAACTAAGTCTCATATTCAAAGTACATTGCTTTGGACATGCTTCTTGCATTAAGTTTTCTAATCTTACACATATAACTTCCACCTATGGAGACAACTTCATATTCTCATTTTGACTATCACTTCTGAATAAGAGATGCCTCTTTTCAAAATATGTCAATATGGTCCTTCCAAAATTAGCACTACTTCCAACTGTCCCTGAGCAACCAATCTTTGGTAAACCTCAGATTGTACTCGACAATTGCTTAATCATTTTAGTCATATCCAATTCTAGACCTTTTCCCTTCTTAATGCCTCTGGGCATTTGGAAAAATTTAGAAATGACAAATATTATAGCACATGCAATCGATCCTGTACCCAAAGCAAATGGTACACGATTCATGATGTCTCACATAAAGACATGATTCTAGACCAGTCTTTTGCTACAATATTTTTATTTGCCATGTTTTTAAAATTTGACTATGAAAAGGGATGCCGTAATCATAATCGAATTTTGAGAACGCAATATATAGAATTTCCTTAAGTTGAACCAATCCAACATGAAATTCATATATATATTCTTGACTAAAGATGATTAAGGTCTCAATCTAAGCCTTTAGAACTGAAATGAAGTATATCCTCTCCCTTAATTATAGCAAAACAACTTTTTCAATCCCTGCAGCCTCACGAATTGAAACTTTTGTTTTCTATAATTAACATTGCTAACTTGCAACACTAACAATAATTATCATGCTCCCACTAACATGATGATTATTAGCATAACACTTATGCTCCCACTAGCTTTGACATGTACTCAGAAATCAGCTGGACTTCTAGAAATCAATACTTTATTGACTTCCTTACCAAAGTTCAGATTTCTGATACGAGATGCTTTGATAAAACTTTATCAAAATCATACACCTTTCCTTAGATAGCATGCATGTGTGTCTAAACAATTTCAGAACTATGAAAAGGGATGCCGTAATCATAGTCTCAATTGTTTAGACCTTTTGCCATCTGCTTCAAATCTACTTGGTGGAAGTGTTTCCTCACCATCATTTTCATGAATTGGAGAGAAACCTTATGACCCTTAGATTTTATGGTGTATGTGTTCTTATCCATGTGAATCGTCAAAACCATAGTCACAAGACAAGGATAATGACAAATCCAAACTCATATGGACTGAATTTATGCAATCTTAACTTCTTGCCACCTGGCAGTACAGGGCCTGCCATTGCTTCCAAGTTGTTATGCAACCAATTGAGAACTTTCAGAACTCCTATGCAAAGCCAACTTTAACTGGAATGGGCACAGAATATGTCAACATGATAGGTTATAAACCTCAAGTCGTGTGCTAGTGAAGAACCTCAGGTTTTATTCTTGATTAGTTCTTGAAATTCTTTTTAGGATCTTTAAGACTCCCACTGTCCTCTTGACATATAAGACTATCTTGCCAAATATTCAAGAGATAGTGCGGATTCTTTATCAAGACAAACACTTCACACAATTGGCCTTAGTTGGTCTTTGTTTAATCCAAAACATCACAACTTACCAACTTCAAATGTACAAGAGTAGGACACTTTTACTCTTACATTTGACAAGTGTTATAAACCTTTCTTTAAGATATGCCACTCAACTTATAGTCTTGGAGTATGACTCTAAGACTTGTTTTGAAACGAAGTATGACTCATCTTCTTGATTTAACCATTTCAACAATTCATGACTCCTCTTCTTAGTCATAAGAATGCACTAAGATGTCCTTAGAAGACCAATTGTGATGTGGTTCTTAAATCATTAATATGATCACAAAACATGATACTAAAGTACTCTCCCATCTTTTCAGATTTGAGAAAACTTTTATCTTTCTGCCTAATTTGATTCTTCTTATTCGCTCTGCCATACATTGGAACCTTTTCCAATGTCTCAGAATTACACTTAAGCTTGTAAGTATAGCCATATTTACTGAGCTATAGTAAATTATGACGAATAGTCTTATCGATCTTTTGTGGTGGACATGACCAGTGCACAAGAATGTGTACTCGATCCCTTTAGTCCTTCACTTGACTCACACATCCATGTGAACAAGTAATTAGTCTTGATTTTCCAATGCTTGAAAGTTCTCATTCATCATACTATTCAACTTGCATGATTCCAAGTTTCGGTCCAATTGAAACTTGGGCGATGAGGAACTTTCCTGATTTGGTAAATTTAGACACTACCACAAATGAAAGAATCAAATCCATTTTCCAATATTGCTGTCAGTGGAATCATATAAGCAACAATTTTCCACAAATGCCATTGTAAGGATACTTCAAATAAATAAAATTAAACAATTTTCTTTTATTTTAAAACTTTGCGGAAAAACTTATCCTTACAATCCACATGGAAAATTGTTGTTATCTATTCCTTGCTCAAAATTCTGATGCGATCGAAATCCACCTTCGCGATCAGAATCAACATATACTTCCTTTAAGATTTCTCTCTATTCTTTGATTCTTAAAACATCAACATGTGACCCAGTCACATCATGTAATGAGGATCTCAGAATAGAACTTAACAGAGTTAGATAATGGGCTCTACCTGATGTAGAGTCAAACTTATTGACTTTAACATCCTTAGGTAAATTTGGCAGCTTTGCAATCAACGCCCCTTCCTTTGGCAAAATAAACATATGGACCCTTTGGTAATGGGACTATCTCAGACTTAGCCTTTCTCTTTACCATTTGGTCAATCGGGTTGACTATGGCCAATCCTTTTCCATTGGGAAGAGAATGCTTTTTCTGGATTTCCAGTGTCTCCATTGTCACTGTCCATAAAGTTTTTGGGAAGTTGATCTTCTAATCAAATTTGCTTTACTATCGTTCCAAATCATTGCTGATTCAGCAGCACCAAGCAAATAGATATGATCATTAAGGTTCATGTCATAGTCTGTTTCATAGTAGTCCCAAAGGAACTCACTATGTGACTTAGAAAGTGATTGAACATCCAACTTTCTCAAGACTTTGACACCCAACTCTCCCAGCTTGTCAATATGTGACTTCATCTCTAAGATGTGATCACACATAGACCTTGCTTGCCATTAGGGCTTGAGTGACCTTGAACTTGTGGGTTAGGGAGAATAATTGGAGGAGGTGGAGGAAGTAAAGTTCCAAGAGATTTGGGAAGATCATAGATGTCTGAACTAGACATCTTTTGGGAGATATTCAAGATAGTTGATCTAAAGTCCTTAATATAACACCCAATATGAAATATTAAGGCTAGGATCCAACAACCTATTTATAACTGGAAGAGGGATGCCGTAATCCGAGTTATAAAATAGTTGAAGGTAGGTAAATGACGATTTACCAATTTCCACCATGAAAAACGAAATATAATTAAGTTTTAATTGGATTTGAAACTCCTAGATCTTTTGAGATTCATTGAACTTTTCAATGGCATGTTTCAATCTCGAGTGTGCCCTTCAGGTTTTGTGACTGGGATGTCGAGGATCACAAAACAAGGTGTGAAGTAACCATGCAAATATACTTGGTACCCTTAATATTTACCCCTCAATCGATGTGTCGGTTAACCACACGAGCTCCACCGATACTATGATAAATATTAAGTTACCCTTTGCCTACCTTGTTAAATCCAGGTTAGTGTGCCGGTTAACCACACACGCTCCACTAACGGTTTAACCAAAGTGCAAAGTGTAATTTCATGGATTGGCACCTTATTCACATTTTCCTAAGTAACTAAGATTGAGAATTTATAAGTGTTTAGTTACTTAGTATTTATCATTAATACTTTTAATGAATGGAGAATTATAGTCCTTGTCCTACCCGTTCAGCTAACGACCCTCCACCAGTCAAGGAAGCGGTGGGTGAGAGTGGACACCCATTAAACTGCCATTTTATAGGCAGTAACCTTATACCCCCCTTATAGACCGGCTTCGTGAATGAGGCCTACTAACGGTAAGACTGACTTGCTCTTATACATATATTTATTATTAACTTATAATACTATAAAGTATAAGGGTTGAATTTTAACTTTTAAAATTCTAAGGGCTAACTTGGAATTAAAGTATTCATGGGGAAAACTTTACAAATTCCAAAAATTGAGGGCAAGTTTTGAAAATATTCAAAACTAATTAATTCCATAACTTATGTGTTTAAAGTAGTTTTAATTAAAAAAACTCTTCAAGTTCCATAACTTGAGGACAAGTTATGGAAGACTTTAAACTAATAAAAGAATGTAACTTTTCTTTATTTTTGTAACTTATGGAACTAATTAAGGTTACACATTTTATCATTTAATGAAGTGACTCTTGAACCTCCATAACTTGAGGACAAGTTATGGAGTCATAAAACCATTTAATGAGGACAAGACTCTTCATTTTTGTAACCATTGCCAACTTTTTATGAGTTTTATGAAACTTAAATGTGACTTTTCATATAACTTGAGGACAAGTTACAAAAACACATTTTAGAATCAACTCTTAGATTAAAATGGATTGAAAACACATAATCAATTAACTTTTCTATTAATCTAATAAACTCATATGAACAAAGATAATTCACATCAAAAAAAATTTCAAGTAATTAGCATAACTTTTAAACTAATACAATTCGATTTTTCAGCTAATTTTGCAAGTATAACAAGAAAACAAAACCTGGCTCTGATACCACTGATGGGTTTTGAGCATTCTGACACTCCTAAGTGTACATGCAACCCTAAATACCTTGGATCTATGTTTTCTCTATTATACATGCAATTATGAACTTTCCAAGGTATTACCCTATCCAGCATACAATACTTGATACTTGGGTAATCAAATAGATAGAATACATACCTTTGTTTGATGTAGCTTGTCTCCATGAAGCTTGAGTGCCTAGTGCCCCAAGTGTGACACCTCAAATGGTTCACACAACACCAAATGCACATGGAATGACTTGAGAGAAATGGAACACTCCTTGAAATCGTCTAGCCCTCATATTCACACATTAGTGCACGATTTCTTGAGCCATGAGATTCTTTTATATGGTGGCTATTAGGGTTACACCATGTAACTCATAACTTTACCCATTCCTTATGCTCCATGGATTTTAACCCCCATGGAGTATCCATGGGTCACCCCATAGACTTAGTCCAACATAAGGAATCTTGGATCACAAGCCCACATATATAAGAATGAATGATTTACACAATCAACCCATATATTTAATTAGTCTCCTTTTGATCACTTAATTAATTCCAAATTAATTCTTGATTAATACTAATTAAATAACCTTATTAATATATTAGAACTTATAATATATTAACCAACCTTAAGTGTTATTTCTCTCATTATAGTCTATCCAAATGCATGATGCCATGCAACCCAAATGGACCATGTCGGGTCGGGTCAAGTCTTACCAATTATAGTTATGGACTTAGACATTAATCCAACAGGTGTTTCCTTGACGATTGTGTCAGATCGCGATAGTCGTTTCACGTCGAGGTTTTGGAGAAGTCTACAAGAGGAATTGGGTACGAAATTGTGTCTAAGTACAGCTTACCATCCGCAAACCGATGGTCAGAGGGAGCAAACGATTCAAACATTAGAGGATATGCTACGAGCATGTACCCTGGAATTCCAACGTAACTGGGATGAACATTTACCTTTGGTAGAATTTTCCTACAATTATAGTTTCCACTCAAGCATAAAGATGGCACCTTATCAAGCTTTGTATGGAGAAAAGTGTCGTTCGTTGTTGTGTTGGCTGGAAGCTGGGGAAAAGCAGTTTATGGGACCTGAAATAGTCCATCAGACTGCTGAAAAGTTGAAAGTGATTAGGGAAAGGATGTTAGCAGCTCAAGATCATCAAAAGAGCTATGCTGACAAGAAAAGAAAACCAATAATATTCGAAGTTAGAGATTCGGTTTTACTTAAAATCTCGCATTGAAAGGGACTTATAAGATTTGGTAAAAGGGGAAAGTTAAGTCCAAGATTTATTGGACCGTTTAAAGTTCTTCAGAGAATTGGGAACCAAGCTTACAAGCTAGAACTACCAGAATAACTAGAGGGTATTCATAACACTTTCCATGTATTGTATTTGAGGAAGTTCACGGGATATGTACCCGACATCATTCCAATTTCTGAATTAAGTTTGGATGAAAGTAAGAGGTTAATTGAAGAACCGGAGGCAATTGTTGACCGTAAGACTAAGAAGTTGCGACGCAAGATGGTCGAATTAGTGCTTGTGCGTTGGAAACATACGAATGGGCCAAATCTCACCTGGGAAACGTCGAAAATAAATTAAGGATAAAAATAAGCGTCGAAAATAAATGTTAGATAAAGCCGATATCTATGAAGAAAGTTGTAATGGATGAAATAAGGATTCCAGAGATATAAAGAATACCGAAATCCGAGTTATAACGAACAAGTTATGACATATCGAAGTTTCGCGACTGAACCGGCACGACGCTGTATAACGTAAAAAGTGAATTTACGATAAAGTGCTTTTTAGCCTTAGCGATATAAACGAAATTTGTAGTGTTCGTTAAACCGAAAGCGTGCAACCCGAAACTCGAATTTTAGATCGAGTTATTTTTAGCCGAAACAATCTAAACGAGAATCGAAGACCTCGTCGATAGTAGTGTAACGGTAAAAAGACAGACAAAAACGGACGTCGGATGAAGAAGTTATGAATTTTTAACGGACATTTCCTGTCCCGGCCTGTTAAAAATATAACTTTAAAATTGAAGTCAAAATTATCCAACGTAGTCTAGAGGAAAGTTGTAGAGCATAGTCTCACCTACGTGTGGATATAAAGAACGTCAAAAACGGAGTTCGTATGCGAAATTTACGAATTTTTGAAGTTTGGAAATTCAGAGTACGCCCAGCGAACTCGTGTTCACGGTCCGAGATTGGCCACGTCGCCTATTCCTCGCGATCGACACGTATCACGAAGGTTCGACACGTCTGATGCCACGCATCAGGGTACGCCCAACGTAATGGCTAATAGAGCAGTACGCCCAGCGTACTTGAAGATCAAGCCCAGCGTAATTCGGGTTTCAGCCACTATAAATAGAAACCGAGGGCTTCCGGATTTTGTTTAGAAAATCTACTCTTTTTCACCCCCTACTCTCTCTAAAATTTCCCAAACACCCCCCGAAGTCCCGGTAACACCCCTAGCACCCGAAGCAATCCCGAAGCCTCAAAGTCTCCAAGAAAAAGAGTTTGTCGAGTCAAAACTTTGCCCGTGTGAAGCTAGGTTTTTGAGAAAATATCCCGGTTTCATCGAAGAATATTGTTTTAAGAGACGAAGTGTTGTCCAATCGTCGTCTTATCAAGTGAGTGTGTACTCACTTTCATCTTACACATAGATATGAAGTATTTTCTATAAAATACGTGCTATGTGTAATTATATTGCTTGTTTATTTGAGATGGGTGTTGAATAAATGTTTTATACAAGTTTTAAATTGTATATGTATTTTTATCTACAAATATGTTGGGTAAAACATGGGTAGATGAAATAGATTATGTGTGTTAAAATGATGAGAGGCCTCGATGTTGTTGTTGTTGTTGTTGTTGTTGTAGTAGTCATCTAACAGAGTATAGATGATGACCACGGACCTTTCTAGACAGTCCAGTGGAACGCTAGCAGGTTCGCAACCTGTAGGTGTTAGTGAACTAGATGTTCGCTGGTGTACTCCATCCCCCTCATGGTTGCCTTATTTGACATAAATTGCTGAGGAATCCCTAAACTAGTGTTGTCACCTCGATGAAAATCCTTAGACTAGGTCCCTTATGATAGGTGTTTAGGGACGTAACGTGAGGATAACTGGAATGGGTAATCAAGGTTATTGTTGGTTGATGAAATTAATAAATTTATTTATGGTTGATGAATTTAATAAATTTATTATTATTTGTGGGTTGAAAACCTTATATGCTCACCAGACTCCCAAGCCTGACCCACTCAGCTTTTTATATTACAGGTAGTGGACCCAGAGCATAGTTTGGATGATAACGAGGGATTTTTGGATTATAGGCCAATAGATGTAAATATCTATTGTAAGGCTTATAATGCACTGTTTGTGCTTTTGGTCTGTATCGGAACATGACATCCCGAGGTTTTGATATATAATGAAAATACATATTTCTTTAAGAAATGTTTTGATAAATTTTATCATGTTTTGTTTTGGGGATGTCACACGTTCTCTCTCTATCTCTCTCTAATTCCTCAACACGGTCCCCACCACTCCTTTAAAAGTTAATTCTGCAGGCAATCCATGCATAGTATGGTGCAAAAGATAACATATATATATGGAAAAATATAAAAAATAAGACTGAAATGCCCTTTTATAACTATTTCGCATTTTAATGGAGTATGTAACTCAAAATCGAAAAAAACTTAATAATACCGAATACTGCATATAAAATGAAAATAAATAATAATAATAATAATAAAATAAAAAATTGGAATTCCGTAGAGGTGAACGTCGATCCGCAGAGGGGGCATTGCAGATCAATTCTTCAGCTACACACCTCTGCAGATCTGTTCTTCGGAGAAAAAAACCCTTTTAGGGCAAAAATCCGACAAAAAATTAGGATTTACTAGTCAGCATATTCGAGTCGCCTCCTTCCTCTTTCCGAACATACGGTATTAGGAATGAGGATGGTTTTGACAATTTTTCCGATTTTATCCTGTTTTCAATGGTTCCTCGGATGGTTATGGCGATCCGCAGAAGTGTACAATGGACCCGCAGAGCCACCTCAGCAAAACCATTACATCCATGCAAACTTTTTGTCATTTAGTGGTGTCACGTCATTTCCTCAGTACAGTGCATCATCCTTCTAAGGATTAAAGGGATCCGCAGAGCCCCCTTTGCGGATCGCGTGGTCATTTTATGAATTTTCTCAAATTTATATATATATATATATATATATATATATATATATATATATATATATATATATATATAGAAACAGGATCGGGAGAAGAGTCTTTTTAAAGTGAGGACTCGTGAGGACACCTTACAAAAATTGAAAAAAAATCTAAAAAAATACAAATCATAAAATCGACCATAATACTACATCAGAGAGAAAAAAATTTGGATCATTAAAATTGAAGCATGGATCATTTTTATGATCCATGATTCAACTTTTATGATCCATGATTCAATTTCAATGATGCAAAAAAAAAATTTCCAATTTTTTTTTCTCCCGGATATAGTGCTCTGCTCGATTTTATGATTTGTATTTTTTTTAGATCTTTTTTAAATTTTTTTAATGTGTCCTCACGAATCCTTAGACCATCTGGTATAGTGGCCACGAAATGGGTCGTGGTCTAGGTGGCCACGAACCACAAACGTGCACACCGCCCCGATGGTTCGTGTTGGGTCGTGGTTGTGGCCCTTCGTGCTCCGGACAACGATTTTATACGGCCAATACAATTCTTTCTCTCTCTATCTCTCTGTAATTCCTCAACACGGTCCCCACCACTCCTTTAAAAGTTAATTATGTAGGCCATCCATGAATAGTATGGTGCAAAAGATAACATATATATATATATATATGGAAAAATATAAAAGATAAGACTGAAATGCCATTTTATAACTATTTCGCATTTTAAAGAAGTATGTAACTCAAAATCGAAAAAAAAAATTAATAATACGGAATACTGCAGATAAAATCAAAATCAAAATAATAATAATAATAAAATAAAAAATAAAAAATAAAAAATTGGAATTTCGCAAAGGTGAACGTCGATCCGCAGAGGGGGCACTGCGGATCAGTTCTTGAGCTACACAAGTCTGCAGATCTGTTCTTCGGAGAAAAAACCCTTTCAGGGAAAAAATCGGGCAAAAAATTAGGATTTACTAGTCAATAACTATCACACACTCATACAAACTATCATACACCCTAACAGCATATAATTAATTGAAAAACCAGGCAATTACGTTTTCATACAATTTCAAAAGGATGAAAAATAAACTTACATGTGTTCCATAGCCATCCGATAACACATCTGAGTGTAGTTGCTCCACAATCCGCGATTGACGAACCATTGGAATGATCGATTCAGCGTATTCGAGTCGCCTCCTTCCTCTTTCCGTACTTACTGTATTAGGAATGAGGTTGGTATTGACAATTTTTCCGATTTTATCCCATTTTCGATGGTTCCTCGGAGGATTATAGCGATCTGCAGAGGTGTGCAATGGATCTGCAGAGCCACCTCTGCAAAACCATTACAGCCACGCAAATTTGTTGTCATTTAGTGGTGTCACGTCATTTCCTCAGTAGTGTGCATCATTCTTCTGAGGATTAAAAGGGATCCGCAGAGCCCTTTTTGCGGATCGCGTGGTCATTTTCCAAAACTCAAAATTTCATGATTAATTCCTTAAAACACCCCTAACTTTTGGTTATTTCGTGAATTCTTTCAAATTTATATATATATATATATATATATATATATATATATATATATATATATATATATAGAAACCGGATCAGGTGAAAACTCTTTTTAAAATGAGGACTCGTGAGGACACCTTACAAAAATTGAAAAAAAATCTAAAAAAAATACAAATCATAAAATCGAGCATAATACTACATCGGAGAGAAAAAAAATTTGGATCATTAAAATTGAAGACTGAATCATTTTTATGATCCATGATTCAATTTTAATTAGGGGTGACAATTGTTGACACGACACGACAAAAATACACGACACGAAACGATATTGGGATGAAACTGAAATTCGAATTCGTGGTCATGTTCGTGTCGTGTTCGTGTTTAAAAGTCGACACAAAATTGACACGATTAAGCATTTATTTGTCGTGCTTTTCGTGTTTGTCGTGTTTTGTATGATTAAATATTAATTAAATAAACTGTTTTTTATTATGTAATCTTTGTCGTGTCGTGTCGTGTTTGTCGTTTTTAATCGGTTCGTTTTCGTGTTAGTTAAAAAAAACACGACATCGTGTCGTATCGTGTTCGTCTTACATAAAACTTTGTCGTGTCGTGTTGTGTCACACAAAAACATGACACGATGGCCCGATTTGCCACTTAATGATGCAAAAAAAAAATTCCAATTTTTTTTCTCCCGGATATAGTGCTCTGCTCGATTTTATAATTTGTATTTTTTTTTTAGATTTTTTTTCAATTTTTTAATGTGTCCTCACGAGTCCTTAGACCATCCGGTATGGTGGCGACGAAGTGGGTCGTGGTCTAGTTGGCCACGAACCACGACCGTGCACACCACCCCGATGGTTCATGGTGGGTCTAGGTTGTGGCCCTTCGTGCTCCGAACAACGATTTTATACGGCCAATACAAATTGTTCTCTCTATCTCTCTCTAATTCATCAACACGGTCCCCACCACTCCTTTAAAAGTTAATTGTGCAGGCCATCCATGCATAGTATGGTGCAAAAGATAACATATTTATGGAAAAATATAAACAATAAGACTGAAATGCCCTTTTATAACTATTTCGCATTTTAATGGAGTATGTAACTCAAAATCGAAAAAAAAATAATAATACCGAATACTGCATATAAATTCAAAATCAAAAAAATAATAATAAGGAAATAAAAAATAAAAAATAAAAAATTGGAATTTCGCAGAGGTGAACGTTGATCCGCAGAGGGTGCACATCGGAGCTACACACCTCTACAAATCTGTTCTTCGGAGAAAAAACCCTTTCAGGGCAAAAATCGGGCAAAAAATTAGGAGTTACTAGTAAATAACTATCCTACACTCATACAAAAACTATCATACACCCTAACAGTATATAATTAATTCAAAAACCAGGCAATTACGTTTTCATACAATTTTGAAAGGATGAAAAATAAACTTACATGTGTTTCATAGCCATCGGATAACACATCCGAGTGTAGTTGCTCCACAATCCGCGATCGACGAACCATTGTAATGATCGATTCAGCGTATTCGAGTCGCCTCCTTCCTCTTTCCGTACTTACGGTATTAGGAATGAGGTTTGTTTTGGCAATTTTTCCGATTTTATCCCGTTTTCGATGGTTCCTCGGAGGATTATAGCGATCCGCAGAGGTGTACAATGGATCCGTAGAGCCATCTCTGCAAAACCATTACAACCACGCAAAATTTATGTTATTTACTTGTGTAATGTCATTTCCTCAGTAGTGTGCATCACTCTTCTAAGGATTAAAGGGATCCACAGAGCCCTTTTTGCGGATCGCGTGGTCATTTTCCAAAACTCAAAATTTCATGGTTAATATCTTAAAACACTCCTAACTTTTGGTTATTTCATGAATTTTCATAGATTATATATATATATATATATATATATATATATATATATATATATATATATATATAGAAACAGGATCGAGTGAAAACTCTTTTAAAAGTGAGGACTCGTGAGGACACCTTACAAAATCGAGCATAATACTACATAGGAGAGAAAAAAAAATTTGGATCATTAAAATTGGAGAATGGATAATTTTTATGATCCATGATTCAATTTTAATGATGCAAAAAAAAATTCCAACTTTTTTCTCCCAGATATAGTGTTCTGCTCGATTTTATGATTTGTATTTTTTTTTTTAGATTTTTTTTCAATTTTTTGAATAAGTCCTCACGAGTCCTCAGACCATTGGGTATGGTGGCCACGAAGTGGGTCGTGGTCTAGGTGGCCACGAACCACGACCGTGCACACCACCTCGATGGTTCATGGTGGGTCGTGATCGTGGCCCTTCGTGCTCCGGACAACGATTTTATACGGCCAATACAATTAGTTCTCTCTCTATCTCTCTCTAATTCCTCAACACGGTCCCCACCACTCCCATAAAAGTTAATTCTGCAGCCCATCCATGCATAGTATGGTGCAAAAGATAACATATATATATGGAAAAATATAAAAAATATGACTGAAATGCCCTTTTATAACTATTTCGCATTTTAATGGAGTATGTAACTCAAAATTGAAAAAAAAAGTTAATAATACCAAATACTGCATATAAAATCAAAATCAAAAAAATAATAATAATAAAATAAAATAAAATAAAAAAATTGGAATTTCGCAAAGGTGAACGCCGATCCGCAGAGGGGGCACTGCGGATAAGTGCGGATAAGTTCTTGAGCTACATACCTCTGCAGATTTGTTCTTCGGAGAAGAAACACTTTCAGGGCAAAAATCGGGCAAAAAAGTAGGATTTACTAGTCAATAACTATCATACACTCATACAAACTATCATATACCCTAACAGCATATAATTAATTCAAAAACCAGGCAATTACGTTTTCATAAAATTTCAAAAGGATGAAAAATAAACTTACATGTTTTCCATAGCCATCGGATAACACATCCAAGTGTAGCTGTTCCACAATCCGCGATCGACGAACCATTGGAATGATCGATTCAACGTATTTGAGTCGCCTCCTTCCTCTTTCCGTACTTACGATATTAGGAATGAGGTTGGTTTTGGCAATTTTTCGAATTTATCCCGTTTTCGATGGTTCCTCAGAGGATTATAGCAATCCGCAGAGGTGTACAATGGATTCGTAGAGCCACCTCTGCAAAACCATTAGAGCCACACAAATTTTTTGTCATTTAGTGGTGTCACGTCTTTCCCTGAGTACTGCATCTTCTGAGGATTAAAGGGATCCGCAGAGCCCCCTTTGCGGATCGCGTGGTCATTTTTCAAAACTCAAAATTTCATGGTTAATTCCTTAAAACGCCCTAACTTTTGGTTATTTCATGAATTTGCTCACATTTCATGGTTATATATATATATATATATATATATATATATATATATATATATATATATATATATATATATATATATAAACATGATCGGGTGAAAACTCTTTTTAAAGTGAGGACACCTTACAAAAATTGAAAAAAAATCTAAAAAAAATACAAATCATAAAATCGAGCATAATACTTCATCGGAGAGAAAAAAAAATTTCATCATTAAAAATTTAGCATGGATCATTTTTATGATCCATGATTCAACTTTTATGATCCATGATTAAATTTCAATGATGCAAAAAAAAATTCCATTTTTTTTCTCCCGGATATAGTGCTCTACTCGATTTTATGATTTGTATTTTTTTTAGATTTTTTTTCAATATTTTTAAGATGTCCTCACGAGTCCTCAGACCATCCGGTTTGGTGGCCACGAAGTGGGTCATGGTCTAGGTGACCACGAACCACAACCGTGCACACCACCCCGATGGTTTGTGGTGGGTCATGGTCGTGGCCCTTTGTGCTCCGGACAACGATTTTAAACGGCAAATGCAATTCGTTCTCTCTCTCTCTCTATCTATGTCTCTCTATCTCTCTCTAATTCCTCAACACGGTCCCCACCATTACTTTAAAAGTTAATTATGCAGGCCATCCACGAATACTATGCTGCAAAAGATAACATATATATGGAAAAATAAAAAAAATAAGACTGAAATGCCCTTTTATAACTATTTCGCATTTTAATGGTGTATGTAACTCAAAATCAAAAAAAAAAAAAATAATACTGAATACTGCATATAAAATCAAAATCAAAAGAATAATAATAATAAAATAAAAAATAAAAAATAAGAAATTGGAATTTCACAGAGGTGAACGTCGATCCGCAGAGGGGGCTCCGGGGATCAGTTCTTGAGCTACACACCTCTGCATTGCATATCTGTTCTTCGGAGAAAAAACACTTTCATGGCAAAAATCGGGAAAAATAAACTTACATGTGTTCCATAGCCATCGGATAACACATCCGAGTGTAGTTGTTCCACAATCCGCGATCGACGAACCATTGGAATGATCGATTCGTATTCGAGTCGCCTCCTTCCTCTTTCCACAGTTAGGGTATTAGGAATGAGGTTGACTTTGGCAATTTTTTCGATTTTATCGCGTTTTCGATGGTTCCTCGGAGGATTATAGTGATAAACAGAGGTGTACACCGGATCCGCAGAGCCACCTCTACAAAACCATTACAACCACGCAAATTTTTTGTCATTTAGTGGTGTCACGTCATTTCCTCAGTACTGTGCATCATTCTTCTGAGGATTAATGGGATCCGCAGAGCCCCCTTTGCGGATCGCGTGGTCATTTTCCAAAACTCAAAATTTCATGGTTAATTACTTAAAACACCCATAACTTTTGGTTATTTCATGAATTTTCTCAAATATATATATATATATATATATATATATATATATATATATATATATATATATATATATATATATATATATATATATATATATATATATATATATATATATAGAAACATGATCGGGTGAAGGCTCTTTTTAAAGTGAGGACTCGTGAGGACACCTTACAAAAATTGAAAAAAATCAAAAAAAAAAAATACAAATCATAGAATCGAGTATAATACTACATCGGAGAGAAAAAAATATTTGGATCATTAAATTTGAAGCATGGATCATTTTTATCATTCATGATTCAACTTTTATGATCCATGATTCAATTTTAATGATAAAAAAAAATTTCCATTTTTTTTTCTCCCGTATATAGTGCTCTGCTCGATTTTACTATTTGTATTTTTTTTAGATTTTTTTTCAAATTTTTTAAGGTGTCGTCACGATTCCTCATCCGGTATGGTGGCCACGAAGTGGGTCGTGGTCTAGGTGGCCACGAACAACGACCGTGCACACCACCTCGATGGTTTGTGGTGGTTCGTGGTCGTTGCCTTTCGTGCTCCGGACAATAATTTTAAACGACCAATACAATTCGTTCTCTCTCTATGTCTCTCTATCTCTCTCTAATTCTCTTAACGTCTCTCTAAAATAATATATATATATATTTTTTAATTTAAAAATAAAAAAATAAGAGGAAGATAGTGGTGGATATCTCATTGGTTTAGTGGTTGAATGTGCTGATGATGTGGCACCTACCACTGTAGTGGATACTGGTGGGTATATATATATATATATATATATATATATATATATATATATATATAGGGGTAAGTTATTTTGTTTCTTATATTTATTGTGTGCTAGAATGCACCAATAGGAATTTAGTAAAATTAAATAATTATTTAATTAAATAAATATAGATATTAAATGATTTCGATAATTATATGTATATTAAATAATATCCATAATTATAATTTCTTTTTATGGAAACTAATTAAATCCGTCATTAATGTCAGCAACAACATTATTTCAGAATGAATTCGCATATAAGTTTTTATATATGAATTCGTATTTTGTTTCAGAACTCACTCACTTAAAATACAATAAAGTTGAATGAAATATGAAGAACGAGAGTGTATTCTACTAGAATAGACTCTCATTCTGCTCGAATACACTCTCATTCTTCTAGATATGAATTCATTTTCAAAGAATATTATTGTTGACATTAATGACGAATTTAATTACTTTCCATAAAAATGAGTTATAAGTATGGATAACATTTAATATATATATAACTAATACTAAATTCCTATTGGTGCATTCTAACACACAATAGATGTGAGAAACATTTGAACCTACCTCTCTCTCTCTCTTTCTATCTCTCTCTCTCTCTCTCTCTCTCTCTCTCTATATATATATATATATATATATATATATATATATATATATATATATATATATATATATATATATATATATATATGGAAAAGTTCAATAGAGAACCATAATTATTGGTTCTTCAAGGAACCAAATCTTTTTTTCAATTTCTAGAGCTTATTCTTTATCGAAAAAAAAATCTAAAAATATCTAAATTCATATATTAACATTGTGAATGTGAAAAATATTTTTCGGATTCACATTGTGAATTTTCAAAGATTCACATTGTGAATTTGACGTAAAAAAAATCGAATTTGATATCATTGGAAAAATGATAAAAAGTTATGAATTTCTGTATTTTTAGTTTTTTTTTTTTTTGATAAAAAAATAAGTTCTAAAAGTTGAAAAAAAGATTGGTTCTTTGGTTCTTGGTTAATTATTGTTCTCTATTGAACCTCACCATATATATATATATATATATATATATATATATATATATATATATATATATATATATATATATATATATATATATATATATATATATATATATATATATATATATATATATGAGAGAGATAGAGAGAGAACCATCTTATGATCCTCACTCTTCGATGAAGTGCTTTTGATTTGAATTATTTGAAGTCATTTTCCATGGAGAGGGGGCCATGCAACCCTTAAAGTTGTCCAAGCTTCTCTCTATAAAGAAATAAAGTTGTCCAAGCAACATTTGCCCACCCGTTTTCTTTTAATGCTATTCCCCCCTTTTTTTCTATTGTGTTATGTATGCATACACAATACATCTATTATATACCTTTTACTAATTCTAATGGAGTGAAATTTAAATAGTCAAAAAGTCAAAATTCAATTACATTACTCGACCAGAGTCTGTGTGTGTAAATAAATGGATATGAAAAAGTGGAGCCATACCATGAGAATGTTGGTTCTATAATATTAATGAAAGGAAAGTGACACTAATGAGGAAAACATGGCCTATTTTTGGTCCTCAATCCCTATGTAATATATGACTACAAGCACCCCAACTCTTTGGAACGTAACTTTTTCCTTTGCTATTTCCTCACATAAAACTTTTTTATATTAACTATTGCGAGTTTGCGACATTTAATATTTTGCAAATAAAGTATATGTATAATTGGTTTGACTGACATTTCCCATTTGGCCCCCACCGAACTCTTCCTTATTATTCTAATTTCCGTAAGACTAATTATGCTTAATAAATCTATTAATATTAATTTTATCGTTTTAAAAATACATTCATCCGGTACATTCTTAGACAAGTATGTGTTAATGAATGTATAATATTAATTTTATCGTTTTAAAAGGTTGTGATAACTGTTGACTACTTTTTAATAGATTTACAAATTTTAAGATCCTTATAAGTTCGAAATTTTTAGGAAGGTGAGTTGGAAATCACACATGGCTTCAAAGGAATTAAAATAAAACTCTAGTCAAATGGGACCTTGTCTCCAATTGCAATAAAATATTGGTAGCTTATGTTTGTCTCCTTTGTAAATTATACAATTCACGCATAAAATATCATATCCCCCGTGTGTGACATAAACGAATATATATATATATATATATATATATATATATATATATATATATATATATATATATATATATATATATATATATATATATAGAGAGAGAGAGAGAGAGAGAGATAGGTTCAGGTATTAAAACTAATTATTGTGTTATTGTATGCATAACTGTGAGCCTATCAAAATTAAATAAATATTTAAATAATTAAATAAGTAAACAAGGGTATTTTAGTAATTTGATGAATAGCTTCCACAAATTGTCCCTGTAATCACGCTAGCATTCAGTTTTAACCTAATTTCTTTTCTTATATACACCATCATCGATGTCTTCCAACCACTCCGCCACCAGCAGCAGGTCACCGCCTCATTCAATTACCGTTGTCGTTAGGGTGCTGGATGAGTTCGAAGAGGCGGCGTCGACACCAGTCGGAAGGTTAAGGCAAGTGGTTGATGTTATGGCCGTTGAGATGCACGCTGGTTTGGCCTCTGAGATGTTACTCACCTTCGTCGACAATCTCCCAGACGGGTTCGTATAGCCATTAACACATATCTCGCTCATAGATGCATATATTATACTCTAAAATTAATGTATTTGTGATTCTCTTCCAAGTTTTTTGTTCCAGGCTTAACTTCTTGTGAGAAAAGCATTCCCTGGTGTTAATTTGATCGAATTCTTAATTCTTCCTACATTCGAATGCTTTTAATCAGTATCTCGAATTCTCATACAGTTAATTTCAACTCTTTTTACTAATGCTGCTATTGTAGACTAATGTATCGTCTTTCTGGGTGCTGTTTTACATTGTATTCATCTTTAAAATATCAATTTTATGAAGGGAATTTGGATTTGTTGATTCACAGGAAATGAAGAAGGAAGAAATTAGTTTTTTTTTGTTCTAGCAGCCTCTAGACTCAGTTTAGCGTTTCTTGAATTTTTGTTGAAGTTTGTGTGATTTTGGTCAGTAAAGATGAAATGAATAGGGGATATTTTGCTGTCTTCGTTATGAGATTTGATTGTAGCTCTTAGGATGCACACCAACTGGTCGATAAAATGCTTGAACCAACCTTTTCAATTTTTATTCAAGACCGTTATTCAGGGTATGCTTAATTTTCCTTTGGGTATGAACTATGAACTATGAACTACGAAGCATGTGTTTTAAAATTAAAATCCAATTTTATCTTTCTTTGGTATAAAAATATATATATTTTTTGAACGAATTGGGGAAATGCCCTCTTTTTTTTTGTTGGTTTGCTGGGTACATAAGGGCAAGAACAAGATTGTTCTTGTATTTCTTGACTGGAATCCATGTAGAATGAAAGGAAACATGGGGTTCATTAAGAGGAAACGTAGAAGAAAGGGGTAAGTGGAATCATGAATTCTAATTCTGTTGGCATTTGTTCACAAATTGTATGAAATCACGAATCCAATTATGTTGGAATGGAATCATGAATTCTAATTCGGTTGGAATGGAATCACGAATCCATTTCTCTTTAATGGGTTTTGCGTGACTTTATTTTGGTTTGCTTCTTTATTCTTGAATTTTATCTTATATTGTTGGTTTATAATGATCAAGTGTCGAATACCATTATTTTTGTAGGTACGAAACAAGAGATATCAAAGCAAAACATGGTACATATGAAACTTACACATTCTACTGGAATGGAATCTTAAATTCTGATTCTGTGAGAATAGAATCTTGAAGATGAACATTGTATGGGATGAAGATGAACAATGACCACCAATCTTCAAAAAAGAATGGATTATTCTACCAGAATAATATACAATATAATGAAAAAAAATATATGTAACAGTATATTCTGGTAGAATGATTCATATATTGTGTTTTTTTGTGTTATTAATAAGTGTAACATTCGTATAGAATAGTATATAATTTTTTTTTCTTTTCTAAGAATGTAATGAAGAATGTAATGAAGAATGTAATGAAATTTTTTTTAACTTGTATCCCAAATTTTGTTATTCTTCAAAAAGTTCATTAGATCAAAATATATATTATGTCAGAATGTGTAATTCTTGTATGGTTCAATCATATTTGTTATTTTTCAATATATTGATAAACATATTCCGTCAGAATTTTCGAATTAGGAGAATTATCATCCATACAATCAGATTTTTAAAATTAATAGAATCTATTTTCCTTAAAATATGGAATTTTCCTTTTTTAAATTTATGTTAATTGACGAAAATACCCTTAGAATGAAGTTTGTTGGTATTGTTTAATTATATTTAATTTAATAATATGTATTATTCACATTCCAAAATTAAGTAAAATGATTGGCCCACAATTATGTATACAATAACACAATATTAGTTTGAATAGAATAACCTAAGCCTATATATATATATATATATATAAGAAGGATCATTTGAGAACTTATAGTTTCTCGAGAACTCGAGAACTAAAAGTGGAGCGTTGGATAAAAAAAAAGGATGACCAAGATGCATTGTGGCATTTTTGTAAATACATAGACAAAATAAGACACTGGGGTATGATTTTAAAATGAATCAGGGGGCATTTTAGGAATAAAATAATTATTTTAATTCCCCCGATTAAATCTTTGATTTTTTCTCTCTCTCTCTCTCTCTCTCTCTCTCTCTCTCTTTCTTTCACATCGTCTTCTTCACTGAATCACCCCTCTTCCCTCGATCGACCTCAATCACCATCGGTTTCAATCTTTGAGTCCGCCTGTAAAGTCCCAAATCCAAGGATCCAAACCAGTGATCAAACAAGTAATCAATCAAACAAACAAGAATGGAGTAGAGAAAAGGATTAGTCTAGCAATGCACACATTTATTGCATAAAACGTCAGGTACACCTTGAGCACACACACACAACACCGTGAACTCACTCAGCAACGACACCGACCACACTCTGACAGACTCCTATATATAGTGACAGACCAACCACAGTCCATGGTCGTGAACATGTTCACGGCCGTGAACACCTACACAGCCACAAACACTAAAGCAACAACACCAAAACCCTACCAAGACTTATACATAAAGAAACCTAGCCCAAACCATAAAGTGTGACCTAACAATCTCCCCCTTGGTTTGGGGCTAGCATTGATTCAGTCTTTCTCGATTATGAGCACATCATACCTCCCCATTGAGCCAACCCACATCTCCTTCTCGTTAATCTCTGCTATCATCGAAGTATACTCCTTAGCAGCAGCTTCAAAAATATCTTCAGCAACCTAGATTTGACGTTGAGCCAGATAGTGTATATCCCATTTTCCAAACTGAAGCATATCCTTTTTATCATATATCTGAAATACACCTTCATGAAATCTGATATAGCAGAAGTTGTGGTTTCTGTTGGGTTTTGAGCATTCTAACACTCCTAAGGTGTACATGCAACTCTAAATAACTTGGATCTATGTTTTCTCTATTATAAATGCAAATATGAACTTTCCAAGGTATTACCCTAACTAGCATACAAAGGTTTGATACTTGGGTAATAAAACAAGTTTAGATGACATACCTTTTCTTGTGGTTGATTCCTTGGAGCTTTAAGAGCCTAGCACCAATAATGTGAATGCCTCAAGTGGAATCACAAATCACCAAAACAACTTGGAATAACTTGAGAGAATATGGAGCTCACTAAAATCGGCCACATCTTCATATCACACACTAGTACCCATTTTGTGAGCCAAGGACCCCTTTATATATTATGAAGGATTAGGGTTACATCCATGTAAACCCTAACACCCATGACCTTTCATTTACATAGGATCCATTGGTTAAAAGCTCCATGGACTATCCATGGACTTCCATACACTCTTAGCCCATCCTAAGTAAACCTTGGCCCATTCCATATATATGTAAGAGTCCATATTTAATTAGTCTCTTTTTGATCACTAAATTAATTCCAAATTAATTCTAGATCAATACTAATTAAATAATATGATTTCATATTAATATAGTATAACTTATAATATATTAATATATCATATATAACCTCTTCTCTCAAAAGTCTATCCATACAATTTGTTTCGGTGAAGTGCAACCCAAATGGACCATGCCGGGTCGGGTCAAGTATAATTATAGTTATGGACATAGACACTAATCCAACAGTCTCCCACTTGGATAAGTCTAATATGGAGCTCTTAAGGCCGCTGTCGAACTCTGAACAAATCAATGACGCGTCCATTAGATAAGGGATCATATATTCCTCCATTCTAGATATCATATGGACTGAGACATGGATTATAATCATTTTCTCTGTCCATTTGTTGTTTCCCAATTTCTGGTTTATGACGACCGACTAATTGAACAAATCAAATCAGTCCAGGCTTGGCCAAGCACTATGGGGTGTCATCACTAAATCATCGAGGGGCCCACATATATCGCTTTTATCCTTATGAGGTAAAATTAATGGATAAAATTCGACTCATATGCTTGTACTAACTACTTGTTGAATCATACAAAAAGGCACGTTTTATAACATCAAGTTACTGATGCGTTTTCGTACAATCAATGTATAACCAACTCATAGTCAACAACTCATATCTCTAGGTTTGAAGAATATAAGATATTATCGTCTCATGATTCACTCGTGATAAAATCCATGAAGTGATTCGAATGAGTGTGGGTTTAATCCAATACTCGAATCTTATTCCAGAAGCACTCATGGACACTGCAGCTAAGTCTAGCCACCTAGACAAACTACAGACCCATTCATGACAGTCTTGCTTCATACCTACTTCCAACGTATGACCGACTGTGGATGTTTGAATAACCTAGTTATTCGGGAAGTCAAAACATGCAAAGTGAAACACAAGAATAATACTAATCCTATATGGCCCCAACACTTTGAGTGTAAATAAAAACACCTTTTATCTAAGCACCATATTGATTACTCATTATTCATTGTATAATGTTTCGATTTATCAACTTAATACTTGAATTAAAAACAACAGTCATGCCATGTTCCAAGCATGCATACTATGTTTGTCTAAACAATAGCTATGCCATACTCCAAGTATGCACACTATGTTTGTCTATGATCCTTACTTTGTGAAACATATCGATTGATAATATTTCAATTATGCTCATTTCACAATCCCAATCCTTATTGTAAATGTAAGAATACCAAACTCTTGCCATTTACTGTAATCTGTTAGATTCTAAACTTATATGCAATGATCCTCTTGTAATGACTATGCCCAAGTCACAATGACTTGGCAACAAACATTATAGAGTATTCCAATGGAGAGCAATTCCATGGAAATGAAGTCTCAAATTCAAAGTACATTTCTTTGAATATCCTTCTTTGCATTAAGTTTTCTAATCTTACACAGATTCAAAGAATAACTTCCACCTATGGAAACAATTCTATATTACCATTTTGATTATCAGTTCTGAACAAGAGTTGCCTCATTTTCAGAATATGACAATATGGTCCTTTCTAACGTTTACACTATACTTCCAATTGTCCATGAGCAACCAATCTTTGGTAAACCTCAGATTGTCCTCGACAATTGCTTAATCATTTTAGTCATACCCGGTTCTATTTCTTTTTCCCTCTTAATGCCCTAGGCATTTGGAAAATTTAGAATGGATGAATATTATAGCACATGTAATCGATCCTATATCTGAAGCATAAGGGACACGATTCATGATGTCTCACATAAGGACATGATACTTGACCAGTCTTTTGCTACAATATTTTTTATTTGTCATGTTCTCACAATTCGAACTATGAAGAGGTATGCCGTAATCATAATCGAATTTTGAGAATGCAACATATATAGAATTTCCTTATGTTGAACCATTCCAACACAACATTCATATATATCCTTGACTAAAGTTGATTAAAATCTCAATGTAAACTTGTAGAATTGGAATGAAGTATAAAATCCTCTCCCTTAATTATCTTACTAGCATAACACTTATGCTCCCACTAGCTTTGACATGTACGACTTCTAGAAATCAATACTTTATTGATTTTCTTACCAAAGTTCATATTTCTGATACGGTATTGCTTTGATAAGACTTTATCAAAATCATACACCTTTCCTTAGATAGCTCACATGTGTGTCTAAACAATTATGAAGAGGGATGCCGTAATCATAATGTTTAGACCTTTTGCCATTCTCACAAGTCCATGTTAGTGTGTCGGTTAACCACACACGCTCCACTAATGACTTTGAGAATGCAAAAATCACAATTACTACCTACTTAAAATCTACTTAGTGAAAGCGTTTCCTCACCATCATTTTCATGAATCGGAGAGAAACCTTATGACACTTAGATTTTTTTATGGTGTAAGTGTTCCTATCCGTGTGAATTTGTCATAACCTTAATCACAAGACAAGGTTAGTGGCAAATCCAAATTCATATGGACTGAACTTGTTCAATCTTAATTTCTTGCCTCCTGGTAGCACAAGGGCCTACCATTGTAACCATTTCAACAATTCACGATTCCTCTCCTTAGCCAAACAAATGCACTAAGGTGTCCTTAGAGGATCAATTGTGATATGGTCTTGTAATCACTAAGATAGTCATAAAACAAGTACTCTCCCATCTCTTCAGATTGGAGAAACTTTCATCTTTCTGCCTAATTTGATTCCTTTTATTCATTCTGTCTATCATTGAAACTTTTTCAATGATCTAAAATTATACTTAAACTTGTAAGCATAACCATATTTACTAAACTTTAGTAAATCATAACGAATAATCTTATCAATCTTTGTGGTGGACCTGACCAACGCACAACCTACTGTACCCGATCCCTTAGTTTTTACTTGACTTACATATACATGTAAACAAGGACTTAGTCTTAATTTCCCAAAGATGAAAATTCTCATTCATCACACAACACAACTTGCATGATTCCAAGTTTCTATCCAAATGAACCTTGGGTGATGAAAATCTTTCCTTATTTGGTAAATTTTGACACTACCACAAACGAAAGAATCAAATCCATTTTCCAATATTGCTATTAATGAAATCATATAAACACCAATTTTTTCACTAATGCTATTGTAAGGATACTTAAAATAAATAAAATCAAAACTTTTCTTTTATTTTAAACTTGCGGAAAAACTTTCCTTACAATGCAAACACATATGAAAACATGTTGTTATCTATTCCTAAGCAATATATATCATAACTCTTAAGCAGTTGCTCAAAATTCTGATCATCGAACTATGCGATCGAAATCCATCCTTTCACGATCAGAATCAACATACTCTTCTTTTAAGCTTCCTTTGATTCTCTAAAACATCAAAATGTAATTACATTACATCATGTATTAAGAATTACCAAAAGAGACTTAATAGAGTTAGATAATGTAGTTTACCCGAAGTAGAGTCAAACTTTTTGACTTTACCATCCTTATGTGTTTTCAGGTAAATTGGGCAGCTTCGCAACCAATGCCCCTTCTCTTAGCACAAGAAACATATGGACTCTTTGGGAATGGTACACTTGATTGTATCAGACTCAACCTTTCTCTTTACCATTGGTGAAATGACTTAACCATGACCAATCCCTTTCCATTGGGAAGAGAAAGCTTTTCTGGTTTTCCAATGTCACCATTGTCAATGTCCAAATAAGTTTGGGAAGTAGATATTCCAATCAAATTTGCTTTACCACTGCCCCAAATCATTGCTGATTTAGCAGCATCAAGAAAATAGGTAAGATCATTAAGGGTCATGTCATGGTCTGTTACATAGTAGTCCTCAAAGAACTCACTATATGACTTGGGAAGTGATTGATGAACCTAGTCAATAGTCAACTTCCTTGAGACTTTGACACCCAACTCTCCTGGCTTGTCAATATGTGACTTATTCTCCAAGATGTAAGCACATATAGACTTTGCTCGCCAATAGGGATTGAGTGATCTTGAACTTTTCAAGTATTTGAACTTGTGGGATAGGGAGAATAATTGGAGGAGGTGGAGGAAGGGAAGCATGATTTCCAGTCCCATTTATGCACAACAAAGGGATTAATCTTTCACCTTGATTGCCATGTGGGATATCATCTTCAATAGGAAGTTTGTTCCTAAAGATTTGGGAAGACCATAGTTGTCTAAGCTAGACATCTATAATGGGAGAAATTCAAGTTAGTTGATTTAAGTCCTTAATATAACACCCAATATGAAATATTAAGGCTAGGACCCAACAACCTATTTATAACTGGAAGAGGGATGCCGTAATCCAAGTTATAAAATATTTGAAGGTAGGTAAATGACGATTTACCAATTTCCACCAAGAAAACGAAAATAGATTATTAAGTTTTAATTGGATTTGAAACTCCTAGATCTTTTGAGATACATTTAACTTTCAATGGCATGTTTGAATCTCGATTGTGCCCTCTCAAGTTTGTGACTGGGATGCCGAGGATCACAAACAAGGTGTGAATAACCATGCAAATTAACTTGGTACCCTTAACTTTATCACCTAATTGATGTTCCGGTTAACCACACACGCTCCACCAATCTATGATAAACATTAAGTTACCCTTTGCCACACATTGTCAGTCCCATGTTAGTGTGCCGGTTAACCACACATGCTCCACTAACGACTTAACAAAGGTGCAAAGTGTAATTTCATGGGTTAGCACCATTTCACATTTTCCTAAGTGACTAAGATTGGGAATTTATAAGTGTTTAGTTACTTAGTATTTATCATTATACTTTTAATGAAGGGAGAATTATAGTCTTGTCCTACTCGTTCGGCTAATGACGCTCCACCAGTCAAGGAAGCGGTGGGTAAGAATGGACACCCATTAAACTGCCATTTTATAGACAGTAACCTTATACCCCCCATATAGACCGACTTCGTGAATGAGGCCTACTAACGATAAGACTGACTTATTCTTATACATATCTATATAATTAAAATTATAATAATAGTATAAGGATTGAATTTTAAACTTTTAAAATTCTAGGGTTTGATTTGGAATTAAGGTACTTGTGTGTGAACCTTTACAAATTCCAAAACTTGAGGGCAAGTTTTGAAACTTTTCAAAACTCTTCAATTTCATAACATATGAGTTTAAAGTAGTTTTAATGAAAAAACTCTTCAAGTTCCATAACTTGAGGACTAGTTATGGAAGACTTTAAAACATTTAAAAATGAGACTCTCCATTTTTCATAACTTATGAAAATCTTATGAGTTTTAATAATCTTAAATGTGACTTTTCATATAAATTGAGGACAAGTTATAAAAAAACATATTATGAACAACTTTTGGATCAATTTGGATTGAAAACATATTATCACATAACTTTTCTATTAATCTAAATCAACTCATAAGAACAAGATAATTCAAATCAAACACTTTTCATGTAATTAGCCTAACCATTAAACTAATACAAAACATGAATCTATTGACAATTATATATGAAATTGGATTAGCATGAACATTACCACATCAAAAACAGGTTTACAAGTTCAAAAAACAGCTTAGGGTAATGTTCCTAGTCCAATTCCAGCCAAAAAATCGAAAATCTGCCAACTGGAAGCCAAACTCGTCGAGTTCCTTACAAGAACTCGTCGAGTTCATGCCATAACACATGAACTCGTCGAGTTTATAGCCAGAACTCGTCGAGTTTTCAGTCTGGGCAGATTCTCAGCTTTGAAAAACAAGTTTGCATCAAGTATAAATGAAAACAAGCCTAGGCTCTGATACCACTGTTGGGTTTTGAGCATTCTAACACTCCTAAGGTGTACATGCAACCCTAAATACCTTGGATCTATGTTTTCTCTATTATACATGCAAATATGAACTTTCCAAGGTATTACCCTAACTAGCATACAAAGGTTTGATACTCGGGTAATAAAACAAGTTTAGATGACATACCTTTTCTTGTGGTTGATTCCTTGGAGCTTTAAGAGCCTAGCACCAATAATTTGAATGCCTCAAGTGGAATCACAAATCACCAAAACAACTTGGACTAACTTGAGAGAATATGGAGCTCACTAAAATCGGCTACCTCTTCATATCACACACCAATACCCATTTTGTGAGCCAAGGACCCCTTTATATATTATGGAGGATTAGGGTTACATCCATGTAAACCCTAATACCCATGACCTTTCATTTACATAGGATCCATGGGTTAAAAGCTCCATGGACTATCCATGGACTTCCATACACTCTTAGCCCATCCTAAGTAAACCTTGGCCCATTCCATATATATGTAAGAGTCCATATTTAATTAGTCTATTTTTGATCACTAAATTAATTCCAAATTAATTCTAGATCAATACTAATTAAATAATATGCTTTCCAACAGTTTCCGCATAGACCCAGTAAAGCATATTTCTTAGAGAACCATCGCGGAAGTTCTGCACAATAGGAATCTGTTTCAATTGGTTAGTAGGAGGCCACATCACTGTCTTGAAAGGCTCGTTGGTCTTTGGATCCAGCACATCTGGGAAACTCTTGATGAAAGATTCAGCAGTCTTCATATCAGTAAAACCCTTTTTCACTTGATCTTCTAGAAAAGCTTGAAATCTGTTGCCTGTGGATCATTGGATGGATTCGCAAATGGAGCATTAGCAAGTTCAGACAGATCAACTCTCGTCCATGAACAAAAATCATGTTTGTCCTTGTAGTACTCCACATCCGAACTTTTGCGTTTCACAAGCCACAGATTCAACTTGTCATGAAAACCCCACGACACTATTCCTGACCGATCACCGTACTTGGAACCAAATCGTTTCTTCTTGAGTTCTGTAACATTGAAAACATCATCTTCTGTTTCCATATGACCTGAGGAGCTTTCAGTCGTTGATGCATCGCTAACTTCAGCAAAATTTCCGAACTTCACCAACGGGTACTTTCCCTCAAACATGAATTTTCCCATGCGGTTCTGTTTCATGAGGCCGAAGGTGTTGGAGCCAAGAGATTTGACATCAAGTGTTTCTCCTCTTCTTTCGATCTCCGGGTGCCTGCTGTTGAAGATCAATTGCAGAAATCTTGGGTACATGAGAAACTTGTCTCTTTTCTTCCCTTTAACGTTCCCCACCATTTCATTCAGTATGTACTTGGAGAAGTTGAAATCTAGACCCGTGGCAAGAGCTGCAATTGCACCCGTATTAAGTAAGGAGATTTCATCAGCTCCTACTCTTCGACCAGAAATGCAGCTCACGAACACATGAGCTAAGAACCTCCAGTAAAGGGGCAGAAGCTTTTTGATAGTTGGAGGAAACACCCATTCGTAGCCCATCTGTTTGATAATCGCTTCAGTCTGATCCAGGTCAATGACTGATGGAAACTCCCTTTTGTCATCAATTTGCAGTACTTCACGGATGATCTGCTCTGTCACAGTAATCTTCTTTCCTTTAACAATTGCTTCTAGGGAGACAACATCATCTTCACCTCTTTGCACTACAGCTTTGCTCCAAAATTCCTTGATCAGGCTTTAGTAGATGACAGGACTGGTTGTAAGAGCAGAAGCTAGGCAACATCTCCTCAATCCGTGAACCATGGACTTGAAATCAGTATGGGCTGCTGGTGGATCAACCAAGAAAATGGCCAAGTTGTGGATGTCAGCGAATTTCAAGTCAGCCATTTTTGATCTGCACCAACCAAGCCAAGTGAGAAAACCATTGATTTAAACAATTAAAATTAAGATTTTACTCATTAAACAATTTAACTAGGCTTTAATTGATGATTAAGTGTAAATAAAATTTTTGTTCATGTCCAAAAGCTATTCAAGGTCAGAATGTGAGTTCACGGTTGAAGAAGGTTCACGGCTGTGAACGCTTCAAGGGCCGTGAACCATTCAAGGACCGTGAACACTTCAACGGGGCCGCAAATGCCGAAAAGTCATTTTTCCTTCAATAAACCCTCGATTCATGGTTGATTCTTGGTAATTTAAGCATGATTGAAGTCGCCATGATCATACCTATGTGAATAAACAAGCAATTTCGGATAAAACAACAGATTTTTGAGATGAATCGATGAACTGTAGAGAGAAAACTGTTGGGGTTCACGACTGTGATCAGCAAATGAGGGTAAAGAGTGAAACAGCCGTGAAACCCTCATTTTATACTTGGACCCATACCCGGTCCATTTCCCTTGAATAGCAAACCCAAAATGCTTAAATCCAAGCCCAATATTCCAATTAAATAAAAAATAATGCATTTTGAAGACTTAAAAAATTAAAATAAAATAAAATATAATCTAAAAATTTAAACTAAAATATAAATTTTTAATTTTTGATTTTTTTGCAAAATAAAAATAAAATTAAAATTAAAATTAAAATGAATTAACACTAATTTCTCTTTCACCAATGCAAATAATATTTTTGTGAGTTTGGGATCAAAGTTATTAGACAGCCTTAATCCGTTTATCGGTACCTCCCCCTTCATGAATAGATCTGGCCAATCGCCGGTATTGTGGTCCACTTAAAAACTAAAGATTATGATAAAATTAGGACATACTACAAGTGACAAGACATTGTGACCTTACGTTCCTAGATAAAATTCCTAAGGACCATTCATCTGACGACGACCAAGGATATTGTTGTCCACCTAAATTGAGCACATAGATCTACAGACAACCTATTAATTGTTCAATTTTAGATGTACGAGAACATGTTTCCCGCTTCCTGATATACCCAAATAATCAGGGACTTCTAAAATACTCCTTACTTTAGATGAGCAGACAATTATTATGGGAGAAGACAGATTTAGAATGCATATGCTGTACACCCATGTCGGATCTCTTCCAATCATGCAGAGGGTGAAACATATGACTAACCAGATTTAGAGGGATTGAGAAGTAGAATGGTGCATATGTTGTGTACCAGGTTGGATGTATTTCAATCACGCAAAGGAGACAACATATTGCTAACAGACAGAAAGAATTGCATAGAAAAGAGATGCAGAGAGAGATAATTGCATATGTTGCAGTCCAGGTCGGATGTATTTCAATCACAAAGAGGAGGCAACATATGACTAATAGAAAGAAAGCAAGAAAATAACCTTCTACAGACCTAATTTATCGGAATTCCCCAGTCGCCCCGTCAATACCGGAATTAAGGACAAAGTCCGCACATCGAGGAAAAGTTAAACCACAGTTCTAGATACAGATTATTTAGTGTAATCCGCAGATTCCCATGTATATCTCCCTGCTCAACCTACCCAAGCGTTGTATTGTCAGGCTGAACGGATCTATCTAGGTCAAGATTTGTCAAGTCTCTAGATTCCTTAAGTTCATCTACGATTAGTCAAGTCCAATTAAACCTTTCGTGCCCACCAGTGCATTAAACATAAAGCCTAGACAATTCAACTTTGGTACCTTGCACAGATTCAAATTGCATGTTATCACTCTCTTGATATCACTTCCCAGCACATCACCTACAGACCAACTATTTTTGGATTTTCTAATTTTTGATTTTTATATTTTTAAATTTTCTGATTTTTGTTTTGTTTTTATTTCTCCCCCTAAATTTGTGCATAGGAGAGAATGAAAATTAAATGCTCAAATTTAAACTATCCTAAAACAAAAATCAGTCTTCAAAGCGGATCATTTTCAAAAATCCAACAAGCACATCGAATCGAGCTTTGTTAAACGGTTTTGTGAACAGATCCGCCACATTATTAGCAGTGGGAACCTGTTCCAACCGAATGAGCGAATACTCATTACAATCTCTGATAAAATGCACTTTGATGTCGATGTGGTTGGTTTTTGAGTGCTGGACTGGAGTTTTAGCAATTTGAATTGCAGCTTCGTTGTCACAGAAAATAGGGGTTTCTAGAAAGTGCAAATCGTAATCCAACAGCTGATGTTGGATCCATATGACTTGAGAACAACAGGCAGAAGCAGCGACATATCCCGCCTCCGCCGTTGAGGTTGAGACTGTATGTTGTTTCTTGCACTGCCATGACACCAGCCGATCTCCCAGAAACTGACATCCCCCAGAAGTTGATTTCCTGTCAAGCTCACAACCTCCGTTATTACTGTCAGCAAAAGCATATAAATCAAATTCAGAATTTTTTGGGTACCAAAGACCCAATTTTGGGCTGCCTTTGAGATACCGAAAAATTCTTTTGACAACAATTAAATGGGAGAATTTAGGATTAGCCTGGTAACGTGCGCACTGAAAGACCACAAACATGATGTCTGGCCTGCTCGCGGTCAGATACATCAGCGATCCAAGCATCGATCTGTATTCAGTCTGATCTAAGGATGCGCCTTCAGGATCTAGAGTCAACAGGGGTCGCTCGGCCATCGGCGTCAAGGCAGGTTTTGCTTCTCTGATCCCGAACTTCTCTAGCATATCGTCAACATACTTGGCTTGATGGAGCAGGATTCCGGTTGAATCTTGTTTGACCTGAAGCTCCAAAAACATGGTCATTTCCCCAAGAGAACTCATCTCGAACCTCTTCTTCATCACGACTTCGAACTCCTTGCACAACTGTGGACTCGTTGACCCGAATATAATGTCATCGACGTATATTTATACAAGAATCTGATCAGCACCAACATGCTTAATGAACAGGGTTTGATTGATTGTCCCCCGTGTATATCCATGCTCGAGCAAGTGCTTCGTAAGAGTTGCATACCATGCCCTTGGAGCTTGATGTAAGCCATATAAAGCCTTGTCCAACTTGTAGACGTGATTCGGAAACTTTGAGTTGACAAACCCAGGAGGTTGATCAACGTAGATTTCTTCCTTCACATCGCCATACAGGAAGGTAGTCTTGACGTCCATCTGGTAAACCGTGAAGTTCATGTAAGAGGCATACGCGAGGAAAATACGAATAGCCTCCAAGCGAGCAACCAGTGCATAAACTTCGGTATAGTCTAGACCCTCTATTTTCCGGAATCCACGGACGACTAATATTGCCTTGTTGCGCAGAATAACCCCAGAATCATCTTGCTTGTTCCGAAAGACCCAACATGTGTCAAGAGACTTCTTGCTCTTTGACAACTCAACCAACTACCAAACCCCGAGTTTCTCGAACAGATTTAACTCCTCATGCATCGCATCAATCCAACTGGGTTCATTCAATGTCATTTGGACGTTCTTCGGCTCGATCTGAGAGATAAAGCAGGAGTAGAGACATGTGCTGACGTCTCCGCTCTGACTTCTTGTTTTGATACTGTCTCCCAGTGGCCCAATGACATTCTCAATTGGATGATCGCGTTGTAGTCTTGTGGGGATTTCATGGATGATATCATCAAGCGAGACATGAAGGTTGTGAACATTGACTAATCCATCATTTGCTGAATGATCCGCCTCAGACGATCTGGGACCATCAGAGGAGCTTGCCACATACTCGTTCTCTATCGGTTCACGAAAGAGAAGTTCCATGATAGTTTGAGTTGCAGCGGAAGTATCTCTGGTCATGAACTCTCTTTCTGCAGGAGTGAGCGGAGTGGCATCAGCATCTGGATTGATTTGTTGACTCGGAGAATCTGAGGGAGAACTTGGAACAGCTGCATCCACCGTAGGAGTCGTATGAGGCACCACCGGTGGTCTGTAGACAACATCCTCCTCTTCATCTTCAATCACAACCTTCTTACCTAAGGAAGTACCTGACACAGAATCCGAAGACACATCAAATGATTAAAATAGAGAAGCCTAATCGAATAACCAGTCAGGACCGACTCGGGCGTCAGTCTCGTTCTCCTGCAACCAGCGCACGTCATAGGATTCCACAATTTGCTTTGTTTTCTTGTTGTAGATCATGTATGTTGTGCGTGCGGCGTATCCCACGAAGTAGCAGTCATCGGCCTTCGAGCAGAACTTCAGGTTGGAATCTAAGTGAAGGAGGGTGCAAGGACATCCAAAGATACGGAAGTGAGCAACTGATGGCTTGTGACCATATAGAATTTCATACGGGGTCTTCATCTGAGCTTTGTTGATCAGGACCCGGTCCTGAACATAACAGGCCGTGTTGATCGCCTCGGCCCAAAAGAAAACCGAAAGTTTGGAGTCACACAGCATCGTCCTTGCGGCGTCTTTTAATGTTCGGTTCCGCCGCTCAGCAACACCATTTTGTTGCGGTGTGTGAGCAGCACTATATTGACGCACGATCCCTTTTTCAGCACAAAAATGATCTAGAACGACATTCTTGAATTCCGTCCCATTATCAGTTCTGAGTCCCTTCACCTTCTCATTGGTTTGGTTCTCAATCATCACCACAAACTTCTTGATTAGGTCAGCGACCCCAGACTTGTTGGACAAGAAGAGCCACGTGAATCATGAGAAATCGTCTATCACAACCAAACAGTATGAACTTTTGTTGATGCTGAGGACGTTGACCGGACCAAATAAGTCCATGTGCAACAATTGGAGAACTTTGCTGATCGAGTTGATTTGCTTTGGCAGGTGTGGCTTCCGGTGATGTTTTCCATGTGCGCATGCCACATATTTTTCAAATGTGATGAAGTCTTTGACTGGGAGTCCACGTACGATCTCATTCTTTGCAAGTCGATTCAGGTTCTTTGTGTTAGCATGTCCGAGCCGACGGTGCCACAGCATAGCATTATACTTGGAAACCTTTGAGAAAAGACAGGTGACTAGTTCAGGTAGATTGTTGTTCATGTCAATGATATATGCATTGCCGTCCCGTTTCGATTTCAAAAGGATCCATTCATCTGGGATGACAATGCCTGGCTTCAAAATTAGACATTCTTTATCGGTGAAGTGCGTAGAGTAGCCCTTGTCACAAATTTGAGAGACGCCCAACAAACTATGCTTCAACTCCGGCGCGTAGTTGACGCTCTCAAAGCTTAGCACTCCATTGGTAACGGTTCCTTTTTGAGTGATTTTTCCTCCATCCCCTCCCGCAAAGGAAACAAATCCCCCGTTAAAATTTTGAATGTCATGCAACTTGGAAATGTCTCCTGTCATGTGCCGGGAACAACCGCTGTCGACATACCAGGGTATGACGACATTCCTTCGCAGTTGTTCCTGCACGATGCGTGGGATCAGTTAGATTTGGGGACCCAGGTCATTACAACCCTGGGTTTACCCTTGATATTCACAGATTTTTCTTTTGCATTTTTTGTTTTTATTTTACTATTAGATGCACTGTCAGAAGATGAAGATGATTGGATAATTGAAGATTTGGGCACCTACTGGTAATTAGGTTTTGAAATATTCACATGTGATTTAGAAATATTTTTCTTTTGCTTTGAGAGTTTAGACTTCCGGCTAGGATTAGTCGAAGATCCAGACGCAGTCTTTGATGATATCGACCTTGGCTTAGCCACATTCGATTTCGGCAAGCACCTGTGGCTGGTTTAGTGAAAACCTGTTTGTTCATTTTAAGATCAGCCCTTTTCTTATCATTATGAACTTTCCAATCATCATCATGAAGATGAGATCTCGATGATTTTCTCATTAAAGACCTTCCTCGAGACTTATTTTCTCTTCTCGGTGCAGAAAAATGTACAAATGCCGTATTAGGACAATTGCGAGCAATGTGGCCGGCAGTTCCACAGTTAAAACATATTTGCTTTTTATCATGAAAAAAGGTACCACCTTTTTCTGTTTTTGTGTTCTTACTGACTCTTCTAACTTTCCCACACGTGCAAGTGCATGAGTCAGGTTGTGTGACAGGTGTAGATGGAGTGGATGTGCAAGTGTCAGATTCATCAGTTTTAACAAACGCAACATCATATTTATCAGAAACATTAGACTTAGACACCAAATCATCACAAATCAAAATATCAGTTTTAACGACAGACACAGAATCAACATTGTTCAAAATAGGAACACCAAATTTTGACACAGATTTATTTTCAGACTCAATCTTTCCATCCTCTTGATTTCCCTGACTTACTGACAAATCTGCACATGAAGTAGAAACGTTAGTATCTATTTCCCTAGTACTACTTTCAGTCACTGGTACAACAGGTTTGCCATACACCATAAATGGTTCTCTATCAATCTCTTCTCGAGTTAAACTAGTAACGGTATACATGTGATTAAATGGAGGAGGGACACGCTCATATCCTATACCAATTTGTTTTTGGTCCTTCCACTTCATTTGTTTTTCAATTATTGTTGCAACTCTTTCACTTGACACATCGTATTTCTTGAAATTAAAATCAACATTTTCAAAACGGATTTTCAATGTGTCAAGTTCTTCAGTTACAGCAGCAAGTTGTTTCTTAATGAAATTATAATTCTCACACTTGTTGCTGTAATCTTCCTGCAACTGCCTAAAATCCCTAGTCTTGGCCTCTAATTGTTCTTTTAATGGTCTCTGGCCTTTCCTAAGGGTATATCCCTCATACTTAAGATCCTCGTTCTCTTTTTTAATTAATTCAATTTGATCACGCAAGAATTTGATAGTATCAACAAAAGTTTGAGAGCAAGAATTTTGACTGACCTCCTTTTTCTCTAGCTATGGGGTAGTCTGTACCATGAAAGCAAATTGTAATTCCATCATTTCTTCCTCCGGGTCCACCTCATCTTGCTCCTCTGAAACATAGTTGATCTGGGCAAGGTGATCATTTTCAGGTCCTGAGATGTTCAGGGCCTGAATCTGATCTTCCCAGACAAACGACTGAGCCACCACTGCAAGATTCGGTGTCTGATTGTTGGTGGTAGCTCCCCGGCTGCTTCCTACGGGTACCATGGTTCTTTCACTGTTTTCCCTCCTGTTTGGATTTGGGCATTCTCTGGCAAAGTGACCAGGTTCATGACAGTTGAAGCATCTTAGTTTGCCCTTGTTGAAACCGACCTTCTTTTCCGCGTTCATTCCCAAGTGGTTCTTGCCTGTTTTCTTTGCGAATTGTTTGGCCCTGAACACAGCCATGGCAATTTACCATGTGATATCCATCTCCTCGACATCTTCAGGGTGTATTTGATCCAGGTCAGCAAAAGAGAGCTGAAGGGGCAACTCTCCAGCAACAAAAGCGTTGTAGCAGTTTACCAATCCAGATGCAAGAGCCATATTCTCTTCAACCTCTTTTGAAGCAGATACTGGAGCAGGAGTTTTAGAAGAGGATGCAACTTGTGAATAGGGCATTGATGATGGAGCAACATAAGGTGATGGTTGTGGCGAAGCAAACATTTGACTTTGTGGTTGTGGAATAGCAAAAGCTTGACTTTGAGGAGTGGTAAAGGATGAAAAAGCATTGTTTGTAGAAATCCCGAGATTTGCAGTTGAGTACGAGTTCACATGATTGATCTCCCTCTGTTTGTCATCAAGATCACATGCTTTGATGATGGCCATGGTTTCAGCCAGACTAAGTCGGTTAAGATCTTTTGTTTTCTTGATGACAGAAACATTCATATCCCATGCCTTTGGGAGAGAATTCAACAGCTTCTTGTTGATTTCAGATATTGGCACTGAGTGTAACATCCCATTATTTTCTTGTAGAAAGTCAAACATGGTCAAAATAAAGTCAACTAAAATTTTATTCTTTCTATTATAAGTTAGAGTAATGTATTTTATGGGTTTAATCATAGTATTCAAAGTGTTGTTGTGTTAAGAAGGGTATGGTTTAAAACCGAGAACATTCGCATCCTATTCCCTTCGGACCGTAAATCCTCTGATTGCAAACAAGGGCCGTGAACGTGCGAGCCGTGAACTTCGGGCCGTAAACTCTTCGGATCTTATCACCTCGGGAATCTAACCTTGTAGCCTCGAACCTCGTTCTCGACCGCGAACCACTTCTCAGCCGTAATCACTTCGGACCGTATAAGAGGTTCACGACCGTGAACCCTTCGGACCGTGAACCCTCACATACATATACTTTTCAGCCGAGTTTTCTTCACTTTTTACACTTTCAAACACCATTCCAAGTCTTTTTCTCTCAAGTATCATCAGCCAAGAACACGAAGAACAACCTCTCTCCTCAAGAACATGCTATAATCATCCCTTCTCATCATATTCAAGCAATAATCACTAGTTCTTCACAAGATCTAATAGGTATCATTTCTTGATCTTGTTAACACTTCAAGAACATCTTTCAATCTTCTTATATTAGATTGAAACCCGTTAATTTCATCTATTTTTCACGAAGAACACGAAGAACACGCGAAGAACACGAAGAACAAGCACCTGAAAACCTTTGAATCTTCTTAGAACCTGTTTAAGATCATCAAGTGTTCTTCATTCCTAAAGAACTCTTGACCGTGAACACTTCCTGGCCGTGAACACATATCAGCTTCCTTTTTAGCTTCTAACACTCCAATTTGTAAGTTATACTTACAAATTACTCCGATTTTCAATCATTCCTATTGTTATATTTGCTAATTGGTTGCATATATACTATACAAATTGCTATATAGCGCTTTCTTTTCTACGGGATTTCACTCGTGTGTCTAGACATCCTATATCAAATCATCATTTGAATCACCCTCCAAAAGGTAAGTTCATACCCCCGTATTTTCATAGTTATTATTGTTTTAAAGGGGGGGGGGGGAATACGAGTCTAACACAAGGATTTTGTGTTACAAACAAATGATTTCAAAACATCTGACCAAAATGGATTTCAATTATCATCAAATCAAATGGTTTCAAATTGTGTTAAAATGACATCAAGTCACCAAAAGTATTTCAAAATATTAAACTTTTTAAATGATTTTATAAACTTATATTTTTCCCCAGAAATCATATATATATATATATATATATATATATATATATATATATATATATATATATATATATATATATATTTATATAAATAAGATTTAAAATGCTTACGACTGATAACTCACTTTGGTTCTTTTCCTTGTTTGGATGTGGGCTTATAGTATCGGTTATTTGTCCGAATGTAATTTAAATTTTACTTATATATATATATATATATATATATATATATATATATATATATATATATATATATATATATATTTGTATATGTATATAAATATAAAAGTTATAACCAGAATCTCCAGTCAGGGATCGAAACAAGTGTGTATAGATCTATATAGGGATTGACAACCCCGTACTCAGACTGCTAGCTACAGTCGGGCATACATGCCTACGAGTGACAGTTGTTATTAACAGTTTTAACACCTTCAAAGCGTTGTTTCAGGCCATCTAGTCTCAGTATGGTTATAATAACTCATTAAAAAGATATTAACAATACGTTAGTGTATAATTAACTAAACATAAGTACATCTTCAAAGTACTAGTTTACAAGATACAATCTACAATATTACATTCCAGTTTACAATAACAGCTGGTAGAACCAGGCACACTCACAGTTACAGGTTTTACAAAAGGAATACAAATACCGAGCATTGGTTTACAAACAGAACGGTTTTATGTGATTAAAGCTACTTTTCATATACAACAAAGAATATAGGATTTTCTGGAACAGTTTACATATTCATAGAACAGAAAACATACGTTCAAACATAAATACTTATGCACTCACTCAACTTTATGCTGATACTCTCTTTTCAAATTACTTGTATTCTCAGGGAATCAGTAGACAGGTACTCCCCGAGCTTTTGAGAAGATGGAGCTATTTTGAGTCATGTCTTCTTATTTTGTATAACTATTTTGGTGTCAATATACAGTGATTGAACACATGTAAAAACTTATACATATTAATGCAATGGTTTTTTGTACTTTGATTACTATAATTCATGTGTTGTGATACTACAAATTAAGTCATCCACCCCCGGACGTTTCCGCCGTCTGGTTTGGGGGTGTGACACTGAGATCCCAGCCGAACTCATTTTAGTGGTCAATGTGATGAATCGTTGAAGTTGAGCTTCCAGGGTTTCTCCAAGAATGTAGTTGAACAAATTGAACTTTTGTCTCAGCATATCCTGACGACTCTGCTTCATGTCTTCATTTCCTTCGTATACTTCAATCAATGCTTCCCATAAAGCTTTTGCTGAAGTGTATTCTCTGAAACCCTGTGCAATCTATGGGGATAAAGCCATTGTGAGTGTAGCCAGTGCTTTCTCTTGTTCTTCAATCTTCTCAAAGTCTTGATCAGTGTAGTTCTCAAATGCCTTATCAATGACTGTTCCATTCTCTAGTGTAGTGGTGATTCGAATTGGTCCTCTCAAGATGCTACGCCATATTTTGAAGTCCTTCATCTTGATGTACTTTTCCATTCGATATTTCCATTCTGGGAAACCTTCAGCGGTCAGTAAGTGGGGAATTCGAGTTGTGGTTCCCATGATCGAGTCCAATTCTTGATGAACTGTTGAGCTTTGTGAATCCTTTTTTTGTTTTTTTAATTGATTAAACAAACAAACTAACAAGGAAAAGTACTAAAACGGAAAATGTTCAAATAACCAATAAGGGGGTTCACGGCCGTACACAGTAATCACGGTTAGGCAGATCACGACCGTACACTTGAATATGATTCTCGATCAATTAATGTTTCACGATTAAAGGATGAAGGTTTCACGGTCAAAGGATGGATCACAGTCAAAGATTTAGTTCACGTTCAATAACTTTGAATGGTTCACAGCCGTATACTAGATCACGGTCGTACACACTTCAACAGGTTGAAGCCGTGAACACTAAAAACAACAGTTTTTCAAGCAAAATTTGATCCTAATAGCCTTGAATCTTGATCAAAAACAGATATCCAGCAACCCAACACGAATCAACCACGAAAATGATGAAAAACTTCTAGCTGTAAACTCCTTGACAAGCTTGACACCGAATTGGCTCTGATACCAATTGTAAAGTCACAAATGAAAGGATCCAAACCAGTGATCAAACACGTAATCAATCAAACAAACAAGAATGGAGTAGAGAAAAGGATTAGTCAAGAAATGCACATGTTTATTGCATAAAACGTCAGGTACACCTTGAGCACACACACACAACACCGTGAACTCACTCAGCAACGTCACTGACAACACTCAGACAGAATCCTATATATAGTAACACACCAACCACAATTCACGGCCGTGAACACCTACACAGCCGAAAACACTAAAGCAACAACCCCAAAACCCTATCAAGACTTATACATAAAGAAACCTAGCCCAAACCATAAAGTGTGACCTAACACCGCCGATCTCCCATTAAAGCACCATCGTCTCCACCACATTGATCTTAGTTTTGTTCATACAGAAAAAAGTAACCCTAAATAATGTGTACGGCCGATCTCCCATTAAAGCACCATCGTCTCCACCATATGCATTGTGCATCTCTATCCAGCTTTCATTGTCGCTGCCACAATCCTTGATCTCATGTTCTTCATAGAAAAAATTCCACTGAAGATGCTTTGATTTTGAATCGTTTTATCCTCCATCAATTCGTTCCCCGAAGTACACCGTAATCGCCTACTTCATCTCGGACTCCTCTATGGATGAAAGACCTGAACGAAGAAGATGATCCCTAACTCTCGATCTCGGTCTCAATTTTCCTCCACCAGAAGTTGCCTAAACAGAGGTTTTTACTTTTCTGCATTTCTTCGGGTTTTTAGATCAGATTTCACTTTTTCTTTTCTGCATTACCAAAATTAAGTTGACAATCTATATGCTTATTATATGCTTGTTCGTATACTGAGTTCGTTATCGGATTCAATATAGTACGTGATATTGAAATTACTTAGAGTTTAGAAGGTTTCTTATTAACAAGAACATTTTCGTGAAAATATAAAATTCTATTGCTCTTTTCCTTCATGTGTGGCCTTATGAATATTGATGTTCTCTTTAACATGGACCTGTCTGGTGAAAATATAGTCAATTTGTACTCAAAGTGTCAGGTTTTCTGAAGTGCACGCAAGTTGCTCGACGAAAGTCCTGAACCAGATTTAGTTGCTTTGCTTTAATATCAAGGTATATTGGCTTAATACAAGTATACAACTTTGCATTCCTTTGTTCATTTATAATAATCCATGATATTTTCTTAGGATTTTACTGGAGTTCTAGCTGTAGTTGACCTTGCTTGTATATGAGATGCTATGAACAGACTCAGTGGTGACTCCAAGAAGATCAACCCATTGGTAAGTAATATTCTAATTATCCACTTCACATATTTTTTAAAGCATCAACAGTTTTTAATTGTTTCAAATCTTCGTATTTCCCAAATGCCAGTAGACCTTGTGATTAACCATTCAGTTCAAGTTGATGTTTCAAGAAGTGCAAATGTTGTTCAAGCAAACATGTACCTTGAATTTTGTTTCAAGTTGATGTTTCAACTTTGCATTCCTCATTTTTTTCCTTTCTGAAATGGGGATAACACCTTTTTAAAACTATATTTAATTTAAATCAATTTCTTCTTAATACAAATATGCATATCATTCAGGTTGGATGTATAACAAGATTGGTCCCACAGAAAGGTGTGCATCTCATCAGGCATGCAATATACAGAGCATTGGAATTAGGAGGACAATTTGTATTGCTTGGTTCTAGCCCTGTGTCAAATATCCATGTAAGATAATTTTAAAAGAAAGAATTATAGGAAAAATATGTATGTTTTTTAGAGAGATAATCAAAAGTGATTTGTTTTGTAGAGTGTAAGGTCCTTGATGGAAGGATCTATACCAATGATCAATCAAGCAAATGAAAATAAAGAAGAAAATGAGTAGAAGATTGAATGAACTTGAGCTTGCATACGATTAACACATGAAACCGTCTGATACAACTCAATGGACCGAAAACTGTAATGAACAACTGTGGATCAACTACATTCTACTGACAACCTGACAACCTATATATACTAATATGGACCGAAAACAGGTTTCGGTCAGGCTGACCGAAAGCCTGTTTTCGGTCACTCCCTAACCGAAAGCTCATCTAGATCGAAAACACCAAACATGCACAAAAGACTCCAAAATACATTGTCAAATGCCCTAACTCATCTATACATTGTTGCCTAGCCCAAACCATATATATTGGCCGTTCAATCTCCCCCTTGGTTTGGTGCTAGCTTGGACTCAGTCTTTATCAATCACCAACACGTCTGACTTTCCCATGGCTCCATTCCACATCTCCTTTTGAATAATATCAGCAACCATGGCAGTGTACTCCTTAGCAACAGACTCAAAAAGGTCTTCAGCCACCTTGATATGATGATGAGAAAGCTGATGTATATCCCACTTTCCAAACTGTAGCAGATCCCTCTTGTCATACAAGCGAATACATCCATGTTCAAGTTTGATGACAGCGGAAGTTGTAGTTTCATCAAACACCCAGTATTGCATGGATTTTAGAGATCCATCTGGATGATTCTGAAGGATAGGAATCTGCTTTACTTGATTGGTAGCAGGCCACATCACAGACGGAAGAGGCTGATTGGTTTTGGGATCAATGAGACTCGGGTATATCTTGATGATAGACTCTGCAGTCTTCATTGAGGGAAAGCCCTTTGCCACTTGACCTTCCAAAAATAACTTGAACTGTGTCGCCTTGGGTTCATTTGATGGATTTGCAAAAGGAGCCTTAGACAACTCCGTAAGATCAACCCTGGTCCAAGAATGGAAGTCGTGAGCATCTTTATATAATTCGGTATTTCCACTCTTCCTTCTCATGATCCACATGTTCAGAGCGTCGTGGAATCCCCATGAGATGATCCCTGACCTATCACCATATACGTCCCTGAAGCGATTTTCTCCAAGATCCGTAAAGGTGATGTTTGGTTGACCCCCGGGAGCATTCTGATCCGAGCTCCTCTTGAACAAAAATTGACCCTTCTCAGCAGACTTGGCTAGTTTAGCACGTTTTAACGCCACGACATTTGGAGCCTGTGCTGGTTCTTTGTCAAAATGATCGACAACCGTGGTTGTTCTTGTAGGAGGTGGAACTACGAGAGCGTCTTGATTGGGAAGATAGACCCTTGGCTCATCGACAGATGATTTGAATTTGTCACCAAGTTCTTCTTCCAGCTTCTTCTTCAAATCATAATAGCTGGTGGTCAACAAACCAAAATGCGTCTGAAGATCGGTGATCTGCTTTGTCTTCAGAACTTCATCTTCAAGAAGATCAGCAACTTGAATATTGAGCTTGGCGTTCTCAGTTTGAAGGTCTGCAACCTTGATATCAAGCTCGATATTTTTCTGGTTCAGCGCACCAATCTCCGTTCTCAGCTCAGGCACTGAGGCATCATCATCTCCAGATATACCTTCCTCAAAGGATATTCCTTTTCAGCGTGAGGAGTGAGTTGGACTTAATTGCTGGGCCAAATGAATGTCTAGTCTCTGAGAGACAGCATCATGATAAGGCCTTGGAGGAGATGATCTCAGGTCAGCAGACGGACCACCAGCTTCATGGATAGAGTTGGGATTCTCTTGAATGGGTACAGATGAAAATGGAGCAAATGTTGTAGATGGAGGAGTCTCTGTGGTTTGAGTTTGATCAGGAAAAATTACTCCCACCCTTGGATCAATTCTGCGTCTCTTTATCGGGGGTTGGGAGGTCAGGACTATCTGGGGATCACTTGTAACTGGCTCGGATGTAGGAACCACATTATCAAGGGGAGGAATCCCTGATGATGTGTCCTTTTGAGTTGAAGAATTTGCCACTTGAACGGTAACCGGAGGCTCAACTTCTCGATCGTCAGCTTTCTCCCTTATCTCCGGTGTTGAATTGGCAGCATCATCGATATCTTTGAGGAAGTCATCGAGGTCTTCATTTGACAATGGGTGCTCAAGTCCAGTAAAATGCATCGAAACATCATCTTTGTCGTAACCGGACAGATCAAGATTCTCATACTCATCCTCTCCTTCTCCTTCGGTCTCAGTAAATTCTTTTGTTGTACCCTCGCTAAAATCACTCTGAACTGTCACATTCGTTAGGTCATGCTCCTCAGTAACAATGGTGGACGGAGCAACATCTTCAATCTCATGGTCTGAAACGGTGATAACATCGTCATTCACATTTGCATGTTCTGACGATTCTTGATCAGTTGACATTTGTTCAGAAGACCCATGGGATTCTGAAGAGTCTGACAGCTCAGCAAACTTTCCAAATTTCACGAGAGGGTACTTCCCTTGGAACATGATTTTCCCTTTACGGTTCTGTTTGATTAGGCTCACAGTGTTTGGTCCGAAGGCTTTCATGTCAAGAATCTCTCCTGTCTTGACTAAATCGGGAAATAGGCTGTTGATGAAGATCTGTATAAATCTTGGATAGAGCAGGAATTGATCCTTTGACTTCTTGTTGAGATTTGTAACCATTTCCTCCAGGATGAACTTAGAAAAATTGAAGTCAATCCCTGTAGCCAATGCGACTATTACCTGAGTATTTCTCGAGGATATTTCGTCTGAACCACCCTTTCGTCCAGATATGCAGTTCACGAACACGTGAGCTAGAAACCTCCAGTAAGGAGGTAACATCTTCTTTAGGGTTGGTGGAAAGACTCCTTCGTATCCCATCTTCTCGAGATACTCATCAACAATTATCAGATCGATGTCAGTTGGGTAAGTAGCTTTGTCATCAATCTTCAAGATATCTCTGATGAATTGCTCAGAGATAACAATTTTGCATCCCCTGACAGAAGCTTCAATTGTCATTGATCCACTGTCTCCATTCTTGACACTTGCAGATCTCCAGAATTCGTTGATCTGGTTCACATAAACAATGGGGTTCCAGGTAAGTGCGGTTGAAATGCAACATTCCCTTAGCCTGTACATCATTGATTTGAACTCGTTGTGTGCTACTGGAGGATCATCAAGAAGAATGGACACGTTGTGACTGTCTGCAATTTTTAGACTTGCCATTTTACCTGCACAAAACTGTCCAGGTGAGAAGACATTTGATAATAACACATTAAAGATTATTTTCTCAATTAATTCCATTAATTTTGGCCATTTTAATTGAATTTTATTAGTCAAACATGGGTTCTCGGTCAAGACAGTCAGACCAAAAGCCCTAGGACCGAACATAATGTAGACCGAAAGCCATATGGGACCGAATACAGCTCAACCGAAAGCCGTCTAAGCCGGCTTGACCGAAAACGGCTCGGCTTGACCGAAAGCCGGTTAGCCGATGAACCGAAAAAGGCTCGACCGACCGAAAGCTCCGACAGTCCCCTTTTTCACGATTTAGCCTCGATTTCTTGGTCGATTCTCGGTAAAAAACACATAGGCATGGTCGGAATCTTCATACCTGTAAGATTATGGGGTCGATTGAACGAAAAATCACAAAAACATTTCGAGAGTTTGAGAGAAATCTTGGAGGTTTTCGGTCAGAATGAGGAAAATGAGGGGATGAACAGATTTTGGTGATGTCATTTCCCTTATATACCCGATCCATATCCGGATCCATAACCGGTGGGCTGCATCCCTTTTTAAAATTATGAGGCTCAATACCCAAAACCATTTAAAAATAAAACTATTGGAGGATTAATTCAAAATAAAATAAAATAAAATTTTCTAAATTTTACCAATCCTAAAAATTTGAAGAATAAAAATAAAAATAAAATAAAATAAAATAAAAAATATTTTCTAAAATTTATCAATCCTAAAAAATGAAAATAAAATAATATAAAATAAAATTACCAAAATTTTTAACTCAAACTAATTTTAATCCTCTATCTTGAAATTGATAAATTTTTGTGGGATCAAAGTTGTTAGACAATCATTTTCCATTTATCAGTACCTCTCCTTTCATGAATAGATATGGTCGATCGCCGGTATTGTGATCCACTTAAGCACGAAAAATTGTGACAAATTTTAGGAATGCTATCAGTGACAGGACAGATTGATCCTAAGTTACTAGATAAAAATACATAAGGACCATTTATCTGACGACGACCAAGGATATTGTTGTCCACCTAAATTGAGCAGCGAGATCTACAGACAATCTAGATTTGTTCAATTTTAAAAGTACTAGAACATGTTTCCCGCTTCCTGATATACCCCAATAATCAAGAACTTCCGAGATACTCCTTACTTTAGGTGAGCAGACGATTATTCATAGAAATGATAGATTTAGATTGCATATGCTGTACACTCAGGTCGGATCTTTCAATCACACAGAGAGTGAAACATATGACTGACTAGAATTTTAGAGGGATTGAGAAGTAGAAGGTTGCATATGCTGTGTACCAGGTCGGATTGTTAATCACGCAAAGGAGATAGCATATGGCTTACAGATAGGAAGAATTGCATAGATAGAAGATGCAGAGCAATAGAGTTGCATATGCTGCAGTCCAGGTTGGATTGTTAATAACACAGAGGAGGCAACATATGACTAACAGTAGGAGAGAAAGAAAATAACTTTCTACAGACCTAATTTATCAGAATTCCCCAGTCGCCCCGTCAATATCGGAATTAAGGACATAATCCGTACATCGAGGAAAAGTTAAACCACGGTTCTAGATACAGATTCTTTAATGTGACTAGTGGATTCTCATGTATATCTCCCTGCTCAACCTATCCGAGCGTCGTATTGTCAGGCTAAATGGAACTATCTAGATCAGAAATTGTCAAATCTCTAGATTCCTTAAGTTCATCTGAGCCTAGTCAAGTCCATTTAAAATTTTTCGTGCCTACCAGCGCATCGAACACAGAGCCTAGACAATTTAGCTTTGGTACTTTACACAGACTCAGATTGCCTGTTATCACAAGCTGATATCACTTCCCATCACATCACTTCTCAGTAATATTTTTGATTTTTCTGTTTTTCTAATATTTTTGGATTTTCTGATTTTCTATTGTTTTTGGATTTTTAATTTTCTAATTTTTGTTTGGTTTTTGTTTATTTCTCCCCCTAAATTTGTGCATGGGTGAGAATGAAATTAAAATGCGCAAATTTAAACCAACCTAAACAAAAATTAATCCTCAAAGCGAATCATTTTCAAAAAGTTTACCAGCACATCGAATCATTTTCAAAAAGCTCTGATACCAATTGTAATGTCCTTGATGGAAGGATCTATACCAATGATCAATCAAGCAAATGAAAATAAAGAAGAAAATGAGTAGAAGATTGAATGAACTTGAGCTTGCATACGATTAACACATGAAACCGTCTGATACAGCTCAATGGACCGAAAACTGTAATGAACAACTGTGGATCAACTACATTCTACTGACAACCTGACAACCTATATATACTAATGTGGACCGAAAACAGGTTTCGGTCAGGCTGACCGAAAGCCTGTTTTCGGTCACTCCCTAACCGAAAGCTCATCTAGACCGAAAACACCAAACATGCACAAAAGACTCCAAAATACATTGTCAAATGCCCTAACTCATCTATACATTGTTGCCTAGCCCAAACCATATATATTGGCCCTTCATAGAGGGAGTTCGAGGAAATTGCAAAGAAATTTCAAAACCATGAACATATTCGAGTGATTCTCAAGTGTGGTGAGGCTCTTTCCCATTCTATATATGCATCATCAGACATGTTCAACATCCCATCAATATTTGAGCCATGTGGCTTGACACAGGTCAACTTTTCTAGTTTTCTTCAACAATATTAATTATTAATTATATAAACAAACGGTTCATTGTTGTTTTCAATGATAGCCATGAGATATGGTGTAATCCCCATTTTTTTCCTTTCTGAAATGGGGATAACATGATTTTGACAACATGCTTTTCTAGTATTGTTCACCAGGTAAATACTTACACATTAAAACCACATCACAGATGAACCTTGCAAATAATCACTGTAATAAGCATAAAATGTTCAAAAATACAATGAATTGACAGTGAATATTGATAAATTGCAAATAATCACTGTAATTTCGTGTTCAACTATACGTCATCGGAATTGAAATCTATTGCTATAGTTATTTGATTTTTTTTTGTGAAAACTTTGATGCTTGTTTATTTAACAAAACATGATTTCATCTAGTTAAATCATTCGTGTTTTTCTGATAAGTAAAATAACTTGGCAAATTGGCAGTTGGCAATTCTCAACATCGTGACCTAAAATTTAATGGAACATACATTAATTTTGAATATAATAATTGAAGTTGATAGAAAATATGTTCGATTTCAAGGTATATATATGACTTAAATGTAACATTGCGATTAAAATTTAGAATGGATTCAAAGGCTTATACCTTTGTTGAAATTAAGATATGAGTTTTTATAGATCTAGAGATGGCATATATGACAATATCTTCATTATGTTTGGGTGCTTTGTGATTTTTTATGATAAATCACCCGTTTTCATCCACATAAAATAGAATAGACATGTTGTTTGAGGTCAACATTTTAGAATCAGTCATTTTCATTATAAAACTCCATATTTTTATATCATATGTTTTAGATGACGATCATATATTCATATTATCATCTCACATGATCTTTTCTCAGGCATTTGTTAGAACATACAGATTTACCACTTCATCATTATGTATAATGATTAACTTGAATTCTTTTTGTTCACGACATAACAACTTTTGAGCACTTGAATTACACAAAGAAAAAATAATTTCTAAACTCAATTTTTTGTTCTTTGCTTTCGGTAAATTGAACTTGGAATTCCTTTCCTGAAACCAGTTCTAAAGATTCCACCAATGTGGAATAGACTTTCACGGCCATGATTGATTCCATCAAAGGTACTCAATATTTTCATTTTTTCTTTTTTATTAAAGACCAAAATGCTCTCATTACATATACAAAAATAAATAAAAATAAAAAAAATTTGTTTTATGCTTTTACAATAAACAAAAAATATTTAAATATAAATAAAGGTTAAATTTTTAGGATTGAATTCCATTCCGCCCAACCAAAATTTCACATTTCAATTTCAATTCCAATTCAAATATTGAATTTTCATATCTACATTTGTAGTATTCCAATCATAACAATTTTCCAATCTTTAATTTACCTATTTACCACCCTTAAATTCACATGTAAATCACATATGAATTACATGTGATTCACATGTAATTAAAATATAAATTACATGTGATTCACATGTAATTCACATGTAAATAAAAAATGAATTAACATATGAGTTACATGTGATTCATATGTAATTTACATATTGTGACAACCCGATATTTTGAATGAATGTAATGACCTAAAAAGTCAAGAATTGTAATCTCTTGTGATATAATGAAATTATCGTCAAAAATAAAATGTTCAAAAGTCTCTACTGGATTTCATAAATGATAGATATCGTGTCAAGAGTTTTAGAAATGTAAAGAACACTAAAATCCGAGTTATAATGATGAAGTTATGACCAACCTAAGATTCACAGCAAAACTGTCAATACTTTAAACGTAAAACGCGAAGTTTCAATACAATAATTTTTAGCCTTAGGTATCTAAATGAAAGTTTTAGATTTCATTAAACCGTAAACGTACGTGAAAAGAACGTCCAAATCTAACTTCGTATGAGGAAGTTATGATTTTTCCAAGTTCCAGATATAGCAGTAGACAGCTAAAAACTCGAAATAGAGATCGAGAGACTTTTGGCCGAAACAACCTAAATGAGAATCGAAGATCTCAACAATAGTAGTGCAACGGTGAAAAGTCTAGCGAAAACGGACGTCGGATGAAGAAGTTATGGATACATGACAGAGTGTTCGTGTCCCGGCCTGTTAAAAATAATTAATTAAAAATAAAGTCAAAATTTGCCGACGAAACCTAAACGAGAGTTGTAGAGCATATTCCCACCTACGCGTGCATATATAGAACGTCGAAAACGGAACTCGTACGCAGAAGTTACAGTTTTTACAAGTTCGAGACACAAAATCTGAAGCTGTCAGGCTGGCCACGACGTGGCACAGATGGCCACGACGTGAGATCATGACTGATGGGTTTTCAGGCTTGGCAGCAGACGTCTTGTCCATGGAAGAGGATAGGATCGACTCCACGACATGGGCAACCCTTTTGCCACGACGTGGGACCCAAAAATTGGGCTATAAATAGAGCTCAAAGGGTTCCGGGTTTCATTGCTCAATTCTCTTCTTTCTCGTGCCGAAGCTCTGCGTTTAAACCCTCGAAGCCATCCCAAAGCCCCGGTCTTCACATCCAAGTTTCCGAAGGAAGGTTTTACACTCCCGAGATTCCCGAGAATCCCGAGAAATCAACTTTATCAAGTCGAAGTTATGCTCAGTTTTTGTCTCACCTTCTTCAATCTATCAAGTGAGTTCATACCCCTACAACTAAGTTTTCAAATGCTTTGTAAATGCTTTTATACACTTTTAAGGGGGGGAATACAAGTAAACACACGATTATCCTCGTGTGAAAAACATCAATCTTTTGCTATGCTTTTTGTTATGAAATCAATCATATGTGATTATAACTATCGTACGAAAACGTTCTCATACAACATATCACGATAACACTTGTCTTTTGGGAATGAAACATGTTGTTATGTAAATATCAAACACTTTACTTATATTTTGAGTATAAATGTTCAATAATGTTATTACAAATGTTATACTTTACATACAAAGTCGACACTACACTAGGGTTTATCGTACAAACGAATCACAGTTTTGGAAAAACTATAATAGGTATAGTTTACTAGATATTCATGAGATTTTACATACTATTAATACTATATCAAGGAAATACTTTCATATACAAGAACAAATGGACTTTTCATACGTAAATCTATTTGATACTAAATTTTGTGAGACATTCAACTTCACGTACTTTCAAGTATGCAGTTAAAGTCCTGTATGATATACCATAATCTCTTGTAGGGAGAGCGTGATTCTTGTGTATAGATCTATACGGGATTGACAATCCCGTACCTAAACTGTTAGCTACAGTTAGACCGGCAGGTCTGGGGTGACAAACGTCATAACAATCCAACGCCTGAAGAACGTTGTTACAGGCAGTCTGGGTCAATAGCATGGTTATAAATTTCACATGGAGTATTAAAAACACGTTGGTTTACGGGGTTATCAAATGCCTTAGTGATTTTATACATATATAAATCTACTATTCTAGGCATGAAAAACACTACTGCATTACAGTTTTGGAACTTTTAAACCACCACACACTTATAGAAAAACAATGGATTTCTAGAAGCAAACATTCAAAACAGTCGGGTCTTGGTAGAAGACTAGTTTTATACTAGTAGGAAATATGGGATTTTCTAGGAGTTTTCAAACATCTACAAACAATTTCATTCAAATCTATACAAACATTGACATTAAATACTTATGAACACACCAGCTTAAATGCTGATCTACCCTTTCAAATCTACTTGTATTTCTTAGGGATTCAGTAATACAGGTAAACTTCAGCTTTTGGAGAAGTGACGCTAAGGCGTCAGTTTTAAAACTCTTTTTGTCATCATATTGTAATTTGTTTTTGAAACAAGTATCATTCAACAATGTAACTTTTAAATTATATATATGATGGTTGTTTTACTTTCTTTACTATGTATTCAACTGTCACGATACTACATGAAGTCATCCGCCCTCGAACGATTCCGCCGTTCTAGTTTGGGGGTGTGACAGATTGGTATCAGAGCATTGTTTATAGTGAATCGAGTATATCAACCCATAAAATATATATAAACTATAAACACAGCGGGATTAAAATACTCTGACCAAGAGTTTATACTTTTAAATAATAAAATATTTAACCTAAGTATACATACCTACATTCATACTAAAATCAGTGTCACCAGGACAGAACAAAAGTATTACGATTGTTGGGCAACACAATTAGACTTAGAGACATATAGTCAACCTTGGCAATGATATAGCCTGATCAACTACATTTTCCGAGGAGTGACTAGCATGTGCCTAAGAGTGGTTGTGAGGTTGCAACAAGTCTAAAAACTTACCAACAATACTACAAAGAAAACATTAGAACAAAACATAAACTTAAAATACTATAGGAGTATTTTGTGTTACTATAAATTACTTATGTGCGAACTAAAAAGGTCTTTATCAGTAGGTCAGTAGTCGCTAAGTGGATACGCTAAGGTTATATGTAACTAGGATGTCATAGACTTAGAATCTGTAATCCTTGCTTTACTCCCTGTTCCTTGTTTGGTTGTGGGTTTCGAGTTAGGGTCACTTATTCGAAGGTCTATCCTGTTTTGATTACATATAAATGGTATGCACCAAACAAGTATTGAAGTAACTGATAAAGATCATCTTATAATTATTATCTAATTAGTACGTCTATTTTAGTTATTTCTTATACCCCTTTTCTCGCGTAGGTATCATGGATGGGTTCCATCTCCCCGGAGATCCATACTTCCCAAACGAAGGCAATGCTGGATGGCTTGGAGAAGAGCCAGAAGATACTCATCCAATCCCTTTGGATGATCACCATACTGAAGGCTTTTCTGATGGTTCTGACTCAGAACCTGAAGTCAACAACCTACCCCCAGTAGCTCCAAACCCGAACCCTCGTCCAGCATTTCAAGGACTCACACCTCTGTGGGCAACAAACTTGAACAGATGGAGTCAGGAACAGGGTCAACCCATGCCCTACAATGGGGACATAAGCTTTTACAATCTAAGCGAGGGAGGTTCAGTTGACCGAGTCCTACCCATCATGGTCCGTAGGATTGCTCAGAACACCGAGCAAGGTCGAGCAGCCATCGACCGAGTCGTGGAAATTGACGCTAACTCTGGCGTTAACACAGTCCGCATTCGTCAGTTAGTGTCTGCTCGTGAAAGAACTCAGAACCAGAATGCAGCCCTGCAGAGAGAACTTACTGAAACCCAAGCTGAAGTCAAGGAGCTTCGAGCTCGACATGCAATGTCAGAAAGGCGCATTAGAGACATGGAGCGTTGTCTGTCAGAATCAAGGACTCACTCTAGTGGCTCTCGTCGTAGATAGAGCCTACTCAACTTTCTCTTTTGGATATAACTTAGTTTATGTAAAAACTCTAGTTTAATTTCCTACCTTTGTGAAGACCTTAGATCTGTTAAGTCATGATTTGGTCTTAGTTATGTCAGAATTTTCCCAACTTGGTTTGATGTAAGAGCTACTCCAAGGACATTTTTACCAAACTTATTACATCTTAAATATCAATGATGTGACAGTCGGCTAGTTCCCGAAAAACCTTTGTCCAAATACTTTCATCCTTTTAACGTTAGAACTCTATCTAAATCTCACCCTAGTCAATTTATTGAACTATGGTAACTTAGCTCATGGATCACTTCCAATTCTTTTCGAATGTTGGATCATGTTATCCCCCAACCAATGATAGCCTAGTTCGAAATAGCAATCGTCTAGTGACCATTCTATGAACTTACTTCAACTCTTTACCAGTACTGCATCATAGGGATGTAGGTCAAACCACCGAGAACAGTTTAACAAAACGAAAAATATACATTTACATGAATGAGTAGAATACATCTAGGACTGACCATAATCGCTCACGAACTCCTTTTCTTGTCATATAACAGAATCATGTCGTCATCCAGAAATAGTCAGTCGAACAACGAAACCCCGATCCTTCATATATATGCCGCCACCTTCCAAGCCGCCGTAACAGCCGCCGTGACAGCTGTCCTAGCACAATTGCACGCTAGTAACGCGAACAAAGATGGAAACGGAGTTGGCAATTCAAATCGTAGTAACAATCCGGGAAATCAACAAATGATAACAGTCACAAACACCCAAAGCCACAAATCTAAGTTTAAGAAACGAAAGCGTCAAGCCCAAAAGGAGCGCAAGCGATTTCAAAGACTTGCCATGCAACGGCAACAAGTGGCGACCCCTGCCACTTCAGCACCGATCAAACGATATGAGGGAACACTCCCGAAGTGTAACAAGTGTAACTTTCGTCATAACGGAGTTTGTCGTGAATTGCAATGCATCGATTGCAATAGCATGGGGCACACTGCTCGTTTCTGTAAGGCACCGGCACGACCAATCACCCAAGTCCCTGGAGTCGGTGTGGGCCAGGCGTGTTATCGGTGCGGTGAGGCTGGACATTTCAAGAGGGACTGCCCAACAGAGAAGAGTGACGGGGGAACAGGAGGAGTTTGACCTCAGAATAACAAAAAGGCATCAAAGGATCCTACTGTAATATGGGTACACTTCTGAATCACAGTAATTAATTACACTTATAACTATACCCTCGGTCGAATCAAATCTTAACACTTGTATAAAACTAGTGCAACTCGAGTCATATCTTTCTGCGAGGTTCCATCAGTTCAAGGGACTCTCGTGCTGCTTGTACTTGCTTTTACGCAGTATAACTTATTCGCAGCAGCAACATCATAGGTAAAACTAAAGTACTGAAATTCCTTCATAAGTCGCACAGTAGTGTTCTTGTAACACCGTTCTGAATTAGTCTAACGCCAGTTATTCCGAGTAGTCCAACATTGTCATTTGACATGAGTCGATTCGATCCTCACAGTGCCAGTTTCGTGCGAAAAATTCTTCTCCCTGTAATCGACTTTCTAGCAACGCCGAAGTTCCAGAACTCCGAGGCACTCATGCGTAGATTGCCTTATGTTTCGTAGCTTTCCCGAAGTAACCTCAGCAAACCTCCCCGGAATACCACTCGTATAGTACGTCAAGTTCAATCCGAAGGCCCATACGGTTAATCTGTCACTGAGGAATGTATACGCAAGGGTGGTACACAATCAGGGTTCTACAGGTTTAGAATTGATGACTCTGCTATAACTTCTTTTCCTTGTTTGGATGTGAGGTTAGAGAAGAATCATTTATTCGAATACCTTTTCAATCTTAATTATATATGACTCGTATACCCGAGACTGTGATTGATGAACCAGGTATGAGTTCTACTAAGAACTTCAGGACAGAGACCACGCAAGGCTGCGATTGATCGCACTTCCATGAGAATAAACTTAGAAGTACCTATCATTTCCCTTAATTCATGAGTAATCATACTTTCTTTTATATCTTCACGACATCTAATCCACCCCAAGGTTTTGACGTCATAATCGGTATGAATTGGTTAAGTCTACATCGAGCCGACATTTAGTGCTTTGAGAAAGCAGTTCGTCTTAACCTCCCTAACAACGAAACTCTAGTTATTTACGGCAACGAATAAAGTGCGAAACTTCGCATCATTTCATGTATGCAAGCTCAGAAGTGCTTAAGAAAGGAATGGCATACGTTCCTTGCACACATCGTCGATACGAGCCAAGAAGTGAAAGACATTCAGAACATTCCAGAAGTACACGACTTTTCCAACATCCTTCTAGAAGAACTACTAGGATTACCACCGCAGCGCCAAGTCGAGTTTCATAATCGACTTAGTTCCAGGAACTAGCCCAGTAGCCAAATTGCCTTATCGTCTAGCTCCAGCTGAGATGCATAAACTTTCCAGTCAGCTTAACAAACTTCTCAGGAAGGGATTCATTAGGCCAAGCTTCTCACCATGGGGAGCATCGGTCTTGTTCGTGAAGAAGAAAGACGGATCATTTCATCGATGACATCCTTATCTACTCTCGAAGTAAGGAGGAGCATAGTCAACACCTCCAAATAGTACTATATTCACAGACCACGAGAACATGCAACACACATCTGACCAGGAAGAGTTATCACCCCAGTAAAGGCAAACAAAAGACACAAAGTTGTACCCCCGATAGTGAAAGGTTCGCTGGAATGCCATGCGAGGACCTGAATTCACTTGGGAACGCGAGGATCAAATGAAACAAAAGTACCCACATCTCTTTCCCTAATCCACAAATATTTACCTTACATTAAATTTCGAGACGAAATTCCCTCTAACGGGGGATGATGTGACAACCCGATATTTTGAATCAATGTAATGACCTAAAAAGTCAAGAATTGTAATCTCTTGTGATATAATGAAATTATCGTAAAAAATAAAATGTTCAAAAGTCTCTACTAGATTTCATAAATGATAGATATCGTGTCAAGAGTTTCAGAAATATAAAGAACACTAAAATCCGAGTTATAACGAAGAAGTTATGACCAACCTAAGATTCACAGCAAAACCGTCAATACTGTTAAACGTAAAACGCGAAGTTTCAATACAATAATTTTTAGCCTTAGGTATCTAAATGAAAGTTATGGATTTCATTAAACCGTAAACGTACGTGAAAAGAACGTCCAAATGTTACTTCGTATGAGGAAGTTATGATTTTTCCAAGTTCCGGATATAGCAGTAGACAGCTAAAAACTCGAAATAGAGATCAAGAGACTTTTGGCCAAAACAACCTAAATGAGAATCGAAGATCTCAACAATAGTAGTGCAACGGTGAAAAGTCTGGCGAAAACGGACGTCTGCTGAAGAAGTTACGGATATATGACGGAGTGTTAGTGTCCCGGCCTGTTAAAAATAATTAATTAAAAATAAAGTCAAAATTTGCCGACGAAACCTAAACGAAAGTTGTAGAGCATATTCTCACCTATGCGTGCATATATAGAATGACGAAAACGGAGCTTGTACGCAGAAGTTACAGATTCTACAAGTTTGAGACACAAAATCCGAAGCTGTCAGGCTAGCCACGACGTGGGATCATGACTGATGGGTTTTCAGGCTTGGCAGCAGACGTCTCATCCATGGAAGAGGATATGATCGACTCCACGACGTGGGCAACCCTTTTGCCATGACGTGGGACCCAAAAATTGGGCTATAAATAGAGCTCAAAGGGTTCCGGGTTTCATTGCTCAATTCTCTTCTTTCTCGTGCCGAAGCTCTGCGTTTAAACCCTCGAAGCCATCCTAAAGCCCCAGTCTTCACATCCAAGTTTCCGAAGGACGGTTTTACACTCCCGAGATTCCCGAGAATCCCGAGAAATCAACTTTATCTAGTCGAAGTTCTGCTCAGTTTTTGTCTCACCTTCTTCAATCTATCAAGTGAGTTCATACCCCTACAACTAAGTTTTCAAATGCTTTGTAAATGCTTTTATACACTTTTAAGGGGGGGAATACAAGTAAACACACGATTATCCTCGTGTGAAAAACATCAATCTTTTGTTATGCTTTACATACAACATATCACGATAACACTTGTCTTTTGGAATGAAACATGTTGTTATGTAAATATCAAACACTTTACTTATATTTTGAGTATAAATGTTCAATAATGTTATTACAAATGTTATACTTTACATACAAAGTCGACACTACACTAAGGTTTATCGCACAAACGAATCACACTTTTGGAAAAACTATAATAGGTATAGTTTACTAGATATTCATAAGATTTTACATACTATTAATACTATATCAAGGAAATACTTTCATATACAAGAACAAATGGACTTTTCATACGTAAATCTATTTGATGCTAAGTTTTGTGAGACATTCAACTTCACGTACTTTCAAGTATGCAGTTAAAATCCTGTATTATATACCATAATCTCTTGTAGGGAGAGCGTGATTCTTGTGTATAGATTTATACGGGATTGATAATCCCGCACCTAAACTGTTAGCTACAGTTAGACCGGAAGGTCTGGGTGACAAACGTCATAACATTCCAACGCCTGAAGAACGTTGTTACAGGCAGTCTGGGTCAATAGCATGGTTATAAATTTCATATGGAGTATTAAAAACACGTTGATTTACGGGGTTATCAAATGCCTTAGTGATTTTATACATATATAAATCTACTATTCTAGGCATGAAAACCACTACTGCATTACAGTTTTGGAACTTTTAAACCACCACACACTTATGGAAAAACATTGTATTTCTAGAAGCAAACATTCAAAACAGTCGGGTCTTGGTAGAAGACTACTTTTATACAAGTACGAAATATGGGATTTTCTAGGAGTTTTCAAACATCTACAAAAAATTTCATTCAAATCTATACAAACATTGACATTAAATACTTATGAACTCACCAACTTAAATGTTGATCTACTCTTTCAAATCTACTTGTATTTCTCAGGGATTCAGTAATACGGGTAAACTTCAGCTTTTGGAGAAGTGACGCTAAGGCGTCGGTTTTAAAACTCATTTTGTCATCATATTGTAATTTATTTTTGAAACAAGTATCATTCAACAATGTAACTTTTAAATTATATATATGATGGTTGTTTTACTTTCTTTACTATGTATTCAACTGTCACGATACTACATGAAGTCATCCGCCGTCGAACGATTCCGCCGTTCTGGTTTGGGGGTGTGACACATATGAATCACATGTAATTCACAACTAAATCATAAGTGATTCAAATGTAAATCACATGTAAATCACATGTAAATCACAGATGAATCACATATGAGTTACATGTGATTCATATGTAATTTACATACGAGTCGCATGTAATTTACAAGTAAATCACAAGTGATTCACATATGAATTACATGTCATTCACATATGAATTACATGTGATTCACATGTTAATCACAAATGAATCACATATGAGTTACATGTGATTCATATGTAATTTACATATGAATCACATGTAATTCATAAGTAAATCACAAGTGATTCACATATGAATTATATGTGATTCATATGTAAATCACAAGTGAATCACATATGAGTTACATATGAATCACAAGTGATTCACATATGAATTACATGTGATTCACATGTAGATCACAAGTGAATCACATAAGCATTCCACATGATTCACATGTAAATAACATATAATTCACATATGAATTACATGTGATTCACATGTAAATCACATGTAATTCACATGTAAATCACAAGTGAATCACATATGATTCACATGAGTGTTCTTGCATTAATCAATTTTTTTTAAAAAATTTTCTTGTAGATTTTGAAGAATTTGTGGAAAATATTGAAGATGTGAAAAGTGAAAAAGTGAATAATATATGGAAATCTTGATATGAAGAAATGATCATACTGTAAATCTTTGTAGATTTATATTTTTTTATATTTTATTTTGTATCGAATAATATATTTGTAGTATTATGTTTATAGATTGATTAATAAAAATGAGATTTTTTATGATTACTTACGAATATTGTAGTATAAGAAATATGCATATATACATTTGAAAAAATGTGCATATATATATATATATATATATATATATATATATATATATATATATATATATATATATATATATATATATATATATATATATATATATATATATATATATATATATCTAAAACATTGATTTTTTTTTCTTAAAAAAAATTAGAGTTTTTTTTTAAAAAAAATATTCTAGTTCATTTTTTTAATTTATTCATTCTTAAAAAGTTTCCTTTTAAAAAATGTAGTTTTTTTTTTTAAATTGCAGTTTTTATGAAAAAAATACAGTTTTTTAAAAACATTGTAGTTTTTTTTTTTTTGAAAAAAATGCACATTTTTTTTAAAAAAAATGTAATTTTTTTTAAAACAAATTGTTGTTTTTTTGAAAAAATTGCAGTTTTTTAAAAAATACTTTTTTTTGAATTTTTTTAAAAAATTCTTGTTTTCTGAAAAAAAATTAAAAAAATCTCTATTTTATTTAAAAAAAAATCGAAAATTAGTTTTTTTTTAAAAAAAAAATCCAAAATTTCATTTATTATGTTAATTTTTAAAACTTTTTATTAATATTTCCAATAACAAAAAAAAAAATTAAAGATTAAATGAGATCGGTAAGATGACGATCATGCCGTTAATGGGTTAATTTTGATCTAACGCTCCACCTTTAGTTCTCGGGAAACTCTGAGTTCTCAACGGATCTCACCCCTATATATATGTATATATATATATATATATATATATATATATATATATATATATATATATATATATATATATATATATATTATTTGTTAGTCTATCGTGTTTATCTAAAATTAATATTTTTAGATACAATTGACCATGTGAATAAATTGAATCTTTGAGACACAAACCAACCTTCGATAACGATTGTCCTTGACTCTTATTAATAGTCATTGCAAAACATACGGTCAATGGAAAAGGTCTTCTTGTGAATTTGAAGGGAATTTTTTTTCTGATGGAGTTCGAGACATTCTTTGAATAAAAGTCTAGTTTCCAATATTACTTCCAAATTTTATATGTGCATCAATAACATGTTTTCCCAATGATATCACCTGCAGTCATGTGCCATTACATAAGTCGTTTTTCAGATCAATATTTCGCAGTAACATTACTGGAACACCAATTTTTAAAACTAAGTTATGATTTGGTAGACCGGATACTTTGAGACCATTTAATACATCAGGAGAGTATAAGTTTGCATCAAACTGATCATGTATGTGAATTTACTTACTATATTTAGTGTTTGATTTTTTTATAGACTCATGTATAGTTTCTGAACATAAACTTACCATCACACACACATCAGACACAACACATGTGCATATCATATACACATTAATATTTTGTTGATCATTTTATTTTATTTTAAAATACAATGCTAATATCTTCACATTGCACATGAATTTACTTTTTTTCCTCAATTAATTGACATAATAATTGGTTTATTTGTCAACTACAACACTCATTCTCGTATAAGAAGCGGGAAATTTCGATTGGGGGGGTGGGGCTAATAGAATGCCACGTGGAAAAGTGATACATATACACACACCAACAGATACATATACACACACAAACATAAATATATACACACAAACATAAATGACCATTATGCCCCTGCTAGTGGTTTTGTAAAAATTAGAAATTAAAAAAGCTAATATTTTATATCATTTCAGCGTAATTTTTTTTTTGATATATGGTCCCTAATAAATAAAACATCCTTATATGGTCCCTATATAATAAATAAGATTGTTATTGAAGTACAATGCCATAGATCAATATAAGATCAATAAAACTATGTTACGAAGAGGAGCATTTATGCAATTACACATATACCATTTAGTTAAAATAGGTTGCATTAAACTAATACAACAAATATCAATGTACTTTGATTCATGTATAGTAAAGAACAATGTACTTTAATTCATGCATATTACAACTGTTTGTAACTTTCACATTACCATTATGCCCCTGTGTATTAAACACTATTATATTGTGTTAGAATTAAAAAAAAATGAAAACAGATACATATACACACACAAACTGGTATATATACACATACAAACTGATACATATAAACACAAAGAGAAATGACCATTATGCCCCTGTTATTGATTTTGTAAAAAAGAAATTAAAAAAGCTAGTATTTTATATCATTTGAGAGTTAAAATAAATATTGATATATGGTCCTAATAAATAAAACATATTGGGTTAGAATTAACAAAGGCAAAAATGAAAACAATTATGTTGATTTAAAGTAGGAAATTTGAAACTGAAATTAAAAAAATTAAGAAACCGAAAACTTCATTTTTTAAAAAATAGGATGCTAATAATGAACTATATTTGTACCTGATGTCATAAATTTAAAGCAGCTCCTACAAAGGTTCAATGTGAAAATCTTATTAGTACAGGGGACATTGCTATTAATTGCTAAGAAGAATAAAATAAAAAATATATATGACAACAATTCTGATCCCTGTTTATATATTCATTCATTGAGGAATTTTTTTTTTGTTATGTAATGAATAATGACCAGACTGCCCTTGTATTCAAATGAGGTTTGATAAGCATGTTGTTGACTCTTGTAAAAGAAAAGATAATATATCTATCATTCTTTGACGTTAGTTAGGTATGAACTTAATGGATCTGAAATCGAACTGAATATACTAAACAATGTCATCAACAGAATTAGAGTATATTTACTTAAGTTGTGTCCCTGCCATAATGCCCAAAATTAGTGTATAGTTACTTCAGTTGTGTTGATTTTTCTATCACATTCTTTAGATATTATTTATTAATATGCAGTTAATACATGTAATAGCATCGATTAAAAGGCCAAGAGTAGAAAGAGGAAGATGAATACATCGATTACTTCAACTCATCAGAAAAAACTGTTAAATCATATCTAAGAGAAGAATGGATGGCGACTTCAATATTTTTTACTTTATTCTGTTCTGGCTCTAGAATGTGAATGAAACAAACTGTGTGTTTTTTTATTATGAGATACGCGAGAATATATTTAAAAAACAAATATTAGGTAACTTATGATAAATAAGGAATTGATAAGCATTTGACATATTTGAAAGATTCAATTTTCGTTTTATAATAAATGATCATTATTGAGTTTCTGTTTTCTTAAATCTTGCAGCCAATAGAGTAACAAACTTGCAAAAATCAAGGATTCTACCGAAAGTGAACAACTTACAAAATGCAAGGGAAAATCCGGTAATTCACTTTCATAAAGGAGCAGGAAAATTTGATTGGGGGAGCTAATAGACTGCCACGTGGCAAAAATCTACTTATTTATTAGGATAGGGATATATATATATATATATATATATATATATATATATATATATATATATATATATATATATAAAGAGAGAGAGAGAGAGAGATGTATGTTCAAATAAGAACATTCTCTTTGATTGAAAACATTTGAGAACACTTTTTTGCTTATCACATTAAAAAACACGCGTGTTTCTATCTTCTAGGGTATTCTCGTAACTTTGTGTGTTATTAACGATTATCTTGTCTGATTCCTTTAAATGTTTGACGCAAGCTCGAGAGTGTCATTTGAATTCAGAGTGATTCGATTCCATTTTTTCGCAATTAATCCTAGATCAGTGATTTCTATGATTTTTCTTCCAAAATTCTATGCTTGTTGTTCGTCGATTGTTATAGAAGAAGAAATTGCATCATCGTCCAAGAATTTTAGGTTTAACTGTTCGTTCTATCAAAGGGTAAAAATCTTCGCTTTGCATAACTTTTTTTTGATGATTAAACACTTGCATTTTTATTTATTTAATCTATTCTAGTAATATAATCAGTTATTCAACGTTTTGAGTTTAAAAGTAGTTAGGATTAACATATTGTTCATCAAAAAAATAAAGATCGTCACTTTTCAAAACTTATTTTGATCATTTATCGTCGATCATTATAACTGCATTTATGAAGTATAAATTGAAAGTTATGAGTTCAAAATGAGTTAGTTTTAATATATTGTACCTTATGTTGATCATTTAACATCGATTATTGCATTTGTTGTTGTATTTATGTAGTATAAATCGAAATTGTTGAGTATGAAGTTAATAACCGTTATTTATGTTTATAGGAAAACCTAAATCATTCATAAAACATTTGATTAGTATATGTTTAAAATCGTATTATTTGAATCACATGTGATTACGTTCTTTTATTAACAGTTTATGATTAGCTATTAAAGAAACATATGTGATTGATATCTATTATATAAACGATAATACTCAACATAGATTATATGTCATTGATAGGTATAAATGTTTTATTAACATTGATAAAATCATATGTCATTGATATATGTTATAAACTATAATACAATGCTTTAAATCATACATTATTAATATAAGTTATAATGATAAAGGTTATAGTCATATATGTTTAAAATTACATGTGATTGATATATGTTATAATCACAAATGTTATGAACATTTACATTTTATATTATATTGTTTTATATCATATATTATTAATATTTGTTTTAATAATAAATGTTTATGTTGTTAATAACAGGTTATGTTGTTTGACAATGTCTTTTACAAGCGATAATGTGAGTTTCTTTATAAATGAAGATCAAATTAGTACTTTTGTTGAGAGTGTTGAAGTTGTTGATGAAGATGTTGAACAATCAAGTCATCAAAACCAAATTTACAGTTTTTGTAAATTTTAATTATTGATGTATCTAGAATTGAATTTGTTTTTATAATATTATGTGATTATTTAGTAATTTTTTTAGTAAATGTGATTAATATTTTGTTAATCATATATGATTATTCATTTTTTCATATTTTAATAAATATTTACATCTGTTTATTTTATCTATGTTCAATTTTTCTTATAATCACATACGATTATACAAGGAAATCATTATTAATCACATGTGATTATTCATTTGATTTGTTAATAAATTTATCCTTAATCACATGTTATTTTACATTTCACACATTAATTTATATTCAATTTTATGTTATGTTATTATTCAGTAGTTCTTTATTAAATCTGTTTATTATAGTATTAATCATATGTGATTGTCAGTTTATTATATTTGTTAATCATACGTGACACATGTTTAGTTTATCTATGTTCAATTATCAGTTATAATCACCTATGATTATATAAGGAACTCATTTTAAATCACATGTGATTATTCATTGACTCTACAGGTGAATGTTGTACTTCTTCCAATGATGCAACTTCAAGCAAGATAATAAGTAGAAGTTGTGTATCCGATTTTTATATATCAGATCCTCTTCATGATATCAGACCAGATGTTCCTGAAGAGTGTAAATCTACTAAGTCAATGAGGGAGTTAATTTTTGTAAAAGATATGTAGAAAAGGCTGGTTTGATGTTCGTATGAACATATTAAGGAAAAAAGGTGATATAATAAAGCATAGGTATATGGTTTGCAACAGGATGGGTAAACCAAAAATAAATTCAATGGAACATAATACAATCTACAGGGTGACAAACTGTAAAGCTAAAACTATTGTGAAACATGTCAAAGGAACAAACGAGTATAGGTTTGACAAGTTTCAAGAAAACCACAACCATGACCTTAAAGATACATTTCACTTGAAAAGTACAAGCGCTCGTTCATATTCTGACAAGGAGTTCATTGTTCGGGCTTCTACATCGAAAATGGGTGCTACAAAAGCTTACAAGCTCAAATCAACCTTGAAAGGCGGTTTTCAACATGTAAGGGGTAGTGTTGTAGATTACAAAAATTTCAAGAGGGTATGGGATCTATTATTGGATTCAGAGATGCATAACTTGTCATGAACAAGATGAATGATCGAAAAAACAACTATCTGAATTATTCTTTTTATTATAAATGCAATGAAAATAAGGTTTTGAATGCAATGTTTTGGACCGATGAAAAGAATAAAAGATACTACAGTGAATTTGGATATGTCATGTCTTTTGATGTAATCTTTCGTACAAACAAGTAAGTTTTTCCTCTATATTTATGTTTTTAATTATATGTGACTGATGAATACACAATAAATATGGTTATGTAATTATTTTTAAATCACATGTGATTTATCAATTGTCAATAAGTATACTAATGTGATAATGATTGTAATCATATGCGATTGATGAATGATCAACATGTATTGTAATGTGATTATTATTATAATCATATGTGATTGATTATTTATCAACAAGCATACTGTTGTTATTATGTGTTATAATCACATGTGATTGATGATTGATTAATGCTCAACAAGTATGCTGACGTAATTATTTTTCTAATCACATGTGATTTATTAATTGTTAACAAGCATTCTGATTTGATTTTTTGTTTAATCGTATGCGATTAATATCATTACATTTAATTTATTTCTAAGCTCTAAGTATGGTTAATTGTATTCTGGTTATTTTGTTATATATTAAACATGTATGCATTGGTTTTTGTTCCATTCACTGTTTTTGATCATCACAAATCATCTGTTACTGTCGGATCTGGGTTGCTAAGCACCGAGGATGTGGATTCGTACAAGTGGCTACTTGAACAATTTTTTAAGGCTCATTCAAATAAAGAACCATTACTGGTTTTAATGGATCAAGATCCAGCATTAAATCAAGCTGTTGATTCGGTTTTTTATCAGTCATAACATAAATTGTGCATATGAAATATCATGAAGAAACTGCCAAAAAAGGTTTTTTTTTTTTGTATATTTTTGCTTCTTTTAATCATATATTATTGAATATATTCGGATATATAAAACACTTATAATCAGATATGATTTTAGTCATATATTCATTAAAGGTTAATACACTTAAGATTGTTATTAAATGTTATTTTGTTGTAGTAGATTCTAATCGCATATGATTAAAGCACATTTTTTGTTGTTTTATGTTTATAATAACATGTGATTGAATCATTTTAAGTTATGAGATGTTATTATTTCCTTTATATTTGAATATTACATGTGATTATTATAGCTATCTGTGGAATTTCTTAAAAGAACCGATTTAAAAAAAAGATTCAATAAGCTTGTTTGGGACATGTATATTGAGTGTGATGTTTTTGACTGGAATTGGGAACTGTTGATGAAAGAATTTAATGTTGAATATGAGAGGTGGTTCAAAGATATTTTTGAAAATAAGGAAGCATGGGTACCTGCATATTTCAGTGATTTTCCAATGTGTGGGTTGATGAAGACAACATCAAGGTCTGGGAGTATCAATTCGTTTTTCAATACATACTCACAAACAGAAAAATTCCTTCTAAATTTTATGAAGAATTACGATAATTCCATTAAAAAACAACGATATAGACAACGTCAACTTGATCATAAAACTAAGGGAGCACATTATTCTTTGAAGTCTCCAAGTATGATAGAAGAACATGCAACAAAGGTCTACATGAGTAAGTTATTTTTTGAAGTTCAAAAAGAGATTTATAAAGGAGGATGGTTTTGTGATGTTAAAGATTTAGGCGAGGGAGATGGATGGAAACTTTTTAAAGTTATGTGAATGAACCATCAACATGAAGTAAAAGCAACGTATAAGGTATTTTATTTTTTAATTATACCTTATTTTTTATATTATCATAATGTTATAATCAGATGTGTTTTAGGTACATATGATTATAATCACATGAAATTATAAAGATAATGAGTTTTAGATGTGATTATAGAAAAATTTGATTTTTTAAATCACATGTGATTATAATCAGATTTAATTATAGGTACATGTGATTAAAAGCACATGTGATCATACGTGCCACTTCAGATGTGATTATAGGTACATGTGATTAAAATCACATGTGATTATAAGTACATGTATAATTATATATGATTATAAGTACATGTATAATCAGATAGGTAATGTACAATCATATGTGATTTAGTATTGTTATAGGTGGAACTAAAATATGTTGAAAAAGAAGTGAACTGCAGTTGTTGACATTTTAATCGTTTATGTATACTGTGTAGACATGCTTTTAGAATATTGATTAACAAAAATTTTGATGAAATTTCAGATAAATATATTCTTAGGCGATGGAGAAAGGATGTCATATCTTCAAATTATCAACTATCAAGAGATCGTTTTGATGAAGAGGATGCAGATGTTACTAAACTAGTCAATGAAGTATTTTTCAATATTGAGTATGCTTTAGATATTGTCAGAGATGATAAGTAGAGGCTAGCCTCTTTGGCTGAAAAAACACAACTTTTGTTGAATGATGTGAAGATTAAATTCTTCAAATGAAGTTCCTATTACAAATTATGATGTCCTTGAGAGACTTTATAACATTACTATACCAAAAGAGGTTGAGATTTTTGTTCCAGATGTTCAACACAATAAATGATGTAGAAAGAAAAGGATTATTGGTGAAGTTGAAAAATCAATTATGAAAGTTCAAAAGAAGATCAGAAAATGATCAGTGTGTGGTAAAAGAGAACTGCATAACATCCATACTTGTCGAAGCAGATTTGTTGCTCAGAAATGATGTATAGCATACGATGTTCATAACAAGTGATAACCATATATGAATTTTTAAGTCATAATCATATTTGATTTTTATGAGATTTATTTTTTGATTATTATTTTTCTATTTTTTTAAGTATTATATGTTCATAACAATTGATAATAATCATATTTGAGTTTGTTTTCAAATTTCATTACAAGTGATAATCATATGTGAGTGTCTTTGATGTAATATGTTTGTCTATATTACATATCGTAATCATATGTGATTGAGTATTCAAACTACATTTATGTTTGTAATCACATGTGATTGAGTATTCAAATTATGTTTATGTTTGTAATCACATGTGATTAATGCATAAATCATACATTGTTCATAATAGATGCAAATTAATCATATGTGATTCTTTCTGATTTAATATTTCTAATCAAGAATCTTTTAAGCACATGTGTTTGTTGAAATCCTATGTTAATTCTTTCATAACTGATTATGAATATAATTTGTTGAGGTCGAACGTTGTTGTGAGATGTCGAAATTCATCTAGGTCATCCTTAGTGTCGAAAGTTTATATGTTTGTTTATTATAAGGGCATTTTTTATGGAAGCTTAATGAGTTAGTCCCTTATATTTTTTTTGTACGCTTTCCTTATCCCTATATATATGGGATGAATACTAGAGTTAGAGTGGAGCTTTTTGCATTTGTTTTGTACTCTCTGAGTTTTCTTTGTGTTCGTTGAAAACGTAATCGAGCCAAACAGATTCTATTTAGATCTTGTGTTCTTAATTCTTACATCACTCTTTGGTATTAGAGTAGGATTCATTCAGCTTTGATATGATTTTCATTTGTTTTCAAAAGGTTTTGAGTCTCGTTCTAGATTCAAAATATTCCGCTCTTTTGATTCTGAAAATCATCACAGATCATCTGTTTTGATTCGATTCTGCTTACGATTAGTTAGATCGAGTATCGTGTGTTAGTTTTCTGTAAGTTGTTGTCAATAAATTTTCAATTTTTGAAGCTTTTCCCAAATTTAATCCGTACATCAATGGCGAACTTCAACATGAACACCATGACTTCATACTCGCATATTCTTGGTTCTTCAACCAAAATACCTATGTTGATTCCAGAGTTCTACTTTGACAACCAGGAAATTTTGATTAAGCAAGGTGTATCTATAGATAGTATAAAACCACATCACAACCTTGTTGCAATAAAATTTTGGAAGCCAAAGGGGCATTATTTGTATAACTGAAGATGTATAAATATACCTTGAAAACTATATTCAAAATAAACCTTTAGAAGCCAACAAGTAATAGCAAGTCAATATAAGGCAAATAGTTGGAACAATAAATCAAGAATTGAAACTTTGCTTTATAACATTTAGCCTAGAAACCTCAAAAACGAAATCACCCCTTTAATGAGGGATACCAAAACCGAAAACAATGAGGGAATGGTGTAACACCGAAATCATGAGGCTAGAACATCCCTAGGCCAAAATCAACCAAGAATTCACACCACTAGGACCGAAAACACCCTTGTGGGAGAGTTAGGACCGAAATCACTTAGGATGCAAAGTGATTTCGGTCATACACCCATGAAACACATGTTATTACACCTCAAACACCCATGCACCCATCTCATCCATTCTCCCTTAAAACCCACGGCCAAGGAGGCCTTCATTCACCACCATACCATTTTTTCTTTCTTTCATCTTCAACCTCACATATCCTCTCAAGAACAAGAGAAAAATCGTCCAAGATCATCATCTTCAAGTGGTCGTTAGATTTTTGGTAAGAATTTCGTGATACCCTTGTGTTTCTATACAATTTTATGTTAGTTTCGTCACCCATTTTCGCACAGCACACTTTCGACTTCTAAAATCCGTAACTTTCACATACCAGCTCCGTTTTTGACGTTCTTTATATCCACGCGTAGGTAAAAATAATATCTACAACTTTCGTTTTGACTCTATCGGCTAGTTCTCGACCGATCTTAAATTTAACAGTACGAGGAGATTATATTGTTAAATGTCCGCGTAAAATTCATAACTTCTACATACAGACTACGTTTTCGTCTGTCTTTTTACCATTGAGTTCCTATTAATTAGATCTTCAATTCTCATTTAGGTCGCGTAGGCCAAAAACCGCTCGATCTAAAATTCGAGTTTCGGGCTATGCACTGCTAAGCCAAGTCTTAGAAAATTCATAACTTCCTCATATGAAGTCAGATTTGGGCATTCTTTTTATGCACGCTCTCGGTTTAACGTATACTAAAACTTTGGTTTAGATTAGTAAGGCCAAAAATTCCTCTATCGTAAATTCACTATTTACGTCACACAGCGTCGTGCCGGTTTTATCGTGAAACTTCGACAGGTCATAACTTATTCGTTATAACTTGGATTTCAGCGTTCTTTATATGTCCGGAATCCTTGTCACGACCAATACAACTTACTTCATCGATATTGGGTTTATCTAACACTTTATTTTTGATGCTTATTTTTATCCTTTATTTATTATATCATTATAAACAAGTAATAGCACATAAATGCACATAATTCACGTATTACTCAAATAATTCATCTTTATTACTTCAAAATAGGTTACAATGGTTGACCTGACTGTTACATTACTATACTAATGCTTAGCCCAAAAACACAGACGTTACAATTCTCTCCCCCTTAGGATGATTCCGTCCCGGAATCATGCATCAGCAAACAGATGCGGATAGCGACTCATCATGTCACTCTCTATTTCCCAGGTGAGATTCGGCCCATTCGAATGTTTCCCACGGACTAGCACTAAATCCTTCTTAGTCTTACGGTCAACATATGCCTCAGGCTCTTCGATTAGCCTCTTACTCTCATCCATCCTTAACTCTGAGATTGTAATTATGTCGGGAACTTCTCCCGTGAACTTTCTCAGATAACACACATGGAAGGTGTTCTGAATACCATCTAGTTCTTCTGGTAATTCGAGCTTGTAAGCTTGGTTCCCAATTCTCTGAAGAACTTTGAACAGTCCAATACACCTTGGGCTCAACTTTCCTCGTTTCCGAAATCTTATAAGTCCCTTTCCACAGTGAGACTTTAAGAAAAGTTGAATCCCCAACTTCGAATTTCATCGGTCGTCTCTTCTTATCAGCATAGCTCTTCTGACGATCCTGAGCTGCTAACATCCTCTCCCTGATTACTTTCAACTTTTCAGCAGTCTGATGGACTATCTCGGGGCCCATAAACTGCTTTTCTCCAGCCTCAAGCCAACAAGATGGTGTACGACACTTCTGTCCATACAAATCTTTATACGGTGCCATCTTGATGCTCGAGTGGAAACTATTGTTGTAGGAAAATTCTACCAGAGGTAAGTGCTCATCCCAGTTCCCTTGGAACTCCAGGGTACATGCTCTCAGCATATCTTCCAGTGTTTGAATCGTTCTTTCGCTCTGACAATCAGTATTTGGATGGTAAGCTGTACTCAAACACAACTTCGTACCCAATTCCTCTTGTAGACTTCTCCAAAACCTTGACGTGAAACGACTATCACGATTCGATACAATCGTCAGAGGAACACCGTGAAGTCTTACCACTTCCTTCACGTAAGCATTTGCAAGCTTATCCATAGACCACCTCTCGTTGGCTGCTATGAAGTGTGCACTCTTGGTGAAACGATCAACGACTACCCAAATCATGTTGTGACCGTTCTTCGTCCTAGGTAGTTTAGTAAAAAAATCCATGGTGATGTCTTCCCATTTACCCATGGGTACAGGTAAAGGTTCTAAACTCCCATACGGTTTCTGATGTTGTTCCTTAACTCTTGCACAAGTTACGCACTCGGCCACATACTTTGCAACATCGAGTTTCATCGTCGGCTACCAGTAGTAGGGTTTTAGGTCCCTATACATTTTTGTGTTTCCGGGATGAATTGAGTACATGGTCTTGTGCGCTTTTTCCATCAGAAGATCTCTTATTCCTCCCGTCTTAGGTACCCAAATCCGATCTTGGAATACCTTCAGTCCTTGACTGTTTGTACCGAACACTAACGTTTTGCCCAAACGTTCTTCCTTTCGTTCGTCCTTCTCTGAAGCTTCTTCTTGAGATGTCCTGATACTTTCCACAATCGTTGAGACAACTTTTATTCTCAACGCTCTTGGCCTTTTCCTTTCAAGGTTGACTTTCCGACTGAAAGCATCAGCAACAACATTTGCTTTACCGGGGTGGTAAAGTACCTCACAGTCGTAGTCCTTGAGTAACTCTAGCCAGCGTCGTTGTCTCATGTTCAATTCCTTCTGATTAAAGAGATACTGGAGACTCTTATGATCAGTGAAAAGTTTGTACTTCGTGCCATAGAGATAATGCCTCCATATCTTTAGGGCAAATACTACCGCTGCCAACTCCAGATCATGAGTGGGGTAGTTCTTTTCGTGCTCTTTCAATTGTCGAGATGCGTATGCTATCACCTTTTCTATTTGAGTTAGAACACATCCTAACCCGAATCCCGACGCATCGCTATACACGGCGAAATCTTCAACTCCATCGGGTAGTGAAAGAATCAGTGCTTCACATAACTTCTTCTTTAGCTTCTCGAATGCTTCTTCGTGCTTCTCACTCCATGTATATGTAGCTCCTTTGTGGGTCAAAGCTGTCAATGGAGCAGTTATCGAAGAAAAGCCTTGGATAAACCTTAGATAATATCCGGCTAGTCCCAAAAAGCTTCGAATTTCTGTGGGACTTTTCGGTCGTTCCCACTTCATTACAGCTTCGATCTTTGCTGGGTCAACCATTATCCCCTCTTAGTTAACCACATGACCCAAGAATTGGACCTCTCGGATCCAAAAATCACATTTGGAGAACTTTGAATAAAGTTTCTCCCTCTTCAACACTTCCAACACTTCTTATAGATGCTTGCCATGCTCCTCCTGGATTTTCGAGTAGATGAGATTGTCATCTATGAATATTATCACGGATTTATCGAGGAATGGTTTACAAACCCTATTCATCAAATCCATGAACGCTGCTGGAGCATTGGTTAGTCCAAATGACATAACCAAGAACTCGTAGTATCCATATCTTTTTCTGAATGCAGTCTTCTCAATATCCTGCTCTCTTACCTTTAGCTGATGATATCCTGACCTGATATCGATCTTTGAGAAATATCTCGAACCTTGCAGCTGATCGAATAGGTCATCAATCCTTGGCAATGGGTACTTGTTCTTTACCGTTTCCTTGTTCAGCTCTCTGTAATCTATACACATTCTCATGCTTCCGTCTTTCTTCTTCACGAATAGCACTGGAGCTCCCCAGGGTGATGAACTAGGTCGAATGAAACCGTTGTCCAACAACTCCTGAAGTTGCATCATAAGCTCCTTCATCTCCGTCGGTGCTAATCGGTATGGTGCCTTCGTTATCGGTGTTGTTCCAGGTAACAAGTCTATTCTGAACTCTACTTGTCTAGCAGGTGGTAATCCAGGAAGATCTTCAGGAAATACCTCCGGATAATCACACACCACGGGTATATTCTGCACCTCCTTCTTTTCCTTCTTAGCATCGATAACAAATGCCAAGTAAGATGCACATCCCTTGGACAAACATTTCCTGGCTTTCATCAGGGAGATGATTCCAGAATTTACTCTGTGTTTGTCCCCGTACACCATAAATGACTCTTTTCTGCGTGGGTTTACTCTTACTATCTTCTTCCGGCATAGTATCTCAGCATCGTTGGCGCTAAGCCAATCCATTCCCAGAACGATGTCGAAACCGTTCAACTCTATGGGCAACAACTCTTCGTGGAATTCGTTTCCGTTTAATTCGATGAAGAAGTTCTTAATACGATCACTAACAGGTAGGAACTTGCCACTGGCAACTTCTACAATCAGGGCATTATCAAGTTTTTCTACGGGCAATGCTAGTTTCCCACCAAACTTATGTGACACAAATGAGTAGTTGGCTGCGGAATCAAACAGTATATTGGCAGGCAAACCATTTATAAGAAAGGTACCTGAAGCGACATCTGCTACCTCCTTTGCAGCCTAGAGCGTCATCTGGAAGGCTCTTGCCTTCGGCTTCGGTGGAATGTTGGGTCTTCCTGCCTCCTTCTTCTTCGGGCAGTCCCTCGAAATGTGCCCTTCCTCGTTGCACTCATAACAGACCTTCTTAGTGAACGTACACTCGTTGGCATAGGCCCGGGCTTCCCACACTTGAAACAGGTGACCCCTCCGTCACATTTTCCTTGGTGCTTCTTCTTGCATTTGTCGCACCATTTTGCTTCTGCTCCTCCTCCTCTCGAACCAGACTTCGAGAATTTACTCTTCTTGCTGGACCTCGAGGATCCATCAAATTTCTTTTTCTCACCAACCTCTGCTCTCTCTATACCCTTCTCTCGAATCTGGGTCTCCACATTCTTAGCAGCCCAGATGGCGGCTTTCAGAGTGGTGGCTTGCTTGACCATCGGACCAAAGTCCACTGGTAATCGGTTGGAACTAGGTACGAAACAAGCTTCATTTTCGCTGTAAAACTTGCAGCGTATTCAACGACGCTCATTCTTCCCTTCTTCAGATTCTGGAACTCATTGTTGATTTCCAGAAGATCCTGCTCCGAGCAGTATTGCATCTTCAGTTGCACCTGAAAATCCTCCCAAGACATCTTGCTCGCTTCACCCTTGGGCATTGAATCAGCTAGTAGCTTCCACCAGCTTAGTACTCCAGATTTTAATAGAGGAATCGCGAGAGCGGTCTTTTGTCTGTTGCTACACTCGAAACTCTCAAACATTGTCTCCATCTCGGAGATCCAGTTTATGACTTCCACCGGTGTCGGGTTTCTAGATAGACACGGTGGTTTGGATGCCATGAAATCCTTTTACTTACATCCACGTCCGTCATTTCCTCCATCCTGGTTGTTTCGTCCAACTATCGGTGGGTTGGCTTGACCAACAGTCCCACTGTAGTTCCCTCCTTCTGACTGGCCATCATTCAGCTCGGGCTGTTCGACCAGTATTGTAGCTTCTTCTCGATTATGTTGACGCAAACGTCTGGTTTCCTCCATTTGACGATCCAACATCATTTGGATCATCCCTTGTAATCCGGCCATCATGATTGGCTTATGAGCATCTGCTACAATAGGTATTTTCTGAATCACTAGGGGTTGATTCCTATTCCCATTTGCATTCCTAGCTCCACAACGGGTTCTTGCCATTTTGATCTATACAACGAATAAGGTGAATTTAGATATTTATTTAGGATAGACGTTTAAATCATCCTTATCGCTCCGAAACGTTTACATGCTAGTTCTAATATCGTAGTCGTACGTTTAGAATCCTAAACACATAAGGTTTCTAGATCCGGTCGACAACAGACCATAGATCCGAACAAATAACAACATATAAGGCATAAATCATTTAGCACATAAATCATATTAGGCATACTTTCCTAAATAAGCTAGTGCTCACATGTCACAATCATCGCTTAGCATTCTAAGTTTAAGTCTAGAAATTCTACAAATTCCTAGTTCGCTTAAACTAATGCTCTGATACCACCCGTGACATCCCCATGCTCACGGCCAGAAAAGACCGATTTTGTTTATGCTTTGTTTAAAAATCAGAGTAACATTTTAAATAAAAGTGTTGCGGAATTTGTTCCCAAAATAAAATATGATAAAGATTTATCAAAGCATTTCCGTAGAAATGTATTTCATTAAAAACCTCGGGATGTCATGTTCGATACAGATCAAAAGCATAAATAGTACAATATAAGCCTTACAACATTTATTCATATCTACAGGCCTATATCCGTAATCCCTCATCCAAAAGATCACATCTATGCTCAAACGCCACTACCTGTAATACATGAAACTGAGTGGGTCAGGGTTGGGAGCTTGGTGAGCACATAGGGTTTTCAACCCACAATAAATAAGTTATTTAATTTCATCAACCAAGAATAACCTGATTACCTGTTCCCGTTATCCTCACTTTACGTCCCTAAACACCTATCATAAGGGACCTAACCTAAGGATCATCATCGGGATGGACACTACTGCTAAGGGGATTCCTCAACAATAAATGTCCTTAAGGCAACCATGAGGGGGATGGAGTACACCGGTGAACACATCGTTCACAAACACCTACAGGTTGCGAGTCTGCTAGTGTTCCACTGGACTGTCTAGAAGAGTATGTGGTCGTCATCCATACTCTGCTAGATGACAGAATCAACAACAACAACATCGAGGCCTCTCATCATTTTATCACACACCGTCTATTACATCTACCCATGTTTTACCCCAACATTTTTGTAGATATAACATACATATACAGTTTATATCATTTAAAACATGTATAAAAATCGTTCATCCAGCATAGATAGCAAGTATAAAGATAATATGCACACATAGAACGTAATTTATATAAAATACTTCATATCTATGTGTAAGATGAAAGTGACTATGCACTCACCTGAAAAGGTAGTGATTCCGAACTCAGACAGCGCTTTGCTTCTTAAAAATAATTTCCTTCGACGAAACCTAGTATTATTACCACTAGATTTTAGTCTAATATTTACTGTGACTAATTATTATTATTATTATTATTATTATTATTATTATTATTATTATTATTATTATTATTATTATTGTTATATAAGCGTTTAAACAATATTATCCAACCACTATGTACAGACAGGGGCCAGACATAAAACACCGGATGGCAGGACCATTTTGGCATATAGCACTTCTGAAATCCAACAAACCTATGCGACCCTTTAAACCAGATTCCCCGTACCGCGAGTAGTTAAAAAGATATTATAACGACACTTATATAACTCATAATAGTAGCCCAAATAATTATTATAAGGTCCTAATAACGTTATCATAATTAATTAAAAGCTATATTAAAAATAGCGTAGGAGTAGGTCACTTAAAAGGGTTTTCTCGAAAACTGGGCTTCGCTTGGAGCAGCGTTCCCGAGCCGAAAATCTCTTCTTCTCGGAGCCGTCTGTGACAACTGTCAATTCAGGTCATTCTCGGACTCATGCATCTTTATAAAAACCATTCATGCACAACATGCCATGGCCTAGTAGTATAAATTAGGTCAAAATCTTGCATAAACTAGGATCCAACTAAGATCTAGGACTAATATACTTGACTCTTACGATTCTAGTAAGTTGCTTAACTACAATAGGAAATGCCAATACCATAATTAGAATGAAACTTCAAACTTTGTTACAATTGAAAAAGGGTATAAAACCCTAAAAGTAAATTAAAATATTCTAATTACATTCCAATATGATGGTGAATATCAAACAATGTTCCAAAAACTCTAAAGAGCCCAAAAATCCAAATTTATAAACTTTAAAGCTTAAAAACTTTATAAAATTTCTATAAACTTCCTAATATAAAATTTTTATTAATCAAATTATAGATTATAATCAATGAAATAGAAATTTAAATTATCATACATTAATCATAATTTATTAGTTAAGAAAACAAGATTTTTAAATAAATCAAAAATTGCTTAAAGAGACATTTTATAAAAATTTAGGTTTTATAAAAATTGAAGGGAGAATTATATAATTTGAATTTTAGGAGAGAGGGAGCCTCTCTCACTCATAAAATTCGTGCATCCTCTCCCCCATGCCCTCTCTCTTCCCAAAACTTCAATCATTAAAACACAATCCCCACTCTTCCACTTCTCTCTTCACTCTCTCTCACACTCCACCCTTTCAACTCTCAAACTCTCCTCCTCTCTCTCCAAACCCACGAAAATCATCAGCCAAGAACACCTCTCCACACTCAAATCTTCATCTTCTAAGGTTGTTCTTCAAGGTATTCACGAAAATCCTTCATTTTCCTTACTTTTCCTTCTTGTTTTTAAAGGGTTTTCTTGTACTTCTCCTCCTTCTACACCATTCTTTATGAACATTCATGAACATGTTCATGAATGTCGTGTTTGATGATGATGGTGGTAGGGTTTCACCCAAGAACAACATGCATGTTGTTTAATGGTGAAATCCAAGGACCAAAACCTATGTCAAACACTAAGGTTCGGATTTTTTACAAGTTTTAAAGGCTCATACACCTTATGCATTCAAGTATTTCCTTTAAAAACATCACTATAACAAACATATGTCCATGCATGGTCTTCAAACCGTGATGCATGTGAAGAACACCAAGCTAAAGAGCTTGATGATCAAAGTACATTGTTAATAGTGCATGTAAATGATTTTGTCTAGAAAAATATCTAAAAGTTCTTTTCTGCTCAAATCAAAATTTTTCCAGATTCCCATTAAGGTAATATGAATATCTGGAAAATCCCAAGAGGTTTTATTGTTTCCTTGATTTATTAAAATTGTTGCAAGAAAACAAGGGCATAAATCACATAAAATACTTCAAGAGGTCTATAAATCCGGAATAAATTCGTGGATGACCCCTATGGTAAATAATGACCTCTCATTAAATTTCATCGATTTATGTTGTTGTTTAGTATGATTTTCGATTTTCTTTTTGTTTGGGTGGAATAAATCACAAAACCACTTTAAAGAGTGTGAAAATTGTATCTAACAATTTTCACAGCTCTTACCTGTGGTGGGAGACTCAGAAAAATAATTTCAGAATTTTTCATCATGCCTTTCTAGTTTTCCCAATTTTTGGTAGTTTTAATGGCCTAAAAATAGGAAAACTAGTTCTGATTATCCAAAATTCATCAAAATTTACCAGAACATCATTTTGTACATTTGGAAGTTACATAAAAATTTTGATGATTTTCCTCTACTGTATACTATTTTTCTCCTATTTTCTAAGGTTAAATACACTTAAATACACTTAAATACACATAGATACCCAAAACCGGATTATACAATATGAAAACCACTTTTGGTATTTTTTTCCCAGATTACTTACACTGTAAATGATGTTACAAAAGTTTTTGCTAATTTATTTTAACTGTTTATTATTTATTCTTCAATTAATGATTATTTAAGGGGATAAAACAAGGAAAAATAGAAATACCCACTGAAAAGTATCTTTTATATTTTTTCCAGCCTAGTTATGTATAATAACAGTTAAATAAAAAGTTTGGGTAATTTTGGAAACTGTTTTCTATTAATTTCAATTTTTATTGGAATAAATGCTCAAAAATCGTAAAATATAATTAAACAGCTTGGAAATCCATTTTTATATTTTTCCCAGCTTAGTAATGTGTAATAACAGTAAAATAAAAAGTTTGAGAATTTTTATCCTTTGAATGTTATTTTTCGTGAATTTATGTTGTTATGAAGGCTTAAAAATTTGGAAAATAGTTAACCATATCAAAAATTCAAGGAAAATTTTCTGGAAAACCTCTATTGTATTTAGAATGAAAAATACGAGGGTTGACAATTTTTGGAAACTATTTGATAATATTTTACATTTTTAGGAATTTAAAACACCTTTAAATGTGTTGAAACACCCTTAAATTTATATTACTAAATCTGGAAAATTAATATCCCAAAGTTGTATTTATCGCATGACTTGTAGAATTTCATCATTTCAGAAAAAGTGTAACCAATTAATATAAAATCAAATATTAGAACATAAATTGGCATTTCACTATATGTAGAGTTTAGTATATTAGCATTAGATTTCGACATGGAAACTCACTAGTGTGTGTTTGATGTCGTAGGATCCCGACATTAAGACGTTGGTGTATTCCAAGGCACCACTTGTATCTACTCGAAACATTGTGAGTATTCACGCACTCCCCTATTTTCAGTTTTTATGTTTTGGGGTGGAAAAGCATGTCCCGAAAAACTATTATTTGCATGTTGTATTTAAATCGATTTATATCAAACATGATTGCTATTGTATTGCTATGTCTCTCTATGTATGTCTATGCAACACGGAACATGAGAACTTATCGTACTAAGGCCCTTCCCTTATCTCTAACCATTAACTCTTTGAGCCAATGGTCATTATGGATAGCGCATTAGGAATTGACAACTCCTCACTCGCCCTATTGCTGGAGTGCATGATACCATATTCATCTATGGAACGATAAGCATAGATCTTGATAGGGCTTCAGTCATAGGTTTGGTTGAGACTCATTGTTTGCTCATACACATACAAACTCGTTTCTCGTTATAACAATAAACTTGTTATCAATAATGGCAATCAACTTTGTTTCTCATTAAAGCAATGTACTTGTATTTATGAAAAGCCTTATTCCAAATCTTGATTTTATAAACTTGTGAACTCACCAACTATTTTCATAGTTGACGCTCGTTTTACATGCTTTTTCAGGAAATAATTAGTAAGTAGATATAAAGATTCATCATCATAGAGCATGCTGCATCGTGTTGAAGTTATTTATGAAGTTATATTTTGAACAATGTTATTTTGGAAAAACTTGTACTTGTTTCTATTAAGCTATGGGTTGTAAACTTTTGAATATTGCTATGGTGATGTATCTTTACCTTTTGCAATGAAACCGTTATCGCTGTCATATCTTGCGTTTCCGCTTTAGCGGGGTGTGACACCGTCGAGCACTCTGGGGCTTTCTTCTAGCACTAGGGGAATTCCCTAGGGCTTAGGGGGGTTTTGGGAGGTTTAGAAAGAAGAAAGAATGGGAAAGGTGTGAAGAAAATGAGGGTGTGAGACGTTCTATTTATAGGGTGAAATATTGCTGAACTTGGTGCCACATGTCACCATCTGGTGATAAGACTTGGGGAGAAAGCAATGGCCAAGATTGTGCCACGTCACCCATTTTCGCACAACACACTTTCGACTTCTAAAATCCGTAAATTTCACATACGAGCTTCGTTTTTGACGTTCTTTATATCCACGCGTAGGTAAAAATAAGATCTATAACTTTCATTTTGACTCCGTCGGCTAATTCTCGACTGATCTTAAATTTAACAGTACGAGGAGATTATACTGTTAAATGTCCGCGTAAAATTCTTATCTTCTACATACGGACTCCGTTTTCATCTGTCTTTTTACCTTTGATTTCCTATTAATGAGATATTCAATTCTCATTTAGGTCGCATAGGCCAAAAACCACTCGATCTAAAATTCGAGTTTCAGTCTGTGCACTGCCAAGCCAAATCTTAGAAAATTCATAACTTCTTCATACGAAGTTAGATTTAGGCGTTCTTTTTATGCACGCTCTCGGTTTAACGTATACTACAACTTTGGTTTAGATTACTAAGGCCAAAAAGTCCTCTATCGTAAATTCATTATTTACGTCACACAGCGTCGTGCCGGTTTTGTCGTGAAACTTCGACATGTCATAACTTCTTCGTTATAACTCGGATTTCGGCGATCTTTATATGTCCGGAATCCTTGTCACGACCAATACAACTTTCTTCATTGATATTGGGTTTATCTAACACTTTATTTTTGACGCGTATTTTTATCCTTTATTTATTATATCATTATAAACAAGTAATAAGCACATAAATTCACATAATTCACGTATTACTTAAATAATTCATCTTTATTACTTCAAAATAGGTTACAATGGTTGACCAGACTATTACATCACTGTACTAATGCTTAGCCCAGAAGCATGGACGTTACATTAGGCATCAGTACGTGTTCTTCGGCAAGAATTGCAACAGGAGGAACATGGCCCTCTTCATGCTCAGAAGCGGTAATAACATCATCTTCATTGTCAGAGGAGCTTTCTGATTCGGATACTTCACTGATCTCTGCAAACTGGCCAAACTTCTCCAGTGAATAATTTCCTTCGAATATATATTTCGTACCCCTGCGGTTTTGTTTCGTGAGACCAAAAGTATTAGCACCATAAGACTTCAAGTCCAAAGTTTCACATCTTCTTTCTAACTCCGGATATTTACTGTCAAATATCATCTGGAGAAACCTTGGGAACAAAATAAAATTGTCCTTCCTTTTTCCTTCTAAATTGCTCATCGTCTCATTCAAAACGTATCTTGAAAAGTTGAACTCAAGACCCATGACAGGAGCAGCAATAGCACCAGTGTTCAATAGGGAAATCTCGTCAGCACCAGATTTCCTGCCTGAGATGCAAATTACGAAGGAGTGAGCAATAAATCGCCAGTAAGGAGTCACCAACTTCTTCACGGTAGGTGGAAACACTCCTTCATAGCCCATTCTTTCCAGAATCTCTTCAGTTTGTTCCATAGAAATCTCAACTTGAAACCCTGGCTGGTCATTGATTTGCAGCACTTCACGAATAGTTTGCTCAGACACTACAATTTTCTTTCCTTGAACAACAGATTCCACAGTGTCTTCTTCATCTTCTCCTTTACTCACAGAAGCCTTGTTCCAAAACTGCTTCTCTAAGTCTTGATAAATGATGGGATTTGACGTGAAAGCATATGCAAGGCATCATCTCCTAAGTCCATGAATCATGGACCTGAATTCTTGGTGTGCTGCTGGAGGATCAGACAAGAAAGCAGCAATGTTGTGGTTATCCGAAAATTTCAAGTCTGCCATTTGTTCTGCACCAAACAAGCCAAGTGAGAAAACTAATGATTTAATCAATTAAAATTTAAATTTTCTCATTTATCAATTGATTAGGCCTTAATTTAATTTTATTTGGATGAAAAACAAGTTTATGGAGAAAACAGGTTCACAGCCGTAAACGGTTTACGGCCGTAAACGTGTTTACGGCTGTAAACGGTTTGCGGCCGTAAATGCTATTCGATGCCGAAAATCGTTTTTGCTTCAATAATCCTGCAAAACGCGACCAAATCGAGTTAATTTCAACATAGTGAGGGTCGCCTTTGATGTACCTACAAGAATCAAGGATCAATTTCCGATGAAAACAACAAATAGATGGTGAATCGGTGATGTAGTGTGAAGAACAGCCGAGAGAAAACTGGAAGGGGTTTACGGCTGAGAATGAAAAAGTGAGGGTAGTAGGGTTTTCAGCCGGAAACCTTACCTTATATACCTGGACCATATCCGGCCCATATCCCATGGGCTGCAAACCAAAAAGATTCAAGCCCAAACCCAATACATCCAAAATTTAATTAAAATGAAAAACATCTTGAAGACTTTAAAACTAAAATTAAAAATAAAAATAAAATGAAATCTAAAAATTTAAACTAAATTAATTTTGTTTAATTTTTAATTTTTTTAATTAATTTTTTTAATTTTTAGAAAATAAAATTAAAAAAATAAAAATAAAATAACACTAATTTCTCTTCACCATAGCTAATATTATTTTTATGATTTTGGGATCAAAGTTTTAAGACAACCTTAATCTGTTTTTCAGTACCTCCACCTTCATGAATAGATATGGTCAATCGCCGGTATTGTGGTCCACTTAAACACGAAAGATTGTGACGAATTTGGACATCCTACAAGTGACCAAACTTTTGAAGCTATATACCTAAATAATACTCCTAGAGGCACCATTTAGCTGACGACGACCAAAGATATTGTTGTCCACCTAAATTTAGCAGCGAGATCTACAGACAACCTATTAAATGTTCAATTATAGATGTACTAGAATGTGTTTCCCGCTTCCTAATATACCCCGGTAATCAAGGACTTCCAAAATACTCCTTACTTTACATGAGAAGACAATTATTAAGGAAGAAGATAGATTTTAGAAATGCATATGTCTTATTCCTAGGTCGGATCTCTTCCAATCACGCAGAGAGATTAACATATGACTAACTGAATTAGAGGGATTGAGAAATAGAATGTTGCATATGTTGTGTTCCAGGTCGGATAAAAACTTATCACGCAAAAGACACATCATATGACTAACAGACAGAAAGAATTACATATAGAAGGAGATGCATAGAAATAGTGTTGCATATGTTGCAGTCCAGGTCGGATCTCTTCCAATCACGCAGAGGAGGCAACATATGACTGACAGAAAAGCAATAAAACAACCTTCTACAGACCTACTTTATCAGAATTCCCCAGTCGCCCTATCAGTACCAGAATTAAGGACATGCGTCCATACATCAAGGAAAAGTTATGCCATAATTCTATATACAAATTACTTTAGTGTAGCCCGCAGATTCCCATGTATATCTCACTGCTTAATCTACCCGAGCTTTGTATTGACAGACCAAACGGAACTATCTAAGTCAATACTTGTCAAGTCCTTTTAAATGTCAATCTATGTCTAGTCTGGTCAATTTAAATCTTTCGTGCCTACCAGCGCATTGAACACAGAGCTTACACAGTTCAGCGTTGGTACCTTACACAAAATAAAATTGCCTGTTATCACTTGGTTAATATCACTTCCCAACTAATTACCTGCAGACAACCTCCATTAGAACATATTTTTGGATTTTTGTATTTTATGATTTTTGTTTTTCTTTTATTTCTCCCCCTAAATTTATGCATAGGAGAGAAAGGAAAATAAATACGCAAATTTAAACTAACCTAAAACAAAAAATTAGTCTTCAAAATGTATCATTTTGAGAAAACCCACAAGCACATCGAATCGAGCTTTGTTGAACGGTTTAGTGAACAGATCCGCCACATTATTATAAGTGTGAATCTGTTCCAAACGGATAAGCGAGCGCTCATAACAATCTCTAGTGAAATGAACTTTGATGTCAATGTGCTTGGTTTTGGAGTGCTGGACATGATTTTTACCTATTTGGATTGCAGCATCATTATCACAAAATATTGGGGTTTCTAGAAAATTCTAACCGTAATCCAAAAGTTGGTGTTGAATCCAGATAACTTGGGAGCAGCAGGCAGAGGCAGCAACATATTCAGCTTGAGCTGTTGATGTTGACACGGTTTCTTGCTTCTTACACTGCCAAGATACCAACCGGTCTCCCAAAAATTGACAACCCCCGATATCGATTGTCTGTCAAGCTCACATCCTCCATAGTTACTGTCAGCAAATGTATATAAATCGAAATCGGGATTTTTAGGATACTAAAGACCTAATTTAGGACTACCCTTGAGATACCTAAAAAATCCTTTTGACCATAATTAAATGAGAGAGTTTAGGATTAGCCTGATAACGCGAGCATTGACAGACTGCAAACATGATGTCAGGTCTGCTGGCCGTTAGATACATCAGGGAACCAATCATCGAGCGGTAGTCAGTTTGATCAACAGGCTCCCCCTCTGGGTCGGGAGACAACAGCTATCTTTCTGCCATTGGAGTTAATGCAATCTTTGAATCTTTAAAACCAAATTTCTCCAGCATATGTTCAATGCATTTGCCTAGATGTAACAAGATTCCAGCTGAATCTTGTCTAACTTGAAGCCCTAAGAACATGGTCATTTCTCCCAATGAACTCATCTCAAATCTTTTCTTCATGACAGTCTCCAACTTTTCGAACAACTTGGACCTTGTCGAACCAAAAATGATGTCGTCCACATAGATTTGTACAAGAATCAGTTCTGCACCCACATGCTTGATGAATAAGGTCTGATCGATCGTTCCTCGTGTATACCCATGCACGAGAAAGTGCTCTGTAAGAGTTGGATACCAAGCTTTGTGAGCCTGATGTAACCCATATAGAGCCTTATCCAACTAGTAGACATGATTCGAAAACTTGGAATTGACAAACCCAGGAGGTTGATCAACATAAATTTCTTCTTTCACAACACCATACAAGAAGGCGGTCTTGACGTCCATCTGATAAACAGTAAAGTTCATGTATGAAGCATACACAAGGAATATACGAATTGCTTCCAATCATGCAACCGGAGCATATACTTCCGTTTAGTCGAGACCCTCTATTTTCAGGAATCCACGAACGACTAATCGAGCCTTATTTCACACAATTACCCCAGAATCGTCTTGCTTATTTCGAAAAACTCAGTGCGTGTCTAGAGACTTCTTGTCCTTAGGTAATTCAACTTGCTTCCAAACACCCAGTTTTTCAAATTGGTTTAGCTCTTCGTGCATCGCATCAACCCAGCTCGGTTCATTCAACGCCATTGCCACATTCTTGGGTTCAATCTGAGAGATAAAGCAAGAATAGAGACATATATTGACAACTCCACTCTGACTTCTCGTTTGAACGCCTTCACCCAATGGGCTAATGACATTTTCAATCGGATGATCGCGTTGAATTGTAGATGGGATCTCTTGGCTGATATCATTGATTGTAACTGGAAGATTGTTGATGTTGACAAAACCGTCGTCTGCTGATTCACTCACCTCAGACGATCTAGGACCGTGAGAGGTACTCGCCACATATTCATTCGAAATCGATTCAGGAAAGAGAAGCACCAAGAATGATTAAGTAGCAGCGGAAGTATCCCTTGACATGACTTCTATTTCACCAGGAGTAAGAGGAGTAGCTTCAGCATCAGAACATATTTCTTGACTTGGAGAACTTGAGGAAGTACTTGGAGCAGCTTCATCCACTCTAGGTGATGCGGGAGTCACCAGGGGGTGGTCTGTACACAACATCTTCCTCTTCATCTTCAACAACTGCACTTGAGCGTGAGCAAGAACCTAAAACATTATCAGAATACACATTAAAGGATTTAAACAATTATGCATAATCGAATAACCAGTTAGGTCCAACTCTCGCATATGTCTCATTCTCCTCCAGCCAACACACATCATAAGATTCCACAATTTTCTTGGTGGTTTTCTTGTATACACGGTAAGCTGTACGTGTGGCGTATCCCACAAAGTAGCAGTCATCAGCCTTCGAGCTGAACTTGGGGTTTGATTCGAGGTGAAGAAGGGTGCAAGGACATCCAAATATTCTGAAATGAGCAACTGATGGCTTGTGATTGTATAATATCTCGTATGGGGTCTTCATTTGGGATTTGTTGATCAGGACTCGATTTTGAACGTAACATGCAGTATTGATCGCCTCAGCCCAGAAGAAGATTGGTAATTTAGAATCACAGAGCATCGTCCTTGAAGCGTCTATAAAAGTACGATTTCTCCGTTCTACAACACCATTTTGTTGTGGTGTCCGAACGGAACTGTATTGACACAATATACGCTTTTCGGCACAGAAGTGATCCAGAACGACATTCTTGAATTTCGTACCATTATCAGTTCGAAGTGCCTTCACCTTTTCATTCGTTTGATTCTCAATCATCACAATGAACTTCTTGATCAGATCAGTGATCCCACTCTTGTTGGATAAGAAGAAAACCCATGTGAACCGCGAGTAGTCATCTATCACAACCAGGCAATAAGAGCTCTTGTTCATGCTGAGAACGTTGACAGGACCAAATAAATCCATATGCAACAATTGGAGAACCTTGCTGATTGAATTGATAGTCTTTGGAAAATGGGGCTTGGGATGATGTTTGCCTTGAGCATACGCCACACATTTTTCAAAAGTGATAAAGTTTTTGACAGGAACGCCACACACAATCTCATTTTTAGCAAGACGATTCAGGTTCTTGGCATTCGCATGGCCGAGACGACGATGCCAAAGCATGACATTGTGTTCAGAGACTTTAGAGAAAAGACAGGTGACTTGTTCTGGAATATTATGATTCATGTCGATGATGTATGCATTTCCATCCCTCTTCGATTTGACCAAGATCCATTCTTCAGGGATAACGATTCCAGGCTTCAAGATGAGATACTCTTTGTCAGTGAAGTGTGTTGAATAGCCTTTATCACATATTTGTGAGACACTCAACAGACTGTGCTTCAGCTCGGGAGCATAGTTGACATTCTCAAAGCTAAGCACTCCGTTTATGACAGTTCCTTTCTAGGTGATCTTCCCACCTTCTCCTCCCGCAAAGGAAACATAGCCCCCATTAAAATTCTGAATGTCATGCAGTTAGGAGATGTCTCTTGTCATGTGCTTGGAACAACCACTGTCGACATACCAGGGTCTGATGACATTCCTCCATAGTTGTTCCTGCACGATGTGCGAGATTAATTAGATTTTGGAACCCATGTCATTGAAACACTGGGTTTTCTCTTGTTAGCAAAAGAAATTTCTTTTTTGAATTTGATTGATAACCAGACGCACATACATAAGACTGAGGTGATTGGACATTTAAATATTTGGGCACCCATTTATAGTTAGGTTTAGAAACATTTACAGGTGATTTTGAAACATTTTTCAGTTTTGATCATTTGGGTTTCCGTCTAAGATTAGCCGAAGACCCAAACGGAGACTTTGATGAACCCGATCTTGGCTTAGCCACGTTCAGTTTCATTAAAGTACCTGTTGTATTTTCATGTAAAACCTGTTTATTCTTTCCAAGCTCAACCGTTTTCTGTCTTTACTGACATTCCAATCATCATTACGAGAACGAGATCTCGAGAATTTTCTAATGAGAGATCTTCCTCGTGACTCGTTCTCTATTCTTTGTGCATAAAAAGGAACAAATGCCCGATTTGGATCATTGCGTGCAATATGACCAACAGTTCGATAGTTAAAGCATGTCTGTTTCTTAGCATAAAAATTGGTACCGCTCTTTTCTGGTCTAGTGCTCTTATTAACTCCGTTACTCTTCCCACAAGTGCATGTGCAAGATTCAGATTGTGTGACAAGCATAGGTGGAGTGTATGTGCTAGTAACAGGAACATCAGATTTATCAAACACATCACCACACTTATTAATAACATCTTAATCATCAGACTTTGACACAGAATCATCAAAAATCAAAACACCAGTTTTAGAGTTAGAAACAAAAGCATCATTGTTGGAAACAGAAACATCAGATTTTGAAACAATATTATTATTAGAAACACTCTCTACAGCTGCTTGCTTTCCATGACTTAATGGTGAATCTGCATAGGAAGTAGAAATGTTAGTATCCTTTTCCCTAGCACTATTCTCCGGCACAGGTACAACACATTTGCCATACACAAGATATTCCTCTCTGTTTATTTCTTCCTGTGTCATAGGGATAGCAGTATAATTGTGATTAAATGGAGGAGGGACACACTCATACCCTAGACCTATCTGCTTCTTGACTTTCCATCTCATTTGTTTCTCTATTATGGTTTCAACGCTCTCCCTTGACACATCGAACTTTTTGAAATTAAAATCAACATTTTCAAATCGAATTTTTAATGTGTCAAGCTCATCAGTCACAGCGGCAAGTTGTTTCTTTATAAAATTGTAGTTCTCACACTTGTTGCTATACTCTTCCTGTAGTTTCCTAAAATCCTTAGTTTTGGCCTCTAATTGTTCTTTTAGTGGTCTTTGGCCCTTCCTAAGGTTATAAACTTCGTACTTAAGGTCCTAATTCTCTCTACGCAATAATTCTATTTGTTCACGTAAAAATTTAACAGTATCAATGCATGTTTGAGAATAAGAAATTTGACTGACCTCCTTTTTCTCAGGCTCAGGGGTAGTGGATACCATGAAGGCAAACTGCAACTCCATCATCTCTTCTTCAGGATCCTCTCCAACATTCTCCTTAGTGACTTCAGTTATCTAGGCCAAATGTGCATTTTCAGGTCCTGAAATTTTCAAGGCCTGAATTTGGTCTTCCCAATCAAATGACTGAACTACCACCGCCAGATCTGCAGTCTCGTTGTTAGCAGCAGCTCCCTTGTTATTTCCAACTGGCACCATTGTCCTTTCATGATTTACTCTTCTATCAGGCTTCGGACAATCATGAGCAAAGTGACCAGGCTCGTGACAGTTGAAGCACCTCAACTTTCCTTTGTTGAATCCAACCTTCTTCTCTGCATTCATGCCCCAATTGTTTTTCCCTGTTTTCTTCGCGAACCGTTTAACTCTGAAAACCGCCATTGCAATCTGCCAGGTAATGTCCATTTCTTCTACATCCTCAGGGTGAATTTGGTCGAGATGAGCAAATGAAATTTGGGGAGGCAAGTCTCTAGCCACGAAGGCATTGTAGCAATTCACCAGGCCAAAGGCTAGGGCCATGTTCTCTTTGGCTTCTTTGGGAGCAGAGGTGGTAACAAAAGCTTTTGAGGAGGAGGCTGCATGTGGATAAGGCATGGATGGTAGAACAACATGGGATGGTGATTGTGGAACAGCAAAAGCTTGATTTTGTGGAGTAGTAAAGGATGAAAAGGCATTGTTCGAAGAAATCCCCAGATTAGCAGTCGAGTAAGAGTTCACATGGTTAATTTCCCTTTGCTTGTCATCAAGATCACAAGGTTTAATGATTGCCATTGTTTCTGCAAGACTGAGTCGGTTGAGATCTTTTTTCTTCTTGATAACAGAGACATTCATGTCCCATGACTTGGGGAGAGAGTTCAGCAATTTCTTGTTAATATCTGATCGTGGCACTAAAATTCCAGTAGAACTCATCTCAGTGGTAAGAGTAATAAGTTGATGTAGTTGAGTTACCAATGATTCTCCAAGAATATGATTAAACATGTTGAATTTCTGTCTGAGCATGTCTTTTCGGCTCTGCTTCATGTCTTCATTTCCCTCATAAACATCAATCAATGCTTCCCACAGAGCTTTGGCTGAGTCATACTCCTTGAGTCCTTGTGCAATTTCCGGAGATAAATCCATTGTCAGTGTTGAGAGAGCCTTTTCTTGCTCTTCAATTTTCTCGAAATCCCCATCTGTGTAATTTGCAAAATCTTGGTCAAGAATGGTGCCATTTTCAAGAGTGGTTGTGATTCTAATTGGACCCTTCAGAATGCTCGCCATATTTTTAAATCCTTCATTTTGATGTATTTCTCCATTCTGTACTTCCATTCAGGAAATCCTTCAGCTGACAGAAGACGCGGGATTCTTGTGGTAGTTCCCATGATTGAGTCCAACTCATGATGAACTGTCATGTTTTGTGGTTCCATTTTTTTTAATTGTCTTAATTGATTGAAAACAAAACTTGTAAAGAAAGCACAACCGAAAAGAGGTTCACAGTCGAGAACACGATTTACAGCCAAAGAGGGTTTACGGTCGAAAAGATTTTACGACCGTACACGGTTTACGGTTGAGAACACTTTACGGCTCACAGCTGAAATTAGGTTCACAGTTGAAAACAAAGGTTTACAGTCGAAAACAGGTTGTTTGCAGCCAAAAACACAAGAGGTTTACGACTGAAAACGAGTTTACAGTCGGAAACTGATGAACAAGTTACAGCCGAAAACACCCAGAATTTGATGAAACCAACTTATTTCGAGCAGATCTTCAATCCCTTTGGCGTTGAAATCACGATCAACAACAGAAATCCAGTAACAAAGTTTGAAAAATCACGAAAATGAAAACTACTCCAACCGAAAACGAAACTTGATCAGATTTGACACTAGTACGGCTCTGATACCAATTGTAAGTCCCCAAATCTGGAACCAACTAGTGATCAAACACAAGAACAAGAAATAATCAATGAGAACAAGAAGGAGTAGAAGCAAACTCCAAATTGCACACGTTTCTATTGAACCGCAAACGTCTGGTACAATGGACACACACACATACAACCGTACTTACTTCTGACAAGACTGAGACTATATATATATATATATATATATATATATATATATATATATATATATATATATATATATATATATATATATATATATATATATATATATATATATATATATATATATATATATATATATATATATATATATATATATATATATATATATATATATATAGGGAACATGAACCGCAAACACCAGTTGAACCGAAAACACCCTGTTTTCGGTTCACCGAACCGCAAACCCTATGAACACCTAAACAAAGACTAACGAGAATCATACAAATGAATGCCTAGCCGAAACCAACAAAATATCACCTTACAATGTTTACCCTTGACATCTAACCCATTTTTAGTGTACCCTCAGTTTGCTTACTTTCAAAAGCTTCATCAGACATAAGTTGACAATGGCATTGAAGACTTTGTCACTTGAATTTCAAGAATCTGAATAAATTGGTGGTAAAAGATCTTGTTCGTGGATTGCCAGTATTAAAATTTGATAATGATACTTTGTGTGCAGCTTGTGAACAAGGGAAACAACATAGACAAGGTCACCTGATTGTCATTGATTCGAAGATAGTTGAACCTTTGGAACTTCTTCATATTGACCTTTGTGGTCCTTCGACTATTGAAACACTCAACAAGAAGAGGTACATTTTGGTCATCGTTGATGATTTTTCCAGGTTTACATGGGTATATTTTCTCCGTTTAAAGTCAGAAACAGCTCAAACAATGATTGACTTTATCAAGAACTAGAAGTGAGTTTGAAGAAAAAGGTTCGTAAGATCAAGAGTGACAATGGCTCAGAGTTCAAGAACAAATTTCTTGATTTGTTCTTAACTGAGAAAGGATATTAGCATAATTTTTCCTCTCCTTACACACCTCAACAAAATGGTGTTGTCGAAAGGAGTAACAAGTCTCTTTGTGAACCAGCAAGAACTATGCTTACTTATGCGAATCTTCCGTAATATCTTTGGGTTGAAGCCGTTTCAACAGCTTGTTTCACTCAAAATCGATCTTTCATTCATCATATTTAATATCACCCATTATGAAATCATTAACAATCGGGAACCAAATGTTAAATTTTTCCATGTTTTTGGTTGTAGGTGCTTCATTATGAATCTTAAGGATAACCTTTTGAAGTTTCAGTCAAAAGCTAATGAAGTGATATTCTTGGGATATTCTCATAATTCAATTGCGTACAGGGTGTTAAACAAACGAACCAAGAAAATCGAAGAAACTTTTAATCTTACCTTGGATGATTATTATGTTAAATGAGTCGAAAAATGTTTTGAACAAAAGCCAATCACTGATGAATCGAATGATGAATCTCAAAGTTTGAATTCATTAGATTTTGATTATGATTTAATTCTTGGTATTCCTAACAGGGTAATTGATGCAGAAGTTCATGATGATGATAATCAAATACCTGAAGCATCGAAGCATAGTTATGATTCGACCATCACACAGGGTGCAGTTGATATGAACTCTTCCAAAAGTTCTCTGATGATCAACGGAAGTTTACATGTAATGCCCAATGCTAAAGTGGAGCGGGAGAATTTGAGTACAACCAGTAGTGTTGAGCGGGAGCATACTTTCGAGGGGAAGCAACATCAACTGAATGTTAATGTCGAGGGGGAGCATCCTAATAACGATCCAATTGTTGAGGGGGAGCAAAATGGATCTATACCAAATACTTCGAATATTCAAACTGATGTTTTTCATGACTTACATGATACAATCTCGAATGTAGGGGAAGGATAGGAAACAGAAGAAATGTTCGAAGATGCACCATTAGAATTTGATCTTGCATATCCACCAATGGATAAATGGGCTCGAAGTCATCCAAAAGAAAAAGTTCTTAGTGATCCTCACGATGGAGTGTTGACAAGAGCTCAACTTCGTGCAAATAATGAGGTATTTAATGTTCATCAAGAATTTTGCATGTTCAATGTTTTCATTTCCAAAATCAAACCAAAATCAGTCAAGGCTGCTATGGAACATCCTGATTGGGTTGTTTCTATGCAATCTAAGCTTGCTGAATTTGAAAGAAACAAAGTCTAGAGACTTATTCCAAAACCGGATGATGTTTCCATTCCGGGCTTAAAATGGATTTTTAAAAACAAAACTGATAAATATGGTAATGTTGTTCGAAACGAAGCTAGGCTTGTTGTTAAAGGTTATTTGCAACAATAGAGTATAGACTATGAGGAAACCTCCGCCTCTGTCGCAAGACTCGAGGCTGTTCGAATATTTTTAGCCTATGCAACACACAAGGATTTCGATGTCTATCAGATGGATGTCAAGTGTGCATTTCTAAGTGGAGAACAAGAAGAAACGGTGTATGTCGAGCAACCCCCGAGATTTATTAATGAGGAATTCCCTGATCATTGTTACATTTTATATAAGGTTGTTTATGGGTTAAAACAAGCTCGAAGAGCATGGTATGCAACTCTTACCACATTCTTAAAGCAATCAAAATTTAAACAAGGATTAGTTGATCCCACTCTCTTTTGAAAGAAAGTTGGGAATCATCTCATGCTTGTTCAAATTTATGTTGATGATATTATTTTTGGCTCTACCGACCATGCTTTATCATGTGAATTTGAGAATATAATGAAAAGTCAATTTGAAATGAGCATGATGGGAAAAATCAACAATTTTCTGGGATTAAACATTCATCAAAGCAGAGAAGGAATCTTTATCAATCAAGAAAAATATACTCGAACTCTGTTAGAAAAATTTGGAATGACGAATGGCACAAAGTTGCGAGTACCGATGGCAGTTGGAATGATACTTGGTCCTTCATTGGATAAGCCGACTATCGATCTCACATTATACCGAAGCATGATTGGCTCATTATTATATCTAACAGCTAGTCGACATGATATAATGTTTGTCATTTGTAATTGTGCTAGGTACCAATCGAATCCCAGGGAACCTCATCTAACAACTGTCGAGGATATTTTTCCCTATCTCAAAGGCTCAATTTCGTTAGGATTATGGTATCCTTCAAAAACAGGGTTTTTTATTCAAGCATTTTTGGATGCTGACTTGGTTGGTTATCAACTTGATCGTAAAAGCACAAGTGGTAGATGTCAAATTTTGGATGGGAAGCTTGTGAGCTAGTAATCAAAGAAACGAACTTGCATTTCGATTTCCACAACAGAAGCAGAATATGTTGTTGTTGCAGCTTGCACTTCTCAAATCATTTGGATTCAAAGTCAACTACGTGATTATGCAATCAACATGAAGAAAATTCTGATGTATTGTGACTCACTTGGTTGGTTGTCAACTACGTGATTATGCAATCATTTGGATTCAAAGTCAACTACGTGCTTAGGCATGCTAGATGCGAATGTTGTTCTAGGTCTGAATTCGTTATAAATTCAAGTGATGTCGAAACCGCACTGGTCCATTCAGAGGTTACTGTTCATCATTCACCGTTCCACATGCTTCGCTTTCAACATTCATCTGACGATTTAACACAAGCTTCGCTACTTCATTCCAATAGTAATGTCGATACTTTTCATCCTTAGGTCGACATTTATATTTCGTTAGTATGATATTTTTCTCGTTCTTTTACTTTTCTTCAAAAATAAAAAATATCAAAAAGAATTTTTTTTTTGTCATTTTCATTCAAAAATCAAAAATATCGAAATTTTTTTCTTATTTTTGTCATTTTCATTCAAAAATCAAAAATATCAAAAAGATTTCTTATTTTTGTTATTTTCATTCAAAAATAAAAAATATCAAAAAAAAATTTCTTATTTTTGTTGTTTTCTTTCAAAATTAAAAAACCAAAAATATTTTTTTCTATTTTAGTCTGCTTAACTTGCTTGTGCGGTTTTTTTTAGCGAAGATCTATAGTGGAACATGTTTTTCAGCTCTAGGGAAGGTATATATTCGAAACTTTATACTAGTTAGATGTCCCTAGAAGCATGTTGCAGCATGTTGACCCAAGCCTCCATGACTCAATGTGTTTTGAAGCCTTAATGGATTTCTCATTACGAGGATTCCTTCCCAATCAGACTATATTCATATTAGTCCATGAGCTACCTTACTCTTCTCACATGAGTTAAGATATTTCTACTTGGTCCACTTATAGAAGAGGTACTTTCGATTCTTGAACCAATCTTTTTCATCAAACAATCTTACACATTCACACACAATGACATATGCCCAAGAGATCTCTAGTTCGAACCAACCAGGATTTACGCATGTACAAAGTCTGTGTTAATGATCACAACTCATGAGACCGTGATGAAGGTGAAACCCAAAATATCAAAACCAATAAGGAATTAACGGTGAACTTTTAGTTCAAGACTGTAACGAACATTTTTATCTGTACCTTCGATATTCAGAATCATATTCTTTCATTTTGAGTGGTCTTGCTAAAATGTTCGACACCCACAATATTTTTACCCAATAAGATAAAGAATTACATTTTCTTTGGAATATGAATTATGTCTGGATATCAATTTTGATTCTTCATTACGTGATAAATTTTTCAAAGCTTATGTAACACTCGTGTTTCTAGCCTAGACATTAATATTAAGGTGATAGTCTAGGTTAACCTTTGTAACTCATTTTGAAGAAATGAAAAAGGAATTATGTGAATTCTATGTGTTTTATGTGTTTTATGCTTAATTACTAGGAGTTAATTAAATAAGAATAAAAATGAGCGTCAAAAATTAAATTTTAGATAAAGCCGATATCTATTAAGAAACTTATAGTGGGCGTGACAAGGATTACGGATATATAAAGAATGCCGAAATCCGACTTATAACGAAGAAGTTATGACCTGTCGAAGTTTCACGATAAACCGGCACGGTGCCGAATGTCGTAAAAAGTGAGTTTTTGATAAACTACTTTTTAGCCTCAGTGATCTAAACAAAGCTCGTAGTGTTCGTTAAACCGAGAGTAGGTATAAAAAGAACACCCAAATCTGACTTCGTATGGCGAAGTTATGATTTTTCGAAGTTTCAGCTTAGCAGTAGACAGCTAAAAACTCGAATTTTAGATTGAGTGATTTTTAGCCGACACGACCTAAACGAGAATCGAAGGTCTCGTAAATAGTAGCACAACGGTAAAAAGTCTGACGAAAACGGACGTCGGATGAAGAAGTTATAAATTTTTAACGGATTTCCTGTCCCGGTCTGTTAAAAATAATAATATAAAAATTAAAGTCAAAATTAGCCGACGAAATCTAAACGGAAGTTGTAGAGCGTAATTTTACCTACGCGTGCATATAAAGAACGTAAAAAACGGAGCTCGTATGCGAAAGTTATGGATTTTAGAAGTTTTTGCACAAAAACCGAGAAAATTCGCATAGTCACGAGTTGCCACGTCACCCTCGCCTCGCATGTGACACGTGTCCGAAATCTGTGACTCATGCGAAGCCACGTGGCGAGGCTGCTGAGTCATCCGAGCACATGGCCTTATCCGAAGCGGTCCAGTAGCCATGCGACACGTACCCTCTTAGCACGAGACCGAACCCTCGCTGACTGCCACGGTGCCTAGGCTTCAGACCAGTAGACCTCGGTCCAATAGGAGACTGCCAGCGAGCCTTCGTAGGTGCGACCCACGTGCAGCCCTCGTGTGAGCCTCCTCTGCGAGCCGTCGGATCCGCGGAGCGTGGCCACTTCTCAGCCATTGGATCAGGAGGCTCGGCCCTATAAATACAAGGGTGCGAGGCCTCCCGGGGGTATTTTGAAAACTTGTCATTTTTAGCCCCTTTCTCCATATTTCTTTCATATTATCATCCCCCGAAGCCCCGATATCAATTATAAGCCTCGGAATACGCCACGAAGTGCCCGTGAAGCCCGGAAAATTTATCTTTTCGGTTTCGAAGCCCGACTTTTGCAGAGCCCGGTTTCTCAATAAAACTCTCGGTTTTATTAGAAACGAACGTTTTAGGAAACGAATTGCTGCCCGATTATCATCAAATCATGTGAGTGTGTAGTTACTTTCAATTTACACATAGATATGAAGTATTTACCTTAAAATACGTGTTATGTGTAAATATCTTAATTGTTTATTTGAGGTGACTGTTGAATTGATGTTTTATACAAGTTTTAAACTGTATATGTATTTTATCTACAAATACCTTGGGTAAAACATGGGTAGACAAAATAGTCTGTGGGTGTTAAAAATGATGAGAGGCCTCGGTGTCAGTGTTGTTGTTGGTGTTATCGTTGTAGTCGTCTAGCGGAGTATAGATGACGATCATAGACCTTTCTAGACAGTCCAGTGGTACACTAGCAAGTTCGCAACTTGTAGGTGTTGATGAACTAAATGTTCATTGGTGTACTCCAATCCCCCTCATGGTTGCCTTTAGGACATGTATGGCTGAGGAGTCCCCTTAGCAGTAGTGTCCAACAGGATGATATTCCTTAGGCTAAGTCCCTTGTGTTAGGTGTTTAGGGATGTAAAGTAAGGACAACGGGAATGGGTAATCAGGGTTATTGTTGATTGGTGAACTTAATATGTTATTATTATTGTGGGTTGAAAACCCTATATGCTCACCAGGCTCCCAAGCCTGACCCACTCAGCTTTTTATGATTACAGGTAGTGGACCCCGAGCATAGTCGGAGGACGATGAGAGATTTTTGATTATAGGCCAGTAGTTGTAAATAACCGTTGAAAGGCTTATAATGTCTTGTTTATGCTTTTGATCTGTATCGGAACATGACATCCCGAGTTTTGATATATATATATGGGAAATATATACCTTTTTAAAGAAGGGTTTTGATAAACTTTTATCATATGTTGTTTGGGGACCAATTCCGCAACATCTTTTGAAAAGATTTCTCTGATTTTATTTTAAAAAGCATAAATTAAATCTGTCTTTTCTGGCCGAGAAATTAGGGGATGTCACAGTTGGTATCAGAGCATTAGTTTAAGCGAACTAAGAAATATCCTACGATTTCTAGACTTAAACTTAGAATGCCAAGTGATGATTGTGAGGTGAGTGTCTACCATATATTAGACATGAGCACTAGTTTATTTTAGGAAAGGTGCCTAAAATGCCTTTATGTGCTAAATGATATATGTTGCCATATATGCCATTATTTGTTCGGATCTATGGTCTGTTGCCGACCGGATCTGGAAACCTTATGTGTGTAGGATTCTAAGCGTATGACTACGAGATTAGAACTAACATGTAAACGTTTCGGAGTGATAAGGGAATTGACATGTCTAACAAGGATAAAGACCTAAATTTGCCTTATTCGGTATATAGATTGTAATGGCAAGAACTCAAAGTGGAGCGGGGAATGCAAACCAACAACCTCAACCCCAAGTGGTGGAACAGGTGCCTATAGTAGGAGCTGCACCAGAACCCATCACTATGGCTGGAGTACGAACTATGATTCAGACCATGTTGGCTGATCAGAGGGAGGAGTTGAGGCAAATGTTGCTGAACAACAGGGATGAACCTTCAGTTCCTGTTGAACAACGTGAACTAAATGACGATCAATCTGAAGAAGGGAACAACATCAGATCGGTTGGTCATAATGAACCGCTTATGGTTGGGAGGAATAACCACGAGGGTAGAGTGGAGAGAAATGGGTGCAAGTATAAGGACTTTATGACTTGCAAGCCATCGACCTTCACTGAAAAAGAAGATCCTGTCGGAGTTATGGACTGGATCTCAGAAATGGAGTTGGCTTTCATGACTTGTGATTGCCAAGGCAAATTACAAACTACCTTTGCAGTACGTCAGTTCAGGGGTAGTGCTGCTCGTTGGTGGAACACATTGGGGAAAACCCTAAGCCCTAATGAGCCATTGCAAATGACTTGGGCAGAGTTCTTGGTGCACTTTAAGCGCAAGTTCTGCTCGACCCAAAACATACTTGAGTTAGAAAACCAATTTCCAACGTTGAAGAAGGAGAGTATGACCGTTGACGAGTATACGAATAACTTCACAGACAAAATGGAGTTTGCTTTGCGTATTGTCCCATATGAGCTGGCGAAAATTGACAGGTACGCAAAGGGACTTCCATGGGAGTATGCGGTGCCAGTACATCAGGCACTTACTTTGGAGGCAGCTATCTGGGCTGCCAAGTCTGTTGAAGATATGATCAAGGGGAGAGCCGCCAGCAAGGTTGAAGTTGGCGAAAAGAGAAAGTTTGAAGGAACGTCAGGTTCCAATAAAAAGAACAAATTCTCGAAGTCTGGTTCGAGAAAATTCGGAGGAGGAGCCGAAGCCAAATGGTGTGACAGGTGCAAGAAGAAACATGCTGGGAAGTGCAGCGTGGAAATCACTTGTTACAAGTGTGGAAAGCCAGGGCATTATGCCAATAATTGCACCTTCACTAATAACGTCTGTCATGGGTGCCATGAAGAAGGGCATATTTTGAGGGATTGCCCGAAGAAGAAGGATGCAGCGAAACCCAATCTGCCACCAAAGCCAAAGGCGAGAGCCTTTCAGATGACACTCAAAGCTGCGAAAGAAGAAGTTGATGTTGCTTCAGGTACCTTTCTCGTAAACGAATCGCCTGCCCAAATTTTGTTTGATTCTGGAGCAAATTACTCCTTTATATCGCATGAATTTGGTAGAAAACTAGCTTTCCCTGTTGATAGACTAGTTAATGCTTTATTAGTCGAAATTGCTAGTGGCAAGTTTGTACCTGTTAGCCATCGTATGAAAAACATCATCATTGACTTGGATGGGAATAAGTTCCACGAGGAATTATTGCATATCGAGTTAAATGGATTCGACGTAGTTTTAGGAATGGATTGGCTTAGTGCCAATGATGCCGAAATAATGTGTAGGAAGAAGATAGTTAAAGTAAACTCGCCAGGGAAAGAGTCGTTTATGGTGTATGGAGACAAACGCAAAGTAAATTCTGGAATTATTTCCTTAATGAAAGCCAGAAAGTGTTTGGCCAAGGGGTGTACATCATATCTAGCATTCGTGATCGATGCTCAGAAGGAAAAGAAGGAGGTGCAGAATATTCCAGTGGTGTGTGATTATCCGGAAGTCTTTCCCGAAGATCTTCCCGGATTGCCCCCTGATCGACAAGTAGAATTCCGTATCGACTTGTTATCAGGAACGACGCCAATAGCCAAAGCACCATATCGATTAGCACCAACCGAAATGAAAGAACTTATGACACAACTTCAGGAGTTATTGGACAAAGGTTTCATTCGACCTAGTTCATCACCCTGGGGAGCCCCTGTATTATTTGTAAAGAAGAAAGACGGGAGCATGAGAATGTGCATCGATTACAGAGAGCTGAATAAAGCGACGATAAAGAACAAGTACCCGTTGCCGAGGATCGATGACTTGTTCGATCAGTTGCAAGGATCGAGCTATTTTTCGAAGATCGATCTTAGGTCGGGGTACCATCAACTAAAGGTGAGGGAGCAGGATATCGAGAAGACCGCGTTCAGAACAAGATATGGACACTATGAATTTTTGGTTATGTCGTTCGGATTAACCAATGCCCCAGCAGCTTTCATGGATTTGATGAACAGGGTTTGTAAACCATACCTTGATAAATCCGTGATAGTATTCATAGACGATATCTTGATCTATTCGAAAAGCAAGCAGGAGCATGAGAAGCATCTGCGTGAAGTGCTAGAAGTTCTGAAAAAGGAGAAGCTGTACGCAAAGTTCTCCAAATGTGAATTTTGGATTCAAGAAGTCCAATTTTTGGGTCATGTGGTTAACCAAGAAGGGATAATGGTTGACCCAGCAAAGATTGAAGCTGTGATGAAGTGGGAACAACCAAAAAGTCCCACGGAGATTCGAAGCTTTTTACGATTAGCCGGATATTATCGCTGATTTATCCAAGGCTTTTCTTCGATCGCTACTCCATTAACAGCTTTGACCCACAAAGGAGCTACTTATGCTTGGAATGAGAAGCATAAGGAAGCCTTTGAGAAGTTAAAGAAGAGATTGTGTGAAGCACCGATTCTTTCGTTACCTGAAGGAGCTGATGACTTTGCAGTCTATAGTGATGCCTCTGGAGTTGGGTTAGGATGTGTTCTGACCTAAAGGGATAAAGTGATAGCGTATGCATCGAGGCAGTTGAAAGAGCATGAAAAGAACTACCCAACTCATGATCTGGAGTTGGCAGCGGTAGTATTCGCCTTAAAGATATGGAGGCATTATCTTTATGGTACTAAGTGTAAACTTTTCACTGATCATAAGAGTCTTCAATATCTCTTTAATCAGAAGGAATTGAACATGAGGCAGCGGCGCTGGCTGGAACTACTCAAGGACTACGACTGTGAGATACTTTACCACCCTGGTAAAGAAAATGTTGTTGCTGATGCTCTCAGTCGGAAGGTAAATCTTGAAAAGAGAAGGCCAAGAGCGCTGAAGATTGAAGTTGTCTCTACAATTGTGGAAAGTATAAAGAAAGCTCAGGAGGAAACTTTGGAGAAAAATGACCGGAAGGAGGAACGTTTGGGTAAAACGTTGGTGTTTGATACAAACGGTCAAGGATTGAAGGTATTCAAAGATAGGATTTGGGTACCTAAGACGGGATGAGTAAGAGGTCTTCTGATGGAAGAAGCTCACAAAACCATGTACTCGATTCATCCCGACAGTACGAAAATGTATAGGGACCTAATACCCTATTACCGGTGGCCGACGATGAAGCTCGATGTTGCTAAGTATGTGGCTGAGTGTGTAACTTGTGCTAGGGTTAAGGCACAACATCAGAAACCGTATGGGAGTTTAGAACCTTTACCAGTACCCATGGGTAAATGGGAGGACATTACCATGGATTTTGTGACTAAACTGCCCAGAACAAGGAACGGTCACGACATGATTTGGGTGGTCGTTGATCGCTTCACTAAGAGTGCGCATTTCATAGCTGCTAACGAGAAATGGTCTATGGATAAACTTGCGAATTCTTTTGTGAAGGAAATTGTGAGGCTACACGGTGTTCCGTTAACAATTGTATCCGATCGTGACAGCCGTTTTACCTCAAGGTTTTGGAGGAGTCTACAAGAGGAATTGGGTACCAAGTTGTGTTTGAGTACAGCTTACCATCCACAAACCGATGGTCAGAGCGAACGAACGATTCAAACATTGGAGGATATGCTGAGAGCATGTACCCTAGAATTCCAAGGTAACTGGGATGAACACTTACCTCTAGTAGAATTTTCCTATAATAATAGTTTCCACTCAAGCATTAAGATGGCACCTTATCACGCTTTGTATGGGGAAAAGTCTCGAATGCCATCATGTTGGCTGGAAGCTGGGGAAAAGCAGTTTATGGGACCTGAAATAGTCCATCAAACTGCTGAAAAGTTGAAAGTGATAAGGGAGAGGATGTTAGCTGCTCAAGATCGACAAAAGAGCTATGCTGACAAGAAAAGACAACTGATATCCTTCGAAGTTGGAGATTCGGTTTTACTTAAAGTCTCGCCGTGGAAGGGACTTATACGATTTGGAAAAAGGGGAAAGTTGAGTCCAAGGTTTATTGGACCATTTAAAGTTCTTCAGAGGATCGGGAATCAAGCTTACAAGCTAGAATTACCGGAAGAACTGGAGGGTATTCATAACACATTTCATGTGTGTTATTTGAGGAAATTCACGGGAGATGTGCCCGACATAATTCCGATTTCTGAGTTAAAGGTGGATGAAAACAAAAGGTTGATTGAAGAACCTGAGACAATAGTTGACCATAAGACTATGAAGTTGCGACGCAAGATGGTTGATTTAGTGCTTGTGCGCTGGAAACATACGAATGGACCAAATCTCACCTGGGAAACGGAGAGTGACATGATGAGTCGCTACCCGCAGTTGTTTGGTGATGTGTGATTCCGGGGACGGAATCATCCTAAGGGGGAGAGAATTGTAACACTCGTGTTTCTAGCCTAAGCATTAATATTAAGGTGATAGTCTAGGTTAACCTTTGTAACTCATTTTGAAGAAATGAAAAAGGAATTATGTGAATTCTATGTGTTTTATGTGTTTTATGCTTAATTACTAGGAGTTAATTAAATAAGAATAAAAATGAGCATCAAAAATTAAATTTTAGATAAAGCCGATATCTATTAAGAAACTTATAGTGGGCGTGACAAGGATTACGGATAGATAAAAAATGCCGAAATCCGAGTTATAACGAAGAAGTTATGACCTGTCGAAGTTTCACGATAAACCGGCACGGTGCCGAATGTCGTAAAAAGTGAGTTTTTGATAAACTACTTTTTAGCCTCAGTGATCTAAACGAAACTCGTAGTGTTCGTTAAACCGAGAGTAGGTATAAAAAGAACACCCAAATCTGACTTCGTATGGCGAAGTTATGATTTTTCGAAGTTTCAGCTTAGCAGTAGACAGCTAAAAACTCGAATTTTAGATTGAGTGATTTTTAGCCGACACGACCTAAACGAGAATCGAAGGTCTCGTAAATAGTAGCACAACGGTAAAAAGTCTGACGAAAACGGACGTCGGATGAAGAAGTTATGAATTTTTAACGGATTTCCTGTCCCGGTCTGTTAAAAATAATAATATAAAAATTAAAGTCAAAATTAGCCGACGAAATCTAAACGGAAGTTGTAGAGCGTAATTTTACCTACGCGTGCATATAAAGAACGTCAAAAACGGAGCTCGTATGCGAAAGTTATGGATTTTAGAAGTTTTTGCACAAAAACCGAGAAAATTCGCATAGTCACGAGTTGCCACGTCACCCTCGCCTCGCATGTGACACGTGTCCGAAATCTGTGACTCATGCGATGCCACGTGGCGAAGCTGCTAAGTCATCCGAGCACATGGCCTTATCCGAAGCGGTCCACTAGCCATGCGACACGTACCCTCTTAGCACGAGACCGAACCCTCGCTGACTGCCACGGTGCCTAGGCTTCGGACCAGTAGACCTCGGTCCAATAGGAGACTGCCAGCGAGCCTTCGCAGGTGCGACCCACGTGCAGCCCTCGTACGAGCCTCCTCTGCGAGCCGTCGGATCTGCGGAGCGTGGCCACTTCTCAGCCATTGGATCAGGAGGCTCGGCCTTATAAATACAAGGGTGCGAGGCCTCCCGGGGGTATTTTGAAAACTTGTCATTTTTAGCCCCTTTCTCCATATTTCTTTCATATTATCATCCCCCGAAGCCCCGGTATCAATTATAAGCCTCGGAATACGCCACGAAGTGCCCGTGAAGCCCGGAAAATTTATCTTTTCGGTTTCGAAGCCCGACTTTTGCAGAGCCCGGTTTCTCAATAAAACTCCCGGTTTTATTAGAAACGAACGTTTTAGGAAACGAATTGCTGCCCGATTATCATCAAATCATGTGAGTGTGTAGTTACTTTCAATTTACACATAGATATGAAGTATTTACCTTAAAATACGTGTTATGTGTAAATATGTTAATTGTTTATTTGAGGTGACTGTTGAATTGATGTTTTATACAAGTTTTAAACTGTATATGTATTTTATCTACAAATATGTTGGGTAAAAAATGGGTAGACAAAATAGTCGGTGGGTGTTAAAAATGATGAGAGGCCTCGGTGTCGGTGTTGTTGTTGGTGTTATCGTTGTAGTCGTCTAACGGAGTATAGATGACGATCACGGACCTTTCTAGACAGTCCAGTGGTACACTAGCAAGTTCGCAACTTGTAGGTGTTGATGAACTAAATGTTCATTGGTGTACTCCAATCCCCCTCATGGTTGCCATTAGGACATGTATGGCTGAGGAGTCCCCTTAGCAGTAGTGTCCAACCGGATGATATTCCTTAGGCTAAGTCCCTTGTGTTAGGTGTTTAGGGATGTAAAGTAAGGACAACGGGAATGGGTAATTAGGGTTATTGTTGATTGGTGAACTTAATATGTTATTATTATTGTGGGTTGAAAACCCTATATGCTCACCAGGCTCCCAAGCCTGACCCACTCAGCTTTTTATGATTACAGGTAGTGGACCCCGAGCATAGTCGGAGGACGATGAGAGATTTTTGATTATAGGCCAGTAGTTGTAAATAACCGTTGAAAGGCTTATAATGTCTTGTTTATGCTTTTGATCTGTATCGGAACATGACATCCCGAGTTTTGATATATATATGGGAAATATATACCTTTTTAAAGAAGGGTTTTGATAAACTTTTATCATATGTTGTTTGGGGACCAATTCCGCAACATCTTTTGAAAAGATTTCTCTGATTTTAGTTTAAAAAGCATAAATTAAATCGGTCTTTTCTGGCCGAGAAATTAGGGGATGTCACAGCTTACTTGTCACTGACTACACTGGTTAAACAGGTAATTTTGTTTACAATTTCTCACACTTATGTTAAGCTGTGATTTGTAACAAAATTTAAGCCGACCCACAAAGCTTTTCAAAAGATTCCATTCGATAATTCATAGTGAGTATTCGATTGCAATTTACGGGAAACCACACAAGCTGTTCGACATCTCTCTTGATGTTGAACGAAGCGATCTTTTCCTGGGATCTTATTGACATTACAAATTCGAATTTTTTTTATCTTGATCTCATCCTAAATCTGGCACACACCGAAATTGTAATGCCTGGTTCCTGGGATGTATTTAATTTATAATTTATTCCATTTCATAGAGCAACTCGACGAGTTGGGAGCCCCAAACTCGTCGAGTAGAGATCATAAGGACCGCGTATTTTAAGTAACCTACTTGACGAGTTGGGAGGCCTCAACTCGACGAGTAGGCTGGCAGAAATGAAACCCTAATCTCGGGGTTTTGCACCCTATTTAAACACCTTAACCCCAAGGTGTTGGCCTCATCTCCAGCGTCCACTGTCCAAAACCCTAATCTTGAAACCCTAAGGATTTTTTGGTGATTGTAAGCTAATCTTGTGCATTCTTGGTGAGTTTGAAGAAGAGGTAGATGGAAGGAGGAGCAAGAATGTGTGGAAGGAGAGTAGATCTAGAAGTTGGGCTTCATTTCAGATTCATCTGAGGTATAAAGCTTCAACCATGTCCATGGCATGCTTAGATCTAGTTTTAGGATGCTTTCTTTCATGTTTTAGTCCAAGTATATTAGTTGTTGGGATTTCGACGTCCCAAGTGAAGAACACTTCAGATCAAAGGCCTTGAGGTGTTTTCTGATGGGTTTTGAGCATTCTAACACTTCTATGGTGTGCATGCAACCCTATGTGCCTTGGATCTATGTTTTCACTATTATACAAGCAAATATACAAAATTCCAAAGCATCATCCTAACTAGCATATTATGGAGGAACTATACTACAAGAGTCTAGTTAGATGACATACCTTTTGATGAAGCTTGAAGTCTTGAACCTTTAAGATCTTAGCCCCAATAGTGTGGAAGCCTCAAATGGAATCACAAATCACCAAAACAACTTGGAAAGCTTGAGAGAATAGTATACACTTGTCCAAATCGGCTATGCCCTCTTTGTTCACACACTAGGGCCAAATTCAAGTGCCAAGGACCTCTCATTTCCATAGGATCCATGGGTTAAAAACTCCATGGACTATCCTTGAAAGCTTAGCCCATCCTAAATGAACTTGGCCCATTCTATATATATAAGAGTCCATATTTAATTAGTTCCTTTTGATCACTAAATTAATTCTAAAATAATTCTTGATCAATACTAATTAAATAATATGATTTCATATTAATATATTATAACTTATAATATATTAATAAACCATAGACATACTATTCTCAAAAGACTATCGATACAAATTGTTCTAGTGAAGTGCAACCCAAATGGACCATTCAGGGTCGGGCCGAGTACATACCAATAATAGTTATGAGCTTAGACATCTAATCCAACATTTTCATGGCATAAGGTGCCAATTTTATGGCCATTGAAGTCCCATGCAGCCTTTAGACCATCATTTTGGTCTTTTGAAGCTCTAATGGCCATACACGAGGATAAAGTTTAAGACTTTACGTGATCATTTAGTCCCTAGAGTCTAGATCTATGACCTCATGGTCTATCTTGTAGTTTTAGTTGGCTTTGGATCAAGACCTTGAGCTTTTTTAGTTAGGGTTAGAGCTTATTTCTTCTAGAGTGGGTTTTGATGGGTAAAGTTGGAAACTTTACCCTCCTAGATGTATTTTCGGCCCAGATCTGGAATATGGGACTTGGATTTGAAGAATAATGGCTGAATGGATTAAGAAGGCTTAGCAGACTGAAGAACTCGATGAGTTTATAGAGGAACTCGACGAGTTAAATTGAAGTGTCCCGATTCTGTTAATCGGGAAGAACTCGATGAGTTGGATCGTGAAATCACGATTCTGTGGTTCGGAGAAACTCGACTAATTGAAGGGGTAACTCGACGAGTTGAGTCAACTCGGAGCGTTGACTTTGAATTTCACTTTTACTATGACCATAGTTGACCCTAAGGGGGCTATGAGTATGAATTGCTATCTATGAGGTTGTTCTGATTAGGGGTTTGAGTAGGGCTGATTCCGGAGCAGAGACGTTTCAACTAGCACCCAACATTTTAGGTGATTTTTCCTCCTGTAGGAACGGGTCGAAGGCACCAATGTCAGCCCGTAGGTATGATTGTATGTTCCGGATTTCGATCCGATGTCGGGCGGTGCCCGTTGAATGTTTATATGCTTTCCGGACTACGGTTCGATGCCGGGCAATATGCAAGGAATGTTTGTATGCTTGATGTCGGGCAATACCCAAGGAATGTTTGTATGCTTTCCGGATTACGGTCCGATGTCGGGCGGAGCACGAGGAAGGTTTATATGCTTATGTTATGTGATTATTCTATGTGTATTTGTTGATATGTTTATATGTATATCGAGCTTTTCCCGATGTCGGGCGGGGCCCGATGACGGACTTTGTCCAATGCTGGGTGTAATGACCTTATTTTCAGAGTAAATTTTTCATTTTAGAATAAGTAAACATATTCCCATACATTAAGAAATCCAGTTACAATTGTTTTCAAAACATAAGTCAAATACAACTTTTAATCCAAACATCAGAGTGTCCCATAAAATGTCTGTGAGAGAGTTCACGTCGCGCCATCACGCCTTGCCCTTGCCCTTGGAATCTGAAGTACCTGAAACCATAAACAAACCTGTAAGCACGAAGCTTAGTGAGTTCCCCAGATCATACCCCACACACAAACCACATAACATGCTAGCTATAAAAGCTACCTCTACCTCATACACATATCAATTAGCTATAAAGCTACCTCTACCACATATTGCATATAAATTAGCTATAAAGCTATCTCTACCATTAGCCACAAAGGCTCTCTCTACCATTAGTCATACATGCTATCTCTACATTAGACCTGAAGGCTATCTCTACTACTAGCCCCGAGGGCTATCTCTACTATTAGCCCTGAAGGCTATCTCTACCACATATCAATGCATAACAATGCCACACACCTCTACACAGCAAGTAGACCAACTATCATAAAATCGGCCGGCCTTGGTGCCTTAGACCCATTGGTATGGTGAGAAGACTCACCTCGAATGCAGAAGCTTCCTAAAGAAATCTTTAGCTGTTGCCCCGCCCACTTCCTTAACCATCAATACCGATCAATATACCCAATTAGCAACTGGGTCCCATACCATAATTCTTAGTCCATGCATGGGGTAAAATGACCATTTTACCCCTGGCTCAGTATGATCCAAAACTAAGGCCGAAATCTCGAAACAAACCCAACACTAGGTAGGCTTTCCAAGCCCACTAGTGGTCCACTAATGGCCCAATTTGCTCAATTGGGCCCAATCCCTCTAATGGGCCTTAGCCTAAGCCCAAATACATTCCTGGCCCAAAACATCTGACTCCTGATGGCCACTAAGGCCTAAAGACCCATAGTCCACTAATTGGCCCAACCTGGGGCCCAAAACTTCACAAGCCCATAACTGATGAGTACGCGGGGTGTACTCATATGTATGCTAAGCGTACTGGCTGAAGGTAGTGTACGTTGTGCGTACCTGCATGTACACCCATCGTACTCCTCTGTTAAGCGACTTTTCCATTAAGTGCTTAATACTCGGGATTTCAACATCAAACTTCAGAGCTAAGTCCATTAAGACGTCTTAAGGCATAAAGTAGGCAACTTTATGCCTTTGCATGCTCCATATGTTCCCAACAACCCATTAAGACCTTTCCAAGGGTCTTTATCCATGAATGAAGTTAGAATACTCATCAAGATTGCATTTTTATGAAGTAGATAGACCAAAGGACCTCAGATCTACTCTTCCTAAGCTCTGCAGTTGCTCAACTCCCCAGAGATAGTCCATAAGCTCATAAGAAACACCAAACAAGCCATAATTTAGATCTCAAGCTATAAGATAACAAGGTAGAAACTTTATACCTTCTGAGACTGTCAAATGAGCTGGAGAACCTGGATCCAAAAGCTCTTCCCGGATCAATGAGACTCCAAGATGATCACACTTCTCCAAGAACACTAAGATGCACTCCAAGATGGCCTTACAATCTCACACTCTCACAATTTGGGTTAGGGTTTCGAATAGGGGATTAAAGGGTGAGAAGGAGGCTGACCCTTGAGGGTGTAATGTTCTTTATATAGTGTCACACCCTAAAAATTAGGGTGAGAAGGAGGCTGACCCTATGCTCCTATCCATGCCCCCAAGCCTAACACCTCCCGGATAAGACCCGGGATCCCTAAAAGACCGAATCGCCCCTACTCTTTAGCTTCCGAGACCACAACCGAGTACTTTCGAAACAAGGTGTTACAACTCTCCCCCACTTAAATTAGACTTCGTCCTTGAAGTCATGCATCACCATCCCTGACATACCAGACTACCTGAGCAACATGGCCACAAACTCGGGAATACCCTAGTGTTCCCGAGGCAATCAAAACCAACCATCGTAGGGTTCTAGCATCCGAAGATGAACAATTTCCTTGCAACCTGATCACATCCGCTCCATCTGAACCTAAAGCCTCGAGATGGTCTATCTCCCTGACGGACTGCCCACATCGAATCCTCCTTGAACTGACTCCTCAAGTGACCGGCCTAGATAGAATACTTCCCACTCGTAATAGCTTGAGGCTTCTTAAAGAACAAAAGTCACTGATCAACTGCGACTACCGAATGTCTGGCAATTACGCACACAGATTCCAACTCACCGAAGTCACTCCTGCGCCCATTGTTGCCACATGGCTGCTTTATCGAAGAACGATCGGTACCTTCCTGGTCCCAACTTGTCTGATAACTCTCCAAAACGTCGGGCACCTTCTCAATTGCTGATCCAGACACACACGCTCAGCAGTCCCATCTGACCTCTGAAGGATACCTCGTCTAACATTAACTGCCCTGGTATACTGCATTTGATGCCCTTGGCATCCTTATGCTCCTGAGTTCAATCTCACGGAATCAAAATCTTGTACTGAATCTGCAGAAACCCCTATTCGGAGTCCTCTCCAAAACGGTTCGATTCTCCGCCGCTACCTCGAGATCCATTATGTATCATAATATTCGATTACCCTTACCTGGCCGGTAAAAAGATACCCTTAGCCGATTCCCGAGATACCAGTCTCGCACCCGGTCCAACCACCAGGTTCCAAGAGATCAAATATCAGGACCACCCGGCCGTAGCCCTCCTGAGTCACGTACCGCTTATCCACAAGATTCTGCAACTCAAGGTCCAAAACATTGCCTCAACAGTCTCTACTAATTCCATTCCGAATTTCCATAACCATCCGGGCTCGCCCACCGATATCCAATCGAGTAATCTTCTACAATCCTGATTCCACATAAACTGTGGCTTCCCCATGGCCTTGCGAACTGGTCTACCCTGGTCTAAATCATCAAAACGAATTCATGAATGCTACAGCTACGCCCGTAGACTTAGAACACTTCCTGCACAAACATGATCACTGTCAAGCCCTATCGCTCGTCGATTAATCCGAACGCATCTCAGCGTTGAGCGCCCACGCGGTATATCCTTCCAGCTGAAATTAAATACTGACTGGAACTTTGCCTGGTTCCCTCCTCCAAATCCTGCTATATGGCGTCAAGAAGATGCAATTCCAACATTGGGGAGTTTCCCGAACTCCCATCCCTCGATATCCTATATTCAATCGGCCCCTAAGGCCGCCTTTCCTCCCACAAAGGGGATGTGAAACGCATCCTCGTCTCACACTCACCTCCATCCTGGATATCTGAATGATTCTCCCCCACTTAGATTCAACTAGGTCCGCTCGGCATGCGAGAATTGAAGGATTCCCAAAACCTTCTCCCGTCCCCATTGACAATCTGCTGACGGCCGGTGCCTAACAGAGCTAGAGCACCACGAATAACCCTTCCAAACAACATGATTCCTGAGAACTAGATAGCACATATCGCATCCCAACAATGCCAATAACTCTAGCTGCTCGAACTAATATCGTCCTCGCGTCACCCGTCGTGCGGTCATCTGCAATCTCTACCTCGAGCGGGAAACCAAGGTTCCCGACGCATCCCGGAACTTCTTGCTGAGCGCAAGTGACACGAACGATCGGGTAGCACCTGAACCAACCAACGCATGTACCGATATAACATTGACCGAAAAGGTCCTTATACAAACATAATGCCAACATAAGCAATACAAATAATAAAGATTAGAGAATAATAGACACGTACCAGCCATAACATCTGGCGCTACCTGAGCCTCCTCACTGGTCAACTGAAATGCACGGCTCTTCACCGCTGGAGCATCCTGTTGGGTTTTGAGCATTGTAACACTCCTATGGTGTACATGCAACCCTAGAAACCTTGGATCTATGTTTTATCTATGATACATGCAAATTTGTTTTTCCAAGGTTCATAACTTATCTAGCATACATGGAGAACTTTTAAACATAAAAGATAGTAAGAAATACATACCTTTAGTTGATTGGATTCCTTGAGAACCTTGTGAGCCTAGCACCTCAAGTGTCATGCCTCAAATGTCTCACACAACACCAAATACACTTGGAATAACCTTGAGAGAAATCGAACACTTCTAAAATCGGCTATGCCCTCTTGTTCTCACACTAGTGCCGATTTTGGTTGCTCACATATTCTTTTATAGTGTGTCATAAGTAGGGTTACACTATGTAAACCCTAACTTGACATGGCTCTTCATTTACATGATCCATGGGTTCAAAGACACCATGGAGCATCCATGGAGCATCCTATAGGTTTTAGCCCAACTTGATAATCCATGGAGCATTAGCCCACTATACAAGTAATGGGTGATTTACACAATCAACCCATATATTTAATTAGTCTCTTTTTGATCACTTAATTAATTTAAAATTAATTCTTTAATCAATACTAATTAAATAATATTATTAATATATTAGAATTTATAATATATTAATAGACCTTAAGTTTTATTTCTCTCATTTTGGTCTATCCAAATGCATGATGCCATGCAACCCAAATGGACCATGCTAATCGGGTCAAGTACATTCCAGAAATAGTTATGAACTTAGACACCTAATCTAACAGTCTACCACTTGGATAAGTCTAATAACTATATCTGCAAGAATAACTTCCGGAACCGATCAGCAATCATAGCTCTTTCAAGGTCTCGCGGAACTGAGATGATGCTGATACACCATTTAAGATAAGTGATCATATAATCCTCTGTTCTAGATATCAGCCGAACAAATACATGGAACAATGTCTTACTGATTGTCCAGCAGTTTGTTTCTCGATTTCCGATTTGTTTGACATAGAACTTAATTGAACACATCAACTTAGTTCTGACCGGGGCCAGTACATGGTTCAACACAAAATCATCGAGGGGCCCAGATATCGCTTCTAATCCAAGAAGGAATAGATAAACTTCAACTCATATGCTTGTTCTACTACTTGTTGAATCATACACAAAGGCATGTTTTATAACATCGAGTTACCAATGCGTTTACGTACAATCAATGTATAACCAACTTATAGGCAACAAGTCATATCTCTAGGTTTGAAGACTTATATGATATTACCGTCTCACAATCACTCGAGATAAATTCCATGAAGTGATACCAGTGAGGGTGGGTTGAATCCAATACTCAGAACTTATGAGCACTCATGAATGTTGCAGCAACTCTTGCTATGTCCCATACCTTGGACATCTACAATCCAGCTTCATGACAATCTTGATTCATATCTACTTCCAACATATGACCGACTGTGGATGGTTTGAATAAATTAGTCATTCAAGAAGAGCGACTTAGTTATTCTGGAAGTCAAAACATGCAAAGTGAAACACAAGAATAATCGAATCCAATATGGTAAACAATAGCTGTGCCATGCTCCAAGCATGTACACTATGTTTTTCTAAACACTAGTCATGCCATACACCAAGTATGCATACTATGTTTCTCTAAACATTAGTTATGCCATACACTAAGTATGCATATTAAGTTTGTCTAGGATCTTTACTTTGTGAAATAGATCGACTGAACATTATTCCAATGATACTCATTTCACAATCCCAAATCCCTACCGCAAATGCAAGAATTCCAAATTCCTGCCATTTACCTAAATCTGTTAGATTCTAAACTTGTATGCATTGGTCCTCTTGTAATGATTATGCACAAAGTCACAAAGACTTGTCAACATACATTATAGAGTATTCCAATGGAGATCATTCCATGGAAACGAAGTCTCAAATTCAAAGTATATTGCTTTGAACATCCTTCTTGCATTAAGTTTCCTAATATTACACAAATTTAATGAATAACTTCCACCTATGGGAACATTTTCATATTCCCCTTTTGACTATTACTCCTGAACAAGAGTTGCTTCTTTTCAGAATATGTCAATATGGTCCTTCCAAAATTAACACTATACTTTCAACTGTCCCTGAGCAACCAATCTTTGGTAAACCTTAGATTGTCCTCGACAATTGCTTAATCAAATTAGTCATATCTAGTTCTAGTACTTTTTCCTCTTAATGCTCTGGGCATTTTTGAAAAAATTTAGAACAGATGAATATTATAACACATGCAATCGATCCTATATCTGAAGCATATGGGACACGATTCATAAAGACATGATACTGGACCAGTCTTTTGCTATAATATTTCTATTTCTTTTTGCCAAGTTCTCATAATTCAGATTATGAAAAGGGATGTCGTAATCATAATCAAATTTTAGAACGCAAATAATGGACCCATATATAGAATTTCCTTATGTTGAGCCATTCCAACATAAAATTCATATATATATCCTTGACTAAAGATGATTAAAACCTCAATCTAAGCTTTTAGACTTGAAATGAAGTATAATTTCCTCTCCCTTAATTCTAGCAAAGCAACCTTTTTTCCCAATTGAAACCTTTTGTTTTCTATAATTAACATTGCTAACTTGCAACACTTATTACAATTATCATGCTCCCACTTACATAATGATTATTCGCATAACACTTATGCTCCCACTAGCTTTGACATGTACTCAGAAATCAGCTGGACTTCTAGAAAACAATACTTTATTGACCTTCTTTCCAAAGTTCATATTTCTGATACGATATGCTTTGATAAAACTTTATCAAAAATCATACACCTTTCCATAGATAGCACACATGTGTGTCTAAACAATTTTAGAACTATGAAAAGCGATGTCGTAATCATAGTCTCAATTGTTTAGACCTTTGCCATTTCTCACAAGTCCATGTTAGTGTGCCGGTTAACCACACACGCTCCACTAACGACTTTGAGAATGCAAATATCACAATTGCTATCTACTTAAATTGTACTTGGTGAAAGCGTTTCCTCGCCATCATTTTTGATAAATCAGAGAGAAACCTTATGACACTTTAGATTTTATTGTGTATGTGTTCCTATCCATGTGAATTTGTCAAAACCATAATCACAAGACAAGGTTAGTAACAAATCCAAACTCTTATGGATTGAACTTGTTCAGTCTTAACTTCTTGCCATCTGGCAGCACAAGGGACTGCCATTGCTTCCAAGTTGTTATGCAACCAATTGAGAACTCTCAGAACTCATATGCAAAACCAACTTTAACTGGAATGGGCACATAAATAGGAATATGTCAACACGATAGGTTATAAACCTCAAGTCGTGTACTAGTGATAAACGATAGGTTTTTACTCTTGATTAGATCTAGAAGTTTTTTTCAAGATCTTTAAGACTCCCACTGTCCTCGTGGCATATAAGACTCACTTGCCAAATATTCAATAGATAGTGCGGATTATTTATCAAGACGAGCACTTCACATAATTGGCCTTAGTTGGTCTTTGTTTTATCCAAAACATCACAACTTACCAATTTCAAATGTATAAGAGTAGGACACTTTTACTCTTACATTTTGTGTTATAAACCTTTCTTTAAGATATGTCACTCAATTTACAGTCTTGGAGTATGACTCTAAGACTTATTTTTTTGGAACAAAGTATGACTCATTTTCTTGATTCAACTATTTCAAAAATTCGTGATTCCTCTTCTTAGCCATAAGAATGCACTAAGATGTCCTTAGAGGACCAATTGTGATATGGTTTCTTAATCATTAAGATGATCACATAACATGATACTAAAGAACTCTCCCATCTTTTCAGATTTGAGAAACTTTTATCTTTCTGCCTAATTTGATTCTTCTCATTCGTCCTGCAATACATCGAAACTTTTCCAATGTTTCAAAATTATAATTAAACTGGTAAGTATGACCATATTTACTCAACTTTAGTAAATCATGACGAATAGACTTATCGATCTTTTGTGGTGGACCTGACCAGTGCACAAGAATGTATACTCGATCCCTAAGTCCTTCACTTGACTCACATATAAATGTGAACAAGGAACTAGTCTTAATTTTTCCAAAGCTGAAAGTTCTCATTCATCATACTATACAACTTACATGATTCCAAGTTTCGGTCCAGTTGAAACCTTGGGTGATGAGAATCTTTCCTTATTTGGTAAATTTAGACACTACCACAAATGAAAGAATCAAATTCATATTTCCATTATTTCTAGAACCATATAAACATCAATTTTCCATAAAAGCCATTGCAAGGAGATATAAACTAAAATAAAATCAAAATTTCATTTATTTATAAAATGCGGAAAAACTTTTCCTTACAATGCAGCTTTAAATGAAAACTATGCTATTACACATTTCCTAGCAATCTATCATAACTCCTAAGTAGTAGCTCAAGAATCCGATCTTCAAACCATGCGATTGAAATACATCTTCGCGAGCAGATTCAACATACTCTTTCTTTAAGTGTCCTTCCCTTTATCTTGATTCTGCCAAACACCAAAATATAACCGAGTCACATTTTGTATTAAGAATCATCAATAAGGAACTTAACAGAGTTAGATAGTGGACTTACCTGAAGCAGAATCAAACTTTCTGACTAGACCTTCTTTTAGATCTTTCAGGTAGTTAGGGCAACTTTGCAACCCATTCCCCTTCCTTTTTGGCAATAGAACCATATGGACCCTTTGGGAATGGTACACAGGACTGTCTCAGACTTAGCCTTTCTCTTTACCATTTGGTCAACCGAGTTGACTATGGCCGATCACTTTCCATTTGGAAGAGAAAGCTTTTCTGGATATCCAATGTTACCAATTGTCAATGTCCATTCAAGTCTGGGAAGTTGATCTTCTAATCAAATTTGCTTTACCAGAGCTCCAAATCATTGCTGATTCAGCAGCACAAAACAAATAGATAAGATCATTAAGGGTCATGTCATAGTCTTTTACATAGTAGTCCCAAAGGACACTCACTATCTGACTTAGAAAGTGATTGAACAACCAACTTTCTCAAGACTTTGACACCCAACTCTCCCGGCTTGTCAATATGTGACTTCATCTCCAAGTTGTGATCACACATAGACCTTGCTTGCCAATAGAGCTTGAGTGACCTTGAGCTTTTGGGTTAGGGAGAATAATTGGAGGAGGTGGAGGAATTGAAGTATGATTTCCATGATCCAGTCATGGGACATCATCTTGATTAGGAAAGCTTATTCTAAGAGTTTTGGGAAGATCATAATTGTCTGAACCAGACATCTTTTGGGAGATATTCAAGATAGTTGATTTAAAGTCCTTAATATAACACCCAATATGAAATATTAAGGCTAGGACCCAACACAATATTTTATAACTTGGAAGAGGGATGCCGTAATCCAAGCTATAAAATATTTGAAGGTAGGTGAATGACGATTCACCAATTTCCAGCATGAAAAACAAAATAAATTATTAGGTTTTTTAATTGGTTTTGAAACTCCTAGATCTTTTGAGATTCATTGAACTTTCAATGGCATGTTACAATCTCGAGTGTGCCCTTCAGGTTTTGTGACTGGGATGCCGAGGATCATAAAACAAGGTGTGAAGTAACCATGCAAATTACTTGGTACCCTTAATGTTTACCCCTCAATAGATGTGCCGGTTAACCACACACGCTCCATCGATACTATAATAAACATTAAGTTACCCTTTACCTACCTTGTTAAGTCAAGCTAGTGTGCCAGTTAACCACACACGCTCCACTAACTGACTTAAGCAAAGTGCAAAGTGTAATTTCATGGGTTAGCACCTTATTCACATTTTCTAAAGTAACTAAGATTGGGAATTTATAAAACATTTAGTTACTTTATATTTATCATTAATACTTTTAATGAAGATTTAAATTCCTTGTCTTACCCGTTCGGCTAACGACCCTCCACTGATGAAGGAAGCGGTGGGTGAGAGTGGACACCCATTAAGCTGCCATTTTATAGGCAGCAACCTTATACCCCCCTTATAGACCGGCTTCGTGAATGAGGCCTACTAACGGTAAAACAACTTTTTTCTTATACATATATAATTATTATTAAACTTATAATATTATAAAGTATAAGGGTTGAATTTTAACTTTTAAAATTCTAGGGGTTGGAACTAAAGTTTTAAGGTGACTTTACATGTTCCAATACTTGAGGGCAAGTTTTGTAACTTTGAAAACTTTTTATCTTTCATAACTTATGAGTTAATGGTTTATTAAAATGAGAGACTTTTCATTTTATGTAACCTATGTGTTTCATAATGGACTTTAAAAGAGTGAATTTTCGTAATCCATAACTTGAGGACAAATTATGGATTCCATTAAAACACATAATGATCAAGAATTAAACTAACAATCAAGTTACAAATAATTCCTATGATCTTCTAAACTCATAAGTTCATGAACATGCATATCAACAATTTCAAGAATCATAAATAAACCATATAAAACTTGAAATTTTGATATTAACCTTTGAAATTGGATTAGCATAATGATTACCACATCAAAAACAGGTTTTAAGGTTCAAAAAACAGTTTAGGGTAACGATCCTCATCCAATACCAAGCAAAACCCTGAAATTCTGCATATAGGGGCATCACCACGTCGTGGCAAATACTGTCACGTCGTGGTGAGCAGTCAGATGCAAAAAATGTAGAATTTCAACTTTTGAAAAAACATGTAGCATCAAGTATCAAGCAAAACAACCCTAGGCTCTGATACCACTGTTGGGTTTTGAGCATTCTAACACTCCTATGGTGTACATGCAACCCTAGAAACCTTGGATCTATGTTTTATCTATGATACATGCAAATTTCTTTTTCCAAGGTTCATAACCTATCTAGCATACATGGAGAACTTTTAAACATAAAAGATAGTAAGAAATGCATACCTTTAGTGGCTTGGATTCCTTGAGAACCTTGTGAGCCTAGCACCTCAAGTGTGATGCCTCAAATGTCTCACACAACACCAAATACACTTGGAATAACCTTGAGAGAAATAGAACACTTCTGAAATCGGCTATGCCCTCTTGTTCTCACACTAGTGTCGATTTTGGTTGCTCACATATTCTTTTATAGTGTGTCATAAGTAGGGTTACACCATGTAAACCCTAACTTGACATGGCTCTTCATTTCCATGATCCATGGGTTCAAAGACACCATGGAGCATCCATGGAGCATCCTTTGGGTTTTAGCCCAACTTGATAATCCATGGAGCATTAGCCCACCATACAAGTAATGGGTGATTTACACAATCAACCCATATATTTAATTAGTCTCTTTTTGATCACTTAGTTAATTTCAAATTAATTCTTTGATCAATACTAATTAAATAATATTATTAATATATTAGAACTTATAATATATTAATAAACCTTAAGTGTTATTTCTCTCATTTTGGTCTATCCGAATGCATGATGCCATGCAACCCAAATGGACCATGCTAATCGGGTGAAGTACATTCCTGATATAGTTATGAACTTAGACACCTAATCTAACACATCCACCTTGGCAGGGCCATCGGTACTCTTCATCGTGGCAGGTGCAGGCGCTGCCACCGCTCCTCCCCTTCCCCGCACCCTCGAACAGTCGACTCGCTTATGTCCGGTCTGGTTGCAGTGAAAACAAATCAAGCCCTTTGTGGGGCAGTCCCTGCTCAAGTGGCCCTGCTGGCCATATGCATAGCATCCCGTGCCTATGATACGACAAGGTCCACCGTGCACCCTACTTCACTTGGCAAACCAGCCCTGACCCTACTGACCCCTACTGGAAGTGTCTGAGGTCTTAGGCTTCCTAGCCTGACCCCATGCTGTCTGCGTCTGCTCCGGTTTCCGCTTGGTGCGGAAGTCCAACTCCATTTCCCGTTCACGAGCCTTCTCTACCATCTCATTCAGGGTTTTGCATCCCATAAAGCTCACAAACTCATGGATATCATCCCTCAGCATGGAATGATACCTCGTCCTCTGCATCTCCTCATCGGTAGCATACTACAGGATCAACAAAGCTCGCTCTCAAAACTTGGCGGTGAACTCTGCCACAGTCTCGGTGGTCTGTTGTAAATCATGAAACTCCCTCACTAGTCATTCCACCTCAATGGCTGGTGCAAACTCCAAGTCGAATCGCAGAACAAACTCGGCCCAGGTCATCTCAGCCACACCACCTGCCCCCACCTGACTCGTAACCTCGTCCCACCAATCTTGGACCCTGTCTCTCAGCATACAAGAAGCGAATCCCACCTTTGCCGCATCCGGGCAAGAACTCGTGTGTTGGTTGTTCTCGATATCCGGCACCCAGCGTCGGCTAACACTGGGGTCCCTAGCCCCGAAAAACTTCGGCGCCCCGCACGCCTTCAACTCCCGGAACGAGGGAGTTCGGGCCCCAATCTGGCCCGCAACAATCTCAGCCCTGAATGATCTGAGTTTCTCCTCCATGATCTCCATAATGCCCTCCTTGACCGTCCCAAAAATGATTGGGGTAGCATCAAGAATACCCCGGGTAACCTCAGCTGCAATAAGGTCGCGCAGCCTCTCATCAATCACACTGGTAGTGTCGCCTGATCCTGCCCCAGATCCAGATCCCGATCATGATCCTCCTGCTCCAAATCGTGTCACCACCATGTTGAACTGAAATGTCATAAATCATAACGATCAGGATTTCCATATACGAGATCTTCCCACACCGATCCTCCTTGTAGTTGTAAGATCTAACATTGGTTCGGGTATAGGTCCTGTGCTTTCAGTAGTACGAGCCCAATACTACCTTCCACACCTACCTGTACCCTTCCCCAATGCTCTACCTGATAACTCCAATTCGTACCAAAACCAAACCATATCCCACAAACCACCGCATACGTCAACCTCAGGCGGTCCTAAGATTTGCTCAACTTATATCAATCAAACCAATCATAACAGGTTGCTTTTATGCATGCAAATTATACACAGAAAAGGATCAAATAGACTTTCGAATAAAAGATTCTACCCTAGGACCACAAGGAACAGGAAATAAGGCCAAATCAATCATTCTAAGGCTATAAGCTCCTAACCGTATATAATTTTAAAAGCATACACATAGCAAGTTCCATACGATCATCAAAGCTCAAATATCAGAATAACATGGTTAGTACATTGGGGAACTACATACTGGGCTCGGCTGATCACGCGTGTTGCAGTCTCATCTTTTCCTTTCTTTCAAAAGCTTTTTATGTCATTTTTTAAAACAATTTTACCATTTCCTTAGTTTGAGTCCTGACATACCCGAGAGTATGCCCGAATCCCTCAAACCAAGGCTCTGATACCAACGTGTAACGACCCAATTTTCAGAGTTAATTTTTCATTTTTGAATAAGTAAACATATTCCCATACAGTAAGAAATCCAGTTATAATTGTTTTCAAAACATAAGTCAAATACAACTTTTAATCCAAACATCAGAGTGTCCCATAAAATGTCTGTGAGAGAGTGCACACCGTGCTATCACGCCTTGCCCTTACCCTTGGAATCTGGAGTACCTGAAACCATAAACAAACCTGTAAGCACGAAGGTTAGTGAGTTCCCTAGAGCATACCCCAGACACAAACCACATAACATGCTAGTTATAAAAGCTACCTCTACCTCATACACATATCAATTAGCTATAAAGATACCTTTACCACATATCGCATATCAATTAGCTATAAATCTATCTCTACCATTAGCCACAAAGGCTATCTCTACCCTTAGCCATACATGCTATCTCTACCTTTAGCCCTGAAGGCTATCTCTACCACTAGCTTTGAGGGGTATCTCTACCATTAGCCCTGAAGGCTATCTCTACCACATATCAATGCATAACAATGCCACACACCTCTAAACAACTAGTAGACCAACTATCATAAAATAGGCCCGCCTTGGTACCTTAGACCCATTGGTATGGTGGGAAGACTCACCTCGAATGCAGAAGCTTCCTGAAGAAATCCTTAGCTGCTGCCCCGCCCACTTCCTGAACCATCAATACCGATCAATATACCCAATTAGCAACTGGTCCGATACCATAATTCTTAGTCCATGCATGGTGGTAAAATGACCATTTTACCCCTGGCCCAGTATGATCCAAAACTAAGGCCCAAATCTCGAAACAAACCCAACACTAGGTAGGCTTTCCAAGCCCACTAGTGGTCCACTAATGGCCCAATTTTCTTAATTGGGCCCAATCCCTCTAATGGGCCTTACCCTAAGCCCAAACACATTCCTAGCCCAAAACATCTGACTCCTGATGGCCCACTAACACCCAAAGACCTAAAGTCCACTACTTGGACCAACCCGGGGCCCAAAACATCACAAGCCATAACTGATGAGTACGCGGGTCGTACTCATATGTACACTAAGCGTACTGGCTGACGGTGGTGTACACTGTGCATACCTGCATGTACGCCCAGCGTACTCCTCTGTTAAGCTACTTTTCCATTAAGTGCTTAATACTCGGGATTTCTACATCAAACTTCAGATCTAAGTCCATTAAGACGTCTTAAGGCATAAAATTGGCAACTTTATGCCTTTGCATGCTCCATATGTTCCCAACAACCTATTAAGACCTTTCCAAGGGTCTTGATCAATGCATGAGGTTAGAATACTCATCAAGATTGCATTTTTATGAAGTAGATAGACCAAAGGACCTAAGATCTACTCTTCCTAAGCTCTGGAGTTGCTCAACTCCCAAGAGATAGTCGATAAGCTCATAAGAAACACCAAACAAGCCCTAATCTAGAGTAACAAGGTAGAAACTTTATACCTTTTGAGACTTTCAAATGAGCTGGACAACCTGGATCCAAAAGCTCTTCCCTGATCAATGAGACTCCAAGATGATCACTCTTCTCCAAGAACACTAAGATGCACTCCAAGATGGCCTTACAATCTCACACTCTCAAAATTAGGGTTAGGGTTTCGAAGAGGGGATTAAAGGGTGAGAAGGAGGCTGACCCTTGAGGGTGTAATGTTCTTTATATACTGTCACACCCTAAAAATTAGGGTTTAGTGACTCTGGGCGTATGCTGGGCGTACTTCTTGTACGTTGGGCGTACGTCTCCAACACCCGCGACCATTTACTCCATCTACGCTGGGCGTACTCTCGAGCTGGCCACCTAGCATGCATGGGATCTGCTTAGCACTAATTTCTATTAGGGGCTAAAATTGACAATTACTTCAAAGTGTCATAACTCCTTCATTCAAAGTCCGTTTCTTACGAACTTTATATTCATAAAAAGGCGGCGGGAAGCCCTACGCTCTTATCCATGAACCCAAGCCTAACTTCTCCCGGATAAGACCCGAGATCCCTAAAAGACCGAATCGCCCCTACTCTTTTGCTTCCGAGACCACAACCAAGTACTTTCGAAACAAGGTGTTACACTGGGTAGGGGCCGATGTCGGGCGAGGCTGGATGTCGAACATGGTCCAATGTTGGGCGGGTCCCGATGAAGGGGCAGGGCCCACGATATGTTTATATGTGATTATATGTATGATATGTGGTAGTTTGGGGAGACTCACTAAGCTTCATGCCTACGGTTTTTAGTTTTGGTTTCAGGTACTTCCGGTAGCAAAGGGAAGAGCTCGGGATGACTGCAGTGCACACACCATTATGTTTAGCCTGTGATGATTACTCTGAAGTTTTTATTTGGTAATTCTGATAATTATGTTTTGAGATATTTTGACTTATGTTCTGATGGAATGTTTTGATAACTATGGTTTTATTTAGTAATTAAAAATTAAATTTGTGGTCATGACTTTTGGGATGTTACAATATGGTATTAGAGCCTTGGTTTGAGGGATTCGGGCACACTCTCGGGTGTGTCTGAACTCAAACTAAGGACTTGGTATGAAATTTTCAAAAGAAAGTCATTTTTATAAAAATAATTTTTAAAAGAGAAAAGGGTGTGGTGCATGAAATCAGTCGAGCTCAAGTAAGTTCTCCCAAATTACCCATACATGTTATATGATGATATGAATTGTGAATATGTGAACTGAATGCTAGACTAGGGCTAAGGATCTAGGAAGGATGCCTTGTATGCCTACTCTATGAGCTTATTGAAGTGCATGCTAGTACTGATTAGTTAGTGATGTGATGGCCTGATTAGGATATGCTTGGTTTGTTTTCTCGATGCCCGAATGCTGCTTGCTTTATGATTTTACGAGTCATAGTTATCTTTCACTAATTAGTAAATGAGTATGTTAAGTTACATATTACGAGGACTAAATAATTTCAGAAGGTTAGCTTTAACCCTATTTCGTAGCTCTCGTCTGAGTCTAACCGTTGTAGGAAGAGACCTCTCATTCGAAGAATTATCTGGTATGAGTAATATGTAATGGTATTCGTGAGCTAGTTAGGGAAAGGTAGTAGGGGCTTCTTATGCAGCTAATAGCGGAGAGTGGGTCGGAGGGGACTTGGTAGAGTCAAGGCAATTCTTGAGGAAAGTACGGATAGATGTGGAAGGTAGTATTGGCCCGTACTACTGAAAGTAGAGGATCCGTACTCGAGACAAGGAAATCTGAGATAAAACCTGGGAACTTGTAGTGTGTGTGATTCCTCTAGTTATGATGAGTATTTTGATGATTGTTATGGTGTATTTTCAGAATGGTGACACTACGTACTAGGCCAGTTGGCAATTATGGCACATGCGAGGGATCAGGCTCGGGCTCTGGAGCCGGGAAGCTCGATGACCAGATGAGAGAGTTTATATCATCATAGATTAGACACAGTATTATAGACAAGACTCATGTGATCTTCGGTAGGGTCAAGGAGGGCATTTTGGAGATTCTTGACGAGAGGTTGGGTGCATTTCGCACCGAGATGGCGGCCATGATGGGGAGTGCACGATGACATTCAGGGAGTTGAGAGCTTGTGGAGTTCCAGACTACCATGGGGCTAGGGACCCCATTACTAGTAGCAGATGGTTGGCAGATGTTGCCAACGCCTTCCGTACTAGCCGGTGTCCCGAGGTGGACAAGGTCCGACTTTCTTCCTGCCTCCTGAAGGACAGAGCACGTGACTGGTGAGAGGAGGTTCGACATGCTATTGGAGATGATGCCTCAATCGATGCGATGACTTGGGGTGATTTCTCGACCAGGTTTAGGGCCAAGTTTGCACCAGTGATTGAGGTGCATCAGCTAGCACGGGAGTTCGAAGATCTTCAGCGGACTACTGAGACGGTGACTGAGATCACCGCCATGTTCAGGGAGAGGGCCCATCTTGTTCCGCAGTTTGTAGCGCACAAGGAGATGAAAAAGGCCTGATATCATGACATGTTAAGGAGCGACATTCGGCAGTTTGTGAGCCGATCCAACTGCAAAATGCTGGAGGATATGATTGCGAGGGCTCGGGAAAAGGGAGTTGGATTTGGAGATGGAGAGGAAGAGGAAAACTGATGAGGTTCAGGCAGGGAGTTCAGGAAAGAAGCCCAAGGTATCAGATCATAGATCGAGGAGCCAGCAGGGCCACAACCCCTGTGACAAGTGCGGTAAGATGCACGAGGGGGCGTGCAGGGTGGGTAGTTCGGGCTGCTTTAAGTGCGGTTAAACTAGTCATGTGAGTAGGGATTGTACTGCTACCACCACAATGATAGTATCTGATCTGATTTTCTTTCAGTGCAATAAGAGGGGCCACAAGAGGTCCCAGTGTCCGAGTTTAGCAGCAGAAGGACAGGTGGTGGCACCCGCTCCTGTTACATTGAGGATTACCGACGACCGTTAGCACCGGACGAAGGCGCCTGTAGCGAAGAGCAGGGCCTTCCAGCTGACCGCAGAGGAGACACGTACAACTCCCAATGTTGTGACGGGTATGTATCTTCTCATTATCTCTTTATTTATATTGACTTGTCGCTTATATTTATGTTTTTTGTTATAGGATCGTTCTTAGTGAACGGTATGTCTTCACTGGTATTATTTGATTCGGAGGCTACCCGATCTTTTTTATCACTCGCACTTAGGAAGCGATTTGTTGGAGCTCCAAGGGGAGCGGGACTATCCACTTGATGTAAAGATAATGGATGATAGGACCGTTCTGGTTGCGAAGGTTCATCGAGCATGTACATTACAGTTATTCGATGAGCAATATTCTATGGATTAAGTCCTCATTCCCCTGCGAGGGAATAAGATTATCGTGGGTATGTACTGGTTGAGCCTCAATGGGGTAGTGATCGACTACGAGTAGCAGCTAGTACGAGTTAGGACCCTAGGTGGGGGAGGGTTGGTGATTCAGGGCAAGAGGCCACAAGGTGGACCGACTTTGTGTTCGGCAGCGAGGGCGAGACGCTACCTTCAGTAGGGTTGTGCATGTTATGTCGTCTATGTTATGGATACCCAGGATAAGGGTAAGGCGACAGTGCATGATGTAGCGATCGTACGAGAGTAACCAGATGTATTCTCATAGGATTTGCATGGGGTGCCTTCGGAGAGGCATGTAGAGTTCAGGATTGACCTAGTTCCTGGTGCGACTCCAATAGCCAAGGCACCGTATCGGTTGGCTCCTCCCGCGATGTAGGATTTGTCTAATCAGCTGCAGGAGCTGTTAGACAATGGATTTATCAGTCCGAGCAGCTCGCCATGGGGAGCCCCGATTATGTTTGTGAAGAAGAAGGACGGGTCACATCGGATGTGTATAGATTACCGAGAGTTGAATAAGGTAACGGTGAAGAACCGTTATCCCCTTCCAAGGATTGATGATTTATTTGACCAGCTTCAGGGTGCATCTTGGTTCTCCAAGATTGATCTGCGATCAGGTTATCACCATATGCGAGTCAGGGACGACGATGTGTAGAATAAAACCTTTCAGACTCTCTATGGTCCCTATGAGTTCGTGCTGATGCCGTTTGGGTTCACCAATGCTCCTGTCGTGTTCATGGATCTCATGAACCGCGTGTGCAGACCGATGCTGGACCGGTCTGTGATAGTTTTCATCAACGATATCTTGGTTTACTCCAAGACTCGGGAGCAGCACGAGCAACACATGAAAGAGGTGCTGGAGACACTAAGGAGGGAGAGACTTTTTGCAAAGTTCTCCAAGTGCGAGTTCTGGTTGCGCGAGGTGCAGTTTCTGGGGCACCTTGTCAACCAGAAGGGTATTCTGGTCGATCCGGCCAAGGTAGAGGCTATGATGCAGTGGGAGGTTCCGAGGTCTCCATCCAAGATTCGGAGTTTTCTTGCTCTGGAGGGTTACTATCGAAGATTCATTCAGGATTTCTCAAAGATTGTTGTTCGACTGACCCGACTGACCAAGAATTCGTTGACATTTCGCTGGGGGCTTGAGCAACAGGCAGCTTTCGAGACTCTCAGACAGCGATAGTGTGAGACACCGATTCTAACTTTGCCGGAGGGCGTCGACGATTTTGTGGTTTACTGTGATGCTTCGATCACGGGCATGGGTGCAGTGTTGATGCAGCGGGGTCGCGTGATTGCGTACGCTTCAAGGCAGTTGAAGCCTCATGAGGCGAATTACCCGATGCACGATTTGGAGGTGGGGGCTGTGGTTTTCGCCCTCAAGATTTAGCCACACTGCCTCTATGGGGTTCGTTGTACCATTTACACGGACCACAAGAGCTTGAGTTATCTGATGGACCAGCCGAATCTGAATATGAGGCATCGTCATTGGTTGGACGTGGTGAAGGATTATGACTGTGAGATCCTTTATCACCTGGGGAAGGCCAATGCGGTAGCCGATGCTCTCAGTCGCAAGGCGGCTGCAACACTGATTCAGGATATATGCTTGAGGATGACAGTGATTACTCCATTGCTGGAGTAGATCCGAGAGGCACACGTAGAGGCTATGAAGGAAGAACACCGGAAGAGTGAGTGCATTGTGGGTCAGGTGGGTTATTGACCCTGCATCGGAGGGTCTGGATTACTTACTGGGGCGGTGTATGCCAGTTTCTGATGGAGGAGACTCACGAGTCGAGATTCTCCATTTCACCCGGGGCGACAAAGATGTATCGGGATCTTCGCCTGATTATTAGTGGTCCTGCATGAAGCGGGACATAGATTGGTATATGGAGCGATGCTTGACTTGTAGGAAAGTCAAGGACAAGCACTAACGACCTCACGACAAGATATAGCCGTTGGAGATTCCTGTGTGGAAATGGGAAGACATCACCATGGATTTCATCACAAAGCTTCCCAAGACTGCACATGGAGTGGAATTGATTTAGGTCATTGTGGATCGGTTGACCAAGAGTGCACATTTTATCCCGATCCAGGAGAGTATATCAGCTGAGAAGCTAGCCGAGATTTATGTCCGCGAGGTAGTGGCATGTCATGGAGTGCCGGTTTTGGTAGTGTCAGATTGAGATGTTCACTTCACTTCCATATTTTGGAAGCGGTTTCATGATGAGATGGGTACTCGTCTCCACTTTAGTTCAACTTTTCAACCTCAGAAGGATGGTCAAAGTGAGAGGACGATTCAGAATCTGGAGGATATGCTACGCGCATGTGTATTAGATTTTGGTGGGAGTTGGGATACGGATCTTCCGTTAGCGGAATTTTTGTTTAACAACAGTTACCTCGCTAGCATAGATCAACCTCCCTTCGAGATGCTCTACGGGAGAAAGAGTAGGACCCAGATTTATTGGGGCGAGGTCGGTCAGAGAGTCATGGGGAGCACTGAGGTGGTACTCAAGACTACTGAGAAGATCCAGCGGGTCCGGAGCAGACTTCAGACAGCTCAGAGTCGGAAGAAGAGCTATGCTGACAGGCGCCGATCGGACCTAGAGTTTCAGGTAGGAGATATGGTTCTCCTGAAGGTGTCACCTTGGAAGGGTGTCGTCCGATTCAGGAAGCGGTGCAAGCTGGGAACCAGGTACATCGGTCCGTTCAGGGTTTTGGCTCGGTTGGGCTGGGTTGCGTATCGACTAGATCTACTAGCCGAGTTTAGTCAGATCTACAATACTTTTCATGTCTCCCAACTACGAAAGTGCTTAGTGGACGATTCCTTAGTTGTGCCTTTAGAGGATATTCAGGTGGACGACCACCTGAACTACGTTAAGAGACCAGTGGCGATTCTGGATCGGAAGACAAAACCTTAAGGAACAGAGTTGTACAGTTGGTGAAGGTGCAATGACAGCACCACAAGGGGTGAGAGTGGACATGGGATCTAGTGGAGGAGATGAGAGAGCATTATTCGGAATTATTTGAGACAACAGACTTTGAGGAAGAAGTCTGAGATAAGTGGGGGGAAATTGTAACGCCTGGTTCCTGGTATGTATTTAATTTATAATTTATTCCATTTCATAGAGCAACTCGACAAGTTGGGAGCTCCAAACTCGTCGAGTAGAGATCATAAGGGCCGCACATTTTAAGTAACCTACTCGACGAGTTGGGAGGCCTCAACTCGACGAGTAGGCTAGCAGAAATGAAACCCTAATCCCGGGGTTTTACACCCTATTTAAACACATTAACCCCAAGGTGTTGCCTTATCTCCAACCTCGACTGTCCAAAACCCTAATCTTGAAACCCTAAGTTATTTTTGGTGATTGTTAGCTAATCTTGTGCATTCTTGGTGAGTTTGAAGAAGAGAAAGCTTGAAGGAGGACCAAGAACGTGTGGAAGGAGAGTAGATCCAGAAGTTGGGCTTCATTTCTGATTCATCTGAGGTATAAAGCTTCAACCTTGTCCATGGCATGCTTAGATCTAGTTTTAGGACGCTTTCTTTCATGTTTTAGTCCAAGTATATTGGTTGTTGGGATTTCAACGTACCAAGTGAAGAACACTTCAGATCTAAGGCCTTGAGGGGTTTTCATGCATAAAGGTGCCAACTTTTTGGCCATGGAAGTCCCATGCAACCTTTAGAACATCATTTTGGTCTTTTGAAACTATAATGGTCATGCATGAGGATAAATTTTAAGACTTTACGTGATCATTTAGTCCCTAGAGTACAGATCTATGACCTCATGGTCTATCTTGTAGTTTTTGTTGGCTTTGGATCAAGACCTTGAGCTTTTTGGGTTAGGTTTAGAGCTTATTTCTTCTAGAGTGGGGTTTGATGGTTAAAGTTGGAAACTTTACCCTCCTAGATGCATTTTCGGCCCAGAGCTGGAGTATGGGACTTGGATTTGAAGAATAATGGCTGAAAAGATTAAGAAGGGTTAGCAGACTGAAGAACTGAACGAGTCCATAGAGGAACACGACGAGTCCATAGAGGAACTGGACGTGTTAAATTGAAGTGTCCCGATTCTATCAATAGGGATGAACTCGACGAGTTAATGGAAGAAATCGACGAGTTGGATCATGAAATCACGATTCTATGGTTCTTAGAAACTTGGCGAGTTGAAGGGGTAACTCGTAGAGTTGAGTCAACTCGGAGCGTTGACCTTAACTATGATCATAGTTGACCCTAAGGGGGCTATGAGTATGAATTGCTAACTAACAGGTTTAGGGGTTTAAGTAGAGTTGATTCTGGAGCAGAGACGTTTCAGCTAGCACCCGACATTTCATGTGAGTTTTCCTCCTGTAGGAACGGGTCGAAGGCACCAATGTCGGCCTGTATGTATGCTTGTATGTTTTGGATTTCGATCCGATGTCGGTCGGTCCCCGATGATTGTTTATATGCTTTTCGGACTACAGTTCGATGTCGGGCAATGCCTGAGGAATGTTTGTATGCTTGATGTCTTCATGATTCTTGCATGTGTCTGTGTTTATATGTTAACCGGATTTCGGTCCGATACCGGGAAATGCCCGAGGAATGTTTGTATGCTTTCCGGATTACGGTCCGATGTCGGGAGGGGCCCGAGGAAGGTTTATATGCTTATGTTATGTGATTATTCTATGTGTATTTGTTGATATGTCTATATGTATATCGAGCTTTGCTTGATGTCGGGCGGGGCCCGATACCGGACATGGTCCGATGCTGGGTGGGGCCCGATGAAGGGGCAGGGCCCACGATATGTTTATATGTGATTATATGTATGGTATGTGGTAGTTTGGGGAGACTCACTAAGCTTCGTGCTTACAGTTTTCTGTTTTGGTTTCAAGTACTTCCGGTAGCAAAAGGGAAGAGCTCGGGTTGACTGCAGTACACACACCATTATGTTTAGTCTGGGATGATTACTCTGATGTTTTGATTTGGAAACTCTGGTAATTATATTTGAGATATTTTGACTTATGTTCTGATGGAATGTTTTGATAACTATGGTTTTATTTAGTAATTAAAAATGCAATTTTTGGTCATGGATTATTGGGATGTTACAGAAATCCTTGAGGTTCTGAGTAACACCAACTCAGGCTGATGATTTCGAAAAGTCTGGCATATGACTTCGCTTTTCAAACCAAAACTGAAAGAGCCTTGCCTCACGGGCCGAAGGTTTTCTGGCGGTTCTTATCACCTTGTGTCAAGCGAATAGATTGATTGATGTGACGTTTTGGTTCCCTTGCGGTTTTCAAGGAAAAAGTGATCATCACTTTTCAGACGTGGCTAGCTTTACGGCTACAGGCCCGATTTTCATGGTGACACGTGGCAAGAAATTAATGCTAACCGCTTCAAAATTAAATTGGGTCTTAAGTATAAAAAGGGTTTTAGAGATTTCATTCCAACTTTACGCAATTCAAATATCCCCAAATTGACTTGCCCTTTTACACTCTGTTTTCTTCAACCTTGTTTAAACCCTAACAATGGCGGCCACACATGCTAATGTTGATCCATCTCAGACAACTGATGACATTACTTCTCAACCACTCATGATGTTGAATCATGAAAAGTGACCCTCTTGAACTTCAACTACCGCAACCAACAAGCTACAGCAGTCAAGCTCCCTCTTCAGCAATATCATCCGAAGTCATCAAAGCCAACCACAGTCATTCTTACTTTACTTAGTTTATTTGTCTTTCTGTAATACTCTCTATTGTCCAGTATGCCTTGCATGGCAACTCTTAGAGAGTGATTCAAATGTAACTTCTTGAGTCTCTATAAATAGAGCTCATTCTTACTTAGAATCAATCTATCGATCTGAATACACATCTCTAAAGTTATCTTTTCTATCTCTCTGTCTAATTACGCATCTCTTCTTACTCACAAATCTTACTAGAATATAACTGATTACACTCTCTCTTTGGAGCAAGTCTTTTGTGACTTAATCACTAATTTTGATCTCACTTATTAACTTGGCTTGAATGCATTCCTCATTATGAATCAACTTATGTGTATACTTGATATAACAATTGTTGTCATTTTCATTTCTTTACTTTTCCGCAACTAACTCTCTAACTATCTAACTCTAAATATTATTGTTGAGCTTTTAGATCCTTCGAGATTAACTATTCCGCAATATACTTGTTCTAACGTTTGTTCAAGTGTGTCTCAAAGTTTTTCTCTCAACAATTGGTATTAGAGCCATAGTGGTTGCTTTTTGAAAACGGTACTCTGATTTTCAAAGGGCCTTCTATACCACTAAAGCTCATTTCTTAAAAACTTCAAAAACAAATATGGCATAATCGTTATCTCTGAATGTTTCCAATAGTGTTGGTGGTTCTAATCGAGCCCCAATACTGGTAGCAAATGAATATCATCACTGGTCCCAAAGAATGGAAAGATACTTAAGGAGACTTGGTAGAGATGTATGGCGATCCGTAGAAGAAGGACCACATGTCCCAGTCCTTACACCAGTCCAAACTGACGGCGCTACAACCAGACTAGGAGGAGGTCAACCAGTCATGAACCGTCCCACCAAGGATGATCTCGATAAAATGGAAAATGATGTTGTTGCTTTTTATGAAATCTCTTGTGGAGTTGCTCCTGACAACTTCGATATTATCATAAATTGCAAATCAGCAAAAGAGATCTGGGAAGTTCTCAAGAATTTGTACGAAGGCTCAGAACAAGCACAAGACAAGAAGCTTACTACCGCACTCAATGAGTTCAACAACTTCAAAGCTCATACTGGCGAAAGCTTGGAAGACTCCTTCAAAAGGTTCAACCTGATAGTCACCAAGTTATCCAATGCGGGCACCATCCACAGTAACCATGAAACAAATCTTCAGTTTCTTAATGGTTTGGGAAGACATTGGACTACGGATAAGATGATAGTCCAAGGCGATAGAAAGAGTCATTCTTTGTCACTCTACAAGCTCTATGGAGAACTACAAGCACAAGAATCCACCGTACGCAAAGACTGTGCTGACTTCGGAGGACCACTTGCTCTCATAGTACAAGCTCCACATAATCAATCTTACTCTCCCTCGTATGACACTCCACCGCAGTCATACGAAGCTGATTCAGAGTATGATGATGAAGAAGAATTTTAGAAGGCTATTGCTCTGGTTAGCCAACAGTTCAACCGTCTACCACCTCCTTCCTTCCGCAAGAATCAACAATTCAACAAACCTCCATTCAACCGTAACCTCAGTCCCCAAAATAACCATCCTCGATATCCCAAAAGTTCTCATCCACCACCGCAACCTTAAATTACTCAACCAAAGGAGGCACCGCAGTCTACTCAAACCACTAACTCCGGTACTCCCTTAGAAGACAAGACTGATGTTGTAATTTGCCTCAAATGCAACAAAGAGAATCATTTTGCAAGAGATTGTAAGGCCAATGTAGTAAAAGACAGAGCATTCTACCTTAGAATGGCTCAAGAGTTGGAAGATAAGGAAAAGGCAAGGGCATACGTAGCCCATGTCAAAAGAGACCATCAAGTTTGGTCATCCAGAGACGAAGATGAAGCCATCAGCAGTGTCAAAGGAAAAGGGAAAATCTGCATGCTGGCAACTGCGGATGATGATGGGTCTACAAAGCTGGACAAGAACTATTGCTACATGGCAAAGGATGGAACCCTAAGCATCGTCGAACAGGTAAAACTCATGATCCAAACTCTAAACTATAGCATGCATGATTGTCAACCTTACATAGATGATCTTAATGCCACATGTGCTGCCGTCCTTACAGACTATAACAAACCCTTTTATGAGAAGAACATTGCGTCCCAAGAGATGTTCCATGTGAGAGGACGACTGGATAACAAAAGACTCAAAATGGCTATGTTAGAAAAGGACTTAGAGTTAGAAAAAGATGCAAGAATGTTGACTGAAACACAATTAGAGATAGCTTTGAACCAGAGAGATTTAGCTCAGAGTGAAATTGTACGCTTAAATCTCCTAATCGAAAAATTGTTCAATGAAAGTGAAGCTATTGAAAATTTGGTAAATAATGGAACCGTGGACAATACATACAATTGGGGTTTGTCAAATGGATATCCTACCGCAATGGATTCCTCACCCCGGTTCAACAAAGACAGACTGTATGTCCCTCCAGACCGAGAATTTCATTTCCCAGTCAATGACAAGACCTTTCCCGAAGACATCAAAACTCACTTCGGTAGACTGCATAATCTAAGCAATAATTGTGTCATTGAGGAGATTGTGCCTGAGGTCTTGGGTCACACAAGTGATCAAATTCCTATATGTGGCACTATTTACCCAAATTATCAAACCTCGTCCGTAGTTGATGAAAAAATTGTCATAGAGGGCCCCGAAGTCTCGAACGACTTTCCATTTTTGCCCTCTGACCGTAGTGTCTCACACTGTAATCAAAAGTCCCACAAAAGTCACACTGAAGTCCCAACTCAGACTTACTCTGTAGTAGTCAAATCATCACTACCGCAGTCATCAGTAAAAGGAACTGTGACTCTTCAGCCAATTCATCATGAATTACCCATAGAAAATTTTGAAGTAGGTCAATGCTCTCAAACCCTTGAATCTTCAATTTCGGATGACTCAAGCCCACGTTTTTGAAAATTTTTCTAAAAATTCCAGGAAACCGCAGTTGAACATCAAAGACTGCGGTTCTCCAAAAACTTTAGCAAAAAAGGCTTTCAAAGAGGAAATTCGCTCCCGAGGCACAAATAGACAATTTTTTTGAAAAACAAGAAGCATGTTAGATTTCCAAAGTCCAAAAGTCACCCCATGGTGATTGACTCTTCAATTTCTGAACCACTAGAGCTCCTTCACATTGATCTCTACGGTCCATCAACCGTAGGCAGTCTCCATCACAAGAAGTACATACTGGTTATAGTAGATGACTTCACACGCTTCACATGGGTTTGCTTCCTCAGACTCAAGTCAGAAACACCGCAGATTCTCATCAATTTCATCAAGGAAATAGAACTTCAGATAAAGTTGCCAGTACGACGAATCCGCAGTGATAATGGAACCGAGTTTACTAATCATCTCCTCAACAGTTTCTTGGTGTCCAAGGGCATCACTCACAACTTCTCAGCTCCCTACTCACCACAACAAAATGGAGTAGTAGAGAGAAGGAACCGCACTCTAGTAGAAGCAGCCAGATCCATGCTCAACTTCCCACACCTTCCTCTCTACTTATGGGCTGAAGCAGTAGCAAGCGCATGCTTTGTACAAAACCGAAGCATTGTGTGCAAACGCCTCAATAAAACACCGTATGAGGGTCTTAACAACCACAAGCCAAATGTTCGCTTCTTTCATATCTTTGGGTGTAGATGTTTTGTGATCAACAACAGAGATCATCTTAACAAGTTTGCACCGAAGTCTGATGAAGGCCTCTTCCTTGGCTACTCCACTAACAAGGTTGCTTATCGAGTTCTCATTAGACGCACAAGGTTGATCATTGAAATCTTCGATGTGAAATTTGATGACTATCACATCCGCAACACCCCTCCATCCACTGAAACCACCGCAATCCTGGAAAGTGATATTCCTGCCTCTTCGGGTCCATTAAATCTTGTTGAAGTCAATTATGACGATCTCTTCGACCCTGTAGAAACAGCCAAGTTATCCGAAGTTCTTGTGTCTCAAGAAGCTCAACAGCAGCACGCTGATGTATCTGGTCCTTCGCTATCCGAAGTACCATCTCTCAATACTTCCACCTCGCCGCTTGAGGGGGAAAGCTCTACTCCGGATCAAGCAACAACCATCGAGGTTCCAGTACTTGATACAGCTCAAGTTCCCATCCGTAGAGAATCATTACCATCCAACATTTCTTCCGACTCGGATGATGAAAACATAGAAAACATCGACACAAGAACAGACTCTAGGATTATCACTCTTCCATCCGCAGTCCAGGGGGAACCTTCTCAGGTTCCAGAGGAACTCCCATCAACAATCCAGGGGGAACCTCTTCCAACTGCTCAAGAAAATTCCATTCTCGCCCCAACAATCCAAGATGATTCTGCAGGATGTTCTCAAGTCCAGGGGGAACTAACATCTCCAACCGCAGAATCTTCTGATATCGAAGACATTCCCTCTACCGCAGCTGCTGATCATCTACAACCCCGTCTACACGTATGAACGAAGGACCACCCACCAAGTCAAATCATTGGCAACCCATCCGCAGGTATCCAGACTCGATCTTCCAAGGACTTGTCTGATCATTGTCACTGCGCAGCCTTTATGTCCTCAGTCGAGCCCCGAATGATCAAAGAAGCATTACTAGAACTTGATTGGATATCCGCAATGCAAGAAGAGCTTGAAGAATTCAAAAGAAACAAAGTGTGGAAGCTCATCCCGAAGCGACATGGTCACACCATTGTTGGTACTAGATGGGTATTCAAAAACAAGCTGGATGAATCTGGTGCGGTAGTCAGAAACAAAGCAAGGTTAGTTGCAAAGGGCTACAGTCAACTTGAAGGTGTTGACTATGATGAAACGTATGCTCTGGTGGCACGAATGGAAGCCATCCGAATCTTCTTAGCATACGCAGCCCACAAAAACATCAAGGTACACCAAATGGACGTAAAGGGTGCATTTCTTAATGGGGAATTAAACGAAGAGGTTTATCTTCAGCAACCTCCAGGCTTTGAAAGTATTGAATTCCCATACCACTGCTACAAACTTGAAAAAGAAGTCTACGGTCTGAAGCAAGCCCCAAGAGCGTGGTACGAGACTCTCTCTGAATTTCTTGTCTCGTCCGGATACAAAAGAGGAGTGATTGATCCGACTTTATTTAGAAAAGCAAATGGTGACCACCTTATGCTTGTACAAATATATGTGGATGATATCATCTTCGGATCGACTGATCAAGGAATGGTGGATGAATTTGCTAAGATCATGACCAACAAGTTCAAAATGAGCATGAATAGAGAGATTAACTTCTTTCTAGGACTTCAAGTGAAACAAGTTCCGCAAGGGATATTCATTCATCAGGAGAAATACACCACTGAACTGTTAAAGAAATATTCTATGGATAATTGTTCTTCGGCTAAGGTCCCCATGGCCTTCGGATATAAGATCTCTGCTGATCCCTCAGGCGAATCTGTGGATCACAAGACTTATAGAGGTATCATAGGCTCTTTGATGTACCTCACCGCAAGCAGGCCATACATTGTCTTTGCAACAGATGTATGCGCAAGGTATCAGGCTGACCCAAAAGTGTCACATATGACCGCAGCCAAACAAATTCTACGGTACCTGAAAGGAAGCAAGTCTCTTAGATTATGGTACCCCGCAGGCAATGATTTCATCCTTCAAGCATTCACAGATGCGGATCATGCCGGATGCAGACTAGATCGAAAAAGCACCTCAGGTGGATGTCAATTTCTGGGTGGAAGACTCGTCAGCTGGTCATCAAGGAAACAAAGTTGTGTATCTCTGTCTACCGCAGAAGCTGAATATGTGGCCGCAGCCAGCTGTTGTTCACAAGTTCTATGGATGAAGACACAACTTATGGACTACGGATACAGAATGCTGCGGATACCAATTTACTGTGATTCAGAAAGTGCTATAGCGATTTCTCACAATCCTATTCAGCACTCCAAGACCAAGCATATTGAACTACGGTATCACATCATCAAAGACCACATCCTGAAAGGTAACATTGAACTCATATTTGTCCATACTCATGAAGAGATTGCTGATGTATTCACAAAGGCACTTGACTCTACAAAGCTCAACACTTTCTTACAAATGTTAGGAATGATGAATCCAGACCCACAATTCTTCTTGAATTGATAGGCACCGCACACCATCCTTGGTCTCTGTTGCGGTCCTAACTGAAGTTACTTATGATAGATGGTTTTGGTATATCATTTGTACCGCAGTCTATGTACCGCAAACATATATCATATTTATCTTTCACTGGTCCTTATTGTTTGTTATTACTAAGTTCTTGTACAAGTGCTCTCCTCAGTTCTTCTACTGCAGTCATACATCTACCCATCCGCAATGAATTATCCATCCGCAATAGCAAAGGATCCATCCGCAATGAAGTTTCCATCCGCAATCACATTAATAATTTCTCAACTGTTTCATTAATCTTTGAATCATGGTGTGCTATTTAATGATCCTTCATTAAATAAAACATTAAATAAAAACATTCCTTGAGAAACTGTCTCATTCTCTTTTTGAATAAACCTTGTGTCAGACCTATTTTAGGTATGATGACAAAAAGAACATTTTTCCATAAACAAATCCTTAATCTGTCTTTTCCTCTTACCCAACACGTCCCATCCGTTACAACTTCTTTTTGCACAACGGATCAAACAAACCCTCACCACACCATCATCAGACGTGATCATGTACGTCTAACTTTTCATTAAATGCAAACCCCTTTTTGACAAAATCTCAAATTTTTAAACCGTTTCATAATATGTGGCTGAGATTTCACCTCCCAAATCAAAAGAACCCCCATTTTTTACCTTATCCTTTCACCTAGGGTAAATAAAAGAAAAACGTTTCCCGCTCCCATAAGCCCCTATAAAAACCTTTCTTCTTCCCCATGAACAGTTTACGCTCTCTGAACTTTGAACCCTTTCTCCATTATCACACTATGTTTCTTCACTTTTTCTCATACTGCTACAATGGCGAAATCCGGTGTATCCACGAAACAATCCAAAGCTTCTGGATCAGTGAACCCTACTGGTTCAGAATCTGCTTCAAGACATCCCACTCCCACGATAGCATCAAGCAATTTCAGAGCCGTGTTCGAAGACCATTCATCTTACAATGATCCAATCAAGCTGATGATCAAGTTCTTGAACAATCACCCCCTGTTTGGCCCCTTCGATTCGTTCACAGACGTTGTTCCCCTTTCCACCCTATTCAGATGTGCCTTTTCAGCCTATCGACCACTCGAGAACCCACAAGAAGTGCTTCTAAACCTAGTTAACGATTCTTTAGTAATTCTGTCTAAAGAAAAGTTTCTTTCTGCCATTAACCTACGTGTTCATCCTTCAATCAATATTTTTACTCCATCAATGGCGGACATCACTTCTCCACTTTACCAAATAGGATATCAGAAGAAAATCGAAGGCATTGGAGAATTCAAGAAAAACCAACTACCTGCAGTCTGGCAATTCGTTTGCCATTTTGTCATCCGCAGTCTATCCGGCAGAACCGGAGGTACGGATAATATGGGACTCAAGCTCCTAGAGTTAGTATGGAGCATCTTCACTGGCCATGACGTAAACTACGGTCAGATTCTATGGGATAATTTTCTACAATACATTCCCAAGGAGAGCCCAAGGGAGAACCCTACCGAGCTTCCGTTTGCAAGATTCTGGTCCCTCTGCATTTCAGACCTCCATGCGGACGCACGAATCAGCATGGGCAACGACATCAAATTCTTTGTCACCAAGGATCTTAAAAGGTACAATCCCTCATCTGATCAATCTGTTTTTGGACCAATTAGAAGACTTCCAACCCACATTCTCAACACTCTTGGTCTTGAGACTGCTGATGTCTCAGATCATATTGAGGCTACGGAAGGTATTGCCCCATACCTTCCTACCCCGCCTCTTCAAACCCCATCCGCAATCATTACCCCTGGAAGTACCGCAGTCCTATCTTCCACTACTCTCTCCAATCTTTCTCAAAGAAGAAAGAAATTAGCCTCAACTCATCAAGGCCCCCGCAACGTCTCAAAGAAACAAAGAACCCCAAAGAAATATGCTCCCAAACCAACCGCACCCTCCAAGAAACGCAAAACCAAACCAACCGCAATCACAAATGATAGTGACTCTGATGAGGATGAGCAACCAATTGCCATCCGTAAGAAAAGAAAAACCAATCCTACTGGCCAAATGCGTGACCAGACTGATACCCTAGCCTCTCAAAAGGCTCCGGTAGTCCTTGGGGTGGCCGCAGACCCATTCAACTCCACAATCGAATACCACTCCGGCTCAGAGAGTGAGTCTGTTTCATCTTATCGTGGAGACACCCCCCCAATTCATTCCCAAGAGGATAACTATGGTTCTCGCCCTAAGGTCTCCAGGGCTTCCCGACTGCATTTCTTTTCCCCTGAGGAGTTGAACTCCATCCTCTTGAATGTCACCCATACACTTCAAACACCTTCCCAACCGCAGGGCACTTCTTCCGCCCTTACCGGAACTGAGCCTAGGCCAAACTTGACTACGGGTCAAGGAGTCCGAGGAAGCTCAGGAAATCATACTCTGCTTACATCTATAACAGGTGGTTTAGGCACGGTGAGCACAAATGTGCAAGGATCCGTGGACCCAAAGGTCACTTCGGTGCGATACCAAGGATTTGACGGTGACAACTCTAATGACTCATGGTTGAACTACACTCCGGTATCTAAAGCCGACATCCAGAAGTATGCCGCTTTCCGTAGAGCATTCCAAGCACTAAAAGATCAACAAATCAAGCAACAGCAGCAAAAAGAACAAGAAATCCAAGCTATGGCTAAGTATTGGGCAGATGCAATTAACAATGCCAATACCGTAGCCACCATACTGAAAGTTCAAGACTGGATGACTGTGATGGCTGAGACAATCCGCAAGGCCCAGTCCACTCATGACGGTGCTGGTGCTTCCAAAGTCCCTCCAACTCCACCTGTTCAAGACTTAAAAGACGAAGGAACCGCAATAGAAGTCAGCTCTGCACCCACCTTCGGTTTTGATGATGTTGATCTATAAGAGGTAAATCAACCCTCTCCCTCTGATGATGATCTTATGATGTTTGATGAAGAAGAAGAATCCAGTGGCTCTCACCACTCAACTTCCAAGCCCAAAGAGAAGAAGAAAAAGAAGAAGAATGTTGTAACAAGGAAAGAATTTTTGAGCCTACAAGCAAAGGTCGATCAAATTCTTGCTGCGGTCAAGCCAACTCAACCGCAACCAGAAGACACACCCGGACCGCAGTCATTGATCGAAAGAATCGAACGCTTGGAAACTCGGGAGAGATTGGCTGCTGAACGAATATCTCTCAAGGTCGAAATGGGAATTCGATCCCTGGATAACAATCGTCAAGCAGATCACAAGGACTTCATGGCTGCTGCGGAACGCCTCATCTCTGAGGTGACCGCAATCAAGAAAGATCTACAAGCAGCCATTGCGGATCAAGCCACCCAATCTCAAAAGCTGATAGCTGAGACTCACACTGCATATGAGTCCACTATCTCAGTCCTTCAAGCTACTATCAACCGATTGCAACGCTCCTTGTCAACCAACTTCCATGGTCCTAAAATCCTTCAACTCACCAAGGAAATTCACAGGCTGATCTTCAACTCCACTATCACCAACAATCAACAACTGGTAGATGCCCTCAAAGCTCAATTTCAAGAAGTCTATGCCAAAGTTGATGGCCTTAGACAATTGCTTGAGGAAGCTCCTGCGTTGCATTCCTCAAGAGGGGGAAGTGAAGAAGAAGAAGACCATCACTCCAATCACTCCAAAAGCATCTCCCAACATCAAAACCCCCCCATCATTACAGAAAAAATTCCTACACCGCAACCCTCACCACAACAATCTCATCATACTCCACCTCATAACACTCCACCGCAAAAGGAGATCACTCCTGAGAAACTAGAGACCCCCTCTCACTTCAAAATTTTGGTGGATCACATGTTGTCTCCGAGCTCAAATGACTCCCCTGCCACCACCCAAAAGAAAAAAGATTGGAAAGCAGCTAAACTTGCTGAGCTTATATGGAGAGAATGCGGTTTTGACACTGTCATGGATGAATCCTTGATAAACTCTTGGATCAATCCCCACCGCAGACTGCTGGATGATGACAACAAGCCATACCTCACATATGATGAACCCCCCTCGGATAGCTACTGGGATGTTCCAATCTCCCCAAATGCCAAATACTTCACAGTATTTGAGCAGTTTGACCGTAGCCTTCCAGACCACAAAAGACTGCCAATGGAATTCGAGAGACTGAGCCGATTTTATGCTAAGCATTCCTCTCCCATTGAGAAAATCTGGTCTAACGACAGACCATCCGCAGTCAAAACTCCGGAAATTCATGAAGGCTGGCTTCATCCAATACACTCTCACTAGAAGGGAACACGACTATATACGCACCCAAGCTGACTTCCCCTGCATGAATCCTGAAGAAGTATTTCTCATAGCTAAGGTGTTCCAGAACAAGTCAGAGAAGCACCCGAAGATGAAGATAGCCCTTGAAAGGGCTAGTACGTTTTTGAAAGAGACTATATGTGATTTTGCTAAAATCGATGCAGACATCTACCCCACCATTGCCAAGAAGATCAATCTACCTCCACTCGATCCTGCACCAATGCCTACCGAAGGCTATCAAGAAAGATCCTTAGGTGCAAACAACTTCCCTGAACTTGGAGTCATTTTCAAAAGGAAAACCGATAAAGTCAAATACTTTATTCCTATGACTGCCATAAATCGCCTCACCAGGAAGCAACTTGAAATCTGTCGAACCGCAGTCGAAAGATCAAAGCATACAACTGCTGAAGTCAAGTTCGAGATTTTAAGAAGGATTATTTGGTTGGAAAAGGTCAGGTTGTTTTGGTGGATCCTGATCAAGTTTCTTAAACTTGATAGCTGAACAAAAGTTAAAGAGGTCACTTAGGGGGAAATTGTTGCATCATGAAAAGTGACCCTCTTGAACTTCAACTACCGCAGCCAACAAGCTACCGCAGTCAAGCTCCCTCTTCAGCAATATCATACGAAGTCATCAAAGCCAACCGCAGTCATTCTTACTTTATTTAGTTTATTTGTCTTTCTGTAATACTCTCTATTGTCCAGTATGCCTTGCATGACAACTCTTAGAGAGTGATTCAAATGTAACTTCTTGAGTCTCTATAAATAGAGCTCATTCTCACTTAGAATCAATCTATCGATCTGAATACACATCTCTGAAGTTATCTTTTCTATCTCTCTATCTAATTACGCATCTCTTCTTACTCACAAATCTTACTAGAATATAACTGATTACACTCTCTCTTCGGAGCAAGTCTTTTGTGACTTAATCACTAAGTTTGATCTCACTTATTAACTTGGCTTGAATGCATTCCTCGTTATGAATCAACTTATGTGTATAATTGATATAACAATTGTTGTCATTTTCATTTCTTTACTTTTTTGCAACTAACTCTCTAACTATCTAACTCTAAATATTATTGTTGAGCTTTTAGATACTTCGAGATTAACTATTCCGCAATATACTTGTTCTAACATTTGTTCAAGTGTGTCTCAAAGTTTTTCTCTCAACACATGAAGATTCAAATCACCAATATCCGAGTCCAACCTGATGTTACTCAATACCCTGAAGCATTGTAGATGCTCATCGTTGCTTTGCAAAATTCTGTTCTGTCAATGGTAATGTTCTCTTCTTTTTTTGTGTCATTGACATGGTTATCTGTTGCTAGTTCAACTGTGGTGTATAGCAAGACGATCAAAGTGGTTTCCTTCTAGTTGAATAATGATAAGAAGTTTAAACTCACCAAGAAGCTATTTGCTTAGATCTGGAATATCCCAAATGTCGAACCTTTTTATGAGGTATCGAATGAACAGGTCCTTCACATGTTCAACGAGATGGGATATCAACCAATTCTCACAAAGATAAGTGATTTCAAGAAATCTTGTTTTTCTTGTATTTGGAATTTTCTATTTGGTATTTAGCTTCGATGCTTGACGGGTCGAAGTGTTGGTTTAGATAAGGCAAAATTGAAAATCTATGCCTTGGTGGCAGGCATCTACTATGATTTACCTATTGATTGTGCAACTCAGTTGTGGGAAGAGTTTGTAGAAAGTATTGTAAACACAAACGTAGTGAATGGGATTTCGTGTGCTCGTTATTGGAGCCTGATCTTACAATATGCTTATGCGAAGGAAGGTATTTCAGTCCCTGAGGATGAACATACAGCTGAATTTTCTTTGTATCAATATCCTAGGACAGTATAAGATGATCCAGATTTATTTCTGACGGTTGCACACATTCCGGATGGTATGCTTCGCAAGGTTGATCCTTCGAATCCATATTTGGTGGCATGCTTGAAAACAATCAATCCTTCGATTGAAACCGGTGTTTTATTACCAAAGAGCTTTGGTGGTCCTTCGAAGAAGAGAAAAGAATCCAAGAAAGAGGTTAAGGGTAGTCCTTCGAAACCCAGTCCTAAGCCAATGGAGAAAGTTGTAAAGGCTACTCCAAAGAAAGTTGTCAAGTCTGATAAACTTCCGAAGAAAGTTACTAAGCCAGTTGTTGAAGAATCTTCTACACTTGCCAAGGAGGTTATGCCTTCGAAATCTGGTGTCTTGAAATGATTGAAGAAAATGGCTCACCGGCCATGTCATTCACCAGAGAGGTCTAGTAGTTTTTCTCCTAAGGGTGTATCCAAGATCACTCGGAGCCATAAAACAATCAAAAAGTTGTTGTTATTCGTGAAATTCCAACTCCTGTATCTCTTGCGTCTAAAAAGCGAAGAGTTGAAGATATGGCCGAACAGATTTCTGAGAAGAAGAAGAGGCAAGTGGTTGAAGATTCAATGGAAGACGAAGTTGTACCAGAATCGCCACTTCTTTATGATAATATGATTGTTCCATCACCAACGAGTGATTCTCCAATCAAGTCTAATGTCAAGGCTACTGGAGCTCTTGATGGCTCTGTGAAAACATCTAATGTGGAAACAACCATTAATCAAGGTGATAATTCGAAAGTATCCACTCCTGAGAAGGCTGTTGTCACACCACCCGAAGTATCGAATGTCGAATCAGTTTCTGTGGAGGTTCGAACTTCAGGCATCACTACAAACATATCTCATAGGGACGCAAATGTCAATAAGGGTGAAGGAGTGTCGAACAATGAATCTCAAGGTAATCCTACTCTTGTTGTTTCCTCTTCTTTCGAAACATCTACCATTTCACCCAATACCTCTCTACCACCATTTGTTTCTACCATTTCCACCACACTACCACAATCTACTCACTCTCCAACCTTCGATAACATTTTACAACAACCCATTACTTCTCTATTTCCATCCCAATCAACTGAAGGTCCCAAAACAGTTAATAACGATGACACCATTGAAGATGGTGAGCTTATGGGTACATTTGCTGATATTGAGTTTGATCCGGAAGAAGAAAACATACCAGATAGTATGTTAATGTCTGGGAAACAGTTCAAGATTCTCAACAGGAAGATGAACCCGTTATTATAGTTTCAGGCAGATGCAGGGGGTCGTCAATCGATATCGGGAATTGAAATTGATGTTATGCTCAAGGCTCAAGAGGTATGTTTGCAAAATGAGTTGGAGATACTGGATCAGAATAATGAAAATCGTGTAAAGGCTCAATATTCAACATTACTTAAAGAGTTGAAGTCTATGCGATGGGAAAGACATCTTTTATTTGTTCAAGATGTAAAGAAGGTTAGAGAAGATGTCAACCTGAAGATTGAAGAATTACGGGTTGATATGGCGAAGGAAGTTGCAACCACTTCTCATGATTATTCTTCTCTTCATACCAAGGTCGACATTATTGCTGATGTTGTAAAGAATGTGGTCAAGTTGTATCAGACCTTACTTCTGAAAGTTGAACAGAAGGCTGAACTTGATGTTCAGAGTTTTTCCAAGATGAAGAAACGTTGAAAAATCTAAAGGACTTAGTTTTGAAGATTGGTTCTTCATCTTCTTCATTACTTTCTCCAAAATCATGGTCACAGAAATTTATTGCTTTGGAGTCGATACTCAAGGCTGAACTTGCTCCTCTTGCGAAGTTGTTGAATCTGATGCTAACGGATGCCCCATCTGTTCACACAGGGGTGCAAGGGGGAGAAGGAATAGGTGTTATCATGGGTATGGGTTCTAAGGCAATATGGGAGGAAGTGGGCCTTTGAAAGGTGATTATGATGCAAAAGTTCTTGGAAAAGTTATATCTACTCAGCTTCATACTTCGTTGCCAAAGATTTCTTCTACAACTACTTCTACAACAACAACAATAAGACTAGTAACAAAAGGGATTGTGATTAGTTAAGGAGTTGGAGGTTCAATTTCGTCAAAGCCACATCCATCAACAGAAGATATGAAAAACAAAGGGAAAGGCATTTCTACTGAACCCACTGCCGAAGAAAAGAAAGCGGATGTAGAAAAACAAATGGAAAAACAGAGGCAAATTCAAAGCATTCTTTGAGAAAGGGAAAATGACCCTCCTGGTCTTGAGAATGGTGATCCTTCAAAGCATTATTTTTATGAATACATTCAAGCTCAAGTTTTAAAAGGGGGAAATGCATGACTTTGAGAAGATTCCCAAAAAGAGCTTTGCTACAGAAATTTCTGACTTCAATCAGTTAGATTTTCCAATAAACAAGATGATGTTTGTGGCTGCTCAGTATCAAATTGCTGATAAATTTGAAGATAAAGAAGAATTTAAGAGAATGAAGATTCGTTTCCATGTTGTTTTGGGAAAAAGGGAAGAGGAGATCTGGTCACTAGTCAAGATAGTTCGAGTTTTCAATGTTTCCAAAGATGTATTGTTTGAAGGAGTATTGTAGAATTATCGCTATCATGCTGTCAGATCGAATAATGTTCCATTTGAATTTTCGGTGGCAGATTTCCCTTTAATGAATATTCAAGACTTGATCTGTGTCACACCCCCGCACCGGAACGACGGAAACGTCCGGGGGCGGATGACGTCATTGTACAGTATCATAACAATTGAATATGAATGAAACAAGCATCACAACCAATATAGTGAATATAGAGATATTACATTGTGTTTAAAGTGTTGTTTACATAACATAAAAAATATGTGACAAAAGTAAATAACGCGTTGTGACGTTGTCCCATTTCCCAAAAATGTAGTCACTTGAAGTTACCAATTACTGGTTTCCTGAGAATACAAGTGGTTTGAAAAAATGTCAACAACTAAGTTGGTGAGTTCATAAGCATTTTGTATGAAAAGGATTTGTAACTGTTTCGCGTAAAATGGTTTCGTATACTTCCATAAAATACGATATTTTCTTTAAATACGAGTTGTAAGTCTTATACCCAAGACTAAAAATGTATGTATTTCCTTTGTATCTTTTCCTTGTAAAATGATAATGTATGTTTCCAAAAAATCCAATATTTTGTTACATATGAACTATAGTCTTAAAACCCTAAGACTAGAAACGTAAGTGATGCTGTAGCGAAGAATACTATGTAGTTTTATCTTTTTATAAAATTGATGAAGTGAAAGTTACCCTGTAAATCAAATGTTTGGTTAATCCCTATGTGAGTTATTATAACCATGATTAATATGACTGATATGCCTGGACAACGTTCTTCAGGCGTCGGAATTGGTAGATGTTTCTCACCCTAGACTTGCTGGTCTAACTGTAGCGAACATCTTAGGTCGGGGTTGTCAATCCCGTATAGATCTATACACAACTATCTCGCTCTCCCTCCAGGAGACTCTAGTTATAATGCAGGACTTAAAGTGTACGCTAGGTAGGTACGGTGAATAGAATGTCTCACAAGAGCATCAACAGATTTACGTGAACTATGACTCCTTTTTCTTGTAAATGAAATAATTATACCATTGAATAATTGTATGGTTCTTCTGAAATTTAAATGTGGTTTTGTGACTCCCAAACTATCCCAATTATAGTTTGTCTTGTATGTTTTGTTTAGACTATTTATATAATAATAAATAAACACATGTAAGATATCATGTCTAGTTGTTTTAAAAGATTATAACATACAAACTTACATCTATACACATGTATAAAACAGTTAGTATGATAAAGATAATTTCTAGTTTTTGACTTTTTTGTCCCTGTTTTTAGAAAAAGTATAGAAAAATCATCGTAAGTCGAAATTTGGATCCGTAAACTCTCAGAGCTTAGAAAATGAGTCTAATTTGTCCATAATATTTTTCCCCGACCTTAAGTAGTTCCTAACTAGAGTGAAAACGTTCATCTTTGCAGACTGGTCCGAAAATGTTCTGAAATGATAGGCAGTTTTGTAAAAATCACCATAATTGGTAGAAAAATCGTATGAACGCGTGCAAGTAGTCTTTAATAAGGTATAGACCTGAAATATTTTCATATTAAACAGTTTTAAAATATATGAAGTTTAAGCGGGACAAAATAGTCGGTGCACAGACCACAAATTTTCTGTAAAAAGCTGATTTTTAAGCCTAGATATGTTTTAGTGACATAACTTGTATTTTTAGTTTGCAAAGCCTATAGATCATCCAAATAAGATTTGTTTACTTGTATTCCCCCTAAAACCTGGATAAAAATGAAAATGAGGGGTATGAACTCACCTTGAGTGGATTTCTTAGTGGATAAAGAGAAGAAGATTAAGATCCTCAAGCTTAGAACAGTTGAAGATGCTTGAAGAACACTTGAAGATGGTATTACCCTATAGATAATAAAATATATAAATGTGTGTAAATGTAACAAACTAGTATGTATGTGTGTAAAATCACTAGTTATATGGAGGAAAGCTTACCAAAAATTGAAGAACCAACTTAGGAGGAACTATCCTTGAGAAAGATGGAGAGTTCTTGAGAAAAAATGAGTGAATGAAGAAATTAGAGATGATGAAGTGAAGTGGGGGGGAGGGTTGGACAAAATTTAAAGAGAGAGGGAGGGGAGGGTGGGGTGGGGTGGGGTGGGGTGAAGTGATGTTTGTTTGGTTCCATGGTGGTTAATACTTGGTTATATGTGGTGTAATACATGGATGTATGTTGGATAAAACTTAGATGTATGATGGGTAATGTGTTTTGTGGGAAGTTGAAGCATGACATGACCAATGTTGGGGCTTTCCATGCTCTAAAGTGGTCACGCCCCCAAACCGGAACGGTGGAAACGTCTGGGGTGGATGATTTCATGTTAAGTATCACAGCACATGCATCATAGTAATCAAACTAACAACAACCATCATATTAATAATATAAAGTTTACATTATGTTCAAAACATTTCATGATTTACATTATAACAAAAGATAATACGTAACACTCCGTCTTCACAACACCTGAGAAGGTACCTATTTGCTATTGATCCTGAGAATACAAGTGGTTTGAAAAAGTGTCAACATTAAATTTGGTGAGTTCATAAGTATTTTTGTTATAAAAAGTATACTCTTTGTTCTTTGGAAAAGTTCACCTGTTTCTCCAGAAAATCCTATATTTTCTTAATAAGCAATATGACTGGTGTTATTCCTTGTGTGATCATCTAGTGAATACAAATTATATATAATACAGATCGATTAGACAGTTGAATGGGTGAACCTGCCCTAAGCCCACAATCAAACAAGGAACAGGAAATGAGGCGGAAGTCACACATTCCACTGTCTACCGGATCTTTATTATATATAATCCTGATGTATTCACCAAGTAATCACAGAATTAACATTAATGATTCTCTAGTAGAATGGTAACCACAATAGTTCTTTCTATAATCACTTAGTTTATACTAACTATATATAACCTAATATCGAACGGACAGTTGAATGTGTGAATCTGCCCTAAGCCTACAACCAAACAAGGAACAGGAAATGAGGCGGAAGTCACACATTCCACTGCCTATCGGATGTTATTTGTATATAACTCTTATGTATAAACTAAGGAATTATATAATTAACCATTTAAGGTCCTTTATGTTATACAAGTTTATAAATAAGTGTTGAACCTTTTGTAAATATGTTCCTAGTTCCACTTACTCTATTGTAAAACATTGTTTTCAGTAATAATTGTTATTGTTTTCAGAAAGTTAAATCGAACCTATTTACCTTCAAAATAACGATATTTATCATAGAAAATATTATATTTTCTATAAAACCGATTTGTAGTCTTAATTGTTCTAAGACTAAAAAGCACAAGTATAATTACTATACTTACTTTAATGATATCTAGTTTTGTTTATAAGTTAACTAGTTAAAGATTTGTTTTCCATGAAAACTTGATGCGACGATACTACCCTACTATGATCAATTAGTACCTACGAGTTGTATATAACCGATATCGAATAGACAGTTGAATTGGTGAATATGCCCTAAGCCCACAACCAAACAAGGAACAGGAAGTAAGGCGGAAATCACACATTCCACTGTCTACCGGACTTCAATTTTATCTAACTCTATTGTATATACTGAGTAATCATATAGTTAATATACCTTGAGACTGTTTAGGAAAAGTATATTACTACGTAAATATATTGTTGCTTTCTCCTTGTGAGTTCTTATAACATACTAATATGACGGATAACCTGATATGACATGAATCGCTTGTTAATATCAAAAATGACGTTTGTCACCCGCAAACCTGTCGGTCAAACTGTAGCTAACAGTCAGGGTGCGGGATTGTCAATCCCGTATAGATCTATACACAAACTCACACTCTCCCTTCAGGAGACTCTAGTTCTTAAGACTAGACTTCCTTTGTTACTTAGGTAAGTACACGAAGACGTGTCTCACAATTACCTTCAACGAATTTACAAGTAATAATGCAAAAACCTTTTTATAATTAACAAGTAATTTTGTAAAAAGATCCCTTTATTCCATAAACTATACTTATTATAGTTTATAAGTTTATTTCCATGATTTGAACAAGTTTCACGTTTTCATACATAATAATGGTAAGAAAAACATAATAAATAAATTATATTTTAAAACACAAAATTTCTTGTGGTTTACTTGTATTCCCGCCTAAAAACATTGAAAAAGCTTGGAAAAATATGGGGGTATGAACTCACCTGATAAGTGGTGATTTGGGCAGCGTTTCGTTTCTATAAATGATTTTTCTTGAAGAAACCGCGAGTTTCTGTTGAAAAATCGGGCCTTACGCGGGCAGAGTTTCGACGGGAAAAGATTATTTTCTCGAGAACTTCGGGGCTCCGTGCTTTCTTCGGGTGTTAGGGGTGTTCCCGAGGCTCCGGGGTGGTTTAGAGTAGTTAGAGAGGGGTTTTAGGGTGAAAGAATAAGAAAAAGTGTAACATAAATCCGGAGACCTCGCATTCCTTTTATAGGGGGTCCGAAGCTACTCATTACGATGGGCGTACCTCGGTACGCTGGGCGTACCCTCGTACGCTGCGCGTTCGGTGATACGTGTCTTCGGACGTGTCAATCTATGCGTAATACGTGTTGCATGCGATGGAAAGGCAACGTGGCCGGATGTTGACCTTGTTTCTGAGTAAGCTGGGCGTACATACGAAGTACGCTGGGCGTACATACGAAGTACGCTAGGCGTACATACGAAGTACGTTGGGCGTACTCCTCCAGTCCAGCCTCGTAAATTGTGTCACAAACTTCAAAAATTCATCTCTTTTGCATACGAATTCCGTTTTTGACGTTCTTTATATCTACACGTAGGTGAGATTATACTCTACAACTTTCGTTTAGACTCTGTCGGCTAATTTTCACTTTATTTTTAATGTTATATTTTTAACAGGCCGGGACAAGAAAAGTCCGTTAAAAATTCATAACTTCTTCATCGGACGTCCGTTTTCGTCTGTCTTTTTATCGTTGGATTTCTTTTGATAAGATCTCCAATTTCTTTTAGATTTTTTTGGCCAAAAGTTGCTCGATCTAAATTTCGAGTTTCGGGCTATATAATATTGTGCCGAATCTCAGAAAAATCTCAACCTCCTCATACGAAGTCTGATTTGGACGTTCTTTTTATGTAAACTATCGGTTTAACGTATTCTACGAATTTCATTTTGATTGTTAAGGCTAAAAAGCATTTTATTGTAAACTCACTTTTTACGACACATAGTGTCGTGCTGGTTCTGTCGCAAAACTTCGATAGGTCATAACTTCTTCGTTATAACTCATATTTCGGTATTCTTTATATCTTCGGAATCCTTGTCATGACCACTATTACATTGACTTGAAATAACGGGTTGTTACAAAAGTCAACCCTCCTAATCTTTATAAAAACTATGTGTTTTTATAAAAAAAATGGGTGTTTTATAAAAAGATGATAACACTAATGTATATTTACCTAATTTGAATTATAAAAATTCAAATCATTATAAAGGAATCATTATCAATAAATACAATAGCATAATGTGTTGAAAGTATTATTTATACCAAAATAATATATGTATGAATTATCGAAATTAACGTTGTTAATCCAAAATAGGATTTTTATTCGATAATTGGCGAAAAGAGAGGTATTTCGTATTACTACTTGTAGGTTGTACATTATGAACATTAGGAAACATAGTGTTTATCCTAAAATCATAATATAAGCCGAGTTGACTTGGTTGATTTTTGTTAACTTTGTTTGACCAAAATTGACGGTTGTCACATCATCCCACCGTTAGAAGGAATTTCGTCCCGAAATTCGCACTTTGAGTAGATCCTCATGAGGTAGGGAAAAGATGGGGGTATTTCTGTTTTTATTTGGTCCTCCTATTCCACTACAAGAATAAACACCTATAGGGACGACATATGTTGTCGGTATAGACTCCCTATAGGGACGACCTGTCGTCTCCATAGAGTTGACCATTTTTTATTGACTCTTGAAGCTACAGGGGCGACTTCTTATCTCAACATGTAAAAGAAGTTGGTTTCGCGCGTTCTTGAAACACCTGTAGGGAGGATTTCTTGTCCCCATAGCTTTCTATGCCCAAAAAATATATATATTTTTTAATATATTTAGTTGAAAAACAAAAAACGACGTCGTTTGTTTATGGTTATAGTGACGATAGGTCGTCCCCATAGGGTTATGATCTGAGAATCCCTTTTCCATTGTCGTCTCCGGTCTCGGATATTTGTTGCTCATCGATCCGTCCCCCCCCCCCTTCACCATCAGTGTTTAACCTAACCCTTAACACCAGTTCATTAACGCCCCATCTCTATTTCTCGTTCGTTCAAGGCTTTCAGAACTCAAGCAAATCTCCATTTTCTGTACAGGTTCGTTGAAGCTCATGCGCATCTCCATATTTCTATGTTTTTTGTTCCTTTGTCTCCATCCCTAACTCGTGATTTTCTATGATTTCACAGTTTCTCTCTCAAGACGCAATTTTCTCACATCGATTAGCAAATCTCCATCACCATTTCTCGTTCCCTAGCTTATCTTCTGTGATTAAAAGGTATTTTGTTTTCAGCATTGATAATTTGTTATCCTTGCTAATCCTATATTTCACTTGTTGAAATCTTTTGTTTTTCTCAAATATACTTGAGAATTTCATATGTTTGCTTAAGAAAATCCATGATTTTCATCCAATTTTGGGGTTTTAAGCTGCCTTATTACAATTTTGGGTTCATTATAATTAGGAGAAGAAGGAACAGCTGAATTGGCAATGTTAATTATACCTTCTGTTGAAACTCCTCAGGTAACTTCAAAAATGTTGACTCTACAATAGCCATTAATTAAAGTAGTGTATGTCACATGATTTGGATTTTTGGCTTTCATTTCATTGAACATTCTTAATGCTTCCCTCATCCGACCTTATTTACAGTTCCATAGATCAACGAAGTATACTTTATAATGTCGGGATGAATATTTGATCTGTCCACACCAGCATTTGGTATTCATGGCTTGTGGATTTTTACTGTACTTTTTGCCTGATTACAGTTTTAGGTGTTTAGACATGCATAAACCCAATCTGGGATTGAATCAGGAATAACATTAAACTTATTTATAACAGTGTGAGAATACTCCCCTCTTTTATAGTGATAGATATCATTCAATTGTTGAAAGTCAATCCAAAAATAACTTCTCATGTGGCAACATGAGTTTTCATGATTTGGATTCCATTACGATAGGAATAATCAATATGGATTTATATGCTACCGATGGTAAAGGGGAGTTTTTTTAGAAAAAGATTTAGTGATATATGTATCCATTTTGTAGCAAGATCTTGAATTGATGAAGTATTATCATTGGGATTCAAAATGACACATTTAGCCTTTGCTTTTCTCTTTCTTGATGCTTCATAACTTGTCGTGTTAGCGCCATTAGTGTGTTTTGTGTACTCTTCTGCTTTTGTGACCATTTTGCCCTTAACTATATCTAAGTAACCTCCTGCTTTTGAGACCATTTTAGGGTGCCCTTCTCTTTTGTACACTATACTCTTCATACTTTTTATGGATATTCAAATTGTGAGATTATAATTTTGAATTTGATTCCCTTTTTTGTGATTTCTCATATTAGTAGGCTGCATTGATTTCTATTGAGTCAAGTTTCAGATAGCATTGCCAGAACTTTTGGTCTTTTAATCTTATTTATAGTATTTATTCAATTTTTTGGTTCTAGGATTAGCACTTGAACGTTTGATCAGGTCTTGGCATACTTAAACCTTTTGTCTTTTTTAATTTTGCTATTTCTTACACTTAACTCTTATGGATCCTCAACCTTTTGTGTTTTTTACCCTTTAGGTTTGGCCATATGAGGAAGGTGGAGAGTATGGATTTGTTCAAGGCATTTTTGGATTAATGAACACTGTTTTTTAATGTGACTCATTGTTTCTCTCTACAACTCAATCAGTAAGTTATAATTTATAATCAAGCATTATTAAATTATTAATTAATTTTCTTCTCTTCATGAAGGCTTTCTAGAAACATAAGAATCAAAATTGAGTGTGTATATCTACCTATGGAGACGACAAGTTGTCTCTATAGCTTTACCTATGGAGACGACAAGTAGTCTCTATAGCTATACCTATCGAGACGACATGTTGTTTTTATAGATGAATCTATAGAGACGACTTGTCGTCTCTATAGCTTCATCAAAGGAGACCATCAACTTATAGCGACGAACCAGAATAGAACGAAAGATCGTCTCCAAAGCCTACCAATTACGACGATTTTTTTAGCGACGATAATAAAGATCTATTGCGACGGGGCTATGGTGACAAGAGGTATAGGGACGACATGTGGTCCCGGACACCTATAGGGACGACTTTGTAACCTATAGATACGAAAATTGTCGTCCCTATAGGTCGCGTTTCTTGTAGTGTTCCCAAGTGAATTCAGGCCCTCGCTTGGCGTTCCAACGAACTTTCACTATGGGTTCACGGATTTGTTTCGTTCTTTTGACATCCATGTCCATGATCTCCACCGGTTCCTCGACACAAAGTGGAGTAACCTTCATGCTAGTCTGATAATTGTTATTGTATGAGAACTCGATGAGTGGTAACTGGGTATCCCATGCTCTACCGAAGTCTATCACACAAGCTCTCAACATATGTTGCAACGTTTGAATAGTTCTCTTGCTTTGCCCGTCGGTTTGTGGTTGGTAAGCTGTACTCATGTTAAGCCTGGTTCCCAAGGACTTTTGTAGTGCTTGCCAAAACCGTGAGGTAAATCTGTTATCTCTGTCAGTGATAATGGATATTGGCACACCATGCAATCGTACCATCTCCATTGATGTACGTCTTTATCAGTTTCTCCACTTTGTATGTCTCCTTTATTGGCAGGAAGTGCGCAGATTTGGTTAATCTATCGGCGATCACCCAAATGTTGTTAAGTCGATCCGTCGTCTTGGGTAACCTGGTTATGAACCCCATGGTTATCCGCTCTCACTTCCACTCGGGTACGTCCAGTTACTGTAACAAACCCGAGGGCTTTTGGTATTCTACGTTGACCTTGGCGCAAGTCAGACACTTGCCTACATATGTAGCGGTTTTTGCCTTCATGTTTGGCTACCAATAAAGTTTCTTGAGGTCCAGATACATCTTATATGTGTTGGATTTAGTGTCAAAGCCCATAACTATAATTGGTATGTACTTGACCCAAGAGTAGCATGGTCCATTTGGGTTGCATGGCACCGGAACAATCTGAAGGATGGAGTTTTGAGAAGAGGATAATTATGATTTATTAATATATTATAAGTTCTAATATATTAATATGAAATCATATTATTTAATTAGTATTGATCAAGAATTAGTTTTGAATTAATTTTCTGATCAAAAGACACTAATTAAATATAAGGGGTTGATTTCGTAAATCATTCATTCTTATAAAGTGGGCTTATGATCCATAGTTCTTTATGTTGGGCTAAACCCATATGGTGACCCATGGATGATCCATGGAGGTTCTAACCCATGGAGCATCAGGGATATGGAAAGTCTTTAGGGTTTACATGGTGTAACCCTAGTTTGCCACACTATATAAGAGACCCTAGGGCTACAAAAATTGGCACCTAAGTCAAAGGAAAGAGGGCTAGCTGAATTTTGAGTGCAAGGATACTTCTCTCAAGTTCTTCCATTTGTTGGTGGTGTTGTGTGAAGCATTTGAGGCATCACACTTGGGGTGCCAGGCTCTTAAAGGCTTAAGGAATCAAGATACAAGAAAGGTATGTCATTTTACTAGATTTTTTTATTACATATACTTCATGATATGCTAGTTAGAATGAAACCTTGGAAAAATAAAAGTTAGCATGTATAATAGAGAAAACATAGATCCAAGGTTTCTAGGGTTGCATGTACACCACATGAGTGTTAGAATGCTCAAAACCCTTCAGTGGTATCAGAGCCTAGGCTTGCTTTCCATTATACGTGATGCTACTTGTTTTTCCAAAGTTGAAATTCTGCCATTTTTACATCTGACTGCTCACCACGACGTGGCAGCTATTACCACGACGTGGTGATGCTCCTGTGAGCAGAATTTCGAGTTTTAAAGTTGGAATTGGGCTAGGATCATTACCCTTAACTGTTATTGAAACTTACAAACCTGTTCTTGTTGTGGTAATGATCATGCTAATCCAATTCAAAAGATAATTGTCAAAGTTTCAAGTTTTGTATTAGTTTATATGATTCTTGAAAATTGTTGATGTGAATTATCCTTGCTTATGAGTTTTGCTAGATGATAGAAATTATTTGACATTTTCTTGTTAGTTTAATTGTTGATCTAAGTTCCTTTTAATGGACTCCATAACTTGTCCTCAAGTTATGGAATTCCAAAAGTCTTTTTCTTAAAAGTCATTAAAACTCATAAGTTATAGAAATGAAAGGTTTTGAATAGTTTCAAAACTTGCCCTCAAGTTTTGGAATGTGTAACGTCACTTTAGAAACTCATAAGTTAATTTTATATATATATATATATATATATATATATATATATATATATATATATATATATATATATATATATATATATATATATATATATATATATAAGATCAAGTCAGTCTTACCGTTAGTAGGCCTCATTCACGAAGTCGGTCTATAAAGGGGGTATAAGGTTACTGCTTATAAAATGGCAGTTTAATGGGTGTCCACTCTCACCCACCGCTTCCTTGACTGGTGGAGGGTCGTTAGCCGAACGGGTAGGATAGGACTATAATTCTCATTAAGTATAATGATAATAAAGTAACTAAACCTTTTATTAAATTCCCCATCTTAGTTACTTTAGGAAGATGTGAAATTCATGCTAATCCATGAAATATGGACTGTACACCTTACCAAGTCATTGATGGAGCGTGTGTGGTTAACCTGCACATTGACTTGGACTACTAAGGGTGGCAAAGGGTGGCTCGATGTTTATCATAAGATCAATGGAGCGTGTGTGGTTAACCGGCACATTTATTAGGTGATAAAGTAGGGAGTACCAAGTAAATTTTGCATGGTTATTCACACCTTGTTTGTGATCCTCGGTATCCCAGTCACAAACCTGAAGGGCATAATCGAGATTTAAACATGCCATTGAATTGTTCAATGAATCTAAAAGGATCTAGGAGTTTCAAATCTAATTAAAACTTAATAAACAAAATTTTTGTTTTCATGGTGGAAATTGGTAAATCATCATTTACCTACCTTTAAATATTTTGCAACTTGGATTACGGCTTCCCTCTTTGAATTTGAAAAATATTGTGTTGGGTCCTAGCCTTAATATTTCATTTGGGTGTTATATTAAGGACTCTTTATCTAATCTAAACTTGTCCTTATTTCTTTTCAGATGTCTTCCAACACTGTGTCGGGCTCAAACCCTATCGGCTCCTTCTCTCTCATGAACCTTTGTGGGAGAGTCATCTTTGATGGGACTAATTTCAATGATTGGATTGGGAACATCAGGATGGTCACTCGCTATGAGGACAAGGAATATGTCCTCGACAAAGAGCTCAAGGATATCGATGAGTCTGCTGCTACTCCTTAGGAGATTGCTGATTTTAGGGCACATGAGAAAGATGCCACCAAGGTAGCTTGTATCATGCTTTCCACCATGTCTCCTGAACTCCAAAAGTCCTATGAGGACTTCTACCCTTTTGAGATGCACCAGGACCTGGTGTAAAGATACCATCAGAGTGCTCGTCAAGAGCGGTATGCAATCATCTGCTCCATGATTACAACAAAAATGAAAGATGGTGAACCCATCACGGGCAACTTGCAGAAAATGCAAAGGTTTGTGGACCGTCTGCTCAAACTGAATGTGAACTTTGATGACGAGCTGGATATAGATATTATCCTATACTCCTTACCTCCATGTTATGATCAGTTCTGCATGACATATCATATGAACAAGGAGGAAGTCACTTTGAGCAAACTTCAGGGACTTTTGAGGACTGCCGAAAGTGGTCTCAAAGGTAAAAATGTTGTAACCACTCCTACTGCTAATGCCCCTGTTCTGGCAATCTGGCAAGGTAAGGGGAAGAAGAGGAAGGCTCCTTCCAAGAGCCGCAAGGGAATGTCTCTTGATGGATCCTCTTCAAGTGAAACAAAAGGAGGTTCTGCTACTCCCTCGTCCATCCCAAAAGAAGCAGAGTGTTTCTATTGCCATGATAAGGGGCACTGGAAGCGAAGCTTCCCCAAGTACTTGCAGGATGTTAAGGATGGGAAGGTTAAACTCACCCATGCAGGTATTTACACTATTCTATCTAAAAACTCATCGCATTCTAACTCTTGGGTTCTTGACACAGGTTGTGGAATTCACATTTGTTCTGATGTGCATGGCCTAAAAAGAAGTAAGGATGTGGAGCACGGGAAGATAAACTTGATCATGGGGAATAGGAAGGTTTCACCTGTCACCAAGATTGGAGTTTACTCTTTATTGCTTAGTAGTGGGTTAGAAATAGATTTGAATAATTGTTACTACTCATCTGAAATGGCGAGAAATGTTATTTCTTTTCATGGTTTGTACAAACAAGGTTTCGCATTTTCGTTTGATAATGAAATTGGTGGATAAATGCTTATTATATTGGTATTTTTTATTTTAAATCATTACCTTGTAATGGTGTATATGAAACTGTGATGGTTGTAGACAACTTAGGATATAATGTGTTGCATATCGATTCTTCTTATGATTTGGATAAAGCGTCCTTGTGGCATTGTCATCTTCGACATGTCAACAAGAAGCGCATAGGCCAACTCCAGAAGGCTGGAGTTATGGAGTCATTCGACTTAAGGTCGAATGACACTTGCGAGTCTTGTTTACTTAGAAAAATGACTAAGTCACCTTTCACTGGTTCTTGTGAAAGGGGTGAGGGTTTGTTGGATCTTATACACACCGATGTGTGTGGGCCTTTCAGAACCGCCACAAGGGATGCTAACCGCTTCTATGTGACTTTTACTGATGATTACAGCAGGTATGGCTATATCTACTTAATCTGTGAGAAATTCAAAGACTTTAAGCAAGAAGTGAAGAATCAGCTGGGCAGGAAGATAAAGATGCTCCGATCCGATCGAGGTGGTGAGTATCTTAGTATCGAATTCCTGGACTATCTTAAGGAATGTGGGATTGTTTTACAGTTGACGCCACCTCGGACACCACAACTTAATGGTGTGGCTGAGAGGCGCAACCAAACCTTATTGGATATGGTTCGTTCCATGATGAGTCGAGCTTCGTTACCTATCTCATTCTGGGGGTATGCCTTAGAAACTGCCGCCCATATCCTTTATATAGTCCCTACCAAGAAGGTTGCCAAAACACCTCACGAGATGTGGACTGGGAGGGCTCCCACATTAGACCACATCAAGGTCTAGGGTTGTGAGGCCTTCGTGAGACATGAGACTCACGACAAGCTCGAACCTCGAAGTGAGCGGTGTATTTTCATTGGCTACCCACAGAAATCCTTTGGTTATCTCTTCTACAGACCGAGTGACAATGTTGTCTTCGTTGCGAGGAGATGAGTCTTTCGCGAGAGAGAGCTCATAGGGCAAGGAGACAGTGGGAGGCAAACTGACTTTGAAGAGATCCAAGAGTCAAGCGGTGAAGGAACCTCAAAAACTAGCGATCAACTTGAGACAGAAACTCCTGTCGATCCGATTGACGAGTTTGTACCTCTGAGGCGCTCCAGTAGAGTTAGTGTTCCACCTGTGTTATGTGGTTTTCATATAACATCTGAGGGTGTTACATTTATCAGTGATAGCACACTGGTAAATTTGGATGAACCTAACAATTACAAGGAAGCCATGGCAGGCCACGAATCTGCTAAACGGAAAGAGGCGATGGACATCGAGATTCAGTCCATGTATGACAATAAAGGTTCGAACTTGGTTGACAATGTACCGGGTCGTAAGACAGTCGGGTGCAAATGGATCTTCAAGAAGAAGACCGACATGGATGGGAAAGAACACACTTATAAGGCGCGATTGGTTACGAAGGGCTTTACTCAAACTCCGGGAGTTGAATATGATGAGACCTTCTCACCAGTAGTGAAGATTGAGTCTATTAGGGTTATGCTAGGCATTGCTTCATTTCATGATTATGAAATATGGCAAATAGATTTCAAAACAGCTTTCCTTAATGGAAAGTTGGCTGAGGATGTTTACATGAGTCAGCCAGAGGGTTTTGTCGATGCAAAGCACCCTAATAGAGTGTGTAAGCTTGAGAAATCCATTTATGGATTGAAACAAGCATCTCGTAGATGGAATCTTTGTTTCGATGAGAAAGTCAAAGAGTTTGGCTTTTCGATAAGCGAGGATGAGTCCTGTGTATATGTCAAAGCTAGTGGGAGCATAGTTAGCTTTTTGGTATTGTATGTGGATGACATACTACTCATAGGAAATGACATCCCAACCTTGCAGGAGGTTAAGTCCTGGTTTGGGAAGTGTTTTGCTATGAAGGACCTTCGAGAAGTTGCCAATATTCTTGGGATAAGGATATTGAGAGACAGGAGAAAGAGACTAATTGGACTTAGTCAAAGTACCTACTTGGATAAAGTATTGACAAGATTCAACATGCAGGATTCCAAGAAGGGTGACTTACAAATGCAGAGCAATGCCAAACTGAGTAAAGCTCAGAGTCCGAGTACATAAGCTGAGATAGCTTAGATGAGTCGAATACCATATGCTTCCGCTGTTGGCTCGATCATGTATGTTATGACTTGTACTCGCCCTGATGTGGCCTTTGCTTTGATCATGGTCAACAGATGTCAGGGGAATCCAAGCAAGGCTCATTGGACTGTGGTAAAGAACATTCTCAAGTACCTGCGAAGGACTAAGGACTGGGTCCTTACCGTCGGTGGGAGTGATGACTTGAGAGTGGTGGTCTATAGCGACGCTAGCTTTCAGACCGACAGGGATAATTTCCGCTCTCAGTCGGGATGGGTCTTTACCCTACTTGGAGGAACAATAACTTGGAACAGTTCCAAGCAGGAGACAATAGCTTATTCAACTTGCGAATCAGAGTACATAGCAGCAAGCGAGGCGGCGAAGGAGGCAATATGGCTGAAGAACTTCATTGGAGACCTTGGAGTTGTACCAGCTATAAAGGAGCCTATGGAGTTTTTCTGTGATAGCGAGAGTGCAGTTGCCTTAGATAAGGAACCAAGGGATCACGCAGATCCAGGCACATCGACATAAAATACCACTTCATTAGACATCGAATAGAAGGACTCCTCGTGGCAAAGAGGGTATCATCAGATGAGAACCCAGCAGATCTCGTCACGAAGGGACTGAGTAGGGTTAAGAATTTACAGCATGCGAGGCACATTGGGTTGAAGGATGATATTAGTTTTAATGATTATATAGCTTTCGAAACTTGTAATAGCTGGAATGTAATTGACATTTGGTTTTTAAATAAAAGGTGTTTTTATTTACTAGTATGGTACTATCTTGTGTCAATCATTTACTATTGTTTCACTTTGCATGTTTTGACTTCCAGAATAATTACATTATTCAAACTATCCACAATGGATCATACGTTGGAAGTAGGTATTGAATCAAGATTGTCATGAATTTCGTTTGTAGATTTGTCTGAATGGTATTAGACATAGCAAAGTTTGCTGCAACATTCATGAGTGCTCATAAGGTCTGAGTATTGGATTTAACCCGCGCTCACTTGTATCACTTCATGGAATTCATCTCGAGTGATCGTGAGATGATAATATCATATAAGTCTTAAAACCTAGATATATGAGTTGTTGAATGTGAGTTGGTTGTACATTGATAGTACAAAAACGCATCGGTAACTCGATGTTATAAAACGTGTTGTTGTGTACAATTTGATGAATAGTTAGTACAAGCATATGAGTCAAAGTTTATTTGTTCCTTTTAGTCCTTGGAGGATTAAAAGCGATATCTTGGGCCCCTGGATAATTTTGTTTTGACTTATGTGTCGGGCCCGGTCATAACTAAATTGATGTGTTCGATTAAGTTATGTGTCAAACAAATCGGAAATCGGGAAACAAACTGTTGGACAATAAGTATGACGTTGTTCCATGTATTTTTCGTGCTGATATCTTGAACAAAGGGATTATATGATCACTTATCTAAAATTGAGCGTCTCGTTTCGACAGAGGCTTTTAAGAGCTACAATTGTTAGTCGGTGTTTTAAGTCGTACTTACAGTTATAGTTATTAGACTTATCCAAGTGGGAGACTATTGGATTTAGTGTCTAAGCCCATAACTATAATTGGTATGTACTTTACCCGAGAGTAGCATGGTCCATTTGGGTTGCATGGCACTGGAACAATATGAAGGAGGGACTTTTGAGAAAAGGATAATTATGATTTATTAATATATTATAAGTTCTAATATATTAATATGAAATCAAATTATTTAATTAGTATTAATCAAGAATTAGTTTGGAATTAATTTTGTGATCAAAAGAGACTACTTAAATATAAGGGGTTTATTTGGTAAATCATTCATTCTTATAAAGTGGGCTTATGATCCATAGTTCTTTATGTTGGGCTAAACCCATATGGTGACCCATTGATGATCCATGGTGGTTTTAACCCATGGAGCATGAGGTATATGGAAAGTATTTAGGGTTTACATGGTGTAACCGTAGTTTGCCACACTATATAAGAGACCCTAGGGCTACCAAAATTGGCACCTAAGTGAAAGGAAAGAGGGCTAACCGAATTTTTAGTGCAAGGATACTTCTCTCAAGTTCTTCCATTTGTTGTGGTGTTGTGTGAAGCATTTGAGGCATCACACTTGGGGTGCTAGGCTCTTAAAGGCTTAAGGAATCAAGCTACAAGAAAGGTATGTCATTCTACTAGATTTTTTTATTACATATACTTCATGGTATGCTAGTTAGGATGAAACCTTGGAAAAATGAAAGTTAGCATGTATAATAGAGAAAACATAGATCCAAGGTTTCTAGGGTTGCATGTACACCTTAGGAGTGTTAGAATGCTCAAAACCCTTCAGTATGAACCGGGATGAACGGAGTATTTGGTCTTGTGAGCCTCGTTCATGACAACGTATCTTTACCCGCCGAATCTCGGTGTCCAGATTCGATCCATGAGGTAACGAGCTCTGTTATCCTTGACCTCAAGGTTTTTATCCATTCCCCGCAAGGCTTCACTTGCGACATTCTCGGGTTTCAAGGCCTCAAGCTGCGCCTCCTTGATCTGTGTGGACGGTGTGAATGGGTGGTCATGGTCAATAATTTTACTCAGCGGCCCGAGTATTCTTTTCGACTTAGGGCATCCGCTACTACGTTGGTCTTGCTTGGATGATAGCGAACTTCGCATTCATATTCATTTAGCAAATCCACCCATAGTCGTTGTCTCATATTGAGTTCTTTTTTTATTGAGAATATGTTGGAGACTCTTATGGTCAGTGGATATTGTGCACTTTGTACTATAAAGGTAGTGTCTCTAGCTTTTTTAAGGCAACACTATTTCCCCAAAATCAAGGTTGTGTGTGGTGTAGTTGACCTTACGAGTCTTAAGTTGTCTCGGGGATATCTTCCTCCGGGACTCTAAGCTGATGGTATCCCGACCTTAGATCAACTTTATGAGAAGCAGCTCGTTCCTTGAAGTTGGTTGAATAGATCGTCGATTCGGGGTAGGGGTATCGATCCTTGATGGTCATTTTTTTCGACTCTTGATAGCCCACACACATACGAAATTTTCCTCCTTTCTTCTTTACTAATAAGGTTGGCGCTCCCCAAGGTGAGAAGCTCAGTATGATAAATCCTTTACTCATTAGTTCATTCAGTTGACTGGACAATCCCTGCATTTCCACCGATGCTAATCGATATGGGGATTTGGCTATAGGAGTGCCTCCAGGAATCAAGTCAATTTCGAACTTGACTTGGCGCACGGATGGTATTCCCGAAAGGTTTTCTAGGAATACATCGGGAATGTTACAGACTTCTAGAATATCCTTGATGTCTTTCACTTCTTGTTTCACATCCACTACGTCGACTGGGAAGGCGTGGTACCTCTTGTATAGGTACTTCTGATCCTTGATGCAGGAGACGATTCGGAGGTTTGTGTCGGGTTTTCCATCATAGATGACAAGGGTTTTGTTATTTGGTAAGTTAAGTTGAACAGCCTTTTCATAATACATGATATTGGTATGGTGAGAACTTAACCAAAGCATGCAAATGATCACGTCGAAGTTTTCCTTTGTTCACCGGTATTAGGTCGACTTGGAAGGAATGTTTGTTTAGAGTTAGGGTTCATCCTAGGTATGTGTCGTTTGTGATTTCAGTTCTTCCCCCAGCCATCTCTAGCGGGAATATATTAGTGAATGTTCGAGGTTTTTGTTTGAGTATGTATTTATACTTCGTGTCTCACGAGCCTCCTCTCCGCACCCCTATCGTAAAGTATGCATGCATATGATTTATTTAAGGAGAAACATATTGGTAATCACAGCGGGTCCCTCGTCGCTTGCTCATGTTCCGTTGTTGAAATTCTCCCTACGTGCGCCAAAGTGATGATAAGGGAACTTGTCGCCTTTTGGGAGATTTCCGACGTATTGTTTTGGTTGCTTGACGGCTGCAGAGGTGGTAGTGGCGAGGACTTCCATCGTTCGATGCTTCTTCTGCGTCCTTGTTGCGGTTTCTCTTTACTTTTATTCTAAAATTCCCTCTTGTTGTTCCTCTCCTTTGGGAGGGTCGGCTTTCTGAACCATGGTTTTCCTGGCGGATGCCTTGGTCAGTCAACTGATGAGCGATGCGCTTTGCGCTATCAAGGGTGGTTGGTAGAGATGAAATGACCATCCCTTGGAGTTGTGGGGTAAGACCTCAGATGTATCTCTCTATCCTTTTGTACTCAGGAGTGACCCTTCCTGGCACAAGACAACCAGATCATTGAAGCGGTTGATGTAAGCCGCATATCTGAGAATTCTTTCTATGAGGTTCCAGAGTCCTTGTTCTAAGTCTTGCATCTCACTCCTTTGATGTCACTGTGAGAGTTGTGGGTATTGTGTCCAGATCCTTCATGCCTTTCGGTATTAAAGTTATCTACAACAGTCGCCACCCTTTGTGTGATCATTTCTTCGATTGAAGTTGCGTCCATTGATGTTGGTATTCGAGTTCATGTTGGGGTGCTGTTGGTATTGGGGTTGGTTCTGAATAGAGTCTTGCGCTTCGCCTGGGTGGCATGACTCTATTCCAAGTATTATGGTTTGAAACAATTTGCAAGGAACTAAAATTGTTACTAGTCATATGACATAAGTATGTCGTTTTATTGTTTTTGTATGATTCCCAATGTTTTAACCAACATTGTCAGAGATGTACTTAGTTTAGTAAGTGGTAGTAGTAGTAGTAGGTATCTTATACACAATGCACCTTCTTCGTATATTCAATAACGTAGGAATATTCCATTTACTTGAGTTTCAATCTTCTTGGAAGACATACATAGATTTTGTTTCACTAATATTAGACTTAAGGATGTTCAATAAGCCTAACACAAGATGTGAGTAGTGAAATCACTAACTCACTAGGCTATACTACTCTATCATACACCAAAATGACGCACAAGGTGCCCTGCCATCTCACACCTCTCGTGAGTGGCCTCCTCCGCTCTCTCTTCCGCTATGACTTCCCTAGCTTCAGCTGCAATGATTTGTTGTCTCATGGCGGCCATCTCCTCCTCTAAGAAGTGTAGGCGGTCTGTATTGTTCTCCTGATCTGCTTGTAGGTTCAGCATAGCATCCGTATGGTGCTCTTGTTCCTCGTGGATGGGTCGAATATGCACTGTCGTGTTTCGGGCTTCACCACCGATCTCCATTACCTCGTGATGGAGAGCCTGAACCCAAGTATCCCACCGAGCCACTCGTGGTACAATCAGAGGTAGTGCTCGATCTGTGGGGTTGCTGGGGCCCGGAGCATGGTGTAGTGGGTGCATGTCGAATGTGGATCGTCGGCCGTCTTCTATAGCATATGCACGCAACTGGGTTGCCCATTGTGGGGCGCATCTTGGAAGGAGGGAGGTGAAAGGGTCCCATGCCTACTTCTGATAGGGTAAGGTTCAATAATGATCTCCCCAACGTCTTTCTCCTCGTCTGATCCCTCATCAGAATCCTCCTCCTCGTAATGCCTCCCTTGGTACTCTTCAGGATCCTCTTCTAAATCCTTCTCAATCCATCCGTTGGCTACGATGGCAGGGTAGTAGGCGAGAACTTAACCAAAGCATGCAAATGATCACGTCGAAGTTTTCCTTTGTTCACCGGTATTAGGTCGACTTGGAAGGAATGTTTGTTTAGAGTTAGGGTTCATCCTAGGTATGTGTCGTTTGTGATTTCAGTTCTTCCCCCAGCCATCTCTAGCGGGAATATATTAGTGAATGTTCGAGGTTTTTGTTTGAGTATGTATTTATACTTCGTGTCTCACGAGCCTCCTCTCCGCACCCCTATCGTAAAGTATGCATGCATATGATTTATTTAAGGAGAAACATATTGGTAATCACAGCGGGTCCCTCGTCGCTTGCTCATGTTCCGTTGTTGAAATTCTCCCTACGTGCGCCAAAGTGATGATAAGGGAACTTGTCGCCTTTTGGGAGATTTCCGACGTATTGTTTTGGTTGCTTGACGGCTGCAGAGGTGGTAGTGGCGAGGACTTCCATCGTTCGATGCTTCTTCTGCGTCCTTGTTGCGGTTTCTCTTTACTTTTATTCCAAAATTCCCTCTTGTTGTTCCTCTCCTTTGGGAGGGTCGGCTTTCTGAACCATGGTTTTCCTGGCGGATGCCTTGGTCAGTCAACTGATGAGCGATGCGCTTTGCGCTATCAAGGGTGGTTGGTAGAGATGAAATGACCATCCCTTGGAGTTGTGGGGTAAGACCTCAGATGTATCTCTCTATCCTTTTGTACTCAGGAGTGACCCTTCCTGGCACAAGACAACCAGATCATTGAAGCGGTTGATGTAAGCCGCATATCTGAGAATTCTTTCTATGAGGTTCCAGAGTCCTTGTTCTAAGTCTTGCATCTCACTCCTTTGATGTCACTGTGAGAGTTGTGGGTATTGTGTCCAGATCCTTCATGCCTTTCGGTATTAAAGTTATCTACAACAGTCGCCACCCTTTGTGTGATCATTTCTTCGATTGAAGTTGCGTCCATTGATGTTGGTATTCGAGTTCATGTTGGGGTGCTGTTGGTATTGGGGTTGGTTCTGAATAGAGTCTTGCGCTTCGCCTGGGTGGCATGACTCTATTCCAAGTATTATGGTTTGAAACAATTTGCAAGGAACTAAAATTGTTACTAGTCATATGACATAAGTATGTCGTTTTATTGTTTTTGTATGATTCCCAATGTTTTAACCAACATTGTCAGAGATGTACTTAGTTTAGTAAGTGGTAGTAGTAGTAGTAGGTATCTTATACACAATGCACCTTCTTCGTATATTCAATAACGTAGGAATATTCCATTTACTTGAGTTTCAATCTTCTTGGAAGACATACATAGATTTTGTTTCACTAATATTAGACTTAAGGATGTTCAATAAGCCTAACACAAGATGTGAGTAGTGAAATCACTAACTCACTAGGCTATACTACTCTATCATACACCAAAATGACGCACAAGGTGCCCTGCCATCTCACACCTCTCGTGAGTGGCCTCCTCCGCTCTCTCTTCCGCTATGACTTCCCTAGCTTCAGCTGCAATGATTTGTTGTCTCATGGCGGCCATCTCCTCCTCTAAGAAGTGTAGGCGGTCTGTATTGTTCTCCTGATCTGCTTGTAGGTTCAGCATAGCATCCGTATGGTGCTCTTGTTCCTCGTGGATGGGTCGAATATGCACTGTCGTGTTTCGGGCTTCACCACCGATCTCCATTACCTCGTGATGGAGAGCCTGAACCCAAGTATCCCACCGAGCCACTCGTGGTACAATCAGAGGTAGTGCTCGATCTGTGGGGTTGCTGGGGCCCGGAGCATGGTGTAGTGGGTGCATGTCGAATGTGGATCGTCGGCCGTCTTCTATAGCATATGCACGCAACTGGGTTGCCCATTGTGGGGCGCATCTTGGAAGGAGGGAGGTGAAAGGGTCCCATGCCTACTTCTGATAGGGTAAGGTTCAATAATGATCTCCCCAACGTCTTTCTCCTCGTCTGATCCCTCATCAGAATCCTCCTCCTCGTAATGCCTCCCTTGGTACTCTTCAGGATCCTCTTCTAAATCCTTCTCAATCCATCCGTTGGCTACGATGGCAGGGTAGTAGGGGTCTTTGTGATGAAATCTGGCCATCTCGTTTTGTGCGAGGATAGGGGTATAGGAGACACATAAATAATCTAGGTGTAGGGTTCTATAGTATCATAAAATACTACTATAGTATTTTAAACGTTATGTTTGGTTCTTTAGAGTTTCTTTGTATATAGGGTTGGTAATTTTTAGACTCGTTGTTCACCACGACCATTCCCAAACACATGGTAGTCATATCTAGCAAAAATATGGTTGATCAGGTCATATTTATCCCAAATATGACTTCACACTATCTAGGTTTAACCATAGTGTCCAACTTATCTTCATACTTTTTATATGTTTCTTATTATGGCACTGTTCTAGTATGTATGTATATACCTATACTTTTATATAAATATCTTTATATTTTAAAAGTATACTTTTAGTCATAGTGTTTTAGCCCCATTGTATTTATAGTTGTAGAGCTTACATGGTTTGATATACTTAGTTCATTATAAACTTGGCTCTGATACCAATCTGTCACACCCCCGAACCGGAACGGCGGAAACGTTCGGGGGCGTATGTAGTTTTATCTTTTTACAAAATTGATGAAGTGAAAGTTACCCCATAAATGAAATGTTTTGTCAATCCCTATGTGAGTTATTATAACCATGCTTAATATGACCGATATGTCTGGAGGACGTTCTTCAGGCGTTGGAATTGGTAGACGTTTGTCACCCTAGACTTGCCGGTCTAACTGTAGCGAACTGATTAGGTGCGGGGTTGTCAATCCTGTATAGATCTATACACAACTATCTCGCTCTCCCTTCAGGAGACTCTGGTTATAATGCAGGACTTAAAGTGTATGCTAGGTAGGTACGGTGAAGAGAATGTCTCACAAGAGCATCAACAGATTTACGTGAACTATGACTCCTTTTTCTTGTAAAATGAAATAATTATACCATTAAATAATTATATGGTTCTTCTGAAATGAAAGTGTGGTTTTGTGACTCCCAAACTATACCAATTATAGTTTGTCTTGTATGTTTTATTTGGACTATTTATATAGTAATATATAAAAACATGTAAGTTATCGTTTCTAGATGTTTTAAAAGATTATAACATACATACTTACATCTATACACATGTATAAAACATTTAGTATGATAAAGACAATTTCTAGTTTTTGACTTTGCTGTCCCTGTTTTTAGAAAAAGTATAGAAAAATCACCCTATGTCGAAATTTGGATCCGTAGAAAATGAGTCTACTTTGTCCATAATATTTTTCCCTGACCTTAAGTGGTTCATAACTAGAGTGAAAACGTTCATCTTTGCAGACTGGTCTGAAAATGTTCTGAAATGATAGGCAGTTTTGTAAAAATCAACATAAATGGTAGAAAAATTGTATGAACGCGTGCTAGTAGTCCCTAAAAAGGTATAGACCTGAACTATTTTCATATTAAATAGTTTTGAAATATATAAAGTTTAAGAAGGGAAAAATAGTCGGTGCACAGAACACAAATTTTCTATAAAAAGCTGATTTTTAAGCCTAGATATGTTTTAGTGACATAAATTGTATTTTTAGTTTGCAAAGCCTTTATATCATCCAAATAAGATTTTTTTACTTGTTCCCCCCCCCCCCCCCCTAAAACTTGGATAAAAACGAAAATGAGGGGTATGAACTCACCTTGAATGGATTTCTTAGTGGATAAATAGATGAAGATGAAGATCCTCAAGCTTAGAACACTTGAAGATGGTTGAAGAACACTTGAATATGGTATTACCCTATGGATAATAACACATATAAATGTGTGTAAATGTAACAAAACTAGTATGTATGTGTGTAAAATCACTAGATCTATGGAGGAAAACTTACCAAAACCTGAAGAACCAACGTAGGAGGAACTATCCTTGAGAAAGACGGAGAGTTCTTGAGAGAAAATGAGTAAATGAGGAAATTGGAGAAGATGAAGTGAAGGGGGGGGGGGGTTGGACAAAATTTATAGAGGGAGGGGAGGGGAGGCTGGGGTGGGGTGAAGTGATGTTTGCTTGGTTGCATGGTGGTTAATACTTGGTTATATGTGGTGTAATACATGGATGTATGGTGGATAAAACTTGGATGTATGATGGGTAATGTGTTTTGTGGGAAGTTGAAGCATGACATGACTAATGTTGGGGCTTTCCATGGTCTAAAGTCAACCCTCCTAATCTTTATAAAAACTAAGTGTTTTTATAAAAAAAAATGGGTGTTTTATAAAAAGATGAAAAAACTAATGTAAAATTACCTAATTTGAATTATAAAAATTCAAATCATTATAAATAAATCATTATCAATAAATATAATAGCACAATGTGTTGAAAGTATTATTTATACCAAAATAATATATTTGGAAATTATCGAAATTAACGTTGTTAATCCAAAATAGGATTTTTATTCGATAATTGGAGAAAAGAGAGGTATTCCGTATTACTACTTGTAGGTTGTACATTATGAACATTAGGAAACATAGTGTTTATCCTAAAATCCTAATATTAGCCGAGTTGACTTGGTTGAATTTTGTTGACTTTGTTTGACCAAAATTCGGTTGTCACAATCTGTGTTGCAAGAATACTAAAGGGAACTGATGTTTCGAAGCTTCAGTTAACAAGCAAAGAAGATTTTGTATTGAATTTGCTCACATCAAAATATTCATAGATAATTACTATGAATATTTAGCTTTAACTAATGTCAAATTACCCTTGCCCATTGGTAAACAAATCACTGTGCCACAATCGATGTTAAAAGTCCAGGCTAGTTTGAAGATTTAGAAAGATGGGGAGATATGTTTGAAGCATTTATGGATTGTATTCATTGGAAAGAACAAGAAAGGGAAATCAACAAAGTCTTTATTTCAAGCTTGTGATGTTGAAAGATATACCACACCTCACTACACAAACCTTATTGTTCGGATGAATAGTTGTGCAAAGAACAATGAAGGTGAAAAAGCTGAAATTCGCAAGGTGGTTAACTGGTATACTGAGATTCGAAGGGTGATACATCAAGCTGTTCAGACGCTGATGACTTAGATTCGACACTTCTCATAAAGGAGGAGAATGTTGAGGTCGAACGTTGTTGTGAGATGTCGAAGGTCATCTAGGTCATCCTTAGTGTCGAAAGTTTGTATGTTTGTTTATTATAAGGGCATTTTGTATCGAAGCTTAAATGACTTTGTCCCTTATATTTTTTTGTACGCTTTCCTTTTCCGTATATATATGGGATGAATACTAGAGTTAGAGTGGAGCTTTTTGCATTCGTTTTGTACTCTCTGAGTTTTTTTTTGTATTTGTTGAAAGCGTAATCGAGCCAAACAGATTCTATTTAGATCTTGTGTTCTTAATTCTTACATTACTCTGATCTCGTAATACATACTCGATTAAATCGTAACTACAAAATTACACATAATTTTCCAAATAATATGTTATTACATTCATAATCACATGTCATTGTGCAAATAGATCATTATACAAGAGTTTATATGTCTTTGTATAATTTTTCTAATCACATGTGTTTATATTAATGTTTACATGTTTAATCACATATTCGATTGATATATAAATTATGTTTTAGTTATTCATTATAAATATATTATAAAAAAAATGTTTATAATCATATGTGATTTAATCTATATTGTGCTAATGACATGTGATTGTCTAAATCATATGTGATTATATAAATAATCACATGTGATTGTCGATATCACATCGTATTGTACAAAGAAGAAGGCATTTGTTAGAAATATCAAAATCATATATGATTTAAAATGAAACATTGTTTAAACATTAATTTACAGTTAAACAAAAAAATAGAGATTGTTTTGTAAAGTAATAAACTACTTTTTCATATTAATCTTGACATATCCATGATATCATATATATGTTCAAAGATTTATCTAATTTAAACCAAAACATTTTGCTAATAAAGTTGCAAGCATTCATCTAATTAAAAAGTAGACATTATCTAAATAAACCAACAATCAAAATTATCCATTGACAGACAATCCTTCAAACTTCACCATTTCCATCTTCACCTTTAGCATTCTCCACTTCCATCTTCTCCTTCACCTTCATCCTTTCACCTTCATAACTTCCATCTTCATCTTCCCCTTCAGTAGTTTAACTTCAATCACCCTCATTAGCAGTCCTTCAACCTTTTATTGATTTTTGCACAAGCTTTTCTTTTATCACTTCTCTCTTATCTTTATCTTGTTTGTTTTACTCATAAGCAAGATCCATGATATCATCCTTCAAGAAATAAATTTTAGAATTTATCAATGCATAAGCATATATGGTTCTCACCCAATTGAGCAATGCATCTTGAACTCCTTATTTTGGGAATCCAGTTTTGTATTCTGTTTGACCCATATATGTTTCCATATATCTCATCACAAATACTCCACAATCTCTTTTGTTATTTTTAGTTTTACATATAAGATGTGGTATTTGTGGTTTGATATTTGGGTCTTGAAGGGCATGCCATCTTGGATGATTGATCTCATGCAGATATCTCAAGAAGTATTTTTTTTATAAAGTTAAAATATATATAAAGTTAGTCACATTCAATTAAACATATAAAAAATGTTATTTATATTTATATAATCAGATGTGATTAAAAATAATTTACATAATCACATGTGATTGCAAGCATGAAATAATGTTTTATGCTTGAATTCAAACGTATAATCACATGTGATTTAAAAATGTTTATTCATATTTTTTATTAAATCACATGTGATTGTTTTATATAATCACATTTGATTTTTTTTTATGTAATCACATTTTATTATAAATATTTTATTCAATCACATGTGATTGTTTTACATAATCACATGTGATTACTTACCAGGTTTTTGAGTACAGGCATGTACTTATATTTGATTGGTGCCCCTGAGATGTTGTTATCGAGTATCACAATGTTTGCATTTTTTATGTTAAAAACAAATACAAACATGTGTTCTTCACGCCAAACAGGGAAAAATATATGCGTTTAAATATGTATTGTCATATTTAGAAAGGAAATACACTATAATAAGAATAATAAGATTTAAAAAAAAAACATACAAGATCAACATTTTTCATTTGTGTTTTTTCTTCGTATCCATTTAACCAATCTATAAGGTATTTCCTGAATAGATTGTATCTATTATCATCTTTTTTCCTTTGCTTCCCATTCCATTTTTCCCTTCATTTCTTTATCTATCTTTTTTTTCTTCTCATCTTTTGTTGGTTTTGGAATTGACTCATCTTAAATGTACTTTGTCTAAATGGTGAATCATGTGTGATTCAGTATATAATGATATATGTATTTAAAGAACTTTTATTAATTTAGTGTTAAAATCACATATGTTTAACTTACTGTGAGTTGGACGGAGAAGAATACTCTATATGGAGAATTTTTACGTCTCTATCTTTCTCGTTGTAATTTAGCAATTCATCCAATGAGTCTATAACATCGGAAAACATATATTCTCCTGGATACAAGCTTTCAAACACATATCGGAAAACTTCACGTTTGTTTTCTGTAAACAACACTTGATCACTATAAACATAAAAAATTATTTTGTTAGTTTATATTGTTATATTCGTAAGTGTAATCACATGTGATTGATCTATGTTGAAAAAGTATAATAAACAAAACTTTTAATCATATGTGATTATGTTTGGTAATCACATGTTATTAATCAATGTTTAACAAGTATGTTTGATGTGATTATTATATTCATAACTTTAATCACATGTGATTGATTAATGTTGAAAATTTATACTTAATACAAATTTTAATCATATGTGATTATTTTTATTAATCACATGTGATTAATCCATGTTTAACAAGTATGTTTTAATGTGATTATTATATTCATAATTGTAATTACATGTGATTAGTCACTGTTTATAAAATATACTTAACAGAAATTTAATCAATTTTTTTTATGTTTGATAGTTAAATGTGATTAATAAATTATGAACATGTGATTAATTAATGTGATTTTTTATAAGTGGTAATAACCTATGAATAACTTACTATTCGCTTCCTTGTAAGTTGAAGAGCCATTCACCGAGAATTTCTTCACCAAATGTTAACTTTGTCTTCAAGGAAATGGCTTGTTCTTTATATGAAGACATCCCTTTTTCTGCAGGGTTCGTTTTTCTCTTTTTGCGAGGTTCCTCCATGATATTTTCGTTCTTTGGAACTTCAGGGATAGTTTTTTTTCTTGAAAAAATTATAATTCTGGTTGGTTTTTTAAGTTGAATTTCTTCCACTACAACTTCCTTACGTTTGAGTTTTTCTGGTTGAGTATTTATCTGTTATTTACATGTGATTATAATTGTAAGAAATATTATAATGATATCTGATTATATACAAAACATCAAATGAAATTAAATTAAAAAAAAAGATAATTACTTGTAATCACGTTTGATTTAACGTTTAACAAATATTGAAATCATACGTGTTTATAGTTATAAACATATGATAGTGTACGAAACAAAAAAAAACACGAAATGTTACCTCTTGTGGTGTCAGCTGGCTTATGTTCAGATCATATGATGGCATGAAACTTCTCTCTTTATTTTCATTGTATTCCATCATTGTCTTTTCGTAAATAGAATTGAACTCATCATCGTTTAACATCTGTGAGTCTTTGATTTGTTGTGTGTTGCCGATAATACTTGTTACAATATTTTTTATTGTTTTGTCAACAATTTATGTGTTTATATTTTCTATAAAAATCACATAAATGAAAAAAATTAGTATTCATAGATAGTTACAATTATATGTGATTATAACATAGGTTTTTACAAAGATATATGATTATAATCACATGTGATTATAACATAGGTTGTTACAATTTATGTGATTATAATTACATGTGAGTGATTATAATGACATGTGATTATAACATATGTTGTTATAAATATATGTGATTATAATCACATGTGATTTATGACAAATATAATCACATCTGATTATAACATATGTAATCATATGTAATCATATATAATCATATGTGAATATAATCTCATGTGATTATAATAACACGTGATTTATAACAAATATAATCATATGTGATTATAACATATCTAATTATATATAATCATATGTGATTGAAGATCTTTCGTGTATTTTTAAGAATTGTAATCACATATTACTAAAACAGGTTAAGGGTTGTTTATTTTTATGATCATAGGATATCATAATCATTTGATCATTTAAATAATTATATGCGATTATGCTAAAACATATCATATGTGATTATCAAATTACATCCAAAAGACTTTTAAATTGTACAAATTACATACAACAACATAATTTGAAATATTTAATACATAAATTACAAATGTATTCATTAATTTATAACATATTCTCCCCCTTTACAACTTAATAATGTTATTCAGTTATTTATAACACCTCTTTATAACATATTCTTCCCATTCACAACTAAATATTATTATCTGATAATTAATACAATATTTTCGCCAGATAATAATATTCATTACCTTCTTCTTCACCAATATTTTTTACCATCAATTTTGTATATAAGTAATATAATGTTAATAATTATATATTATTGTAAAAATATATTTTTAAAAATCATATATAATTCATAAATATATACTCATCTTTACCTCCTCAAAAACAATGTACATATATAGTTTTTCCTTTTTCTTTATAAGCATTCTTACCTTCCTGACTCTTCCTCTCCACATCTGAATATAATTAAAAAAATTTATTAATCTTTTGTAACTTGTACAAGGATATTATATACATCATAGATATTATATTTATATATGAATATAATCATATGTGATTATAACATATGTAGTCACATGTGATTATAACATATGTAATCATATATAATCACATGTGATTATAACGTATGTAATAATATGTGATTATAACATATTTAATGATATATAATTATATGTGAATTAATCAGATATAAATTTAGAAATCACATGTCATTCTCATATTTACCTCCTTCTTGAACATTTGTTTTTCTTCACCTGCATTCTTCCTATCCAGATTCTTACCCTCCACAACTGAATATAATTAAAAAAAATGTTAATCACATGCGAGTATAACATACGCAATCATATGTGATTATAATCACATGTGATTATAAAGAAAATAATCATAGATGATTATAACATATGTAATTATATATAATCATAAATGATCATATGTTGTTATATTCATTTAATCATATTTTATTAAATATAAATATTGATATGTTTTTAAATAATCATTTGTGATTATACAAAAACATATCAACTTTTATATGCAATATTTATCCTTAAATTTAATCATATGTGATTATCAAATTACATCCAAAAGACTTATATATTGTACAAATTACAAACAACATAGATATTATATTGATATGTGAATATAATCATATGATTATCAAATTACATCCAAAATACTTTTTCAAATTACATACAACATAGATTTTATATTGATATGTTAACATAATCATATGTGATTATAACATATATAGTCACATGTGATTATAACATATGTAATCATATATAATCACATTTAGATATTATATTGATATGTGAATATAATTATATTGATATGTTAATATAATCATATGTGATTATAACATATGTAGTCACATGTGATTATAACATATGTAATCAATATAATCACATGTGAATATAATCACATTTGATTATAACATATGTAATCATATGTGATTATAACGTATTTAATGATATATAATTATATGTGAATTAATCACATATGAATTTAGAAATCACATGCGATACTCCTATTTACCACCTTCTTGAAAATTTTGTTTTTCTTCACCTGCATTCTTCCCATCAAGATTCTTACCATCCACACCTGAATAGAATTTAAAAGAAATTGTTAATAACATTCGATTAAGATAACAGTTAAAAAAATTGTCAATTTATAATTATATGTGAATTTACAAATCACATGTGATACTCATATTTACCTTCTCCTTGAACATTTTGTTTTTGATCACCTGCATTATTCCCATCCAGATTCTTACCCTCCACACCTGAATATAATTAAAAAAATTGTTAATAGCATGCGATTATAACATATGCAATCATATGTTATTATAATCACATGTGATTATGTGATTTTAATCACATATGATTATAACAAATATAAACGTATGTGAATATAACATATGTAATCATGTAGAATCATATGTGAATATAATCATATGTGATTATAACATATGTAATCACAAACCTTTATCATTATCACCACTTTCATATTTCCCAGCAATATCATGTTCCTCACCACCTACTTCATCTTCCTCACCCCCAACTTTTTCTTCCTCACCACCAACATTCTCTTCTCATGTATCTCCTTCATCTACATTTCCGCCAAAACATGTATATAAATAAAATATGTGATTATATAAAGATATTTATAATAATAATATGTGATTCAAAAAAATTTTATATAACTGAGCTCCTCCTTTAATATTTTTCACTCTTTCATTATTCTTTTCTGTTTCATTTTCATTTCCACCATCAACTCCATTCTTTTCTTCTTCATTGTCCTCTCTTTCTTTAACATTGTCACCACCATCATCATTATCTTCATCATTATCATCATCATCATTTCCCTTGTCTTCTTCAGCATTTTGATCTTCATCATTAAAAAATTCATCCATCATACTTTTCAAATGATTCAATCTTACACTTCTTGGGAAGGTATTGATTCCATTTTCAATAAAAAAATTAAATTTCCTACTCTTCATCAAAAAAATTTCTTCATAATCCTAAATCAGAATTAATTAAAGGTTTATATATGATTAAACATTAAAGACTATTAAATAATGAGAAGTTTTTTTTGTAGAACTGTTATTATTAGTTTTACCTCCTGATTGATATCTTTTTCTACAAACTCTTCATTTAAATGTCTGGTACTAAATTCCTTTAGAATTTCCTTTTCATAAGTTTCTCTAAGCTTCATTTTCTCTGAAGTCCAGTGACAAATAACTGGACGTTTTCCCTCAACATTAACTACCCCGCATTAATGGACTCTATCTACATAAAGCAACTGCAAAAAAAAGAAATATTTGTTATTACAATCATATATGATTAATTTAAGAGAATTAGTTGTTATTATAATCATATATGATTAATTTAATTTTCTTTTAAATCACATGTGATTATAGTTATTTTAAAAGTTAACTTATTAACATGTGATTAAACTATTATGTCTTTATAATCATATGTGATTTAAACATTTAATTTTAAATAACATCTTATTATAAATATTATGAAATAAAAAAGTGTATTATGTCTTTATAATCATATGTGATTATAAATATTATGAAATAAAAGAGTAAATATTATGAAATAAAAGAGTGTATTATGTATTTATAATCATATGTGATTTAAAACATTGTACTATTAAACCACACGTGATTATAAATATTATGAAATAAAAGAGAAGTTCTTAAACATACCACTAAAAAAACAGATGGTCCAACAAAATTGCTTGTTGTACTGGATGGATCAAAAGATAGTTTAGTTTTAACCAAACAATTAAGCAAGTAGGAGCACAAGTCAATGTTGCTTAAGTTTGTATTCTTCATGATGTAGTTCAAGGATATGTGTTTGCTTTTCCGGCCGGGCTTGATTATATAAGATAGTTGATCAACAAAGCTATGAAGTTCATCTGGAAATTCATATCCGCATTGTCCGAGGCGACAATATTCATCTTAATCTCGTGCAGTCTGATCATTTTTTTGTTTTCAAATTGTTCAGTACATTCATCATAACTTTTATCATTTTTTTTACATGGAAGTTTTGAAAACTGTTTTTTTTTTTCAAAGGAAATCCTAGTATTTGATTCACTGATTCTCATGTCACATCAATCTCAACTCTCTCTTGAAGAATAATTTTCTTTTTTGTCTGATGAAATTTCTCAACAACATAACAACCTAATGCCCCTGGGACTTCATTCATTTCATCTTTAGTAGAGCACCAAATTCCATTTGTGTCACACAATCTTATTGAATTGTATTGAAACCTTGGATGAATGATAAAAAACCTCCAGGTGAGCACCTATTATCAAATACAACAATTAATGAATTTAATTATATTTGATTTAAAACAAAGTTTATAAAGGTTGTTAATCAAAAAGTTTTCAAATCATATACGATTTTTTTCATATATTAGTAAAGTTATATGTGATTGATTACTAAAAGTGGTATTTAAAATCAGATATGATTTTAATCATAGTTGATTTAACTAAAAACACATAAAATAAAATTTGTTATTGTCACAACTGGAAAATCTTGGAGCCAATAAGGTCTACACCCTAACCAAGCATAAGTGAATTCACAACATAACTTGATGCATTGGAACTTTGAAAACCAAGAGAGTATGCTTATACAAGTTCATATGTATATACACTTGTGATAGCCAAGTTGTAATGAACTTTTGAAAGGCAAATAAAGTCAACAAACCATCAAGGACTCAAAGGTGTCAACACAAGTTCAAGTAATATATCTATGAGCATGCTATGGTATAATACTTAAGGATTTCGAGTTTTAGAACCTTGGAACACCCTTGGACCGAAAACTACTTCATGGGCTCTCATAGAACCGTAAACACATGACCTAAATCCCATCATGGCCGAAAACCCAAACCAATTGGGCTGAAAACTGATCCTTTTGGTCCAATAGGACCGAAATCTCTAATTTGTGAATGAATTGAGTTGCTTTCGGTCATTATACAAGTAAAGCACAAGAAATATTGTGTTTAAAAATATAAATCATTTATTACGTTCTCTTTTACTTTATAAAAACTTTACGTAAAAATGGTAGATAACGTTACTTTTAAAGTTGTTTAAAATACCAAGATTTTTCATTTCAATAGAACATATATCTTTAAAACTATAATAGGTTTAGTTTTGGGACGTTTTACAATATTTATCATCATAAACAATTTCTATGGAAAAGTTACTTCTTCAATAATAAGAAAAAGGGTTATTCAATTCATTAAAAAAATACTAGTTAATATAGGGTTGTGAGCCACTTGCTTCGTTGTACCAAACTTGATACCCATTAAAATCCTGACAATCCCGCGCCCTGACTGTTAGCTACATTAGGAACGGAAGTTCATGGGTGACAATTGTCATCAACTTTCCGACGCCTGAAGAACGTCGTGTAGGCCATTATTCATATTAGTATGGTTATAATGAATACTCACAATACGGATTACCTAAATATTTACGTAATGATATATCTTCAAAACAGTCTTAAAGGGTATTAACTCTATGATTACTTAGTATATACATCTAAGTTATATAAAATTAATGTCTGGTAGACAGTGGATTGTGTGATTTCCGCCTCATTTCCTGTTCCTTGTTTGGTTGTGGGCTTAGGGCAGATTCACCCATTCGACTGTCTGTTCGATCTCTATTTTATATATCTCGTATGTACTAAGTGATCATAGGAGGGTGTTAACATCACATCTAGTTTACAGTGCAAACACGTCTTCAGTTAGTTTTACTTATGAATAAAACTACGTATCATTAAATTAAGTATGGTAGTTATACTTGTACTTTTCGGTCTTGGAACGTTTAAGACTACAAATCGGATTTACGGAAAATATAGGATTTTCCAGGATAAAAATCATTATTTTACAAGAAAACAGTTTACAATTCAACTTTTTGGAAACAAATACGATTAGTTATCGAAAACAATATTTTACAGTCAAGCGAGTGAAACTAGGAACATATTTACAAAAGGTTCAACATTTATTTACAAAATAGTACAACATAAAGGAACACACTCATTACATCAAAAAGGATTATTATTGTTAACTCTGTGATTGCCTAGTGAATACGCTAGGGTTATACTTAATGAAAATCCAATAGGCAGTGGAATGCGGGACTTAGTCTTTACTTCATGTTCCTTGTTTTGTTGTGGGCTTAGGTCAGATCCACACATTGAACTGTCCATTCGATCTGGATTATATAAAACTGGTATTCACTAATTGATCATAGAAGGAACTGGTATGATCATACTACTTATCATTACTTATTAAGAAAATATAGGATTTTCTGGAAGAACACACGAACATTTTCAAGGAACAAAGAACTTATTTTTCTACAACAAAATGCTTATGAACTCACCAACTTAAATATTGATACACTTTCAAAATCACTTGTATTCTCTGGAAACTAGTAGACAGGTACACGCACAGGTTTCGAGAAGACGGAGCATAGTGGCTTCAAGTCTTTGTTTTTCTATTTACTTTTGGAGTCAATCATATTTGAATCCAATACGGTGCAAACTTTATATTATTAATACAATGGTTTTTGTTTCTTTGATTACTATTATACAATTGTTGTGATACTGTACATGACGTCCTCCGCCCCCGAACGTTTCTGCCGTTCCGGTTTGGGGGAGTGACATATATGATTTTAATCACAGTTGATTTAACTAAAAAGCACATAAAATATAATCACAAGTGATTAACTTCTTTTGTGTATATAAAAGAGGGTAATCACATGTGATAATTCCTGTCTTTGTTATGTTTATCTGTATAATCATATGTAATTTATTTCAAAGACTTGTTTTTAAATGACATATTAGTTTATTCATATATAACCTATATAACATATGTTAATCATATTTGATTTAAAACAGATTGTTATTAACAAAGTTATACATGTTTCTTATTGTATCGAAATGCTTATTTATAGTTTTATTCTTTCCTTTTTTAATCTCTTTTGTTTCAGAATCTGAATCTTCAGCTTTATTTTATTCTTTTTTCTTCTCTGGTCTTGTAAAAGCTGTTATGAAGTCATAATAAGTAAATAAAAAATGATTAAACAAATAGTTAGTAAATAAGCATATATTTCTCAATACCTATTATAATCACATGTCATTAAAGGAATATTTTTTTAAATAATGTGTATAACGATAGATATAAATTACAATCGATAAAACAATGCAAGTATAATAAATCATAAATTGTTATTAACAGATCTTAATCACATGTGATTGATCATGTATTTTTCATATACAAGATGGTAATTACATTTGATTAAAAAATAATTTGTTACGTTCACATGTGGTTAAATATCTTTTTTCTATTGTGTTTCACACATTATTATTAATAGAAAAATCAAATGTCATTGAACAACATTTTGATAAATAAGCACAAATTGTTCATAATATATGTTAATCACATGTGATTGAATGTACACAAGATGTTAATTTGTCTAATAAGTTGTGATTGAATTATAGCTTTTTCTATTTTCTTTCCAGATGTCTTCACAGTTGTTTCCTCTTCAGTAATTTCTTTTTCTTTTGGTTTAGTGATCTCTGCGATGTATAAATATAAATATAACCAGAAAAGTTCATATGAATCAAATCAATTATTGATAAATAAACATACATTTTTCATATATATTCCAATCACATGTGATTAAATAATTATTAATATTTATAATCATTTGTCGTTGAAATATACCTTTTTAAGCAGTTTTTCTTGTTGATTTTCTTGTTTTTTTCTCTTTATACACTTCTTTAGTTTGTTCTGAAATATATAAATACAAACATAATTACAAAAAATCATATATGATTAAAGCAAAAGCATAAGGTGTTCATAGATTTTAATAACATGTGATTGAATCTCTTTTGTGTATATAATAAAAATCACATATGATTAAAATAAGTTATTATAAATAAAGCATAAAATATTTATAACAAAGGATATTCACTGGTCATTGGATTTCCTTGTGTGTATTAGAGATGCTAATCACATGTTATTTAATAAGATTTTAGGATGTTTATGTATATAATCATATATTAATCACATGTTATTAACAATCTTAAAATATTGTTTAATCACATGTGATTAGCATCTCTAATACACACAATGGAATCCAATCACAAGTGAGTATTATATGTCTTTTATGAATCCTTTTGGAGTGTTAGTATATATTAATATTTATAATCATTTGTGATTGAAATATACATTTTTCAGCTGTCTTTCTTGGTGATTTTCTTGGTTGTTTTTCTTTAGGCACTTCTATGTTTTGTTCTAAAATATATAAATTCAAACATAATTAGAAAATCATATATGATTAAACCTAAAGCATAAGTTGTTCGTAACAGATTTTAATCACATGTGATTGAATATATTTTGTCTATAAAAACCACATAGGATATTTATGTATATAATCATATCTTAATCACATGTGATTAACTTATGATTATATATATATATATATATATATATATATATATATATATATATATATATATATATATATATATATATATATAAATCCTAACATATTGTTTAATCGCGTGTGATTAGCACCTATAATTCACATAAGGAAATCCAATCACAAGTGAGTATCATATGTGTTTGGTGAATTGTTTTGGAGTATTGACATATATTAATATTTATAATCATTTGCGATTGAAATATACATTTTTCAGCAGTCTTTTTTGTTGATTTTCTTGTTTGTTTCTCTTTAGGCACTTCTACGTTTCCCCTTTTTGCTGTTTTTTGGTGAATCCTTTTGGATTATTTGTTGTCTCTATATTCTTTTCTTTATTTTCGTCTGATATGCATTAATACAAACAATAATCATATTTCATTTTAATCAAATAATAACATTAATTTTTATCAGATGTTAGTAAAATAGAAATTATGAAAAAAATCACATTTATTATTCTAATCACATGTGATTACAATCTATGTAAATCATATATGATTTAATTTCTGTAAATCCTTTTAGAGATTATAACATCAACAAATCATATATCAAAAATTTATCATCAAATCACATGGAATTATAACATATGTAAATCATATATGATTTAGTTTTTGTAAATCCTTTTTGCACATTATAACATCATCGAATTATATATGATTGAACATAGTCATAGAACATAGATGATTTATCACCTTCATTCATAGTTTTAGGATCTTTTTTCTTTCTTGAATATTTTATTTCAAACGTTTTAGTAACTTCTGCAAGTTCAAACATACTTTATTTACTTAATACATAAATAAAAGAATACTAAATCGAGAAAATAATCGTTGATAGTCGTAAAATCGAGTCTTATTAAACATAAAACCTTCAATAACTTCTTCGACATCGAAAACTAGTTATTTAGCACACAAAAAAACTTTTGAATAAATGAAGATTTCGTGTAATTTGATTTAATAAACAGTAGAAAAACTCGATATAGTTGTAAAATCGAGTGTTATTAAAATAGAAAACCTTCAATAACTTGATCGACATAAAAAACTAGGGTTTTCGTTCAAAAAAACTTTAGAATAATACAGATTTAGTGTTAATTGACCAAAATTATAGTACAAAATCTCGATAATCATGAAAATTAAGTGACATTGATGAAAAACACATCAGTATGAGTTTTGATACCTTTAGATGATGGTTTTGACGACAATTTTGCTGTTTTCGACGACATTTGAAGTGTTTTCGTGATTGATCCAACGAAAATCAATGAAAATGTTTGCGTTTTCATTGAAAATCCGTTGAAATATGAGAGAAAAATAAGGCTTTTGGGTTGAGAGAAAGAGGGTTTTGAATTTTGATTATCGAGGAGACGTGATGTATGCACACGATTTAGCAGTTGCAAGGTTGGTTTCGATATTTACGATTCTACCCTCGTCATTTTATAAATGTTGCATGTTTTGCATCAAATGTTTAAACTAATTACAAAAATGTCACCTTGTAAATTTAAAGGTGGTTTTTGTTCTCAATTGTTCTCGATTGAACGGCCCAATATATATATATATATATATATATATATATATATATATATATATATATATATATATATGTCAAATTACCTATATACCCTTTAGTTGTTTATAGTTCGTTTTCAGCCTCAGTTATCATCTTTATCCCACAAAATCAGCAAGCATTTCTCCATTCCGAAAAATTAGCAATTTGATTTTATTATGTTGATTAGCAAGATCATAACTAATTCCATGGCAATCCGCTAATTCTAGCTCCCTATTCTTTTTATGTAACCCTAGAAATAATAAATCATCCTCTTCATTCCAAAAATATATCTTTATACTTTTGTTTAGATTAGGCTTCTTCCGGTTTTGGGTCTCCCAATTATGCTTTTCGATGTAGGTTTTTGATTTTCTAAAACATTATATGGAAATCTATATCGTTATCAATATTCATACATTTGGGGTTCTTCGTATATCAGTTTGATTTGGGTTTACAAACAAAATGCACATAATTGGATTGTGTACTTTCTTCTTCAACTTCACTAGTAATGAAACCTTATCTACAACTTGTATCTCTATACTTTTGTTAAATTGTATCGAATGTAGGGATTTGATTTTAATTTTATGCGAGAAGGTGATGAAAGTGTGTATTGATGAGGAAGGGGAACTTCCAGCCGCCCTGGCACCTGTTTTGATCTCGATAGCTTTTTTCTGGTTAAAATTGAATTTAATTCTACAGATATGAGAGAAAGGGTCAAAATCATACAAGTATCATCCGGTTTTACCACTGTCTCCCTGTTTCTCGTAACGTTCATATTTTGAAAATAAGTAGTCCAAGTATCATCTGTCATCAGGTAATTATTTTTCTCGAGCTATTGTGACCATGCACCAAAGAATTTATAGCTCCATCGTACTGGATCTACTTACGTGTTCTTGGGGGAGATCAACATTAGAGATAATTCAGAGGGCCACCCTTAAAACTAGATGAATGATTTGAGAAGATTTGGCGGATCGAGCCTCGTAAGAATCCAGCCCCGTGATTTCCTTCCAAAATTCCTTAGCTTTGAAAAGGGCATTTTTTTTCTCGCCGAAATCCTAAATAGGGACCATAAGTATTTTTCGTAGAAATACTTACAAACCTACTAAGATCGTCTCGACTTGGAAAAAATTGAAATTGCAAGAGACGAAATGAGAGACTTTTGGCATCGTCATTGAACATAGACATTGTCAGAATTCAAGAGTTGTGTTTTAAATGAATCAATGGGTGGTAAAGTTAGGATCCTCTCTGTCACACCCCCAAACCAGAACGGTGGTAACGTTCGGGGGAGGAGGACGTCATGTAAGTATCACAACACATGCAATATAGTAATCAAAGTACAAACAACCATTGCATTAATAAGTATAAGTTTTACATAAGTATTTAAACATTACATATTCAAACATCAAAGTAGATACAGTAGAAGACAAGAGTCGCAGTACGGTACAAGGTAGTCTTCTCAAAAGCTTCGGGAGTGTACCTGTCTACTGGATTCCTGAGAATACAAGTTATTTTGAAAGAGTAGATCAACATTTAAGCTGGCGAGTTCATAAGTATTTTAGTTATATAAAGTATACTCTAAGTTCTTGGAAAAGTTTGTTGGTTCCTCCAGAAAATCCTATATTTCCTGATGTGATAAAATGATAACCTCATATCGAATGGACAGTTAAATGGGTGAATCTGCCCTAAGCCCACAACCAAACAAGGAACAGGAAGTAAGGCGGGAGTCACACATTTCACTGTCAATCAGATATTACTTATATATATAACTCTGATGTATAAACTAAGGAATTATAGAATTAGCCACTAAAGGTCCTTTATGTTATACTAGTTTAAAGAGAGTGAATGACTAAGTTCCATCTAATAAGTAGTTTTAAATCCCTATAAAACCATTCTGATAAGTAGTTTTAAATCCCCATAAAACCGTTTCTGAATAGTAGTTTTAAATCCCCATAAAACCGTTTATGAATAGTAGTTTTAAATCCCCATAAAACCGTTTCTGAATAGTAGTTTTAAATCCCCATAAAACCGTTTCTGAATAGTAGTTTTAAATCTCCATAAAACCGTTCAGTTTTATTTATGGAAGGAGATTAATACAGTAGTATTTCTTAAAAATAAACTACCGATGAATAACTACCCTAATATTAACCTCGTTTAATTAGGGTTTAAAATGTGATAAAGTTGTAACCAGGCTGAACTAGAATGAACACGACGACCTACTGGTGTCGAAACTGAATATGTGGCATTTGTCACCCCATGGCTGGTCTGCCGGACTGTAGCTAGCAGTCAGGATGTGGGATTGTCGGTCCCGTATAGATCTATACACACAATGCCCGCTCTCCCTCCAGGAGACTCTGGTTACAAGGATGTAACATAGCAAGTATTGCTATGTCCTGAAAACGTACCATCACATTTTAGTTTGAGTAAAGATTAAATTATAACCTTTTCTTGACAAAGTAATTTAGATATCGTATACTTATCTAGAAAATAGATTTCTCGTTGTTTTCATAAATTATACCTATTATAATTTATACGTTCTATCTGATTAGCATGATCTATCCTGAAAGTACCCCTTTGCTCAGCATGATCTATCCTAAATTATACCTATTATATTTTCGGGGCTTGCTTCGGGTGTTAGATATGATATCGGGGCTTCGGGGGGTTGTAAGGAGGTTTATGGGGGTGAAATATGTGAAAAAGGGTGAAAAATGGTGTAAAAGTGGTGTAGGAACCGGAGGATCTCGCACCTCCTTTTATACCCTGCGAGGGTCTTCGGCCGAGAGGATAAGAAGGACACGCGGAGGCTTCGGATGCGAGGGCGAGGCCAGGCGTTGGTCTCGGACGCTACACACGTGTCGCATCTCGGACGCTGCCACGGACGCAACACGCTTCGGAACCGGGTTGGGCCGCGTCTTCGGTCGAATCAGCAACGGATACGAGGCGGACACAGGGTGATCTCGCATGCGAGGTAACGTGTCCGGATCCCAACCATGCGAAATTTCCCAGTTTTCAATATTTTTTGATTTTGGTGCCCAAAACTTGCGAAATTCATAACTTTCGCATACGAGCTCCGTTTTCGACGTTCTTTATATGCACGCGTAGGTAAATTTATACTCTACGACTTTCGTCTAGACTTCGTTGGCTAATTTTGACATTATTTTTAATATTATTATTTTTAACAGACCGGGGAGGAAAATCCGTTAAAAATTCATAACTTCTTTATCCGAAGTCCGTTTTCGTCTGTCTTTTTACTGTTCTACTACTATTGACGAGACCTTCGATTCTCGTTTAGGTTGTGTCGGCTAAAAATCATTTGATCTTTATTCCGAGTTTTTAGTTGTATACTGCTATACTGAACTATAGAAAATCATAACTTCCTCATACAAAGTCAGATTTTGACGTTCTTTTTATGAAAGTTTTCGGTTTAAAATATTCTACAACTTTCATTTAGATTGGTAAGGCTAAAAATCCTTTTATTGAAAACTCACTTTTTACACTGAACAGTGTTTTGCCGGTTTTGTCGCGGATCTTCGATTGGTCATAACTTCTTCGTTATAACTCGGATTTTAGTGTTCTTTATATTTTTGGAAACCTTGTTACAATCTCTACCACTTTGTTCATCCCAATTAAGATTATTGAACAATTTATTTTTGACCAAAATTTGACTGGTGTTACACTCTCCTACCTGATATTTCTAAACAACCGAATGACGCCATCATAAACTCCTATTTCTTGGAGAGTGGGAATATCTACAAACCGTTGTTGAGTGTATTCACGGCCCTTGAGGTAACGGTGGCAGTCATGATGCGCAAGAGAACGATGCGCAATGGTGGTGACACCATACTTGGATTCCAATTCCTCCTTTGGATTCTTGAGTTTTTTCATGGTGCAAACAAAGTATATGATAGAAAAAAGATGATCAAAAGCTAAAGAACAACTAGACAAAGTATCACCAAAAGCTAAAGCACAACAACTGAGACAGGAATGTATAACTATATGAAGCACATGGATGGATTCTCTCCGATTCTAGTCAAACAATATTAGTATTTATGCATAAAACTTGAGATATGTATGGAATGTACCAGCTAAATGCTTGAATTGGTTATGTGTTCTTTATTTTTCACTTCATCTTCAACCTCAAGAACAACTTGAACTCATCAATGGTGAAATGCACAATTATAGGTGAAAGCTTCTATTCTTCCTTCCAAAACACCTCCCCAACTTGCTCTTGAAACCCTACATAAGAATTTTGAAACCAAATACAAGAATCAAGTCAAAATTTACAAAGCAAAAAATTAGGGTTTTAAAATGAAAATTGTACTTTAAACTTCCATGGGCTAAATTCGACCTAGATGATGAAGGAGATGAAGTTAGGAGCATAAAACACCATACCTTGGTGCTTGAATCTCAATTTAATATAGAAAAAAAATTCTCAACTTTCGCTAGGGTTTAGTGGGTTTCGGCCGAAGAGTGATAGAGAGGAGAGGGAAGGCACATACGTGATTTTGTGTGAGGAACGATAGAAGAAAAAAATTGATTTTTTTAGAAGCCTAAAAATGCATGATCCAGAGGGTTATGTGATTGTCGAAATCTTATTTAGACCAAATGGAACGGTGGTACATCAAAACGCATGGCCTCTTATTTTTCGTGAAATTAAGGATGTGTCGCCTAACGCACGGTCGAAGCCAAGGCTATGTGTTTTTTTGTGTTATCCATGTGCTTTGAGTTTTTAGCCCATGCATTTTTTCGAGATAAGAAGAGAATTGGGTTGCCACGCACGGGGTGAAATCTGACCATGCGTTTTTCGATACACAAGTTCGTGCATTTCCCTCTTGGCATTTGCGAATTTTTTTTCTGTGAAAGGTTGTGTCGTCGACGCATGGGGTGTGTCCAAGTGGTGAGATTTGATTTTGTACCGTGAGTTTTCGAGTGTTCCCTTTGTGTAATCTTTTTTCTTTAAAAATATGTGATAGCCACATACAGTGTGAAATTAGACCATGTATTTTTATGATTAAACCGTGCACTTCTTCCTCATGACCGTGCCATATTTTTTTCATGTAAAACCTTGACAACCATGCACGGGGTGAGCCATGTCCATGTGTTTTTAGTGCTTGGCCATGTGTTTCATGCCCATGCATTTTTCTAACATTTGAAACATATTTTTCAATCTTTTCAATCCTGGTTTGTACTAGACCCTTAGATATAAGAAGTGTTTTGCAAAGAACCCTCGAAAAGACCCAAAAACATTACAACACCGCAAAATAAAGTAAATAAAAGAATAATGGAAAGAAAATACTCTTGATTTGCCTCTCGGTTAGCTGCCCTTGTTTCAAGTCTTTGACTCGACCTTGCCCTTCAGATTTTACTCAATGTAGTCTGGGGGTTTCAAGCTATCAACCTCCATATCCTTCTCTTGTAAACCTTCATAAAAGGCCTTTAACATGTGACCATTAATTTTGAAGATTTCCCATTTTGTTAGATTTAATCTCGACTACACCATGATCATATATATTAGTAACATTGAACGGTCCCACCCACCCGGGCCGTAACTTACCGAAAAACCATTTATGACGAGAGTCATAAAGTGATACCTTTTGACCTATCTCAAACCTTTTACGTGAAAGGTACTTATCGTGGAATGATTTGGTCTTGTCTTTGTAGATGTGTAAGCTCTCGAATGCTTCATATCTAGTATCATCCAACTCTTGAATCTCTAGCTTTCAGTGACCATCGGCTTCATCAATCGTCATGTTAAGCTTTTTGACAGCCCAAAAAGATTTGTGCTATTGTTCAGCTGGAAGATGACAATATTTTCCAAACACGAGTCTATAAGGTGACATCCCAATTGGGGTTTTATATGCAGTTCATTATGCCCAAAGAGCATCTTCTAGTCTCAAGCTCCAATATTTGCAGTCTGTATTCACTGTCTTCATAAGTATGGACTTGATTTCTCTATTTGACACTTCAACTTGTCCATTTGTTTGCGGGTGATAAGCTATATACACTCGATGTTAGACTCCATATTTCTTGAGAACTGATCTAAGAGCTTTATCGCCGAAATGTGTGCCTCTGTCACTGATCAAGGCTTTTGGAGTTCCAACCCTACATAAGATGTTATCCTTGATAAATATCTATAACAACTTTATCATCATAAGTTCTTTTTTCCTTTGCCTCTACCCATTTGGAAACATAATCAAAAGCAAAAAGGATGTATAAGTTCCCAAATGATGAAGGAAAAGGAACCATAAAATCATTACGCCATATCAAATATTTCACATACCAAGAAGGGTGTCAAAGGTATTTGGTTATGGGAACTAAAAGAACCAGTCATTTGACATCTCTCATAACTTTTACAAAAGGTATAGGAGTCATGAAAGAGTCCAGGCCAATCAAATCCACAATCCAAAAATTTTCTACCAGTTCTTTGAGGATTGAAATGCCTTCCACACGCATGACTATGACAAAATTTGAGAATGGATTGTACCTTATGCTCTTCAACACATCTTCTGATCACTTGATCCGCTCAATGTTTCCAGAGGTATGGTTCATCCTAAATGTACATTTTTGCATCTTTCTTGATCTTGTCTCTCTGTGACCTCGTAAGATATGGTGGGAACTTCCCCGTAACCATGAAATTGAAAATATCCATATACCAAGGTGGCATCCGGATACTAAAAAAGTACTCATCTGGGAATGTGTCACGAATAGGTGTTGCATCTCCAGGTTGAATTACTCGGATCAAATGATCGGTGACCAGGTTCTCCTTCCCGCTTTTATCTTTGATCTCAATACCGAACTCTTGCAACAACAACATCCACCGTTCTAACCTCAACTTCAAATCTTTCTTGGTTAGTAACTGCTTTATAGATGCATGGTCAGAGTAGATGATCACATTAGTTCCAAGGAGATATTATCATAACTTCTCTAGTGCAATGACAATAGCAAGCAACTGTTTCTCTATTGTGGTATGGTTTCTTTGTGCACTATCATGGATCTTAGATGCATAGTAGATGACATGATGTGCTCGATCCACCTTTTGACCCAATACCGCCCCAATAGTCGTGTTGCTCGCGTCACACATGATCAAAAATAGGAGATTCCAATTAAGTAGTTGGATGACTGGAGTGGAGGTGAGTAAATCCTTTAAACAATCAAAAGCATCCTTGCATGGTTGGTAAACTTAAATTTAGCATCTTTTTGGAGTAATTGACACATCAACATCGTGATCTTTGAGTAATCTTTGATGAACTACCGATAGAAACCTACATGACCAAGAAACAAACGAACTTCCCAAACACTTGTCGGGTAAGCAAGACTCTTGATAACATCTATCTTTTACTTGTCAACTTCCAAGCCCTTTTGGGATACAATATGACTTAAAATCAATCCCTTGTCCATCATGAAATGGCATTTATCATAGTTAAGCACAAGATCCATGGCAATGCAACTTTGCAGAATTTTTGTTAGATTGCTTAAACCTACATCAAAAGAGTCTCCATAAACTATGAAATCATCCATGAAGACTTCAATGATGTTTTCAACATATTCAGAAAAAGTGAACACCATGTATCTCTGAAATGTTGTGGGTGCATTGCATAGACCAAAAGGCATACGCCTATAGGCAAATGTGCAAAAGGGAAAAGTGAATGGGGTTTTCTCTTGGTCTTCCGGAGCTACCAGGATTTGATGAAATCCCAAGAAACCATCTAAACAACAATAGTGAGATATGGTCTTTCCTTATAGAAGCATTTAGCTTCCAGTAATCAATACAAACCCTCCACCTATTTTTCACACTAGTGGGGACTAATTGTCCTTTAAAGTTTTTTCACAACAGTAACTCCGGCTTTCTTTGGGACCATTTGAACGGGACAACCCATTTACTGTTATGGGGAAGATCATATTTGCGTCCAAAAGCTTCATAATTTCTTTCTTTACTACCTCCATCATAGGTGGGTTCAATCTTCTTTGTTCCTCTTGGGTTGGTTTGATGTCTTCCTCCATGATAATCTTGTGCATGCTGATGTGAATTATGAACATTGGCTTAGCATGCAGAATTAAAGAACACGGTGACTTCGGTGTTTAAGAGATGCATTCGATTATGAAAGGTGTTACAAAAAGGGATCTAGATCTCAATCTACATAATTAACACACACTAACACTCTCAATGTTACATCTTTCAAGCACACCTCTATAATTGGTACGAACCCACCTTATATAGAGGTGTTTACATGTCTCTCTCTCTCTCCCTCTCTCTATCTATATATCTATCTATCTATCTCTCATGTCACAAGGCTACTTTACCATATGCAAGTGGGTCTACAAAAGTCAAACCAATAACAAAGTCATACATGGATAACTTTGTACCCAACATTCTCCCCCTCAAAGTTAGGAATGGATGACCCGCTTCAAATCTTCCAAAATCGAGCAACTTCACGAACCAAGTCTCAAGCGTGACACATGTAGAGATGAACTTCAAATCTTCAATTCTTCAATGATTTTTCAATCCCGGTTCTAGAGTGTGAGACCATACAATCTGAGCATCAATGGATAATTAGGAGTTTCTCAATTTCCAAATAATCACCCTAAAGTTGAGCATAAAAGCACACCCCAAAAATCTTCAATAAGTCCAAACCCATCATGAAAACAAATCACTTCCGAATCTCCAATCAAATCATTTCATAAACTTCAAACGCTCGAGGTCACTTCGGTCTTCAAGTCCGCATATTATGAAAAATTCAACTTTCGAATTTCCATATCTAAATCTTTCCCCCTTTTTATAATCGAAAAATGATTATAAAACCAAAAAGGGAATGAGAAAGCGCTCAATTCGGAATTTTTCTATCCAAAACTCCCCCTTAACACATGGCATAAACATTTTGCTTCAATCCGGAAAATCCAATAAATCTCCAATTTTTAGCTTCGTTCACGGACCGCCTTTGACAAAATTTCACAAATTTGGGTAGATATTGTTAATTTTCAAAATTCTGCAGTGACCCGGTGCGCCCAAAACAGCCAAAAATGCGAAACTCTCCCCTATTTGCGAAACTGGGTAGAAAGCGTCAATTCGCATTAACTGCAGGGGCCTGTTTTGAAAATATACCCATTTCTCAAAATTTTCAGCCAAATTGCGAAGTTGGGTAAATTATGTCAAATCTTCGAAACTTCAGGGACTTACTTTGAAACTTCTGCACAATTCTTCAAAATGTCGAAATATTACCCCAATGTCGAATATGGGTATAAACTGTAAGTTTCGACAAAAGTGCAGGGACTCATTGCGAAAATTCTGCATCTTTTCTTCCAAAATGTCACAAAATTAGTCCTCATTTCGAAGGTGGTTACAAACTGTCAAACCATCGAAACTTTAAGGACCAATTTCAAAACATTCCATTTTCTTCTTCAATTCATTACCCAGTTCATGATACCAGATGACTAAGACTTCCCAACTCGTTATCAAACTTTCGAAAGTGAGCCATAAAAATCTTAGTTAGTCGATACCCATTGTCACATCTCATTGACTGTCGAGTAGGCACCCCAAACCTTCGACAGTAAGGCACACCCTTTCAACCATCGAGTCAAAATCTTCGATATTACGTACTAGTTCCAGAACAAAATCATTCGTTCTCAGCCCACAATCTCAAATTTCGATTCTTCAATCCAATTGTCACACCCCAAAACCGGAACGGCGGAAACGTTCTGGGGTGGAGGACGTCATGTCAAGTATCATAACACATGCAGTATAGTAATCAAAGTACAACAACCATTTCATTAATAGTATAAGTTTTACATAGGTTACATTTAGCAACAACATCAAAGTAGATATAGAAATAACATAAGATGCAGCTCGGTACAAGGCTGTCTTCACAAAAGCTTCTGGAGTGTACCTGTCTACCGACGACCTGAGAATACAAGTTATTTTGAAAGAGAGTATCAGCATTTTAATGCTGGTGAGTTCATAAATATTTTAATGACATTGATATAAATACATGTTTTTCCTCAAAATAATCTCAATAGATGATGGTGATAAAAGTTTATAGCGTATTTAGATTCCTTCCCGAAAATCCTATATTTTCTATTAAAAGTAGTCTTCTACCAAGACCAGACTGTTTTGAGTTTAAAGAAATGAGTTTATCTAATAAAAGCAGTCTTCTACCAAGACCCGATTGTTTTATGTTTAAAGAGTATTTTTCCCTAATGTTACTATCATTATAAAAATATAGTATTACATTAATGAGTATGTGGGAAAGCCACAATTTAATGTAATAGGGAAGATAATGCTTTACTTCAGCAATGACACTGCTGCTTATAAGGTAATAAAAATGCAGACCTCGGATAGTATTTGATGGACAATACACCCCGAGGAGTCTAAAGTAATGAAAATACAGACTCCAGGTAGTATTAAATGACAATACACCTCGGGGAGTCTAAAATAGAAATATACAGACTCCAGGTAGTATTAAATTACAATACACCTCGGGGAGTCTAAAGCAGCCTTTAATCCTAAGTAGGTTAGTTTAAAGGTTTAAAATGTGGCCTAGTGTATAACTAGGAAAAGATATTATGATGGTTTTATATGTAGAAAATACCGTGATAATACTTACCATAAGGCCATGAATTATAAGGTAAATGTAAAGATACTCGTAACCATACTGATTGACGGATGTAAACACGACGACCTGCTGGCGTCGAAATGAATGTGACATTTGTCACCCCTTGGCTTGGTCGGCCGGGACTGTAGCTAGCAGTCAGGATGTGGGATGGTCTATCACGTATAGATCTATACACACAATGCCCGCTCTCCCTCCAGGAGACTCTGGTTACCAACTTGACAACGGTGAAATCCGCGTCATGAGGATGTATCTAGTGTTTTGATTTCTATATAGCTTTCTTTTTACTAAAAGTACAAGTTTTTATGAATATAGATATAACTAGTTCTCCTTCATGAAAGTTATGGTTGGTTTCTAAACTGTACCTATCATAGTTTACTTGAGAGGTTATCTAGGTACCTTTGCTACCCAAAGGTATTGAACTGGAGTAAGATTTTTAATATCTATCCAGATATATATATAATATATAACTAGGACTTCAACGACACTCGGACAAATAACCGGATGCTCTAAGTCCACAAAAAAACAAGGAACAGGAAATAAAGCGGGCTATCAGTCCTAAGTCCTTCAAACCCTACTTATATAACTATATCTATATAGACATGAATCTATCAAGAATATAAGTTTAAAAGACTTTGATAAAAGCTTAGTAATTTAAAAAGAGATTTTAGTGTTTTAAAAGAGATTTGAAAACGAGAATTGAAAACCTTTAGCTGAATAAAACAGTTTAACATGCAAAAATCTATTTACTTGACAGTTATTAATCACATGTGATTGATATAATAACTTAGCAGTTCAACTTGTATTCCCCCCCATAAAAGCATTTAAAATCGTTTCAAAGGTTGATTAAGGGGTATGAACTCAGATGTAGTGGGTGATTTGGATGAACGGATGGTATAGGATGCTAAGTGTCAGGTGAGGACTTGAACACACACACACACAGATCCTATGGAACATGTAGTGATACATAAATGTATCCAATTAGTCATTTAATAACTAATTAATCAAGTAAAGACACTCTAATACATGGAAACACTTATTTTCAAGTGCTAGGAGTGCTAAAGGGTTGTATCTAAGGAGAGTATGGACTCACATTGGAGTTTACCTCCCATTTGGCACTAATACATGAGTTTACGGTTTTTGGTCAAAAACCCCCATGAGTTTACGGCTGTAAACTCATGGTAAATGGTACCATTGTGTGATTTAAGGTCTTAAACCCCTCAAGGATGTGTTCTAGGTTTGTATCAAAGGCTTAGGATGGGACTAGGGCTCGAAATGACCCTTCTTTGGAGTTTACGGTCCTTGGACCACTCCTTGGGAGTTTACGGTCGTAAACCCTTGAGTTTATGGCCGTAAACTCATCGTTACTCCAACCATTTCGTGATTTGAGGTTTCTAGCTCATGCATGCAAGGTTCTAGTCCAATATCTAAGCCCTAGAAGGTGTTAGTGGCACTTAAACACCACTTGATGATGTTTACGGTTCAAGGAGATCCCTTGACCGTAAACCCATGTGTTCTTGAGGGTTTCTTGGTGTTCTTCCATGATTTAACAAGTATACTAAGCAAACAACTAGATAGGAGGAATGTACTTACTTATAGGAAGCTTGTAAGAGTGTTTAAGGGCCAAGAACACTAGTGTGTGTTCTTGGTGTTCTTGAAGAACACTTGAAGATCTATGAAAAAGACAAGATTTCATGGATGAAATCATGTATAAACACTAGATAAAGTGTTATATCAACAAATATAGGGAAGAAACACTTACATTTTTGGAAGATTGGAAGAAATGTGATATGATACTTGAGAGAGAATTGTGGGTGTTCTTGAGCTAGGAAGTGAAAAATGAGCCAAAAATGACTAAGTGTCATATTTATACTCTTTAGAGTTTACGGCCGTAAACTCCGAACTCTTGGAGTTTTGAGACTTAAGTGATGCACGTCAACCTCTAAAGTATACTTCCTTTTATTTGTTCGTTTGACGAATATAAAATAAAAACACCCAAACGGACTGAAAACCGGCCAAAAATGTATTGAAATGAATTTGGCTACTATTTGTAGTGCTTGACTGTAGAGTTTATACGACTGAAAATTTTGGGTTGTCACACCAATTAACCAAAGTGAAGGCAATCAATTTCGTTTGATACCAAACAAAAATTAACTTCTCATTCTCAATACCCAATAAGATGACTCACAGGTCACAGCGAACCTTTGCAAAGTTGTGTTCGACATCTCCACTCCAAACAAGACCACAGATAGCGAACTCATTCCAAAACGATTATTTGACCCTTAATCACGAATTCAATTTTGATTCTTGAACACTGACTTCAATTCGTTTCCAGATTACGTGACCATAAGTCAACATTGAGTTTGACCAAACATCACTTTTGACCTCAAACACGAATTCACAATGTCAACTCCAACCTAAACACGTTCCATCTCAACATTCCTTCTATTCTCAATTCATTCCAGGAGACAATCGACATCAACATTTACCAAATAATCACCCTAAAGTTGAGCATAAAAGCACACCCCAAAAATCTTCAATAAGTCCAAACCCATCATGAAAACAAATCACTTCCGAATCTCCAATCAAATCATTTCATAAACTTCAAACGCTCGAGGTCACTTCGGTCTTCAAGTCCGCATATTATGAAAAATTCAACTTTCGAATTTCCATATCTAAATCTTTCCCCCTTTTTATAATCGAAAAATGATTATAAAACCAAAAAGGGAATGAGAAAGCGCTCAATTCGGAATTTTTCTATCCAAAACTCCCCCTTAACACATGGCATAAACATTTTGCTTCAATCCGGAAAATCCAATAAATCTCCAATTTTTAGCTTCGTTCACGGACCGCCTTTGACAAAATTTCACAAATTTGGGTAGATATTGTTAATTTTCAAAATTATGCAGTGACCCGGTGCGCCCAAAACAGCCAAAAATGCGAAACTCTCCCCCATTTGCGAAACTGGGTAGAAAGCGTCAATTCGCATTAACTGCAGGGGCCTGTTTTGAAAATATACCCATTTCTCAAAATTTTCAGCCAAATTGCGAAGTTGGGTAAATTATGTCAAATCTTCGAAACTTCAGGGACTTACTTTGAAACTTCTGCACAATTCTTCAAAATGTCAAAATTTTACCCCAATGTCGAATATGGGTATAAACTGTAAGTTTCGACAAAAGTGCAGGGACTCATTGCGAAAATTCTGCATCTTTTCTTCCAAAATGTCAAAAATTAGTCCTCATTTCGAAGGTGGTTACAAACTGTCAAACCATCGAAACTTTAAGGACCAATTTCAAAACATTCCATTTTCTTCTTCAATTCATTACCCAGTTCATGATACCAGATGACTAAGACTTCCCAACTCGTTATCAAACTTTCGAAAGTGAGCCATACAAATCTTAGTTAGTCGATACCCATTGTCACATCTCATTGACTGTCGAGTAGGCACCCCAAACCTTCGACAGTAAGGCACACCCTTTCAACCATCGAGTCAAAATCTTCGATATTACGTACTAGTTCCAGAACAAAATCATTCGTTCTCAGCCCACAATCTCAAATTTCGATTCTTCAATCCAATTGTCACACCCCAAAACCGGAACGGCGGAAACGTTCTGGGGTGGAGGACGTCATGTCAAGTATCACAACACATGCAGTATAGTAATCAAAGTACAACAACCATTTCATTAATAGTATAAGTTTTACATAGGTTACATTTAGCAACAACATCAAAGTAGATATAGAAATAACATAAGATGCAGCTCGGTACAAGGCTGTCTTCACAAAAGCTTCTGGAGTGTACCTGTCTACCGACGACCTGAGAATACAAGTTATTTTGAAAGAGAGTATCAGCATTTTAATGCTGGTGAGTTCATAAATATTTTAATGACATTGATATAAATACATGTTTTTCCTCAAAATAATCTCAATAGATGATGGTGATAAAAGTTTATAGCGTATTTAGATTCCTTCCCGAAAATCCTATATTTTCTATTAAAAGTAGTCTTCTACCAAGACCAGACTGTTTTGAGTTTAAAGAAATGAGTTTATCTAATAAAAGCAGTCTTCTACCAAGACCCGATTGTTTTATGTTTAAAGAGTATTTTTCCCTAATGTTACTATCATTATAAAAATATAGTATTACATTAATGAGTATGTGGGAAAGCCACAATTTAATGTAATAGGGAAGATAATGCTTTACTTCAGCAATGACACTGCTGCTTATAAGGTAATAAAAATGCAGACCTCGGATAGTATTTGATGGACAATACACCCCGAGGAGTCTAAAGTAATGAAAATACAGACTCCAGGTAGTATTAAATGACAATACACCTCGGGGAGTCTAAAATAGAAATATACAGACTCCAGGTAGTATTAAATTACAATACACCTCGGGGAGTCTAAAGCAGCCTTTAATCCTAAGTAGGTTAGTTTAAAGGTTTAAAATGTGGCCTAGTGTATAACTAGGAAAATATATTATGATGGTTTTATATGTAGAAAATACCGTGATAATACTTACCATAAGGCCATGAATTATAAGGTAAATGTAAAGATACTCGTAACCATACTGATTGACGGATGTAAACACGACGACCTGCTGGCGTCGAAATGAATGTGACATTTGTCACCCCTTGGCTTGGTCGGCCGGGACTGTAGCTAGCAGTCAGGATGTGGGATGGTCTATCCCGTATAGATCTATACACACAATGCCCGCTCTCCCTCCAGGAGACTCTGGTTACCAACTTGACAACGGTGAAATCCGCGTCATGAGGATGTATCTAGTGTTTTGATTTCTATATAGCTTTCTTTTTACTAAAAGTACAAGTTTTTATGAATATAGATATAACTAGTTCTCCTTCATGAAAGTTATGGTTGGTTTCTAAACTGTACCTATCATAGTTTACTTGAGAGGTTATCTAGGTACCTTTGCTACCCAAAGGTATTGAACTAGAGTAAGATTTTTAATATCTATCCAGATATATATATAATATATAACTAGGACTTCAACGACACTCGGACAAAGAACCGGATGCTCTAAGTCCACAAAAAAACAAGGAACAGGAAATAAAGCGGGCTATCAGTCCTAAGTCCTTCAAACCCTACTTATATAACTATATCTATATAGACATGAATCTATCAAGAATATAAGTTTAAAAGACTTTGATAAAAGCTTAGTAATTTAAAAAGAGATTTTAGTGTTTTAAAAGAGATTTGAAAACGAGAATTGAAAACCTTTAGCTGAATAAAACAGTTTAACATGCAAAAATCTATTTACTTGACAGTTATTAATCACATGTGATTGATATAATAACTTAGCAGTTCAACTTGTATTCCCCCCCATAAAAGCATTTAAAATCATTTCAAAGGTTGATTAAGGGGTATGAACTCACCTGTAGTGGGTGATTCGGATGAACGGATGGTATAGGATGCTAAGTGTCAAGTGAGGACTTGAACACACACACACACAGATCCTATGTAACATGTAGTGATACATAAATGTATCCAATTAGTCATTTAATAACTAATTAATCAAGTAAAGACACTCTAATACATGGAAACACTTATTTTCAAGTGCTAGGAGTGCTAAAGGGTTGTATCTAAGGAGAGTATGGACTCACATTGGAGTTTACCTCCCATTTGGCACTAATACATGAGTTTACGGTTTTTGGTCAAAAACCCCCATGAGTTTACGGCCGTAAACTCATGGTAAATGGTACCATTGTGTGATTTAAGGTCTTAAACCCCTCAAGGATGTGTTCTAGGTTTGTATCAAAGGCTTAGGATGGGACTAGGGCTCGAAATGACCCTTCTTTGGAGTTTACGGTCCTTGGACCACTCCTTGGGAGTTTACGGTCGTAAACCCTTGAGTTTATTGCCGTAAACTCATCGTTACTCCAACCATTTCGTGATTTGAGGTTTCTAGCTCATGCATGCAAGGTTCTAGTCCAATATCTAAGCCCTAGAAGGTGTTAGTGGCACTTAAACACCACTTGATGATGTTTACGGTTCAAGGAGATCCCTTGACCGTAAACCCATGTGTTCTTGAGGGTTTCTTGGTGTTCTTCCATGATTTAACAAGTATACTAAGCAAACAACTAGATAGGAGGAGTGTACTTACTTATAGGAAGCTTGTAAGAGTGTTTAAGGGCCAAGAACACTAGTGTGTGTTCTTGGTGTTCTTGAAGAACACTTGAAGATCTATGAAAAAGACAAGATTTCATGGATGAAATCATGTATAAACACTAGATAAAGTGTTATATCAACAAATATAGGGAAGAAACACTTACATTTTTGGAAGATTGGAAGAAATGTGATATGATACTTGAGAGAGAATTGTGGGTGTTCTTGAGCTAGGAAGTGAAAAATGAGCCAAAAATGACTAAGTGTCATATTTATACTCTTTAGAGTTTACGGCCGTAAACTCCATGCTTGGGGACGTAAACTCCGAACTCTTGGAGTTTTGAGACTTAAGTGATGCACGTCAACCTCTAAAGTATACTTCCTTTTATTTGTTCGTTTGACGAATATAAAATAAAAACACCCAAACGGACTGAAAACCGGCCAAAAATGTATTGAAATGAATTTGGCTACTATTTGTAGTGCTTGACTGTAGAGTTTATACGAATGAAAATTTTGGGTTGTCACACCAATTAACCAAAGTGAAGGCAATCAATTTCGTTTGATACCAAACAAAAATTAACTTCTCATTCTCAATACCCAATAAGATGACTCACAGGTCACAGCGAACCTTTGCAAAGTTGTGTTCGACATCTCCACTCCAAACAAGACCACAGATAGCGAACTCATTCCAAAACGATTATTTGACCCTTAATCACGAATTCAATTTTGATTCTTGAACACTGACTTCAATTCGTTTCCAGATTACGTGACCATAAGTCAACATTGAGTTTGACCAAACATCACTTTTGACCTCAAACACGAATTCACAATGTCAACTCCAACCTAAACACGTTCCATCTCAACATTCCTTCTATTCTCAATTCATTCCAGTAGACAATCGACATCAACATTTACCACAAATACTTCCAATTTCGAAATCAATTTCAAGTGTCGAACATGAAATTACATCACAGCCTTTGACATAGAGAACAAGAACACAACCAATTTTTGAAATTAAACCCCAATCAAATATGATTTCGACATTCATATCCCAAAAATAACTTGTACAAGCCAATTTCACCTTTCAATTCAACGAATCAACCCATAGAAGTCGATTTTGACTTTTTATGGGTTTGACTTTTCGAAGTCAAAGATCAATAAACACGAAATTGACGATTCTAATGTCCAATTTCAGATCAAAAAGTGTTTAATTAGCTGTTCTTCATCATATCCATGTTGTTCTTGACCATATTCGTCCAAATCAAAAATCTAATTTTCGATTTCATAGCTATAACTTGATCATAATCGATTTTGTGATCCAAAACATTATATAAATCGATTCACAAGTTCAAATTAACAATCAAAACTAATTGATTTTTAGGAATGATGAAAATAAAACGAAGACTCAAGAACAAGTTGAAGAAAAGCGATTCAAGAACATGGCAACGTACAAGTCATTAAGCGTAAGGTAAAGAAGAACAACAATGAGATATATTGAAAGGATTTATTGAATCATTGGGCTATCATAATGAGATCGGATCAAAAAAATGTATTGGGCTCCATGAATTGTGAACAGGAATGGACATCAGATCTGAACCAAATGAATTTTGGGCATAAAAAATGACGCTCAATATCCTTTCGTGATCTGGGCTCAAAAACCAATATGAAGAATAATGGATTTAATTTGATTTTGGGCTAAATCTTGATTCAAACGAACAATTGAAATTTTAGAATCAAATCGAACAAACAAATATGAGATTGGATCGGGCTTTGATCAACTAAAAAATTTATTGGATCATAACAAGTGGGTTTTTTTAAAAACAAATATGATCCAATGAGTCAAAATGAACAAGAATTCAAGAACGCAACGCACAAATCAAAGAGATTTAGAGAGATCATCTAGAGACTCACCATAAACGTTCCAACTGTGATGATTGTTGCCAAATCGAGAAGCGTTTCTTCAAAAATGTGACAACCCGTTATTTTCAAATCTATAATAGTCAAACAAAGTCAAAACATGTCAAATAAAAGTCAAATTTATTGATTTGTTAATTTATTAAAGTTAAATTAATGATTTTGATATGAACAAACCTTTATTAAAAAGTGTTACAAAAATTAAAGGCAAAAAGCCCGAAATCTCGCATGGGAACCTCCCCACCGAAAACCCTCGTGAACCTCATCTCATCGGACTAGCCACTTGCCTCGCACCAAGAACCGTTTTCGGCCAAGAATCTTCGGACCGGAAATGAGTCTTCGGCCGCAAACGTATTGGCCGCCTTCTGACCGCAAATGTCTTCGGACCGCAAACAGGCTCGGTCCAATCACATCTCCTCGGGTAGTGTTCTTGGCCGAAAACCCATATATATATATATATATATATATATATATATATATATATATATATATATATATATATATATATATATATATATATATATATATATATATATATATGTTGTCCGAAAACAACAAACATTTCTCTTCTTTTTGGCCGAAAGCCTTCCCATTTTCTCTCAACTATCATCGAGTTTATCATCTTTTTCCTTCAAGTATCATCCGAAGCTCTTGAAGATCTTGCCAAATTCATCAAGTGTTCTTCATATCTTTCGAAATCATCATCCAATCAACTTTGATCCAATCGAAAACACCCAATCTCCTTAATTTCACCAAGAACACGAAGAACACCAAGAACACCTACAAACTATTCTAAGGCTTATTGTAAGTTTTCTTACAATAATTAAGTGTTGCTTAACACTTTAACTTAGTATTTAAATTATTCTTATTTGAATTAAATATGATATCGTGTGTAAACATTATTAAAATACGGCTATAATCACGTATTCTATCCCGAGGATTATTCGCAACCAATTCGTATCTAAACAAGAACACGCACACGAGGTGAGTTCATACCCCTACGTTTTCATGATTTTTAATTGTTTTAGGGGGGAATTCAAGTAAAACACAAGAAATCTTGTGTTTTAAAAATATAAATTATTTATTATATTTTCTTACCGTAATATACCGTTAAACATGAAATTTACAAAATATTGTTACTATTGAATTTAAAAATGATTTATCAAAATATGTTGAGACACAACGATTTTCACACAGCACGGAAACAAACTTATAAACTATAATAGGTATAGTTTATGGAACAAGGTTACAATTTTACAAAGGGTTTTCAAATAACAGATAAACAAAAAGGGTTTTCAGATAACAGATAAACACAAAGGGTTTTCAGTTAACAGATAAACACAAAGGGTTTCCAGTTATTACTCGTAAAACGTTGAAGCAATTTGTGAGTAGTTTTCGTGTGCTTATCTAAGTACCGATAAAAGTCGTGACCTATAACCAGAGTCTCTTGTAGGGAGAGCAAGATATTTGTGTATAGATCTATTTGGGACTGACAATCCCACACCTAAACTGTTAGCTACAGTTAGGCCGGCAGGCTAGTGGTGACAAATGTCGTTAACATTCCGACGCCTAAAAAACGTCGCGATCAGGCTGACTGGGTTAATATGGTTATAAGAACTCACTAAAAGAAAACAACGACATATTTACGAATAATATATATATTCAAATAATTTTGTTTGAATATTAACTTTTCATTCGGATTTCAGAACAAACACAAGTTTAACTAGTTTTATTTATGAATAAAACTAAGTATCATTTAATCAAGTATGGCAATTATACTTATATTTTTCGGTCTTGGAACGTTTAAGACTACAAACCGGTTTTATGGAAAATACATAGTTTTCTAGGATAAAAATCATTATTTTACAAGTAAACAGTTTACAGTATGACTTTCTGAAAACAAATACGGTTACTCATCGAAAACAATGCTTTACAATACATCAGGTGGAACTAGGAACATTTTTATAAAAGATTTCGTACTTATTTACAAACTAGTATAACATAAAGGACCCCTAATTGTTAATTCTATGATTCTTTAGCGTATACACCAGAGTTATATATAAATAATATCCGATAGCCAGTGGAATGTGTGATTTTCGCCTTACTTCCTGTTCCTTGTTTGGTTGTGGGCTTAGGGCAGAATCACCCAATCGGCTGTCCGTTCGATATTATTCATATATAATTAGTATACATTGAATAATCATAGGAGGTAACAGTACGAGTCATACCAATCAAATGAATCATAACTTAGAATCACATGTTATAAACATAAGAAAACTTATAATTTTTGGTCTCAAAGTACTAAGATTATGATTTATTTACAAAGGAAATATTGGATTTTCTGGAAGAAAACAGTAACATTTCCAATAACAAAGAACATACCTTTTCAAACAAAATACTTATGAACTCACTAACTTTAATGTTGACACTTTTTCAAACCACTTGTATTCTCAGGAGAGTTAGTAGACAGGTACTCTCCCAGACACTTTGAAGACGGAGCATAGTAGTATTTCGTCTTATCTTTTGCTATAGTTTTAATGTTAAACAAGTAAAGTTTTGAATACAATATAACTACTATGTTATTAATACAATGGTTGTTATTGCTTTGATTACTATTACTCAATTGTTGTGATACTGTACATGACGTCCTCTGCCCCCGAACGTTTCCACCGTTCCGGTTTGGGGGTGTGACAGATTGGTATCGAAGCATTGTTTATAGTGAACTAAGTATATCAACCCATAAAATATATACAACTATAAATACAATGGGGCTAAAACACTCTGAACAAGAATTATACTTTTAAAATATATTAATATTTCTATGAAAGTATACATACATGCATACATACATACTAGAACAAGTATCACAAGAAGAACAAAACAAAAGTATTTAGATGTTGGACACTAATCAAACCTCGACAGTTATGTAATCATATCTGGAATAAATATAGCCTGATCAACTATATTTATTTGAGATACGACCAACATGTGTTTGGGAGTGATAGTGGTGTTGCAACAAGTCTAAAACTTACCAACTCTACATACAAAGGAATACTATAACCAAACATAAAGTTTAAAATACTATAAGAATATTTTATGATACTATACAATAATAACAAGTCTAAGAACTTATCAACTTCGTGTACCAAGAAGCTCTAGAATCAAATAAATAATTAAAATACTATAGGAGTATTTTAGGTACTATAACTAACTTATGTGAAAACTAAAAGACCTTTACTGGTAGGTCTATAATTACTGAGTGTATACGATAAGGTTATATATAATTAAGATTTTATAGACTTAGCATTTGTGATCTTCGCTCTACTTCATGTTCCTCGTTTGGTTGTGGTCTTAGAGTACGATCACTTATTCGAAGGTCTATTTGATCTTGGTTATATATAATCTGTATACACTACGTGATTATAGAAAGACCCAGTAAGGATCGAAAGACCCAGTAAGGATCATCTCGTAGATTCTTTAGACACTCCCATTCTCGCACGAACAACATAGGTAGTTGTAACCACTCCACTACAAATAGCCAATAGAAGAGTTGAGGAAGAACCAAAAGAGGGTTCGTGAGGAGGATTCCAAGAGAGAACCGAACGAAGAGAAAGGCACTAGAAAGATCATTAACAAACCTTACCATATCAGGAACAAACTAGAAAACACTTTATACATCACAATAGTAATTTATAAACAAATATAACTGGTCAGTTAGTGATTATAGTACTCACACTATGTGTTAGGCTTATCACTTCTTTCGTAGCAACAAATACTAGTACATCAAGTCACAGAATTTCGTATAAGGGTGATAACTATTAAGAATTCATAAGTCTATTTTATATAGACCTATGTTATGTATTGATTACAAGACTCTATAGAAGTCAGAACATGATAGACACAGAACCAATATAACATAGCTCAATCGACACACGAGTTATAGCCACTACTAAAGACTTACTACCGTTACATTCTTTTAAACTTTATGGTAGAAAAATGCCTTCCCGTAGACTTATTGGGTGCGATCATACCAGCACTAATGCACCGGATCACATCAGAACTCCACAAGTTAAGCATGCTTGGACAAGAGTAGTACTAGGATGAGTGAACTTAATCTTTGTACAATATCTATTTCTACTTACTACCATGAATACATCATAGGGATGTAGGTCGAAACATTGATAATCGCACAACAAAACGAGAAAATGTATATGTATATCTAAATAAATAAAGTACAACTAGCAATAACCATAGTTACTTACGACATCATATCACATCATGCAACGAAATCATGTCTTCACATGGAAATAACCAGCGAAACCCCGATTCTACATATAGATTCCGCTACATTCCAAGCCGTTGTAACAGCTGATGTGACAAATATCATGGCGTAATTCAACGCTAACAACACAAACGAAAATGGAAACAGTGTCGACAATTCAAACCGTAGTAACAACCAAGGAAACCAACGAGTGTCGGTTATTAAGGACACCCTAGCCCACAAACCTAAGAACAAGAAACAAAAGTTTTGGAACAAAAAGGAGCGCAAATTATCTCAAAGACTTACGAAGAGACAGCAACCTGTGGCAGCCCCTGCGACAACACTATATGTCGCCCCTGTAGCCATAACATCTGCCGCTCCAATACTAGCCAGTCGATGTGCCGGAACACTACCAAAGTGTAACAAATGAAACTTCCATCATAAAGGAGTTTTCCGGGTGATGCACTATAAAATGTAACAAGAATGAACATAATGCCCGCTTCTGTAGGATCCCGGTCCAACACATTACTTCAACCACCGATGCTAGTACAAGTCAAGTGTGCCATGCATGTGGTGAAACAGGACATTTCAAGAGAGATTGTCCAACAGAGAGGAATGAAGGAGGAGAGGGAGGAGTTTAACGACAGGATATAAAGGAGAAACGAGGAACCTGCTGGGATTTTTTGTACGTTTTTCCAAATAACAATAATTAAGCATCGAATTTTCACAAAAGTTTTTGACAATTAAAAATAAAATAAATTTCCTTTTCATTCAAATAAAATATATCATTCATATAAAAACTTAGGGATCCTTACAGGTAAGCTAAAATGGCTTATTGTAACATTAGAGTCATATATAGTTAACGTTCTGCAGGCTTAGAGTGAGTGATTCCACCTCATTTCCTGTTTCTTGTTTGATTGTGGATTTAGGGCAGAGTTACTCAGTCGAATGTCTTCTCAATCTTAACTATATATGATTTGTATACACTAAACGATTTTCGAAGGACTTTGTAGGGATCATATTAAGAGATTTCATCATTAATTATCGAAGTACTTTTACTGCCTATATTCGCTAAATGAGGTACAAATATTCGCAATAGTAATAACAAGGATAAAACAAAGAACACTAAAGACATAAACATAGAATGTACTACCGCTCTAAAAAACACTTCTTCCTAATCGACTTAACAACCGTTACGATAAGAATTTCCGATGTCGTCCTTAGAAATGGAATGACCTGGTCCTCACCATATTAATTCCATGTGCTACGGAAAGACTCTTCGCTTTAACCGACCATCTAACTAAATCTTTTCAACTTATAATGATAAATCCGACATAAAACACTGTATCATCTCTCTCTTCAAAACTCATAACTACCCATACGAGGGTTACCACCTCTTTCTAATACACTCCGTAGACAATAATCTTGAAGCGAACGACACCGAGAATGTTTCGGAAGTCCGTAACCTTTCGAAGTATCCCCAGTAGTTCTCCTAGGAATACCACTTGTACAGAAAGTCAAGTTCGAGAATAGAGATTAAGGACCCATGCAGCTAGTCTATCACTAATAACGGTATACGCGAGGGTAGTATATAATTAAGATTTTATGGATTTAGGATGTGTGATTCCGCCCTACCTCATGTTCCTTGTCTGGTTGTGGACTTGTGTCACAACTAGGAATTTTGATGCGTTGTAAACAATTAACAAGGATAACATTGTAACTAAAACTTGAAGGCATGTATAATGCTTATTCAATGACAACAAAATTCCATCAAACACTCTATACAAACACTCAAATAGTCAACAAAAGGTTGGAAACCCTAGAAATCCCGGTTTAAGTCCATTATGGACTAGGATTTCCTTATTGGGCCTAATGGGCCAATAAACTTCCAATTTGACTATATTGGGCTTAGAACTCTTAAATGGGCTCTCATTGGACCACTCTCATGAGACTTAACCTTTTTGGGCCTTATAAGCCTAAAATGGACTACTTTATCCTTAATGGGCCTTATTAGGCCATAACAAATCCAAATAGCTTTAAGGGACTCAAATCCATTCCTTCATGCTAAATTGGGCCGTGAACTACTCTAAAGGCCCAATGGGCCGAAAATCATCAAATTGGGCCTCATATTATGGACTCAAGCACAAAAAGCCCAAGTCATTCTCTTCCTTCTCTCTCTCTCTCTCGGCCCAAGTAGGAAACAAAAAAAAGAGAATTAAAGGGGAAGGGTTGACTTTGGAGTGCCACCTCCATTTTGTCCATCATACATCCATGCAAAATCCTCCATGTATCCAAGCTAGTCATTCACCACTCTCTCTCCCCTCTCTTCTTCTACTCTCGGCCGAGGATCACCAAACACACACACACACACTTAATTCACTTCCAAATCCTCTCAAGAACACCTTCATTCCTCCTTTAAAATTTTCGAGATTAAGGGCATTTCAAGAAGGTTTTCATCCAAGAATCACTCCAAGATACATATTTGTGGTAAGATCTTGACAACATACTTTCTTTCTACAACTTAATCACTCTTCTTAACACCTTAAATCCTTGATCATACTCCCTAGAACTCTTCAAATTCGAAGGTCTCTTGAAGAAGTTGTTAGGGCTGAGAATCTCATCAATCTCTTCCATTTCTTTCTTCAAAACCGACAACAACAAGCAACGGTGAGTTCATACCCCCTTGTTTTCGGTTTTTACTTGTTTTTGGGGGAGAATACAAGTATTTTGTGATGATCTATGTGTGTTTGCATGCTATATGTGATTTCTTTAGCAACAAGGGTGAAAGAATCATAAACAAAAACATAATAAACAACACACATCATGAATCTAAGGGTCTTTAAGTTTAAAAAGTGAAAAACAAAACCAAAATAACCTTACAAGAGTCATTTTTGCAGAAATAACAAAGATTGGGTATAAATTGTAAATTGTCGGTTTTATGAGGGTTATAAGATTTTTAATTGTATAAAAGCTTATTTATATGAAAATAACACTTTTCAAAGGGTCAAAAACATAAATTTTAGCTTAATGGGCTTAAAAGTGGGCCTAATGGGTTTTGGGCCCAAAGTTGCAAAAAAAATGAGATTTTGAGGGGCTGAATTGGAAAACTTAACAAACTATGGGTCTAAAATGTAAATAAACTTTTTCAAGGGTTAAAAATGAGTTTATTACCGAATTTGGACTAAAAATGCAAAGTTTTTGATTTTGGGGTCAAAATTGTAAAACTTACGGAATTGGGCCAAAAATGTAAATTTTTTACAAATAAAGGCTGGAAACGACAAATGCAATAGTTTTGGGCAAAATTTTCTATTCAAATAAAGTTTGGGTGGAAAATGTCAATAAAAAAATGGTTTAAGGACCAAAAGTGTCAATTTTCATAAAAAGGGACTAAAACTGTCATTTTTATAGAAAAAGGTGCCACAATGGTTAATATAAATGTTTTTCGGCCAATTAAAACGACTATAACTTTTGAGGTTAAAAATAGCAAGTTTATAACGCATAGTTTTAAAAATATATATATATATATATATATATATATATATATATATATATATATATATATATATATATATATATATATATATATATATATATAATAAAACTTCGTTATAAATACAAAGTTGAAATATTTCGTTATTGCGAGTAAACATTTAACATACCACGAATACCAACAATACGAACTCAACCTCGATAAAACTTACGCCATTCAAAAGATGGGCTCAAATACCTATACGTGCTATTGGGCCTTTGTGGCCCAATATCATGTTTATTGGGCCCGATATATTCACACATGTTTATTGGGTCTCCTGTGGCCCAATTACACGCCTAAGGGACCCTCAATGGCTTTTACATGCTATTGGGCCTCAGTGGCCCATTGGCATTGCTAGTAAGGTCCAAATAAATCATATGCGTAATGGGCTAACACGTCCTTCGTATACTCGACAGCCTTAAATAACATATGTGATTAGTAGGGCCCCGTAGTCCTCTTCTCTTCGTCTGTTAGGCTTACCTTATATTCAAGTAAACAAAAATCAGGTCGTTAATCAAGGTTATTCAATTTCATTTGGATTAAGTGAGTAATAACGGGCGACACCAATAAGTGCCGGTCGTAGTCTGTAGTTATAATCAAAGTCTCCTACAGGGAGAGCGAGAGTTTGTGTATAGATCTATACGGGGGTGACTCCCCCACACCTAAGCTGTTCACTACAGCTAGACTCGGCCAGTCTAGGGTGACAAAATCTTAATTTCAATACAGGCATTTGCAAGAATGCCAAGATAGACAAAGTAGTCATTATTATGCATGGTTATAACGACTCACAAAGAGATCCAATACCATCTAAGTAATCAGGGGAAATCATATTCATTCGTTGTGACCATACAATAATACAAAACGAACATACTATTTTATCGGAAAACATCGGGTTTTCCAGGGGAACAACATTATTCACTTGCACTTTCAATACAAGAATTCATTATGAGAAACATATCATTTTTTTCCGTTTTGAAATCATTCACGCATATACTTATGGATCATCACACCTATTGTAATAACAATTGCCGTTTCAGAAAATATCAGATTTTCTGGGTTTTACAAACTATACAAAACATTTTCATAGCAAACCTGCTTATGAACTCACCAACATTATATATGTTGACTGTTTTCAAAATAACTTGTATTCTGAGGTAACAGATAAGCAGAAGAAAATTTCCAAGTGTGTTTGGATGTTATGTTTTGTGACTCTCAAACAATTTATGCTATTGATATGTAATATTTAGACAACGTACTTGATGTGAACAAAGTCAGTTGTAATGTATTAATGCATGGTGATGTTTATGTTATGCTTCATGTATATTCATTGTGATGATATTTCAATTTAAGTCACGTGAGCCCTCGGACGTTTCCGCCGTCTGGTTCGGGGGTGTGACAACTTGGGGCACAGTCACCTATCCGAACGTCTTTTTAATCTTAATTATATATGAATTGTATACACGATGTGATGATAGATGATCCAAGTATGAGTCCTACCATGAACTTCAGAGAAAAGCTGTCCAAGTCTATGAGTGAGCATGCTATGATTCAAGTAAACGTATACAAGTAAACCAAACCCACACTTTCTCCCATCTTAAGTACAACTTACCATCCCATCATAGAGAGTCAGATTAAACAAAACAAAGTCACATACTAATAATAAACGTCCGTTCGAACGCTAAACGAGGACTTAAATTCACTAGGGAACAAAAAAGTCTAATGAAATAAAAGTACCCGTATCTTTTCCTAGTTCAAAGAATAACCACACTAGAACGAATTTCGGGACGAAATTCCCTCTAACGGGGGGATAATGTGACATACCATTATTTTCAAATCTATAAAAGTCAAACAAAGCCAAAACTTGTCAAATAAAAGTGAAATTTATTGATTTGTTAATTTATTAAAGTTAAATTAATGATTTTGATATGAATAAACCTTAATTAAAAAGTGTTACAAAAATTAAAGGCAAAAAGCCCAAAATCCGAGAAATCTCACATGGGAACCTCCCCACCGAAAACCCTCGTGAACCTCATCTCATCGGACTAGCCACTTGCCTCCCACCGAGAAACGTTTTCAGCCAAGAACCTTCGAACCAGAAACGAGTCTTCGGACGCAAACGTCTTGGCCGCCTTCTGACCGCAAATGTCTTCGGACTTCAAACAAGCTCGGTCCAATCACATCTCCTTGGGTAGTGTTCTCGGCCGAAAACCCATATATATATATATATATATATATATATATATATATATATATATATATATATATATATATATATATATATATATATATATATATATATATATATGTTGTCTGAAAACAACAATCATTTCTCTTCTTTTTGGCCGAAAACCATCCCATTTTCTCTCAACTATCATCGAGTTCATCATCTTTTTCCTTCAAGTATCATCCGAAGCTCTTGAAGATCTTGCCAAATTCATCAAGTTTTCTTCATATCTTTCGAAATCATCATCCAATCAACTTTGATCCAACCGAAAACACCCAATCTCCTTAATTTCACCAAGAACACGAAGAACATGAAGAACACCTACAAACTATTCTAAGGCTTATTGTAAGTTTTCTTACAATAATTAAGTGTTGTTTAACATTCCGACGCCTAAAAATTATTAGGATACGACTATAATCACGTATTCTCTCCCGACGATTATTCGTAACAAATTTGTATCTAAAAAGGACACGCACACCAGGTGAGTTCATACCCCTACGTTTTCATGATTTTTAATTGTTTTAGGGGGCGGGGGGGAATACAACTAAGACACAAGAAATCTTGTGTTTTAAAAATATAAATTGTATATTATATTTTCTTACCGTAATATACCGTTAAACATGAAATTTACAAAATATTGTTACTATTGAATCTAAAAATGATTTATCAAAATATGTTGAGACGCAACGATTTTCACACAGCACGGAAACAAACTTATAAACTATAATAGGTATACAAAAAGGGTTTTCAGATAACAGATAAACACAAAGGGTTTTCAGTTAACAGATAAACACAAAGGGTTTTCAGTTATTACTCGTAAAACGTTGAAGCAATTTGTGCGTAGTTTTCGTGTGCTTATCTAAGTACCGGTAAAAGTCCTGACTTATAACCAGAGTCTCTTGTAGGGAGAGCGAGATATTTGTGTATATATCTATTTGGGACTGACAGTCCCACACCTAAACTGTTAGCCACAGTTAGGCCGACAGGCTTGTGGTGACAAATTTCGTTAACATTCTGACGCCTAAAAAACGTCGCGATCAGGCCGACTGGGTTAGTATGGTTATAAAAACTCACTAAGAGAAAACGACATATTTACGAATAATATATATATATATATATATATATATATATATATATATATATATATATATATATATATATATATATTCAAATAATTTTGTTTGAATATTAACTTTTCATTCGGATTTCAGAGCAAACACAATTTCAGCTAGTTTTTTTTATGAAGAAAACTAGGTATCATTTAATTACGTATGGAAATTATACTTATATTTTTCGGTCTTGGAACGTTTAAGACTACAAACCGGGTTTATGGAAAATACATAGTTTTCTAGGATAAACATCATTATTTTACAAGTAAACAGTTTACAATATGACTTTCATAAAACAAATACGGTTACTCATCGAAAACAATGCTTTACAATAGAACAGGTGGAACTAGGAACATTTTTATAAAAGATTCAGTACTTATTTACAAACTAGTATAACATAAAGGACCCCTAATTGTTAATTCTATGATTCTTTAGCGTATACACCAGAGTAATATATAAATAATATCCGATAGGAAGTGGAATGTGTGATTTCCGCCTTACTTCCTGTTCCTTGTTTGGTTGTGGGCTTAGGGCAGAATCATCCAATCGACTGTCCGTTCGATGTTATTCATATATAATTAGTATACACTGAATAATCACAGGAGGTAACAGTACGAGTCATAACAATCACATGAATCAGAACTTAGAATCACATGTTATAAACATAAGAAAACTTATACTTTTTGGTCTCAAAGTACTAATATTATGATTTATTTACTAAGAAAATATTGGATTTTCTGGAAGAAAACAGTAACATTTTCAATAACAAATAACATACCTTTTCAAACAAAATACTTATGAACTCACTAACTTTAATGTTGACACTTTTTCAAACCACTTGTATTCTCAGGAAAGTTAGTAGACAGGTACTTTCTCAGACGCTTTAAAGATGGCGCATAGTAGTATTTCGTCTTATCTTTTGCTATAGTTTTAATGTTAAACAAATAAAGTTTTGAATACAATGTAAATACTATGTTATTAATACAATGGTTGTTGTTGCTTTGATTACTATTACTCATTTGTTATGATACTGTACGTGACGTCCTCCGCCCCCGAACGTTTCTGCCGTTCCGGTTTGGGGGTCTGATAAAAATTACTTCAATCTTCGAAGACCCGCTCTGATACCAATTGATGTGAATTATGAACATTGGTTTGGCATGCAGAATTAAAGAACACACAAAGAACATGGTGATTTCGGTGTTTAAGAGATGCATTCGATTATGAAAGGTGTTACAAAAAGGGATCTAGATCTAAATCTACATAATTAACACACACTAACACTCTCAATGTTACATCTCTCAAGCACACCTCTACAAGTGGTACGAACCCACCTTATGTAGAGGTGTTTACATGTCTCTCTCTCTCTCTCTCTATATATATATATATATATATATATATATATATATATATCATGTCACAAGGCTACTTTACCACATGCAAGTGGGTCTACAAAATTCAAACCATTTACAAAGACATACATGGATAACTTTGTACCCAACACATGCATAATGAAGGACTCAACCCTTTAATATCCGTGATGGTCCACCCTATTGCCTTCTAATAGTTTTCAGCAAATTTACTAACTCATCTCCTTCTACAATGGACAAATTGTTGGATTTTATAACAGGTAAAGTCTTCATTTCTCCAAGATAGGCATACTTGAAATGATTTGGAGGAGTCTTTTATTCTAGCTTTGGTGCCAACAAAATAAAAGGAAGAATCCTTGTGTCAAAGAAAGGTAGTTTCAATTGTGTATAATCATAACTCATTTTCTTCCTTTCCTCTATGAACTTCATAATTCCCAACAACTCATCATCTAGCTTGAAATATTCTGCAATCTCTTTGATTGAATTGTTATAAAAAATCATGCTGAAAACTAACTCCAACGAATCATGGTTACTCAATTCAAAACACTTTTCAGTCAAAGGTTGAATGATAAACACAATTTAGAGAATGAACGTCACTTAGGTACCTCAATGCTTCATAAATATCTAAGTTGATGACCTCCCCGTCGAATTCCATAGACAATGAACCATTATAAACATCAATTTTTGTTTTTGCTGCTTTCAAGAATGGTCTACCTAAAAGTATGGAACTCAAGGTTGGGTTGTCATCATCTCCCATATCAAGCACATAAAAGTCTATAAAAATGACAAGTTCATTAACTTGCATAATAACATCCTCTAATATTTGAGAATCACAACTACACTCTCACTTCTTGCACTGATCTGAACCACGAACCGACAAATACCACACAGAACAAATCTCAGTCAACAACTGAAATCCTTTAAGTTTGAACCAAGGTCAAACTAGTCAAAAATCAACAGTCAACGGTCAACCAAGTCAATGCTCACCACAACGTGGTGAACTCTTGGCTACGTCATGGGCATGCCCAGACAAAACAGTCATAGGGCTGAACCCTACCACGCAGTGGTGAACTTCTGGCCACATCGTGGTTACTGCCAGAAGCCATTTTCTCATTAAGAGCTTAAACCTTACAGATGAAGGCTCATACTTCTAGATCTAATTGTTCTTAATGACTTAATAGATAAAGTTTCCAACTTTATCCATTACGACATCACCTTAAGACAAGATCTTGAACCCTAAGTCCATTAAGTCGTTAACGTGACCAAAACTTGTGCATGGAACAAAGGGAACCATGAGTTAACAAATTTTCCATCAAATAAGGCTAAAAGGTGGTCACCAAACAAGCCTAAGGTTCTGGAGTTGCCGAAAAATCCAAGAAAATTCCTTCAAAGGACTTCAAAGCATGAAATAAGAGAAGAGAATGATAAAGGTGGAAACTTTTCACCTTCCTAAGTTCCACAAGATGCAGGATATGTAGATCCGAAGTATACACACTCTTCTACCTAGCAAGAACAATTTCTTCTTCCCAAGATGCAATCCAAGGCTTCAAACTTCAAGAACACTTAATTGAGGCTAGGGTTTTCGATATAGGAGGGTGGAGGCCAAAGATAATGACCTAAACCTAAAGTTAAGGTCCTTAAATATGGAGGAAACCCCTAAAAATCATGGGATTGGGCTGCAACAATCATCACATCATCGAATCCTTCACTCCGTGTCGTGGTGTCCATTAGGACATGCTTTTCACTTAAGTGTCATGCCACGTCATGGCCCTCAATCCACCACGTCGTGACATATGGTTTTTCCAAAAACCCACATCTTTGTCCTCCTTAAATCTTTATATGATCTGATCTGGAAAACAGGTGTTACATATTCGTTGTTCTTTCCATCACCTGTGATTGATATAAATCATAACCCAGAAAGACTAGCACTTGTATCTTTCGTTTTTTCTTTGCCATACATCTTTTTTTTTCCAGTCGGACCTGCAAACATTTGTTGATTATTTAAAATTTTATTAATAAGTAAGTATGGAAACCAATGGTTTGACATGTTTTCATTTAGTTTTACAGATTTATTTTCTTTGTTTTCACTTCCTGATGTTTATACGTATTTTATGTTATGTGGAATTGTTATGATTTTAGAAAAGAATAGTGAGTTGATAAACATCATCATCAACACCATCTGCCATCAACACCGCTTTCGATTGACCAACAACCACCTACACCACCTGATATTCTTACGAGAATGTCTAAGAAAAGAAAGAACAGAGATAAGGAAAAAACACAAATAAGATCAAATCTCAAAAAAAGGATGAATAAATGTCACTTTCCTACAAGAATAGATCACATTCTTTAAAAATATTATTTCTTTTGTCTTTTTTTTCTGTATTGTTTTAAGAATATTTAGAATTTAGTAGATTTTTCATAGTTTTATTGTTGTAATTCTTTGAATATTTCAAAAATAAAATTTAAGGATAAGCTTATTCTTTCAAGTGTATTCTTGGTGTTATGATGTAAAACTTTAAGTAGATTCCCTTTTAAATGAAAAACCTCATCAATATATTCTTTTTGATTTTCATGTAAAATATGTCACAATTTTTTAGAATATATTTAAATCATTTTTATAAGAATTGATCGATTTAAACAAGAAATAGTGAACTATTTCAAGAATTTTAATGTATTATTCTCTTAAAAATGAGGGAATTTTAATTGAACTTCAAGAATGTTAATTGATTTGAAAATAAGTCAATTTGAAGTTTCGAATTTCAAGGAATTAATAATCGGAAAATCTTGCAAAAGTATAGCCCTTTCCATATATATATATATATATATATATATATATATATATATATATATATATATATATATACTCTATTATACCCTTAAAATGATATTAACATTATTATAAGGTACATACTATTCCATTTTAATAGCATAGACCCTAAGATCATAGTTCTTGATTATTTACATCACATGGTTATGATTTTGTTACACATTGTCACAATATGTCAATTACATTGTAAACCTAGCCATATATATATATATATATATATATATATATATATATATATATATATATATATATATCTTTGGGATCATTTGAGAACTCATATATTCGTGAGAAACCGGGAACCTTTTTCAATATATATATATATATATATATATATATATATATATATATATATATATATATATATAGTACCGACATTATTGAAGATACATAAAAGGAGTCGAAAGTGGTAAAGAAGACTCGTTAATATTCTTCAACGATCTTAGGGTGCATCGTGTCGGTCGAATTTTTCAGGAAAAAGTCGCCAATGTTGTCGGATAATGGTCCCGCGGTTCCACCCTCAGCAGGTTTGGAGATTGGAGAGGTGAGGCTGAGCGGGTTCATGAAAGAGTTGAAGTTGTTGAACAACGACTACTTTTTAAAAAAAAATTCAACTATATGTAACACCCGGAACCGAAAGGCTAATTAAGGAAAGAAAACCTCCAATCATGAAGGCAACTCGTCGAGTTCACGGGTGAGAACTCGACGAGTAAGAATGTTGGGACGCGTGTTTTTGGAAGACTAACTCGACGAGTTGAGGGGGACTAACTCGACGAGTTGGACGGGGTTTGTGAAGCCCTAGATCCGGGATTTTGCACCCTATTTAAACACTTTACGGCTTAGGGTTTGGCTTCATTTCCAGCCTCCATTGCCCACACCCTAGATCCAGAAACCCTAATGCATTTGTGAGCTTGTGAGCCATTTTGAGTGAAGTTTTGTGTGTGTTGAAGCTTATGAAGGAAGGAGAAGCTTGGGGATTCAAGAAGAAGCTAGTCTATCCAGAGACTCCATTTCATTCTCATCATTTCTTGCTAAGCAGGTCTCAATCTTGCTTAGTAACTTCTTAGATCTCCTTATTATCATATTATTGGGCTTTTGGTTCAAGAAGCATGCCTATTGGGATTTGGCCGTCCCAAGTGAAGAACACTTCAGATCTAGTGTCTAAAGGGACTCTCATGGCATAAAGGTGCGGACTTTATGGCCATGGAAGTCCCATGCAACCTCTAAACCTCTATTTTGGCCTTTCTAGCTCCAATAGGTCATGCATGTGGATAAAGCTTGAAGCTTTACAAGATTTCTTGCCCCTAGAGTCCAGATCTATGGCCCCATGGATTATCTTGCTGTTTTGGTGATGTTTGGGTTAAGACCTTGGCCTTTTGGGTTAAGGTTTAAGCTTAATCCATTTAGGAAAGATATTAATGGGTAAAGTTGGAAATTTTACCCTTCCAAAAGCATTTTCAGTTTAGATTCAGAGTAAAGAGTGTAGATCTAAAGGATAAGGGATTAGTGCATTAAGAAAGGCAAACACACTGAAGAACTCGACGAGTTGGGTCGAGGAATCCTGATTCTGTTAAAAGGGAAGAACTCGACGAGTTCATGGAAGAACTCGACGATTTGGATCGTTATTCGTAGTTCTATGATTTATGGGAACTCGACGAGTTGAAGGGAAAACTCAACGGGTTGAGTCAACTGGGAGCGTTGAATTTGACTTTGACTTGGATGTTGACTTTGACCTTGACTTTGACTTTGACCAAGGTTGACTCTAGAGGGTTGTGGGGTAGGGAATGGGTTCAAAAGGGTTCAGTAGAGTCCATAGTTGGACAAGTGTATGTGATGGGTAGAATGGTCTTTTACCCCAGTGAGGACTTATGGCTAAATTATGACAATCCCAAACTTAATTAGTCTATATGATGACTAGTAGCTTGGGGAGCCGAAGGATCAGCAGTTCGGGGATTTGTCAGCTAGCAGCCAGAGGATTATCTGCGGGATTTCAGCATCGAGGTAAGTTTCCTTTTGTGTGAACAGGTCTAAGGCACCAATGCCATCCCGTATATGTATAAATGTATGATTGTATGTTCCGGACTACGGTTCGATGTCCGGTGGTACCCGATGACTATGTGCATGTCTAGTATACTTGTCGTCTGTGTGGTACTTGTATGAGCCTGGTAGGGAGGTGAGTGTCGGTCGGGGCCCACATCTCATCACTAGCTGAGTTTGGATGGGGTTCCATATCTCGTCATTAGCAGAGTAGGGGCGGGGCCCATCATAGGTGAGGCCTTAGGACTTGGTGGTACCCGATGAAGGTATGCATGTTAGTTATACTTGTTGTCTTTGTGATACTTGTTTGTGCCTGGTAGGAAGGTGAGTGTGGGCGAGGTCCCATATCTTATCACGAGCTGAGTATGGGCGGGGTTCCATATTTCATCATTAGCAGAGTAGGGGCGGGGCCCAAGATAGGCGAGGCCTTAGAACTGGAGCATATAGTATTGTGTATGATTCTTTATGTGCTAGTATGATTATATGATATAGCTTGTATGTGTATAGCGGGCGAGGCCCAGAGACAGGCGGGGCCTGTAAGAAACAGATCTGTATACCGAGCGGGGCTCGATGCCAGGCGGGGCCTGATGCCAGGAAGGGCCTGATGTCGGACTAGTCCGATGCCGGACGGGGCCCGATGTAGGGGCGGGGGCCCAATGTATGTGATTATGTGTATGGTATGTGGTAGGTTGGGGAACTCACTAAGCTTTGTGCTTACGGTTTTCAGTTTTGGTTTCAGGTACTTCCAGTGCGAAGGAGAGGAACTTGGGATGACTGCATCGCACACACTATTATGTTTATAGCCTGGGATGTTACTCTGTTATTTTGACAGATGTTTTGATATGAGATACAATTACTTATGTTTTGATGATATGATTTGGATAACTATGGTTTTATTAATGATTTAAAATGATATTTTTTTGGTCATGATAAGTGGGATGTTTCACTATATGTACAACCTCTATCTAACTCCAAATTCATTCTAACGTTCTTCTTTCAAAATTATAATTCCATTCTTTTTTTCACAATGAGTTCTTAAATAACTTTAGACAATTCTGATTCATATGTTTGTAATAAATGAGTTCAAGGAAATAATCATGCTCTTTACTCATCTTCTTCTAAATCATCAGTTAGCTGTAACATTCTAACCGTACCTTCTCAAACTGTTATAGTAGTTCTACAAGATAATGCAAATTCAAACATGTCTAAAACTTATCACAGAAGAGATAGGGAAGCTATTGAAAGACTACTTATACAAGATTACTTTGTTGTTAATGCAAAGCTTGGTGATGATTCAGAAGAAGGTTCTAGATGAGTCGAAACATATTCATGTGTATTGTTGAGGATATGGAAAGAAAACATCAATTTATTCAAACTTTTAAAGTTGGGATGCAAAAAAGTTTAAATAATATTATAGAAATGCACATCTACTTTATGAGTCGTGGCGGGCCACAACGTTTGTTAATGCGTGACTTATGACAGCAATTTGGTATAAAATTAATAAATTTGTACTTTTCTTCTATTATTCATTTTATATACATATATAACTTAAGCCAATGTTTCTTAATGTTTGACGTTAGGTACAAGTATTAGAGCCGTCACGGGTTTTTTAGAACCGTGGTTCACTGATTCCTTCACTACTTTGTGAATGGCAAAAGAGAGAAGACAAAGAAAAAACCAAAATGAGATTATGTGGCAAAAAAGTTGAGAAGGAATGACCCATTTGACCCTTAGGTACAAATCTCGGCTGTAGATGCAATATGTTAGTTCGTTTATATTTACATGCTACAACTACATGCTTGGAGTGAATCTTGTTGCATGCTCGGCCATAAAAATTTGAATAAATGAACAAATTTTAGACCTTAAAGTCTAAATTATTAAGTGAAGATAATAATCTGTTTTTGGGAAAATTTCGCAGAAATCCTTGTAGTAAGCATGTTTAAGAGTGGAGAAAGGTTATTAGTTGAAGTTAATAAACATTGTGTGTTAATTGTCAAAATTTTAATTTTAAAACCATTGCTGAGTATTATTGCGGTAATGAGTCTTTGTTTAGTTATTTACCAAATTAATTGAATGTTGGGCTAATTGATTCCCAAATGGACCAATTTTTTGGGCTATAATCAAATAAAATAAAAGCACATTACATTGATTTAACGAACCTAGTTTTTATGGGTTTTTAAATTACGTATGGGCTATATTTTGTTATTTACCAAATTAATTGAATGTTGGGTTAATTGATTTCCAAATGGACCAATGTTTTTAGGCTATAATCAAATAAAATAAAAAGACATTGACTTAACTAACCTAGTTTTTACAAAAATATAACCCATTTTCTTCAATTCGCAAAATGTTTCCTTTTCTACAACATTTTATTTCGGAGTTAGTGTAAAACCGGATAGTGGACACAAAAAAAAAAAAAAAAAACTCTGTAAAACCGGATAGAGTATGAGTTTTGAAATATATGTGAGAAAACAGCCCGAGTGAAAACATACTGAAAGCGTGGATTGATAAAGAGAGTAAAATTTCCCACGTGCATCTCGAATTTCAATTCATAAAAAAGAAAGTTAGATAACTTTGTATGTATAATTATTTTTAATGATTATTTTTATTATTGAAAAGTATAACTTTAATTTTTATGTAAATATGTTGTGATTAACTAGAGGAATTTCCCCACTTCATTGAGGGCAGAGGTTGTGCATTAATACTGTAGATTTCATGTTTTAACATCCAAAACTAAACTAATTTGTAAAGACCAAAATATTGACGTTGTATTATGTATTTACATTGATAACTAAAATATATCAATTATTATACATCTAAACTTATAACATGGCTTATGATTAGTGGGTAGTATCAAGTCGAGCCGAAACGGCTTTCCTTTTGCTAATCCGCTTATGTTCTTCTGGGTTGGTCTTCTGGCCTCTTTTTCGTTTGAGGGTTTTAAGGGGTTTTCTATTCGGCTTGCATACGTCTTCATTTAATTTTGATGTGGACATGCTTTCTTCTACTTCTTACATACGTGGCGTTACTTCATCACCTCCACCATTCACATGTGCCCAAAGTTCCTCCCTGCATTACCAATGACACTCGATTCGTCGGTGAGGAACAAAGGAAGAGTGGATGTCGTTTAACAACTACTATATAGATCGAGAGATCTATGAGACGGTGAAAAGTACTTGTCTGTGGAACACTTTCTTTCTGGAAGTCGAGGATGCTTTCCATTGGTAGTAGACTTACGCCAGGTAAGTTGGTTCTGGGAAATTTAGGTATTTTTTATTTGTCGTTATTTAAAATGAGTGTTGTTGTCTATCGAAAATTGGAAGGTATTTGAGCTAGATTTTTTTAGGGAGCAGAAGGTGATCAAGATCGTGTTTTGCAGTGAGTTAAATAGGACGCAATCTTAAATGATAAATTGTTTGGAGGTTTAGGAGTTGGTAGTCTAGCTGTATTTAACCAAGCGTTAATCTATACGTGGAGATTAAGGTTTATAAATGGTGAAAATTTATGGGTTGTTGTATTTTCAATAACATTTATCATGTCAGTATTGACCGACCACCGTTTTGAGATGTTGTATGAGAGGAGGTGCAGGACCCCAGTTTGCTCGGGGGAGGTCGGGCATCAGGTCATGGGGAGTACCGAAGTGGTCCTTAGGACCACATAGTTGATTCAGCAGGTGTGCGATAGGTTGTGAGTCGCGCAAAACAGGCAGAAGAGTTATGTAGATCGGAGGCGTTTGGACCTCGAGTTTCAGGCGGGAGAATTAGTGCTTCCGAAGGTATCACCTTGGAAAGGTGTCATCCGATTTCGGAAGCGGGGAAGGTTGGGCCCTAGATTTATTGGTCCTTTTAGGATTTTCGCCCGAGTAGGTAAGGTTGCATACCGGCTAGATTTTTCTGACGAGCTCAGTCAAATCCACAACACCTTCTATGTATCTTAGCTTCGGAAGTGTGTGACTGATGATTACACGGTTGTCCCTTTGGATGATATTTAGGTTGATGAACGCCTGAATTATGTGGAGAGACCAATTGTGATTCTCGACCGAAAGACGAAGACCTTGCACAACAAGGAGGTGAATTTAGTGAAGGTGCAGTGACAGCACCGGAAAGGTTCCGAATGGACTTGAGAACCCGATACCGAGATGAGGGAGCATTACCCCGATCTATTCGAGGCATAGGACTTCGAGGGCGAAGTCAGATTCAAGTGGGGAGAGTTGTAACATTCAGTTTTGAGGTACTTGATTTCGAGTTTTTCTTTAGCATTTGGTTGTAGTCACGACATGAACAATGCCTCTTACATCATGAGACATGGTTGACTTGTTGACCTGTATTCCTTGAGTCTCACGACGTGAGCCCTTTTTGATCACGACGTGAGAGTGGTCTAATGACTAAAACCTTAATTTTTCGGTATTTAATGGAATGAGAGGGCTAAGGTTGTTCACCCTCAGCCTCCCTCACACTCTAAGCCTCCAGAAACCCTGATATCAATCATTCTTGAAGCGCTTAGTCATTTTGGTGCATTTTCTAGCTTGAAGAAGGAGAGAAGAAGGGGAAAAGAGTGCTCCATTGGTAGAGTGGGAAGAGTATCATCATCATCATCATCTTTTCTTGTTGTTGGACCTTTGTAAGCATCAAAGGTTCAAAATTTATTGCATATTATGGATAGATCTAGGATTTTGTCCCTATTTCTTCATGTTAAGCATGCTTGAATGAAGTAAATACATAAAGTTAGCAACTTTATGGATTCTAAGGGTTCCTTTATCATCATATTGTCTAGATCTGGAAGTTAGTAAGGTATAAGAGCCATGCATGAGAGTTTGATGCATATTTTCCACTTTTTGACCTAGAATGGGTTGGTCATGCATGGTGCAGGCATGACCATTAACCAAACATTTTTATGGACCTTAGGGTCCCCTTTAACTTCTTGATGAGATAGATTCAATGGCTTAACGGAATAAGGACTTAAAATCTTGACTTTTGGCTTCACACCGTAGTCACGACGTGAGATATCAAGTCTCACAACGTGACCAAAGATTAACCCCGCATATCGTTGAGTTCATGGAACTCACGACGTGACTCTGTGATTCCCACATCATGAGTTCAGTTCAGTGGAAATTCAAGGATGATTTATCTGAGTCTGGAGAGAGTTGCTGGGATCAGACCTGGTCGACTCTTACCACGTGACCAAGGACTGGTCACGATGTGAGACCATATGTTAGGGTTTTGTCTAATGGATTTATCTTGATTGACTTTTGACTTTAACCAGGATTTTGATTAAGTTTTACTTAGGGCAATTGTGAGTAGTTTGAGTTGTAGCCTGAGTTTTGGCCAATGTTATTTGTAAAGGTGACCAGTAGAGTTGGTTTCGGAGCAGTGTGTGGTTTCAGCTTATTATTCGTCTGTGAGGTGAGTTTTATCATTGTATCCACGTGTCGAAGGCACCAATGCTTTCCCATTACTGTGTTATGTAGGATGGTAGCTATTATGTGACTTATATGTGTTTGCATGTTCGGTTTGAAATAAACCCCAGGACAGGGCCCACTATAGCATGTTCAGATTAAAATAGATCCTAGGGCGGGGCCTATATGTTTTTATCGGGTTGAAAAACACCCTATGGCGAGGCCCATTTTTACGTATCGGGTTGGAACACACCCCAGGGTTAAGCGCAGTTGTATGATTGGTATGTCGTACTTTGGGGAACTCACTAAGCTTTGTGCTTACAATTTATGTTTATGGTTTCAGGTACTTTTGGTTTGAAAGGGAAGGGCCCGACGTGATGAAACAACATCCTCCCCTCATGATTTCTGCATTTTCAATATTTATACTCTGATATTTTGGATATTATAATTTGTGGTGGTTTTGAAACAATTTAATGAGTGAAATTGATAGTCTTTCAATGAAAAATTTTATCACGGTTTTTGGGTTGTTACACTTTGAGTTAGGCTTTTCAGAAGTTGTTATGGGGACGATGGGGGTTTCTCGTTGTCTTCCTCTAATGTTTCAAAAAAAGGTATTTGGAAGCGGGTAGTAGAGTTGGTGTCGAATGTTCATAACAATGGTAAAATTCTGTTTGACTTTGTGCGTAGACAAGTGAATAATGGGACTGCTACAAAATTCTGGTTGGATGTTTGGTTGGGTGATGTGATGTTGAGTTCCAGGTTCTCGAGATTGTTCACTTTAGCTTATAATGGTGATGTGTATATTTCTAAGTATTGGTCAGGTAATGCTTCAGTGCTTATGTGGAGGAGACCGATAGTCGGTGGGGTGTTGCAGTCGCATCTTCACCAACTTATGGAGATGTTGGATTCTTTTCAACCTTCAGATAAGCACAAATCTTGGAGATGGGTTATCAGGATGGAGGATTTGCTTACCATGAAGGATGCCAGACATAGTGGAACATCCCAAAAATACAAGCCAAAAATTTCGTTTGAAAACATTACTAAAACCATAGTATCCAAATACCATATAAGAAAACCATAAGTCGTGTGTCTCAAAATGTCATAAATATGTCTCATATCACAACTGATGTCAAATCATGTCAAAAATATAAGAGTCTAACTCCCAGGCTAAAACTGTGGTGGGTGCCATGCCATCATCCCGAGCCTTTTCCCTTGCTAGCTGAAGTACCTGAAACCAAAACTGAAACTGTACGCACGAAGCTTAGTGAGCTCCCTCAAACTACCACATACCATACAATAACATATAAATCACATACTGGGCCTTTCCCACTGCATCGGACCGAAGTCCGGAACTAACTAGGCCCTTGCCCTCTGCATCAAACCGAAGTCCGGAACTGACTCGGGCCTTGGCCTCTGCATCGGACCGAAGTCCGGAACTAAATAGGGCCTTGCCCTCTGCATCGGACCGAAGTCCGGAACTAACTAGGGCCTTGCCCTCTGCATCGGACCGAAGTCCGGAACTAACTAGGGCCTCGCCCTCTGCATCGGATCGAAATCTGGAACTAACTGAACATAACATAACATAATCATAACATATAACAATGACACATATACTGCATACTGCATCGGACCGCAGTCCGAAACACATCACACATAAACATGCCTGAATCACAAAGATATCACGCATACTGAACTACTTCTCGGGACCACCCCGGCATCGGACCGCAGTCCGGAACTACTACTATCTAAATGGGACGGCTTTGTGGCCGTAGACCCGTTCCTACTGGAAGGAAACTCACCTGCACTGCTGAACTTTGCTGATGACCTTCTGCTGCTAACTGGAACTTCCCTGATTGCTGCTTCTTCGGCTCCCCGAGCTACGAAGATCACAATATCACTTAGCCCAATATCATAGTCAATCTCAGGGTAAAATGACCATTTTATCCCTACCCCATAATGGTCCATAACTAGGGCCCAAAACATAATATAAAAAGGCCCAACACTAGGTAGGCTTCCCAAGCCCACTATTGGCCCATTAGTGGCCCAATTTGCTACATTGGGCCCAATCCCTTTATTGGGCCTTACCCTAAGCCGAAAACATATACTTGGCCCATAATCACTAACTCCTGATGGCCCACTAAGGCCCAAAGACCTATAGTCCAAAGCACAGCCCACACCGAGGCCCAAATGCTCAAGGCCCAAACCTGGCAGCGTACACATGGCGTACTTCTAGGTACGCTGAGCGTACTGGCTGATGGCTTGTACACCGTGCGTACCTCCTTGTACGCCCAACGTACAGCCCTGTTAAGTCAACTTTTTTTAAGTGCTTAATACCCCGATTCAGAAGCTACAAACTCAGAACCAAGTCTTATTCCATGTCTTAACCCATAAAGTTGCTTACTTGATGGCTTGCATGACTCACACAAGCTCAAACTCCAAAAACAATAATCTATTTCCATGGAAAAAGGTCTTAACTCATGCATGAATTCATTTGGACCTTCAAGATATCAACTTTCTGTTCTAGGGAGTCATTTAGCACCAAGGGAGGCAACCCTTGGTCTAGAAATCGGATTTAAGCCATAAAGCTTTCACCTTTGGACCAAAAACTAAACCATACTAGATCTAAGCACCCATAATTAAAGTTGTGAGCTTTATACCTTCAAAGTGTTCCAGAAGATGATGTTCGCTCAGATCTATAACCTCTGGCCTCCAAGGTTCCTCCTTGCCACTCTTCTTCTTTTCACTTCCAAGCCTTAAACCACCAAACTAAGCTTCCCAAGGTTAAGATCTCACAAAATGAAGAGTTGGGGCGTTCTAGGGTTTCTTCTGAAGTTGGGGAGGCTGATATGAGGCTAGATTTGAAGCCATTATGTTCTTTATATAGTGGCTCAACCCAAAATTAGGGTTTAATGGCATTTAGCGTACGCTGGGCGTACGCCTCTCCCAGCCGCGATCATTTGCTCCGCTACGCTGGGCGTAACCCAGCTTACACTGGGCGTACCCACGCGTGTCCCAAATTACATGCATGGCCTGCCTTGTCAACTTTTCCATTAAGGGGCTATAAATGTCAATATCTTCAAAGTGTCATAACTCCTTCAATCTAGATCCGTTTCCGATGAACTTTATTGTTGGGTTTTGAGCATTCTAACACTTCCTAAGTGTACATGCAACCCTATTAAACCTTGGATCTATGTTTGTCTAAGATACATGCAAAATATTATTTTCCAAGGTTTATAACCTATCTAGCATGGCATGGGGTACTTTTAAACATAAAAGAACTAGATGAGTTACATACCTTTTGTTGATTGTTGATTCCTTGGAGTTTGAGAGCCAAGCACCAATAATGTGAATGCCTCAAATGGAAATCACAAATCACCACAAACTTGGAAAATGTATGAGAGAGTATACTAACTCTTGATTTTGGCCACCACACTTACACACACATTAGTGTCTTTTTCATGCAACATAAGCTTGTTTATATAGTGTACATGGTTAGGGTGAAACCCTAATAACCCATGTCTTTTCCTCTTCCAAGGATCCATGGGTTAAAAGCTCCATGGATCATCCATGGACTTCCATATAAGCTTAGCCCATTAACAAATGAGCATTAGCCCGCACCATATAAATACAATAGCCCATGATTTAATTAGTCTTCCTTTTAATCACTAAATCAATTCATAATTAATTCAAGATTAAAACTAATTAAATAACATGACTTTATATTAATATATTATAACTTATAATATATTAATAAATCGTAAGTATACAATTCTCATAAAATTATCCATAAACAGTTTGGGTGAAGTGCAACCCAAATGGACCATGCCGGGTCGGGTCAAGTATATACCAAATAAGTTATGGACTTAGACACCTTATCCAACAGTCTCCCACTTGGATAAGTCTAATAACTGTATTTGCGTATGTTACTTCAGGAACCAACCAGCAATCGTAGCTCTCGAAAACTATGTTGAAGTATGAAGCGCCATTTTAGATAAGTGATCATATAATCCTCTGTTCTCATGATATCAGTCGGACAAATACATGGAACAACGTCGTACTTATTGTCCAGCAGTTTGTTTCCCGATTTTGCGATTTGTTTGACAAAGAACTAAATTGAACACATCAATTAGGTTCTGACCGGGCCCGGTACATAGGTCAAAACAAAATCATCGAGGGGCCCAGATATCGCTTCTAATCCTCCAAGGACTAGAAGGAACAGATAAACTTCGACTCATATACTTGTTTCTACTACTTGTTGAATTATACACAAAGGCACGTTTTATAACATCAAGTTACTGATGCGTTTACGTGCAATCAATGCACAACCAACTCATAGGTAACAACTCATATCTCTAGGTTTGAAGACTTATATGATATTACCGTCTCACGATCACTCGAGATAAATTCCATGAAGTGATGCAAGTGAGCGTGGGTTGAATCCAATACTCATAGCTTATGAGCACTCATGAGTGTTGTAGCCATGTCCAACATCTTAGACCTCTACAACCAACTCATGATAGTCTTGATTCATATCTACTTCCAACATATGACCGACTGTGGATGGTTTGAATAACTTAATCATTCAGAAAGAATAACCTAGTTATTATGGAAGTCAAAACATGCAAAGTGAAACACAATAATAATCGAATCCAATATGGTCTCAGAACCCTTTTGAATATAAATAAAACCACCTTTTATTTATCACCATATTGATTACACATTATTCATTGTATAATGTTTCAAATAATCAACTTAATACTTGAACAAAAACAACAGTCGTCCCATGCTCCTAGCATGTACACTTTGTTTTTCTAAACAATAGTTATGCCATACTCCAAGTATGCACACTATGTTTGTCTATGATCTTTACTTTGTGAAATAGATCAATTGAACATGATTCCAATGATGCTCATTTCACAATCCCAAATCCTTATTGTAAATGTAAGAATTCCTAATTCCTACCATTTACCAAAAAACTGTTAGATTTTAAACTTATATGCACTGATCCTCTCGTAATGATTATGCACAAGGTCACCAAAACCTTGTCATCAGTCATTACAGAGGATTCCAAAGGAGATCAACTCTATGGAAACGAACTCTCATATTCAAAGTACATTGCTTTGAACATACTTCTTGCACTAAGGTTTTCTAATCTTACATAGATTGAACAACTTCCACCTATGGAGACATTTCCATAGTCCCATTTCGACTATCACTTCCGAACAAGAGTCACCTCTTTTCAGAATATGTCAATATGGTCCTTTCCAACAATTTACATCATACTTCCAACTGTCCCTGAGCAACCAATCTTTGGTGAACCTTAGATTGTCCTCGACAATTGCTTAATCATTTTAGTCTCATCCAATTCTAGACTTTTCCCTTCTTAATGCTCTGAGCATTTGGAAAATTTAGAAAGGATGAATATTATAGCACATGTGACCGATCCTATACCCGAAGCATATGGGACACGATTCACGATGTCTCACATAAAGACCTGATACTGGATCAGTCTTTTGCTACAATATTTTTTTTTATTTTCCATGTTTTCAAAAATCGACTATGAAGAGGGATGCTGTAATCATAATCGAATTTGAGAACGCAATATATATAGAATTTCCTTATGTTGAACCATTCCAACATAAAATTCATATATATATCCTTGACTAAAGATGATTAAAACTCAATCTAAGCTTTTAGAATTGAAATGAAGTATAATTTCCTCTCCTTTAATTATAGCAAAACAACTTTTTCAACCCCTACAACTTTACGAATTGAAACTTTTGTTTTTCTATAATTAACATTGCTAACTTGCAACACTAAACATAATAATCATGCTCCCACTAACATGATGATTATCAGCATAACACTTATGCTCCCACTAGCTCTGACATATTTCCAGAAATCAGCTGGACTTCTGAAATTTAGATTCGTACACCCTTTCTTAGATAGCTCACATGTGTGTCTAAACAATTTCCAGAACTATGAAAAGGGATGCCGTAATCATAGTCTTAATTGTTTAGACCTTTGCCATTTCTCACAAGTCCATGTTAGTGTGTCGGTTAACCACACACGCTCCACTAACGACTTTGAGAATGCAAACATCACAATTGCTATCTACTTAAAATCTTCTTAGTGAAAGCATTTCCTCACCATCATTTTCATGAATCGGAGAGAAACCTTATGACACTTAGATTTTATGGTGTATGAGTTCCTATCCATGTGAATTTGTCAAAACCATAATCACAAGACTAAGTTAGTAACAAATTCAACCTTACATGGATTGAACTTGTTCAATCTTAATTTCTTGTCATCTGGTAGCACAAGGCCCACCAATGCTTCCAAGCTGTTATGCACACAGTTTAGAACTAACAGAACTCATATGCATAGTCAACTTAATAGGAACAGACACAGAAACAAGAATTATGTCAACTTAATAGGTTTCAAACCTTAAGTCGTGTGCTAGTGATAAAACTCAGGTTTTACTCTTGATTAAATCTTGAAATCCTTTCAGGATCTGTAAGACTCCCACTGTCCTCTTGACATATAAGTTTCCCTAGTCAAGAACCATTCCTTGACAAAACAAATATTCAAGGGATAGTGCGGACTCTTATCAAGATAAACACTTCACACAATTGGTCTTAGTTGGTCTTTGTCTTATCCAAGACATCACAACTTACCAATTTCAAATGTACATGAGTAGAAAACATTTTACACTACATTTGATAAGTGTTTTAAACCTTACTTTATGTCACTCAATGTTACAATCTTGGAATATGACTCTAAGAGTTGTTTTGGAACGAAGTATGATCCATCTTCTTGATTTTAACCATTCCAACAATTCATGACCCCTCATCTTAGTCATAACAATGCACTAAGATGTCCTTAGAGTATGAATCTGTGATATGGTTTCATAATCATTAAGATGATCATAAAAACATGTATGATCCATCTTTTTGATTTTAACCATTCCAACAATTCATGACCCCTCATCTTAGTCATAACAATGCACTAAGATGTCCTTAGAGTATGAATTTGTGATATGGTTTCATAATCATTAAGATGATCATAAAAACATGATACTAAAGTACTCTCCCATCTTTTCAGATTTGAGAAACTTTTATCTTTCTGCCAAATTTGATTCTTCTCATCCGTTCTGCCATACATTGAAATTTTTCCAATGTTACAGAATTATACTTAACCTTATAAGTATAACCATATTTACTAATCTTTAGTAAATCATGACGAATTGATCTTTGTGGTTGACCTTGACCAGCACACACCCAGTGTACCTAATTCCTCAGTTTTTCAATTGACTCACATATGCATGTGATCAATGAATTAGTCTCAATTTTACAAAGATGAAAATTCTCATTCAGCATACAATACAACTTGTATGATTCCAAGTTTCTGTCTAACTGAAGCTTGGGTGATGAGAACCTTTCCTCATTTGGTAAATTCAGACACTACCACATATGAGAGAATCAAACTCATATTTCCAATATTGCTAGAAACATACAAACATCAATTTTCTATAAATGCCATTGTAAGGGGATATAATATAAAATAAACTAAACAAAACTTTTATTTCTTTACAAAATGCGGAAAAATATTCCTTACAATGCATCTTCAAATGAAAACTATGCTATTACATATTTCCTAGCAATCTATCATAACTTTTAAGTAGTAGCTCAAAAATCCGATCCTCGAACCATGCGATAGAAATCCATCTTCGTGATCAGATTCAGCACACTCTTATTTTAACCTTCCTTTTGCTCGATCCTGCTAAACATCAATATGCAACCTAGTCACATCATGTAATAAGAATCAACAATTAGGAATTTTAACAAAGTTAGATAGTGGACTTACCTGAAGCCGAGTCAAACATTTTGTCTCTACTTGCTTTCAAACATTTCAGGTATTCAGGGCAGCTTCGCTTCCAATGTCCCTTCTCATGACAATAAAAACATATAGACTCTTTGGGAATGGTACACGAGACAATCACAGACTTAGCCTTTCCCTTTACCTTTTGGTCAACCGGGTTGACCAAGGCCGATCCCCTTCCATTGGGACGAGAAAGCTTTTCTGGACTTCCAATGTTACCATTGTCCATGTCCATGGAAGTTTGAGAATTAGACCTTCCATCAATATTTGCTTGACCATTGCGCCAAATCATTGCTGATTCAGCAGCAACAAGCAAATAAGAAAGATCTATTAGGGTTATGTCAGGATCTGTCATATGGTATTCTTTAATAAACTCACCATACGACTCAGGAAGTGACTGAAGAACCCAGTCAACAGCGAACTTCCTTGAAATAACAGCACCCAACATTCTCAACCTGTCTATGTGTGACTTCATTCCTAAGACATGAGAGCACACAGGTCTTCTATCTTTATGTTTCATTTCTAATAGAGCTTGAGTGATCTTGAACCTTTCAAGTCTTCGGGCTTGTGGGTCAGTGAGAATAAATGGAGGAGGTGGAGGGAGTGAAGCATGATGTTGAGGGACATCATCTTCAAGAGGAAAGCTTGTTCCAAACGATTTGGGAAGATCATAGTTGTCTGAACCAGACATCTACAATGGGAGAAAATCAAGTTAGTTGATTCAAGTCCTTAATATAACACCCAATATGAAACATTAAGGCTAGGACCCAACACAATATTTTATAACTTGGAAGAGGGATGCCCTAATCCAAGCTATAAAATATTTGAAGGTAGGTGAATGACGATTCACCAATTTCCACCATGAAAAACGAAACAATTTATTAGGTTTTAATTGGATTTGAAATTCCTAGATCTTTTGAGATTCATTGAACTTTTCAATGACATGTTTCAATCTCGATTGTGCCCTTCAGGTTTTGTGACTGGGATGCCGAGGATCACAAAACAAGGTGTGAATAACCATGCAAACTCACTTGGTACCCTTAATATTATCACCTAATCGATGTGCCGCTTAACCACACACGCTCCACCGATCTATGATAAACATTAAGTCACCCTTCGTGATCCTTACTAGTCCAAGTTAGTGTGTCGGTTAACCACACACGCTCCACCAACGACTTGGTAAGGTACAAAGTGTGAATTTCATGGGTTAGCACCATATTCACATTTTCCTAAAGTAACTAAGATTGGGAATTTATAAAAGGTTTAGTTACTTTATAATATTCATTATACTTTTAATGAGAATTTAAAGTCATTGTCCTACCCGTTCGGCTAACGACCCTCCACCGATCAAGGAAGCGGTGGGTGAGAATGGACACCCATTAAGTTGCCATTTTATAGGCAACAACCTTATACCCCCCTTATAGACCGGCTTCGTGAATGAGGCCTACTAACGGTAAAACGACTTGATCTTATACATATATATAATAATTAACCATTAATGTTATAAATAGTATAAGGGTTGAATTTTAACTTTTAAAACTCTAAGGGTTTGGAATTAAAGTTTATTAAAGTGTGTGAAACTTTACATATTCCAAAACTTGAGGGCAAGTTTTGTAACTATCCAAAACTTTTCATTTCATAACTTATGAATTAAAGGTTCATAAAAATGAAGACTCTTCATTTCCATGTAACTTATGTGTTTTAAGTGTGTGTTTAAAAGAAGTGACCTTTGGATATCCATAACTTGAGGACAAATTATGGACTCCATTAAAACACATAAATGATCAAGAATTAATCCTAAACAATTCAGCAAATAATTCCTATCATCTTCTAAATTCATAAGAACATGAACATGATCATCAAAGTTTCAAGAATTATATGAACACATACAAAGCATGAAATTTTGATATAAGCTATTGTAAATGGATTAGAACTACCATTACACCAACTAAAACAAGTTTTAAAACACCAAAACAGTTTAGGGTAATGTTTTTAGTCCATTTCCAGCAGCAAAAGTCGAAAATCTGCATTCTGAGGCTCCTACTCGCCGAGTGCACGAACCTACTCGCCGAGTAGGATGAGTTTACACATGAACTCGGCGAGTCCCCCCATGGACTCGGCGAGTTCATCAGTCAGACAGCAAAAAATCGACTTTTTATCACTATTTTGCATCAAGTATCAAACAAACAAGCCTAGGCTCTGATACCACTGTTGGGTTTTGAGCATTCTAACACTTCCTAAGTGTACATGCAACCCTATTAAACCTTGGATCTATGTTTGTCTAAGATACATGCAAAATATTATTTTCCAAGGTTTATAACCTATCTAGCATGGCATGGGGTACTTTTAAACATAAAAGAACTAGATGAGTTACATACCTTTTGTTGATTGTTGATTCCTTGGAGTTTGAGAGCCAAGCACCAATAATGTGAATGCCTCAAATGGAAATCACAAATCACCACAAACTTGGAAAATGTATGAGAGAGTATACTAACTCTTGATTTTGGCCACCACACTTATACACACATTAGTGTCTTTTTCATGCAACATAAGCTTGTTTATATAGTGTACATGGTTAGGGTGAAACCCTAATAACCCATGTCTTTTCCTCTTCCAAGGATCCATGGGTTAAAAGCTCCATGGATCATCCATGGACTTCCATATAAGCTTAGCCCATTAACAAATGAGCATTAGCCCACACCATATAAATACAATAGCCCATGATTTAATTAGTCTTCCTTTTAATCACTAAATCAATTCATAATTAATTCAAGATTAAAACTAATTAAATAACATGACTTTATATTAATATATTATAACTTATAATATATTAATAAATCGTAAGTATACAATTCTCATAAAATTATCCATAAACAGTTTGGGTGAAGTGCAACCCAAATGGACCATGCCGGGTCGGTTCAAGTATATACCAAATAAGTTATGGACTTAGACACCTTATCCAACATTTATATCCACGGGAAGGTGGCGAGAAGCCCTACGCTTCTAACAACACACCCCGACCTGAAACCTTCTCGAATAATACCTCTAAGATTCATAAAAGACTAAAACGCTCCAAGCCTTGGCCTCTGAAATTCCATAGCTGAATAATTTAGAACATGACGTTACAACTCTCCCCCACTTAAACTAGACTTCGTCCTCGAAGTCCGCTACGACCAACTATCATGCAGTCTGCTCACAACCTTCCTGCCCGATACTCGCTTTGACTGCTCAACCCGATCCTCGGAGGAATGCCTCCAATGGCCTTCTGCACGGTCATTCCGGCTATAACTAGTCCTTGTAGATAATAACCTCGAGTGCACTCTAATCCCGTCAATCCTAAGAACACAACTTACTCAACTGACAATCCTTCCGGTACACCCCGAGTACTTATGCTGATCATGCTATGGATTCACCCCTCCTTTCTTTGCGCGTTTTCTGGCCTTCCCAAGGCAACATTCCATAACTAACCACCTCCTCTACCACTGTGAGGGACATATCCTTCACGGTATCCATTACTCCAGCCACTCCCAGTGCTAGTCACTACTGCCGATACACACCGAATACTTCTTGCTACTATAACTTAGTGCTGAGCACCCAACCCAGCGAATGGATCAGATAATCCTTCGAGTAAAAGATTCATCCCTGTAACGGTTAGACTCATACGAGAGCTACGCAACAGGGTCAAATCCTTCCGTATGAGATTATTCAACCCTGCTGCGAGAGGCGTAGCACTCCTCGGTCACTAACTGCCTCATATCATATTTCCCTTATCATTACCACCACTAACTGGAAATTCTGTTGTTCCTTATCCGCCTTCCGGATGAACTGAGACCACCCTGGTTCCAACTGATCTGTCAATATCTGGGATACTGGACTCCCACTGGTTACTACACCCAGCACAATCTCTTAGTCGCTCCCAGCGACTTCTGAAGAAACTTCGGCTATCTAAGCTGCTCTATCTACTCTGCCACTCTGACGCTACAAGTCTTGGGATCCTTGATCCCCTATCTTGACCCAAAGGTCCTTACCGGGTCCCTCTTGCGCTGCTATAATCTCACGGGCCTTGCCCACGGGTCTCACCCAAACTAGATCTAGAGCGGTCTCTCCCTCTAGTTTCACCTGTATAGCTACTAACATACGGGCCTCGCCCACGGGTCTCACCCAACTGTATCTTGGAGTGGCCTCTCCCTCAGGTCTCACCTATCTAGGGCCATGCAGGCCTGCCTCCATACTAAATCTCAACGAACTATGTCTACTTGATCCTGATCATACTAACTAGGAGTTACAGGCCTCGCCCAAACTCCGCTAACTAGGAGATGCGGGCCCTCGCCCACACTCCTCTGACTTAGGAGATACGGGCCCTCGCCCACATTCCTCTGACTGGCTACTAACCAAAGTTGCGGCTATCCCGTAGTCTTACCACACTTTCCATGCTGTCTCTACCCCAGACTACTAATCTGGAAGCATCCCATGCTGGACGTTCTCACAATCTACATTCTGACTCACTTGAGTCCTGCAGGCGATCCCCAACCTGGTTTTCCAAACCAGCTATCAACTAACGCGAATACTACGGTCATCCCGTAGCCTTACTACACTTCCCGTATTGTCTACATACTGGTGAATGCTACGACTACACCCGCAGACTGACAACACTTTAACACTCTCTGGCTGCTAGTGAATGCTACGGTTACACCCACAGACTTACAACACCTTTCTCACACTATCTGGCTGCTAGTGAATGCTACGGCTACCCCCGTAGACTTACAACACCTTCTCACACTATCTGACAACTAGTGAATGCTACGGCTACACCTGCAGACTTACAACACCTTTCTCACACTATCTGGCTGCTAGTGAATGCTACGGCTACCCCCGTAGACTTACAACACCTTCTCACACTATCTGACTACTAGTGAATGCTACGGCTACACCCGCAGACTTACAACACCTACTCACACTATGTCGAACACTTACTCGACCTAACACTCAACTGCACTTGGGTCTTGACTGGGCTCTAACCTGGTTCCTGAAACCTGCTTCCCAACGCTAAGGAAAAGCGTAAATTAAATGTTGGAACGTTTTCTGAACTCCCAACTCACCCAATCCTAAATCAAGACGACCACTCGACCATCTCCCGTTCTGACGGAAAAATCTCTAGCCGGGTTTCCAAACCCATCATCAGCTAATCGTGAATATATGAACCAAACTTCGGGAAGTTTACCCCCAACTCCCGCTCACGTGCTCCTCCGTCCAAACAACCACTTGGGCTGCTTTCCTTCTCAACAATGATGCGAAACCCAATCCAGTGACGCACTTACTTCTGCTCCTGACCACTCGGGTAGTTCTCCCCCACTTTGATCCCGCTACTTACTTACAACCCACAGCTTGGGGAAAGCATTCCCAATCCTTCCTATCATCTAATGATCGATCGGATGCCAACCAATACTTACTATTGCTAGTGCTTAAAAACTTACCAATACCGAATCCGAACCACTCTGAAAGACTAACAGAACACCTCCCGAGCCCCAGTCACACACTTGCTATAGTGACTGCATCCTGAGAACCTGCTCTAAAGGGAACATATTCGAACTACTACAGTAACATCCATAGTATGCAGATGGCATATAACTCAATCACAAGCAGGTCACAAAATTCTGAAATAGCCTTACCAATATCGATGCAGTACCATAACAATAAATTCATGAACAAAAGCTGAATTTGGAATACATACCAGCGATCTATTGCGGCCCGGTCTTGACTTCGTGCGGAACCATGGGCGCTGGAGCCTGAACTACCCTTCCCTGCTGGAGTATCTGCAATGATACTGGAGCTGCATTAACCCCTATACGGGGGTATTTCGCTCTGATGTGTCCAGGCTGGTGACAACGATGGCACAACTCTTCCTCCAACAAGCATTCTTGACGCTTTTGACCCTTCCAACCGCACCTTCCGCACTTAGACCTACTACAAACATCCTTTTATACCCCTTCGTCCTTTGTGGAACCGCCACGACCCTTTGGGTTTTTGACTCCTGCTACAGCTGAACTCAACTGCTCGGTTGGTTGACTCAGACCATGTTCCCGCTTCCTCTTTCCTATGTGCACATCTAAACCAATCTCTTGCTCCCGAGTCACCCCGACTACTTCATCAACCGCCTGCGCAGTCGCTGTCTAACCTTGAAACCTGGCGGTCACCCTGTCAGTAACACGCTCGATAATGTCGGGTAACTCCTCGCGTATGGCTCGCGAAACCTCCACAGCGATCCCATCCTATAGTGAACTCTTTTGAAAACAAGGTGCATAACCCACCTCCGATCCCTGACGACCAGAGCTAATAACCGAATCCTTCCTCCTGATGGATCCTAGAGATCCATACACATCGGGCCCCAGAGGAGCCCCCAACCTCCCCGCAGCAATCTCGGCCCAGAAGGCCTCGAGGCGGCTATCTAAAAGCTCCATAACTCCCTCCTTGACTGTACCGAAGATCAAAGGAGTCTGATCCAGAATACTGCATGTAATCTCAGTTGATACAAACTCTCTCATCTGCTCCTCGAGCTGACTGGCTCCTGAACCTGAGCCCGATCCTTCACTGGCGCCTGAACTGCCAAGTGGTCTACCCCGAAGTGTCTCCATTCTGCAACATATCATAACTATCATTCACATACACATCTCTACTGAGTGATCACACTCACACCAGAAGTTCCACGGTTTCATCTCGGACCTTCTTGAATCGAGTACAGATCCTCTACTTTCAGTAGTATGGGCCCCTACTACCTTCCACATCTATCCGTACTTTCCTCAAGAATTGCCTCGACTACACCAAGTCCCTCTCACTGGTACTAACACTGCTCCCAACACTACTTTAATCCTAGGCTTGCCCTAGGGTAACCTCCAACTCGCTATCTGCCATCAGATGCATAAGAAGTCGTTGTTATCTCCCTTAACTAACTCGCGAATACCATTACATATTGCTTAGACTAGATAATTCTTCGAATGAGAGGTCCTACCCTACAACGGTTAGACTCAAACGAGAGCTGCGAAATAGGGCTAGACCTAACCTTCTGAAATTATTTAGTCCTTGCAATATGTAACGTAGCATATTCGTTTACTAGTTAATTAGAGATAAATAGAACTCCTAATAGCACAAAGCCTTCAGCATTCGGGCATTGGGAAAGCTAACCACATAATCCAATCAAGCTGTTCTATCCTCTAATCAGGAATCTGTACTAGCATGCAGTTCATAAAGCTCATACACATAAAGCAGGCACATAAGGCATCTTCCTAGATCCTTAGTCCTAACTAGCATGCAATTCTCATAAAGCTGATACACATATAATAGGCACATAAGGCATCCTTCCTAGATCCTTAGTCCTAAACTAGCATGCAATTCTCATAAACTGAGAAACATAACATAAACTTGTATGTGTAATTTGGGGAGTAGTTACTTGAGCTCGGCTGATTGCATGCACCACACCCTTTTCTCTTTTTCAAAATTCTTTTCGCTTTTTCTAAAACTCTTTTCTTATATATATATTTTTAAAATTATTTTCCTTTTCTAAAAATCCTTTTGTAAACATGGTTTTTCTTTTGAAAATTTCATACCACTTCCTCAGTTTGAGTTCAGACACACCCGAAAGTGTGTCTGAATCCCTCAAAAGGCTCTGATACCAACTTGGAACATCCCAAAAATACAAGCCAAAAATTTCGTTTGAAAACATTACTAAAACCATAATATCCAAATAGCATATAAGAAAACCATAAGTCATGTGTCTCAAAATGTCATAAAATATGTCTCATATCACAACTGATGTCAAATCATGTCAAAAATATCAGAGTCTAACTCCCAAGCTAAAACTGTGGTGGGTGCCACGCCATCATCCCGAGCCCTTTCCCTTGCTAGCTGAAGTACCTAAAACCAAAACTGAAACTGTAAGCACGAAGCTTAGTGAGCTCCCCTAAACTACCACATACCATACAATAACATATAAAGCACATACTGGGCCTTTCCCACTGCATCAGACCGAAGTCCAGAACTAACTAGGGCCTTGCCCTCTGCATCAGACCGAAGTCCGGAACTAACTAGGGCCTTGCCCTCTGCATCAGATCGAAGTCCGGAACTTACTAGGGCCTTGCCCTCTGCATCGGACCGAAGTACGGAACTAACTAGGGCCTTGCCCTCTTCATCTTACCGAAGTCCGAAACTAACTAGGGCCTTGCACTCTGCATCAGACCGAAGTCCGGAACTAACTAGGGCCTCGCCCTCTGCATCGGACCGAAGTCTGAAACTAACTGAACATAAAATAACATAATCATAACATATAACAATAACACATATACTGCATATTGCATCGGACCGCTGTCCGGAACACATAACACATACACATGCCTGAATCACAAAGATATCACGCATACTGAACTACTTCTCATGACCACCCCGGCATCGGACCGCAGTCCGGAACTACTGCTATCTTAACGGGCCGGCATTGTGGTCGTAGACCCGTTCCTACTGGAAGGCAACTCACCTGCACTGCTGAACTTTGCTGATGACCTTCTGCTGCTAACTGGAACTTCCTCGATTGCTGCTGCTTCGGCTCCCCGAGCTACCAAGATCACAATATCACTTAGCCCAATATCATAGTCAATCTCAGGGTAAAATGACCATTTTACCCCTACCTCATAATAGTCTATAACTAGGGCCCAAAACATAATATAAAAAGGCCCAACACTAGGTAGGCTTCCCAAGCCCACTATTGGCCCATTAATGGCCCAATTTGCTACATTGGGCCCTATCCCTTTATTGGGCCTTACCCTAAGCCCAACACATATACTTGGCCCATAATCATTGACTCCTGATGGCCCACTAAGGCCCAAAGACCTATAGTCCAAAGCACAACCCACACCGAGGCCCAAATGCTCAAGGCCCAAACCTGGCAGTGTACGCGAGGCATACTTCTAGGTACGCTGAGCGTACTGGCTGATGGCTTGTACGCCGTGCGTACCTCCTTGTACGCCCAACATACAACCCTGTTAAGTCAACTTTCTTTTAAGTGCTTAATACCCCGATTCAGAAGCTACAAACTCAAATCCAAGTCTTATTCCATGTCTTAACCCATACAGTTGCTTACTTGATGGCTTGCATGACTCACACAAGCTCAAACTCCAAAAACAATAATCTATTTCCATGGAAAAAGGTCTTAACTCATGCATGAACTCATTTGGACCTTCAAGATATCAACTTTCTGTTCTAGGGAGTCATTTAGCACCAAGGGAGGCAACCCTTGCTCTAGAAATCGGATTTAAGCCATAAAGCTTTCACCTTTGGACCAAAAACTAAACCATACTAGATCTAAGCACCCATAATTAAAGCTGTGAGCTTTATACCTTCAAAGTGTACCAGAAGATGATGTTCTCTCAGATCTATAACCTCTGGCCTCCAAGGTTCCTCGTTGCCACTCTTCTTCTTTTCTCTTCCAAGCCTTAAACCACCAAACTAAGCTTCCCAAGGTTAAGATCTCACAAAATGAAGGGTTGGGGCGTTCTAGGGTTTCTTCTGAAGTTGGGGAGGCTGATATGAGGCTAGATTTGAAGCCATTATGTTCTTTATATAGTGGCTCAACCCAAAATTAGGGTTTAATGGCTTTTAGCGTACGCTGGGCGTACTTCTCGTACGCTGGGCATACACCTCTCCCATCCGCGATCATTTGCTCCGTTACGTTGGGCGTACCCACGCGTGTCCCAAATTGCATGCATGGCCTGCCTTGTCAACGTTTCCATTAAGGGGCCATAAATGTCAATATCTTCAAAGTGTTATAACTCCTTCATTCTAGATCCGGTTCCGATGAACTTTATATCCACGGGAAGGTGGCGAGAAGCCCTACGCTTCTAACAACACACCCCGACCCGAAACCTTCTCGAATAATACCTCTAAGATTCATAAAAGACTAAAACGCCCCTACCCTTGGCCTCTGAAATTCCATAGTTGAATAATTTAGAACATGGCGTTACACATAGATTAGATCTCGTGACTTTCCTCGTTGGTGGTGCTGAAAGTAGGTGGAATAAGCTACTTTCCATAAAAATCAATATTTTTATTTGGAGACTTTTGCTTAATTGGTTGACGATACATTGTAATCTAAATTATAGAGGTATTGAGTTTCCTTATCTTTTATGTCCTTGTTGTGGGGAGGTGCTCGAAGAAGTGGTTCATTTATTTTTGAAGTTTTATTTAGCAATGGATCTGTGGAATAAGATGGCGACTTGGTTAGATTTATTGATTCCAAGTTTTCATTCTATTGAAGACATGTATGTTTGGATTGATGATCATGTGTTCATAAATGCTTGTAGATCTATCATTGAGGTCATGTGTGCTACGTTGATTTGGGTTCATTGGACATACCATAATGCACAACTATTTAGGAACAAGAAGTATAAGAAGGAATTCATGTTTGATTCTACTGTTTCGTTTTCGTATAATTGTTTTTCTTGTAGGAATCCTAAAGTTAGGAAAATGTTTACTGGGTGGATGCAAATTCCTCTCATGAACTAATTGGCTTGTTCCTTTTTTCTAGCTTCTAGTTAGTCTTTTATGTATACATAGTTGTTCAAAAAAAGTAGACATACTAATTGCATAGGAAGGTCTAAAGATTAGTCCACACAGATGCCATATTTTCAAATTCATGTTTCATTTTGATATTCCTTTATCATACCACATTGCATCCGCACACTTCTCGAGTTCTTATTGGAAATATGCAATTGGTTTATGGATTTTTAACTTACGTTCTTTTTCAATTTGTTGTATTATGATTGATTCTTTCTTCCTAGGTTTGGTTGGTGTTTCCAAATTCTATTCATTAAATCCTATGCCAATTAACAAGTTAGTTTAATAAATTCATGGGAAATGTGTTTGAATTTCTCAAACCTTATTCATTGTTTTGATTGGTTTCTGTATCGTAAATTTGGATTTTAAGGAAGCTAAAGTTTCAGTAGGAACTCAATATCATTTTCCTTTGTTAAGCATTCATTATTGATGTGAAAATGCATAAATATCATCTAAGATTTTAATATCTAGACGGTTTTTCTAATTTGTTAAAACACTGATGTAATCTGTACGCATTTCGTCAAAATGGGTATGTACTTCCATTTATACTTAAATGTCTAGATTAATAACAAATTTTAGCATGGAAGATGTTTGATGAAATGCCTTATATGATTCATAGCTTATTTCTTTTGATCCAAGAAATACCATCACAATATGTTTCACTTGGCATCTAAAAACCAAAAAGAAAATCATTTTTTAACTCAAAAATCACTTATGATGTTTGTTATGATTAAAATCATTGCATATTTGGACAAGTTTTGGTTGAAATATTGCCTTTTCGTTTAAAAGATTGATCGATTAGGTATCCTTGGTAATTTTTTCCATGAAATTGCTGGTGTATAATGCCTTATTCATTTTGAAATGAAATGCTCACTTTGATGACAACCAACTACGTTGCATAAAATGTTGTACTCTTTTTTCACGAGATCTTGAACAAAATTTTCTTTGAAATGATTGTAACTTTAAAGTAGACTCTTTTTAGGAAGAAACGAGTAATAAGTTTAACATTGATGTTGGGTTTTCTACTGATGGATTTGCCACAACAACCACAATTAGGAAATTACATCTCATATGGGCTGCTTTACGAATGCATATTGAAGTATGTATATATCCTGCTTAGTAAATCTGTCACCAAACATCATAAATTTCATATGGATTTTTTTTTCTTTTTCATGTGAAGTATATGGCAGAATGTGTAACATGAGTGATGTAATTGAAATTGAGACTTGGGTTGAAGGTGATGGGAGAATGGGGAGTAGACGTGATTGGATTCTCAAAGTCTATTCCAATGGAGAGATAATTGGGTAATAAGGTCTGTGTTTTAAACATCTTTTATTCTCTATCTACTTTATCGCATATTTTTTTATTAGCTAAATGATTAAGTTTTCTGCATATAGGTGATGATGAATGAGGATACCAGAAGAATGCAGAAAGTCAGTGATAATGTGAAAGAAGAATACTTAGTTTTTTACCCCAGGACACTCAGGTATCGTAGCCTTCTTTTTTCCATAATGTTAGTTAAAACCTATAAAAATGTTGTTACAGTTTTGAGTTTTTGGCTTCCTGATTATCATTTCCTAAGGAGAACAGTAATAGACTGAAGAAAGTACCAAAGATGTATTTTACATTTTTATATTTTTTTTTCCTTTTAGCGTTCATCACAACATATAACATTGTACTTTCAATTATGCATCCTATTTTTTTAGTACAACAACCAAATACAACATTATATTTCAAAATATTTTCTTTTTATAGAGTTATAATAAGATGAATTGAAAGTAGGTTGTTATACACAACCAACCAAGAGAAGTAGATTACTATTTCTTCTTCATATTATGTATTCATAAGTACCAATACATCTATTTTATTTTTTGGAACCGTTTTTCTGAATAGATGCAAAAAAAATACTTTCCACCCCGAACAACGTGCGGGATACCTTCTAGTTATATAGAAGGATAAACACATGGATTACCAAAATGGTATGGTTCATTTAACAAAGTGAGTATATTTTTTAGCCTTGTAACAAAATGACAAATTCATAATATTGATTTGGCCAATTGACAGATGACTTTTTTAGTGGTCCCTACCACAAATGGCATTCAAAAAAACTATAATTCTTTTTACAAAATCAAATCATTATTTCACAAAATATGATTTTTTTTTAATTTTGAAAAAGAGAATGGGGAATTTCACAAATTTTCAAAATTCATTCCATTTCCTAACGAACCAATCCCATGACAGATTTTACTTCATTCAAAGTTCAATTCCTTTAGTAAATTCCGTCCCTTCAAAAAATCACATACGATCAAATCGGGTTCAAGAACAAGATCCCCGTTTTTTGCGTTTTGTTTTCTTCATAATCTTTGAAGGATTTTTCTTCATGGATACAACCATTCGAATCAATTCTTTCAAAATACCAAATTGACCAAGTGCAATGGCAATACAGTGGTATGCAACCATATCAAGATATATGTGGTAATCAGCCTACACTGATTTTAAAATTAGTTTATAACTCTAAAGAGTTTGATTTGTTATAAAATTGGTTTACAACTATAAAGAGCTGAATCATTTCAAAAGTAGGTGCATTTTTCTTCCATGTTGGTAAACTTTTTATAGTTTCTTCTCCATTTGAACAATAAACGTTCCATATATGATAAAGAGTATAAAAAGTCATACCCAAAACCAGTAAACCTAGCCTACGAATTATAAAAAGCTAGTAACAATACATCAAGAAGAAATCCAAGAAAGGGAAATAGTTAAACGAAATCAACCTAGAAAATTAATTTGGCAAATCTATCACCAATAAATTTAACTCTATATTCATGATAATAAAGTTTCAATATGAAATGAATTAAAGAAGAAGTATATGGAAAAACAACAGCAAATAGAGAAATCATAACAAAGAACATAATTCTATCACTTTTAAATTTTAATTGGTCACACAAATTTCTTGAAATCAGAACTTGTCAACCATAGGCCCAATCTATGACCATATCTGCCACCATCGGAGCCATCGTCTGTTACACCACTGCCATCTCTGCCATCTCCACCAATCTGTGTGTCCCCTAGTTTATCAGAAGCTCAAAAGATACAAATGTAAATAACGATTCAAAAACGCAGATCTGGAAGGTGGTTTGAAGGAGGTAGAGTGCCTTTGTGTTTGATTTCTTTGGTAGTGGTATGTTTCAGATTTAGGTTTCGATTTTGTGAGCTTCAATCCGACCTAGCTAGATAGTTGGAACCCTATTAATCAATAACAAACCTCTCTCCATCGCTCTATTCAATATCTCTCTTAGAGGATCATCGACACCCTCAGATTACATGTTTCAAATCTAGAAAAAGAATCAGAGATTTCTCGTTGATGGAACACAAATTAAGGTTCAATTTATGGTTTGATTTTAAGAAGGGTTAGTTGATTTTCCATGTTTTCAGTTAGATTGTGGTTTGATAATTGTTTGACGTTCAATTGTGGTGGTGTTACATGTTCGATCTAGATTTATTTTCTGATGGATGAAATCGTCCTCAAACAATTATCAAACCATAATCTAACTGAAAATCTGGAAAATCAACTAACTCTTCTTAAAATCAAGCCAGAAATTGAACCTTAATTTGGGTTCCAACAACGTGAAATCTCGTGTTCGTACGAATTTTCTTATAAAATTAAAAGTATTAATCGAGTAATAAACAAAATTCTCGTTTTACATATACCAAAACGTGAGTCATGTGCAACCCATGAAAATGCACATTTTATTTATATTATAATCATGGAGCGTGTGTGGTTAACCGACACGTTATTATGAGAATATAAGTTAAAACGAGAGTCGCTCGGGAAATTATTCTATTGATGGAGCATGTGTGGTTAACCGACATGTCAATGTGAGAATAATTTTTTGTCAAGGATCGAGCGGTTTTGCATGGTTGATTCACCATCTATTTAGTTGTCCACATTATCCCCGTCGTTAAATTTGAGATGAGCACAATCGAGATTAACATGTAATTGAATGTCATTGAATCTCAAATGATCTAGTAGTTTCAAAAGTTTGAAACTGGCAAGTTGCATTTCCTACCTAAATAAATTTTTTTGTGTGTTTACGGCTTCCTTTTACATACTACAAAAAGCCAATTATGGATCCTAGCCCTGTTAATAATTCATTTAAGGTTAATAATTATTTTAAGGATGAATTCAAACAACTAAACTTCTCTCGTCTTGTACATGTCGAACAATTACAACAACAACAATCCTCCTCCTCATCTACCTACCTTAAACTATTTGGACTGCATTAGCAATTTAAGGATTGCCTTGACATACAAAGGAAAAGAGTATGTGCTCGATGAGAATCCCCCTTATGTGGACGATGAGTCCTCTAAATAAGATATAGATGCTTACAATAAACATGACGATGAATATATAAAAGCTGTTTGTATAATGTTGGTGACCATGTCTCCCGAGCTTCAAAAGAGTTTCGAGAGTCTCAGGGCATTTTTAATAAATGAGCAACTCAAGGAAATGTTCCAAGATCCAGCTTGGAAAGAAAAGGTTTGATAAAGTCAAATCCTTGATGGCTTGTAAACATCAAGATGGGAATTATGTGTGTGTATGTGTGTGTGTGCATGCTTAAAAGATGAAATTGTACATTGATAGACTAGGGAATTTGGGTATCAAAGCCATTGACATGTTCTTGAACTCGCTTTCTAATTTGTATCATTAGTTCCTCATGAACTATAATATGAACAATCTTGACAAGACCCTCATGGAGCTTCATGACATGTAGAATAAAGTAAAACATATTTTGGCTAAGACCAAAAGCTCCAACCCCAATGCTCCTATATTGGCCATTGGGCATGGTGGTGCTAACAAGAAGAAGAGATTTTGTTATGTTAAGGGTAAAATCAAGGTTGGAGCATCTAATCAAGGTCTTAAGAGAAAGTTCGACTCTGAGATAGTACCTAATACCAACCCAAAGGAGGTTGTTTACTTTAACAACAAACAGAAGGGTCAGTAGAGACATAGCTTCCCAAAGCACCTTGAAGACATGAAGAAGAACAAAGCTAAGGGTTTTGGCATGTCGAGTATTTTTATGATAAAACTTTATAGTATGTCAACTTGTAATTTTTGGGTTCTTGATATAGGATGTGGTACTCACATTTGCTCATATTTGTAGGGAATAAAGGAAAGTAGAAAAATGAAGCAGAAGGAGTTAAACCTGATCATGGGTAACCGAGGAACTGCACCTATTACAAGGATCAGGGAATACAAGATCGTGTTGAATAATGAAGTGTCTGTTAGTTTATTTAATTATTTCTACTCGCCAAATATAGCACGAAACATTATTTTATTTCAAGCATTGTACAAGGATGGATTTTTTTTTCTTTTGATAATGAAATTAGAGACATTTTAGTTTATAAAATGGTTCTTTTATTTTCAAAGATAGTCCTTGTAATGGTGCTTATGAGAGTGTTGTTTATATCGGCAACACTAATAATCTACTATTGAATGTTGGTTCTTCAAATGTTTTGGATAAATCATACTTGTGGCATTGTCATCTTGGGCATGTGAACAAGGAATACATCCCCAAGCTCCAAAAAGATGGGATCTTGGAATCGTTTGACTTGAAGTCGAATGATGTGTGAAAGTCTAGCTTACTTGGCAAGATGAAAAAGCGCCTTTCACAGGAAACTATGAACAAGGCAAGGATCTGTTGGACCGAATCCACACTAATGTACGTGGACCGTTTATATCCACCACAAGATATGAGGAACGTTACTTTGTGACTTTTACTAATAGCTTTAGTAGATATGGCTATATCTACTTGATGAAGCATAAGTTAGAAAATTTTAAAGTGTTTAAGGAATTCCAAAAGGAAGTTGAAAACCAACTGGGCAAAAAGATCAAGATTCACCGATCCGATATGGGTGGAGAATACTTTAGTCTTGAGTTTATAAATAATGTGAAGGATTGTGAGATTGTCTCGCAGTTTTCTCCTCCTATAAAACCACAAATAAATGGTGTTGAAAGGAGAAGAAATCGAATGCTACTTTATATGATTCGATCTATGATGACTTGAGGTACGCTTCCAATAACTTTATGCGGTTATGCCCTAGAAACAACCACTAATATATTGAATTTCCTACCAACTAAGAAGGTCGCTAAGAAACCATCTAAAGTGTAGAATGGGAAACCTACCATTATTGCACATTTGAAAATATAGGGTTGTGAAGTTTTTGTGTGTCGGGAAGCGAGCAATAAACCACAATCTAAATCAGAAAAGTGTTGCTTCGTGGCTATCCTCAAAAGTATTTTGGATATCTTTTCTATAATGCTTCTGAGAACAAAGTGATTGTTTCTCCAAGAGGCTTCATCCTTAAGAGGGAGCCCATATCCAAAGAAGCTAGTAGGAGGCCAGTTGATCTTGAAGAAATTCCAGAGTCAAATGAAGAAGGACCTACAGTCGAAACTAGCACTCAACCCCAGGTTGATCAAACCGTTGAGCAAACCGATATAGTTCAAACTCCTTGCTTTTTACGATCCAATAGAGTCCACCTCCCTCCCGAGTTTTATGGTTTCCATATAGAAACTAAATGATACATACAGATTAGTGATCATACATTGGTGGGTATGGATGAACCATCTAACTATCGGGAAGCGATGGCAGACTCTGACATGGATGGGATTGTTCACATATATAAAACTAGGCTAGTCGTAAAAGGTTACACTCAGATTCAAGGAAATGATTATGAGGAAACCTTCTCACCAGTAGTTAAGATAAAGTCTAATAGAATATTACTATGCATAACATCTTTCTATGACTATGAAATATTTAAAATGGATGTGAAGACTACTTTCCGTAATGGAAAATTGTCAAAGGATGTTTACATGACACAACCTAAGGGCTTTATTGATCCAAAATATCCCAATAGAGTGTGCAAGCTTGAGAGGTCTATTTATGGACTCAAACAAGCATCGCGTAGCTAGATTCCTTTCTTTCATGAAAACGTCAAAGAGTTTGGATTTTAGAAGTGAAGATGGGTATGTTGATGATATAATCCTTATTGGAAATGATATTCCAACCTGGCATATTATCTACCGATGGAACTTGGAATAAGATAGAGTAAAGATCAATCTACCAGAACCGAAGAAGAACTGGATAGAATGAGTCGAGTCTCGTATTCTTCTGCTATAGCATCAATCATGTAAGCCGTGAAATATACTAGAATTGATATCTCATATGCTCTAAGCATGGTGAGTCGATATCTAGACAATCTTGCGATAGTCATTGGACGGACATGAAGAGTATCCTCAAGTATCTGAAAAGAACTAAGGATATATTCCTAGTGTATGGTGGTAGAGCAGATTTGCAAATTGTAGGTTATTCAGATGCAAGTTTCCAGACCGATAGGAACAACTTGTACTTACAGAAAGGTTAGGTATTTTGCTGAATAGCGGAGTTGTTACGTCAAAAAGTTATAAACAGAAGATGATGGCAGACTCGACATGCGAGTCTGCCATCATTGCAGCCTGTGAAGCAGCAAAGGAGCCTACATGGTTAAAGAACTTCATTTGTGATCTTGGAGTTGTGCCAAACATCAAAGAGCCTATGAAGATCTATTATGATATCGAGGGTGCATTCTCCTTGAATAAAAAGAGTAAGGACCATCGTAATTTCAGACACATACTAAAAACGTACCATTATGTTCAACAAAGAGTAGAAGACAGAGAAATCATCATGAATAGGGTGTAATCTGAGGAGAATCATGTTGATCCGTTCACAAAGCTACTATCAAGAGAGAAACATGATGGTCATGCGACGACCATTAGCATGAGACTAGATAGTGATTTGATGTAATAGTTTATTTGTTATTTTGAATTATTATGAGACATATAACAATATGAATTGTAACTCTTTTGATGTTTATTTCATAGAGACTTAATAATGAGATTTTGTTGCTATTAAAGTTGTGTTAATTCAAATAATGTGTTTCACTTTTGACAATTGTGAAGAATATCCTCAAGTATCTTAAAAAAACTAAGGATATGTTCCTAGTGTATGGTGGCAGCGAAGAGTTGCAAGTTACAGGTTATTCGGATGCAAGTTTCCAAAATGAAAAGGGCAACTCGTGTTCGCAGACAGGTTGGGTGTTTTGTTGAATGGAGGATTTGTTACGTGAAATAATTCTTAACAGAATGTGGTGGCAGAATCGACATGTGAGTCTGAGTATATTGCAGCCTATGAAGCAGAGAAGGAGGTTGCATGGTTAAAGAACTTCATCAATGATCTTGGAGTTGTGTCAATCATCAAAGATTCTATAGAGATCTGTTGTGATATCTATGGTGCAGTCGCCTTGACCAAAGAGCACAAGGACCATGGTAATTTAAGACACATACTAAGAAAGTCCCATTACATTCGATTGATAGTGGAAGAAAGAGATATCATCAGGAATAGGGTGTCATCTGAGGAGAAACATGTTGATCCATTCACGAAGCCACTATCAAGATCGAAACATGATGGTCATGCGAAGACCATTGACATGAGACTAGATAATGATTTGATGTAATAGTTTATTTGTTAGTTTGAATTATTATGAAACATATAACAATAAAATTGTAACCCTTTTGATGTTTATTTCATAAAGACTTAAGAAAGAGCTTTTGTTGCTATCAAAGTTATGTTAATTCAAATATTGTGTTTCACTTTTGCATGTTTTGAACCTACTTCCATAATGTTTAATTATGTTCAAACTTCCACTTTTGGTCACACTCTAGGAAGTGGGTGAGTGATCTAATATTTTCATGAACATTAGTTGATTGACCAAGGTGTTTTGGGTATTGCATAGAGATTGAGCAAATATTCATGATTACTTGAAAATAGAGATTTTAAGTATTGGAACAACCCGTACTTAGAGATCATTTGATGGATCTGTCATGAGTAACTCTAAGATGACAATATCGTTTCTCCTTCAAACTGAGATACATATAGGGTTTTGTTTACAAAATCAGATGTGCATTCGTGTTGTCCAATACTATTTATACTTGGTGGTCAGAAAGGGTATTTCCCTGCATGATTAGACGAGTAGATAAAAACTATGTAGTTAATGTTTATTTTTTCCTTCTTGTAACTAGGAAACGATCTATGGGGTCCCTCGATGATTTGGTGATGACATCTTAAGTGCTTGGCTGAGCCCTAACTAAATTTACGTGTTCAATTTAATAGTTAGATGTAGTGTCATAAATCGTTAATCAGGAAACAAAATTTAGAACATTGACATTGACCATTATCCAAGTCTCATGTTTATAGAGATATCTAGAAAAAATGAAAATTCGATCACTTGTCTAAGGACCAAATTTGATCAGAGTTTGGCAGTCGCATTGAATAACTACTCACTGCTGATTGTTACTGAAATATTTTGATCCTGAAGTTAACGAATTCTCGAAGTGGCAGTCTGTTGGAAATAGTTTCCAAGATCCTTAACATTTTTTGTAATATTTTTAATAATATCAGGGTCCTTTTCGGTTGGCCTTATGACCTAAATAGCATAAGGATGTGGAGATAAATAAGTTGTTAATTTATAAAGGAATTAATAAATTAATTAAAAGATTTTAATTAATTAAAGGAATTGAATATTAATTAATCTAAATGATTAATTGGAATGTTCCAGAAGCTCATGGAGAGCCTATAGGGGACAGTTTTGAGGGCTCCATGGATAGGGATATGGTAGGTTTGAATTAGATAATAATTAACCCTAGAGTTTGAATCCTTTTAGGATTCTATCTACAACCTATAAATAGATTGCTAGGGGTTAAAACCTAGAGCTGCTTATTACTCTTAGAAATCATCCACCTCTCTCCTCTCTCTCTTAAATAACCAAAATTCATAACCTAGGGTTAGTGAATTTCACATAAACCCTAAACTAGGGTTTCTTCCTATTACTTTTGGTTTTGTGGATATGACTTCATTAGAGGGGTGCTATGTTGGATCCTTCATCCATTGCAATGAACTAGCAGTCACAAGATCACAATCAAGAAATCAAGAGGTTAGTAATCTTTATTTTGTTGATATTTATATTATGTTGCTAAAACTAATAAAACCTTTATCCTAGGGTGCATGTACACTTAGGTAAATCTTATGATTTTTTCTGAGACTTTAGATAGTGTATTTGATGCTTAAGAAACCCAACAACATGCTAAATGTGGTTGTTATTTATGGATATATATTAGTCTTTTTGATATAATCATTATATATTCATCGACAAGAAATTGCTACAATAGATGATTTTCATTGAGAAGGAGTGAAGATTCGTTTTCACATTCTTGTATTATGTAAGAAAAGAATTTAAGCATTATCGCTAAATGTTATCTTCTTTATCTAAAAGTGATCACACCTTTATGGGCAATGTCAAGTCTATAGCTAACATCTCAATAAGTAAAGAACTTTAAATAGTGTAAATGTATGTATGATGAATGTACGCAGTTCATTAATTCATTTTAGCAGCCCAGTCGAAGACTCATCAACAATATCTCTTTTATCAAAAAACTTATCAACATCACCAACAATCAACTGCCTCAGATGTTGTAGTCAAATTGTAAACCCTACCATTTGTATCACATTTAGCTACCACGATTATGGGAGTAGCGGTTCAATCTAATTACACTATATTCCAAGTCTGGTCTAGTACAATTCATAATATACATAAAGCTACCAAGAAATTGAGTATATTCTAACTGAGCTACACTAAAACCTTTATTCTTCTTAAGATGGCTAGACAGATCAAAAGGGGTGACTATCGGCTTGTCATCATAGTGTCCAAACTTCTTGAGTACACTTTCAATATAATGGCACTGAGTAAAAGTATATCAATATGGTTTTCTTTGAAATCTTACACCAAGGATCAACTTTACTACTCCAAAGGCCTTCATGGAAAAAGTGGGGTGTATCATTTTCTTTGTTTTGATTTATCACATCCAAACTAGTACCCATTATTAGGGCTATAAACGAACCAAACGGACATGAATGGGGCTTGTTCATGTCCGTTCATTTAAGTTAGGAGAACAAATAAACTAACACGAACAGATAAATAAACGAGTTTTCTTGTTCATGTTTATTTATTTAACAAATTACATTGTTCATGTTCGTGAACATGTTAAACGAACATAAACGAATGAACATAAATGAACAAAGATAAAAAAACATAACTGAACATATATGAAAATATAATATAGTAATGTAATTAAACACAATTAATCATATATGACCATAAAAGAAACTTATATGAACGAACATAAACAAAACATTAACGAACAACATAAACGAACGTTGATGAACATAATTAAACAAACAAGACCATTGTTCATGTTCGTCCATTTAACTAAACGAACGAGAATTTGTGTTCATTTTCGTTCACTTATTAAATAAATGAACATAAATGAACTTTCCACTGAACAGTTCATGCACAGTTCGATAAACATTCAGTTCGTTTACAGCCCTACCCATTATAACCATATCATCCACATACAAGCATACGATGAAACAATAATTCTTGTATTGTTTGACATAAAAACATGTATCACACTCAGTTATTCTAAATCCATTTGAAAGTAATGTGTTTTTAAATTTCTCATGCCATTTCTTTGGAGCCAGTTTTAGTCCATAATGTGATCTAACCAACTTGCATACTTTCTTTTCTTGACCTTTAACCACAAACCCTTCAAGATGATTCATATAAATCTATTCATCTAGTTCACCATACAATAAAACAGTTTTCACATCCATTTGGTGTATTTCCAAATTGTGAATAGTTACAATTTCTATCAATGTATGAGTTGAAGTTATTCTGGTAACAGGTGAAAAGGTGTCAAAGTAGTCTTGACCTTCCTTTTGACGATACCCTTTAGCTACTAAACGAGCTTTGTACTTCTCAATGGTACCATTAGGTCTAAACCTCTTCTTGAATATCTATTTGTGCCCAATTGGTTTTTACCTAGGTGGCAAATTAACCAATTTCCATCTATTATTTTGCATAATGGAATCAATCTCACTTTTGATTGCCTCTTTCTAATAAGAAACTTCTGAAGAATACATAGCTTCCTTATATGACTGAGGTTCATTATTCACGACAAAGGTCATGTAATCAGGTCCGAAATCTTTGGCTATTTTGCACCGTTTGCTTCTTTTAGGTTCTAAGTTCTCTTCTTGAACCTTGGAAGAACTCTCTTCATTTGTCTATGAACTTTTTTCAAGAATGGTTTCATTCAGTTCATCATCTAGAGGTCTTTTCCTAGAGCAGGATACTATTGACCAACGAAACTAATAAAACCTAGTAGAAATGAAATTGCTAATCAAGATGATCACATACCATTTGTAGATCCCAATTAAGATAATTGAAGTCTTGTAGTCCCCTTCGAAAACCTAGCTCCAATAATGTGCGAGCCTCTAATGGTTCACACCAAAATGCAAGAAACCCTAGGATTAAAGGATAGAGGGGAGAGAGGATGAGAATTTCATTCTCCCCTTTTAGGCATGAGAGAGCCATGAAAATTAGGTGTCCACAAAAAAAGAAAGATTTGAATGATTAAATAATAGATTTGATCCTAATCCAAAATCTTTTCCTTATATACCATCAGGAGGCTTCTGGGAACCATAAGAAAGGCTCCAAAACCGTCCATGCCATTGACTATTCTAGAATTGCCTCTTTTATTAACCTATTGAATAATTACAATTCACCCCTTGCACTTTTAATTAGTTCCAATTAATCCCAAATTAATTCCAGATTAATTCTAATTATTAATCAATCAATTTTGACTATTTCTAATTAATTTATTATTCATATAATAAATTAACAAATCATTAATTAACAAATTCTAATTAATATATTAATCATATAATATATATTAACAAAACATTTTATATCTCTCTCCTTTGATCAATCCAAGCCATTTCCTGGTTATGAGGGCAACCCAAAAAGGACTTTACTTTTATTCATCAACATTATACCAATTTAGTTATGACCTTAGACACTTAATCCAACAGTCTCCGACTTGGATAAGTCGCTAACTACAAATGCATGTAGAAATATGAATAACCAGTAAAGAGTATTTTTCGAAGACACTGCCAAACTTTGATTAGATGTTGGTCCTAATATCAGTGATAAGCTATTCCTTCATTCTACAAGATATCATATAGAAACGAGACATGGATTAGAATCAATCTCACAGTCCAAGATTGTGTTATTCGATTTCCTGATTTATGACGACTGAATTCAGACTCGTAATTTAACACATCAATTTAGTCCGGGATCAGCCAAGCACTTCAGATGTCGGCAACAAATCATCAAGGGGCCCAAAGATATCTCTTTTCCTGTTAAGGCAAAAACGAACAAATAAAATTCGACTATATAATCATCAATTTCACTCACCAAATCATGCATGGAATTACACTTTATAACACCCAGTTACAAGATGCGTTGGCGTAAACCAATGCATAATAGATTTGAAAAAATGAATTATATATCTCTTTTTGAAGAATATAAGATATTATCGACTTAGAATTACTCGTGATTGAATCCATGAAGTAATCTTTAAGTGCGGGTTTAACCAATAATCAAAATCCCTATTTTCAAAGTACTCATGAATATTGCAGCAATCTGTATGCAATGTCCAATCCCTATAGACAATCTATAATCAATTCACCACAGTCTTAAATCAATCCATACTCCCAAAATTATGAATGACTGTGGCATTTTGAATAAATTAATATTCAGGAAGTAACACGCAAAATTTAACACAATAATAAACTAATTTTTATATGGCTTCACACTTTTTGAATATAAATAATTCTCTATTTTTTAATCACCATAACAATTTCAGATTTATCTATTTTATAAATGTTTTGAGGTAATCGACTTAATGACTAAACTTGTTAACATTTATCATTCCAATTCTCTTAATATGCATATCATGGTTTTCTTTCATTCGTCACTATTGTGAACGGATTATCGAAAAAATATTCACTTCACAACTAGATCTCCATCCTCAACATTTTCTTAGATGTAGTGGGATTTCCTCCTTCTATGTATTGATTTCCTGTGATCTTAAGAATCCTTGTCAATATGACTACACTTTCACAAAATGTTTCTAATGGCAATTTGTTATTAAATAAAAATCCATGGTCAACTATGAAGTTTTCTAGTCCAGGTACATTCCTTGGATATATCACTTGCACTAATGTATTCTTACCCATGTTATCGAATCCATCACCATCTCCTACATGAAACTTTTAATGCTAAAAATTCAAATGAATCTCCATTTAGACTATGAATCAAAGTAATCTCTAAAGTTCATGTCACTATAACTCTTCTCAATCATGTTCTCTACAGCCTACAAACAACCATTCCTTGGTATGTTTCAACACCTCAAATGTTCTTGACAGTCGTCTAGCAATTCAGAAAACCAAAATTTCTGATACCATCTCACGATGCTAAAAACATTTGAGACATCAAAATAAGCACAAGTCATAACATTCATGATCGATCCTATATTTGAAGCATATGGGACTCGAATCGTCTTGTCATTTTCATGACTAGAACAAAACTTTAAGATTCTCTCAAGTTCTTTCTATTATGCATATGAACAGTCCCTTTCTTGGAATTTTCATTGTTGAAAATTTTCAACATATTGTGCTTTGACTGAATCATGTTAAAAATTTCGATCTATACTTTTAAATCCAAATACCAAGTATCAATATCATTTCTTCTTGTCCATCATAGTGAAACAATTCCCGAGCTTTTGCACCTTGCAACTTAGGAAAATGTTTCCTATAAGCTGTATTGTCATCTACATGCAATACCAGGTAGACAACAACACTCCCACTAGCTTTAACATGTACTCAAGACTAATACGAACTTCTAGAAAGAAAACACTCTTTTGACTTTCTCATGAGAGAACAGATTCCTGCTATGCGATGCTTGTCTAAATCTATTAATAGATTTCTCAAATATACACACCTTATTTGGATACTTTGTATGTTTAAATCCTTTCAAAATATGTCATATATCCTTTGAAGGTTTCCTATTGAGGAAAGTCATTTAAAACATCCATTTTACCTTATCTTTAATCAAAGAAGGCAACAATGGTAACATATAACCAAATATACCTTTTTTAGCTACTTGAAATAATGTTTCCTCATAATCAATTTCTTGAGTCTGAGAGAAACTTTTTCCACCATACTAACTTTAAATGTGTGTATATTCATATCCATGTTAGTCTTCACATTAAATATCTAATCGTAACCCACTGTCATGAGACTAGGCTTTAGGATCAACGAATTTCAAAATTAGTTATCCTTCATGGACAAAATTTCGCTATCCTTAGACTCTTCTAACGAAAACCATAGGGCTCACCATTTCTTCCTAGTAGCTATTAGGCTTATCCAAATTGATCGATGTTTTATAAACATATCTCCTTCCATTGTTAGATGATACTCATAAAACTTGGGAGGTGCTCTAACTATACCAGATCTGCTAAGAGACAGGGCAATTCATTTGATTAGTTTTTCTAACCTCAGGTTGAGAGGTAGTTCCACTTGTAGGTTAATTGTCGGTCATATCATGAATTTCTTAAAGTTCAATATTACTCCCACTAACTTCTTGGTATTCTCTCAAGGAACTTTCCCTCTTAGTTACGAACATCAAATTTGTCAAAAGTATTTAGTGAATACTCAAAAATGTAAGACTTCATAAATCTCGATTCAAGTTGGTCATTAGTTTCTTGTCTAATGAAAGACCTCACAACACCAGATCTAAATGTGAGGGAACTTTTCAACTCCACATTTCATGATGTGTTTTTCACAAACCAACTTAGTTGGGTACAATTTTTAAGAATTCTCTAATAATTCAAGTTTATATTCCTAAAAAATTATGAATGATAGCGAGGCATAACTCATCAAAGATCGAACCATATAGAATTTGATTCTCCTTTTAGTAACATCATTACATTATGGTGTCCATAGAGAATCCAATTATGGAAACCATTCCAAAATATCCATGATGATCTTAGAACCCGATACTAAGGCATTCTCCTTTCCCTTCAGATTAGAGACCCTTTATCTTCTTACCCAATTGATTCCCTACTTTGTTCTCGTACTCTTTGAAACTTTTCAAAGTGTCAGCATTATGTTCAATCATATAAACGTAACCATATATATTAAATATCACACCCCCAAACCGGAACGGCGGAAACGTTCGGGGGCGGAGGACGTCATGTTTAGTATCACAACACATGCAGCATAGTAATCTAAGTAACAAGCAACCATTGTATTAACATTAAGGTGTTTAAAATGTATGTGATTCACAAAAGATTGACTTCAAAAGTAAATAACAAAACAAGACATGCAACTACTATGCTCCATCCTCTGATTTCCAGCGTGCGTACCTGTCTACTAGTCTGCTGAGAATACAACTTATTTTGAAAGCATAGATCAGCATTTAAGCTGGTGAGTTCATAAGTATTTTAGTGATGTAAAGTAAGTTGTAAGTTCTTTTTTTTAGAAAAGTTTGCCTGTTCATCTAGAAGATCCTATATCTTCTGATATGATGAAAGATAAGTAAAAATGACTATACAATCCTTTCTATGAGTGCTAAATGGATGCAAGTTATATAGAATCCAAATCAAACAAACAATCGATTGTGTGAATCTGCCCTAAGCCCACAACCAAACAAGGAACAGGGAATGAGGCGGAAGTCACACATCCCATTGTTTGTTAGATCTTTACTGTATATAACCCTGGTGTATTATTTGGTACTCACGGAGTTAACTATAATAGTTCCTTTATATTTGATGAAAACATTCTTTAAGAAAAACCATTATTTCCTTTAGTAAAAATGGTAACCACAATAGTGCCTTCTATAATCACTTAGTTTATACAAGCTATATATAATCTAATATCGAATGGATAGTTAATTGTGTGAATCTGCCCTCAGCCCACAACCAAACAAGGAACAGGATGTAAAGAGGAAATCACACATCCAACTACCTATCGGATATTAATTGTATATAACCTTGATGTATAAACTAAGGTATTATAGAATTAACCAACAAAGGTCCTTTAAGTTATACTGGTTTAATAAAATGGATTAAACCCTTTACTAATAAGTTTCTAGTTTAGCCTACTAATTGTTCTATCTAAAAAGTATGTGTTTTCACATTCTTGTATTATGTAAGAAAAGAATTTAAGCATTATCGCTAAATGTTATCTTCTTTATCTAAAAGTGATCACACCTTTATGGGCAATGTCAAGTCTATAGCTAACATCTCAAAAAGTAAAGAACTTTAAATAGTGTAAATGTATGTATGATGAATGTACGCAGTTCATTAATTCATTTTAGCAGCCCAGTCGAAGACTCATCAACAATATCTCTTTTATCAAAAAACTTATCAACATCACCAACAACCAACCGCCTCAGATGTTGTAGTCAAATTGTAAACCCTACCATTTGTATCACATTTAGCTACCACGATTATGGGAGTAGCGGTTCAATCTAATTACACTATATTCCAAGTCTGGTCTAGTACAATTCATAATATACATAAAGCTACCAAGAAATTGAGTATATTCTAACTGAGCTACACTAAAACCTTTATTCTTCTTAAGATGGCTAGACAGATCAAAAGGGGTGACTATCGGCTTGTCATCATAGTGTCCAAACTTCTTGAGTACACTTTCAATATAATGGCACTGAGTAAAAGTATATCAATATGGTTTTCTTTGAAATCTTACACCAAGGATCAACTTTACTACTCCAAAGGCCTTCATGGAAAAAGTGGGGTGTATCATTTTCTTTGTTTTGATTTATCACATCCAAACTAGTACCCATTATTAGGGCTATAAACGAACCAAACGAGCATGAATGGGGCTTGTTCATGTCCGTTCATTTAAGTTAGGAGAACAAATGAACTAACACGAACAGATAAATAAACGAGTTTTCTTGTTCATGTTTATTTATTTAACAAATTACATTGTTCATGTTCGTGAACATGTTAAACGAACATAAACGAATGAACATAAATGAACAAAGATAAAAAAACATAACTGAACATATATGAAAATATAATATAGTAATGTAATTAAACACAATTAATCGTATATGACCATAAAAGAAACTTATATGAACGAACATAAACAAAACATTAACGAACAACATAAACGAACGTTGATGAACATAATTAAACAAACAAGACCATTGTTCATGTTCGTCCATTTAACTAAACGAACGAGAATTTGTGTTCATTTTCGTTCACTTATTAAATAAATGAACATAAATGAACTTTCCACTGAACAGTTCATGCACAGTTCGATAAACATTCAGTTCGTTTACAGCCCTACCCATTATAACCATATCATCCACATACAAGCATACGATGAAACAAGAATTCTAGTATTGTTTGACATAAAAACATGTATCACACTCAGTTATTCTAAATCCATTTGAAAGTAATGTGTTTTTAAATTTCTCATGCCATTTCTTTGGAGCCAGTTTTAGTCCATAATGTGATCTAACCAACTTACATACTTTCTTTTCTTGACCTTTAACCACAAACCCTTCAAGATGATTCATATAAATCTATTCATCTAGTTCACCATACAATAAAACAGTTTTCACATCCATTTGGTGTATTTCCAAATTGTGAATAGTTACAATTTCTATCAATGTATGAGTTGAAGTTATTCTGGTAACAGGTGAAAAGGTGTCAAAGTAGTCTTGACCTTCCTTTTGACGATACCCTTTAGCTACTAAACGAGCTTTGTACTTCTCAATGGTACCATTAGGTCTAAACCTCTTCTTGAATATCTATTTGTGCCCAATTGGTTTTTACCTAGGTGGCAAATTAACCAAGTTCCATCTATTATTTTGCATAATGGAATCAATCTCACTATTGATTGCCTCTTTCTAATAAGAAACTTCTGAAGAATACATAGCTTCCTTATATGACTGAGGTTCATTATTCACGACAAAGGTCATGTAATCAGGTCCGAAATCTTTGGCTATTTTGCACCGTTTGCTTCTTTTAGGTTCTAAGTTCTCTTCTTGAACCTTGGAAGAACTCTCTTCATTTGTCTATGAACTTTTTTCAAGAATGGTTTCATTCAGTTCATCATCTAGAGGTCTTTTCCTAGAGCAGGATACTATTGACCAACGAAACTAATAAAACCTAGTAGAAATCAAATCCCTAATCAAGATGATCACATACCATTTGTAGATCCCAATTAAGATAATTGAAGTCTTGTAGTCCCCTTCGAAAACCTAGCTCCAATAATGTGCGAGCCTCTAATGGTTCACACCAAAATGCAAGAAACCCTAGGATTAAAGGATAGAGGGGAGAGAGGATGAGAATTTCATTCTCCCCTTTTAGGAATGAGAGAGCCATGAAAATTAGGTGTCCACAAAAAAAGAAAGATTTGACTGATTAAATAATAGATTTGATCCTAATCCAAAATCTTTTCCTTATATACCATCAGGAGGCTTCTGGGAACCATAAGAAAGGCTCCAAAACCGTCCATGCCATTGACTATTATAGAATTGCCTCTTTTATTAACCTATTGAATAATTACAATTCACCCCTTGCACTTTTAATTAGTTCCAATTAATTCTAATTATTAATCAATCAATTTTGACTATTTCTAATTAATTTATTATTCATATAATAAATTAACAAATCATTAATTAACAAATTCTAATTAATATATTAATCATATAATATATATTAACAAAACATTTTATATCTCTCTCCTTTGATCAATCCAAGCCATTTCCTGGTTATGAGGGCAACCCAAAAAGGACTTTACTTTTATTCATCAACATTATACCAATTTAGTTATGACCTTAGACACTTAATCCAACAGTCTCCGACTTGGATAAGTCGCTAACTACAAATGCATGTACAAATGTGAATAACCAGTAAAGAGTATTTTTCGAAGACACTGCCAAACTTTGATTAGATGTTGGTCCTAATATCAGTGATAAGCTATTCCTTCATTCTACAAGATATCATATAGAAACGAGACATGGATTAGAATCAATCTCACAGTCCAAGATTGTGTTATTCGATTTCCTGATTTATGACGACTGAATTCAGACTCGTAATTTAACACATCAATTTAGTCCGGGATCGGCCAAGCACTTTAGATGTCGGCAACAAATCATCAAGGGGCCCAAAGATATCTCTTTTCCTGATAAGGCAAAAACGAACAAATAAAATTCGACTATATAATCATCAATTTCACTCACCAAATCATGCATGAAATTACACTTTATAACACCCAGTTACAAGATGCGTTGGCGTAAACCAATGCATAATAGATTTGAAAAAATGAATTATATATCTCTTTTTGAAGAATATAAGATATTATCGACTTAGAATTACTCGTGATTGAATCCATGAAGTAATCTTTAAGTGCGGGTTTAAACAATACTCAAAATCCCTATTTTCAAAGTACTCATGAATATTGCAGCAATCTGTATGCAATGTCCAATCCCTATAGACAATGTACAATCAATTCACCACAGTCTTAAATCAATCCTTACTCCCAAAATTATGAATGACTGTGACATTTTGAATAAATTAATATTCAGGAAGTAACACGCAAAATTTAACACAATAATAAACTAATTTTTATATGGCTTCACACTTTTTGAATATAAATAATTCTCTATTTTTAATCACCATAACAATTTCAGATTTATCTATTTTATAAATGTTTTGAGGTAATCGACTTAATGACTAAACTTGTTAACATTTATCATTCCAATTCTCTTAATATGCATATCATGGTTTTCTTTCATTCGTCACTATTGTGACCGGATTATTGAAAAAATATTCACTTCACAACTAGATCTCCATCCTCAACATTTTCTTAGATGTAGTGGGATTTCCTCCTTCTGTGTATTGATTTCCTATGATCTTAAGAATCCTTGTCAATATGACTACACTTTCACAAAATGTTTCTAATGGCAATTTGTTATTAAAAAAAAATCCATGGTCAACTATGAAGTTTTCTAGTCCAGGTACATTCCTTGGATATATCACTTGCACTAATGTATTCTTACCCACGTTGTCGAATCCACCACCATCTCCTACATGAAACTTTTAAAGCTAAAAATTCAAATGAATCTCCATTTAGACTATGAATCAAAGTAATCTCTAAAGTTCCTGTCACTATAACTCTTCTCAATCATGTTCTCTACAGCCTACAAACAACTATTCATTGGTATGTTTCAACACCTCAAATGTTCTTGACAGTCGTCTAGCAATTCAGAAAACCAAAATTTCTGATACCATCTCACGATGCTAAAAACATTTGAGACATCAAAATAAGCACAAGTCATAACATTCATGATCGATCCTATATCTGAAGCATATGGGACTCAAATCGTCTTGTCATTTTCATGACTAGAACAAAACTTTAAGATTCTCTCAAGTTCTTTCTATTATGCATATGAACAATCCCTTTCTTGGAATTTTCATTGTTGAAAATTTTCAACATATTGTGCTTTGACTGAATCCTGTTAAAAATTTCGATCTATACTTTTAAATCCAAATACCAAGTATCAATATCATTTCTTCTTGTCCATCATAGTGAAACAATTCCCGAGCTTTTGCACCTTGCAACTTAGGAAAATGTTTCCTATAAGCTGTATTGTCATCTACATGCAATACCAGGTAGATAACAACACTCCCACTAGCTTTAACATGTACTCAAGACTAATACGAACTTCTAGAAAGAAAACACTCTTTTGACTTTCTCATGAGAGAACAGATTCCTGCTATGCGATGCTTGTCTAAATCTATTAATAGATTTCTCAAATATACACACCTTATTTGGATACTTTGTATGTTTAAATCCTTTCAAAATATGTCATATATCCTTTGAAGGTTTCCTATTGAGGAAAGTCATTTAAACATCCATTTTACCATATCTTTAATCAAAGAAGGCAACAATGGTCATATAACCAAATATACCTTTTTCAGCTACTTGAAATAATGTTTCCTCATAATCAATTTCTTGAGTCTGAGAGAAACTTTTTCCACCATACTAACTTTAAATGTGTGTATATTCATATCCATGTTAGTCTTCACATTAAATATCTAATCGTAACCCACTGTCATGAGACTAGGCTTTAGGATCAACGAATTTCAAAATTAGTTATCCTTCATGGACAAAATTTCGCTATCCTTAGACTCTTCTAACGAAAACCATAGGGCTCACCATTTCTTCCTAGTAGCTATTAGGCTTATCCAAATTGATCGATGTTTTATAAACATATCTCCTTCCATTGTTAGATGATACTCATAAAACTTGGGAGGTGCTCTAACTATACCGGATCTGCTAAGAGACAGGGCAATTCATTTGATTAGTTTTTCTAACCTCAGGTTGAGAGGTAGTTCCACTTGTAGGTTAATTGTCGGTCATATCATGAATTTCTTAAAGTTCAATATTACTCCCACTAACTTCTTGGTATTCTCTCAAGGAACTTTCCCTCTTAGTTACGAACATCAAATTTGTCAAAAGTATTTAGTGAATACTAAAAAATGTAAGACTTCATAAATCTCGATTCAAGTTGGTCATTAGTTTCTTGTCTAATGAAAGACCTCACAACACCAGATCTAAATGTGAGGGAACTTTTCAACTCCACATTTCATGATGTGTTTTTCACAAACCAACTTAGTTGGGTACAATTTTTAAGAATTCTCTAATAATTCAAGTTTATATTCCTAAAAAATTGTGAATGATAGCGAGGCATAACTCATCAAAGATCGAACCATATAGAATTTGATTCTCCTTTTAGTAACATCATTACATTATGGTGTCCATGGAGAATCCAATTATGGAAACCATTCCACAATATCCATGATGATCTTAGAACCGGATACTAAGGCATTCTCCTTTCCCTTCAGATTGGAGACCCTTTATCTTCTTACCCAATTGATTCCCTACTTTGTTCTCGTACTCTTTGAAACTTTTCAAAGTGTCAGCATTATGTTCAATCATATAAACGTAACCATATATATTAAATATCACACCCCCAAACCGGAACGGCGGAAACGTTCGGGGGCGGAGGACGTCATGTTTAGTATCACAACACATGCAACATAGTAATCAAAGTAACAAGCAACCATTGTATTAACATTAAGGTGTTTAAAATGTATGTGATTCACAAAAGATTGACTTCAAAAGTAAATAACAAAACAAGACATGCAACTACTATGCTCCATCCTCTGATTTCCAGCGTGCGTACCTGTCTACTAGTCTCCTGAGAATACAACTTATTTTGAAAGCATAGATCAGCATTTAAGCTGGTGAGTTCATAAGTATTTTAGTGATGTAAAGTAAGTTGTAAGTTCTTTTTTTTAGAAAAGTTCGCCTGTTGATCTAGAAGATCCTATATCTTCTGATATGATGAAAGATAAGTAAAAATGACTCTACAATCCTTTCTATGAGTGCTAAATGGATACAACTTATATAGAATCCAAATCAAACAAACAATCGATTGTGTGAATCTGCCCTAAGCCCACAACCAAACAAGGAATAGGGAATGAGGCGGAAGTCACACATCCCATTGTTTGTTAGATCTTTACTGTATATAACCCTGGTGTATTATTTGGTACTCACGGAGTTAACTATAATAGTACCTTTATATTTGATGAAAACATTCTTTAAGAAAAACCCTTATTTCCTTTAGTAAAAATGGTAACCACAATAGTGCCTTCTATAATCACTTAGTTTATACAAGCTATATATAATCTAATATCGAATGGATAGTTAATTGTGTGAATCTGCCCTCAGCCCACAACAAAACAAGGAACAGGATGTAAAGAGGAAATCACACATCCAACTACCTATCAGATATTAATTGTATATAACCTTGATGTATAAACTAAGGTATTATAGAATTAACCAACAAAGGTCCTTTAAGTTATACTGGTTTAATAAAATGGATTAAACCCTTTACTAATAAGTTTCTAGTTTAGCCTACTAATTGTTCTATCTAAAAAGTATGTGTTTTCACATTCTTGTATTATGTAAGAAAAGAATTTAAGCATTATCGCTAAATGTTATCTTCTTTATCTGAAAGTGATCACACCTTTATGGGCAATGTCAAGTCTATAGCTAACATCTCAATACGTAAAGAACTTTAAATAGTGTAAATGTATGTATGATGAATGTACGCAGTTCATTAATTCATTTTAGCAGCCCAGTCGAAGACTCATCAACAATATCTCTTTTATAAAAAAACTTATCAACATCACCAACAATCAACTGCCTCAGATGTTGTAGTCAAATTGTAAACCCTATCATTTGTATCACATTTAGCTACCACGATTATGGGAGTAGCGGTTCAATCTAATTACACTATATTCCAAGTCTGGCCTAGTACAATTAATAATATACATAAAGCTACCAAGAAATTGAGTATATTCTAACTGAGCTACACTAAAACCTTTATTCTTCTTAAGATGGCTAGACAGATCAAAAGGGGTGACTATCGGCTTGTCATCATAGTGTCCAAACTTCTTGAGTACACTTTCAATATAATGGCACTGAGTAAAAGTATATCAATATGGTTTTCTTTGAAATCTTACACCAAGGATCAACTTTACTACTCCAAAGGCCTTCATGGAAAAAGTGGGGTGTATCATTTTCTTTGTTTTGATTTATCACATCCAAACTAGTACCCATTATTAGGGCTATAAACGAACCAAACGAACATGAATGGGGCTTGTTCATGCCCGTTCATTTAAGTTAGGAGAACAAATGAACTAACACGAACAGATAAATAAACGAGTTTTCTTGTTCATGTTTATTTATTTAACAAATTACATTGTTCATGTTCGTGAACATGTTAAACGAACATAAACGAATGAACATAAATGAACAAAGATAAAAAAACATAACTGAACATATATGAAAATATAATATAGTAATGTAATTACACACAATTAATCATATATGACCATAAAAGGAACTTATATGAACGAGCATAAACAAAACATTAACGAACAACATAAACGAACGTTGATGAACATAATTAAACAAACAAGACCATTGTTCATGTTCGTCCATTTAACTAAACGAACGAGAATTTGTGTTCATTTTCGTTCACTTATTAAATAAATGAACATAAATGAACTTTCCACTGAACAGTTCATGCACAGTTCGATAAACATTCAGTTCGTTTACAGCCCTACCCATTATAACCATATCATCCACATACAAGCATACGATGAAACAAGAATTCTAGTATTGTTTGACATAAAAACATGTATCACACTCAGTTATTCTAAATCCATTTGAAAGTAATGTGTTTTTAAATTTCTCATGCCATTTCTTTGGAGCCAGTTTTAGTCCATAATGTGATCTAACCAACTTACATACTTTCTTTTCTTGACCTTTAACCACAAACCCTTCAAGATGATTCATATAAATCTATTCATCTAGTTCACCATACAATAAAACAGTTTTCACATCCATTTGGTGTATTTCCAAATTGTGAATAGTTACAATTTCTATCAATGTATGAGTTGAAGTTATTCTGGTAATAGGTGAAAAGGTGTCAATGTAGTCTTGACCTTCCTTTTGACGATACCCTTTAGCTACTAAACGAGCTTTGTACTTCTCAATGGTACCATTAGGTCTAAACCTCTTCTTGAATATCTATTTGTGCCCAATTGGTTTTTACCTAGGTGGCAAATTAACCAATTTCCATCTATTATTTTGCATAATGGAATCAATCTCACTATTGATTGCCTCTTTCTAATAAGAAACTTCTGAAGAATACATAGCTTCCTTATATGACTGAGGTTCATTATTCACGACAAAGGTCATGTAATCAGGTCCGAAATCTTTGGCTATTTTGCACCGATTGCTTCTTTTAGGTTCTAATTTCTCTTCTTGAACCTTGGAAGAACTCTCTTCATTTGTCTATGAACTTTTTTCAAGAATGGTTTCATTCAGTTCATCATCTAGAGGTCTTTTCCTAGAGCAGGATACTATTGACCAACGAAACTAATAAAACCTAGTAGAAATCAAATCCCTAATCAAGATGATCACATACCATTTGTAGATCCCAATTAAGATAATTGAAGTCTTGTAGTCCCCTTCGAAAACCTAGCTCCATTAATGTGCGAGCCTCTAATGGTTCACACCAAAATGCAAGAAACCCTAGGATTAAAGGATAGAGGGGAGAGAGGATGAGAATTTCATTCTCCCCTTTTAGGCATGAGAGAGCCATGAAAATTAGGTGTCCACAAAAAAAGAAAGATTTGAATGATTAAATAATAGATTTGATCCTAATCCAAAATCTTTTCCTTATATACCATCAGGAGGCTTCTGGGAACCATAAGAAAGGCTCCAAAACCGTCCATGCCATTGACTATTCTAGAATTGCCTCTTTTATTAACCTATTGAATAATTACAATTCACCCCTTGCACTTTTAATTAGTTCCAATTAATCCCAAATTAATTCCATATTAATTCTAATTATTAATCAATCAATTTTGACTATTTCTAATTAATTTATTATTCATATAATAAATTAACAAATCATTAATTAACAAATTCTAATTAATATATTAATCATATAATATATATTAACAAAACATTTTATATCTCTCTCATTTGATCAATCCAAGCCATTTCCTGGTTATGAGGGCAACCCAAAAAGGACTTTACTTTTATTCATCAACATTATACCAATTTAGTTATGACCTTAGACACTTAATCCAACAGTCTCCGACTTGGATAAGTCGCTAACTACAAATGCATGTACAAATATGAATAACCAGTAAAGAGTATTTTTCGAAGACACTGCCAAACTTTGATTAGATGTTGGTCCTAATATCAGTCATAAGCTATTCCTTCATTCTACAAGATATCATATAGAAACGAGACATGGATTAGAATCAATCTCACAGTCCAAGTTTGTGTTATTCGATTTCCTGATTTATGACGACTGAATTCAAACTCGTAATTTAACACATCAATTTAGTCCGGGATCGGCCAAGCACTTCAGATGTCGGCAACAAATCATCAAGGGGCCCAAAGATATCTCTTTTCCTGTTAAGGCAAAAACGAACAAATAAAATTCGACTATATAATCATCAATTTCACTCACCAAATCATGCATGAAATTACACTTTATAACACCCAGTTACAAGATGCGTTGGCGTAAACCAATGCATAATAGATTTGAAAAAATGAATTATATATCTCTTTTTGAAGAATATAAGATATTATCGACTTAGAATTACTCGTGATTGAATCCATGAAGTAATCTTTAAGTGCGGGTTTAACCAATACTCAAAATCCTTATTTTCAAAGTACTCATGGATATTGCAGCAATCTGTATGCAATGTCTAATCCCTATAGACAATCTACAATCAATTCACCACAGTCTTAAATCAATCCTTACTCCCAAAATTATGAATGACTGTGGCATTTTGAATAAATTAATATTCAGGAAGTAACACGCAAAATTTAACATAATAATAAACTAATTTTTATATGGCTTCACACTTTTTGAATATAAATAATTCTCTATTTTTTAATCCCCATAGCAATGTCAGATTTATCTATTTTATAAATGTTTTGAGGTAATCGACTTAATGACTAAACTTGTTAACATTTATCATTCCAATTCTCTTAATATGCATATCATGGTTTTCTTTCATTCGTCACTATTGTGAACGGATTATCGAAAAAATATTCACTTCACAACTAGATCTCCATCCTCAACATTTTCTTAGATGTAGTGGGATTTCCTCCTTCTATGTATTGATTTCCTGTGATCTTAAGAATCCTTGTCAATATGACTACACTTTCACAAAATGTTTCTAATGGCAATTTGTTATTAAAAAAAATCCATGGTCAACTATGAAGTTTTCTAGTCCAGGTACGTTCCTTGGATATATCACTTGCACTAATGTATTCTTACCCACGTTGTCGAATCCACCACCATCTCCTACATGAAACTTTTAATGCTAAAAATTCAAATGAATCTCCATTTAGACTATTAATCAAAGTAATCTCTAAAGTTCATGTCACTAGAACTCTTCTCAATCATGTTCTCTACAGCCTACAAACAACCATTCCTTGGTATGTTTCAACACCTCAAATGTTCTTGACAGTCGTCTAGCAATTCAGAAAACCAAAATTTCTGATACCATCTCACGATGATAAAAACATTTGAGACATCAAAATAAGCACAAGTCATAACATTCATGATCGATCCTATATCTGAAGCATATGGGACTCGAATCGTCTTGTCATTTTCATGACTAGAACAAAACTTTAAGATTCTCTCAAGTTCTTTCTATTATGCATATGAACAATCCCTTTCTTGGAATTTTCATTGTTGAAAATTTTCAACATATTGTGCTTTGACTGAATCCTGTTAAAAATTCCGATCTATACTTTTAAATCCAAATACCAAGTATCAATATCATTTCTTCTTGTCCATCATAGTGAAACAATTCCCGAGCTTTTGCACCTTGCAACTTAGGAAAATGTTTCCTATAAGCTGTATTGTCATCTACATGCAATACCAGGTAGACAACAACACTCCCACTAGCTTTAACATGTACTCAAGACTAATACGAACTTCTAGAAAGAAAACACTCTTTTGACTTTCTCATGAGAGAACAGATTCCTGCTATGCGATGCTTGTCTAAATCTATTAATAGATTTCTCAAATATACACCTTATTTGGATACTTTGTATGTTTAAATCCTTTCAAAATATGTCATATATCCTTTGAAGGTTTCCTATTGAGGAAAGTCATTTAAACATCCATTTTACCATATCTTTAATCAAAGAAGGCAATAATGGTAACATATAATCAAATATACCTTTTTCAGCTACTTGAAATAATGTTTCCTCATAATCAATTTCTTGAGTCTGAGAGAAACTTTTTCCACCATACTAACTTTAAATGTGTGTATATTCATATCTATGTTAGTCTTCACATTAAATATCTAATCGTAACCCACTGTCATGAGACTAGGCTTTAGGATCAACGAATTTCAAAATTAGTTATCCTTCATGGACAAAATTTCGCTATCCTTAGATTCTTCTAACGAAAACCATAGGGCTCACCATTTCTTCCTAGTAGCTATTAGGCTTATCCAAATTGATCGATGTTTTATAAACATATCTCCTTCCATTGTTAGATGATACTCATAAAACTTGGGAGGTGCTCTAACTATATACCAGATCTGCTAAGAGACAGGGCAATTCATTTGATTAGTTTTTCTAACCTCAGGTGGAGAGGTAGTTCCACTTGTAGGTTAATTGTCGGTCATATCATGAATTTCTTAAAGTTCAATATTACTCCCACTAACTTCTTGGTATTCTCTCAAGGAACTTTCCCTCTTAGTTACGAACATAAAATTTGTCAAAAGTATTTAGTGAATACTAAAAAATGTAAGACTTCATAAATCTCGATTCAAGTTGGTCATTAGTTTCTTGTCTAATGAAAGACCTCACAACACCAGATCTAAATGTGAGGGAACTTTTCAACTCCACATTTCATGATGTGTTTTTAACAAACCAACTTAGTTGGGTACAATTTTTAAGAATTCTCTAATAATTCAAGTTTATATTCCTAAAAAATTGTGAATGATAGCGAGGCATAACTCATTAAAGATCGAACCATATAGAATTTGATTCTCCTTTTAGTAACATCATTACATTATGGTGTCCATGGAGAATCCAATTATGGAAACCATTCCACAATATCCATGATGATCTTAGAACCCGATACTAAGGCATTCTCCTTTCCCTTCAGATTGGAGACCCTTTATCTTCTTACCCAATTGATTCCCTACTTTGTTCTCGTACTCTTTGAAACTTTTCAAAGTGTCAGCATTATGTTCAATCATATAAACGTAACCATATATATTAAATATCACACCCCCAAACCGGAACAGCGGAAACGTTCGGGGGCGGAGGACGTCATGTTTAGTATCACAACACATGCATCATAGTAATCAAAGTAACAAGCAACCATTGTACTAACATTAAGGTGTTTAAAAAGTATGTGATTCACAAAAGATTGACTTCAAAAGTAAATAACAAAACAAGACATGCAACTACTATGCTCCATCCTCTGATTTCCAGCGTGCGTACCTGTCTACTAGTCTCCTAAGAATACAACTTATTTTGAAAGCATAGATCAACATTTAAGCTGGTGAGTTCATAAGTATTTTAGTGATGTAAAGTAAGTTGTAAGTTCTTTTTTTTAGAAAAGTTCGCCAGTTCATCTAGAAGATCCTATATCTTCTGATATGATGAAAGATAAGTAAAAATGACTCTACAATCCTTTCTATGAGTGCTAAATGGATACAAGTTATATAGAATCCAAATCAAACAAACAATCGATTGTGTGAATCTACCCTAAGCCCACAACCAAACAAGGAACAGGGAATGAGGCAGAAGTCACACATCCCATTGTTTGTTAGATATCTACTGTATATAACCCTGGTGTATTATTTGGTACTCACGGAGTTAACTATAATAGTTCCTTTATATTTGATGAAAACATTCTTTAAGAAAAACCCTTATTTCCTTTAGTAAAAATGGTAACCACAATAGTGCCTTCTATAATCACTTAGTTTATACAAGCTATATATAATCTAATATCGAATGGATAGTTAATTGTGTGAATCTGCCCTCAGCCTACAACCAAACAAGGAACAGGATGTAAAGAGGAAATCACACATCCAACTACCTATCAGATATTAATTGTATATAACCTTGATGTATAAACTAAGGTATTATAGAATTAACCAACAAAGGTCCTTTAAGTTATACTGGTTTAATAAAATGGATTAAACCCTTTACTAATAAGTTTCTAGTTTAGCCTACTAATTGTTCTATCTAAAAAGTATGTGTTTGTACTAGAAAACGGTGTATTAAATTTGTATACTATGACCTGACCCATACCTGCTACTCCTTATGATTACTTGGTGTATACGGAATATATATATAGCTAAGATCGAATAGATAGTAGACTGGGTGCATCTGATCTAAGCCCACAAACAAACAAGGAACATGAAATGAAGCGAAAGGCACACATCCTACTATCTGCTGGACTCGATTAATATATATCCCTGATGTATCTACCGAGGAATCATAAAGTTAACATTATAGGCCCCCTTCTAACTGAATGTTGATGTTACGAGTAAGTTATGTGGCTTTGTTCTATTGTTTGGACGACTACTAGAAGTAATGAAATCCTGCACTCTTAACGCCTCAGTCGATATTATTGTGAGTTTTGTATATATTTATGTGTTTTATTTATTATTGTCTAGTACTTTGTAGATGGACCCTTTTATAAATAAATCTGGTACTTTGTAGATGTACCCCATGTATATATATATATATATATATATATATATATATATATATATATATATATATATATAAATCATGGCATTTTGTAGATGCACCATATATATATAACCTTATACCACGTTTATTATCATCTTTTCTTTAGAACAATGAGTTAATGATATGTTCCCTTCCTAGGTTACTGGGAATAATTTGTATAACTGTGTAAATCATGATTTGTTCTTCTGTTATAGTTATAGTATGTTCCTCCCTGTACTAGCTATAGTATGCTCCTCCCTGTACTAGTTATAGTATGAACTGAACCCCTAAACTATACCTATTATAGTTTACTAGTATGTTTACTTGAACTGATACTAACTTGAAGAAAAGACTCATTTATCTACTGAGTTATGATTGTACTTTGAAACAGAGTTTAATAAACAACAAAGTAACATAACTTTAAAAGAGTTTTTGAAATGATTTGATAACTTATAAAAGCATAAGAAATCCTTTAAAATGGTGTGTGGACTGCCAAGGGGTGTACGGTCATGGAGTATACGGCCGTACACTCATGGAAAACACGCAAAAAGGGGTGTTTGATCCATGGGGAAACTAGTGTGACAAATGCACAACAAGAGGATAAAAAAAGCTCTCATTTTGGAGGGTCTTGAGGTGTGTACGGCCGTAAACACTCCAAGATGGATGCATTTTGGGTCTTGATTCAAAGGGACTCAAGGGTTCAAGAGTTCTAATAGATAACAAGTACCTAGAAAGTGTTTAAGGCCTTAGGTTATGAACCTAACAAGGGTATACGGCCGTAGATAGAGTGTACGGTCGTACACTCTTGATGTTCATGAGTTTGATGATGTTTCAAGGCTATGAATCAAGTGTTTAACATGTCTAACTAGGTGATAGAGGGAATACTCACACTTTTAAGGGTCTTTAGGGAGTTCACGGCCCAAGAACAAGTGTGTGTTCTTGGTGTTCTTGGTGAAATGGATGAATGTTTGAAGATCTATCATAAAGAGATGTTTTCATGGATGAATCATGAGATGATACGAAACTAAGGATGATATCAAGAAAGATGGAAGAATCACTTACCACTTTTGAAGAATTAGAAGGAGTGTTCTTGATGGTAGTTGAGAGAGAATGGAAGTTCTAGAGGTGAATAGTGTAAGAAATGAAGAAAATGAAGGGATATGCTACTTATGGGGGGTGAGTTCACGACCATCTTGAGTGTACAGCCGTACACCCATGTGTGCGGCCGTACACTCCTCTTGATGGAGTGTTTGGATTGAATGAAACTTGAAGAACCTAAGTTAACTCATCCCTAAACGCAAAACTTGAATGTACTAGGCTTACAACACTCAAACAGACCCTAAACAATGCTAAAAGATAGCAGAAATGAGTCTGACTCTCGATTGATTGGCTGGACTTACAAGGCAAAAATTTTTGGGTTGTCACATCATCCCCCCGTTAGATGGAATTTCATCCAGAAATTAGGTTTCTTAGTAGTACTACTAGGGTTGTGCTCCTCTGATTGGCAGAATACCCACTCGTAGACCTGGGCAACTTTGCCCTAATGTCCATGATAGGATTCATACATGGTCCATCTATCATTACCTCGTGTATACAAGTCGTATATAATTAAGATTAGTAAGAAGGTCGGATGTGCGACTCTGCCCCAAGTCCACAACCAAACAAGGAACAAGAGATAGGACGGAAACACACATACTAAATCTGCACAATCATAATTATATACCACCCTCGCGTATACACTTAGTAGTGATAGGTGGGTTGTATTTGTCCTTAGCCTCTGTGCTTGAACTTGATCTGCTGAACGAGTGGTATTTCGAGAAGGTCTGCTGAGTATACGGTGTTAAGGTTTTGGAGGGCAAGGTACTCCTCGCATGAGTACTTCGGGGTTTAGAATACGAGGTAGACGATTCTGAGGCCTAGGTCGGGTTGTTGTTACGAAATGACGAGCGTTTCGTTGATTTGACGGTTAAGGCGATGATATTTCGAAATATATGAACTTAGTATGGTGAGGACCTCGCCAATCCATGACGAATGATGACAACAGACTCTTTACAGAAACAAATGTTAGGCCGATTTGAAAGAAATGTTTGTTATTCAATGGTGTATCCCGAGTGTGTTCGACAATGTACTCTGTGTAAATGTTCGAGTGCTTTCTGTTTTCTCCTTGATATTACCACTGCCACAAATCGTACCGCGATGAGCGAGTACTAATAGTGCAATTGTTTTGATAACTAGTGTCGGTACTCTATATTATGATCCTCCTCGGTACCTCTATGATCGTCTGGCATATACAAGTTATGTATAATTAAGATGACTAAGACGGTCGACTGAGTGACTCTGCCCTAAATCCACAACCAGACAAGGAACAAGAATTAAGGTGGAATCACTCACTCTAAGTTTGTAAAATCTTAGCTATGCACAACCCTGGTGTACATAATAAGCAATCATAGCTTACCTGTACGGATCTTTAGTTCTCTTATGAACGTTGTGACTTGTTCAGACGAGTGAGTTATTATAATTACTTTTAAATCTTTTCCCCAACTTTTAATCTTATATAAATATAAATTAAAATTTAAAGTAATTTTGTTTAGAAGACGTACCAAAATTTCAAAAGAGGGGTTCTTCTTTTATCCCTTATGTCTTGTCATTAAACTCCTCCTTCTCCTCCGTCACCTCTCTCTGTTGGGCAGTCTCTCTTGGCATGCCCCGTTTCACCACATGCATGGCATACCTGAACTATACCCGCATCCGTGGTTGAAGTGATGTGCTGTGTCGGAGTTCTGTAGAAGCGAACTCCTTCGTCATTTCTCTTCGTTGGACATTCCTTCATGAGGTGTCTAGATTCACCGCACTTGAAACAAACCTGTTTTACTTGGGAGATTGGCAGTGCCGGCGCCCTGTAGAAACGGGCAGTGTGCCCCTTCCTGCTGCAATTGGTACATTGCATCTCTCGGCAAGCTCCGTTGTGGTGGTAGGTGTATTTGTCACAATTTGGGAGATTTCCAGCATATCGTTTGACGGAGGTTGTAGTGGCAGATGAAGTGCCAGATGTTGTGACTGCTATTGTGACAGCAGGGGTAGCCACGGGCTGTCGTCTCTTGTTAGAACCTTGAGCCGACTTTTTCCGCTTTTTATCCCAGAACTTTCGTTTCTTGTTCTTAGGTTTGTGGTATGGGGTGTCCTTGTCAACCGACACTCATTGGTTCCCTTGATTGTTACTGCGATTAGCATAACTAGCACCGCTTCCGCTTCCGTTGGCGTTATTAGCATTGAAATGTACCATGACGGCTGTCACAGCAGCTGTGACCACAACCTGAAAAGTAGCGAAGTCTATCTGCAGAATTGGTGGCTCGCCTGCTGGTTGGTTTCCTCCTTGTGAAGACATGATTCTGTTGCATGGCGAAGAATGATCTCGTAAGTAATGATTGTCACCACGAGATGTATCCCATCAACTTAAATGTATTAAACAATTTCACGCTTTACTGGACTACTCTCAATGTTTCTGTCAACATTTCTGAGATATGTCCATGACCTTCTTAAGGTTCTAAAAAATGATTCATAAAGAGAGTCTATACAAAAATAAACTTTATGAATCAGAAGTGGCTATCCTCGAATGCATATCTGTAAATTGAATAACTGTTACCAGTTGCACGAAAAAGAAATAATCCTAACACATAATGTGAGTAGTGTATTCACTAGCTCACTAAGTCATTTATGGGTATTATTTATTAGTGTGATGGATAAGACGTTTTAGTTTCTCCGACTGATCCTTCTCTGAAAACTTCTCATGAACCTGCTCTTGTTCCTCCTTGACTCATTTGCTAACCGCTATGAGGAAGTGGTTACATCTATCTGGGTTTTTCGTGCGAGAATGGAAGTGTCTAAAGAATTCATGAGTTTAAGTGTAACATTATGGGGTGATCCTTTCCGGGTCCTCCTATAATTGCGCAATATATACAAGTTGTATATTATTTAAGATTAAATAGACCTTCGAATAAGTGATCCTACTCCAAAACCACAACCAAACATGGAGCAGGTAGTGAACCATAGATCCCAAATTCTAAGTCTATAAAATCTCAATTATATAATAACCTCAGAAGTATACACTCCGGAATCATAGACCTACCAGAAGGGTCTTTAAATTATCACATAAGTTATTTATATAGTGCCTAAAATACTCCTATAGTATTTTAATATAATGTACTTGGTATGTTTTAAACTTGTTGTTGTCTTATAGTATCATAAAATACTCCCATAGCATTCTAACTTTATGTACGGATCTAGAAATCCCTTGAATAGAGTTAGGTAATCTAACACTAGTCAAAATAGGTCAATAGACAATCACATGTGATTATGCCAATCATGTATATAACCCTGATGTATAAACTAATGTATTATAGAATTAACCACCAAAGGTCCTTTAAGTTATACTGGTTTAATAAAATGGATTAAACCCTTTACTGATAAGTTTCTAGTTTGGCCTACTAAATGTTCTATCTGAAGAGTATGTGTTTGTACTAGAAAACGGTGTATTAAATTTGTATACTATGACCTGACCCATACCTGCTACTCCTTATGATTACTTGGTGTATACGGAATATATATATATATATATATAGCTAAGATCGAATAGATAATAGACTGGGTGCATCTGCTCTAAGCCCACAACCAAACAAGGAACAGGAAATGAAGCGGAAGGCACACATCCTACTATCTGCCGGACTAGATTAATATATATCCCTGATGTATCTACCGAGGAATCATAAAGTTAGCATTATAGGCGCCCTTCTAACTTAATGTTCATGTTACGAGTAATTTATGTGGTGTTGTTCTATTGTTTGGACGACTACTAGAAGTAATGAAATCCTGCACTCTTAACGCCTCAGTCGATACTGTTGTGAGTTTTGTATATATTTATGTGTTTTATTTATTATTGTCCGGTACTTTGTAGATGTACCCCATATATAACTCCGGTACTTTGTAGATGTACCCCATATATATATATATATATATATATATATATATATATATATATATATATATATATATATATATATATATATATATATATATATATATATATATATATATATATATATAAATCATGGCATTTTGTAGATGCACCATATATATAACCTTATACCACGTTTATTATCATCTTTTGTTTAGAACAATGAGTTAATGATATGTTCCCTTCCTAGGTTACTGGGAATAATTTGTATAAGTGTGTAAATCATGATTTTTTCTTCTATTATAGTTATAGTATGTTCCTCCATGTACTAGCTATAGTATGCTCCTCCCTGTACTAGTTATAGTATGAACTGATCCCCCTAAACTATAACTATTATAGTTTACAAGTATGTTTACTTGAACTGATACTGACTTGAAGAAAAGACTCATTTATCTACTGAGTTATGATTGTACTTTGAAAACAGATTTTTATAAACAACAAAGTAACATAACTTTAAAAGAGTTTTTGAAATGATTTGATAACTTATAAAAACATAAGAAATCCTTTAAAATGGTGTTTAACACAGATAAATATCTACACAATTATCATTGTGTTCAACTTGTATTCCCCACCTTAAAAGCATTTAAAACGTTTAAAAGATTGATTATAGGGGTATGAACTCACCTTATGTGGGTGATTCAATTGCAGATTCGCGTAAGGATGAGAAGTTCCACGAATGAATTATCGAGACACAAACGAGTCCTAAATGACATATAATGGCATATATATAGGCATTTAATTAGTGTTTTAAACAACTAACATGTAAGGAAACACCCTTAGGGACTAGGAAACCCTTGAACTAAGTGTTATAATCACATGTTACTAACTAGAAGGGGTTTACGGCCACAGAACAGAGTGTATGGCCAAGGGGTGTACGGTCATTGAGTGTACGGCCGTACACTCATGGAAAACATGCAAAAAGGGATGTTTGATCCATGGGGAAACTAGTGTGACAAATGCACAACAAGAGGATGAACAAAGCTCTCATTTTGGAGGGTCTTGAGGTGTGTACGGCCACACCAAGTGTGTACGGCCGTAAACACTCCAAGATGGATGCATTTTGGGTCTTGATTCATAGGGATTCAAGGGTTCAAGAGTTATAATGGATAACAAGTACCTATCAAGTGTTTAAGGCCTTAGGTTATGAACCTAACAAGGGTATACGGCCGTAGATAGAGTGTACGGCCATACACTCTTGATGTTCATGAGTTTAATGATTTTCAAGGCTGTGAATCAAGTGTTTAACATGTCTAAGTAGGTGATAGAGGGAATACTCACACTTTTGAGGGTCTTTAGGGAGTTTACGACCCAAGAACGAGCGTGTGTTCTTGGTGTTCTTGGTGAAATGGATGAAGGTTTGAAGATCTATCATAAAGAGATGTTTTCATGGATGAATCATGAGATGATACAAAACTAAGTAAGATATCAAGAAAGATGGAAGAATCACTTACCACTTTTGAAGAATTAGAAGGAGTGTTCTTGGTGGTAGCTGAGAGAGAATGGAAGTTCTTGAGGTGAATAGTGTAAGAAATGAAGAAAACGAAGGGATATGCAACTTATAGGGGGTGAGTTCACGGCCATCTTGAGTATACGGCCGTACACCCATGTGTGCGGCCGTACACTCCTCTTGATGGAGTGTTTTACTCGAATGCAACTTGAAGAACCTAAGTTAACTCATCCTAAAACCCAAAACTTGAATGTACTAGGCTTACAACACTCAAACATACCCTAAACAATGTTAAAAGATAACAGAAATGAGTCTGACTCTCGATTGATTGGCTGGACTTACAAGGCAAAATTTTTTGGGTTGTCACATTAAACCTATCAATAAATATGATATAGTAGTATATGTTGTCCTTTGTGGCAGATCGGATGGGTCCACACACATTAATGTGTATAAGATCCAATAATCCTTTGTCTCCAATACATGTCCATGTGAATGGTGACAAAGTCGTCTTGCCAACATACAAAACGCACATTCATCACCCAACTCGAGGTTGAATGATTCCAAGTTCAGTCCAATTAGAGCTTGGCGAAGTGGTTCTCACTAATATGTCCAAGGCGATTATGTCACAAGCATAAGCATATTTAAACTATTAGAAGAATCAATGTTCAAGTCATCACTGTTGTTATTAGAAACACAAACTACAATTTCATGAATGCCAATTGCAGGAAGACGTTTTAAACATAAAAATATCATATTTATAAACTAGAGTTGTCACATTTCCATTATCAAATGAAATTCATGTTTATGCAACACATAAGATGATATTTTGATTTCTAGACATCTCCGAAGAATAGTAGCAAATAAGTATATTTATCCTTACTCCATTACTAAGAAAAAGCTCAAAATCCTCAATCATTGAGACATGCGACATTCGTCCATTCCAATTATTAGGTTTAGCTCTTTATGCTTAACTTCCTTCTTACTTATAGATTCTATGATGCCATTAAAATGTGATTATCACATCATGCATCAAGGAACTATGAATTGAATGTGTTTGGAGTTTGACTATTCAAGTACTTGATGTAGAGTCAAACATTTGACTTTACCATATCAAAATACTTAAGGCAATCTTTGTTTCCTATGATCCTTGTCTTTGCATTAATTTCAGATTGCCTCTTTTGAATCATGGTTGTGTGGATTGGACGACACACCAATTCCATTCCTTCATAATGGGAAGTTCCAGCCGAAAGCATTCCTTTTCATTTATGACTTGAACGTTTCCTATTCATTCCACCAACATTCAAAAGTGATAACTGGAATTGGATAAGAATTCTAATTTTTTCCAGTGTTCTCAGTTTGGATAAGGTTTAAGAATCTCATTAATGTTTTCCTCCATACTATTCATATGATAAATCAAGTTGAAATTATCATAAGAACTAATGAAAGATCAAAGAACAAGATCTATAGCAAGACTATTGTCAGGGAAACACTGGGCTTCTGGAATTTTTCATACAAACTTTCTTCATCAATGCAAATGAAATAAGGAAATTTTAATGATATTCAAATTACTCTTGGGTTGCCTTTTAGTGAAACATTTCACTCAAATGCATTTTCATTTCATATGTTCACATGTTCACAAAAGGTCATTTTATAACATCGAGGACATATACATAATGATGCAAGATAACCAGATTTGACAAATCTATGTTTTATGGGAATAAACACTTATCTAAAGTTGACATATTATTTATTTAAGAGATATGCTCCTTATGGACATCTTTCCCAAAATAAAAAAGGAGGAAGATCCCATAACAAATGAGCCATTCGTGAGGGATGTCACACCCCCAAACCGGAACGGCGGAAATGTTCAGGGGCGGAGGACGTCATGTACAGTATCAAAAAAATTGAATAATAGTAATAAAAGAAACAACCATTGTATTAACAATATAATGTTTACATTACATTCGAATTATACACGATTGACTCCAAAAGTAAATAACAAGTAAAGACTAGAAATTATTATGCTCCCTCTTCTTGAATCCGGTGCGTGTACCTGTCTACTAACGTCCTGAGATTAGAAGTAGGTTTTGAAAGAGTATCAGCATAAAGCTGGTGAGTTCATAAGCGTTTTGTTTTAGAAAACAGGTTCTTTGTTCTTTCGAAAAGTGCATTTTGTTTCTCCAGAAAACCTTATATTTTCTGATGTAATGAATATTAAGTAATAATGATTCCTACTAGTTCCTCCTACGAGTACTTAGTGTATACAAATCATATACAATCCAGATCGAATAAACAATCGATTGTGTGGTTCTTCTCCAAGCCCACAACCAAACAAGGAACAGGAAATGAGGCGGAGGCCACACATTCAACTGGTTGTCGGATCCTTATGTACATAATCCTGAAGTATTCACTAGATACTTACAAAGTTAACTGTATTGGTCCTTTGAAATCTATTGATGGTGTTCCTCAAGAAAATCCAATATTTTCTTAGTGAAAGCATGATTAGACAAATTCCTTTTATAACTACTTAGCTCATACTAGCTATGTATAAACCAATATCGAACAGACAATTGATTGTGTGGATCTGCCCTAAGCCCATAAAGAAACTAGGAACAAGAAATGAGGTGGAAACCACACATTCCACTGCCTATTGGATATTCTTCATACGTAACTCGGATGCATAAACTAAGGAATTATAGAATTAATAATGTATATTCGTTAGTTGAATAATAACCCATTTATTTGTAAAGCACTGATGTTTATCCTGGAAAATCCTATATTTTCCCTAAGTGTAAGTTATTGAATTATCTGTTCCAAACCAAAGAGTACAAGTATCTACCATACTTATGTTGTTTAAGCATTGTTCTGTTTGAAAACCCTGGCTACCACCAGTAATATGTAGTATGTTCTGTAAACTAGAAGTGTTGTTAATACCCTCCTATGATCACTTAGTACATATGAGTTATAGAAATCTGGATCAAACAGACAGTCGATTGGGTGATTCTTCCCTAAGACTACAACCAAACAAGGAACAGGAAATGAGGCGGAGATCACACATCCCACTGCATGTCGGATGTTAATTTCATATTATACTAGTGTACATACTAAGTCATCACATAGTTACTAACCATGTTGACTTTTTGTTAGCTATATTATTACGTGAACTAGTCGTTGTTTCCCCCGTGATTTCTTATAACCATGTTGATGGACGATAACCAATACGACGTACTTTGGACGTCGAAAACGGAAATGACGTTTGTCACCCTCGATTAACTGTAGCTAATAGTCAGGGTGCACGATTGTCAGTCCCGTATAGATCTATACACAAACTCACACTCTCTCTCTAGGAGACTCTAGTTCCTAAGTTGTAGACTTCCCATAACTCGTGTCTCACACTGTAGTTCTCTCAACGAATCCACGAATAATACTATGAAAACCCCTTTTTGTTATTAACATGAATCCTTATAAAATAGTACCTCTTATTTCATAATTCATAAGCTTGTTTCCTTGTATGAAAACTGTGTTTGCAACGTTTGTATCTTAACATGTTTTGTAAAACTGATTTCAAGTCTAGTAGTAACAATGTTTATCGTGTTTAGTAAGTTCTACGTTCAATGTGTGCTAATGATAGGAAAATATAATAAATCAACTTATATTTTAAACACAAGATTACTTGTGCTTTTACTTGTATTTCCCCCTCTTAAAAGCATTAAAAAGCTTGTAAAATATGGGGGTATATGAACTCATCTGATTGTGAATGGCTTGGATGAATGACAAAAGTAGGATGCTTGGTATGCTAAGTGAAGTCCCGAGCAGAATACGGTCTTATTAAGCACATATTAACATGTATAGGCCTAAAATTAGTGTCTAAAACCACTAACGATCATAGGAAACACCCTTAGGATGTAGGAAACACTTGCAATGAAGTGTTAGGATGAAGAATAAGGGATAAAAAGGAGTTCACGGCCAAACCACCATGGGTTTACGGCCCAAGATGTGTTCACGGACCATGAACACATGAAGGGTTTACGACCCAAGATGTGTTTACGGCCCATGAACATATGAAGGGTTTACGGCCCACTCATGAACACTTGAAGGGTTTACGGCCCACCTATGAACACTTGAAGGGTTTACGGCCCATCTATGAAGGGTTCACGACCCTATGAAGGGTTCACATCCGTGAACTCTTCAAGTTCATAAAGATGGTGATGAAAGTGATGAATCAATGGATGAATACAAAGCTCTTTACATGAATAAGATGATTAACAAGTGAAGAGGGATTAATTACTTACGTTTGTAGGGTGAAAAGAGAGCTTTTGTTCTATGATTCTTGAGAGAGTCTTGAGGAGTTTTCGGCCAAGGAGGGAAGAAATGAGAAGCAAATGAAGGACAAGTATATATATATATATATATATATATATATATATATATATATATATATATGTATATATATATATATATATATGTATATGGAGAGGGGTTCACGGCCAAACATGGGTTCACGACCATGAACCTAGTTTGCGGCCGTGAACATCCGTAGATGATGTTTCCGGCTCAAATGCATTCCTCCAATCCCGAGGTAACACTTCTCAACATCCAATCCTTAAGTGTACTAGGCTTAGAGACTCTCAAACTGAGCCTAATCACAGTAAAACGATAGCAGAAACAAGTATGACTTTCTATTGATCACGTTGACTCTCATATAAAGATTTCAGGTTGTCACATCATCCCCCCGATAGAGGGAATTTCGTCCCGAAATTCGGATTCTGAGTTGTTGGTTACGGATAAGGAAAACAGGTGGGTACTGCGGTTCTATTTATTCCTTGCGTAATTCAGTGAATTCAGATCCTCGTTGGTTGTTTCAGCGGATCTTCGCTGTTGGGTCTGCTGTTCTGATCTGTAGAGAGTGTGTAGATTTGACTTGCTTGACTATGCTCATCTAACGGGTAGTATGCCCATTCATAGTCCTGAGCAACTTTTTTCCTGAAGTTCATGGTAGGACTCATACCTGGTTCATCTATCATTTGGCTTGTGTACATAAGTCGTATATAATTAAGATTGATAAGACGGTTGGATGGGTGGCTCTGCCCCAGGTCCACAACCAGACAAGGAATAGGAGATAGGGCAGAAACACACATCCTAGGTCTGTAAAATCTCAATTATATACCTTCGCATATACACTTAGCATTGATGGGCTAACCGTATCCGTCCTTAGCCTCTGTGCTTGAACTAGACTTGCTGCACGAGTGATATTTCCAAAAGGTTTGCTGTGAATACTTAGGGGAGGTTACGGAAGAATATCATACTCCTCGCATGAGTACTTCGGAGGTTTGAAGCGAGAGACGATTCTGAGGTTCGTATCTAGCTTGTTGTTATGGGTGCCGAGACTTTTGTTATTCGGTTGGTTTAACGCGAAGGGTCTCCTTGGTGACACGTGGGTTTGGTATAACGTAGACTCAATTAGACTAGGCAGAATGATGTCGTCGGATCGCGCATTAAGTTAGTCCGGAAGGAGTGTTGGTTAGAAAATTAGTGCATCTGCGTGTGTATGTCTCATGTGCTTTCTGTTTTGACCTTATTATTACTACCGCGAATGTTTTGTATTGTATTAGGTGTACTAACTGAAAGATTGTTCTAGTGAATGATATTTGATATTATGATCCCTATCCAGTCTCTCTATAATCGATTGGTGTCTACAAGTCATATATAATTAAGATTGATAAGACAGTCGACTGAGTGACTCTACCCTAAATCCACAACCAGACAAGGAACAGGAGGTAAGGCGGAATCACGCACTCTAAGTCTATTGGTTCTTAATTATATATGGCCCTAATGTTTACACCAAGTCATTATAGCTTACCAGAAAGAGTATTTAGTTTCTACATAAACTATGTGTTTTGTTTAGACGAAGAAGAATTTATTATAGCTAGGATTTAGTTGGGAAACGTACCGCTGTTATCAGGTGGTTCCGGCGTAGAGTCTCATGCAGTGATCATTAGCACTCTTCCTTCTTCACTAGGGTTTCTGGCCAATGGATAATCTCTCCTGTAGTGTGCCGTTTCACCACATTCGTAGCAGGTCTGACTTACTTCCTCAAATGGGACCTGGGAGATTGGTCGTGCCGGTGCCCTACAAAAGTGGATGGTGTGTCCCCTTCTGAGGCAGTTCTTACAATACAGCTTCAGACACCTTCCAATACGATGGAAGTTGCACTTATTACATTTAGGGAGGGTTCCAACATAGCGATTGCCGGGTGCTGAGGTGGTTGGTGTCGTGGCAGCATATGTTGCACCTGTCTGTTGTCCCTCGGAGGGTTCTTATGTTGATTGTCTCTTATTCCCGCTCTCGGACCTTTTTTTATCATCACCTCCTTTGGTTGACTCAGGAACGGGATCCATTATGCCTTGGCGGATCCCATAGTCCACCAATGTACGAGCCAGGCGTTTGGCACTGTCAAACGTAACAGGTTTCGCTGCTAATACGTTTCCTTGGATTGGAGAAGGTAGTCCCCAAATGTATCTCTCTACCTTCTTGCTCTTCGGGGTAACCATCCCAGGGCATAGTGCAACTAAATTGCTGAATCTATCGGTGTAAGTTTCTATGTCTAAGCCTGCCATGGTAAGATTCCACAGCTCATGCTCTAGTTTTTTGCACTTCGCCCCTTGGGCAGTACTCTTCCAGCATCATCTCTTTTAGATTTTCACAGCCCATTGCGTTTTCTATTGGAAGAGTCAATGACTTGACATGGCTGTTCCACCATGTAAGGGCTCTGTCACAGAAGGTGCAGGCAGCAAACTTAACTTTGCTCTCTTCTGGGCATGCGCATAACTCAAAAATCGATTCTGTCTTTTCGAACTATCGCATTAAGGCGATGACTCCCCCACTTTCATCGAAGGATTTGGGTCCACAAATCATGAAGTCTTTGTATGAGCACTCCCTTATGTGTCCGTGGTTAGATTTGTTGGTACAACTACCCGATCCACCGGTACCACTTGCATTGATTTGAGTCATGACAGCTATCACTGCGGCTGTTACTGCCGCCTGAAAGACAACCGAGTCATACTGAGGAGGTGGCGGTGGTGGTGCGTTGTTTTTGTTTTTGTTCGACTTCTTCGGTGGCATCTTTCTGCCATAAGGTTTAAAAGACGAAACGATGGTAAGTCCTTAGTGGTTATAAGTCGAGTGTTATCGGAATCGAAGTTATCTTAGTTCTGAGTGTTTCACGTTCTGATTTTTGAAGAAATTCATAACAGAGGTCTATGCAAAATTAGACTTATGAATTTGATAATGAATACCCTCTTTGTGAAGTCCTGTGACCTTGTTTACTGTTACTAGTTAGTATGATAAAGGCGATAAGCCTGACACATAGTGTGAGCAGTGTAATCACTAACTCACTAGATGGAATTAGTTAGTTAATTATTAGTATGACGTATATGGTGCTCTACCACCTTGCGCGCCTCGGGAGGGGTTTCATGTCTTAGTTATGATGGTCCTGAATTCAGCTGTGGGGATTTGTTGTCTCTGGACTCTCTTATGGTTTTCCTATTCTCTGTAGATCATGCTTCGGGTTTTACTACAGATCTGTGACAACTCGAAATTCTAACGTGTACATTCTTCATTTTCATCAAAGTCAGCCTCATTTCGCTATTTTGTAATGAAGTTTTGGGTCTATATGAGTGCTTGAGACTTAGTATGACCTTGATATGAGTCTTAGGAAGGGTGAGAATGTGCGTAGCATCACTAAAACGGGCCAAACACACCTAGGAAGGTGTGTGCGGCCGCACACCCGAGTATGCGGCCAGCCGGCCGCACACAGCCGACCGCACACCCATCCTCCAGCCGCACACTCCCCCTTATATATATAAGGACACCCCCTTCACTCATTCCTTTCCTTTGGCTGCACTCTACTTTCTCTCACTACTTTGTCTCTCTAAAAACTTCATCCAAAAACACTCAAAAGGCCTCAAAAACGTGAACTACTTCATCATTCAGCTCGTTATATTGGTAAGGCACCTGAATCTAAGCCTAAAACTCATAGTGTTCTTCATGTTCTTCATGCTTTGAAGGTGTACGGCCGCACACCTTCATAAGGTGGCCGCACACGCCTTAAAAACTCTCCAAAGTGAAGAGTTTGGCCTCCATTTGCTAGTTAGACTTGGTTTAGACTCTACAACACCTCAAAATCGACGTTTCGGATACAAATGAGGAGTGTACGGTCGCACACCCATGTGTACGGCCGCACACAACCTCTGTACGGCCAGACACTCTTGTGTGCTACCGCACATACAGCTTGGCCGCACACCCTGGCCGCACACACATATTGATGACCGCACACTTCCTTTATTCGATCATTTATGGCTCCGACACTTAGTTCCAAGCATCTCCAAGTCCCTAGGGTGGTTTCCCCATCATATTTTATCATGAAATGCCTTAATATAATACGTGTATGCATTATTACATGTTAATAGGATCCACTTGTGTGCAAAACATCAGTTGACACTCAGTGCTCGAAACCGATCGTACATCCAAATTCTACATCAAACAGTGAGTTCATACCCCTACGCTTTTATAAGTTATTATAATGTTTTCTGGGGGGGAATACAAGCCAAACATAAAGGTTTTCACAACATAAAAACTAATGAAATTACAATGGTTTTACGTTAAACATTTAGTTACTTTATCCCTTTTGTAGTATGTGGAGCATAAGGGACGTTTTCTAAACATAATTGCATAGTTTTCCGAAATGTTCATAAACATAACTTATCAATCAAACTATAATAGGTATAGTTTGGAGATTTCATTATCAGTTTTCAGAATCAAACTCCAAGCAAGTCAAACATATAAACTATGATCGATTTAGTTTATCCATACGAATAACGAGAGTATCTTACTAGATAATTATTTTGTATAATTATTATACTCCACATCGTTTGTCAACGACTTCGAACTCAAGAACAACTAAATTACTCGTAAACTAGTTAATACAGGATTGTGAGATTAATCTTCATTTTGCCTTTCGGGGTACCAATAAATCCTTTCCGGAAGTATAACCAGAGTCTCCTGGAGGGAGAGCGTGAAATTTGTGAATAGATCTATTCGGGACTGACAATCCCACACCTGCACTGTTAGCTACAGTGGGGCGGGCATGCCCAGGATGACAAATTTTGTAATCGTACGACGTCTGAAGAAACGTCAAGAAGGTCTCGGGTCAAATTAGGATGGTTATCCGACTCACAATATGTAAAACTAACCTTCATTTACGGGATCATTTCTTCCATGGTTTTATTTTATAAAACTACCTATCTACTTACTGGAGGGTATTCCAGCAATCTAACTCATAGTTTTATTTGAATAATAAAACTACTTACTGGTGGTAACCAGGGTTTTCAAATGAAATATACTTTTCATTAAGAACTCAACTAACATGTTAGAAAATATGGGATTTTCTTGGGAAGCATTGATGGGTTTTGAGCATTCTAACACTCCTAAGTGTACATGCAACCCTAAACACCTTGGATCTATGTTTTCTCTATTATACATGCAAATATGATTATCCAAGGTATTATCCTAACTAGCATACCAAAACATTGATACTAGGATACTAAAATAGATATAATACATACCTTGTTGTTGTTGCTTGACTCCATGAAGCTTGAGAGCCTAGTGCCCCAAGTGTGGCACCTCAAATGGTTCACACAACATCATGAACTCTTGGAATAACCATGAGAAGAAGACATACATGTTCAAATCGGCTAGCCCTCAAAATATGTATCACTAGTGCCAATTTCTTGAACTAAAGGGGTTCTTATATAGTGTGGCTATTAGGGTTACACCATGTAACTCATGACTTTACCCATTCCTTATGCTCCATGGATTTTAACCTCCATGGAGTATCCATGGATCTCCACATGGGTTAAACCCAACATAAAGGAATCTTGGATCATAAGCCCACATATATAAGAATGAATGATTTACACAATCAATCCCCATATATTTAATTAGTCTCTTTTTGATCACTAAATTAAGTCCAAATTAATTCTTGATCAATACTAATTAAATAACATGATTTCATATTAATATATTAGAACTTATAATATATTAATATGTCACAAAATGTCTTTTCCTCATAAACGGTCTATCCAAATGTTCTGATGCCATGCAACCCAAATGGACCATGCCGAGTCGGGTCAAGTACATACCAATTATAGTTATGGACTTAGACACTAATCCAACAGTCTCCTACTTGGATAAGTCTAAAACTATTATTGCGTATGACTTCAGGAACCAACTGGCAATCGTAGCTCTCAAAAGCCGCTGTCGAACTCTGACCTTGTAGATGAACTCTGACCTTTGTCAATGACTTGTCCATTAGATAAGGGATCATATATTCCTCCATTCTAGATATCATATGGACTGAGACATGGATTATAATCATTCTCTCTGTCCATTTGTTGTTTCCCGATTTCCGATTTATGACGACTGACTAATTGATGCGGGCCCTAGTGTGGAGGATCGGGCCCTTGCGTTCCTAGAGGCCCACGATCGTGTGACTAAAGGGGCTTCACGGAAATGGCCATAACTTTGGCTACGAATCTCCGTTTCGGGCCTACGACCAGTCAAATCGAAGCTTGGAGCAAGGAGCACGTCTAGATAAGTGCCCGAAGGGGACTTACCCATTTTTGAGTCCAGAAATCGCTTTCTAAATGGAGTTATGAATAATTTTGTTATTTTTCCTTAATTTTTGGGTTTTGTTTTTGGGTTTGTATTTGGCCCATGGACTTTTAGGGTTTCATTTTAATTTCTGCTTCTTATTTAACTGTTTTTGATGTAATTTGGATGGTCGATCATCAATTTTATGAACTTTCGATTTTCTCCCAAATTTTGTGTGTTAACCCAGATTTTGAAGCCAATCCCACGGTATTCGTAGAATCAACGTGGTTTTGAAGAGATTGTCCTGGCTATTCTTTTAGAATCAACAGGTTCATTCTTGGTTATCTTGTGTTGTTTTTTTGCGCTGCATCACTAATTGAACAAATCAAATCAGTCCTGGCTCGGCCGAGCACTTCCATTTGTCATCATCAAATCATCGAGGGGCCCACAGATATCGCTTTTATCCCGAAGGTAAAAGGAATGGATAAACTTCGACTCATATGGCTTGTTCTACTACTTGTTGAATCATACACAAAGGCACGTTTTATAACACCGAGTTACCGAATGCGTTTTCGTGCAATCAATGTACAACCAACTCATAGTAACAACTCATATCTCTAGGTTTGAAGAATATAAGATATTATCGTCTCATGATCACTCGTGATAAAATCCATGAAGTGATTCCAATGAGCGCGGGTTGAATCCAATACTCAGAACTTATGAGCACTCATGAGTGTTGTAGCCCCTTGTCCAACATCTTAGACCTCTACAAGCCAACCCATGACAGTCTTGATTCATATCTACTTCCCACATATGACCGACTGTGGATAGTTTGAATAACTTAGTCAATCTGGAAGAACGACCTAGTTATTCTGGAAGTCAAAACATGCAAAATGAAACACAATAATAATAGAATCTAATATGGTATCAAAACCTATGAACATAAATAAAACACCTTTTATTTATCACCATATGATTACACATTATTCATTGTATACTGTTTCAGCTATCAACTTTATTCTTGAATTTAAAACAATAGTTGTCCCATGCTCCAAGCATGTACACTATGTTTTCTAAACACTAGTCATGCCATACACCAAGTATGCATACTATGTTTGTCTATGATCTTCACTTTGTGAATTAGATCAATTGAACATAACTCCAATGATCCTCTTTCACAGTCCCAAATCCTTACTGCAAATGTAAGAATTCCAAATTCATGCCATTTACTGAAATCTGTTAGATTCTACCTTATATGCATTGATCCTCCTGTAATGATTATGCACAGAGTCACAAGGACTTGACAACAAACATTACAGAGCATTCCAAGGAGATCAACTCATTGGAAACATCCTTCTTGCATTAAGTTTCCTAATCTTACACAGATTGAATAATTTCCAACTTTGAAACATTTCCATATTCCATTTTGACTATCACTTCTGAACAAGAGTTGCCTCCTTACAGATTATGTCAATATGGTCCTTCCAGAATTAAGACTATACTTCCAACTGTCCTTGAGCAACCAATCTATGGTAAACCTTAGATTGTCCTCGACAATTGCTTAATCCTTTTAGTCATATCCAGTTCTAGACCTTTTCCCTTCTTAATGCCCCAGGCATTTGGAAAATTTTAGAAAGGATGAATATAGCACATGAAATCGATCCTATTTCCGAAGCATATGGGACACGAGTCATGATGTCTCACATAAAGACTAAACCAGTCTTTTGCTATAACATTTCCATTTCTATTTGCCAAGTTCTCATAATTCAGATTATGAAAAGGGATGCCGTAATCATAATCGAATTTTAGAACGCAAATAATGGACCCATATATAGAATTTCCTTATGTTGAGCCATTCCAACATGAAATTCATATATATATCCTTGACTAAATACGATTAAAATCTCAATCTAAGCTTTTAGAATTGAAATGAAGTATAATTTCCTCTCCCTTAATTATAGCAAAACAACTTTTTCAACCCCTGCAGCCTCACGAATTGAAACTTTTGTTTTCTATAATTAACATTGCTAACTTGCAATCTTTATCATAATTATCATGCTCCCACTAACATGATGATTATTAGCATAACACTTATGCTCCCACTAGCTTTGACATGTAATCAGAAATCAGCTGGACTTCTAGAAATCAATACTTTATTGACTTTCTTACCAAAGTTCATATTTCTGATACTAGATTGCTTTGATAAAACTTTATCAATATCATACACCTTATCTTAGATAGCTCACAGGTGTGTCTAAACAGTTTTTAGAACTATGAAAAGGGATGCCGTAATCATAGTCTCGATTGTTTAGACCTTTACCACTTCTCACAAGTCCATGTTAGTGTGCTGGTTAACCACACACGCTCCACTAACGACTTTGAGAATGCATATATCATAATTGCTATCTAGCTAAAATCTACTTAGTGAAAGTGTTTCCTCACCATCATTTTCATGAATCGGAGAGAAACCTTATGACACTTAGATTTTATGGTGTATGAGTTCCTATCCATATGAATTTTGTCAAAACCATAATCACAAGACAAGGTTACTGACAAATCCACACTTATATGGATTAAACTTGTGCAATCTTAAATTCTTGCCATTTGGCAGCTCAAGGGCCTGCCATTGCTTCCAAGTAGCTGTGCAACCAATTGAGAACTCTCAGAACTCCTATGCAAAGCCAACTTGAATAGGCACAGACATGTCGACACGATAGGTTATAAACCTCAAGTCGTGTGCTAGTGAAGAACTTCAGGTTTTATTCTTGATTAGTTCTTGAGACTTTCAAGACCTTTAAGACTCCCACTGTCGTCTTGACATATAAGACTTTCTTGTCAGATATTCAGGAGATAGTGTGGATTCTAATCAAGACAAACACTTCACACAATTGGCCTTAGTTGGTCTTTGTTTTATCCAAAACATCACAACTTACCAATTTCAAATGTACAAGAGTAGAAAACTTTTACTCTTACATTTGACAAGTGTTTTAAACCTTCTTTAAGACATGTCACTCAAGTTACAATCTTAGAGTATAACTCTAAGAATTGTTTTTGGAACGAAGTATAAATCATCTTCTTGATTTAACCACTTCAACAATTCATAGCTCCTCTTCTTAGCTACCAGAATGCACTTAGAGGATGAATTGTGATAAGGTCTCTTAATCATTAAGATGATTATATAACATGATACTAAAGTACTCTCCCATCTTTTCAGATTTGAGAAACTTTTATCTTTCTGCCTAAGTTGATTCTTCTTATTCGCTCTGCCATACATTGAAACCTTTTCCAATGTCTCAGAATTACACTTAAGCTTGTAAGTATAACCATATTTACTGAATTTTAGTAAATAATGACGAATAGTCTTAACGATTATTTGTGGTGGGCTTGATCAGTGCACAAGAATGTGTACTCGATCATTTACTTGACTCACACATCCATGTGAACAAGTAGTTAGTCTTAATTTTTCCAATGCTTGAAAGTTCTTATTCATCATGTTATACAACTTGCATGATTCCAAGTTTCTATCCAACTGAAACTTAGGTGATGAGAATCTTTCCTTATTTGGTAAATTTAGACACTACCACAAATGAAAGAATCAATTTCATATTTCCATTCTTGCTCTTAATGGAATCTTATAAGCAACAAAAGTTTTCACAAATGCCATTGTAAGGATATTTTAAAATAAATAAAATCAAAAAAAAAAAATTTCTTTTATTTTAAAACTTTGCGGAAAAACTATCCTTACAATGCGAAAGCACATGAAAACTTTGTTGTTATTTATTCCTAAGCAATATATCATAACTCTTAAGAAGTAGCTCAAGAATCCAATCTTCAAACTATGCGATAGAAATCCATCTATGCCATCAGATTCAACATATTCTTTCTTTAAGTTTCTTCACTTTTTCTTTGATTCTTAAAACATCAACATGTGACCCAGTCACATCATGTATCAAGAATCTCATAATAGAAACTTAGCAGAGTTAGATAGTGGACTTTACCCGAAGTAGAGTCAAACTTATTGACTTTAATATCCTTAGGTAAATTTGGCAGCTTCGCAACCAATGCCCCTTTCTTTGGCAATAGACCCTTGATAATGGGACTATCTCAGACTTAGCCGTTCTCTTTACCATTTGGTCAACCGAGTTGACTATGGCCGATCCCTTTCCATTGGGAAGAGAGAGCTTTACTAGATATCTAATGTCATCATTGTCAATGTCCATAAAGTTTTAGGAAGTTGATCTTAGCAAATAGATAAGATCATTAAGGGTCTTGTCATAGTCTGTTTCATAGGAGTCCCAAAGGAACTCACTATGTGACTTAGAAAATAGTTGAGTCACCAACTTTCTCAAGACTTTGACACCCAACTCTCCCGGCTTGTCAATATCTGACTACATCTCCAAGATGTGATCACATATAGACCTTTGCTTGCCAATAGGGCTTGAGTGACCTTAAACTTTTCAGGAACTTGTGGGTGAGGGAGAATAATTGGAGGAGGTGAAAGAAGTATGATTTCCATGGGACATCATCTTCATTTAGGAAAGCTTGTTTCAAGAGATTTGGGAAGATCATCTTTTGGGAGATATTCAAGAGAGTTGATTTAAAGTCCTTAATATAACACCCAATATGAAATATTAAGGCTAGGACCCAACAACCTATTTATAACTGGAAGAGGGATGCCGTAATCCAAGTTATAAAATAGTTGAAGGTAGGTAAATGACGATTTACCAATTTCCACCATGAAAAACGAAATATAATTAAGTTTTAATTGGATTTGAAACTCCTAGATCTTTTGAGATACATTGAACTTTCAATGGCATGTTTGAATCTCGATTGTGCCCTCTCAAGTTTGTGACTGGGATGCCGAGGATCACAAACAAGGTGTGAATAACCATGCAAATTGACTTGGTACCCTTAACTTTATCACCTAATCGATGTGCCGGTTAACCACACATGCTCCACCGATCTATAATAGAGTCAAGTTACCCTTTGCCACTCTTACTAGTCCTTATTAGTATGCCGGTTAACCACACACGCTCCACTAATGACTTGGTAAGGTACAAAGTGTAATTTCATGGGTTAGCACCTTTTCACATTTTCCTAAGTAACTAAGATTGGGAATGTACAAGGAAGCGGTGGGTGAGAGTGGACACCCATTAAACTGCCATTTTATAGGCAGTAACCTTATACCCCCCTTATAGACCGGCTTCGTGAATGAGGCCTACTAACGGTAAGATTGACTTGATCTTATACATATCTATATAATTAAAATTATAATAATAGTATAAGGGTTTGAATTTTAACTTTTAAAATTCTAAGGGCTAACTTGGAATTAAAGTATTCATAAGAGAAAACTTTTCAAATTCCAAAACTTGAGGGCAAGTTTTGAAACTATTCAAAACTAATTAATTCCATAACTTATGTGTTTAAAGTAGTTTTAATTAAAAAAAAACTCTTCAAGTTCCATAACTTGAGGACAAGTTATGGAAGACTTTAAACTAATAAAAGAATGTAACTTTTCTTTATTTTGTAATTTATGGAATTAATTAAGGTTACACATTTTATTACTTAATGAAGTGACTCTTGAACCTCCATAAATTGAGGACAAGACTCTTCATTTTTGTAACCATTACCAACTTTTATGAGTTTTATGAAACTTAAATGTGACTTTTCATATAACTTGAGGACAAGTTACAAAAACACGTTTTAGAATCAACTCTTAGATTAAAATGTATTGAAAACACATAATCAATTAACTTTTCTATTAATCTAAGCAACTCATAAGAACAAGATAATTTAATCAAACTTTTTCATGTAATTAGCCTAATCACTAAACTAATACAAAACATGAATCTATTGACAATTATCTTTGAAATTGGATTAGTATGAACATTACCACATCAAAAACAGGATTATAGGTTCAAACACAGCTTATGGTAATGTTCCTAGTCCGTTTCTAGCCAAAAAACTCGAAGATATGCTGTCAGGGGCTCCTACTCGTCGAGTGTATCAACCTACTCGCCGAGTAGGATGATTTTCTTCATGGACTCGGCGAGTTCATCAGTGGACTCGGCGAATCCAGTGCCCAGAATGCCCGAAATTCGACTTTTTCAGCATTTTTCAGCAATTTGCATCAAGTATAATTGAAAACAAGCCTAATCTCTGCTACTACTGATGGGTTTTGAGAATTCTAACACTCCTAAGTGTACATGCAACCCTAAATACCTTAGATCTACGTTTTCTCTATTATACATGCAAATATGATTATCCAAGGTATTATCCTAACTAGCATACCAAAACATTGATACTAGGATACTAAAATAGATAGAATACATACCTTGTTGTTGTTGCTTGACTCCATGAAGCTTGAGAGCCTAGTGCCCCAAGTGTGACACCTCAAATGGTTCACACAACATCATGAACTCTTGGAATAACCATGAGAAGAAGACACACATGTTCAAATCTGTCACACCCCGAAACCGATGGCGGAAACGTTCCGGGGCGGATGTGACGTCATGTAAAGTATCACAACCAATGTACATAGCAAGCATAGTAAACACAACCATTACATTGCATAAGAAAGTTTTACATTTGTTTGAAAATAAAGTACTACAAGTTTTCATAGATACATTAGTTAGAACAAAAGTAAAGACGAGTCTTCTATATGCTCCGTCTTCTCAAAAAGGTTGGTAGGAGTACCTGTCTATGGATGCCCTGAGAATACAAGCAGTTTTAAAATATCAGCATAAAGCTGGTGAGTTCATAAGCGGTTTGTTTTCTGGAAAAAGATTCAGTTTCCTTTAGTTTCATGAAAAGTTGATATCCAAGAAAATCCTGCAAATTTCCTTATGAAAATATGGTTTGATTTCTCGTTAGATGTACCATACAACCTTGTTTATGAAAAGTTTCGTTATCCCAAGAAAACCCTATGTTTTCTTATGTAAAACATTCGTTGGTTATCGATTCTGAAATGATGTGTACAAGTATCTACCATACTTGTATCGTTTGAGTGAAACATACTGAATGACTAGTATCCCGTAGTAAGCATATTAGTTTTGACACGTACACAAAACTAATAAGTAAGTAGTGAACTGGTAGTAATCAAAGACAGTTATTACTAGAAGGTTAGTTCACTGGGTTTGTTATTACTTTATCAGTAAAATTCCATTATCTAAGTTGCGAGTTCCATAACCATACAATAGACTAGACATGGCAATAAGAAGTCCATCGTCGTTTTATGACTTTTGTCACCCATGGACCTGACGATCCAACTGTAGCTAGCAGCAGGGTGCGGGGTAGTCAGTCCCGTATAGATCTATACACTCAAGTCACGCTCTCCCTCCAAGAGATTCTGGTTACGGGAGTAGTCCTCCACTCTCGTATCCGTTGTGGAGTGTTACCGAGGACGTGTCTCCAATCATAAGATTAATGAATTTTACAAGTAATAGTATAGAAAATCCCGTTTTATGAAATGTCATGAAATCCTTGTGAAATGTAAAAATGTAACATTTTATAATGAGTTTCACAAATGGTTTTGAAAACTAACTCCACGAGTTAGATAGTTGGTTAAAACGGATTTTCAATGTTTAAAAACATATTGAACATGTAGTATTGTTATACGAAATAATAGATTTGAGTACCAGTTTTCCTTGTACTTTTGCTTGTATTCCCCCCCTGAAAACATGAAAAACACTAAAAATGGTGTAGGGGTATGAACTAACCTGACGAGAATGTGCTGATTTAGATGCTAAGTATTCAGTTTAGGGCTTGAACACGCGTGAGGTTCCTAGGTAACATGAAGAGATACATAATTGTATCTAATTAGACTTTGATTTACCAAGATAGTAGGACAATACACTCAGAGGCACGAAAAACACTTCAATTCAAGTGTTAGGGATGGTACGGGTTGCATCTAAGGAGTGTAGGACCTAGATATGGTGTTTACTCTTCAAGTGTAAACCCTTAGGGGAGTTTACGGTTTAAAGACCATATTCCCCATGAGTTTACGGCCGTAAACTCATGGGTGTGGTGGTTTGAGCGATCCAAGGTCTCATCTTGCACATAGGAAGGATCTAAGGTTGATTCCATGGCTTAGGAAGTGATCGGGACATGAAATGGCCGAGGAATTTGGGTTTACGGTCCTTGGACCACCCTTGGGGAGTTTACGGTCGTAAACTCATGGGTTTACGGCCGTAAACCACCCTTGGGGAGTTTACGGTCGTAAACTCATGGGTTTACGGCCGTAAACCACCCTTGTCCATGTTTGTCCGTTTTCCATGTGCTTTGGTGGTTTGTAGGCCATTCATGCAAGTTCTAGACTCAAATACAAGCCATGCAAGGTGTTTGGAGCATTAAAACACCCTTGGAAAGGTGTTTACACTTCTTTGGACACGTTTTAAGGTTCTAAGATCATTCCAACAAGTTTCAAGGCCATTAGACATGCATTGGGAGGGTTAAGGAGCGTCAAAACCCCCTTGAAAGGGTGTTTACGGTTCTTGAATATTCAAGGACCGTAAACCCATGTTCATGGCCAAAAACTCATGATCTTGTGGTTCTAACTCCATGCATGTAAGGATCTAAGCACTAGAAGAGGTTTGGAAGGGTTTTGGGGCTTCAAAACCCCCATTGAAGGAGTTTACGGTTTTTGGGAGGCTCCCCCAAACCGTAAACACGAGTTTTTGGTGATGTTTGGGAAGTTCGATCATAGATTCGTATGCATGATAGAATGGACAACTAGTTAGGAAGGATCACTTACCAATTTGGAGCTTGAGAGTGATGATTCTTGAGAGAGTTCGATTTCTAGAGAGAGAGTAGAGAGAGAAAGTTCAAGTGTGGGAAAAGCTCAAATGGTGGTCACTCCACCCTTTTGTATATGACTAGAGTTGGTGACCCGGTGGGAATACACCCAATACGGACATTAAACGGAGTTTAATATTTTACCCGGGTAAATGACCATTACCCGTATTAGTCGTAGTCTAGAATTTCCCAAAAGATTATTTAGAGTGTTTTTCACCCAAATACATATTTCGTTTCTGACACATACGAAATTATAATAATAATTCTAAATGAATTATTTAATTTGAAAGTTAACGGAAAACCCAAAATAAAATAAATTTTATTAACGGCATGGGTTATGTTAACGGAAAATCTTTCGGGTTGTCACATTATCCCCCTGTTAGAGGAAATTTCGTCCCGAAATTTAGAATTTAGATACAAATCACGGAATTGGAAAGAGATACGGGTATTTCGTTTTCATCGAGTCTTCGCGTTCCCAAGTGAATTCGGGACCCCGCTTGGCATTCCAGCGAACCTTCACTATCGGGATGCGGCTTTGTTTCGTTCGTTTGATCTCTCTATCCATGATTTCGATGGGCTCTTCCACAAAGTTCAGGTTTTCGTTGATTTCGATCTCATCCAAAGGAATCACAAGGGTCTCATCAGAAAGACACTTTTTAAGGTTTGAGACGTGGAAGACAGGGTGAATATTGCTAAGTTCATGAGGTAAATGGAGTTTGTAAGCTACGGGACCAATCCTTGCCAGGATTTCGAAAGGTCCTATGTACCTTGGGTTAAGTTTTCCACGCTTTCCGAAGCGTATCATGCCCTTCCAGGGTGAGACTTTCAACAAGACACGGTCTCCAACCTGGAATTCCAAGGGTTTTCGTCGTTTATCGGCGTAGCTCTTTTGTCTATCTCGGGAGACTTTAAGTCGTTCTCGGATTTGTACGATCTTTTCAGTGGTTTCGCGGATGATTTCTGGACCAGTGAGAGTGCTGTCAGGGACTTGTCCCTTGACCAGCTGCGTGTCACCCACCTCAGCCCAGCACAGAGGGGATCTGCACTTGCGGCCATAGAGGGCTTCGAAAGGCACAGCCTTGATGCTGGTATGGTAGCTGTTGTTATAAGAAAATTCAACCAAAGGAAGATGAGTATCCCATGACGCGCCGAAGTCGATGACGCAGGCTCTCAACATGTCTTCCAAGGTTTGGATGGTTCTCTCACTCTGTCCGTCTGTTTGAGGATGGTAAGCTGTGCTCATATCCAGCTTAGTTCCAAGAGCCTTCTGTAGTGACTGCCAGAACCTAGAAGTGAATCTGCTGTCCCGATCGGAAATGATGGACACAGGTACACCGTGCAGTCGGACCACCTCTTGGATGTAGATTCGCGTGAGTCTTTCCATTTTGAAGTTTTCCTTGATAGGAAGGAAGTGAGCAGATTTGGTCAGTCGGTCGACAATTACCCAAATGGTGTCGTACCCACTCGGAGATTTAGGTAACTTGGTAATGAAATCCATGGTAATCATTTCCCATTTCCATTCAGGTATTTCAGGTTGAAGAAGTAGACCGGAGGGTTTTTGATATTCGGCCTTCACTTTGGCGCAAGTCAGGCACTTGCCCATGAAGGTAGCGATTTCGGCCTTCATATTTGGCCACCAATACAGTTTCTTGAGATCCAGGTACATATTATCCGAACCTGGGTGTACGGAGTATTTAGTATTATTGGCTTCGTTCATGACAACCTCTCTGAAGCCTCCGAAATTTGGGGTCCAGATCCGGTCCATGAAACAATAGACTCCGTCGTTTCTGATCTCAAGATTCTTATCCATTCCTCTCAGGGCTTCGCCTAGCATGTGTTCTGGTCTTAAGGCTTCCATCTGAGCCTCTTTGATTTGCGCGGATAAGTGGGAATGGATAGTCATAGTCAGTGCCTTCACTTTACGACCTGAGTATTCTTTTCGGCTGAGGGCATCTGCCACCACATTGGCCTTGCCGGGATGGTAGCAGATTTCACACTCGTAGTCGTTGAGTAGTTCAACCCATCTCCGTTGTCTCATGTTCAGCTCCTTTTGGTCGAGGATGTGTTGTAGACTTTTATGGTCAGTAAAGATGGTGCACTTAGTTCCGTAGAGATAATGTCTCCAGATTTTTAATGCGAAGACCACTGCTCCCAATTCTAGGTCGTGAGTCGTGTAGTTGACTTCGTGTACTTTTAGTTGCCTGGAAGCATAGGCGATGACCTTGCCTCGTTGCATTAGAACACAACCGAGACCTTGATTGGATGCATCGCAGTAGACAACGAAGTCTTCCGTCCCATCGGGAAGGGATAGGATAGGTGCGCTGCACAAGGCTCGCTTCAGTGTTTGGAACGCAGTGTCTTGCTTTTCGCTTCAACAAAAGGGTACACCTTTATGAGTTAGAGTGGTTAAGGGTTTGGCAATTTTGGAGAAATTTTGGATAAATCTGCGATAGTAGCCAGCGAGACCCAAGAATTGACGGATTTCGGTGGGTGTCTTCGGTGCTGACCAGTTTTCTATCGCTTTGATCTTGAAAGGATCCACGTGTATGCCCTCCTTGCTTACCACGTGACCAAGGAAAGTAATCTTCCGGATCCAGAATTCACATTTGGGGAATTTCGCGTACAGTTGCTCCGATCTAAGAGTTTCCAACACTAGCCTCAAGTGTTGTTTGTGATCCTCTTCGCTTTTGGAATAGACAAGTATGTCGTCGATGAAAATGATAACAAACTTGTCCAGAAACGGACGACACACCCGGTTCATCAAATCCATGAACACTGCCGGCGCGTTGGTTAGACCGAAGGGCATAACTACGAATTCGTAGTGACCATATCGAGTCCGAAAGGCTGTTTTGGGAACATCACCCTCATGGACTCGCAGCTGATGGTACCCTGCTCTTAAATCGATTTTGGAAAAGTAGCTAGCTCCTTGAAGTTGATCGAAGAGGTCATCTATTCGAGGAAGATGATAGCGGTTTTTGATTGTGAGCTTGTTCAACTCTCGGTAATCGATACACATTCGAAAAGATCCATCTTTCTTTTTCACGAATAAGATCAGGGCTCCCCATGGCGAGGAACTCGGTCTGATGAATCCTTTACTGAGCAGCTCATTGAGCTGACTAGATAACTCCTGCATTTCTGCTGGGGCTAATCGATAAGGAGATTTGGCTACGGGGGTAGCTCCGGGGATTAAGTCGATACGAAACTCCACTTGGCGTTCCGGAGGGATTCCTGGGAGATCCTCAGGAAAGACATCAGGAAAGTTGCAGACTTCGGGGATGCTCTCGAGGTCTTTAACTCCCTGCTTTTCGTTAACGACATGGGCTAAGAATGCATAACACTCCTTCCGCAGAAGTTTCTGGGCTTTGATGCATGAAATGATGCGAAGGTTTGAACTGAGTTTATCCCCGTATATTACAAGAGTTTCATCCGAAGGAAGATTGAGACGGATAGCTTTTTCGAAACAGAGAATGTCTGCACGATTGGGGCTCAACCAATCCATGCCAACGATGACATCAAAGCTTTTTATGGAGACTGGCATAAGGTCAATGAGAAATGAACGGTCGTTTAAGGATAGGGTACACCCTACGTATATCTCGTTAGTGCTCTCTTTCTCACCGTTAGCCATTTCGACGGTAAACTTTTCGGTTAATGGTTTGGATTTTTGTTTAAGAAATTGTTTGAATGCATGACTAACAAAGCTCCTTTCAGCACCAGAATCGAAAAGAATGCATGCATAAGAGTTGTCGAGGAGGAACGTACCCGTGACAGCGGTAGGGTCAGCGACTGCCTCCTCTTGTCCCATAGTTAGAACTCTCCCGGTGTTGTTGGTTGTTGCTGCTTTGGGGCAGTCCCTCTTGAAATGCCCGACTTCCCCACAACTGTAGCAGGCTCGACCAACACCCGCTCCAGAGGCTTGATTTGTTGGTTGGACTGGGGTCCTACAAAATCGCATCGCGTGCCCCTTTTTGCCACAACTTGTGCATGACATCTCCCGGCACGGGCCGGGATTATGGTGGTAGTTACACTTGTCACACCGAGGAAGGGTGCCAGTGTACCTGCTGGTAGGAGCCTGGGTGATAGGAGTAGCAACAGGGGTAGTAGCAGCGTGGACCGCTACAGTTTGCTGTTTCTTTGAGGATCCTTGCGAACCCTGACCTTTTCGTTTGTTCCAGGATTTCTTCTTGTTTTCACCGCTCCCTTTAGCCGGATCAGAGGCGGTGGCTATTTCCTCGGGATCGTCGCTATGCTCAATCAGACTTTGTGCTAAACACTTGGCGCTATCGAAGGTTTCCGGGTTCGCGGATAAAACATTTCCCTTGGTTGGCTGGGTCAGCCCCCAAATGAATCGTTCGATCTTTTTGCTTTCCGGGGATACCATTCCCGGACAAAGGAGTGCTAGGTCCTCGAACCTAGAAGTGTAGGAGGCAATGTCAGAACCCTTCATCTTTAGTGTCCAGAGTTCGTGTTCGAGTTTCTGCATCTCGCCCCGTAGGCAATACTGGGCTATCATGAGTTCCTTCAGTTTCTCCCAACCCATAGCATTTGCCACTGGCAGGGTTAAGGACTTGACCCGGCCATTCCACCAGGTTAATGCTTTGTTGAGGAAAGTGCAAGCGGCGTACTTCACTTTGTTGGATTCGGAGACTGCGCAAATCTCGAATATGGACTCAATCTATTCAAACCATTGAGTCAGAGCAATAACACCTCCTTTGCCGTCGAAGGATGTGGGTTTTGCGTTCATGAAGTCTTTATAGGAGCACTCCTTTTGGTGTCCCTGCCCACTTTCTTGCACACCACTTCCCTGACCACCCGATCCGCCGGAATTTATTTGCGACATGGCAGCAGTCACTGCAGCAGTAACAGCTGCCTGAAACATGATAGGATCAAATTGGGGAGGAGGCGGTGGTGGAGGAGTGTCGTTGCTTCTCCTGGTAGATCTCCTTCGGGGAGGCATCTTGATCTGAAATGACCAAGAAAGAGGAGGATGGAATTTAGAGATATGAAGCAAGGATATATCTCATAATAATGCTTAGAGTGTTCTACTACGCGATAGGACAGGAAAATTACTTAAAGCAAGTAAACTATCGCTAAGGGAGGAATGAGTAGTAACACTCGGAACGGATTTCCATGAGGTAATTGGTTCGGACTAAAATACTCCCATAGTATTTTATGTTGAATGGATATTAGGTAAGTTATATGCCTGCTGTACACCACAGTCACTCCCAAGCACATGTTGGCCGTGTCTCGAATGAATATAGTTGATCTGGCTATATTGACCCTAGACATGACTACATAACTGCCCAGGTTTAACCACAATGCACAACACCCAATTTACTTATGCTTTGTTCTCTTCGCGATACGGATTTCGGTACTCGGGAATACTTGTATACTTTTATAAAAATACTTATATTTTAAAAGCATACTTTTAGTTTAGAGCACTTAGGCCCCTTAGTGTTTATAGTTGTATACCATGTAAGGTTCGGTATACTTAGTTAACTATAAACAAGGGCTCTGATACCAATCTGTCACACCCCGAAACCGATGGCGGAAAAGTTCCGGGGCGGATGTGACGTCATGTAAAGTATCACAACCAATGTACATAGCAAGCATAGTAAACACAACCATTACATTGCATAAGAAAGTTTTACATTTGTTTGAAAATAAAGTACTACAAGTTTTCATAGATACATTAGTTAGAACAAAAGTAAAGACGAGTCTTCTATATGCTCCGTCTTCTCAAAAAGGTTGGTAGGAGTACCTGTCTATGGATGCCCTGAGAATACAAGCAGTTTTAAAATATCAGCATAAAGCTGGTGAGTTCATAAGCGGTTTGTTTTCTGGAAAAAGATTCAGTTTCCTTTAGTTTCATGAAAAGTTGATATCCAAGAAAATCCCGTATTTTCTTATAAAAGTAGTTTGGTTATCCCTTTTGTTACACAGTTTGAATCAAGAAAATCCTGCAAATTTCCTTATGAAAATATGGTTTGATTTCTCGTTAGATGTACCATACAACCTTGTTTATGAAAAGTTTCGTTATCCAAAGAAAACCCTATGTTTTCTTATGTAAAACATTCGTTGGTTATCGATTCTGAAATGATGTGTACAAGTAGCTACCATACTTGTATCGTTTGAGTGAAACATACTGAATGACTAGTATCCCGTAGTAAGCATATTAGTTTTGACACGTACACAAAACTAATAAGTAAGTAGTGAACTGGTAGTAATCAAAGACAGTTATTACTAGAAGGTTAGTTCACTGGGTTTGTTATTACTTTATCAGTAAAATTCCATTATCTAAGTTGCGAGTTCCATAACCATACAATAGACTAGACATGGCAATAAGAAGTCCATCGTCGTTTTATGACTTTTGTCACCCATGGACCTGACGATCCAACTGTAGCTAGCAGCAGGGTGCGGGGTAGTCAGTCCCGTATAGATCTATACACTCAAGTCACGCTCTCCCTCCAAGAGATTCTGGTTACGGGAGTAGTCCTCCACTCTCGTATCCGTTGTGGAGTGTTACCGAGGACGTGTCTCCAATCATAAGATTAATGAATTTTACAAGTAATAGTATAGAAAATCCCGTTTTATGAAATGTCATGAAATCCTTGTGAAATGTAAAAATGTAACATTTTATAATGAGTTTCACAAATGGTTTTGAAAACTAACTCCACGAGTTAGATAGTTGGTTAAAACGGATTTTCAATGTTTAAAAACATATTGAACATGTAGTATTGTTATACGAAATAATAGATTTGAGTACAAGTTTTCCTTATACTTTTGCTTGTATTCCCCCCCTGAAAACATGAAAAACACTGAAAATGGTGTAGGGGTATGAACTCACCTGACGAGAATGTGCTGATTTAGATGCTAAGTATTCAGTTTAGGGCTTGAACACGCGTGAGGTTCCTAGGTAACATGAAGAGATACATAATTGTATCTAATTAGACTTTGATTTACCAAGATAATAGGACAATACACTCCGAGGCACGAAAAACACTTCAATTCAAGTGTTAGGGATGGTACGGGTTGCATCTAAGGAGTGTAGGACCTAGATATGGTGTTTACTCTTCAAGTGTAAACCCTTAGGGGAGTTTACGGTTTAAAGACCATATTCCCCATGAGTTTACGGCCGTAAACTCATGGGTGTGGTGGTTTGAGCGATCCAAAGTCTCATCTTGCACATAGGAAGGATCTAAGGTTGATTCCATGGCTTAGGAAGTGATCGGGACATGAAATGGCCGAGGAATTTGGGTTTACGGTCCTTGGACCACCCTTGGGGAGTTTACGGTCGTAAACTCATGGGTTTACGGCCGTAAACCACCCTTGGGGAGTTTACGGTCGTAAACTCATGGGTTTACGGCCGTAAACCACCCTTGTCCATGTTTGTCCGTTTTCCATGTGCTTTGGTGGTTTGTAGGCCATTCATGCAAGTTCTAGACTCAAATACAAGCCATGCAAGGTGTTTGGAGCATTAAAACACCCTTGGAAAGGTGTTTACACTTCTTTGGACACGTTTTAAGGTTCTAAGATCATTCCAACAAGTTTCAAGGCCATTAGACATGCATTGGGAGGGTTAAGGAGCGTCAAAACCCCCTTGAAAGGGTGTTTACGGTTCTTGAATATTCAAGGACCGTAAACCCATGTTCATGGCCAAAAACTCATGATCTTGTGGTTCTAACTCCATGGATGTAAGGATCTAAGCACTAGAAGAGGTTTGGAAGGGTTTTGGGGCTTCAAAACCCCCATTGAAGGAGTTTACGGTTTTTGGGAGGCTCCCCCAAACCGTAAACACGAGTTTTTGGTGATGTTTGGGAAGTTCGATCATAGATTCGTATGCATGATAGAATGAACAACTAGTTAGGAAGGATCACTTACCAATTTGGAGCTTGAGAGTGATGATTCTTGAGAGAGTTCGATTTCTAGAGAGAGAGTAGAGAGAGAAAGTTCAAGTGTGGGAAAAGCTCAAATGGTGGTCACTCCACCCTTTTGTATATGACTAGAGTTGGTGACCCGGTGGGAATACACCCAATACGGACATTAAACGGAGTTTAATATTTTACCCGGGTAAATGACCATTACCCGTATTAGTCGTAGTCTAGAATTTCCCAAAAGATTATTTAGAGTGTTTTTCACCCAAATACATATTTCGTTTCTGACACATACGAAATTATAATAATAATTCTAAATGAATTATTTAATTTGAAAGTTAACGGAAAACCCAAAATAAAATAAATTTTATTAACGGCATGGGTTATGTTAACGGAAAATCTTTCGGGTTGTCACAAAATCGGCTAGCCCTCAAAATATGTATCACTAGTGCCAATTTCTTGAACTAAAGGGGTTCTTATATAGTGTGGCTATTAGGGTTACACCATGTAACTCATGACTTTACCCATTCCTTATGCTCCATGGGTTTTAACCTCCATGGAGTATCCATGGATCACCACATGGGTTAAACCCAACATAAAGGAATCTTGGATCATAAGCCCACATATATAAGAATGAATGATTTACACAATCAATCCCCATATATTTAATTAGTCTCTTTTTGATCACTAAATTAAGTCCAAATTAATTCTTGATCAATACTAATTAAATAACATGATTTCATATTAATATATTAGAACTTATAATATATTAATATGTCACAAAATGTCTTTTCCTCATAAACGGTCTATCCAAATGTTCCGATGCCATGCAACCCAAATGGACCATTCCGAGTCGGGTCAAGTACATACCAATTATAGTTATGGACTTAGACACTAATCTAACAAGCATGCATACCTATTTCGGAACTCAATAACGAAGGTTTTCGATACAAAACGATATTTATTGATAGTAAAAAGGAATAGATTTTACAAATTCAGTGACTAGTTTCCAATACAAAAATACGTTTATAAACTCACCAGCTTTATGCTGACCCGTTTTCAAAAATCGCTTGTATTCTCACGACATCGATAGACAGGTACCTTCGATCACTTTTGGAGAAGACGGAGCATCTTGAAGTCCAGTCTTTATCTTTTGTTTCTTTTGAATATAATGATTTGTACAAATTATGTTTTCAGACAGATGTAAATATTCATAATACAATGTAATGGTTGTGTTTACTTTGATTACTATGATACGATTGTTGTGATACTACGCATGACGTCCTCCGCCCGGAGCGTTTCCGCCTTCGGTTCCGGGGTGTGACAGATTGATATCAGAGCTATTGTTTATAGTGAACTAAGTATACAAAACCTTACATGGTATACAACTATAAACACAAAGGGGAAAATTGCTCTGAACTAAAAGTATACTTTTCAAAATACAATTATTTTCACAAAAAGTATATAAGTATACCTACGTACCAGAAACAGTCTCATGAACATAACAAAACAAAAGTATTTGGATGTTGAACACTGCAGTTAAACCTGGGCAATTATGTAATCATGTCTAGGGTCAATATATCCTGATCAACTATATTCATTCGAGACATGATCAACATATGCTTGGGAGTAATGGTGGTGTTACAACAGACCCAAAACTCAGCAAATATCCATACACCAAGTCATCGAAAGAACAAAACAGTCAAACTTAAAATACTATAGGAGTATTTTAATAGATCCAAATTCATCACAGAAATTCACTTCCAAGTGTTGCTACTCATTCCTTTTAGCGATAATTTATTTGCATTGGTAGTCTTTCCTTGCTTATCTCTTAGTAGATCACTCTAACTATCATAGTGAGATATATTTGCTTCATATCCCTTGATTCAATTCAGAGGACTTACCATCCTCATCTTCCTGTTCATTTTAGAACAAGATGCCTCCACGAAGAAGACCCATCAGAAGAAATGACGATGCTCCACCACCACCACCGCCACCTCAATTCGATCCCGCTATGTTTCAGGCGGCTGTTACTGCTGCGGTGGCTGCCGCGATGTCACAGATAAATTCTAGTGGATCTGGCGGGCAGGGAAGTGGTACTCATCCTGAAAGGAGTCAAGGGAACCAGAAGGAGTGCTCCTATAAAGACTTCATGAACGCAAAACCTACTCCCTTCGACGGCACTGGAGGTGTTATTGCCCTGACTCGATGGATTGAAAAGATCGAGTCCATCTTCGAAATCTGCTCTTGTTCTGAAGCCGACAAGGTGAAATTCGCCGCTTGCACTTTCACCAAGAAAACATTGACCTGGTGGAATGTTCGGGTCAAGTCCCTAACCCTGCCAATAGCAAATGCTATGGGTTGGGAGAGCTTGAAGGAGCTCATGCTAGCTGAGTAGTGCCCACGGGGCGAAATGCAGAAACTGGAGCACGAACTCTGGAACCTAAAGATGAAGGGTTCCAACATTGCTGCTTACACTTCTAGGTTTGAAGACCTAGCACTTCTCTGTCCGGGGATGGTCGCTCCGGAAAGTAAAAAGGTTGAAAGATATATCTGGGGACTGACCCAGCCAACCAAAGGAAACGTCTTGGCCGCTCGGCCAACTACATTCGATAGCGCCAAGTGCCTGGCGCAGACTCTGATCGATCATGGGGTCGATCTCGATGAAGTGATAGCCACTCCTGAACCGGCTAAAGGGAGTGGTGAGAAAAGAAAATTTTGGAAACAGAAAAAGGGCCAGTCTTCGCAGGAGCCCTCAAAGAAGCAACATACGGTAGCAGTTCACGTTGTTACTACCCCTGTCGTTGCTCCTGCAAGTCAAGCACCTACCAGTAGGTATACTGGTACCCTCCCTTGGTGCAATAAGTGCATTTATCATCACCGCATCCCTGGTCCATGTCGTGAGATGCTCTGCAACAATTGTCGTAAAAAGGGCCACCAGGCTCGAGGCTGCAGAATCCTAGTCCAACCAACCGATCAGGCCTCTGGAGCAGGTGTTGGTCAAGCCTGCTACGGCTGTGGGGAAGTCGGGCATTTCAAGAGAAACCGCCCCAAGAAAGCAACAACTGGCAACACCGAGAGAGTACTATCTATGGGGCAAGAGGAGGCTGTGGCTGACCCTACCGTTGTGTCGGGTACGTTCCTCCTCGATAACTCTTATGCATGCATTCTTTTCGATTCTGGTGCTGAAAGAAGTTTTGTTAGTCATGCATTCAAGCATTTTCTAAAACATAAACCTCAACCCTTAACCGAAACATTTACCGTCGAAATGGCTAACGGTGAGAAGGAGAGCGCTAATGAAATACTCCGCGGTTGTACTCTTGCCCTGAACGGTCATTCGTTTCTCATCGATCTTATGGCAGTTTCCATAAAAAGCTTTGATGTCATCATCGACATGGATTGGTTGAGCCCCAATCGTGCTGATATCCTTTGTTTCGAAAAAGCCATCCGTCTCAACCGTCCCTCTGGTGAAGCCCTCAAAATCTACTGCGATAAACTTAGTTCAAACCTCCGTATCATCTCGTGCATCAAAGCTCAGAAACTTATACGGAAGGAGTGTCATACGTTCCTAGCCCACGTCGTCAATGAAAAGTAGGAAGTTAAAGACCTTGCGAGCATTCCCGAAGTCTGCAACTTCCCTGATGTCTTTCCTGAGGAGCTTCCGGGAATCCCTCCTGAACGCCATGTCGAGTTTCGTATCGACTTAGTCCCCGGAGCTACCCCCGTAGCTAAATCTCCATATCGCCTAGCACCAGCAGAAATGCAGGAGCTATCTAGTCAGCTCAATGAGCTGCTCAACAAAGGATTCATCAGGCCGAGTTCCTCACCCTGGGGAGCCCCGATCTTGTTCGTGAAAAAGAAGGATGGATCCTTTCGAATGTGTATCGATTATCGAGAGCTGAACAAGCTCACTGTCGAAAAGCGTTACCCTCTTCCTCGAATCGATGATCTCTTCGACCAACTCCAAGGAGCCAGCTATTTCTCGAAAATAGATCTAAGATCAGGGTACCATCGGCTACGAGTCCATGAGGGCGATGTACCTAAGACAACATTTCAGACTCGATATGGTCACTACGAGTTCGTAGTAATGCCCTTTGGTCTAACCAACGCACCGGTTGTGTTCATGGACCTGATGAACTGGGTGTGTCGTCCTTTCCTGGACAAGTTTGTCATCGTATTCATCGACGATATACTTGTCTATTCCAGAAGCGAGGGAGATCACAAACAACACTTGAGATTGGTGCTGGAAACTCTAAGGGCGGAGAAGCTTTACGCAAAGTTCTCCAAGTGCGAATTCTGGATTCGTAAAGTAACCTTCCTAGGTCACGTGGTAAGCGAGGAAGGCATACACGTGGACCCTTCCAAAATCAAGGCGATAAAGAGCTGGTCGGCACCGAACACACCCCCAGAAATTCGCCAATTCTTGGGTCTCGCTGGCTATTATCGCAGATTTATTCAAAACTTCTCCAGAATTGCCAAACCCTTAACCACTCTGACTCAAAAAGGTGTACCTTTCTGTTGGGATAAGAAGCAAGACTATGCGTTCCAGACTTTGAAGCAGGCCCTATGCAGCGCACCTATCCTGTCTCTGCCCGAAGGGACGAAGGATTTCGTTGTTTACTGCGATGCATCCAATCAGGGCCTAGGTTGTGTGCTCATGCAGCGGGGAAAAGTTATCGCTTATGCCTCGAGACAGCTGAAAGCACACGAAGTCAACTACACAACGCACGACCTGGAGTTGGGAGCAGTTGTCTTCGCACTGAAGATATGGAGACATTATCTCTACGGAACCAAATGCACTATCTTCACTGACCATAAAAGCCTACAACACATCTTCGATCATAAGGAGTTGAACATGCGACAACGGCGTTGGGTTGAGCTACTCAGCGATTACGAGTGCAAAATCCGCTACCATCCCGGCAAGGCCAATGTGGTGGCAGATGCCCTCAGCCGGAAAGAGTACTCCGGTCGTAGGGTGAAGGCACTAACTATGACTATCCATTCCCACTTATCCGCGCAAATCAGAGAGGCTCAGCTGGAAGCCCTAAAACCAGAGAACATGCCGGGTGAAGCCTTGAGAGGAATGGATAAGAACCTAGAGATCAAGGGAGGCGGAGTCTATTATTTCATGGACCGGATCTGGACCCCAAGGTTCGGAGGTTACAGAGAGGTTGTCATGAACGAAGCCCACAAGACCAAATACTTCGTTCATACCTAAAGGGGAGAACAGAGAGGTTCACACCCAAAATGAAAGAAACCGTAGGATTGAAGGAGAGAGGGGAGAGAGGAGTAGAATTTAGTTCTCCCCTTTAGGTATGAGAGAGTCACAAAAATTGGGTACCCAAGGGTCCTATATATAGTCTAGGGATAAAGCAAGATTTGAATGATTAAATAATAGATTTTAATCCTAATCTAAATCCTTTCCTTATATACCATCTGGAGGCTTCTGGAAACCCTAAGAAAGGGTCCAAAACCGTCCATGCCATGGAATATTCTAGAATTGCCTGTTTTGTTCAACTACCGAACAATTACAATTCACCCCTTGTACCTCTATTTAATTTCAATTAATCCCCAATTAATTCTAGATTAATTCTAATTAATAATCAATCAATTTTGACTATTTCTAATTAATTTATTATTCATATAATAAATTAACAAATCATTAATATATATTAACAAAACATTTTATCTCTCTATCCTTTAATCGATACAAGCCACTTCCTGGTTATGAGGGCAACCCAAAAAAGACTTTACTTTTATGCATCACCATTATACCAATTTAGTTAGGACCTTAGACACTTAATCCAACGGTATAATTGTAACATCCCAAAAAAACTTAGTAAAAATTTTTGTTTTAACTCAACCAAAATCATCAATCATTTCTTCTCAAATCCTCAAAGTATGTCAAAATAGAAAATACTTATCAGAGTACAATCCCAAAATCATAAAATGTTGGAGACGGGTGGATGCATTGCGATCAGTTTGGGCCCTTCCCTTTCAAATTGGAAGTACGTAAAACATAAACATAAACCTTAAGCACAAAGCTTAGTGAGTTTCCCAAAATACCACATAACATACAAGAAATGGGCCCCGCCCAATACGTATAATGCGCCTCGCCCTAACTTGCATAACGAGCCCTGTCCAATGAGTATAACGGGCCTCGCCCTAAACCGCATAACGGGATCCACCCAATGAGTATAACGAGTCTCGCCCTAACTCGCATAATGGGCCCCGTCGAATGAGTATAACGGGCCTTGCCCTAACTCGCATAACCGGCCCCGCCCAACATACAAAACGTGCAAGTATCACACTGACAACTAGCATCCTACAAACATAATCCAGTGGGCCGACATTCGTGCCTTCGACTCGCAAGTATAGTGAAGAGGCTTACCTAAAAATGCATCTCTAAATGAACAAGCTCACAAGGTCCAAAACGGTGATACACGCCACCTAGGTAACACGCAAGGAAGAACTGTAGTCTACCTTCTAAAACTACACATTTGACCCAAGAGAGCAAAGAAAGAGTCAAACTTCAAAGTCAATCGTCAAAGGTCAAAGTCAATAGTCAAACATTAGCTTCAGCGATTCGCCACGGCGTGGCCATCCTTGGCCACCTCGTGGCATCAGATCAGGACAAAACAATCAATCCAACCCCAGTCGCCACGACCTGATGCCACATTGTGGGCGTTGGATTCAAAACAACTTAATGGGTTAAAATGACTCCTTCAGGCCCAAGAGCTCCAAAGCTCATATATATTCTGAAATATGGCCTAGAAGGATAAAGTTTCTAACTTTATCCATTAAGTCCACCCAAAAGGATAAATTCTCTAATCATAGGTTCCATATGGCTAAAAATAGCAGATACTTAACCATTAAGCACTTAATGTAGAGGGTCCTTACCCCAACTTCTCTAGAATGCTGCTAGGTCCCCTAATGGTCCATAAAAATCCAAACCTTATGGACACGCATGACCCATGCATGTCTTTCTCCAAACTACGTAAAAAGGGAAAAATATGACCCAAAATCCATGCATAGGTCACATCTTACCACAAAATTCCAAATCTATGAGATATAATACTCAAGAGACTTAGAGAAACCATAAAGTCGCAAACTTTATCTCTTATAACCACTCCAAAAGGACCAAAACATGCTCCAAAGCCTAAATCTATGAAGAAGAACACAAAAAGGTTGAAATTTAAGGACTTACAAAGAGTCCAGAAGATGCACACAAATGGAGGAAAGGATTCATTGTTGAACCAAGATGTTAGCTCTTCTCCTTCTTCCTCAAAACCACCACAAGTTTGCTAAAATGAGTTTAAGACCACCAATGAGGATTAGGGTTAGGTTTATAGGAGTTTAAGAGTGATGGAGACTGAGGATAAGTAACCCTAGACTCCTACTTTCCTTTAAATAACTAATAAAATTATGGTTTAAGACGTCAACAATGGCCACACCGTGGCTTTTACTTGCCATGTCGTGGTGAGTCAAAAGAGACCTGCGACCAAAGATGTCTCGCCACACCGTGGCGATCCTTCCCACGCCGTGGCAACTCTAAAAATCAATTTTAATTAAAATAGATTATACCTCAAAAGATGGAAGTTACAATTCTCCCTCATTAGAATAAAACTTCATCCTCAAAGCCCGTTCCTGAAAATAGCTCCAGGTAGTGCTCCTTCATCTCCTCCTCAGGTTCCCAAGTCCACTCTGAGCCTTTCCGATGTTTCCATTTCACCTTCACCAAGTTCCCCACCTTGTTGCTTAGGGCTTTGATCTTCCTTTCAAGGATCGCAACTAGTGTCTCTATGTAATTCAACTGCTCTTCCACCTAACTATCCTCTAATCGCACCACTTCGGAATCATCAACAAAACACTTCTATAATTGACATATGTGAAAAGTGTTGTGAATCTGAATGAGCTCCTCGGGTAGCTCCGAACGATATGTTACCTGCCCACCCAGACGATAACCTTGAAAGGACTAATATATATGATACTCAGCTTGCCCCGCTTCCTGAACCGGATGACTCCTTTCCAAGGTGACACCTTCAGGAGTACCATGTCCCCAACATGAAACACCAAATCTGATCAGCACCTATCAACGTAACTCTTCTGTTGTCTTTGCTCGGTCTGCAACCTCCTGCGCACCTGCCAGATCGACTCCATGGTCCAGAGCACCACCTCCGTGCTACCTATGATTCGATGACCAACCTTGCCACAGCAAATCGGGGTTCGACACTTCCTACCAAAAAGCATCTCAAAAAGAGATCGATCAATACTAGCGTGGTAGGTGTTCTTGTAAAAGAACTCAAATAATGGGATATGCATATCCCGACTACCGCCAAAATCCAATACACACGTCTGTAGCATATTCTCCAAATTCTGGATAGTCTGCTCATTCTAACCATCGGTCTACGGATGAAAAGTCATGCTAAGTGTAGTGTAAGTTCACACCTTATGATTTGATATGTCAAACACATTACACCCTGATCACCAGCGATAGTGCCGACATCAACACCAGTGCCAACACCAACACCAGATCTTATATGCGTCAGTGTGAACTTCATAATCTAAGTAACTTTTGTATATTAGGCAGTTATATATATATATATATATATATATATATATATATATATATATATATATATATATATATATATATATATAAATAGATATTTGATCCGCAATCTTTGATATTAGGATAAGACCTTTACTTAGATAGGTATACATCTCCAGTTAGTAGGATTTCAATTATTGTAATAGTATATATTCAACATTGGGGTGAAACCATAATGCATGTCTTGGTGACTATCTTTGTGACCTTCGTTCTCTAGGTGAGAACATTCTTTCTTAGTGAAAGCATCTTTCTGATTACTCGTTTTCTTCGTTTTTCTATTTATTCTTTTACTTAGTTTGTTTATTCATTGTTATTCATATCCAATCTATACAAACCTTCGTTTTGTATCAGATCAGGTTTTCGATACACTCAATTTGTCATGTTGACCTCCTATATTCCTAAATCGTCTACTCATAGTATTATCCCTCCCTTCGATGAGCACTACTTTACAATGTGGAAAACGAAGGCTATGGTTGTTCTTAAGACCATTGATTATGAGATGCTTAACATTGTTGAGAAAGGTCCTTACATTCCAATGTATAAATCTTTGGTTGAAAATGCTCATGTTGGTACATTTAAGAACAATCCAAAGGCTAGTCATGACGATGGTGACAGGAGACTTATCAGTCTTAATGTGAAAGCTAGGGAAGCCATAGGAAATTCTCTTCCTTGTCACGTGTATCATCTATTTCAGAACTATGAGTCAGCTCAAGTGATGATGGAGACACTGACGGTGGCTTTTGATGGCACTGTGCAAGTTTAAGCTACAACCATCAACAACCTCAATCAGAAATATGAGCACTTCTTTGCTCAGCAAGGTGAATCTCTAACTCAAAAATTTAACAAGTTTAAATGTTTGGTGAATGATATGCACAGGTTGGGAGTAATCAAGCATTCTTCTCAGTTGGTTTTAAAGTTCTTGGACTCTATTGGAAAAATATGGGAACATCACGCTGATGTTCTTAAGAATAGTTAGAAGATTAACCTCATGGATCTCAACTCCTTGTTTGGAAATCTACGGAACTACGAAGAAACCATAGCTATTCATAAAGAAATAACGAAGGACTAAAAAAAGAGAAATCTATAGCCTTGGTCTCCCAAAAAGAAGCAATGAATCTTATCAGCGACTCCAATGAGTCTGATCAGGGCGAAACAAGTAATGATGAAATTACTTATGTCCGTGTTGCTAGTGATGCACTTATTGTTAAATGCTATGAAGAAAGTGGATCAAATGGAGTCTGGATAGCTCATTCCAAGGGAGGTAGTTCAATGAGAAGACTTAACTCAGAGAAAATAAAATCAGGTAACTGTTTTAACTATGGAAGCCGTGACCATTTTTCCAGGGAATATAAAGAGAATAAAGAAGCTCAAAGTCCAGAGAGTTATGAAGTCTTGTAGAAGAAGATGCTAGCCCATATAAAGAAGGAGAACATCTCTCTACTAAAAGCCTTCATTACAAAGCAGGAGGCATCTGAGGAATGGGTGGAAGAAGGGGATATATCTGAAGACGAAGGGTTAAACGTTAAGGGTCTTATGGATCTCATTAATGATACCCCTGATGGTGGTTCCAACAAGGGTGGCGCTGATACTTCTCAAACTGTCTAAGAACCAAACATAAAGAGCTGGAATGTATCCTCCACTTGTCAGGATCTGGAACATACTTGGTTCCTTGACAGTGGGTGCTCTAGATACATGACTGATCTCAAGTTCCTTTTAATAGAGTTTTTGTGAAGAAACATGGTCATATGGTAGTTTTTGGGGACAATAGTGAAGGAGCAGTCATGGGCGTTGGGACATTTGAGTGCAGTGCGTTCAAGCTGAACAATGTGTTGTATGTCAAGTGCCTTAAAAGCAATCTTATCTCCATCAGTCAACTTTGTGATGCTGGTTACAAAGTTTTCTTTGATCTCAATGAAGGAAAGGTCATTAACTCAAAGAACAAAATTGTGCTCACTACACTCAGGGAAAATAACATTTACATGCTTTAATTTTACTTGTGTTGGACAATGTTTCTTTATGACTTCACGTTACTTTTTGCTATCCTAAAAAATTTGAAACATACGTTTTTGGTTTTTAGTTTACTGTGAGATTTTTTTTATTCAAAAATTCCTTTTAACTTTCATTTTACCAAAGAAGTATACATTATATATTATGCTAATAACTTTGCCTATGTGTGCTATTCTATCTCACTTTCAGAGTCTCAGATCTTCTGCCTTCATCTCGACAATGATCTTAACATATTTTTCCATTTGGAAGGGATCAACGTGTCATTGCTTTGGTGCATGATCTTTAGAGTAGGAGCAGTTGGAGCTGGCTCTGCATCCTTTCTTTATTGCCAACTGCTCTCTCCATGATGTTGGTGCTCACGTTGATAGACATGAAGTATCCTGCCAATGAGGCCAGAGAGGAGAGAACTGTGTCTAAACTTGTTTTTCTGGGCACATATCTCTTCCTTCTCTGACGTCCTATCTCAGTTGCAGTGGAATGAAGTGAAGCTAGGTAACATAGCACTTCTAATTTCCATAGACACTGTCACTGCTACACCGATTCCCATAAGAGATCCAAAGACCTCTTCAAGAAGATAGTGCTCCTTATCACTTCTATCACAGATCGCAATGTATGAATCTCATAACTCGAAGGTTGCAAAGATTGGATCCTATTAATTTGTTGGTTACAATGTCCTTCTATATTTCTTGGTGAACATAAAGCTTGGAATCAATCTACAATACCTCAATGATTAAAGGCATCTTCTCTCTCTATTTTCTATATATTTTATGTTGGTATATTTGATCTTGCCTAGTTATTCTTTTATAGACAGTGTTGAGGAGCAGATATCTCAGAGAAAGGAAACTTATTTATGACCATTCAATTGAAAAGAGTTGTTGAATTGGGTCTTTATCTCATTTATGAAAAAGCTGCATAATTTTTGCTTTAAAAAGCTTTTAATATGGTACAAGATAATAAGATAATGAGAAAGGAAACTTATTTATGACCATTCAATTGAAAAGAGTTATTGAATAGGATAATGATTCACTGTATTTTACATATATTGATAAAACTTCGACACTCTATGTCAATGGGTACATTTCATACTGAAATATATTACACACATCATCCTATTCTCACCCTTTACTCTTCTAGTAAAAGAAGTTGATGATTCAATGTATAAAACCATACGCCGATGAGACTTCGCAACACTATGTCAGTGAATGATAGTTCAAACCCATGATATCTGGAGACATCACAACCTCTTATTTATTAGCTGCAACTCTAATACGTTGATAGAATAGTTTTGATACATTGACATCTTCTGCTGATGATATTTCTCGTTGATAGATGTTGTTTTCGTCTCAACGGTAACTTTTGGATGACGATTAAAAGATGTAACAATATCTTGGAATACAAGATTTTTACAGTGCTACTTTCTCCAATCATGATAATGTAAATCGGAAGAATATTTACGAATAAACTAGGAAAATTCTCTATCTTAGGTCACTTTCACTACTCATTCAAGCAGTTGATTTTCTCTCTCAAAAAGGCTCTCTCAACCGTCATCTTCCTCAAGCTCTCAACATGTCTAAGGTTCTTTACGTGTTTTATCCTAACGCTAATGTGATCAAAGTCCCCCATGGTATTAGTTCTCCTATAGTCATTGAAGCAAACAACGTGGCATTCTCTGACGTTATCTCAAATCAGTTCAAGAACTCAGGGGTTGAATACTTTGTCAACTACGTCAAAAGATGTCCTCTTCGATATGCTTACTACGACTTCGCAGAACCATTCTATCCTACGAAAGTATGTGATTTCTATTATTCTTGCATTGCTGATTCTAATGCTCAAACCATTACTGGAATAATTGGAGATGGTCAATCGAGGGTTACTATTAATGAATTTTTTTTGAACTGCTCTTCAACTTCCCAAATTAGAAAACTACTCTAAAACCCCCTCTGAAGAAAAATGCAAGTCTATTCACTCAATATTAGGGTATAACATTTCTCTTTGGGGCACCACTCGTGACCCAACCAAATACACTCTCTGTCAATGATATTGTGAAGAGTGGAAGTACTTATCTAGGGCGATTGGTAAATGCCTTGGAAACAAGACTGGGAGCTTAGATCAGTTAAACTTATTTGAGCAACGAATCGTGTATTCCATGAATTGTAATAAAAGATTACAGTTTGCTCAACTCTTCTTTGATCAACTAATTAAATGTGTTACTGGGAAAAAGAAATCAACATTTGTTCCTTATCCTCGTTGGCTTAGACTTATTATGGCTTGTAATGAAGAGGGTTATAATGTCAATCATGGAGTTGTCATTCCAATTCCAGCTCTCTCATACAAGATCATCAATGTTGTTCCCTCTGATGGAGATATACATCTTACCCAGAATATGGCAAATTGGGTTGCAAATACACCAAGTTTCTTCTTCCATATGGCACACCCTATATCAAAATAAGCCACCAGTGGGTGTTGAACCAGTTTAGCACATGTTCATTTGGGAACCAGAACATGGTATTTTCTATCTTGACAGTCAGAACTAAATGTGTTTTTAACGAACTGAACATCTTCTGGATGCTCCAACTATATATCTGTTCAATCATTGTCTGGAGGGTATGCGACATAAGGAACTGGGATGAGGATATCGTGTGCTAATTTCCTTTGAACTCAGTAAGCATCTCGATGATCTTCATCTTGATGACTTCAAGGGGGTTGAAACCTGAGATCTTAACTGAAGCTAAAAAAATTATCCAATTGTTAGGGCCAAAATCCTCAACCCTATTCAGGATCCCGGATCTTCAAGAACTTTCATGATCCTAAACCTTTCTCAGGATCCTGACCATTGACATTATTATTTCCTAACACTCTTAATGATCATATTTCTATTTCTTTTTATCACATGTGTAGAAATGGTCAATAAGAGACTCATTCTCAATGAAGAATCACTTCAACCTGGCTTAAGACCCGGGAATACCAAGTCAAACAACATGTATATGTTTATTCAAGAGGATCCCAAAAATACCATACTTATTGTTACTTAGTCTAGACTATAAATAAACCTATAATACACACACTAAAAACACGATAAGATCTACTGTTACACTTATACTCGTATTATCTTCATTATTTATGTAATCTCATATTCAAATGAATAAAAAAAACAATGCAAGTGATTATTATCACCTCCCAAGGTTCTATGTTAGAGATCCTTTAAAGGATCAATAGCTTTCCTTGTAGCTCACTTGTCCCATTTTGATTATTATTATATATTTACATTACGTTAAACACCATAGCCTCTCATACAATTTGGTTGAATAATACTTGATTAATTTTTTACCAAAACAATTTGGCATCCACCATGGGGTCATGGTGTTCATAATCATTCGAGAATCATGTCTACCCAACGGAACTTATCCTCTTCCTCCATTCCTCCCATTTCCTCTAAAAACCTTCCACCACCTCCAAGCGGAGCTCCCAAGAGGAATTATGAGGCACCGAATAAAAACACCTCTCCGGTCACTACCTAAGGATTTCAGGATCCTTCTGTAATGATTCCCAACAACGAGGTCTTTACTATGGTGAAGAGAATGGAACGAGAAATCACTCAGCGGTAGGAGGACAATAGGACGGTGCTCAAGAAAATGGAGAGAATGACGGCGGAGATTCACAAACCCCAAGAAGCAGCACCCTCGGTCTTCCAGCCCAAATCCTGAAGTTTAACAATACAGGATCCTCAGGAAACCGTTGGGATATAGGTTCCTCAATATCGGCCCCTACTCCTGCTTGGGGTGCAGCTCCAAACGAGTGAGCTCATATGATCCAGGATCCTGGCGAAACCTTCATCACTCCCAATAAAAAGGATCCTGGTAACTCCATATATTAATGCATGAATGAGCTAGGTCATGGCCAAGGAGTAGTCCAACCTATAACGGAATGAGCTAGGTCATGGCCAAGGAACTTTACCAGTTAAGGCAGATGATCTCAAGTGTTCCCGGAGTAGTCCAAACTATAACGGAAGTTTCCCAAACAAGCCACAGGATCTTAAGATTTTCTCCCGCAATTGCAGACACTAAAGTCCCAAAGCGCTTCCAAACTCCCAACAAGAAGCCTTATGATGGGACTACGGATCCTGAAGAACACGTGGTACAATATAGGGAAAGAGTAGAGATCATCCCATTCCCACACATTTGAAGGAATCTTGCCTATGCAAGGGTATCAGTTCAACCCTCACAGGATCAGCCTTAAAATGGCTTCTTAACGTTTCTCCTTACTCTATTACTTCCTTGGCTCACTTAGTTAATGTTTTTAACAATCAACTTTCTTGTAGCAGAACGTTCGAGAAGATCACCAGTGTTGTTTACCGAGTAGTTCAGGATCCTAAGGAATCCCTTAGGGATTTTGTTAACAGGTTTAGTACGCAATCCCTGAGTATCCGCAACATCGATATGGAAATTGTCATAGAGGCCTTCAAAATGGGCTTAAAAAGGACTCTCCTTTCTATAGAGAGTTTGTAATGACTCCATTCAAAAGAATGGATGAAGTGAGAAACAGAGCACTAAGATTCATATGGCTCGAAGAAGACAATGAGATCCAAAAGTGGAGCAACCCACCAAACTTCTATGATAACCCCAATACGAAGGCCGACTCCTCGGCCCAAAGATCTTATAACTCCAAACTTTATTCCAAACCAGATTATCATAGGGTTAATTCCCTTAAAGATGAAGGGCACGAAGAATAATTTCCTCGAATCACTGACTATTGATTTTTTGTGGATGTTTCAGGTTTAATATTTGCTATGCAGGATCTTGGTGATAAATCAAGATGGCAAAGAAATGAAGAAAAGTCCACCACCTGTAAAGATAAGTCCAAATGGTGTGCATACCAGGAGGACTTTGGTCACGTTATAGAAGATTGCATATCCCTCAGTAAGGAGATCAGTTACCTACTCAGCAAGGGATACCTCAAAGAAATCCTTGGAAGAAGAAAAGAAAGATCCAAAGAAAAGGATCAGGATCCTCATAAGATCCTAGGAAAAACAGGATCCTCATAAGATCCTAGGAAAACGCCAAGGTAATCAATGTTATCTCTGTAGGATCTAACATCTGTGGTACCTCTAAAGGTTTGTATCGATCACATACACTTCAAGTATAAAGAAAAAATGCAAACAAATCTAAGCAAACAAAGAATGGGAAGTAAATAACACAAAGAGTTCTCCAAATTGTCTTTCACCAAGAAATGTTTTCTCTTCACTAAGAAGACGGTTTTTCACAAAGATGGTCACCAAGATGAACTCAACATTAGGATTTACCCTAATCTTGATTATATACTAATCTATACAAGTATATCCCTTGATTGAAGAATTTGTATCTAATCTATACTAAGAACCGATCCTCATCATAAAGATATTAGTTCTGGAATCTATTCTATACATATATGTATCGTTACCTAATATACAAAAGATTACATAAAATAACTATACTACTTGCTGACGGTGATAGACTTGATAAGTTGACGTTGATGGTGATGTAGACACTAACGCTGACAGATAGCGTGTAGAGTGTTTGACTCATCAGATCATACGGTGTGACCTTATAATATCTACCCATCTCATGATGTCAAAACTTATCTTTAATGAATTCTTTAGCTCGTGGTCCCCTTGAGAGTAAGAATGGAAATTTTAAGTTCTTCAGCTTTAACGAATGCCCCCTGAGAAGATGATTGACTTTCCATTTATGATTGTCAAGTAGTGGAGGCAGTATGTATGAGTCACAGCGGATGAATGAAGAGATATTGAGGAAAACATGTCATCTTGACTCCCCCTTAAAATTTGATTTTCTTTAGATCAATAACATCTAGTAGTTACTTCAGCTTTAGGAAGATTCTCACTCTTTTTGGCATCAACAGTAAAATGGAACTGGAGGAGGAGACCAGAGTATCAGAGTTACAGCGTGCAGTCTATTAAGATTGTGATGTCTCATGATAGTATAGGTTTGAACTACCACTCACTGGCATAGTATTGCGTTATTTCATGAGCGTGTGGTTTCATATGCTGGTTCATTAATCACTTTTATTAGAAGAAAAAGGGGCAAGAGTGGTATGATGCATGTAATACATTTCAGTATCAAATGTACCCATTGGAAAACAGTGTAGAAGTTTTATCAGTGTATGGATAATACAATGAATTCTTAACTTCTTAATAGATGAATTGATGGGAAAGAGAGGGTCGGTGCGTGTAATATATCATAGACAATAATATACCCATCGAGACAGATTTTTTGAATTCTCATCAACGTTTGGTATCATACGTTGAATCAAAAATTTTTGTAGAAGAATTTATGGAAAGAATGGTTTGATGCGTGTGATAAGCTATGGTATTTTAGCTTAACCATTGGCATATATTTGTAAGCTCTCATCAGTGTATGGTACATTACGTTGAATCATAAAGCTTTAAAGAAAAATATAAGGGAAAGAATGGGTTGGTGCGTGTGATAGCCGGCGATACATAGACTAACCATCGACACAGAGTTTCAAACTTTTATCAGTGTGTGGTATATCAAAGTGCATCCTTAAGTTTTATTAACAACCAAAAATAAATAATGGATTGTTTCAGTCACGCGGAGTTGGACTCAGCGTGAATCTTAAACGGTGTTAACTCATCAACAAGAAATGGTTTATCTTTTATATCATGAAGTTGTAGTCTAGAAATATAAAGTTCACCATCAATTCATTTAATATGGTACATGACAGAATAATAAATTGTATAAGAATACAACAACAGAGTTAGTTAAACAAGGAAACAGAATATACATCCTTTTCAGAAAATCTTTTGTGTAGAATCATCAAAGATAAATTTTTTGAAATAACCACTCATTAATTAATTTCCTTTCTTCTAGATATCTACCCTTCGAGTTCGGAAGTAAAACAAAACAAAGTAAGGATAAACTTATCAGTAGACAATACATCTCACCATAAATCAAGAGTGATGAAGCCAGTTATCATTGAAATGTTACAGATGGACTTCAAGCTTCATATTTATCAAGAGCAAGAGAGAAGCGAGAGATTAGTATTTGTAACCAATGAGTTTGTTGGATCAAATCCATGAAACCATCGTGTCCTCAAGATCAACATGAGGGCATTCGAGGTTTTATCGTATTATGAGTCAGTAGATGAGAACAAGACTTACTGCATTTGTTGGTTGCTCTTTGCATCCGTAACTGTGAGTGAAGGAGACAGTGGGTATTCGAAAAAATAAAAGGATATGATGCCACTCTTTTTCTCAATAACAAGAGTATTGAGATCTTTCTGGATGGCTCCAGTTCTTACAAACTCTGAAGGAAGGAGATGTACATAAATATTAGATATGCTTGAAAGATAAATAAGAAGGAAAAGAAAATACTTCTAAATACTAGAAGCAAAGCTCAAGGAAACTATGTGAAAATCTGTAAACATAGTAAAAGCAGCATTTGTTTTTGTGTATTTCAGAAGGCAAGCAGAAGCAATGTTAAATCAAAATAGCAAGAAAACAATTAAGTGACTGAAAGCATGCCAAGATCCGCAATCAATTTGTTTAAAATGTTCTCGTCCAATGCGTTTGTGAAAATGTCAGCCAATTGATCAGTAGATGGAATGTAGAACAACTCCACCTTTCCCTTCTGAACTATGTCCGTGATGAAATGATGACGGATGCCAATGTGCTCGGTCTTGGAATGTTGCAATGGATTATGTATCATATGAATGGCACTGGTGTTGTCACAGCAAATGGGAGTCTTCGAGAAGTTTAGACCCTAATATAAGAGCTAATTCTGAATCCATAGGATCTGAGCACAACACCTTCCAGCAACTACATATTCAACTTTAGCGATAGAACAAGCCACTGATGTCTGCTTTTTGCTGGACCAGCTTACTAGTCTATCTCCTAGAATTTGAGCTCCTCCTGCAGTACTTTTACGATCAATGCCTCAACGACCATGATCGGAGTCAGTGTATCCTACGGGCTTGAACTCATAATCATGAGGATACCATAACCCAAGATTGGGTGTATGCTTTAAATATCGAAAAATCCTATTTATAGCAAGGAGATGAGATTCCTTGGGACTGGCTTGATAAAGAGCACATACTATAGTAGCAAACATAATTTCAGGTCGACTGGAACTAAGATAGAGAAAATAGCCTATCATTCCTCGATACAGAGTTGCATTCACATCAGCACCATTTGGATCAGCGCCAATAGACGCTGATGAGGACATCGAGGTCTTTGTCGAATTGCAATCAGAGAAACCATACTTCTTTAGCATATCTGCAATATATTTAGCTTGAAAAAAATATTCCATTAGTCAGTTATTTACCCTGCAAACCCAAAAAGAAGGTTATTTCACTTATCATGCTCATCTCGTACTTCTTGGCCATGATCTCCGGGAATTCTGAACTTAGCTTTTCATCAGTGGATCCAAAAATGATATCATCAACATATACTTCAGCAAGAATGATGCGAGATCCTGAATGCTTGATGAACAAAGTGTTGTTAATCTTTCCTTGTTTGTATCCACTTAGAAGAAGGTAGCTCGCCAATGTGTCATACGATTCTCTAGGTGGCAGCTTTAAACCATATACAACTTTATCAACACGATACACATGATTTGGTAACTCTTCACTTTTAAACCATGGTGGTTGTTTTAGAAAAAATTCTTCTTGAAGATATCCATGTAAGAAGGCAATCTTGACTTCCATTTGATAGACTTTGAAGTTCTTGAAACAAGTAAAGGCAAGAAACAGGCGAATTGCTTGATGTCTAGCAACAGGAGCAAATGTTTCATCATAGTCTAACCCTTCCACCTGACAGAATCCTTGAGCCACATGTCTAACCTTATTTCTTATTACGATCCCATCTTCATCCATTTTTTTCTGAATACCCAACGAGTGTCAATGATAGTCTTTCCTTGAGGCTGGGGAACAAGAGTCCGCACATGATGACGTTCAAATTCATTCAGCTCATCCTGCATATCCTTGATCCAATCAGCTTCATTCAAGGAATCAGTGACATTCTTTGGTTCAATCATAGAGACAAAGTTTACAAACATGTAGAACTTGTTGCTGACTCTACTACGAGTAAGTATCCCATAATTTACATCTCCAATGATTTGAGATTCAGGATGATCTCGAAGAATTCTTGAATTAGAACTTTCATTCGTATTACTGTGAGCAGAGTCTTCCTGGTTAGATGGTGTAACTTCTTCAGGGATGACATGCTGATCTTCAGAGATAGGTTGTGAGCTGATGATTTGATCAACATTGGGAATAATGAGCTCAGTGTCATTTGGCAAGAAATCAGAAATAGGGTCTGAAGGACTGTAAGTAAGTTCATTCAGAATTGATGAGGGATGATCAACTCGATCTTGAATGAATGAGTTGTTTCTTCAACAGCTTGTTTAGAAAGATTGAATACCCTTAAAGCCTTGGATACACTTGAATAACCTAGGAACACCTTCATCAACTTTAGCTTCAAACTTCGAGGGTTGATCTCTTTGATTCAAGATGTAAAAAACACACCCAAACACATGAAAATAAGAGATGTCCAATTTCCTTCCCTTTAGTAGCTCACAATCAGTTTTCCATGACGCTTAATGATGATGGACCGGTTTTGGGTATAACATGTTGTATTGACAACTTCAGCCCAAAATGAAAAAGGAAGACCAGCTTTAACGACCATGTAACATCTTGTTTTGGATCGTCCGTGATTAGGGTTCGTGGCCTGCAACCCGGGCTTGAGGAAGTCTCGGGGTTGCGACGAGTTGCTAGAAGCGTAAGGCATCTCGTCACCTTTCCGTGGATATGAGGTTCATTGGAAACAAAGTTATATCAAGGAAGCAATGGAAGTTGGAAGTTTCGGCCGGATAAGTCCCTTATTTGAGAAAGGTGGCAGCTGAGTACGTGTGTGTACGCTTAGCGTATTCATGTGCGTGATTTTTAAGCGGAGCCACCTAGTACACTGGGCGTACCAGAGGGTATGCTGGGCGTACTTGGCACAGAGTGAAAACCCTAATTTTGGGTGTGTCCCTATATAAAGGATATGATGACCTCATTCCTGGCCACCATTCTCAGTCAACAAACCCTCTTAAACCCTAAACCTTCATTAACAGAGCTTGTGAGTGCATTTGAGAGCCTTTGGGTGATGTTGGGTATTCTTGGAGTGAAGAAGAAGATTTGGAGAAGAAGGAGTGAGAGTCCAGGCCCTTGGATCTGAGCATATATGTGTTGGGAGCTTCATATAGAGGTATAAAGCGTCAAGCTTTCTCACTCTTTTGATTTGAGCACCATAGTGAAGTATTTTAGGGTTTTTGTCCCAAAAGTTGGAGACTTTATGAGTTATTGTGCTCCAAAGACTTTGATCAACCCCCTTTGAGTGTATTTAGTGGTGTTGTGTCATAAAAATCAGGACTTGGACGTTGGAATCAAGCCATGCATTTGATACGAGCATTTTGAGCTAAGAAAGTGAGAGTTTTGTGTGTTTGTGACCTTATCAGCCATGAAAAGGATTAAAGTCACTGACTTTATGGAGTAAGAGTGATTAGGGAGTCCAGATCGGTGATATGAGCCAATGTCTTAAGTGATTAAGACCAAATGAGTGGAAAGATTGAAACTGGGAAGTACGCTGCGCATAATTCCGGTACGCCCTGCATACTGACCAGGTGTCCCCAAGGGCTAATCTGGATTCGTGAGTACGCTGAGCATACCAAGGGAGGTACGCCCCGCATTACCTCACTGTGGACTTTTGGGTTAAGTCTCATTTTGGGCCTTGAGTGTTGGGCCTGTAATTTGGGCTTGTTGTAACAGATTTTTGGACTAGAGGATTATATATATGTGCTTTGGGTCCATGAGTTGGGCTTGCCATTTAGATTTGAGAGTTGGGCCTCGGGAGAGCCCATTTATTATTGGGCCTTGGTGGGCCCAATGGGTTTTAGGTTATTGATGGGCTGGTTAGTGGACAACCTTTAGACCTAATGAGTGAGAGTATGGACTTATTTCCTAATTGGGTTAATTGTGGGTTTGGCTCAGAGATAGAGGTCGATACGCAGCAGCAGCGTTTTTAGGGGCTATTCATCATCCGAGGTGAGTCTTCTCACTATACTTACCTTGAGTGGTAATCCATGTGTGACCGGAGGGTCTTATCTGCATATACTATGTATTGAGATATCTTTCTTATTGTCTTTGTGATATATATGCTGTGTATTATGTTGAGTTACCGAGTTGAGGGACCGGAGGGTCCAGCTGAGTTGTCGGACCAGAGTGTCCCACCAAGACACATTGACCGGAAGGACTTATCTGAGTATAGCTATGAGAGGCTAATGAGATATGTGTGTTATTTTGGGGAACTCACTAAACTTCATGCTTACCGTGTTATGTGATATGTGTTTCAGGTTCTTCTCAGGATCGCGGGAAGGCGCCGGCTTGATTGTACACACCAGAGAAGGAGTTATGTTTTGAGGATCCTAGATTATTAATCAAACAATTATGGAGTTGCGTTTTGTAAATTAAATAAATGAGATTTTTGTGAAATGTGTTATGAGAATTATGTGACTTTAAAATGAAAAATTTGTTTTAAAATTTACGGTGTTACAGACCATAGTTCTTTCAGCTTCTATGAGAATTCTGTTTCTTCTCCCTGCAATACCATTTTGTTGGGGAGTTATAACAGCAGAGAAGTTCTGAGAAATTCCTGAGATTGAGCAAAAGTCTTCTAGGGAGGAGTTTCTAAATTCAGTTCCATGATCACTACGTAACTGTCTGATTTTGTGATCATACGGAACTACTTATTGCTTGATGAGAGAAATGATTTCATCAGCAACATGAATCTTTTTTCTTAAAAAGACTACCCACATAAGCCTTGAAAATTAATCCACAATGACGAAAGTGTATTTCTTCACAACTCATGACTTAACAGGAACTTGTCCAAAATGATCCATGTGAAGAAGATGAAGAGGTTTGATAATTGAAGAGCAGGACTTTGGTTTGAAGGAATAGTTGGTTTTGTTTCCCTTTTCACACGTTGAGCATAGCTTATCCTTGACAAACTGCATTTTAGGAATTCCTTTTACAAGCTGATCCCCGAAGATCTTCGATATGTTCTTGAAATTCAAGTGTGATAGCCTCTTGTGCCACAACCAATTTAGATGAGACTAGGCACGAGAGAAAAAGCAATGACGAAGATAGTTGTCAGCAGAAAACATATCCAAAACATAAATATCATTTTGTCGGTTTGTAGTCAGAATAGTGGCATTGTTTTGATTAACAACCTTTCCTTCCCTCTTGTTGAAGAGGACTTTATCGCCAACGTCATACAGTTGGCTGATTGAAATGAGATTATGTTGAAGAGGACTTCATAACCATTACAAAGTCATTCATGAATAACTTTTCACCACAACATTCTCCCCCTCAAAGTTAGGAATGGATGACCCGCTTCAATCTTCCAAAATCGAGCAACTTCACGAACCAAGCCTCAAGCGTGACACATGTAGAATTGAATTTCAAATCTTCAATTCTTCAATGACCTTCCAATCCAGGTTCTAGAGTGTTAGTCCTTACAAACTGAGCATCAAAAGGCAATTAGGAGTATCCAAACCTCCACAAAATTACCCAAAATTTGAGCATAAAAGCACATCCCAAAAATTTTTAATAAGTCCAAATCCATCATTAACTAATCACTTCCAAATCTCAAATCGAATCACTTCATAAACTTCAATTGCTCAAGGTAACTTCGATCTTCAAGTCTGCGTAATATGAAAAATTCAACTTTCGAATTCACATATTTAATTCTCTCCCCCTTTTTATAATAAAAAAATGATTATAAAACTAAAAAAGGAATGAGAAAGCGCTCAATTTGGAATTTTCTATACAAAACTCTCCCTTAACACATGTCATAAACATTTTACATAAATCCAGAAATCCAAAAAATATCTCAATTTTCGAATTTGTTCTCGGACCTCCTTTGTAGTAATTTCACAAAGTTGGGTAGAAACTATCAACTTCGAAATTCTGCAGTGACCCTTTGCGCCCAAAACATCCTTAGATGCGAAACTTTACTCCAATTGCAAAAATAGGCATAAAGTGTTACTTCACATTAACTACAGGGACCTGTTTCGACAATAATCCAATTCCTCAAAATTTTTAGCCCAATGTCGAAACTGGGTAAATTCTGCCAACTTGCATAAACTGCAAGTGTTCGAAATAGATATTCAACATTTTACACCATTTTTGTTCCAATGTCGAAAGTGGGTGAAATGTCATTTCGTTGAAAGTGGAGGGATTCGAATCGACACTTTCTGTTTCTTCGTCACTACATTCGCTATCAAGTTACGTTCAAAGACCTTCTTTATCACATATCGATCGACCATATCGAAGGTCATTCAACATGCAAACTTGATTAACCCATAAGAAGATAATTTCTACTACCAAACCCATTTGTGAAAATTGTTTGAGCGTCAACGCAACCTTCGTTGTCAAGCCATAACCTTCATTCTCAAATGCAAACTATAAACCCATAGGAAAGGTACCAAATCTCGATCCATAGATGCGAAACTCGTCTATTTTCTCATACGACATCCAAAACAAAATCACCTTCCCAATTGATCTTTTTAAGACCAGAATTTCGTTATCTCCTTTGACTTTTATTCGTTATCACCCCAAAATCACCTTCCCAGTCGATCCTTCGTTGTCAAGCTTACACATTCGATTTCGATCTCCAAATCGATTATCCAAAAGCTAAAATCCTTTCCACCTCAAGTAACAAATAACGATTCCAAAATTTTTCTGTTGACCACAAACACATACCTTCGTTCTTAAGCCACAACCAGTCAACGTCATTCGATACCCAAACCAAATCTATTAAACCTTCATTATGAAAATTAACTCCTTTTAATATAAAGTTTCCATCATTCAACATCAATATTGGCCATAAAGAGTTCGATTTCCTAATCATCATTCAAGTGTCGAACAAGAAATAATGTCACAACCTTTGACATCAAGAACAAGAACACAACCCATTTCAATATTAAACCCCAAATCAAGCTTTATTTCGACATCCACAACCCAAATATCAGTTTTACCAACCAATTTCAACCTCCAATTAACAGAATCAACAATTGAAAATCGAGTTTGACTTTTCGAAATCAAAAGTCAAAAAACACGAAATTGATGAATCTAACATCAAATTTAAGATGAAGACGTGATTGTTTCACTGTTCTTCATCACATTCAAGTGTTCTTGACCAAATTCATCAAAATCAAAGATTCAATTTACGATTTCTTAGCTTTAACCTGATCACAATCGATTTGTAATAGAATAAATCTATTTTTGATTCATAAGTTTAGAATCACAAACAAACTCTAATCGATTACTCAGAATCATTAAAATGAAATCGGAACTCAAGAACGCAAATCAAAACGAGAGTCAAGAATGTACAACACGTTTAAGCATATGACGAAGACGTCTCAACAACGAATAAGTATCAATTGGATTTTAACAAATCATTGGGCTCAATCAGTAATTTTATCAAATGAAAAATAAAACATATGGGCTAAAAAAAATTATATGAACAGTAATGGATCCATAATATGATTTTTAGGCTTAAAAACAAACATGAACAAAAATGGATCTAATATGATTTTGGGCTAATTCTTGATTCAAGGAACAATTGAAAATTGAGAATCGAATCGAAAAAAATTATATTGGATTGGATTGGACTTGATCAATTAAAAAATTATTAGATCATAACAAATGGGTTTTTCAAAAAAAATTTGATCCGATGAGTCAAAATGATCAAAAATTCAAAAACACAAGCACAAATCAAAGAGATTTTGAGAGATCATTAAGAGACTCACCATAAACGTTCCACTTGTGTTGAATGTAGCCAAACCGAGAACCGTTTCTTCAAAAATCGATTTGATCTTCGAAGACCCACTCTGATACCAATTGATGTGAATTAAGAACATTTATTTGGCATGCAGAATTAAATAAACATAAACAACACGGTGATTTGGGTGTATAAGAGATGTATTCGATCATGAAAGGAGTTACAAAAAAAAGTATAAGCAAGATCTAGACAAATAAATAACTCATACTAACACTCTCAATTTTATATCTCTCGAGCACACCTTTACAAGCGGTATGAAACCCACTATATATAGAGGTGTTTACATCTCTCTCTCTCTGTGTGTGTGTATATATATATATATATATATATATATATATATATATATATATATATATATATATATCATGTCAAAAAGCTAGAATCCAATGTACAAGTGGGTCTACAAGAGTCAAACCATTACAAAGTCATTCATGAATAACTTTTCACCCCAACAATTATGCTGAAGACGTTTCACATAAGAGACCTTCTAAAAAACAACAGAATTAGACTTGATGGATCCATATCCCTTTGTAGCTCCCTTGTCATTATCTCCATATGTAACAGTCGGACCATCCTTCTTTATGAAATCTTCCAGAAGAGACTTGAATCCTATCATATGTCTTGAAGAACTGGTATCTAAATACCGAATATGTTCTTTACCCTTGAAACTAAAATATACAATAAGCCCTAAAACAAAAAAACAAAAAAATGTACACACAATATACATTGACTCATTTTGCAATGGGTCACTCAAGAAAAGATATTATAACAATCATCAGGGAGACAGTTGAATGAGTTTCCCTTTTTTATCCACTTATCATTATGAGTCATGATGTTGTCAGCGCAAGCGGAGTTCTTTTCAAAAGTGCACTCGCTGATTTTGTGAGAAGGGTCGCCACATCGATAACAACATTTGATTCCATAATTCGTTCCTTTAACAATAGATTTTGATTTCTTTTCAACTGTTGAATCCAAAGAACTTTGACAATTTGATTTAAAAGTTCTTGTATAGTTCTCGAACAAGGAATGTCGTCGACGGTATGCTCAGATGATACCTTGTCATGAGTCTCATGAATCATTGAAGAGTCATCAAAAGTAGAGGAGTTTGATTGATCTTCAGGTTCAGAATTGCTAACGGGGCAATAAGGAAAAATGCTAAGAATTTCGTTTACCGAATGAACTTCACCATTACATATAGGAGATTTTAGTAAAATCTTAAGGGATGGAAGAACATACTCACGGTGAGAAGTTTGATGAGAAGGATCAAGAGCAAATAATTGAGAAACGCATTTGGTGATACCGTTAGAATCAGTGGAGCAGTGAGTATCAATTAAAGTGTGATTTATAAAATAAGAACTCACAAATCTATTCTTAAAATCTTTTTTTAAATAGTCAGCTTTATAGAAGGTTTTTTTACTCTCAACAAATTTGGTTAAGGAAAAAAAACCTTCTATATAGCCTTTAAGAATTTTCTCACACTAATCTGGAATCTAAACATTAACAATTCTTGTGACATTAAAGTGAGAAGAGGCCAATCAAAACAAGTTGAATGTATCTAGCGTGATGAACAACTTTTTCTGTTTCAATGTGAAGAAAATTATTGGTTAGCGAGATACATGTGTTTTCCTTTTTTAATACAGAAAGAGATTTTTCAAAAAAAGAGAGTTTTTCTTTTAGTTTCTTTAACTCAAACTTGAGAGAAGATCTTTCTTTATTTGAGACCAATAAATCGAAACGTAAGTGATCAATCATGTCATCTTTTTTGATGTTTTCAACAGAATAGTAGTTAACAAGATTTTTTACTTGACACGCTGATGTAGCGTCCCATTCTGTTTGAAGGTCTGTAGCAGCTTGAGAAGGATCAGCGTCAAGAGTCCCATCGCTGTCAACTAAATTGTCAGCGTGAGATTTAACGATCAGGGCCATGACACACTTATCTTCATCATCTGAGGAGTTTTCTTTTTCAGAAGCAGATGATATTGTAATCATCATCTCTTGAGTGGTTGAACAGTATTGAACCAAACGATAGACATAATAAGGGAGTAAGTTTCCAATAGCAATTCTTGCCTTTACATCGAGATTCATCATCCTTTTCTTTTCCTTGTTATATCTACGCATAGATTTCCCTTTCAACTTACTACCAGATGCACCATCATTGGATGATTGATACATAGCGGCGATGGGACCAATATTGATGATGTTGAGCATATCAAAGTCCACGGACTCATGAGCTTCCATGGGCTTTTATTTCCAAGTAAATAAGTTGTGTTCATCAAATGGGGGGATGTTGCAGACAGTTGATTTTGGATTAAAAGAGGTCGACATGATTACTTGAGTGTATCAAAAACCCGCTCTCATACCAATTGAAGGTTTGTATCGATCAGATACACTTCAAGTATAAAGAACAAAAGAAAACTAATCTAAGCAAACAAAGAATAGGAAGTAAATAACACAAGGAGTTCTCCAAATTGTCTTTCACCAAGAAGATGGTTTTTCATAAAGACGGTCACCAAGACGAACTCAACATTAGGGTTTACCCTATTGTTGATTATATACTAATCTAAAAAAGTATATCCAATGATTGAAGGCATTGTATCTAATCTATACTAAGAACTGATCCTCATCATAAAGGCATTGTATCTGCAATCTATTCTATACATATCTGTATCATTACCTAATATACACACGTACAATGAATAACTATGCTACTCGCTGACGCTGATAGACTTGATACGTTGGCGCTAACGGTGATGTAGATGCTGACGCCGACAGATAGCGTGTAGAGATTTTGACTCATTTGGTCATAAGGTGTGACCTTGAAACCTCTTATTCTGTAGAAATAAAAGGCACACCAAAGTTTCAAAAACGGAGAAATAAGAAAGGCCTCAGAAGACTACGTCAATCACAAACGAGAAAGAGATCACCTTTGACAAAACAGATAGAGAGGACGTGTCACACCTCCGACCGAGGCGGCAGAACATGCCGGGCTATGCGACTAATGTCATGGATCACAAATAAAATGAATATATAGAACAATTACAACAATAAAGAAAACAACATTTCTATTCCATCTTTAAGTTTGAATACAGGGTTCATACAGATAATAGTGATACATGAATTGCCATAACAATTAGTCTTAACATTACAAAAACTAGAAATTTAAATTGCCTGCAATCCATGATTTTCCAATATCTGAATATGCTTGAAATCACTGATTCCATGAGAATACATGTAGTTTGAAAGTTAACGAAGGTTGGTGAGAGTTACATGTTTTCTGCTAACCATAGTAAAATAATTTTAAAATAGTATAAAACTATTGTCTTTGTAAGTATAAGCATACTTAAAATAGTTTGAAAACAACAAATTTCAAGGTTTGTAGAAAATGAGAGATTTTAGTTAATGTTTATGGTGAGTCCTATAGCCGAGCTATGTGAGTGAATGTACCCACTACAAGACTTCATTGGACGTGTAGATCTATACATATGTATCTCGCTCCGAAGATTAACGGTTATAATTAGTGTGGGTATACTTAGTGTTTAGACTTAACTAATGGATAGAGTCTCACTAAAAACACCTTAACTAAGGTAGTTGAAAAAGCTCTCAACCTAATGTATGAGTGGATAAGTTATTGGGCATAATCAATTTGTATGGAGTTTATAAAAGTATAATTTGTATACATCTAAGTATACTTCCTTGTATAACCTATGAATTAGCAAGGCATAAGTTATTTGGATAGTTGAAATATCCTAACAACATACCATATGATTTTCTTGATATTGGCAACTAGTATAATGTCATGCGATAACTTCATAACTAGTATAGTATTCACATAAAATCATAGTATTTTATGTGTATTTTGTATAAATTCATTTCATATTGCACATGTATTCTCCCCCAAAACATGTAAAAATATATAATAAAGGTTGTAACACTCACCTTAACGTGCGGTTATCGAGTTGTTTCGAGTATTGGATGTGAAAACCGGGATGTGTTGTCGTGAATTCGAAATTCCAGGCTTAATTAATTCCCAAGAAAATTTCAATATAAATTAATATTTGGAAGGATATTTGGTATTTTAACTAAGTATAAGACTTATTTAATAATTTCCAAAAGTTTAGTTAATCCAAAATTTATTTAAATCAAAATTTATTTAAATAAATTTTGTCTAAAAGTTAAATTTAATATTTTCTAAAAATTTATTTAATTATTTCCAAAAATAAATTTAATCTAAAGTTTATTTAATACAAAATTAATCAATATTTTTGAAAAATAAATTTATTAAAATTTTGTATTATAGTTTAGGATTTATTTGAAAGAGTGTTTCCAAATAGGGGTAGGACTTGTAACTTTTAACTGGAGTTTGAAACATTGGGGACTGATTTGGAAATGGATTTATAAATTTTTGGTACAAAGAATTTTTTGAAAAGTGAGTTTGCGCAGTGGAGGAGGTTATCCTCCTCCTGTCTTGTGTTCGGCCATGCACACACGAACTAAACACATAACAAAAAACAATAAAAAAATCGAGACTTCGATTTCTCATTTCGACTGGAACATATTACCAAAGAAGGTGAAAGAACTCACGGTGGGAAGAAAGTGGCAGCAACGAACACCCAACGCAGCACTGGTGATGGTTGATGGCCTTCGGTGATGATGGAAGGAGAACATAAGCCTCCTACTGTCGGGTTCTGTTGCTTTCTGATGAAGATGAAGACAGAGGGGGATGGAGCGATCTCACAAGCAGCAACACAACATCAATGGATGGTGGTGGAGGGGTTATTGTGTGTGGTGGTGGAAGTGAAATTGAAGGTGGCAGTGGGGTGACGGGGAAGTCTGGTGGTGGCTGCCTTCGGCTCCTTCTTCTGTTTTCAAGTGGATTCCGACGAGGGGGAGGGTTAGGGTGGTATTGGTAGCTTAAGGGAGTGATTATAAGGGTGGTAGGATGGTGGTTAGTGGCTGATGTTGGGTGGTTTTATGGTGGTGATCTTATTATGTGTGTATAGCCGAGAGGGATATAGAGAAAAGAAAAGGAGCTGATGAATTTGAGTGATATTTGAGGCTCTATGTGCTTCAATTTGTATGGCAAATGGACACACACAACCCTCTTTGAAGCCATACCTCCACCTAAGCATTGTACCATTTGTAAAGAAGTGCACTGAATCCATAACAAGAGGGATGGGTAGAAAACATCGGAGAGAAAGAGAGACCAAGAAGAAATCAGGTGTTTCGAGTCTAGTGAGCTTTGGTGGGTCCCACAAAAGTGTCACACCCCATTGAATTACCCAAAACTATTATATTTTGGTGTATCGGGATCCCAATGTATGAAATTTTTCCGAAAGTACCATTAGATAGATCTTAATTCAAGGATTTCAAAAATCCAAACAGATTAATTTTTCGAGTTATGGAACTCCGGGAAATCGTGTATAAAGTTTCGCGTCTAAATAGCCCGTAACGCTCGATTTTTCGATTTTCACAAATAATTTTGCTAAAAATATTTTGAGTATGAAATTAAATATTAGGCTATATCCTGAGTCCAAAAACGCTCTCGTAATTTTCATCGGTGGTGTGTAAGTGCCTCTACGAATCGATTCAGATTTATGCGATTAAAGAAAACAAATAGTGTTTGTAACACTAGTCAAAATAGGTCAATAGACAATCACATGTGATTATGCAAATCATGTAATGTGATTATGTTAAACTAGTAATGTGGTAAGAGTGTTATGTAGTTCATGATAAATTCTAATACAAATATGAACCTTCTTTATGATACAACTCAAAGTATACGTGCATACGATTCCAAAAATATAGAGAATGTTTGAATCTGACTTCGCATGAAGAAGTTATGATAAACCGAACACTATAAATCTCTATAATAAGAGGAATTTAAAATAGACTTAGAATTAGCTATTTAAGTCTAAAAGAGAGTTGTAGTACTCGTAAATACCTACGTGTGGATATAAAGAACGTCAAAAACGGAGTTCGTATGCAAAAGTTATGGCCTTCCGAAGATATCACTGTCAGAAATCTTAATTTGACTGAACTCACGACGTGAGCAGGTCTGACTTCAGCCATTCTTACACCTAAACTTCTTCCCTTTCTCTCCTTTTCTGAGGCCCTCTTGCATCCCGAGCCCCGACGACCTCGTACGTTGACCGTTTTTGTTTAGATAACATAAAATCACGCTACTAAGGTGAGTTTCACGGCCCCACTTTCTAATATTTCGGGGGAAAACGCATGCTAGATATTATATATATGTTATTATTATGTCTATATGATAGTATATAGTTATAATAGCCGGGGTACAGTTGTTCTAAATATAATATTTTGAATATATACAACTATTATCAACTTATCAGTATGTTAATTTACTAATGTAGATCTTGAGTTATACTTAAGATTCTATATATATGTTGTGTGCGATATAGTTCCGAAGTTATATTCGGAAGATTTATATGTTAAGTTATAAAGTATGTTGCTATTAATAGTTTTATGTCAAGATAAAACTGGATATGTTATACGTTGTTATTGTTAGTTTTATGTTAAGATAAAACTTGGTATTGTTATTGATAGTTTTATGTCAAGATAAAACTAGGAAGATTATATGTTGTTATTATTGGTTTTAGGTCAAGATAAAACCTGGTTTTACTTCAAGATATAGCTGTTATACTGCCTAAATATTATGAAGTTAGGAGTAATGTTTAAAAGCATAGTCTAGTAACTTAGGGTCTTAGACATAAAGATGCTTTTGTTGTTAGAGCTATAGGAAGTCGTCAAAGTCTACATGAGTAATTGTATTCATCAACTAAGATTGGGGATCTTAGTGGAAATCCTCTGAACTGCAACCGTTAATCCCGTGTGAGCGAGGAAGTCGTGTATAATTAGTATACGGGTTGACCACCCCACTTGTGACTGTTAGCTACAGTCAACCAAAAGCAAGTGATGAACTCTCCTTTTATTTGTTATTGTTCCGGCGTCGATGAAGCGTACGGTGTTGTTTCTCATGGTAAATCATGAGTGCATTTGTTTCTCATGGTAAATCATGAGTGTGTTTTATCAGAGGTATTATGTCATAGCAGCGGTACAGGCTCATGGTAGCAAATTGTTAGAAACATTATACTTTCTCATATACAAGTATTAATGTTAAGTATAAGTTACCCCTACTTATACCTTAGGATTAAGGAATGTTTAGTTATAACACTTAATTGATAAGTAAACTATTATACCTAATATACATACTAAATGTTGGTGAGTCCAAATGATACTTTCAAAAACTATACTTTTGAATGTGGAAAATGTATTATTTTATGGAGTCAAAACATGTGGACTCACCAACTTTATGTTGACGTATTTTAAAATGCATGTGTTTTCAGGAACTTGAAAAGCCGGTATGTATTTGAACAGAAGAAGTTTTACTATTACCTTTCTGTTCATTAAGAAGTATGCCATAGTCGGATATTATGTAATAGGTTCTAGAAAAAAAACAGTTATGTAACTTTCAGTTATCAATAAAGGTATGTATTTTCTTTAGTGCTGTTCAATGTATGTTATATAACTGTGATACGAAGAATAACGTTACACTACCCGGTGTTTCCGCCGATGGCTGGGGGTGTGACAGAAATTGGTATCAGAGCTATTAACTATAGTGAACTAGTACTTTCTTAGGAAAGCAAGTCTATAGTTTAGGACTTACTCTATTAGGTTTAGGTATATCCCTTAGCCTATAAATAAAAAGTATTATTAATTATTCTACTGAAGGACTAGTTACGGGAGCGGTGACAAGGATAGACATGTCGATTTGGGTTGCTGGATTTCAGAACGGCTATATCCTAAAATGATCCTGCCCTTTCGACTGTCCTGACTGGCCGGAGCCTTATCTGATAGACCTGAAGTAACAAACAATAGTTAAAGCATTAATACAATAAATAAGAATATAGAGTCATATGTAAAGACTCAGACCCGCGATGAGAATACACCTTAATACCCAGAATGTTTTTGATCTCAAGGATTTAGATCAAATATTCCAACTAAAGTTTATATGTGCATATATCCTATCACAACTAGGTGTAGGTGTGCAACTACATTTTATTATGATCAGATCATATGAACTATTTAGTTTGGGAGTAATATTTGATAGACTAAAACTTTTTGGTGATCCAAAACGTATAGGAATTCGGCATGGCACATTCAAGAGAATGGATAATCATCGAGGCCACGGATGAAGAAGAGGAAGTTTCATTCCCCATGATGGTAGGCGATCCTTACTACTCTATAAATCCAACCACCTTTCATCCAATACCTTCTGACGATGGAGCACCTTTACCCTCCAATGAATGGGAAGAGAGTGAACCAATGAAAATAAGTGAATCCATGGAGGAGACAGAGTCGGTGGCATCATCTTTACCACCACTGAACACTCTTTACCATAAAGTTCCAGGAGGAGTAAAAATGAAACGTACGACACGTAAATCCATACCGATATGGAAAAAGATTAAGAAGAGTCAGAAGGCGACATCTTCAGGAAGTCATAGAGTTCAAGATGAACCTGCACAGATCGCACAAACCGTTGATAGGTGGGTGGTGGAAGAATGAGCTGCCAAGATGTATGAGACTGGTCAGTCATCTCGACCACATCTCCCACATTCTTCTGAAGATAACACTTTATCTCAATTGTTTGAGAAAAGTGTCAAAATTGAAGACAAAATGGAAATTGTCGAAGGGAGGGCTACTCATCTCTCTGGAAGAGTGCGAAGGCTAGAAGGACAAAGGACACGAGATCAGGAATCGGTGATGGATGTCCATCATCGTATAAATTTTTCTTATAATGACATGATTACTCACGATGCCAGGATTGCAGAGTTAGAGCTCTACAATCAAACCTCAAGAAATGAAGAACGCACGGGAAGTCTTGACCAGAGAACTCAAGCACTTGAAGAGCAAGTCGTTAATGTCACTGACGTGCTGGGCCATCACTTAGGTTTCTGGTAGATAAGCTCCAACTAGTGGTTATGTAAATAGAGAAAATCAGACTAGTTAAGGCGAAAAGAGGAAAGTTTATAGCAAGTGTAGAAAACCTTGCAAATTTTGCAATGTTTATAGAAACTTTTCTCTTATAACCTAAATAAACTGATGTAACCACTGGTAATAATATGAAGCATATGTTACCGTAATCATTGTGTTGTCTATTACGTTTTACACTGTGAATAATAACTGGAGTATTTAGTACTCGTGTATTAAATGATTAACAAAACTCATAAAATTTTTATTATTTATAATAGGAACTAATACAAAATGCCTAGAAGGAGTAATCGGCTAAACCCTAACCGACCATCAGCACCACAACAACAAAAACCGCAACCACCACTAGAAATAAACCCCTCAATAAGTACAGTACAACTTGAAGAAATCATAGCTCAAAGAATTGTTGCGGCTCTATCTAATGTCACAAGAGATGGAGTTAGAAATGAAGGCCATGTAGGGACCACTAGAACATGTACCTACAAAGATTTTATGAATTGCAGACCAAAAAGCTTTCATGGAAATGAAGGGGTAGTTAATTTGACAAGGTGGATAGAAAAGACAGAGTCCGTATTTCAAATAAGCTTCTGTCCAGATGATTGTAAAGTACGATTTGCAGCATGTACTTTCGCTGACGCAGCACTCACCTGGTGGAACAACCATGTGAATACCATGGGAATTGATACTGCAAATTCCATGAAATGGGAGGAGCTAAAAATGATGCTAGTAGAGGAGTATTGTCCTAGGGAGGAGATACATAAACTGGAACAAGAACTGTGGACCCTAACCATGAAGGGTTCAGAGATAAAAGCTTATACCGCTAGATTTAATGATCTTGTTGTAATGTGTCCAACACTTGTAACCCCTGAATATAAAAAGATTGAGCGATATATCTGGGGTTTAGCATCGCAAAATAAAGGCATGGTGATCGCATCAAAGCCTACGACTTATGACAGAACCAAGAGGATAGCTCATCAGCTAACCCTCACAGAGATCCAAGGAACAGAAGTGGTCTCAAAGGCTGAGTCTCCCAAATCTAGAACAAACAAGCGCAAGTTTAATAGGAAGAATCCCAAACAATCATTTGAGAAAAGACAAGAAGTGGTAACCTATTATGCAGCCACAACAGCAGTACCTACACAACCAAAATCTTCATGGTGCAATCAGTGCAACCATCATCATCCAGGTGACTGTTTTGTCTGCATGAAGTGCAAGAAAAAGGGGCATACTGCTAGTTACTACAGGAGCACAACACCTGCAACAGTCGATCAACAAACCAATAATGGGACAGGCCGTGGTGAAGGAAGAAAATGCTACGAGTGTGGGGAGGTTGGACATATCAAGAAAGAATGTCCAAAGTTAAGGAGTCAGGGAGGCATAGGACGTGGCAGGGCGTTTGTGATTGGAAGCAGAGAGGCTATCCAGGACCCTTCGGTCGTATCTGGTACGTTTCTTATAGATAATTTATATGCTTCTATACTCTTCGACTCTGGAGCAGATCGAAGTTTTATAACTCCAACATTTAGAAAATTGTTAAGTCATAAGTCTAGCAGATTAAAAGAAATCTATGAAGTAGAAATCGCTAACGGTAAAACTGAGAAAACACATGAAATCCTAGAAAACTGTCTGTTAACTCTTAATAACTACCTTTTTCACGTCAACCTCATGCCAATGCCTATCGGTATTTTTGATGTCATAATTGGCATGGATTGGTTATCTTCACACCGCGCCGAAATTCTATGTCATGAGAAAGCCATACGACTACCCTTACCAAACGGCGAAGCCCTGATTATCTATGGTGATAAATCTGGGAAGAACCTCAAAGTCATCTCTTGTACTAAGACCCAGAAATATCTACATAAGAAATATAGCGCATTCTTAGCCCACATTGTAGATAGGAAGAGAAAGACAAAAGAAATCAAGGACATACCTCAAGTATGTGATTTCCCTGACGTGTTTCCTAAAGATCTACCTGGAATACCTCTCGTCCGACAAGTCGAGTTTCGAATCGACTTAATTCCAGGAGCAACACCAGTAGCGAAATCTCCTTATCGGTTGGCTCAATCTGAAATGCAAGAATTGTCTAGCCAACTACAAGAACTTCTTGACAAAGGCTTTATCCGACCAAGTTTTTCACCTTGGGGAGCACCAATCTTGTTTGTCAAGAAGAAGGACGGATCCCTTCGAATGTGTATTGATTATCGGGAGCTAAACATGCTAATGATCAAGAATCGTTATCTACTTCCGAGAATTGATGATTTATTCGATCAACTGCAAGGATCCAGCTACTACTCAAAGATAGATCTTAGATCAGGATACCATCAACTCAGAGTACAAGAAGACGACATTCCAAAAACAACATTTAGAACACGTTATGGTCATTATGAGTTCTTAGTTATGTCTTTTGGATTAACCAATGCCCCAGCAGTGTTTATGGATCTCATGAATCGTGTTTGCAAACCATACTTGGATAAATTCGTGATCGTATTTATCGATGATATATTGATATATTCACGAACCAAGGAAGAACATGGTCAACACCTGCAAATAATCTTGGAACTACTAAGAAAAGAAAAGATGTACGCTAAATTCTCCAAATGTGAGTTTTGGATTAGAGAAGTACAATTTTTAGGTCATGTAGTTAGCAACGAAGGAATTCATGTTGACCCATCCAAAGTTGAAGCAATCAGGAATTGAGAAGCACCAAAGACGCCAACAGAGGTGCGTCAATTCCTAGGACTTGCTGGCTATTACGGTAGATTCAAAGAGAATTTCTCCAAAATAGTCAAGCCACTTACAGCACTAACCCAGAAGAATACGAAGTTCAACTGGGAAGACAAACAAGAAGCTGCTTTTCAGAAACTGAAGCAAATGTTGTGTAGTGCTCCAATCCCATCCCTTCCAGATGGAATAGAAGATTTCGTTGTATACTGCGATGCGTCAAATCAAGGATTAGGATGTGTGTTGATGCAAAGAGGAAAAGTTATCGCCTATGCATCACGACAACTTAAGATGCATGAGAATAATTACACTACCCATGATCTTGAATTGGGAGCGTTAATTTTTGCACTAAAAATTTGGAGACATTACTTATACGGTACTAAGTGTACTATTTTTACCGACCACAAGAGTCTCCAACACATCTTCGACCAAAAAGATCTTAATATGAGACAAAGAAGATGGGTTGAATTGTTGAATGATTACGAATGTGAGATCCGTTATCATCCCGGAAAGGCAAACGTGGTAGCAGATGCCTTGAGCCGGAAAGAATATATTAAACCCCGACGAGTACGAGCATTAACTATAACTATCCATTCTAACTTTACCGCACAAATTAGAGAAGCTCAGCTTGAGGCTCTAAAAGAAGAAAACATTAAGAACGAAGCTTTGCGAGGAATGGAAAAGCAACTTATACGAAAAGATGACGAAATACAATACTTTATGAACCGAGTTTGGACGCCTAGGTTCGGTGGAGTCACGGACTTGGTCTTAGAAGAAGCCCACAAGTCCAGATATTCCGTGCATCCAGGTTCTGACAAAATGTACTTAGATTTAAAAGTACATTATTGGTGGCCAAACATGAAGGCAGAAATTGCTACTTATGTGAGCAAATGTTTGACTTGTTCTAGAGTAAAGGCAGAACATCAATGGACGTCATCACTAAGTTACCTAAAACTCCTAGTGGGTCCGACACTATTTGGGTGATAGTCGATACGTTGACTAAGTCCGCCCATTTCTTACCAATTAAGGAGAACGACAAGATGGAGAAGCTGACTAGAGTTTATCTTAAGGAAATTGTCAGATTGCATGGAGTTCCAAATTCTATTATTTCTGACCGAGATAGTAGATTCACTTCATGATTTTGGCAATCTCTACAAAAATCCTTAGGAACACGTCTAGACATGAGTACCGCTTACCATCCACAGACTGATGGTCAGAGTGAGAGAACCATTCAGACTTTAGAAGATATGCTCCGAGCCTGTGTAATAGACTTTGGAAATGCGTGGGATACTCATTTACCATTAATTGAGTTTTCCTACAACAATAGTCATCACACCAGCATCAAGGCTGCACCATTTGAGGCTCTTTATGGACAAAAATGCCGTTCCCCAGTGTGTTGGGCAGAAGTTGGAGATACGCAGATGGCCAGAGAACGTACAGGCGATACCTTACGTACTGGACCAGAAATAATCCACGAGACAACTGAAAAGATCGTGCAAATTAAGGATCGATTAAAGGCTGCACGTGATCGTCAAAAGAGCTATGCTGACGTAAGACGTAAGCCTTTAGAATTCCAAGTTGGAGATAAAGTAATGTTGAAAGTCTCTCCTTGGAAAGGTGTAATTCGATTCGGGAAACGAGGCAAACTAAACCCACAATATATAGGACCTTTTGAAATTCTGGCAAGAATTGGTTCTGTCGCATACCAACTCAAGTTGCCTCAAGAACTAAGAAATGTGCACGATGTTTTTCACATATCAAACCTCAAAAGATGTCTATCCGATGACACTCTTGTTATACCTCTCGAAGAGATACAAGTCAATACGAAACTCAACTTTGTAGAAGAACCTGTTGAGATTATGGATCGAGAAGTCAAACGATTAAAGCAAAGTCGTATGCCCATAGTGAAAGTTCGATGGAACTCTTTGCGAGGACTTGAATTTACTTGGGAACGTGAAGATCAGATGAAAGAAAAATACCCAAAACTGTTTAACGAAACCCCATCCATAAGATAAATTTCGGGACAAAAATTTTCTAACGGGGGGAGAATGTAACACTAGTCAAAATAGGTCAATAGACAATCACATGTGATTATGCCAATCATGTAATGTGATTACGTTAAACTAGTAATGTGGTAAGAGTGTTATGTAGTTCATGATAAATTCTAATACAAATATGAACCTTCTTTATGATACAACTTAAAGTATACGTCCATACGATTCCAAAAATATAGAGAATGTTTGAATCTGACTTCGCATGAAGAAGTTATGATAAACCGAACACTATAAATATCTATAATAAGAGGAATTTAAAATAGACTTAGAATTAGCTATTTAAGTCTAAAAGAGAGTTGAGTACTCGTAAATACCTACGCGTGGACATAAAGAACGTCAAAAACGGAGTTCGTATGCAAAAGTTATGGCCTTCCGAAGATATCGCTGTCAGAAACCCTAATTTGACTGAACTCACGACGTGAGCATAAAAACTCATGACGTGAGGACTCAAACCGCCACATTTCAGATCTAGAAGGTGTGAGGAGGCTGCGAGGGGATAAGATCCAAACTCACGACGTGAACAAGGAGTTTTTCACGACGTGAGGAGTCACATGGCCACCTTCCGAAGCTAGGGACGCAAATGGCAAGTCTACGAAATGAACATGCATGACTCACGACGTGAGCCTTATAAACTCACGACGTGAGGTTCTAAAATCATTACTATAAATAGCAGGTCCGACTTCATCCATTCTTACACCTAAACTTCTTCCCTTTCTCTCCTTTGTTGAGGCCCTCTTGCATACCGAGCCCCGACGACCTCGTACGCTGACCGTTTTTGCTTAGATAACATAAAATCACGCTACTAAGGTATTATATATATGTTATTATTATGTCTATATGATAGTATATAGTTATAATAGCCGGGGTATAGTTGTTCTAAATATAATATTTTGAATATATACAACTATTATCAACTTATCAGTATGTTAATTTACTAATGTAGATCTTGAGTTATACTTAAGATTCTATATTTATGTTGTGTGCGATATAGTTCCGAAGTGATATTCGGAAGATTTATATGTTAAGTTATAAAGTATGTTGCTATTAATAGTTTTATGTCAAGATAAAACTGGATATGTTATACGTTGTTATTGTTAGTTTTATGTTAAGATAAAACTTGGTATTGTTATTGATAGTTTTATGTCAAGATAAAACTAGGAACGTTATATGTTGTTATTATTGGTTTTAGGTCAAGATAAAACCTGGTTTTACTTCAAGATATAGTTGTTATACTGCCTAAATATTATGAAGTTAGGAGTAATGTTTAAAAGCATAGTCTAGTAACTTAGGGTTTTAGACATAAAGATGCTTTTGTTGTTAGAGCTATAGGAAGTCGTCAAATTCTACATGAGTAATTGTATTCATCAACTAAGATTGGGGATCTTAGTGGAAATCCTCTGAACTGTAACCGTTAATCCCGTGTGAGCGAGGAAGTCGTGTATAATTAGTATACGGGTTGACCACCCCACTTGTGACTGTTAGCTACAGTCAACCAAAAGCAAGTGATGAACTATCCTTTTATTTGTTATTGTTCCGGCGTCGATGAAGCGTACGGTGTTGTTTCTCATGGTAAATCATGAGTGTGTTTGTTTCTCATGGTAAATCATGAGTGTGTTCTATCAGAGGTATTATGTCATAGCAGCGGTTACAGGCTCACGGTAGCAAATTGTTAGAAACATTATACTTTGTCATATACAAGTATTAATGTTAAGTATAAGTTTCCCCTACTTATACCTTAGGATTAAGGAATGTTTAAGTATAACACTTAATTGATAAGTAAACTATTATACCTAATATACATACTAAATGTTGGAGAGTCAAAATGATACTTTCAAAAACTATACTTTTGAATGTGGAAAATGTATTATTTTATGGAGTCAAAACCTGTGGACTCACCAACTTTATGCTGACGTATTTTAAAATGCATGTGTTTTCAGTAACTTGAAAAGCTGGTATGTATTTGAACAGAAGAAGTTTTACTATTACCTTTCTGTTCATTAAGAAGTATGCCATAGTCGGATATTATGTAATAGGTTCTAGAAAAAAAAAACAGTTATGTAACTTTCAGTTATCAATAAAGGTATGTATTTTCTTTAGTACTGTTCAATGTCCATAACTATATTTGGTATGTACTTGACCCGACCCGGCATGGTCCATTTGGGTTGCACTTCACCCGAACAGTTTATGGATAATCGTTTGAGAATAGTATAAGTTATGATGTATTAATATATTATAAGTCCTAATATATTAATATAAAATCATATTATTTAATTAGTATTGATCTATAATTAATTTAGAATTAATTTAGAGATCAAAAGTATAAATAATTAAATATGGGCTCTTGTATTTATATAGTGTGGGCTAATGCTTATTTGGAATGGGCTAGGCTTGCATGGAAAGTCCATGGATACTCCATGGAGCTTTAACCCATGGATCTCATGGAAATGAAAAGGCATGGGTATTAGGGTTTACATGGATGTAACCCTAATCCACCACACTATATAAAAGAGGCTTTGGTTCTTGAAATTGCACTAGTTGATATGTGTAAACCAAGAGGGCCGATTTCAAGAAGTTTGTGACTATTCTCTCAAGTTTCCAAGTTTGTGGTGATTTGTGACTTCCATTTGAGGCATCCACATTATTGGTGCTAGGCTCTCAAACTCCAAGCAATCAACTACTACTACAAGGTAAGTAATTCTACTAGTTTTATTTGATTCAAGTATCCCATGCCATGCTAGTTAGGATAAGAACCTTGGAAAAATAATTATTTGCATGTATCTTAGTCAAACATAGATCCAAGGTTTCTAGGGTTGCATGTACACCATAGGAGTGTTAGAATGCTCAAAAACCCATCAATGGTATCAGAGCCTGGTTTGTTTATTTGATACTTGATGCGAAAAAAAAAACTTGAAAAATCGAAGTTTTGTTCAAAAGCTCGTATCAAAATTTCAAGTTTTGTATATGTTCTTACGATTCTTGAAATTTTTGATATGAACACTCATAAACATATGAGTTTAGAAGATCATTATTATTATGTGCTAATAATTGATTAGATTAATTCTTGATCTTTATGTGTTTTAATGGAGCCATAACTAGTTCTTAAGTTATAGATAACCAAAAGTCACATTTATAAATAACCATTAAAAGAACACATAGGTTACAAAAAATTAAGAGTCTTCATTTTTAATAACCATTAACTCATAAGTTATGAGAAATGAAAAGTTTTGAAAGTTTACAAAACTTCCCCTCATGTTTTGGAACATGTAAAGTCATATTAAAAACTTTAGTTCCAACCCCTAGAATTTTAAAAGTTAAAATTCAACCCTTATACTTTATAATATTATAAGTTTAATAATATTTATATATGTAAAAGATCAAGTCGTCTTACCGCTAGTACGCCTCATTCACGAAGCCGGTCTATAAGGGGGGTATAAGGTTGTTGCCTATAAAATGGCAACTTAATGGGTGTCCACTCTCACCCACCGCTTCCTTGATCGGTGGAGGGTCGTTAGCCGAACGGGTAGGACAAGGACTTATAAATTCTCATTAAAAGTATAATGATAATACTAAAGTAACTAAACTTTATTGAATTCCCAATCTTAGTTATTTTAGGAAAATGTGAATAAGGTGCTAATCCATGAAATTACACTTTACACTTTGTTTAAGTCGTTAGTGGAGCGTGTGTGGTTAACCGGCACACTAACTTGAACTTAACAAGGTAGGTAAAGGGTGACTTAATGTTTATCATAGTATCGATGGAGCGTGTGTGGTTAACCGGTACATCGATTGAGGGGTAATACATTAAGGGTACCAAGTAATTTGCATGGTTACTTCACACCTTGTTTTGTGATCCTCGACATCCCAGTCACAAAACTTGAAGGGCACACTCGAGATTGAAACATGCCATTGAAGAAAGTTCAATGAATCTCAAAGAATCTAGGAGTTTCTAAATCAATTAAAACCTAATTAAATATTTCGTTTTTCACCTACCTTCAAATATCTTATAGCTTAGATTACGGCATCCCTCTTCTAAGTTATAAAATATTGTGTTGGGTCCTAGCCTTAATATTATATTTGGGTGTTTTGTTAAGGACTATCTCTATATCTAATCTAATCTATTCCCTCTTCATTTCAGATGTCTTCCAATAAAAATGCTTCTGGCTCAAACCCTACTAGCTCCTTCTCTCTCATGAATCTTTGTGGGAGAGTCATCTTTGATAGGTCCAACTTTACAGATTAGATCAGAAACATCAGGATGATCACTCGGTATGAGAACAAAGAATATGTTCTCGACAAGGAGCTGAAGGTACCCGAGCCAACTGCTACTCCTGAAGAGGTTGCTGAATATGAGGTACATGAAAGAGATGCTACAAAAGTGGCATGCATCATGATGGCCACCATGACAGCCGAGCTCCAAAAGTCCTATGAGGACTATTATCCTTTTGAGATACACCAGGACTTGATGGACCGCTACCATCAAAGTGCTCGTCAAGAGCGATATGAAATAATCTCATCCATGATAACAACCCGAATGAAGGATGGTGAACCCATCACGGGCCACATACAGAAAATGCAAAGGTATGTGGACCGTTTACTGAAGCTGAATGTGAACTTCCCTGAGGAGTTAGCAATAGACATCATTTGCACTCCTTGCCATCGTGTTATGATCAATTCCGCATGACATATCACATGAACAAGGAAGAAGTCACCCTCAGCAAACTTCAAGGACTCTTGAAGACCGCCAAAAGTGGTCTAAAGGGTAAGTCGGTTGTTACTACTCCTACTCCTACTCCAACTGCGGCCAATGTCTTGGAAATCGGGCATGGAAAAGGGAAGAAGAGAAAGAACCCTTCTAAGGTTACCAAGGGTAAGACCCTTGAAGGCTCCTCTTCAAGCAAAACCAAGAAAGGTTTTGTCACTCCTTCTGCTAACCCTAATGAGGCTGAATGCTTCTATTGCCATGAAAAGTCGCATTGGAAGCGAAACTGCCCAAAGTACCAGCAAGATTTGAAGGATGGGAAAGTAAAACCCAACCATGCGGGTATATACACTATATTGTCTAATAACTCACCTCATTCTAAGTCTTGGGTCCTTGATACAGGTTGTGGTATTCACATATGTTGTGATTTGCAGGGACTAAAAAAAAGTGAGAATGTGGAGCAGGGAAAGATAAACTTGATCATGGGAAACAGGAAAGCTTCACCTGTCACCAAGATAGGAGTTTATTCCTTAGTGCTAAATAGTGGGTTTACATTAGATTTGAATAAATGTTATTATTCGCCAGAAATGGCAAGAAATGTTATTTCCTTTCATGCATTGTATAAACAAGGTTTTACCTTTTATTTTGATAATAATAATGGTAGTATTGATGCTTTCTTTAATAATATTCTTTATTTTAAAGCATTACCTTGTGATGGCGTGTATAAAACTGTATCTGTTGTAGATAATCTAGGAAATAATGTATTGTGTATTAACTCTTCCACTAGCTTAGATAAAGCATCCTTATGGCATTGTCGTCTTAGACATGTAAGCAAGAAACGCATAGGCCAACTCCAAAAGGATGGAGTCTTGGAGTCATTTGACCTAAAGTCAGATGATAGTTGTGAATCTTGTTTGCTTGGTAAAATGACAAAGTCACCTTTTACTGGCACTTGTGCTAGGGGTGAAGGTTTGTTGGACCTCATACACACGGATCTGTGTGGACCCTTCAGAACCGCCACAAGAGATGCTAATCGGTTCTATGTGACTTTTACTGATGATTTTCGTAGACATGGATATGTCTACCTAATCAAGCGTAAGTCAGAAACCTTTGAGAAATTCAAAGAGTTTAAGCAAGAAGTGGAGAATCAGTTGGGTAGGAACATTAAGATGCTTCGATCCGATCGTGGTGGTGAGTATCTTAGTACTGAGTTCCTTGACTATCTTAAGGAATGTGGGATTGTCTCACAATTGACACCTCCTAGGACACCACAGTTGAATGGTGTAGCTGAGAGGCGCAATCGGACCTTGTTGGACATGGTTCGTTCCATGATGAGTCGAGCTTCACTACCAATCTCATTTTGGGGGTATGCCTTAGAGACTGCCGCCCATATCCTTAATCTAGTCCCTACAAAGAAGGTTGCCAAAACACCTCACGAGGTGTGGACTGGAAAAGTTCCCAATCTAGACCACATCAAGATTTGGGGTTGCGAGGCTTTCGTGAGACGCGAGACTCACGATAAGCTCGAACCCCGAAGCGAAAGGTGTATTTTCATCGGTTACCCACAGAAATCCTTTGGTTACATCTTCTACAGACCCAATGATAATGTGGTCTTTGTAGCAAGAAAAGGATTCTTTCGAGAGAGAGAATTCATGAGCCAAGGAGACAGTGGGAGGCAAATTGACCTTGAGGAAATTCAAGAGTCAAGTGGTGAAGGAACCTCAAACCCTAGCCCTCAACCTGAGGAGAAAACTCCTGTTGAGCCGACTGAAGAATCTATACCTCTGAGGCGTTCCACCAGAGTTAGGAATGCACCTGAGCATTATTATGGTTTTCATATTACTGCAGAAGGTGAGACACTTATCAGTGATAACACACTGGTAAATCTGGATGAGCCTAAGAGCTACATGGAAGCCATGGCAGGCCCTGAGGCTGCTAAATGGAAAGAGGCTATGGATAGCGAGATACAGTCCATGTATGACAATCTAGTTTGGAACTTGGTTGACAATGTACCTGATCGTAAGATAGTTGGGTGCAAATGGATCTTCAAGAAGAAGACCGACATGGATGGTAATGTACACACTTATAAGGCACGACTGGTTGCAAAGGGTTATTCTCAAACTCCGGGAGTTGATTATGATGAGACCTTTTCACCAGTGGCCAAGATTAAGTCTATTAGGGTTCTGTTAGCCATCGCTGCATTTCATGATTATGAAATATGGCAAATGGATGTCAAAACTGCTTTCCTTAATGGAAAGTTGGCTGAAGATGTTTACATGGTTCAGCAAGAAGGTTTTGTCAGTACAGAGTACCCCAGTAGAGTGTGTAAGCTCGAGAAATCCATTTATGGATTAAAACAGGCACCTCGCAGATGGAATCTTTTCTTTGATGAGAAAAATCAAAGAATTTGGCTTTTCAAGGAGTGAAGATGAATCTTGTATCTATATCAAGGCTAGTGGGAGTATAGTCAGCTTTTTGGTACTGTATGTGGATGACATACTACTCATAGGAAACGACATCCCAACCCTGCAGGAAGTAAAGTCCTGGCTTGGGAAGTGTTTCGCTATGAAGGACCTTGGAGAAGTTGCCTATATCCTAGGGATAAGGATTTTGAGAAACAGGAGTAAAAGACTAATTGGACTTAGTCAAAGCACCTATGTGGACAAAGTGTTGAAAAGGTTCAACATGCATAACTCCAAGAAAGGAGAGTTACCCATCTAGAGTAACGCCAGATTGAGTAAGACACAAAGCCCTAGTACTGAGGCTGAGATAGCAAAAATGAGTCGAATACCTTATGCTTCAGCTGTAGGATCGATCATGTATGCTATGACGTGTACTCGACCTGATGTAGCCTTTGCTTTGAGCATGGTTAGCAGGTATTAGGGGAACCCTGGCAAGGCACACTGGACTGCGGTAAAGAATATCCTCAAGTACCTACGGAGGACTAAGGACTGGGTCCTTACCCTCGGTGGCAGTGAGGACTTGAGAGTTGTAGGGTACAGTGATGCTAGCTTTCAGACTGACAGGGATAATTTCCGCTCTCAGTCGGGCTGGGTCTTTACTCTAAACGGAGGAGCAATTACTTGGAAAAGTTCCAAGCAGGAGACAGTGGCTGATTCCACTTGTGAATCAGAGTATATAGCAGCAAGCGAGGCAGCAAAAGAGGCTATATGGCTAAAGAACTTCATCGGAGACCTTGGAGTTGTACCAGCTATAAAGGAGCCAATGGAGATTTTCTGTGACAGCAATAGTGCGGTTGCCTTAGCCAAGGAACCAAGAGATCATGGGAGATCCAGACACATTGACAGAAAATATCACTTCATCAGACATCGAATAAAAGAAGGAATCCTCGTGGCAAAGAGGGTATCATCGGATGAGAACCCAGCAGATCCCCTCACGAAGGGACTGACTCGGGCTAAGCATCTCCAGCATGCTCGGAGCATAGGGCTGAAGGATGATATTAGTTTTAGTAGTTAGATAATCTTGAAATTTGTAAAATGTAATTGACATTTGATGATAAATAAAAGCTGTTATTTATGAGTAAAGTGTTGCTATCTCTTGTCAATCGTTTACTATTATTTCTTTCTGCATGTTTTGACTTCCAGAATAATTATGTTATGGTTTATATCATATTATTCAAACTCTCCACAATCGGTCATATGTTGGAAGTAGATATGAATCAAGACTGTCATGGGTTGGCTTGTAGAGGTCTAAGATGTTAGACAAAGCGGGGCTACAGCACTCATGAGTGCTCATAAGTTCTGAGTATTGGATTCAACCCACACTCACTTGTATCACTTCATGGAATTTATCTCGAGTGATCGTGAGATGGTAATATCATATAAGTCTTCAAACCTAGAGATATGATTTGTTGCCTATGAGTTGGTTATGCATTGATTGCACGAAAACGCATTGGTAACTCGATGTTATAAACTGTGCCTTTGTGTGTAGTTCAACAAGTAGTAGAGCAAACATATGAGTCGAAGTTTATCTGTTCCTTCTAGGATTAGAAGTGATATCTGGGCCCCTCGATGATTTTGTTTTGACCTATGTACCGGGCCCGGTCAGAACTAAATTGATGTGTTCAGTTAAGTTCTATGTCAAACAAATCAGAAATCGGGAAACAAATGTTGGACAATAAGCAAGACCATGTTCCATGTATTTGTCCGGCTGATATCTAGAACAGAGGATTATATGATCACTTATCTAAAATGGCGCTTCATAGTTCAACAGAGTTTAAAGAGCTACGATTGTTGATCGATTCCTGAAGTCATACTTGCAACTATAGTTATTAGACTTATCCAAGTGGGAGACTGTTGGATATAGTATCTAAGTCCATAACTATATTTGGTATGTACTTGACCCGACCCGGCATGGTCCATTTGGGTTGCACTTCACCCGAACAATTTGTGGATAATCGTTTGAGAATAGTATAAGTTATGATTTATTAATATATTATAAGTCCTAATATATTAATATAAAATCATATTATTTAATTAGTATTGATCTATAATTAATTTAGAATTAATTTAGTGATCAAAAGTATGACTAATTAAATATGGGCTCTTGTATTTATATAGTGTGGGCTAATGCTTATTTGGAATGGGCTAGGCTTGCATGGAAAGTCCGTGGATACTCCATGGAGCTTTAACCCATGGATCTCATGGAAATGAAAAGACATGGGTATTAGGGTTTACATGGATGTAACCCTAATCCACCACACTATATAAAAGAGGCTTTGGTTCTTGAAATTGCACTAGTTGATGTGTGTAAACCAAGAGGGCCAATTTCAAGAAGTTTGTGACTATTCTCTCAAGTTTCCAAGTTTGTGGTGATTTGTGACTTCCATTTGAGGCATCCACATTATTGGTGCTAGGCTCTCAAACTCCAAGCAATCAACTACTACTACAAGGTAAGTAATTCTACTAGTTTTATTTGATTCAAGTATCCCATGCCATGCTAGTTAGGATAAGAACCTTGGAAAAATAATTATTTGCATGTATCTTAGTCAAACATAGATCCAAGGTTTCTAGGGTTGCATGTACACCATAGGAGTGTTAGAATGCTCAAAAACCCATCATATCCCACCTTCCAAACTGTAGCAGATCCCTCTTGTCATATAGACGAATACATCCATGTTCAAGTTTGATGACAGCAGAAGCTGTAGTTTCATCAAACACCCAGTATTGCATGGATTTTAGAGATCCATCTGGATGGTTCTGAAGGATATGAATCTGCTTTACTTGATTAGTAGCGGGCCACATCACAGACCTAAGTGGATGATTGGTTTTGGGATCAATGACACTCGGGTATACCTTGATGATAGACTCTGCAGTCTTCATAGAGGGAAAGCCCTTTGCCACTTGACCTTCCAAAAATAACTTGAACTGTGTTGCCTTGGGTTCATTTGATGGGTTTGCAAAAGGAGCCTTAGATAACTCTGTGAGATGAACCCTGGTCCAAGAGTTGAAATCGTGAGCATCTTTATACAATTCGATATTGCCACTCTTCCTTCTTACAATCCACATTTTCATAGGGTCATGGAATCCCCATGAGATAATCCCAGACCTATCACCATAAACGTCTCTGAAGCGATTTTCTCCAAGATCCGTAAAGGTGATGTTTTGTTGATCCTCGGGAGCATTCTGATCCGAGCTCCTCTTGAACAAAAATTGACCCTTCTCAGCAGACTTGGCTAGTTTAGCACGTTTTAACGCCATGACATTTGGAGCCTGCGCTGGTTCTTTTTCAAAATGATCGACAACTGTGGTTGTTCTTGTAGGAGGTGGAACTACGGGAGCGTCTTGATTGGGAAGATAGACCCTTGGCTCATCGACAGAAGATTTGAATTTGTCACCAAGTTCTTCTTCCAGCTTTTTCTTCAAACCATAATAGCTGGCGGTCAACAAGCCAAAGTGCGTCTGAAGATCGGTGATCTGCTTTGTCTTCAGAGCTTTATCTTCAAGGAGATCAGCAACGTGAATATTGAGCTTGGCGTTCTCAGTTTGAAGGTCTGCAACCTTGATATCAAGCTCGATATTTTTCTGGTTCATCACACGAATCTCCTTTCTCAGCTCAGGCACTGAGGCATCATCATCTCCAGATATACCTTCCTCAAAGGATATTTATTTTCCACGAGAGGAGTGTATTGGACTTAAATTCTGAGCCATATGCATGGCTAGCCTCTCTGAGGCAGCATCATGAAAAGGCCTAGGAGGAGATGATCCCTGGCCAGCTGACGAACTACCAGCTTCATGGGTTGAGCTGGGGCCTTCTTGAATGGGCACATATGAGGAAGGGGCAACTGTTGTAGATGGAGGAGTCTCTGTGGTTTGAGTTGGGTCAGGAAAAACTACTCCCACCCTTGGATCAATTCTGCGTCTTTTCATCGGGGGCTGGGAGGTCAGGACTGTCTGGGTATCACTTGTAATTGGCTCGGATGTAGGAGCCACATTATCAAGGGGAGGAATCCCTGATGATGTGTCCTTTTGAGTTGAAGAATCAGCCACTTGAACGGTAACTGGAGGCTCAACTTCTCGATCGTCAGCTTTCTCCCTTATCTCCGGTGTTGGATTGGCACCATCATCGATATCTTTGAGGAAGTCATCGAGGTCTTCATTTGGCAAAGGGTTCTCAAGTCCAGTAAAATGCATCGAAATATCATCTTTGTCGTAACCGGACAAATCCAGATTCTCATACTCATCCTCTTCTCCTCCTTCAGTCTCAGTGAACTCTTCTGTTGTACCCTCTCTAAAATCACTCTGAACTGTCACATTTGTTAAGTCATGCTCCTCGGTAACAATGATGGATGGAGAAACAGTTTCTTCCTCATGGTCTGACGCATCCATAACATTGTCATTCACATTTGCATGTTCTGATGATGCTTGATCAGTTGACATTTGGTCAGACGACCCATGGGATTCTGAAGAGTCTGACAGCTCAGCAAACTTTCCAAATTTCACTAGCAGGTACTTCCCTTGGAACATGATTTTCCCTTTACGGTTCTGCTTGATTAGGCTCACAGTGTTTGGTCCGAAAGCTTTCATGTCAAGAATCTCTCCTGTCTTGACCAAATCGGGAAATAGGCTGTTGATGAAGATTTGAATAAATCTTGGATAGAGCAGGAATTGATCCTTCGACTTCTTGTTAGCATTAGTAACCATCTCTTCCAAAATAAACCTTGAGAAGTTGAAGTCAATCCCGCCAGGCAATGCAACGATCGCCTGAGTATTTTTCGAGGATATTTCGTCTGAACCACCCTTTCTCCCAGATATGCAGTTGACAAAAATGTGGGCTAGAAACCTCTAGTAAGGAGATAACAGCTTCTTTAGGGTTGGTGGAAAGACTCCTTCGTATCCCATCTTCTCGAGATACTCATCAACAATTCTCAGATCGATGTCAGTTGGGTAAACACCTTTGTCATCAATCTTCAAGATATCTCTGATGAATTGCTCAGAGATAACAACTTTGTGTCCCCTGACAGAAGCTTCAATTTTCACTGATCCATTGTCTCCAGTCTTGACACTTGCAGATCTCCAGAATTCGTTGACCAGGTTCAGATAAATGATGGGGTTCCAGGTCAGTGCAGTTGAGATGCAGCATTCCCTTAGCATGTACATCATTGATTTGAACTCGTTGTGTGCTACTGGAGGATCATCAAGAAGAATAGATACATTGTGACTGTCTACAACTTTGAGACTTGCCATTTTATCTGCACAAAACAGGCCAGGTGAGAAAACATTTGATTAGAACAAATTAAAATTAGTTTCTTAATTATATCAATTAATTTTGGCCATTTCATTTGAATTTTATTAGTCAAACATGGATTCTCGTTCAAGACAGTTAGATCGAAAGCTCATGGACCGAACACTAGTGTAGACCGAAAGCCAGTTAGAACCGAAAAGGCTTAAATGAGCCGGTTTGACGGAACACGGCTTCGACCGAAAGCCGTCTAAGCTGGCTTCACCGAAAATGCTCGGCTTGACCGAAAGCCGGTTAGCCGATGGACCGAAAATGGCTTCGACCGAAAGCTCGCCGACAGTTCTCTTTTTCACGATTTGGCCACGATTTCACGGTCGATTCTCAGCGATAAGAGCATAGTTGTGATCGTAATCATCATACATTCAAGAAAAACAAGTTGATTTTGCGAAACAAAACAAAAAAATTTCGAGACTAAGAGAGGATTTGAGAGGTTTTCGGTATGCAGAAGAAAATGAGGGAAGAACTGATTTTCGGTATCCCCATTCCCTTATATACCTGATCCGTATCCGGTGGGCTGCACCCGAAAATATGTGAGGCCCAATACCCAAAACCATTTTAAAATTGAAACTCTTGGAGGATTAATTTCAAAATAAAATAAAATTAAAATTTTCTAAATTTTACCAATCCTAAAAATTTAAAGAATAAAAAGTAAAAATAAAAATTAAAAAAAAAACATTTTTCTAAAATTTATCAATCCTAAAAAAATGAAAATAAAAATAAAATAAAAATACTAAAATTTTAATTCAACCTAAATTTAATCCTCTATCTTGAAATTGATAACCTTTTGTGATATGGGATCAAAGTTGTTAGACAACCCTTTTAGGAATTCTATAAATGACAGGATAGATTGATCGTCGGTATTGTGCTCAACTTAAGCACGTAAAATTGTGACAAATTTTAGGAATTCTATAAATGACAGGACAGATTGATCCTAAGTTACTAGATAAAAATACCTAAGGACCATTTATCTGACGACGACCAAGGATATTGTTGTCCACCTAAATTGAGCAGCGAGATCTACAGAAAATCTACAATTGCTCAATTTTAGATGTACTAGAACATGTTTCCCGCTTCCTGACATACCCCAATAATCAAGAACTTCCGAGATACTCCTTACTTTAGGTGAGTGGACTATTATTCATAGAGAGGATAGATTTAGAATGCATATGCTGTACACTCAGGTCAGATCTTTCAATCACGCAGAGAGTGAAACATATGACCGACTAGAATTTCAAAGGGATTGAGAAGTAGAAGGTTGCATATGTTGTGTACCAGGTCGGATTGTTAATCACGCAAAGGAGACAACATATGGCTAACAGAAAGGAAGAATAGCATAGATAGAAGATACAGAGAGATATATTTGCATATGTTGCAGTCAAGGTCGGATCTTTCGATCACACAGAGGAGGAAACATATGACTAACAGTAGGAAAGAAAGAAAATAATTTCCTACAGACCTACTTTATCGAAATTCCCCAGTCGCCTCGTCAATATCGAAATTAAGGACAAAATCCATACATCGAGGAAAAGTTAAACCACGGTTCTAGATATAGATTCTTTAATGTGACTGGTGGATTCTCATGTATATCTCTCTACTCAACCTATCCAAGCGTCGTATTTTTAGGCTAAATGGAACTATCTAGGTCAGAATTTATCAAGTCTCTAGATTCCTTAAGTTCATCTGCACCTAGTCAAGTCCATTAATTTTTTTTGTCGTGCCTACCAGCGCATCAAACACATAGCCCAGACAATTTAGCTTTGGTACTTTACACAGACTTAGATTGTCTGTTATCACAAGCTTATATCACTTCCCATCACATCATTTCTCAGCGATATTTTCGATTTTTCTGTTTTTCTAATGTTTTTGGATTTTCTGATTTTCTATTGTTTTTGGATTTTTAATTTTCTAATTTTTGTTTGGTTTTTGTTTATTTCTCCCCCTAAATTTGTGCATCGGTGAGAATCAAATTAAAATGCGCAAATTTAAACTAACCTAAACAAAAATTAATCCTCAAAGCGAATCATTTTCAAAAACTTAACCAACACATCGAATCGAGCTTTGTTAAACGGCTTGGTGAACAGATCCACCACATTATTAGCAGTGGGAACCTGTTCTAGACGAATGAGCGAGCGCTCATAACAATCTCTGATAAAATGAACTTTCATGTCGATGTGCTTGGTTTTTGAGTGTTGGACCAGATTTTTAGCAATTTGGATCGCAGCCTCATTATCACAGAATATAGGGGTTTCTTGAAAGTTTAAACCGTAATCCAACAGCTGATGTTGGATCCATATGACTTGAGAACAACAGGGAGACGCAGCTACGTATTCTGCTTCTGCTGTGGAGGTCGAGACAATATTCTGCTTCTTGCATTGCCAAGACACCAGCCTATCTCCTAGAAATTGACATCCACTTGAAGTCGATTTCCTGTCAAGCTCGCAGCCTCCGTAATTGCTGTCTGCAAAAGCATAAAGATCAAATTCGGAATTTTTCGGATACCAAAGACCCAGTTTTGGGCTGCCTTTTTGGTACCGAAAAATTCTTTTAACAGCAATAAGATGAGACAGTTTAGGATTAGCCTGGTAGTGCGCGCATTGACAAACCGCAAACATAATGTCTGGGCGACTAGCAGTCGGATACATCAGCGATCCTATCAACGATCTGTAGTACGTTTGATCTACGGATTCGCCTTCAAGATTAGGAGTCAGCAGTGGTCTCTTCGCCATGGGCGTCAAGGCACGTTTGGCGTCTCTGAACGCGAACTTCTCGAGCATATCATCCACATATTTGGCTTGATGAATCAGGATTCCGGCTGAAGATTGTTTGACCTGAAGCCCCAAAAACGTGGTCATTTCCCCCAATGAGCTCATCTCGAACCGCTTTTTCATGACGTCCTCGAACTCCTTGCATAGCTGAGAACTCGTCGACCCGAAAATGATATCGTCCATGTATATTTGGACAAGAATCTGGTCTGCGCCGACATGCTTGATGAATAGGGTCTGATCGATAGTGCTGCATGAGTAGCCATGATTGAGCAAGTTTTGTGTTAGGGTAGCATACCAGGCTCTAGGAGCTTGATGCAGCCCATACAAAGCCTTGTCTAACTTGTAGACATGGTTGGGAAGTTTTGAGTTAACAAACCCAGGAGGTTGGTCAACATAAATCTCCTCCTTCACCTTGCCGTATAGGAAAGTCGTCTTGACGTCCATTTGGTATACGGTGACGTTCATGTAGGAAGCATAGGCGAGGAAGATACGAATAGCCTCCAAGCACGCCACCGGAGCATAGACTTCTGTATAATCATGACCCTCAATTTGCCTGAACCCACGGACCACCAATCTCGCCTTATTACGTACAATTACACCCGAATCATCTTGCTTGTTCCGAAACACCCATCTAGTGTCGAGAGATTTCTTGCCTTTAGGCAGCTCCACCAATTTCCAAACCCCGAGCTTTTCGAATTGATTGAGCTCTTCATGCATGACATCCACCCAGCTGGGCTCATTCAAAGCCATTTCGACATTCTTGGGCTCTATTTGAGAAATGAAGCAAGAATAGAGACATGTGTTGACGTCTCCACTCTGGCTTCTCGTTCGAACTCCGTCGCCCAGCTGGCCAATAATGTTTTCTATCGGATGATTGCGTTGTATGCGAGAGGGGATTTCGTGACTGATGTCATTGACTGAAACGAGAAGATTATGGATATTAATAGCTCCTTCATTTGCTGAAGAATCCACGGTAGATGTACCAGCTTCGTTTGGTGGAATTGCTACAAACTCATCTGCGATTTGTTCGGGAAAGAGAAGTTCCATCAGATTCTGAGTGACAGCGGAAGCATCTTGGTTCATTAACTCTCTTTCAACTGGAGTTAGAGGAGTAACATCAGCATCAGGAGCATATTGATGTGTTGATGACTCAGGGGAAGCGATTGGAACAGAAGACTCCACCGGAGGATCAGTAGCAGAAACCAATGGTGGTCTGTAGACAACCTCTTCATCTTCGTCTTCAATGATAGTCATCGAGCCAGAGGTAGACCCAGCTTGGTTATCAGTCGACACACCAAAAGATTTGAATAGTGATGTGTAGTCAAATAGCCAATCAGGACCCACCCTAGTGCCCGTCTCATTCTCTTCAAGCCAGCGAACATCGAAAGACTCTACGATTTGTTTCGTCTTCTTGTTGTATACCCGGTAAGCAGTATGAGCAGCGTATCCGACAAAATAGCAATCATCAGCTTTTGCATTGAATTTTGGGTTGGGTTCCAAGTGGAGAAGGGTACAAGGGCAACCAAATACTCGGAAATGGCTGACAGATGGCTTGTGTCCATAGAGAATCTCATACGGTATTTTCATCTGGGCTTTGTTGATCAGGACACGATTTTGAATGTAACAAGCTGTGTTGATCGCCTCCGCCCAAAAGAAAACTGGAAGTTTAGAATCACAAAGCATCGTCCTTGCGGCGTCTTGTAATGTTCGATTCCACCGCTCAGCAACAACGTTTTGTTGTGGTGTCCGAACAGAACTGAATTGACGCACAATCCCTTTCTCAGCGCAAAAATGATCAAGAACAGCGTTCTTGAACTCTGTTCCATTGTCTGTACGAATCGCTTTCACTTGGTTGGTGGTTTGGTTCTCGATCATCACAATGAACTTCTTGATAAGATCGACGATCCCAGCTTTGTTGGACAGAAAGAAGACCCACGTGAAACGAGAGAAATCGTCTATCACAACGAGACAATACGAATTTCGGTTGATGCTGAGGACGTTGACCGGACCAAACAAGTCCATATGCAACAACTGGAGCACCTGACTGATGGAGTTGACCTGCTTTGGCAGATGTGGTTTCCGATGGTGTTTGCCTTGAGCACATGAAACACATTTTTCAAAGGTGATGAAATCTCTGACAGGAAGACCGCGGACCATTTCGTTCTTGGCAAGACGGTTCAGATTCTTTGCATTTGCATGGCCAAGTCGACGATGCCACAGCATTGCGTTTTGTTCTGAGACTTTGGAAAAGAGACAAGTGACTTCATCGGGGATATTGATGTTCATGTCGATATTATAGGCATTCCCATCCCGCTTAGATTTGACGAGAATCCACTCCTCCGGAATGACAATGCCCGCATTTAAGATTAGACATTCTTTATCGGTGAAGTGTGTCGAGTAACCCTTGTCACAGATTTGAGAGACGCTCAACATACTATGCTTCAGCTCAGGAGCATAATTGACATTCTCAAAACTGAGCACTCCATTGGTCACCGTTCCTTTCTGCGTTATCTTTCCACCTTCTCCGCCCGCGGAGGAGACATATCCCCCACTAAATGTCTGAATGTCGTGTAGTTGGGAGATATCTCTAGTCATGTGTCGGGAGCAGCCGTTGTCGACATACCAGGGTCTGACGACATTCCTCCGCAACTGTCCCTGCACGATGAGCGGAATCATTTAGATTTAGGGACCCAGGTCATTACAGTCCTGAGTTGACCCTTAACTTTCACAGATTCATCTTTCAATTTCTCTTTTGATTTTTCTTTTTCAACAGATACAGAGGAGGATGATCACTGATCAGATTTTAATTTTGGCATCCACTGATATTTAGATTTTGAAACAACTTTCTTTTCAGTTTTCTTCGAGCCGGTGGATTTTCTACTCGAAGAGTTTGAAGATCCAGACCTACTCTTTAACGAAATCGATTTTGGCTTAGCTTGGGTCGATTTTGGCAAACTGTTTGTGAATTTATTGAAAACCTGTTTGTTTTTTTGAAAACCTGCCATTTTCTTCTTTTTATTTGTTTTCCTGTCATCATCTCGAGAGCGAGTTCTGGAGGATTTTCTAATTAAAGATCATCCTCTAGACTCATTCTCTCTCCTTTTTGACATGTGATGCACAAACATCTGGTTTAAACAATTTCTGGCAATATGACCACCAGTACCACAATTGAAGCAAATTTGTTTATTATCGTTGGATTGGGTACTGCTTTTGTCAGATTTCTGGTTTTTATTATCTTTTCTAGCATTTTCACATTTGCAAGAACAAGCACTAGATTGTGTAGCAAACGTGGAAGATGTAGAAGCATTCGAAGCAGATTTAGCAACTTTATCAGAAACAACATCATTATTTTCAATTTTATCATTCTGAAATAACACACCACCAGAAACAAAAACATCAGTTTTAGAGTTCACAACAGACTCATCACAAAACTCAACACCAAATTTAGACACAGAATTATTCGACTCAGACTTTTCAGCTTCTTGCTCCCCCTGAACTACTGACATATCTGCACTTGAGGTAGAAATGTTAGTATCCAAAATTTTATCATTTGAGCATGTTGCTTGTTCAGAAGCATGCTTTCCATAAACTAAGAAAGGTTCTCCAGCAATATCTTCTTGAGATAGAGGAATGACAGTATAATTGTGATTGAATGGAGGAGGGACACTCTCAAAACCTAATTAATCCTACTTTCTTTTGGTTTCCACATGTAATGTCCTTCCACTGCATCTGTCCCTCTATCATTTTTTCAAATACTTCACTTGAACGATCGAATTTGTTAAAAATAAATTCAGTATTTTCAAGACGATTTTTCAATGAGTCAAGTTCAGTGGTCACAAGAGCAAATTTTCTTTTGAGATGATCATAGTTCTCGCATTTGTTGCTGTAATTCTCTTGTAGTTTCTTAAAGTCCTTTGTTTTATTCTCTAATTGTGTTTTTAAAGGCTTTTGATTTTTCCTAAGTGTGTAACCCTCATACTTAAGGTCCTCGTTCTCTCTCTTGATTAATTCAATTTGTTCACGTAAGAATTTAACAGTCTTAATGCAAGATTGAGATCAACCAAATTCACTGACCTCGGGTTTGGCTGGCTCAGGAGTAGTTTGCACCATGAACGCAAACTGAAGATTCATCATCTCTTCTTCAGGGTCTTTCTCTTCTTCTTCCTCTACACAATCCTTGATTTGAGCAAGATGCGCATTTTCAGGTCCTGAAATATTCAAAGCCTGAATTTGATCTTCCCAATCAAAAGATTGAGCCACCATCGCCAAGTTAGCAGTTTGATGGCTTGAAGAAGATCCCTTGTTGACATAAGTCACCGGTACCATGGTTCGCTCAGAATTCTCTCTTCGGTCTGGCTTTGGACACTCCCTTGAAAAATGCCCAGGTTCATGGCAGTTGTAACACCGCAATTTGCCTTTGTTGAATCCCACTTTCTTGTCGGAATTCACACTCCAATTGTTCTTTCCTGTTTTCTTGGAGAACTGCTTTGCCCTGAAAACCGACATGGCCATTTGCCATGTGATGTCCATTTCTTCCACATCCACAGGATAGATCTGGTGTAGGTCAGCAAATGAGAGTTGTAGGGAGAGTTCTCCGGCCACAAAAGTGTTGTAGCAGTTCACCAGACCAGTGGTGAGGGCCAGATTTTCTTCCTTCTCTTTCAATGATGAAGCTTGAGAACTGAATCCATGAGATTGAATGGGTGCAGCTGTAGATGAACCAACACTAGAACCAACTTGTTGAGCTAAAGTTTGAGGATGAGGAACTTGAATGTGTTGCATTTGAGGGATCACGTATGCGGTTGGCTGATGAGTCACATAGGGTTGAACTTGAGGAACATGAACTTGAGAAGCTTGAGGAGTAGAAAAGCTTGAGAAAGCAGTGTTGTTGGTGGTTTGGATCCCAAGATTTGCTGAGGAGTATGAATTAACATGATTAATCTCCCTTTGCTTATCATCGAGATCGCAAGACTTAATGATCGCCATTGTTTCCGCCAAACTCAAATGGTTCAAATCTTTGGTCTTTTTAATCACTGAGACATTCATATCCCAGGATTTTGGCAGAGAGTTCAGCAGCTTCTTGTTGATCTCCGATCTTGTAACCATCACACCAGCAGAGGTCATTTCTGTGGTAAGTGTGATAAACCTTTGCAACTGATTCTCAAGTGTTTCTCCCAAGACATGATTAAGCATATTGAACTTTTGTCGCAGCATGTCTTGACGACACTGTTTCATGTCTTCGTTGCCTTCATAGACTTCTATTAGTGCTTCCGATAATGCCTTTGCTGATGTATATGCACGGAAAACTTGAGCGATTTCTAGAGATAATGCCATGGTAAGTGTAGGAAGAGCCTTTTCCTGCTCCTCGACTCTCTCGAAATCATCATCAGTGTAGTTCTCAACTTGCTTCTCCATTATTGTGCCATCTTCCAACATTGTTGTGATGCGGATTGGACCTCTTAAAATACTTCGCCATATCTTGAAATCTTTCATTTTGATGTACTTTTCGATCCGATATTTCCATTCTAGAAATCCTTCCGCAGATAATAGTCGGGGAATTCGAGAAGTGGTTCCCATAATTGCATCCAATTCATGGTGAGCTGACATGCTTTGAGATTCCATTTTTGTTTTTGAATTTTTGTTGTTTTTGATTCTTTTAAATTTTTAATCTTGAAAAACAAACAAAAAGGATCAAGAAAATAGGGTTTTCGGTTGAGTGGTCTTGACCGAAAACAAGGAATTCGGTATGGTGAAGGGATTCGATTGAAAGAAAAATAAGGTTTTCGGTTCTGAAGAGATAAGGGGTTTTCGGTTTATGATGATAAGGGGGGTTTTCGGTTTATGAAGGATCAAGGGTTTTCGGTTTATGAATGGTGTTTGGTTTCTGAAGATTCATGGGATTTCGGTTGAAGAACAGTTTTCGGTTTCTGAAGATTCAAAGGATTTCGATTGAAGAACAGTTTTCGGTTTCGGAAGATTGAACCGAAAACTAACAGTTTTCAATGAAAAACTTAGATTTTCGATCCTAAATTGATTTCCACACACTGAAACCTCAAACACAGCTTCCAAACAGCTTAGATCTGGACAGAAATCGATTGAAGATATATTTTCGGTTAATGAAGATCAAGCCGAAAACAATAAGATTTCAATAGAAAAGCTGAAATACAAGCAGATCTCGATTCCACACGATGCAAATTGTGATCTGATCTTCTAAACTCGCGCAAAAACAGGCTTCTAGTGACCGAGAACGTGAAGAACACGACTGTGAAGCAGAAAACTGAATAATAAGCTTGATTGACACCGGTTTGAAGCTCTGATACCAATTGTAAGGTCCTTGATGGAAGGATCTTCACCAATGATCAATCAAGCATAAGAAAACAAAGAAGAAATGGAGTAGAAGATGAATGAAACTGAGCTTGCATACGATTAAACACTTGAAACCGTCTGATACAACTCAGGGACCGAAAACTAGCAAAGTACAACTGTTGATCAACTCTGACAACCTGACAACCTGACCACCTATATATACCAATGTGGACCGAAAACAGGTTTCGGTCAGCAGACCGAAAGCCTGTTTTCGGTCACTTCTAACCGAGGACAATGGCCTAGACCGAAAACGTCAAATAGACACAAACGACTCCAAAATACATTGACAAATGCCCTAACTCATCAATACATTGTTGCCTAGACCAAACCAAATATATTGGCCCTTCAGATATCATCTGATATCTTATAATATTTGAAAAGAAGTAATTTATTTTACATTAGATGCACTAAAGCTGAATGAGTTAAATTACAAAGAGATTTACTGAAGTTAATTCGTTCGCAGTCTATGACCTAAATTCTGGGATGTCACAGGACGTCCAGGATCCCCATCACGATGGACTGATGATCCCCCTTTACATCGCCAACCATTTTGTTAGAAGGATCCCTGTCAATGGAGGGTCCTTGGTCAACATTATACTCCTGAATGCTTTAAAAAGGATGAACATCTAGAGTCCGAAATAGTCAAACGATCCTTAGTGTTAGTAGGATTCAGTGGCGAAACAAAGCACACGGTCGGCAAAATAAAGCTGTGTATCTACATAGAGGGGGTAAACTCTATGCAACGGTTTTGTGTAATTGATACCTTATCATCCTATATTGTTATATTAGGAAGGCCATGGATCCACGACATGAAGGCATTCCCATCAACATACCATCAATGTGTAAAGATTCCCACCCCATGGGGGACAACGAAGATCATAGGTGACCTACAAGAATCCAAGGAGTGCTACAAGACATTGATTAAGACTTCTACAATCCCATGAAAAGCATAGCAATTAATGCAAAGGGCATGAGATCTACTAGAAGCCGCAGAACAAGATACAAAAGAAGTGCCCCTTGATCTTAAGGATCCTAATATGAAAGTACTCATAGGATCCTCATTTCCGGAAAACATAGAAGAATATATAATAAAGTTCCTGAAAGAAAGAAGGAAAACCTTCTCATGGAAACATGAGGACATGACAGGTATATACAAAAATATTATAACTCACAAACGCAACATTGATCCTTCTTTCAGGCACATACATCAATAAAAGAATGAAGTTTGCACCCAAGAGAAATATGATCATCCAAGAAGAAATATAAAAACATCTTAAAACATGGATGATCAAGGAGGTCAAGTTCCCCAAGGCGGCTAGCCAACGTGGTCTTCATACAAAAGAAAAATGGCAAAGGGAGAGTATGTGTGGAATATACGGATCTTAACAAGACTTGTCATAAGGATCCCTTCCCCCTGCCATATATAGATTCCATGATAGATGCTATGGCAGGCCATGAACTATTAACATTCATGGATGAATCACCAGGGTTCCATCTGACCAAGAGGATGCCGCATTCAGTATCCCAACAGGTATATATTGCTATACTGCCATGCCCTTTGGTCTTAAAACTTCAGGTACAACATACCAAAGGCTAGTTAATCGGATGTTCATGGAAAAAATGGGTGACATAGTGGTCAAGTCAAAGAAAGCTGAAGATCACCTCAAGGATCTTGAATAATCATTCAACATACTAGACGAATACAACATGAAGCTGAATCCTTCTGAATGCCATTTTGGAATGAGATCAGGAAAGTTCCTTGGATACATGGTAACTAAAAGAGGAATAAAAGCATATCTGGAGCAAATAAAGGCTATCATTGATTTAAATCCCCATCCTCAAAAAAGGAAAATCAAAGACTAACAAGAAGAGTAGCATCCCTAAACAGGTTCATCTCAAAATCCTCAAAGAGGTGTAAACCTTTCTACGACATCTTGAAGAAGAACATTGAATGGACTAAAAAGCACGAACATGCTTTTCTGCAACTTAAAAATTATTTAAGTTCAACACCCTTGTTAGTGAAACCATTAGATGGGGAACCGCTCCTTCTATACCTTTCAGTGTCTTCTAATGTTGTAAGTGCAGTTTTATCCGAGGATCTTAATGGGGACCAACATCCCATCTACAATGTAAGTAAAAGACTATTGGATCCTGAAACCATGTACTCCCATCTTGAAAACTAATACTAGCATTAGCAACTGCTTCGACAAAATTAAGATACTATTTTGAAACACATATTATACACGTAAGAACTAATTACCCCATTAAGAAGGTTATGCGAAAACCAGAGATGTCATGTAGGATGAAAAATGGCATATATGACATCAAATATGAAACGAGAGTAGTAATAAAATCACAAGCACTAGTAGACTTTGTGGCTGATTGCAGTGATGATCTACAACTTGAAGTAGAATTGGAAAGCAATGAACTCCAAAAAGAAGAAAGCATGGGAAGATGGACAATCTTCACTAATGGATCTTTCAAATTTAGAGGAACATGCCTAGGGATCATACTAAAATCGCCACAGGGGGACATCATACCCGAGAGAGGCAATTGTGAATTCGATGCAACCAACAATGAGGTTTAATACGAAGCACTGATCATGGGATTACAGTTGGCCAAGGATCTTGAAATCAAGGATCTTAAGGTACTCATTGATTCCTTATTATTAACTAACCATTTTAATGGATCCTATGCATTAAAAGGCGAAAGAATAGCAATATACGTCCAGATCCTCAAAAAATTAGCCTCCGAATTTGAAACTTTTAGCCTAAGCCAAGTTCCCAGAGAAGAAAATGTCGAGGTAGACTCATTGGCCAATCTAGGATCTTCCCTCAGGATCCCGCCAGAAATCAGGATCCCTATAACCCATATATTGATCCCAGCAATAGAGGATCCCTCTAACAAACTAGATAATACCGATGATCATAATCGAACAACCAACGTAGCAATAATTGAGGATCCTGACCCCAAATCAATTCCTCAAGATCCTAATCGTCAGGATCCCAGCATCCTAGATCCTCCGCAAACCTCGAAATACTGGATCCATCCTATTGTGGAGTATCTCCAGGATGGCACGATTCCATGGGAAGAGAAAAGAGATAGAGCGTGCTAGATAAGGTTCTCACACTTTGTGATGATCCAAGGGAAGCTATATATGAAATCCATGGCTAGTCCATACTTGACATGCTTGGAAAGTCATGAAGCTACCAAAATGTTAAAGAACATACACAAAGGAGATTGTGGTAATCATGCTAGGGGTAGATCCTTATGCTCCGAAGTATTAAGGACGGGATACTACTAGCCAACGATGAAGAAAGATGCCTTCTTCTATGCATAGAAATGTGATGCTTGTCAAAGGCATAGCAACATCCTTCATCAAGTTGTAGAACCGTTGTATCCTATTATTTCCCCTTGGCCATTCATGAAATTGGGAATGGATATAATTGGCAAGTTACCAAAAGCTCTCGGTGGAAAGGTCTTCATGCTAGTAATGACAAACTATTTCTCAAAATGGATAGAGGTTGAAGCCTTTGTTCAAATACAAGACAAGGAAGTAGTCTCATTTATCAAACGTAATATCCTGACTAGGTTCAGGATCCCTTCTGAGATCATATGCGACAATAGATCCCAATTCATAAGAAAAAGTACTAGAGACTTTTGCACGAGTTGGGGAATTAAAATGATAATGTCCACTCCTGTTCATCCTCAAGATAATGGTCAAGTTGAATCTAGAAACAAGATAATAGTAAAAAATTTGATGAAAATATTAGACGAAAAGAATGAAAGATGGGCATAAGAACTCCCTTTAATCCTATGGGCATATAGGACCACTTCGAAACCAACCACTGGCCAAACTCCATACTCCTTGGTGTTTGGAATAGAAGATGTGATCCCTACCGAAGCAGTGATCCAACGGCAAGATACAAACTAAACGATCAAGAGAACAATGATAGGATCCTAGCCCAGGATCTTGACATTATTAATGAAATCAGGGATCTTTCTAGGATCCACAATGCTTCTCATCAACAAAGTATCACCAAATCACACAATAATAACATCAAAAGAAGAAGATTCCAAATAGGTTACTTGGTTCTTAGGAAAACATTCCAAAATACCAAGGATCCCAATGCAGGTAAATTGGCACCTAAATGGGAAGGGCCATGTATTATCGATTCAGAAGAAGGAATGGGGGCATTGGCTAGCTACCCTTGAAGGAAATGTCTTGCCAAGATCCTACAATGTTATACATATAAGAACATGCTTCATGTAATTACTATTAATAATTTTTCAACAAACTCAAGGTACATGCTCTCTACCCCTTACTTTTATCTAATTTTTTCAAAAACTATTACTGACTTAAGCATCGGAGGGGCGTTACCCAAGCAAATGACCACCCAAGCTAATGCTTACAACGTGCAGGAGTCTAAGGTGCTGTTTTTTTTCGAAACGAAAATTTCTGAAATCTACGAACCACCTCTGCAACCCTCTGTTGTACAAGAGGTGGACCAAACGGCTGCAACATTTAATAAAATGTATGTTTGTTTTTTAACGTCTGCAAACTGCTGCAGAAAGTTAAAGTAAGGTGTGAAGAGGTTTGAAGCAGTTGGTCTACTATTGTGCCATGCAGCACACGCGTAATAGTTTTTAAGTCAGAAGTCTTCTGAAAAACAAACAGCTGCAAAGGGCCAAGTGCTGTGCGGAGCAGCAATAAGTGGTCTGAAGTGGTTTTTTATTAAAAAACAAACACCACCTAAGGATCCTAATAACCATGAACAGAGACTGATAATTTTTCCTACGATTAAGGGTACTTAACCCCCTCTAAGGTTTAAAGAGTTAATGACCTCTTTCACATGAGATGAGGTTTCTACACCTCGCTTGGATGCATGATATCTAACTATGGGATGTGAATAAGGGGACCATTTCACTCTTTGGTGACTTGGCAACCCTCTTATTTCTGAACATATGTTAAGACCCTAAAGTTTAAATCTACGGATTATAACATTATCACGTTATCCTAAGTGGGGATCCTCCTCAGTGAGATTCTAAAATTTATAACATTATCATGTTATCTTACGAGTTGAGATTCTCCCCAGTTACTTTGGGATTTTCCCCAGTTATTATGGGATTTTTCCCTAGTTATTATTTGAAGTGGAATTTTCCGTAGTTATTATGAGATTTTCCGTAGTTATTATTTGAAGTGGGATTTTCCCCAATTATAGTGGGATTTTCCCCAGTTGCTATTTAATGTGGCACCTTACCCAGAACGGATCCTCCCCGGTTATTTGCTATGCAATATTTCTCTCAGTTGAAAAGCAAAGTAAGGATCTTCAAAGATCTCTTAATAGGGATCCTTCTCTATGCAAACTCCAAAGATCACATGGAACTAAAGGGGTCATAGCTCAAGACTTATCCTAAGCCGAAAGATTACAAAACCTAAACATCATTAGGTTTTATCTATCTTTAAATTCATTTTTCCTACGTAATGATGAAAGGTTTATTCTGTTGAAGATCTTAACTCTTTTAAGATCCCAAATCGATAAGTAACTCGGGTTATTTGGATTTTAAGAGTTCTTGTGAATCCTGAACTCTTTAGGATCCTGATTACATAAGAATCCTTAACGTAAAATTAACTATTGCAGGTTATTAAGGATCCTAACAACCTGAAGATCCTCAGAGATCCTACTGCTACAATCGTATCAAGCACATCAAACATACAAATAAAGATAAATATGAAGCAACCATAACATAGAGTTAAAAAGGGGTTGCCCATTAGCCCCATAAAAATATAATGTTTACAAACATTAGGCTTGATCACCCCTAACCGGGGCCTTCTCTTTTTCCTTCTTCTGTTCCTACTCCTTCTTCCTCTTCTCTCATTCTTCTCCTTCTCTCCCTTCTCCTGCTGGATCCTGACAAGTATTGACAGGCCTACCAATCAGTTTGGCTAGAGCCTCACGCCACCCAGTGACGTACTAGGATCCCGCGTTCTTGATATCCTCTACCAACTTGCTTTTTTCTTCCCAAGCCACCTTAGCAGCATTGTATGCTCCTCTTCTCTTTCTGCTTTCTCCTGGACCAGTATCTCCACCCTCTACAAAATATCCTTCTTTACCTCCTCTTGTTTCCTCAAAGCTTGTTCTACCTGGTTGAGCTTAGTCTTGATATCCTCGGAAGAATGGGAGATCTGATCCGCCACCTGTAAGAAGCAATAGTTAAAAAACTAAGAAAAGACATAAAAAAGAAAAACCTACAAGGGTAGTCACAAGTTGCAAGAAGGAGACTAGATTTTTCAATGTCTCATACACCTCGAGGTTCTCCAGGTTGAAGACTTCAGCTGATTTCCTTTTGGTATCCTGGAGTCTTAGTAGATAAATCTATGGGGGCCTTCTTGGAAATGAGAGAGGATTTTTCTTTCTTGACCACCAATTGGTCATTGGACATGGCAAAATCAAGGTCGACAAGAGTAAAACGTGCACCAGAATGGTTAGATTTGAATCCTAAATCATAGTAGGAAATGTTTTTGTCATTTCAAGATCCTTCTTATGAGATGAATTAAAATCAAGGATCCTTACCAGTAGCCATGGGGGTAATGGTAGTTGAACTTTCTTGTTGGCTAGGATGATCAAACTTGAATGTTCTGTCAACCTCGGGCAGGGCGAGAAAATCCTCAATCCTATTTTCAGTATCTTCGGTAGGAGGGACAAGCTCTTCGAACTAGAAAGATGCAAAAAATTAAAAAAAAAAAATAAGAAGTGTGAATGACAGGATCCTCAACGTAAAAGTATGAAACCCTACCCTTTTTAACCCTATACGGTGACAAGAGATTTATATCGGGGATAGAGTCACGTTTCACGAACAAGTATTTTCCTTTCCAGGACCCATCATTATGCTTGGATTTCATAATGAGTGGTTTTTTGAAAGGTCATAGACATAAGCTAATTCGTTCAAATCAATACTGAGATCCATGGAGCGGTTCAGACGATTGATCCAGTAAAGGATCCTCCAAACTACTGGCATGGCTTGAATATACGAGATTTTGGTAATCTCAAAGAAGTCATAAATAATCCCGGGGAAGGGGTAAGAAATACCTAGAGTGAAAGGGTACTCGGGAAAACAGACCCAAGAGGAAGAGATGAAATCCGGTTGGCTACTTGCATCAAAAGCTCTAAAAATGGTACCAGTGGGAAAAGCCCCAGCCAATTTCAGGGCTTTGATATTATTATCATCGAAAGTACAAGTTTCCTCATAAGACAAGGCCTTCTAATCGATGAATTCATCATTAATAATGGCAATGACGTTTGTACGAGCGCGAGTTACCTTTTTACCCATAAGTAAAGATGAAGAAAGACAAGAAGAAAAACAACAAATATAATACCTTCAATGATATTCCATGAACGTCTGGATGGTGATAAAGGAATAAGGCCAAAAACAGAAGACTGAGCATCCTATTTATACAAGAATCATGGAGAGGTAGAAGGGTGATTTGACGTATCACTGTGCCTGCTTCAACGACTAGAAATATATCCGTTGGAATTCATATTACCCTATCCGTTAATATTTCAAAATCTTTATTTTCTCTTTTCATTTTAAAATTATACCATTAAATATTTGAAATTAACCTTAATATTTTGCAAGTATAATTTGCGGGCAATTGTTAGGCCAAGATCCTCAACCCATTGTTATTATTATTTCCTAACACTCTTAACGGTCATATTTCTATTCTTTTTCTCACATGTGTAGAAACGGTCAATAAGAGACTCATTCTCAACGAAGAATCACTTCAACCATGCATAAGACAAGGGAATACCAAGTCGAACAACGTGCATACGTTTATTCAAGAGGATCCCGGAAATATCATACTTATTGTTACTTAGTCTAGACTATAAATACACCTATAATACACACACTAAACACATGATTAACTCTACTATTACACTAGTACTCGTATTATAAATAAAAACAACAAGGCATGTGATCATTATCACCTCCCAAGGTTTTATATCGGAGATCCTATAAAGGATCAAGGGCTTTCCTTATAATTCACTTGTCCCATTTTGATTATTATTCGACATTTGCATTGCCTTAAACACCACAGCCTCTCACACGATTTGGTTGAATAATACTTGATCAAATTTTGACCAAAACACCAATGATGACCTTGATGACTTCGTTGAAGATTAGTTTTGACATCATCAGATATGGGAGATTATAAGGTCACACCTTATGAACTGATGAGTCAAACAAATTACACGCTGACCACCAACACCAATGCCAACGTCAGCACCAGTGCCAACGCCAACGCCAAATCTCATTAGCGTCAGCATGAACTTCATAATCTAAGTAACCGTTGTATATGATCTGCAATCTTTGTGATTAGGATCAGACCTTTACTTAGATAGGGTGAAACCCTAATGCATGTTTTGGTGACCGTCTTTGTGACCTTCGTTCTCTTGGCGAGAACATTCTTTCTTAGTGAAAGCATCTTTGTGATCACTAATGTTCTTCGTTTTTTCGGTTTATTCATACTTGAGAGTATCCGATCGATACAAACCTTCATGAAGTTGCGAACGCAACTCCTCATGTAACCTCTTCCAAAATTGGGAGGTGAACCGAAAAACCCGATTGGAAACTACTGAGGCAGGGACCCCATGTCGTGCCACAACCTCCCGGATATAGACATCCTCCAACCTCTCCACCGAGATGCTCTCCTGAATAGGAATGAAAAACACACTCTTGGTAAATCGATCCACGATGAACCAAATCGAATCTACCCCTCGTGTGGTCCGTGGTAGCTTTGTGATAAAATCCATTGGCTCCATCTAACCATGAGGTCGCTGATTCTCGGCTCTGACATTCCTGCAAGTTAAGCACATCTCCACATACCAGGCCACATCCCGTTTGATGTAGGGCCACCAATAATCAAGTCGAGAGTCTATACATCTTTTGTGACATATGGATGAATAGAAAACCTCAACTTATGAGCCTCATCCATCAAAAACTGACATGTACCCCCAAAATATGGAACCCAAACTCTCCGATGAAGGGTCAATAATCCCCGACTTTCATAATCAAAAGAGGACACCTGACCCATTATACGCTCACTCTTCCGATGCTCCTCTTTCATAGTCTTCACCTGAGCCTCACAGATCCGATCCAAGATTGGGGTAATCACTATCATCCTCAAAAAACATCCCTGATGGGAGTATCGGCTGCCTTATGGCTAAGAGCACCGACCACCATGTTGGCCTTCCTGAGGTGATAAATGATCTCAAAATCATAATCATTCACCACATCTAGCCATCTACGCTGCCTCATGTTCAGATTTGGCTAATCCATCAAATACGTCATACTATTTTGTTCTGTGTATATGATAAAACGAACCCCATAAATTTAATGACGCCAAATCTTGAGGGCCAAAACCACCGCCCCCATCTCCAAATCACGAGTGGGATAATTCTCCTCATAAGGCTTTAACTGCCTCGAAGCATAAGTTATCACATCACCCCTCTGCAACAAACTACACCCAGTCCCGAAATAAACACATCATAGTACACTACAAAATCATCCACACCCTCTGGCAGGGTCAAAATCGGAGCCTCACATAACTTCTGCCTCAAAGTCTTAAACGTTGTCTACTACTGAGGCCCCCAACAGAAAGTAGCAGACTTCTTCGTCAACCCGGTCAATGGATCTGCGATGCAAGAGAAATTTCGATAAACCTCCGATAATACCCAACTATACCAAGGAAACTCTGAATTTCAGATGGAAACCTCGGAATCTCCCACTGCATCATGACCTCAATCTTGGTCGAATCGACTAATATCCCCTTCTGATTGACAAGGTGCACCAGAAAATGAACCTCGCGCAACCAGAACTCGCACTCGGAGAATTTGGCATATAGCCTCTCCTTCCTCAGAGTCTGCATAACCTCACATAGATGATCCTCATGCAACTCATTGGTCCTAGAATAGACCAAGATATCATCAATAAACACAATGAATGATCGATCCAACATCGGTCTATAAATCAGGTTCATGATACCCATCAACGCTTCTGGTGCATTGGTGAGCCCAAAAGGCATCACTACGAACTCATAATGACCATAACGAGTCCTGAAGATCGTCTTCTGAACGTCCTTATCTCGAACCCTCATCTAATGATAGCATGAACGCAAATCAATCTTGAAGAACCAACACGCATCAATCCACACAATTTATCCATGTTAGTTTGAATCACTACAACAAATTGATGTGTTGATTCAACCATGTTGGTTTGAAAAGAAGTTCCTCCACCAGAATGTACACCATTGTTTCCATTATTTCCTCTACTATTTCCTCCTTGAACCTTCCGAAATCTGCAATCATTGGCCTTGTGTCCATTTTTGCCACAAACATAGCAAGGACCCAAATTCTTCTTGAAATTCTTCTTGTTTGCACTTGGTTCCAAGGAGGTTGCATCAGCATTATCATTCAATATGTTTTCTTCTTCAACACGAATTCTCAACACAAGTTGTTCAAAACTCATGTTAGAGTTTATTCCAATACCTTCAAATTCATGATCATGAGCGATTACTTGAAGTTCTTCCACTTGTATGAGGACAAATTTAGTATCCACCATCTTAAAATTCATAAACTTTCCAATCATGAATTTCTTGGAACACGCCACTTCTGTTTTGTATTTCTTTTCCAATGATTCACATATCTCTCTTGTAGTCGCAATTCTAGAGTACATATCATAGAAAGAATCATCCAAGACATTTAGAATTTAATTTCTACAATTATACTCCTTTAAATTCCGTGATTCCACAACCCTTTGACGTTCCACCAATTGGGCTGCAGATGGTGGATTTATATATTCCTTCAGTGGTGCTAGGACCAATGGGAGGGGATGAAGAATCGTCAGTGAGAACATTGGAGACATAAAGAGGTGTTAGATAAAGCAACATCTTTTGTTACTGAAAATCTGAGCCTTTGAATTTCCCAGGCTTTTCCACATGTGATTTTATGATGTAATTTTGATCCATTCTTCACTTTTTGATTTTTTATTACATTGTTATGAAGGAAGTATACAATCAACAAAGTAATGTGTGTGTGCGTGTATATATATATATATATATATATATATATATATATATATACACATATAACAACGAAATTTAAATCAAATGTAAATACAAGAACTAATTCACAAGAAAAACAAACTTAAGCGTGATATACACATAGATTACAACCACAAAATTTGTAGAAAGTGAGGCCTACAAGCAGTATCCTAAGACAGAAATATCCAGGGTATGGATATGACTTTAGGATACAACAATCTATTCAAGAAATGATATTGAATCTGTCTAAATTTCTCTATGTTCCCATCATGAATGAAGAATACGAATTTAAGGAGAACATGATTTTTTCCAACTCTGAAATATGTGTGTGGTGATGCATATTTATAGGTATTCATTGGCACTTCATAATTGTCTTCCTTATGATAATTGTTAAAACCGAAAATAACTGTCAAAACAATTAAATCGATTTTAACAAATTTTAATATTAAATAAAAAGTCAAATTGGAATTAACATATTTCATGACTATTTTGACTAGCCCAATCACCAAATCTAACCCAATCCCTTTAGCCTAATCTTTTAATCATATTAGTAAAATACTAGTAGAAGGATTTATACGGAAGCTTAATTTTTTTTACTTCCATTGTGGGACAAGTCCCATAAAGGATTTTGTTTCTTAAACAAAGTTCCAACAGTAATATTTTATTCTACTTCTCTCTGATCTTGACCATTCTTGCTTGACATGCAAGTGTTTCTTCATGTTTCCTCCAGGCAACGTCCAATGATCTATATGTTACCACATAAATTGGTTGTTTTAAAATGTATCTTGTACCAAGGATGGGTTGCTTTGTCATTAAAAACAATTAAACTACTAATAATGGGCTTATGGAATATACTTAAATCTATTATATATATGTATGGCACTAGTAGAAATTCAAAGCATTTGTGTAGCCTCATGACGTATGATTCAATCCATTATGTTTCGTTACTTATGATAATTGTGAAATATATTTATTTAGCATTACCACATTAGGAAAAAGTCTACTTTGTATTATAATTAAATAAATCATTTCCAATGAAATTATGAAATATAAGTAAAAAGAAAAACAAATATATTCAGATGCATTAGAAACATCACATAATTAGAAATCATTTTCACACTACACATTTCTCAAACTACATGTATCTATACATTTTTACTTAAGAAGCACAAAATTCATTTTGCAAATAACCCAATCACCTTTTAATAACAATGTACCTTTATCATGAGTAGTTTAAAATACTTCCAATCACCTTTTAATAACAATGTACCTTTATCATGAGTAGTTTGTACTCTTGTCTTTTTCATACTATTTTAATAACAATGTACCTTTATAATAAACCTTATTCCCTTCTAGTTATCTATATAGATTTTAGAATATGATAAGTGTTAGGGCGAAGATCCTCAAAGCATTAGGGATTCTCAAACCTCTTCAAATATTTAGGATCCTCAACTATCTCAGGATCCCGACTATTATTGTTACTACTATTAACTACTATTTATAATGGTGATATTTGAATTAAAACTGACAGGTGTGCAGAAATAGTCAAGAAGAGACTTATTCTCAACAAATTTTCGTTTCAACTATGCTAAAGACCTAGAATACCAAGTCAAAAAATGATCACAAAGCTGGTCATAGAGGATCCCGAGAATATCGGACATCTTGTTAGCTAGTTTAGACTATAAATTGACACATGTATCTCACACACGACACACGCTGCAAACACTGAGCTACGAATTTTTTCACTTGTTCTTACTAGAATACTCTTTGTATTTATCATTTTACATTAATAATATCATCAAGGCAGGTGATCATTGTCACCTCCAAAGGTTTTGTGCCAGAGATCCTAGCAAGGATCAAGGGATTTCCTTGTAAACCATTGTGTCATTCTCTTTATCTTTTTCTACTGCACTACTCGAACATCACAACCTCTCATTCAATTCGGTTGATTGATACTTGTGTAATTTTTGACCAAAACAATTTGTCGCTCATCGTGGGGTCGTGGTATTCAAAATCCTTGAAAGATCATGTCTACCCAACCGATCCTTTCTTCATCCTCTGCTCCTTCCATTCCAACCAAAAACGTACCACCTCCTCCGAGTGGACCCCCTGGTCAGATGAAAAGGTCTGACACTTCCAAGAAAAACACCCCTCCGGTCACTAACCAAGGAAGTTTGGGATTTTCAGGACTCTAAGATCTGACTGCCTCGGTCACTACTGCAGAACTCTTTGCTATGATGAGGAAAATGATGCAATAGGTGACCCAGCAGTAAGATGAGAATAGAACACTACTCATAGAAGTGGATAGGATGAAGGCGGAATTTTAGAAATTCCAGGAAACAGCGCGCACAGTTGTATAACCAAGGATACTGAACTTCGATAATGCAGGATCCTTAAGAAATCACCAGAAGAACACAGTTCCTACCACTGTGGCATCACCCTGAGGGAAAACTAGGGACAACCGAGCATCTATGATCAATGATCTCAATGATCATTTCAATACTCTTAGAAACCTTGATTCTAGTAACTTCTTAAACAACAATGCTATCAATATTAACTCTACTAATCTTGATACAGGAATAAATCCAAACATGGCTAGGGAACTTCAGTAGTTGAGACAAATGATGTCAAGCGTACTCGGGGTGGTCCAACCCATACCAGAAGCATCTCCAACAAGTCATAGGATCTCGAGATTTGCTCTTTCAATAAAAAGGATGAACATCCCAGAATCGAAGATAATCAAAAGATCCTCGGTCCTCATAGGATTTAGCGGGGATACGAAACACACAATTGGGGAGATAAAGCTACCAAAAATTAGAGGGGGTAAACTGATGGGTTTTGAGCATTCTAACACTTCCTAAGTGTACATGCAACCCTAATAACCTTGGATCTATGTTTGTCTAATTATCATGCAAAGTTGAATTCCAAGGTTATATTCCTATGTAGCATACATGGGGAACATTTTTAACTTGAATGAAGGATAGAATAACTTACCTTGTTGTTGATTATGATCCTTGAAACCTTGTAAGCCTAGCACCCCAAGTGTGATGCCTCAAATGCTTCACACAACACCAAATGCAAAGGAGTAAACTTTGAGAGAATCTTACACTTGCAAAATCGGCTCTAGCCCTCTTGTTTCTTAGTGTCGCCGATTTTGGGGAGAACACCTTGGTTTATATAGTTTGTTGCATTAGGTAAACCCTAATGTAACATGAATCTTCATTTCATGATCCATGGGTTAACTCCATGGAGCATCCTATGGGTGGAACCCAACTTGATAATCCATGGAGCCTCTTAGCCCACTATATAAGATATCGAATATTTACATAATCTACGCATATATTTAATTAGTTATCTTTTGATCACTTAATTAATTCTAAATTAATTCTTGATCAAACTAATTAAATAATATTATTAATATATTAGAACTTATAATATATTAATAAACCATAAGTGTTATTTCTCTCATTTTAGTTTATCCAATTGCATGGTGCCATGCAACCTAAATGGACCATGCCGGGTCGGTCAAGTACATACCAGAAATAGTTATGGACTTAGACACCTTATCCAACAGTCTCCCACTTGGATAAGTCTAATAACTATAACTGCAATACTTCAGGAACCGATCGGCAATCGTAGCTCTTTCAAGGTCTCTCGGAACTGAGAAGATGATGATACGCCATTTAAGATAAGTGATCATATAATCCTCTGTTCTAGATATCAGCCGGACAAATACATGGAACAATGTCTTAATTATTGTCCAGCAGTTTGTTTCCCGATTTCCGATTTGTTTGACAAAGAACTTAATTGAACACATCAACTTAGTTCTGACCGGGCCCGGTACGTAGGTCAAAACAAAATCATCGAGGGGCCCAGATATCAGCTTCTAATCCAAGAAGGAACAGATAAACTTCGACTCACATGTTTGTTCTACTACTCATTGGATTATACACAAGAGCACGTTTTATAACATCGAGTTACAAATGCGTTTTCGTACAATCAATGCATAACCAACTCATAAGTAACAAATCATATATCTAGGTTTGAAGACCTATATGATATTACCGTCTCACGATCACTCGAGATAAATTCCATGAAGTGATTCCAGTGAGCGTTGGTTGAGTCCAATGCTCAGAACTTATGAGCACTCATGAATGTTGTAGCCATGTCCAACAACTTAGACCTCTGCAACTAATCATGACAGTCTTGATTCATACCTACTTCTGACATATGACCGACTGTGGAGGTTCGAATAATATGATATACCAAACATAATTATTATGGAAGTCAAAACATGCAAAAGAAATATAGTAAACGATCGACAAGAGATAGCAACACTTTACTCATAAATAAAACACCTTTTATTCATCATCTAATGTCAATTACACTTTACAAATTTCAAGGTTATCTAACTACTAAATCTAATATCATCCTTCAGCCCTATGCTCCGAGCATGCTGGAGATGCTTAACCCCAGTCAGTCCCTTCGTGAGGGGATCTGCTGGATTCTCATCCGATGAAGCCCTCTTTGCCACGAGGTGTCCTTATTCTATTCGATGTCTGATGAAATGGTATTTTCTGTCGATGTGTCTGGATCTCTCGTGATCCCTTGGTTCCTTGGCTAAGGCAACTACACTTTCACTATCACAGAAAATTTACATTGGCTCTTTAATAGCTGGTACAACTCCAAGGTCTCCAATGAAGTTCTTCAGCCATATCGCCTCCTTTGTTGCCTCGCTAGCTGCTATATACTCTGATTCACAAGTTGCATCAGCCACTGTCTCTTGCTTGGAACTCTTCCAAGAAATTGCTCCTCCGTTTAAGGTAAAGACCCAGCCTGACTGAGAGTGGAAATTATCCCTATCAGTCTGAAAGCTAGCATCACTATACCCTACAACTCTCAAGTCTTCACTCCCACCGAGGGTAAGGACCCAGTCCTTAGTCCTCCGTAGGTACTTGACGATATTCTTTACCGCAGTCCAGTGTGCCTTGCCAGGGTTCCCCTGATACCTGCTAACCATGCTCAAAGCAAAGGCTACATCAGGTCGAGTACACGTCATAGCATACATGATCGATCCTACAGCCAAAGCATAAGGTATTCGACTCATTTCTGCTATCTCAGCCTCAGTACTAGGGCTTTGTGTTTTACTCAATCTGGCGTTACGCTGGATGGGTAACTCTCCTTTCTTGGAGTCCTGCATGCCGAATCTCTTCAGCACCTTATCCAAGTAGGTACTCTGACTAAGTCCAATTAGTCTTTTACTCCGGTCTCTCAAGATCCTTATCCCTAGAATATAGGCAGCTTCTCCTAGGTCCTTCATAGAGAAACACTTCCCAAGCCAGGACTTAACTTCCTGCAGAGTTGGGATGTCATTTCCTATGAGTAGTATGTCATCCACATACAATACCAAAAAGCTAACTATACTCCCACTAGCCTTGACATATACACAAGATTCATCTTCACTCCTAGAAAAGCCAAATTCTTTGAATTTCTCATCAAAGCAAAGATTCCATCTACGAGGTGCTTGCTTTAACCCATAAATGGATTTCTCAAGCTTACACACTCTATTAGGGTACTCTGTATTGAAAAAACCCTCTGGCTGACTCATGTAAATATCCTCAGCCAACTTTCCATTAAGGAAAGCGGTTTTGACATCCATTTGCCATATTTCATAGTCATGAAATGCAGCTATGGCTAACAGAACCCTAATAGACTTAATCTTGGCCACTGGAGAAAAGGTCTCATCATAATCAACTCCCGGAGTTTGTGAGAAACCCTTTGCAACCAGTCGTACCTTATATGTGTGTACATTACCATCCATGTCGGTCTTCTTCTTGAAGATCCATTTGCACCCTACAGTCTTACGACCTGGTACATTCTCAACCAAGTTCCAAACTTGATTGTCATACAAGGACTGTATCTCGCTGTCCATTGCCTCTTTCCACTTGGCTGACTCAGGGCCTGCCATGGCTTCCGCGTAACTGTTAGGTTCATCAAGACCTATCAGTGTCTCATCACTGATAAGTGTATCACCTTCTGCAGTAATATGGAATCCATAGTAATGCCTAGGTGCATTCCTAATCCTTGTGGAACGCCTCAGAGGTACAAACTTGTCAATTGGCTCAACATGAGTTTCCTCCTCAAGTTGAGTGCTAGGGTTTGAAGTTCCTTCACCACTTGACTCTTGAATTTCTTCAAGGTCAACTTGCCTCCCACTGTCTCCTTGGCTTATGAACTCTCTCTCTCGAAAGAAAGCCCTCCTAGCTACAAAGACCACATTCTCACTAGGTCTGTAGAAGAGCTAACCAAAGGATTTTTGTGGGTAGCCGATGAGAATACACCTCTCACTTCGAGGTTCGAGCTTATCAAGATTCTCGCGTCTCACGAAAGCCTTGCAACCCCAAATCTTAATGTGGTCTAGTTTGGGTACTTTACCAGTCCACATCTCATGAGGAGTTTTGGCAACTTTCTTTGTGGGAACTAGATTAAGGATATGGGCGGCAGTCTCTAAGGCATACCCCCAAAATGAGATTGGTAGCGAAGCTCGACTCATCAAGGATCCTAGTGCAGGTAAATTAGCTCCTAAGTGGGAATGACCATATCTCATATATGCTGAAGCAGCAAAAGGAGTATATTCGCTAGCAACACTCGAAATAGATGTTTTTCCAAGATCCTAGAATGCTATAAATCTCAAAGCATACTACATCTAAGTTGGGTCGATTAATATCCAACAAAACCAAGGTACACATGTTCTTTACCTTGAACTTTTCATCGATACTTACTTTCTCCTAGATTACATTACTAACTTAAGCATCGGAGGGGCGTTAGCTAGACTAACGCCCACTCCTAGCTAACGTTTGCCATGCAGAACAATGCACAACTAAGGATCTCCATAAGAAACGATCCTGAAACATGAGGATCCTTGAGGCTGAAGATCCTAGAGCACCAGGATCCTCGGGCTTGAAGATCGTGAAACATAAGGATCCTCACGGTTAACGATCCTGAAACATAAGCCTCCAAACACACGAAGATCTCAACATCTTAACAGTTCCATTATATCAACAATACGATTTTTAAACTATTACATACACAAGCTATAGACTGATCATTGTTGGGTTTTGAGCATTCTAACACTCCTATGGTGTACATGCAACCCTAAATACCTTGGATCTATGTTTTCTCTATTATACATGCAAATATCAATTTTCCAAGGTATTGTTCTAACTAACATAATATAAAGTACACATAATATAATTTCTAGTAGAATTACATACCTCTTGGTTGGTGCTTGATTCCATGGAGCTCAAGAGCCTAGTGCCCCAAGTGTGACACCTCAAATGGTTCACACAACATCATAAACACTTGGAATAACTTGAGAGAAAGTAGAACACCTCTAAAATCAGTTTTCCCTCACTTGTTTCTCTAGTGGCCGATTTTTTGCACAAAATAAGATGCTTATATAGTTGTTACAATTAGGGTAAACCCTAATTGTCATGGCTTTTCATTTCCTTGGATCCATAGGTTCAAATACACCATGGAGCATCCATGGACCATCATATGGGTTTTAGCCCAACTTGATAATCCATGGAGCCTTAGCCCACTATATAAGTATGGATGATTTACACAATCAACCCATATATTTAATTAGACTTCTTTTGATCACTTAATTAATTCTAGATTAATTCTTGATCAATACTAATTAAATAATCTTATTAATCTATTAGAACTTATAATATATTAATAAACCTTAAGTGTTAGTTCTCTCATTTTAGTCTATCCAAATGCATGATGCCATGCAACCCAAATGGACCATGCCAGGTCGGGTCAAGAGTATACCAATTATAGTTATGGACTTAGACACTAATCCAACAGTCTCCCACTTGCAAGTACGCCTTCATAACCTGACCAACAATCGTAGTTCTTAAAAACTGCTGCCGAACTCTGAACAAATCAATGACGCGTCCATTAGATAAGTGATCATATATTCCTCCATTCTAGATATCATATGGACTGAGACATGGATTATAATCATTCTCTCTGACCATTTGTTGTTTCCCGATTTCCGATTTATGACGACTGACTAATTGAACAAATCAAATCAGTCCAGGCCCGGCCGAGCACTTACATTTTGTCATCACTAAATCATCGAGGGGCCCACAGACATCGCTTTTATCCCTTTGAGGGTAAAAGGAATGGATAAACTTCGACTCATATGCTTGTACTGACTACTTGTTGGATCATACACAAAGGCACGTTTTATAACATCGAGTTACCAATGCGTTTTCGTGCAATCAATGTATAACCAACTCATAGTCAACAACTCATATCTCTAGGTTTGAAGAATATAAGATATTATCGTCTCACGATTCACTCGTGATAGAATCCATGAAGTGAATCCGAATAAGCGTGGGTTGAATCCAATACTCAGAACTTATGAGCACTCATGAATGTTGTAGCAACTATTGCTATGTCTAATGCACATTAGACAAATCTTATAGGCCAGATTCATGACAGTCTTGATTCATATCTACTTCCAACATATGACCGACTGTGGATGGTTTGAATAACTTAGTCAGTCGGGAAGAACGACCTAGTTATTCTGGCAGTCAAAACATGCAAAGTGAAACACAAAAATAAAACTAATCCTGTATGGCCCCAACACTTTGAGTGTAAATAAAAACACCTTTTATCTAAGCACCATATTGATTACTCATTATTCATGTTTCGATTAATCAACTTCATACTTGAATTGAAACAATAGTCATGCCATGCTCCAAGCATGCACACTATGTTCGTCCAAACAATAGCTATGCCATACTCCAAGTATGCACACTACGTTTACATGTGGTCCTCTCTTTGTGAAATAGATCGATTGACAACATTTCAATGATGCTCATTTCACAATCCCAAAGCCTTTACAATAAATATAAGAACACCAAATTCTTGTCATTTACCTTAATCTTTGTTAGATTCTAAACTTATATGCAATGATCCTCTTGTAATGAATATGCACACAAGTCACAAAGACTTGGCAACAGACATTACAAAGTATTTCAATGGAGATCAATTCCATGGAAACGAAGTCTCAAATTCAAAGTACATTCCTTTGAACATCCTTCTTGCATTAAGTTCTCTAATCTTACATAGATTCAAAGAATAACCTCCACCTATGAAAATAATTCCACATTCCCATTTTGACCATCACTTTTGAACAAGAGTTGCCTCTTTTCAAAATATGTCAATATGGTCCTTACTTTATACTTCCAATTGTCCATGAGTAACCAATATTTGGTAAACCTCAATTTGTCCTCGACAATTGCTTAATCATTTTAGTCATATCCAGTTCTAATCCCTTTTCCCCTCTTAATGCCCGAAGCATTAGGAAAATTTAGAAAGGATAACTATTATAGCTCATGTAATCGATCCTATACCCGAAGCATATGGGACATGATTCATGCTATAAATTTTTTTATTTGCTATATTCTCACAATTCGAACTATGAAGAGGTATGCCGTAATCATAATCGAATTTTGAGAACGCAACATATATAGAATTTCCTTATGTTGAACCATTCCAACATAACATTCTTATATAACTTGACTAAAGTTGATTAAAATCTCAATCTAAGCTTGTAGAATTGGAATGAAGTATAAAATCCTCTCCCTTAATTATAGGGAAACAACTTTTCAAAGCGAATTGAAACTTTTCTTTTCTATAATTATCATTGCTAACTTACAACATAATCATCATGCTCCCACTAGCATAATGAATATTATCTTACTAGCATAACACTTATGCTCCCACTAGCTTTGACATGTACTCAGAAATCAGCTGGACTTCTAGAAAAACAATACTTTATTGACTTTCTTACCAAAGTTCAAATTTCTGATACGAGATGCTTTGATAAGACTTTATCAAAATCATACACCTTTCCTTAGATAACTCACATGTTTGTCTAGACCTTTTGTCATTCTCACTAGTTAGTGTGTCGGTTAACCACACGCGCTCCACTAACGACATGAGAATGCAAATATCACAACTGCTATCTACTTAAAATCCATTTAGTGAAAGCGTTTCCTCACCATCATTTTCATGAATCGAAGAGAAACCTTATGACACTTAGATTTTTATGGTGTAAGTGTTCCTATCCATGTGAATTTGTCATAACCATAATCACAAGACAAGGTTAGTGGCAAATCCAAACACATATGGACTGAACTTGTTCAATCTTAATTTCTTGCCACCCGGTAGCACAAGGGCCTACCATTGCTTCCAGGTTTATATGCAAACAATTGAGAACTCATAGAACTCACAAGCATAGTCAACTTTTAACTGGAATAGACACATAAATAAGAATATGTCAACACGATAGGTTACAAACCTCAAGTCGTGGGCTAGTAATTAACAAAACTCTTGATTAGTTCTTGAAACTATTTCAGGATCTTTTAAACTCCCACTGTCCTCTTGACATATAAGACTCTCTTGCCCAATATTCAAGAGATAGTGCAGATTCTTTTACAAACACTTCACACAATTGGCCTTAGTTGGTCTTTGTTTTATCCAAAACATCACAACTTACCAATTTCAAATGTACAAGAGTGAGAAAACATTTTACTCTACATTTGACAAGTGTTTTAAACCTTTCTTAAGATTATGTCACTCAAGGCTCAATCTTGGAGTATGACTCTAAGATTTTATTTTCGAATGAAGTATGATTTATCTTTTGATTTAACCATTTCCACAATTCACGATTCCTCTCCTTAGCCAACAAATGCACTAAGGTGTCCTTAGAGGATCAATTGTGATATGGTTCCATAATCAGTAAGATAATCATAAAACAAGATACACAAGTACTCTCTCATCTCTTCAGATTGGAGAAACTTTTATCTTTCTGCCTTATTTTATTCTTCTTATTCATTCTGCCATATATTGAAACTTTTCCAATGTTTCAGAATTACACTTAAACTTGTAAGCATAATCATATTTACTAAACTTTAGTAAATCATAACGAATAATCTTACCAACCTTTGTGGTGGACCTAACTAGTGCACAACCTAATGTACCCGATCCTTTAGTCCTTCGCTTGACTCACATGCGAATGTGAACAAGGAATTAGTCTTAATTTACCAAAGATGAAAATTTTCATTCATCATACAATACAACTTGCATGATTCCAAGTTTCTATCCAACTGAAACTTGGGTGATGAGAATCTTTCCTTATTTGATAAATTATGACACTACCACAAACGAAAGAATCAAATTCATTTTTCCAATATTGCCTATCAATGGAAAGATATAAACAACAATTTTTCACAAATGCCTCTCTAAGGATGCTTAAAATAAATAAAATCAAAACTTTTCTTTTATTTTTAAAACATGCGGAAAAACTTATCCTTACAATGCAAATTCATATGAAAACTTTGTTGTTATCTATTCCTAAGCAATATCTCATAACTCTTATGTAGTGGCTCAAAATTCTGGTCATCGAATCATGCGATCAGAGTTAGCACACCTTTTTCTTTAAGCTTCCTTTGATTCTTCAACAAACATCAAAATGTAATTACATTACATCATGTATTAAGAATCTCCAAAAGAGACTTAATAGAGTTAGATAACAGACTTTACTTGAAGTAGAGTCAATCTTTTGACTTTACCATCCTTATGAGGTTTCAGGTAAATTCGGCAGCTTCACAACTAATGCCCCTTTCCTTTGGCAATAGGCACATATGGACTCTTTGGGAATGGTACATGGGATTATCTCAGACTTAGCCTTTCTCCTTACCATTTGGTCAACCGAGTTCACCATGGCCGATCCCTTTCCATTAGGAAGAGAAAGTTTTTCTGGATTTCCAGTGTCACCATTGTCAATGTACATGAATTTTTGGGAAGTCGATCTTCTAATCAAATTTGCTTCACCAGTGTTCCAAATCATTGCTGATTCAGCAGCACAAAGCAAATAGATAAGATCATTAAGGGTCATGTCATAGTCTTTTACATAGTAGTCCATAAAGAACTCACTATGTGTCTTTGGAAGTGATTAGTCAACATCCAACTTCCTCAAGACTTTGACACCCAACTCTCCCGGCTTGTCAATATGTGACTTAATCTCCAACACCTAAGCACATATAGACTTTGTTTGCCAATAGGGATTGAGTGACTTAGAACTTATCAAGTCTTGAAACTTCTGGGATAGGGAGATTATTGGAGGATGTGGAGGAAATGAAGTATGATTTCCAGTCCCACTAATGCATAACAAAGGGATTGATCTTTCACCTTGATTGCCATTTGGGATATCATCTTCATTGGATAGCTTGTTCCCAAAGGGAAGACCATAGTTGTCTAAAGGAGACATCTATAAGGGAGAAATTCAAATTAGTTGATTTAAAGTCGTTAATATAACACCCAATATGAAATATTAAGGCTAGGATCCAATAACTTATTTATAATTGGAAGAGGGATGCCGTCATCCAAATAATAAAATAGTTGAAGGTAGGTAAATGACGATTTACCAATTTCCACCATGAAAAACGAAATATAAATAAGTTTTAATTGGATTTGAAATCTCCTAGTTCTTTTGAGATACATTGAACTTTCAATGCCATGTTTGAATCTCGATTGTGCCCTCTCAAGTTTGTGACTGGGATGCCAAGGATCACAAACAAGGTGTGAATAACCATGCAAATTGACTTGGTACCCTTAACTTTATCACCTAATCGATGTGCCGGTTAACCAGACACGCTCCACCGATCTATAATAAAGTCAAGTTACCCTTTGCCACTCTTACTAGTCCTTATTAGTGTGCCGGTTAACCACACACGCTCCACTAACGACTTGGTAAGGTACAAAGTGTAATTTCATGGGTTAGCACCTATTTCACATTTTCCTAAGTAACTAAGATTGGGAATTTATAAATGTTTAGTTACTTAGTATTTATCATTATACTTTTAATGAAGGGAGAATTATAGTCCTTTCCTACCCGTTCGGCTAACGACCCTCCACCAGTCAAGGAAGCGGTGGGTGAGAGTGGACACCCATTAAACTGGCATTTTATAGGCAGTAACCTTATACCCCCTTATAGACCGGCTTCGTGAATGAGGCCTACTAACGGTAAGATTGACTTTATCTTATACATATCTATATAATTAAAATTATAATAATAGTATAAGGGTGTATTTTAAACATTTAAAATACTTGGTGGTTTAATCTATTAATTAAACTATACTCTTAATTTAATTAAACTTAAACCATGTCTTTATGGAATTATTAAATCTTTTAATTAAACACTTTAATTAATTTAATGAAGTCCATAAAGTTTGAATTTTAACTTTTAAAATTGTAGAGTTTGGAATTAAAGCATTAATGTGTGTGAGACATTACAAATTCCAAACCTTGAGGGCACGCTTTGAAACTATTCAAAACCTTTCATTTTATAACTTATGAGTTTAATGGTTCATTAAAATGAAGACTCTTCATTTTTATGTAACATCTTATTCTTTAATAACACTTTTAAAGAAGTGACTCTTAAACATCCATAACTTGAAGACAAGTTATGGAGTCATAAAATAATTAAATGAAAAAGACTCTTCATTTTTATGTAACCTATGGCACTTTTATGATTTTTAAGATTCATCAATATGAATTTTCATATAACTTGAGGACAAGTTACAAAAACATATTTTATGAACTTCTTTTAGATCAATATGGATTGAAAACAACTAACACATAATTTTTTTCATTAATCTAAATCAACTCATAAACAAGGCAACACAAAAAACTTTTGGTAATCCATAACTTGATGACAAGTTATGGACTCCATACAATTTCATTGAGATCAAGAATTATACTAACAAACAATTTGCACATAATTCCTATGATCTACCAAAACTCATAAGCATGAACATTCATAATCAACATTTTTCAAAAATTACATAAACATATATAAACTTGAAACTTCGATTATAGCATTGAAATTGGTTTAACATAATCATTACCACATTAAAAACAGGTTTTATAAGACCAAAACAATCAAAGGTAATGATTCTAGACCAATTCCAGCACCAAAACTCGAAGATATGCTGTTTGGGGGTCCAACTGGTCAAGTGCATGAACCAACTCGGCGAGTTGGATGCATTTTGCCTTGGACTCGTCGAGTCCCTTCATGGACTTGTCGAGTCCCCTGTCCTGACAGCACAAAACTTCGATTTTCAAGCAGTATAAGCAAGTATAACAAGAAAACAAGCCTAGGCTCTGATACCACTGTTGGGTTTTGAGCATTCTAACACTCCTATGGTGTACATGCAACCCTAAATACCTTGGATCTATGTTTTCTCTATTATACATGCAAATATCAATTTTCCAAGGTATTGTTCTAACTAGCATAATATAAAGTACACATAATATAAATTTTAGTAGAATTACATACCTCTTGTTTGGTGCTTGATTCCATGGAGCTCAAGAGCCTAGTTCGCCAAGTGTGACACCTCAAATGGTTCACACAACATCATAAACACTTGGATTAACTTGAGAGAAAGTAGAATACCTCTAAAATCGGTTTGCCCTCACTTGTTTTCTAGTGGCCGATTTTTGCACAAAATAAGATGCTTATATAGTTGTTACAATTAGGGTAAACCCTAATTGTCATGGCATTTCATTTCCTTGGATCCATGGGTTGAAATACACCATGGAGCATCCATGGAGCATCCTATGGGTTTTAGCCCAACTTGATAATCCATGGAGCATTAGCCCACTATATAATTATGGATGATTTACACAATCAACCCATATATTTAATTAGTCTTCTTTTGATCACTTAATTAATTCTAGATTAATTCTTGATCAATACTAATTAAATAATCTTATTAATATATTAGAACTTATAATATATTAATAAACCTTAAGTGTTATTTCTCTCATTTTAGTCTATCCAAATGCATGATGCCATGCAACCGAAATGGACCATGCCGGGTCGGGTCAAGAATATACCAATTATAGATATGGACTTATACACTAATCCAACAATCATCTCTCCTACGTTTAAGGGTACATAATCCCCTTTAAGGTTTAAAGAGCTAATTACATATTTCACACGAACTAAGGTTTATACACCTCGCTTGAATGCTTGATGTCTAATTATGGGATATGGATAAGGGGATCATTTCACCATGCAGTGGCTCCCACCCTCTTATTCTTGAACATAAATTAAGATCCTTAAGGTTTATAACATTTCCATGTTATCCAAAATTTAGGATCTTACCCTAGTGATTACTTAAGGCTTATAACATTTCCATGTTATCCCAAAATTGGGATCCTACCCCAGCGATTACTTAAGGTTTATAAAATTTTCTTTTTATCCAAAAGTTGGGATCTTACCCCCAAAATAACATACGGTTTATAACATCTTTATGTTACCACACGTTGGGAATTTTCCCCAAGAAATACACACGAATCGTAGCATTTTCATAAGTAGGGATATTTCCCATAAGATACGTCACAAGTTGGCATCCTCCCCAGTATATAACATTAACTTTTTATTAGTCGAATTTATGGTGTTACCCAAGAATATTGTCAAAGTTTATAACCTGAACAGATTGTCCTAATAAGGGAATTCCCCCGCAGGACCCTCATCATTAAAGATCCTCATCCTTAAGGATCCTCATCATAAAGGATCATCATCGATATAGATCCTCAACGGTGAAGAGCCTTATCATCAGAAGTCAACAACGATCCTAAGTTCTTCTCAAAGGTAAGATTTATCCTCAGTAAATTCTAGGGTTAAAGAGCTTATGAAGTTTAAGGAAAAACTTGAAGATAATCAGGTTCCATCTATCCATACTATCGAAAAGCTCTAAATAAAGTTTAAGGATCCGAAACTTTCTAGGATCCTAAGCGAAAGTCATTTGGTTATCAGAATTCAAGCATGATTAAAACAATTCACTAAGAAAATTTAATCTCAAGAGTATTTGAAGGAACCAAGTTTTCCGGGATCCTAATTATTTAGGGACCCTAATATCATAACAACCATGCAGAAAAATAAAGAAAGAACTATAAAAGGAAAATGCTACCATGTCATTTAAAAAGGGTTTGTACACCAACTCAACCAAAAGATTAATTGTTTTACATCACTGATAAAAACAAAAACTTCCTAAACTAATTTTTTGTAGACCTAGACCTTCGCCTAGTTATCATCGACCATGCCCTTCTTCTCCCCTCCATCGGTCAGCAGCAGTACAGGATCCTGATTGACAATAGCAGGTTTGCCAATCAATTTGGCCAGTGCCTCACGCCAACCGTCCACATCCCAGGAACCTTCACTCTCCAAATCCTCTCACAACTTGATCTTAGCCTCCAGGATAGCCATCGCAGTACTTGTCTTCGCATCGGAAATCACTTCCTTGAGATCCGTGGAATGTTGTTCCTTCTTCTCAGCCTTCTGTTTGCTCAACAATTCCACCCTCTGGAGGAGATCCTCCTTGGTGGCCCTCTAGGTTTTCTCCTGCTCTTTTAGAGTGGACTCGGGTTTCTCAGCACGGATCCTGAGAACATTGGTAAACTGATAAACATGAGTGAAGACTTGAAAGAAACGTAAAGATTAGCAAAAGAAGACACATATATGATAAATTCTTATGCCCATGACACTTACAGCTTGGGAAGAACGAGGTTAACTTTCCAAGAGCATCCTCGGTGCTAAGGTTCTCTAGGCTGAAATCTACAGTCTCAGAAGTCTTCCGCTTATGGGATCCTGAAGCCTTAACTGTGAGGTCTATGTGAGATCTCATGGGAAGAGGAAGGGTGACACCTTTTTCTTGCTTAACCTTGATCAAACCACCGATCATATCGTCTTTGAGATCCGCTAATCCAAAACGAGACTTGGATCGAGTAGTCTTAGAACCTGCCAAAGATCCCCATCGATTCAAGATCATTATCAGTCTAAAAGAAATATCCAAGGGAAATAATATTAGCAGTGGCCATAGAAGCGGTGGTAGAAGAACCCTCTTGGAGACTGGAATGTTCAAGTTTGAATGATCTTTCAAATGTAGGAAGTGCAAGAAATTTGGAAACCTTGTCCTCAGAATCAACAGTAGCAGGAACAAGCTCCTCAAATTTAAACGTTGCATCAAAACAAAAAAATAAGGGAAGTAAATTTCAAGATCTTTAAAATCTAAATTAAAATCCTACCCTTTTTAATCCATGTTTTCGGCAGGGAATCCCCATTGGGAATCGAATCATGTCTCACGAAGACGTATTTTTCCTTCCAAGCACCATCATTTTGTTTTGATTTTAGAATAAGGTGGTGTTTTCTTTGTCTTAACTGTTAGCAGAAAATGAAAAGAACCAAAAGTGGAAAGATCATAACCAAAAGCCAGCTCGGGCGACCCAATGTCCATATTCTTGGAGTGATTCAAACGATCAATCCAAAATAGGATCCTCCAGACCACATACATAGTTTGGATATAAGAAATTTGGGTAGTCGAAAAGAAATCATGAACGATACCGGTAAAAGGGTAAGTTAAACCTAGAGTAAATGGGTATTCAGGGAAGCAAACCTACGTCGAGGAAACAAAATATGGCTGAACGGAAGCCTCAAAAGGAAGAAAAACTACATCGGAAGGAAAAGCCCCAATGGATTTCAACGATTTCGTATCCTCATCGTGGAAGGAGCAAACCTCATCATAAGATAGGATTGCCTAATCACAGAGAATAACAGAAAACAAGAGAACGACGGGTTTTCTTAGCCATGACGAGGGAAATCGGAACAACAGAAAACAAGTAAGAGGAAAAAAATTACCTTCACAATAAGACGATGATGACTTGAGAGAATAAAAAAAGAAATTACCGGAAGACCACATTAAGAGATAATTTTTAAATCTCTTCTTTTATCTCTTTAATTTAAGTTATTCCTTTAATATTTTCGAAACTAACTCTTACATTTTCGGGAATAACTTGTAGGAAATTGTTAGGGCCAGGAGCCTCAAATCATTCAACATCCTCAGACCTCTTCAAATATTCAGGATCCTCAACTATCTCAGGATCCCGACTATTCTTGTTATTCTAATTAACTAATATTTATAACGGTTATATTTGGTTTATAACTGAGACGTGTGCAAAAATAGTCAATAGGAGACTTATTCTCAATAGAGTTTCATTTTAACTATGCTAAAGACTAGGAATACCAAGCCAAAAAACAATCACAAACCTGGTCATAAAGGATCCAGGGAATATCGGACATCTTGTTAGACTATAAATTGACACATGTATCGCGCACACGACACATGCTGCTAACACTGAGCTTACTCTATGAATTTTTTCACTTGTTCTTACTAGAATACTCTCTGTAATCATCATTTTACATTAATAAAATCATCAAGGCAAGTGATCATTGTCACCTCCCAAGGTTTTGTGCTGGAGATCCTAGCAAGGATCAAGGGCTTTCCTTGTAAACGATTGTGTCATTCTCTTTATCTTTTTCTACTGCACTACTCGAACATCACAGCCTCTCATTCAATTTGGTTGATTCATACTTGTGTAATATTTTACCAAAACAATTAGAGATCATACACTGTAACCATATGCATAAAAACCAATTTATTAATATTTTTCTATTTATTCTATTGTATTTCCTATATATGTTGGATTGCATCGAAACATTACACATACTAGTAATTAGGTATGTATTGCATATATGTGTAATCATGCTGTGGAAAATTTTTGAGTGCTTACCAATAGCATAACCATTAGGCGAAATAATTGTTTCCTACAAACAAAATAAAATATATTAATACAATACCAATCAACAACATACATTATATAGATTTTAGAATGTGATTAGAGATCATACATTGTAATCATATGCAAAAAAAATAATTTATTAATATTGTTCTATTTATTCTATTGTATTTCCTATATATGTTGGATTGCATCGAAACATTACACATACAAGTAATTAGGTATGCATTGCATATATGTGTAATCATTTAGTGGAACTTTTTGAGTGTTTACCAATAGCATAACCATTAGACAACATAATTGTTTCCTACAAAGAAAATAAAATATACTAATACAATACCAATCAACAACATACATTTGTAAATAACAATGTTGTACCTCTATGCATATATTGTAGGAGAACACATTCAAAACAGAGATGTTATTACAAATACATAACTTTCTTACCGTAGGACGATTATCTACTTTTTCGTTTAAGACTCTAATGCGAACCCACGATATATAGTCTAAGATGAAAGCTCTTTATAAAGAATAATAGTTTTCATTTGGCTCTTAATGATGAGCTTTAAGTTGCACTTAACTACTATTTTGGTCAAAAATTACACAAGTACTTATCAACCAAATTGAATGAGAGACCGTGATGTTCAGATTGTGTAATAGCAGGTGGTAAAAGAAAGTGACACAATGGTTTACAAGGAAAGCCCTTGATCCTTACTAGGATCTCCATCATAAAACCTTGGGAGGTGATAATGATCACCTGCCTTGATGATTTTATTGATATAAAATGAAGATTACATTGAATTTTTAGTAAGAATAAGCAGAGAATTTGGTAGAGTAAGCTTAAGCTTAAGAACAGTGTGTTGTGTGCAAATTACAAGTGTCAATTTATAGTCTAATCTAGCCAACAAGATGTCCGATATTTCCGGGATCCTCTATGACCAGCTTCATGAACGTTATTTGACCAAGTATTACGGGTCTTTAGCATAGTTGAGATGATTCTTCGTTGAGAATTGTTCTTCCCTTGACTACTTCTGTAGAAGTTTTAGTTATAGGCAAAAAATGAATGCTATAAATATTGATAAAAATAATAACAATAATTTACCGAGGTCTTGATGTAGCTGAGGATCCTCGATATTTGAGGATCCTGAATATCGTAAGGATCTTGGCCCTTCAATTTCCACCAAGTTATTCCTAAAAAATACTGGGGTTAGTTTTGTAAATATTAAATGAATAAATTAAAGTAAATAGATAAAAGGAGAGAGAATAGTAATTTTTAGTTTTAACCCATAACGGCTAGGTGATTTAAATTCCAACGGATAGTATACTAGCCGTTAGCAGTCAAATCATATTCACCGGCCCAGTATAAATATGAGGGATCAGTTTCATTTTCTCATATCCGTTCTTCTTTGCTTTTATTGTGCTATATTCCGATTTAGAAGGTAATTTTTCTTCCAGGCCTTTAATCTCTCTACCATGGGTCGAAAAATGGCTGTCTCTCGTAAAAGCATTTTGGCCCTTCCCGACGATGATTTTATTGACCGGGGGATCCTATCTTATGAGGAGACTTGCTCTTTTGATGATGATGACATTGAGTCTCTAGAACTTAATGGGGCTTTTCCTCCCAATGATGTTTGCAGGTCCTTTGATACTCTGATTCAGCCCGATTTTGTCTCTCCCACTTGGGTGTGCTTTCCTGAGTATCCTTTCTCCTTAGGATTGAGATATCCTTTCCCTGGGATCGTCTCCTAATTTTTAGGGTGACTGGCATTTTGTATATCCAGGCCATGCCAATTGTCTACAGGATCCTATATTGGGTCGACCAGATAAATCAATCAAAAGGTCTTGGCATAGGCCTTTCTTAGTTGGCCTGTATATACGATCTCACCACCTTTGGGAATTCCCGTTTCCTTCTCAAGGTCCAAAACCATTAGATCTTCTCTATTCTTGAAAACCAAGCACAATTATGGGGCTTGGAAAGGGAGATACCTCTTTGTGAGGCGTGACACCATTCCCAATGATCTCTTGCCCACTCTGAAGTGACGAAAGTTTTATATTTCAGTGATTGGTTTAGGATCCTAGAAAGCTTAGGATCCATAATTTTAAAACTTCAAAGTTAAGGGAAGAGGGAACATGATTGTCTTCGAGTTTCTCTTTAAGCCTCATGAGTCTTTGAATTTTGGAATATACAACGAAGGTCGATGAGGATCCTTAAGGGCAAGGATCCTTACCGTCATAGATCCTAAAAAATAAAGATTTTGGATCTGGTAAGGGAAATTTTTCCTTGGTATAACCTGTTTATAGACTTAGAAAAAATACAAAACACGTCAATGTTATATTCTGGGGAGGATCCCTACTTGAAGATGTTATAGGTCTTGTGTAATTTCTGGGGAAAAATCCGATTCTTTGATAACATGAAAATGTTATAAGCCTTAAGTAGTGGGAGAGATGATCAGTCTCTAGCTTGTGTAGATGATAGTTTAGGGATTATATTGTTAAATATAGTGGAGTTTACCAAGTATTGGGATCTTTATGTGTCAAGATCCTTGTGCTTCGGGGTGTTCAAACTTGAGGATCCAGACATTCCGGGATCTCCGATTGTGAGGATCCCGATGTTTTCAGGATCTCCACTCTTGAGGATCCTTAACTGTATGTCGTTCTGCATAGCGAACGTTAGCTAAGGGTGGGCGTTAGTTTAGCTAACGCCCCTCCGATGCTTAAGTTAGTAATATATTCGAGGAGATAATCAATAAATTTTTTTAAGGTAAATAACATGTGTACCTTCTTTTTGTTGTGGATCGTTCGATCCTATTTACATGTAGTATGATTTGAGGAGTATGGCATTCCACGATCTTGGCAGAACGTCTCCTTCGAGTGTTGCTAGCCAGTACGCTCCTTTTCCTGCTTCAGAATCTATAAGGTATGGTCATTCCCATTTGGGAGCAAATTTTCCTGCACTAGGATCCTTGTGTTGGGTTTCATGTACTCTAACATTCCTATAGTGCACATATAACCCTAATGTTTTGGATCTAAGTTTTCTCTAATTATACATGCAATATTGTTTTTCCAAATCTTAAAGCCTAAACTAGCATGCAAGGCAACATTTAAATCATAAAACAGCTAGAGGATTACCTTGTGTAGTAGCTTGCTCATCTTTCACCTTTAGGAGCCTAGCACCTCAAGTGTGATGCCTCAAATGTCTTATAACAAACCAAGAACAAGATAATGGACTTGAGAGAGTAGCTTGGGAGCTCAAAATCGGCTAGCCACTACCTTAGCATGCATGAGTGCCGATTTTAGGTGTTACGGACTTCTTTTATAGCTTAGGATTACAACCATGCAAACCCTAATGACTCTTCATATTACATAAGCCTTTTGGGATAAACCTTTCATGGACTTTCATGTAAGTTTAGTCCAACCCTAGTCAACATGAGTCATGAGTCCAACTAGAAGTATTACTGATTTACCTAATCAGTCCCTGTAACTTTAATTAGTTTCTTTTGATCACTAAATTAAAACCAAATTAATTATTGATCAATACTAATTTAAATAATATGATTTCTCAATTAATATATTATTCATATAATATATTAATAAATCACTATAACCTCTTCCTCAAGTATCCATCATATCGAATTGTTCCAGAGTGTTACAACCCAAATGGACCATGCTATGATCGGGTCAAGTACATAGCAATTATAGTTATGGGCTTAGCCATCTAATCCAACACCTTGGTCTTTTGGAATGTTTTCCTTAATACCATATCTCCTATTTGAAACCTTTTGACCCTTATATTCTTATTGTAAGCCTCGGTGATTCTTTGTTGATGAGCAGTAATGTGTATTTTGGCAAGATACTGAAGCTCGTCAATATTGTGAACATCATGTGCTAGGATCCTGTCATTATTATCTTGGTCCTGCAGCAAGTATCATGTCGTTCGGATCACTACTTCAGTGGGGATTACTGCTTTTGTCCCAAACACCAAGGAATAGGGTGTCTGACCTGTGGCCACTTTGGAAGTGGTTCTATCTTCCCATAAAACGAAAGGAAGTTCTTCTGCCCATCTTCCATTCTTTTTGTCCAGCCTTTTCTTCAAATTGTTAACTATGATTTTGTTGTTGGACACCGCTTGACCATTCGCTTAGGGATGAACAGGATTGGACATTATCATTTTGATCCCCCAGCTTGTGCAAAAGTCTCTTGTTCTTTTGATAATAAATTGGGATCCATGGTCGCATATGATTTAAGCCGGGATCCCGAACCTGGTCAAGATATTACGTTTAATAAATGTTACTACCTCTTTGTCTCTTACCTGGACGAAAGCTTCTGCTTCGATCCATTTGGAAAAGTAATCAGTCATCACCAACATGAAGACTTTTCCTCCTGGGGCTACTGACAATTTTCCTACAATATCGATCACCTATTTCATGAATGGCCATGGGGAGATAATAGGATGTAGAGGTTCTACCAGTTAGTGCAGGATGTTGATGTGTCTTTGGCAAGCATCACATTTTTGAGCATGTAGAAAGGAGTCTTTCTTCATCGTTGGCCAGTAGTATCCAGTTATCAGTATTTTAGAGCATAAGGATCTTCCCCCAATATGATTGCCACAATATCCTTCGTGTATACCCTTTAAGACTTCTGCACCTTTAGGATCTTTCAAGCATCTTAGGTATGGACCTGCCATAGATTTTTTGTAAAGTTTACCTTGGATTAACACGAATCTTGAGACTCTCGTCCTGAATGCTCTTTCACTTTTTTCTCCTGTCAGGATTGTGCCATTTTGAAGACACTCCATAATGGTTTGGGTCCATGATTGCGGACTTCTTTAAGGATCATGTTCATCAGGATCCCTTTGAGGAAGGATCCTAGGGTCAGGATCTTCAACAACTGCTATGCTTGTCGGACGCTTAGGATCTTCTGACTTGTCGGAGAGGGTTTCTATGGCTGGGGTTATTATGTGAGTTATAAGAATCCTTGTCTCTGGTGGGATCCTAAGGGAGGATTCTAAATTGGCTAATGCATCTGCTTCTGTGTTTTCCTCTCTAGGAACTTGGGTTAGGCTAAAGTTTTCGAAATCAGAAGCTAATATTTTGAGGATCTCTAGGTATAATACTATTTTTTCACCTTTCACGGTATAATATCCATTGTAGTGATTGGTTAGTAATAAAGAATCAACAAATACCTGAAGATCCTTGATTTGAAGGTCCTTAGCTAATTGTAGTTCCATGATGAGTGCTTCGTATTCTGCTTCGTTGTTGGTAGTGTTGAATTCACAACTAACTGCTTGGGGTATGATTTCCCCATGTGGCGACTTTAGTATGATCCCTAGACCTATTCATTTCTGATTTGAAGCTCCATTTGTGAACACCATCCATCTTCCCAGGTGTTCATCTTCTAGGAGTCGCTTGGTTTCCATGTCTACTTCGTTTTGTAGATCATCACTAAATTCAGCCACAAAGTCCGCTAATGCTTGTGATTTTATGACGGATCTTGGTTTGTATATGATGTCAAATTTGCTTAACTTCACCGACCATTTTTCCATCCTTCCTGACATTTCTGGTTTTCTCATGACATTCTTGAGAGGATAGTTAGTTTTTACATGTATAGTGTATGTTTCAAAGTAGTGTCTTAATTTGGTAGAAGCAGTTACTAAGGTAAGAATAATTTTTCGAGATGAGAGTGCCTGGTTTCAGGATCCAAGAGACTTTTACTTACATAGTAAATAGGATGTTGCTCGCCGTTAAGATCCTTGACCAGAACGGAACTTACCGCGTTTGAGGATACTGAGAGGTAGAGAATAAGTGGTTCTACATCTATAGGTTTCACTAGTAGTGGAGCAGAGCTTAGATATTTTTTGAGTTTCTGGAAGGCTTTTTCGTGTTCCTCCTTCCACTCAAATTTCTTGTTCCTTTTCAAGATATCGTAAAAGGGCTTGCACCTTTCTGAGGATCTTGAAATGAACCCATTGAGTGTTGCTACTCTTCCGGTTAGACATTGGATGTCCTTTGTTGAAGTCGGAGATCTTACTTCCATGATTGCTTTTATTTGTTCTGGGCTTGCATCTATCCCTCTTTTGGTTACCATGTATCCAAGGAACTTGCTTGACTTCATTCCAAAGTGACATTTGAGTGGTTTCAGCTTCATATTGTACTCATCCAGGATGTCAAACGCTTCCTTGAGGTCTTTAAGGTGATCTTCGGCTTTCATCGACTTCACTTCCATGTCGTCAATATAAACTTCCATGTTGTCCCCCAGTTTGTCTTTGAACATCCGATTCACCAATCTTTGATATTTCGCGCCTGCATTTTTAAGACCAAAAGGCATTGCGGTGTAACAATATATACTTGTTGGTGTTATGCATGCAGTATCTTCTTGGTCTGATGGTTCCATTTGGATTTTGTTGGAATCCTGCTGAAGCATCCACGAAGGTCAGGAGTTCATGGCGAGCCGTCACATCTATCATAGAGTCAATATGTGGTAGAGGGAAAGGATCCTTAGGACAAGCCTTGTTGAGATCCGTGTAATCTACACATACACTCTCCATTTAACGTTTTTCATTTGTACGACAACCATGTTAGCTAGCCATCTTGGGAACTTTACTTCCTTGATCATCCATGCTTTGAGGAGCTTCTCTACTTCCTCTTGGATGATTTGATTCCTTTCGGGTGCAAACTTCCTTCTCTTTTGGTGTATTGGTCTAAAAGAAGGATCAATATTAAGTTTATGAGTAATAATGAACATCCCAGTCCTCATACGATTTAGCGGTTGGCCATGTATAGTGTTATCACTAGTCCATCATGGTGAGGATCCTGAATTCCTTCCCTGTATGTATCGTCAAATGTAATTTCTTTTTTACTGCTAACCATGGTATTCTTTCATGGCCTATCCTCTTTTCTGTTTTGGAGACCTTGGTGTGCCTTTTAGCCTGAGAATAAGAGGTACCACAGATTTTAGATCCGCCTGAGATAACGGTAATTATCTTAGCATCAGAGGGTGGACATCTTGGTTTCTCCGAGATCCTATAATCATCCTGGCTATTCTCCTTGGATTTTCTCTTTTTCTCCCGAGGATCTCTTTGAGGTGTCCTTTGCTAAGAAGGTAGTTGATTTTTTTTCGTAGAGTTATGCAGTCCTCCGTCATGTGGCCAAAGTCTTCACGGTAACCACACTATTTGGACTTATCTTTCCAAGCGGTGGACTTGATGTCTCTTTTTGGCCATCTTGGTTTATCTCCAAGATCCTGCATAGCATGAATTACACCTACAACATACACATAAAAACAATAGTCAGTGATTTTAGGAAGCTCTTCTTCTTCTCCTCCATCTTCAAGGGCATTAACCACGTGATGATCCGGTTTGGAATAGGGCTTCAATTCGTAGGATCTTTGAGTCGAGGATTGGACTTCCTGTTGGGGTTCTCATATTGATCTGAAGGGTTGCTTCTCTTCTTGATCTCTCTATCCTCTTCGAGCCTTATGAACCTCAACGCCCGACACCTGACTTCATCCAATATTTTGCTTGGGGTCATCACAAGGTCTTCGTAGAAGGGTGAATCCTTTCTTAATCCCATTTTAAAAGCTTCCACGGCGGTGGCCATCTCAATGTTGGGGATGCTCAGAGCTTCCCTTCCAAACCTGTTAACAAAGTCCCTAAGTTTTTCCTTAGGATCCTGAACCACCCGGTAGATGTCACACCCCCAAACCAAGGATGGCGGAAAAGTCCGGGGGTGGAGGACTTCATGTATAGTATCACAACAACGATTATAATAGTGCTCAAAGTAAATATAGCCATCATAAATATAATTGAAAAAGTTACACCATAGTATGTGTTTACATGTTTCAAATCAATTACACTATGATGACAAAATGAAATGTTTGACGATTTAACGTCCCATCCTCAAAAGCTGTTGATTTCCTGTTTCTCTGATTTCCTGAAAATACAAGTAGTTTTGAAAGAGTGTCAACAATTAAGTTGGTGAGTTCATAAGAGTTTTATTTGAGAAAGAAGCCGTTTTCCTTCTAAAAGCGATAGAATATGATTTCAGAAAATTCACTACTTTCTTTATTGAGTGTGAAATGAATGCTCCCATGTTATGCAATAATGTACCCTAGAAAGACCCATAGATTCCTTCTATGATCACCCAGTGTATATAAGTTATATAAAATTTAAGTTAAATAAACCGTCGAATATAATGGGTCTGCCCTAGGTCCACAACCAAACACGGAACAGGAAGTAAGGCGGGCCCACCAATTCTAAGTCGATTGCGACTAAATTCTTATATTACTCTAACATGTACACTTAGCAATTATAGCTGAAGTCTAACAATTCTAGATGAAACGTAGTTTTAATATCATGAAATCCATTTAGTGTAAACCTGGTACTTTATAATGTATATTTCAAGAAAAATCCCTTATTTTCCTTATAAAAAGTTATGTAGCCTTAAATCCCAAGACCGAGAATATGTGTGTGTTTTGTACTTATATTGTTTATAATAGTGATGTGTTTTCAAAGAAAATCCAATATTTTCCTTATAAAAGTCACGTAGTCTTTAATTCCAAGACCGAGAATATGTGCGGTTTTAGATAAATAAAACCCCTTTTTAAAGTAGAATTTTCCCGTAAACTTGAAAGATTGTTAACTCCCTATGTGATTCGTTATAACCATACTACAACGAGAAATAACCTGCAACAACGTTTTCCAGACGTTAAGATCATATGACTCTTGTCACCCGTAGACCTATAGGTCCGGCTGTAGCTAGCAGCGAGGTGTGGGGTGTCAATACCAATATAGATCTATACACAATTATCACGCTCTCCCTACAAGAGACTCTGGTTATAACTTACAAGAATTTGAACCCGTACTCTAAGAGTAGGATGGAAGAATTATCTCATAACTTACGTTAACTAGTTTACATAGTGTTTCAGTATATAACCTCTTCCGTGGTGGAACTGAAATCACCTTTTATGAAATAAATTAGTGATATGAAATCCATAAACTATTACTATTATAGTTGATCACGTAGTATATGAAAAACTCATTTGTTTTGAGTGTAAAACCTTTTTCATGTAGTGTGCTTTTATCGTGAAATCCATAAACTATACTTATTGTAGTTTATCCTAATTGTTTGTAATGTATATGAAACATAAACTATACCTATTATAGTTTATCAAAATGTTTGTAATGTATATTAACGTTTTCTGTGTAAGTAGATTTATAGCAAAAGCATAACTATGTTTATTATGCCTCATCTTGCAATACTTGTAATAATAAGGATTCTTACAATTTAATGTCTATTCTTCTGTTATATAATTTTATCACAACAGAAAACACATGCTAAATATGAAGTCGTCAAGGTTTAACACTTTGCTCAACATGTTACAAAGTGTTATGAAATTTGTAAAGTGTAAATTCATTTTTTACCATTTTTGCACTGATTTAGAAAAATCACAGAAAATTCATACGAAACCGAAAACTAGATCCGTAAACTCTAAGAGTGTAGAAAATGTGTTTATTTTGTTCATAATTTTTATTATGATTTTTACAAGTTTCTAACTGGTGTGAAAAGGTTCATATTCACATACTGGTCCGAATTCATAGCTACAGTGATAGGCAGTTTTGTAAAAATCACCATAAATTGTAGAAAAATCGTATTGAAACGTGCAAGTAGTCATTTTAAAGATATAAACATGAACTATTTGCATCTAATACAGTTTTGAAAAATAAAATGTTTAAGATGTTCAAAACAGTCTGTGAATGGAACGAAACTTTCCTGTTGAAAGCTGATGTTTGAGTTTAGTAAAGTTTTTGGTGTTTTAACTTGTATTCTCCCCCTAAAACTTGAAGAAATCATGAAAATGTGGTGGTATGAACTCACCTTGAGTGATTTCAGTAGATGGATGATGAAGAAAAGAAGTTTTCAACTCAAGAACACTTAGAAGATGCTTGAAGATTCGAAGATCTAACAACAAATATGATGATATTTGTGTAAGGAACTCTTGATTTGAGTGAAGAAGTGTAAGATAATCAAGTGTAGGATGAAGATTCTTACCAAAAGTGAAGAAAGAACTCAAGAACTCCTGGAGAAATCTCGAGATGAAGAAGAGAAATGAGAGAGAAAAGTGTGTTTGCCTTTTGGTGAATGTTGAAGTCTTAGCGTAGAAGGAAAAGTTTCCTAGCCTTTGATTACTGATAGAAGGTGGGAAACTTGTTGAAGAAGAGTGGAAGGTACAATGAATAGGTGAGGGCTGATGTGAATAGTGACGTAAAGCATGAATAGTAGGTTGGTGGTATCATAGCTTTATGGGAAAGTCAACACTCCACCCTAATATCTTACCCACTAGATTTTATTCTTGAAGAAAGACTTCCCTCAAAATGTGCTTAATTTATGAATATATGGGGTCTTATATGTCAAAATATAAGTTTGGGTGAAATTTTCACGTTAAAATAATAAAAAACGGGCTTAAAACGGAGTCGTGGTCGAAAACCGGGTGAAAAATGGAAATCTACGAAGTTCCTCGGATTGGGCCGAAGTTCGGTCCCCTGCAGTCATGGACCGAAGGCAATAGAAGCGAAATGGCCCGAAGGCGAAATAGGCCAAAGGCGAAATGACCCGAAAGCGAAATGGGCTGAAAGGAGGTTCGGTCCAATACAGCTTCGGTCCTTCAGCAGTTCGGTCCAGCAGGTTTTGGTTCTAATAGGGAAGGCTTCGGTTCTAGGAGGGACTTCGGTCCTATAAGGCTGTTTTTAATAAGAACTTCCCGTTTCAAGCGGTTTTTCACCAAGTCAAGTGTCGAGATGACTCGAATGATTCTAAAAAGTTAAAAGAGATTTTGGGAGAGATTTGGGAGAGATTTTAGATAGAGAGAGATAGAGTGAAAGAGGTTGAGAGAGACTACGTTTGTGACCTTTTTGAGTGTTTGGCTTCGTAACACAAGGTTCTTACACTCTGTTAAGCCTCGTTATGAATGTTATACGCCCCCGAGGGGTATGGAATAATGTTTTATCGAGTAGTTTCATCACTTTCCCTGATTAGGGTTTACAATTTTCCCAACACGTGAAAACTCTAAGTGATACTTTCTATTAAGATTGGGAGTAGTACAATAGGAAACATAATGGAAACTCTAATATACATGTTGGATATAGTGTCTAAGTCCATAACTATATTTGTTATGTACTTGACCCGACCCGGCATGGTCCATTTGGGTTGCACTTCACCCGAACAATTTACGGATAATCGTTTGAGAATAGTATAAGTTATGATTTATTAATATATTATAAGTCCTAATATATTAATATAAAATCATATTATTTAATTAGTATTGATCTATAATTAATCTAGAATTAATTTAGAGATCAAAAGTATGACTAATTAAGTATGGGCTCTTGTATTTATATAGTGTGGGCTAATGCTTATTTGGAATGGGCTAGGCTTGCATGGAAAGTCCATGGATACTCCATGGAGCTTTAACCCATGGATCTCATGGAGATGAAAAGACATGGGTATTAGGGTTTACATGAATGTAACCCTAATCCACCACACTATATAAAGGAAGCTTTGGTTCTTGAAATCACATGAGTTGTGGTGAGTAAAGTAAGATGGCCGATTTCAAGAAGGTGATTACTATTCTCTCAAAGTTCCAAGTTTGTGGTGATTTGTGATTTCCATTTGAGGCATCCACACTATTGGTGCTAGGCTCTAAAACTCCAAGCAATCAACTACAACTACAAGGTAAGTAATTCTACTAGCTTTATTTGATTCAAGTTCCCCATGCCATGCTAGATAGGATAAGAACCTTGGAAAAATAATTATTTGCATGTATCATAGTCAAACATAGATCCAAGGTTTCTAGGGTTGCATGTACACCATAGGAGTGTTAGAATGCTCTGAAAACCCAACAATACAAGGGTTGAATGAGTTGACCAGTTTGACTTGTTGACTTTATTTGACTTTGACTTGACTAGAAATTGACCGTTGTCACAGTAGAGATCACTAGTAATCTTCTCGAAGGTTCTGCTGCAAGAAAGCTACTTATTAAAGATATTGACTAAGTGTTCAAATGAAGTAATAGAGTATGTTGGAATATTTAGTAGCCATTTGAGGGCTGATCCTGTAAGGGTCAAACCAAAGCCTTTGCGTAGGCAAGCTTCCTTCCAGTGCCCTGGGATGGGAATGATCTCCATACTTTCTATATATTGGGCTATATTCTCTTCAGGATATGTAGTCCCATCGTATAGCTTCATGCTGGGAGTTTGGAAGCGCTTAGGAACTTCGGTATCGGCTATCGCTAGGAAAAATCTCACGATCCTGTGGCTTGTGCGGGATGCTTCTTGTATTGGTTGGACCACTCCGGTTACACTGGACATCATTTGTCTTAATTGTTGAAGTTCCCTATCCATGTTCGCGTTTATTACTGCATCAACATTAGTGTAGTTAGTATTAACAGTATTGTTGTTCAAGAAGCTACTAGATTCAAGGTTTCTAGGAGTGTTGAAAGGATCATTGAGATCATTGATCATGGACGCTAGCTTGTGCATAGTTGTCCCTAGGGCGACGCCGCAACGGTAGGAATTGTGTCCTTGTGGCGATTTTCTGAGGATCCTGCACTATTGAAGTCCAGGATCCTTGGTTGCACAACTGTGGGCGTAGTTTCCTGGGATTTCTGAAATTCCACCTTCATCCTCTCCACTTCTTTGAGTAATGATCTATTCTCCTCATGTTTTTTGGTCACCTGTTGCGTCATTTTCCTCATCATAGCGAAAAGTTCTGCAGTAGTAACTGAGGCAGTCAGATCCCGGAGCCTTGAGGATCCCAAACTTCCTGGATTAGCGATTGCGGGGGTGCTTTTCTTGGAAGTGTCAGGCGTTTTCCTCTGAGTGGGGGGTCCACTCGGAGGAGGTGGTAGTTTTTTGGTTGGAATGGAAGGAGCAGAGGACGAAGAGAGGATCGGTTGTGTAGACATGATTTTTTCGATGATTTTGAACACCACGGCCCCACAGTAGGCCCCAAATTGTTTTGGTCAAAAATTACACAAGTATTAATCAACCAAATTGAATGAGAGGTTGTGATGTTCATATTGTGTAATAGCAGGTGGTAAAAGAAAGTGACACAATGGTTTACAAGAAAAGCCCTTGATCCTTACTAGGATCTCCGGCATAAAACGTTGGGAGGTGATAATGATCACCTGCCTTGATGATTTTATTGATATAAACTGAAGATTATAGTGAGTTTTTAGTAATAATAAGTAGAGAATTCTGTAGAGTAAGCTTAATCTAAAGAACAGTGTGTTGTGTGCAAATTACAAGTGTCAATTTACAGTCTAATCTAGCCAACAAGATCTCTGAGATTTCCGGGATCCTCTATGACCAGCTTCATGAACGTTATTTGACCAAGTACTTCGGGTTTTTAGCATAGTTGAGATGATTCCTCGTTGAGAATTGGTCTTCCCTTGACTACTTCTGCACACGTGTTAGTTATAGACAAAATATGACCGTTATAAATATTGATAAAAATAATAACAGTTATTAACTGGGTTCCTGATGTAGCTGAGGATCCTGGATATTTGAGGATCTTGAATATCATTAGGATCCTGGCCCTAAAAACTACAGTATTAAATACTAGATTAATATTACCATCACATTTCCAGATTGAACTTATTAATTGTGACCCTTCAATTTTTTTTAAAAAAAAAACCATATATTTAATACGATGATTTTCATTTCATGTTAAAAAAAACCAACATAACCAAAAGCAAACACGAAAAATTATGAGAAATATTAATACCCACAAAATATAAAATAAAAAATATAATTAATATTTTCATTTATAACTCATGCTAAAAAAACATACCAAATAACAAATACTGATACTACAAATATTGAAGATATCAACAACCAACGTAATGTTCAATTTTATGTAGCCAACCTTATCATCTATGTTTTCTTGTCGATGTTCTTATGAAGAAATCTAAGTAACACTGTCAAAGTGGCAAAAAGGTGAGTGTGCCTCTCACTTAACTACAAAAGATAAATTTTTCCATTATCTTAAACGTCCGACAATTTAAAACCTTCTGCATATCTGAATGCTTTGATCTTATCTCTAGAGTCTTCAATAGTGTCATACACCAACTCAATCAATAATATTTTCCTATCTGTATCTCTCTCAATATCTTTCTCCAATGACATAAACATATGACTTTTGTTGTTGTAGTTTACGCCATCGATGAAAAAAAAGCGATTTAATATGGATGATGGGTTGATTAGCTTGTAAATGATATAATTATTGTTAGGGTCAGGATCCTCAAAGCATTCAGGATCCTCAGACCTCTTCAAATATTTAGGATCCTCAACTATCTCAGGATCTCGACTATTATTGTTATTATTATTAACTAATATCAATAACGGTTAAATTTGGTTTAGAACTGATACATGTGCAGAAATAGTCAAAAGGAGACTTAATCTCAACAAAGTTTCGTTTCAACTATGCTAAAGACCCGGAATACCAAGTCAAAAAGCGATCACAAAGTTGGTCATAGAGGATCCCGGGAATATCGGACATCTTGTTAGCTAGTTTAGACTATAAATTGACACATGTATCTCGCACACGACACACGCTGTTGACACTGAGCTTGCTCTACAAAAATTTTCACTTGTTCTTACTAGAATACTCTTTGTAATCATCATTTTACATTAATAAAATCATCAAGGTAGGTGATCATTGTCACCTCCCAAGGTTTTGTGTCGGAGATCCTAGCAAGGATCAAGGGCTTTCCTTGTAAACCATTGTGTCATTCTCTTTATCTTTTTCTACTGCACTACACGAACATCACAACCTCTCATTCAATTTGGTTGACTGATACTTGTGTAATTTTTGACCAAAACAATTTTGCGCCCACCGTGGGGCCGTGGTGTTCAAAATCCTAGAAAGATCATGTCTACACAACTGATCCTTTCTTCATCCTCTTCTCCTTCCATTCCAACAAAAAACCTACCACCTCCTCAGATTGGACCCCCTGGTCAGAAGAAAACGCCTGACACTTCCAAGAAAAACAACCCTCCAGTCACTAACCAAGGAAGTTTGGGATCTTTAGGACTCCTGCATGTGTCTGCGTCGATCACTACTGCAGAACTATTCGTTATGATGAGGAAAATGACGCAACATGTGACCCAGCAAAAGGAGGAGAATAAAACACTGCTCAGAGAAGTGGATAGGATGAAGGCGGAATTTCAGAAATCCCAGGAAATAGCGCCCACAGTTGTACAACCAAGGAACCTGAACTTCGATAATTCGGGATCCTTAGGAAATCACCAGAAGCACACAGTTCCTACCACTGTGGCGTCACCCAGGGGGACAACTATGGACAACCGAGCATCTATGATCAATGATCTCAATGAGCCTTTCCATACTCCTAGAAACCTTGATTCTAGTAACTTCCTAAACAGCAATACTATCAATACTAACTCTACTAATGTTGATACATGAATAAATCCAAATATGGGTAGGGAACTTCAGCAGTTGAGACAAATGATCTCAAGCGTACCCAGGGTGGTCCAACCTGTACCAGAAGCATCTCCAACAAGTCACAAGATCTCGATATTTGCACCCGCAATAGCCGATACTGAAGTTCCTAAGCACTTACAAACTCTGAGCATGAAGCCTTACGATGGAGCTACGGATCCTGAAGAACATGTAGCACAATACCATGAAAGGATGGAGATCATTCCCATCCCAGTACACTTGAAGGAAGCTTGCCTATGCAAAAGCTTTGGTTCAACACTTACGGGATCAAATCTCAAATGGCTGCTAAACAATCCTCCATATTCTATTACTTCGTTTTCTCACTTAGTCCATATTTTCGATAACAAGTTTTCTTGTAGCAGAAGCTTCGAGAAGATCACTAGTGATCTCTATCGGGTGGTTCAGGATCCTAAGGAACGACTTAGAGATTTTGTTACCGGGTTTGGCAGGGAAGCTCGAAGAACCCCCAACATTGACATGGAGACTATTGTAGAGGCCTTCAAGATATGTCTAAGGAAGGATTCACCCTTCTATGAAGATCTTGTGATGACCTCATGCAAGAGATTGGACGAAGTTAGGTGTCGAGCATTGAGATTCATAAGGCTTGAAGAGAATAAAGAAATCCAGAAGAGGAGCAACCCTTCAAGTCAATACGAGAATCCCAACAGGAAGGAAAAATCCTCGGCCCCAAGATCCTACAAATCGAATCCCTATTCCAAAGCGGATCATAACAGGGTTAATGCTCTCTAGGATGAAGGAGAAGAATAGAAACTTCCTAAGATCACTGACTATTGTTTTTATGTGGATGTTTCAGGTTTAATATATGATATGTAGGATCTCAGAGACAAAGCAAGATGGTCGAATAAGGATAACAAGTCCACCAGTTTGAATGACAAATCAAAATGGTGTGCTTACCACTATGACAACCTGAAATTTCCATTTGAACAAACTCTACCGTCTAGCACTTCAATTAAAAGTCAAATTCTTTTCTGCTAGTTTTTAGCTTGGTTTAAAGTCTGGTTGGGTATTTTTAATATTTATTTTCTTGAGAGAACAAATTAGAGGAAGTATACTTTAGGATTAATTGTGCAACATTTAAGTCACAAAACTCCAAGAGTTTGGAGTTTTCGGCCCAAAATAGTGTTAGGGCCGAAAACCCTAAAGGGTATATAAATGACACTTAGTCATTTTTAGTCATTTTTCCCATTTCCAAGTCAAGAACAATTCTCTCTCAAGTATCATCTGAATTTTTGTCAAGATCTTCAAGATTGTAAGTGTTTCCTTCCTTGTTTAGTCGATCTCTTCCATTATCTAGTGATCTTACATGATTTCATCCATGAAGTCATTCCATTTTCTTAGATCTTCAAGTGTTCTTCAAGAACACCAAGAACACCAAGAACACATACTAGTGTTTTGGGCTGAAAACACCCTTGTTTGCTTCCATATTGTAAGTATCTATCTCCTATACTTGTTATCTAGTAAGGATACTTGATTTAGGGCCTCGAAATCATCATTTACCCAAGAACAATAGGTGTTTTCGGTCTGGTGAATCTCCTTAGACCGAAAACCCTCATTAAGGGGGGGTTCTTATAGCCTTAAACCTTCCGAAGACTAAGCATGAATCCTAGAGACCGATCCCATTGAGCATAACCCTTGAAAAACATCATTTTTACAAGATTTGATGAGTTTTCGGTTGAACCTCCTTAGACCGAGAACTCCATGACCGAAAGGTCATTGGACCGAAAACCATATGGGCCGAAAGGTCATTGGACCGAAAACCATTTGGACCGAAAACTCCTAGGAACATACCACTTGGACCGAAAGCCCCATTTGGTGACCATACACTCCTTTTATGCAATCATTTGTGATAGTAACACTGCTATAAGAGTGTTTTCTAGTCTATGAGGGTGTTACCCTTCTTAATTAGTTGTATAAGCACTAATTGCATGCATATATGTGTCTTTATATGCTAAATAGGATCCGTGTGTGCTCAAGTCTTCACTTGACACTTAACATCCTTTCTTTCCGATCTTACATACGCAACACTCATTTCAGGTGAGTTCATACCCCTTAATCAACCTTTTAAATGATTTTAAATGATTTTATGGGGGGGGGGGGTGATACAAGTTGAACTATTATAGTTATTATATCAATCACATGTGATTAATAACTACCAAACAAGTGGATTTCTTACTTTTCAAACTGTGTTATCAAACAAACTACTTCAAACTGTTTTTACAAACTCTTTTACATGTTAAATACTTTTATTAAACTCTTTTAAACTTATACTTTGTCAAATGTATATCTATATAGATATAGTTATATAAGTGGGATTGAAAGGACTTAGGACTGATAGCTCACCTTGCTCCCTGTTCCTTGTTTGGTTGTGGACTTAGGGTATCGGTTATTTGTCTGAAGGTCGTTTGAATCTTAGTTATATATTATGTATATGTGTATAGATATAAAAGTTCCTTCATTCAGTTCAATACCTTTGGGTAGCAAATCTATACAAACATGTTCATACACACAAACAACATTACTAGTAAACTATAATATGTATAGTTTAGGAAGTTACAATACTATTACTAGAATAGTGAAACATACAATGAGTCAGTTCATACATGAGTCAATACATACAGATAGAGAATACTATGATGAGAAACAAACAATAACATACAGAGAGAACATACATACATACTAGACAGAGAGAGAACATACAATACAGCTAGTACATACTATACATTATACAAGAGAACATACTATTATGAGAAACAGAGAGAACATACATACATACTAGACAGAGAGAACATACAATACAGCTAGTACATACAATACATATACAAGAACACTACAACAGTTATGTGAGCCACGTAACGGGGCATGGCATCACATGTCATGGCTCGTTTTGTATCCAGAATCTCCTTAAGTGGAGAGCGTTGAGTTTGTGTATAGATCTATACTGGATTGACTATCCTACACCTTGCTGCTCGCTACAGTGGGACTTGCAAGTCTATGGGTGCCAAATGTCATTTCTTCCGAGATCTTTCATCGTCGTGTTTTTAGTCGGTAGTATGGTACAGGCATATCACATGGTACTTTAAATAACAATTGGTTTAAAGTAGTTAGTACAGCAGTAGTTACTTAATACAACACTACAGTACTATTTTATTTCCCCATTGCATTCACTTTGTGATCTTCCCACAATGAACCGTAATGTAAAAACTATATTCTTGGTTAATGATAGTTAGAATTAGGAAAATACATACTCTTACAAGAGATACACATACAAACATTTGATGCCTTGGTAGAAGGCTACTTTTAGTAGAAAACATAGGGTTTTCTAGGAGATTCAAACATTTACAAACATTTACAAACTTATACATGAAGTACTTACAAACACTTTCATACAAGCAATGACACTAAAATACTTATGATCTCACCAGCTTTAAAGCTGATAAACTCTTTCAAAATAACTTGTATTCTGAGGTCACCAGTAGACAGGTACCGGTGCCAGGTTTTGAGAAGATGGAGCTCGTTCAAGACTCATCTTTTATTTTGTTTCATATTTTTGGTGTTTATTAAACATAACAGAACACACTTGTATTAAAATTATATTATTAATGCAATGGATGATGTTGTTGCTTGTTTACTACTATTCATTGTTGTGATACTGTACATGACGTCCTCCACCCCCGAACGTTTCCGCCGTTCCGGTTTTGGGGTGTGATGGATTGGTATCAGAGCATTGTTTATAGTGAATCGAGTATATCAACCCATAAAAGATATAAAAACTATAAACACAACGAGATTAAAATACTCTGACCAAGAGTTTATACTTTTAAATAATAAAATATTTAACAAAGTATACCTACGTGCATTCATACTAAAATCAGTGTCACGAGGACAGAACAAAAGTATTACGATTGTTGAGCAGCACAAGTAGACTTAGAGACACATAGTCAAATCTGGGAAGATATAGCCTGATCAACTATATTATCCGAGGAGTGACTAGCATGTGCCTAAGAGTGGTTGTGAGGTTGCAACAAGTCTAAAAACTTACCAACAATACTACAACGAAAACATTAGAACAGAACATAAACTTAAAATACTATAGGAGTATTTTGTGTTACTATAATTACTTATCTGAGAACTAAAGGTTTTTATTAGTAGGTCAATAATTGCTAAGTGGATACGCTAAGGTTATATGTGACTAGGATGTCATAGACTTAGAATCTGTGACCTTTGCTTTTCTTCTTGTTCCTTGTTTGGTTGTGGATTTGGAGTTAGGATCACTTATTCGAAGGTCTATCATGTTTTGCTTTCATATAACTGGTATGCATTAAGCAAGTATTGAAGTAACTAATAAAGATCATCTTATAATTATCTAGTTAGTCCGCCTATTAACTATTTCTTTACCCCTTTTCTCGCGTAGATATCATGTCCCCAGAGACCCGTACTATCACAACAACGGAAATGTAGGATGACTGGGAGAAGAACCAGAAGATGATCACCCAATCCCTTCGGATGATCACCAAGCTGAAGGCTTTTCTGATGGTTCTGACTCAGAGCCGGAAGTCAACAACCTACCCCCAGTAGCTCCAAACCCAAACCCTCGTCCAACATTTCAAGGACTCACACGTCTGTGGGCCACAAACTTGAACAGATGGAGTCAGGAACAGGGTCAACCCATTCCCTACAATGGGGATAAAAGCTTTTACAACCTAAACGATGGAGGTTCAGTTGATCGAGTCCTGCGCATCATGGTCCGTAGGATTTCTCAGAACACCGAGCAAGGTCGAGCAACTATCGACCGAGTCATGGAGATTGATGCCAACTCTGGCGTTAACACGGTCCGCATTCGCCAACTCGAGGTAGCTATGGAAAGGGCTAGGATAACCAACTATCGACCGAGTCATGGAGATGGATGCCGACTCTGCAGCAAAAGCTAGCTGCATCCCAAGCTAAAGTTAGGGAACTTCGGGCTAGGCAGTCAATGTATGAGAGGCGCATGCGAGACATAGAGCGCCGTCTGTCAAAATCAAGAACTCACTCTAGTAGTTCTCGTCGCAGATAGAGTCTCCTCGACTTCTCTTTTGGATATAACTTAGTTTATGTAAAAACTTTAGTCTAATTTCCTATCTTTGTTAAAACTTGGACATGTTAGGTCTTGATTAGGTCGTAATTCTGTCGAAATTTTCCCATCTTGGTTGATGTAAGACCTACTTCTAGGTCATTTTTCCTGAACTTGTTACATCTGTAATTCCAGTTTTATTGACAAATATCTAATCTTGTGGAAATTAATATCCAAATGCTATCATCTTTTAGTACTAGATCTACATTCAATCGTGTTATTCAATTGTACTGTTGGGCTACGGAGAGTTAGTCCATGAGTCACTCTCATCAATGTCTCTATTCTTACCCATATTGTCATCCTTGTAAACTTATAGTTGAAAGATGCCTCCATGCTGATCAACGATACGCGGTCCTCCGATAACTGCAACACCACCTACTCCTCAAATTGATACGGCAGCTCTAAATGTTGTTGTAGCTGCGGCTGTATCTACAGCCATGGCCCAATATCATTCTACCAGCGTTAGGGGTGCTGGAACGCCTGTTCATTCCAACCATGGTGAAGCCCCTGTGCGCTTGAGAGAGTGCTCCTACAAGGACTTCACCAACTGCAAGACCAAGTCCTTTAGAGGGACTGGCGGAGTCATTTCCCTCTCGCAATGGTTCGAGAAGACCAAATCGTTTTTCGAAATATGCTCCTGTCCAGAAGGGAGCAAGGTCAAGTTCGCTGCTTGGACCTTCGAGGAAAAAGCCCTGACATGGTGGAATAGCCATGTCAAGTCACTATCTCAGGTGGTGGCAAATGCTATGGGCTGGGAAGCTCTGAGTGAGCTAATGATTGAAGAATACTGCCCGAGGGGGCGAAATCCAAAAGCTGGAGCAGGAACTGTGGAGCCTAACCATGAAAGACTCCGACATTGTGACCTATACCGCCAGATTCTGCGAGCTGGTGGCCCTCTGTCCCAGCATGGTTCATACAGAGGGAAAGAAAATAGAGAGGTACATCTGGGGGCTGGTGCCTCCATTTCAGGGGAATGTTTTAGCTTCAAACCCCAATACATTCGATAGTGCCAAGCGGTTGGCACAGCGGCTCATTGACCATGAGGTTTGTACCCCGGCCGCAACAACGACCCTAGCCATCTCAGAACCCTCCAAAACCGCTGATTCCAAGTGGAAGTTCTGGGATGACAAGAAGAAAAAGAACGCTGCCAAAAAGCAGCAGGTCGTGGCAGTTCAAGCTGCGATAGCACCTGCCGCTGCTGCTCCGGTCAAGCAGTACGCTGGAAGTTTGCCTAAGTGCAACAAATACAACTTCCACCACATCGGAGCCTGTCGGGAAATGCAGTGTTCAAACTGTAACAGGAATGGGCACACAACCCATTTCTGTAAAGCACCAGCAAGGCCAATCAACCAAGTCCCCCGCGCAGGAGTGGGCCAAGCTTGGTACGGTTGTGGCGAGGGGGGCCACTACAAGAGGAACTGCCCTAAGGCAGGGAATGCGGTGGAGTAGGAAGGGTTCTGGCTATAGGCCATGAGGAAGCAGTTGCCGACTGCACAGTGGTCACTGGTACGTTTCTCCTCGATAACTCTTATGCATTCATACTATTTGATAGTGGAGCGGAGAGGAGTTTCGTGAACAAAAAATTTGCTCATTTACTTAAGCAAAAATCACGAGCACTTAAAGAACCGTTCACTGTAGAAATGGATAATGGGAAGATGGAAAGCACTAGTAGTATATTCATAGGGTGTACCCTAACTCTAGATGGTCATTCATTTTCGATCGACCTCATGCCGGTCTCAATTAAAAGTTTCGACGTCATTATCGGCATGGATTGGTTGAGTCCGCATCGTGCCGACATCATGTGTTATGAAAAGGCTGTTCGCCTTAATATGCCGTCTAGCGAAACTCTAGAAATCTACAGCGACAAACCCGGCACTAACCTTCGCCTCATCTCGAGTATTCAAGCCCAGAAATACCTTCGAAAGGAATATCGAGCATTCCTCGCTCATGTTGTCGATGTGAGCCAAGAAGCGAAAGACATTAAGAACATTCCAGTAGTACGTGATTTTCCCGACATATTTCCATAAGAACTCCCAGGATTACCTCCGCAACGTCAAGTCGAGTTCAGAATCGACTTAGTTCCAGGGGCTACCCCAGTAGCCAAATCGCCCTATCGTCTAGCACCTGCAGAGATGCAAGAACTGTCCAGTCAACTTAACGAACTGCTCAGCAAGGGCTTTATAAGACCATGCTTCTCACCCTGGGGAGCTCCAGTCTTGTTCGTCAAGAAGAAAGACGGATCGTTTCGTATGTGCATCGACTACAGGGAGCTCAACAAACTGACCGTCAAAAATCGTTACCCTCTGCCTCGCATAGACGATTTATTTGATCAACTGCAAGGGGCAAACTTCTTTTCAAAAATCGATCTAAGATCCGGATATCACCAACTACGAGTGCTAGGGGAGGATGTTCCGAAGACAGCCCTCCGAACTCGTTATGGGCACTACGAATTCGTAGTGATGCCGTTCGGATTAACAAACGCGCCCGCAGTATTCATGGATTTAATGAATAGGGTGTGTCGTCTTTACTTGGATCATTTCATCATCGTCTACATCGATGACATACTTATCTACTCTCGTAGTAAGGAGGAGCATAGTCAACATCTGCGACTAGTCTTAGAAACGCTGCGTTCGGAGAAGCTCTATGCGAATTCTTAGGGCACGTGGTTAGCGAAGAGGGAATACACGTGGACCCTTCCAAAATCAAAGCCATTGAGAGCTGGTCAGCACCGAAGACGCCTACCAATATTCGTCAATTTCTAGGCCTCGCTGGCTACTATCGCAGGTTCATTCAGAACTTCTCCCGAATTATGAAACCTCTTACAACACTGACCCAGAAGGGCGTAGCCTTTAACTGGGAGGAGAAGTAGGAGAGAGCGTTCCAAACGCTCAAGCGAGCCTTGTGCACCGCACCAATACTATCCCTCCCCGAAGGGATAGAAGACTTTGTTGTCTATTGCGATGCGTCAAATCAAGGGCTCGGCTGTGTTCTGATGCAACGAGGTAAGGTCATCGCCTATGCCTCGAGACAGCTGAAGACACATGAGGTCAACTACACCACTCACGATCTTGAGCTAGGAGCAGCTGTGTTTGCTCTGAAGATCTGGAGACACTACCTGTGTGGTACAAAAAGCACTATTTTTACAGACCACAAAAGCCTACAACATATATTCGACCAGAAGGAGCTCAACATGAGACAACGACGGTGGGTCGAGCTACTCAGTGATTACGAATGCGAAAATCGTTATCATCCGGGTAAAGCCAACGTAGTAGCTGACGCCCTAAGTCGGAAAGAATACTCTGGTCGTAGAGTCAAATCATTGACTATAACTATCCATTCACACTTGTCCACGCAAATTAAGGAGGCTCAGCTCAACGCTTTGAAACCTGAAAATGTGGCGAGTGAATCCCTAAGAGGGATGGATAAGAACTTGGAAGTCAAAGGTGGCGGAGCCTTATATTTCATGGATCGGATCTAGACACCGAAACACGGTGGTTTCAGAGACTTGGTCCTGACCGAAGCTCACAACACTCATTATTCCGTCCACCCAGGTTCAGATAAGATGTATCTGGATCTTAAAAAGCTATACTGCTGGCCTAACATGAAAGCAGAGATTGGTACCTTCGTGAGTAAATGCCTTACTTGCGCCAAGGTCAAGGTCGAATACCAGAAACCCTCAGGTCTACTACAACAACCGGAGATACCGGAATGGAAGTGGGAGCGGATCACTATGGACTTCATAACCAAGTTGCCCAAGACAACGGGTGGACTTCATACCATATGGGTCATCGTCGACAGATTGACCAAGTCCGCACACTTCCTGCCTATCAAAGAAACAGACAAGATGAGAAGCTTACAAGAACCTACATACGGGAGATTGTACGACTACACAGTGTTCCCATATCCATTATCTCGGACAGATATAGTTGATTCACTTCGAGGTTCTGGCAGTCGCTACAAAGTTCCCTAGGGACTAGGCTGGACATTAGTATAGCCTACCATCCACATACCGACGGACAAAGTTGTGACAACCCGAAATTTTCATTTGTACGAACTCTACAGTCAAACACTTCAATTAAAAGTCAAATTCATTTCTGCTAATTTTTAGCTCGGTTTAAAGAACGTTTGGGTATTTTTAAATATTTATTCTTCGAGAGAATAAACGAAAGGAAGTATTTTCAAGGATTATTGGGGAACAAATAAAACAAATAACACCTTGATAAGGTGTTGCGGCCAAACATGAGGGGTTTGGGTCGAAAACTCCTTTGACCGAGAACTCATGCTTAAGGCATGAGTTTACTCATTCTTTCCTCATTTCTTACTTCCAAACTCAAGAACACCCACTTTCTCTCTCAAGTATCATAAGAGCTTCTTCCAAATCTTCCAAAAATGTAAGTGTTTCTTCTCTTGATTTGTTGATACAACACTTCATCTAGTAGTTATACATGATTTCATCCATGAAATCTCCTCTTTTTCTTAGATCCTCAAGTGTTCTTCAAGAACACCAAGAACAACAAGAACAGACACTAGTGTTTTGGGCTTAAAACACGCTTCTTTGCTTCCATATTGTAAGTATCTATCTCCTATACTTGTTATCTAGTAAGGATACTAGATTTAGGGCCTTGAATTCGTCATTTTTCCAAGAACAAAAGGGGTTTTCGGTATAGTGCATCTCCTTAAACCGAAAACCCTTATGAAGGGTGCAAAATGACTTTAAGCCTTTCCAAATACTTAGTATTGAGTCTAGAACACTTCGTTGATGGTGGAAAGCCCTTAAAAATTACCAAACATCATGAGTTTTCGGCCAACCATGTGGACCGAAAACCTCTTTGGACCGAAAACCTCTTTGGATCGAAAACCATATGGACCGAAAACCACAAGGACCGAAAACTCCAAGAAACATACCACTTGGACCGAAAACTCCCTTAAGTGGCTTTACAACCCTTAGATGCAACCCTTGGTACTTCTAGCACTTGAATCAAGGTGGTTTCCATGTCCTAGGGTGTCTTAACTTGGTTAATTAGTTGTTAAATGACTAATTGTATTCATATATATGTCTTTATATGTTAATACGATCCGTGTGTGTGTTTAAGTCTTCACTTGACACTTAACATCCTATACCATCCGTTCATCCCAACCACTCACTACAGGTGAGTTCATACCCCTTAATCAACCTTTGAAATGATTTTAAATGCTTTTATTGGGGGGAATACAAGTTCAAACATTCTAGTTATTGCTCTAATCACGTGTGATTAATAACTAGAACAAACAGAAAGATTTGCTATTACTTTCAAATTGCTATCAAACTTATGGATTTCAAGCACTTCAAAACCTTTTATTAAACTCTTTCAAATGCTAAAACTGTTTCCAAACTCTTTTAAACTTACATTATTTCCAAACCCATATCTACACCAATATATTTATATAAGTAAGACTTGAAGGAATTAGGACTGATAGCTCACCTTATTTCCTGTTCCTTGTTTGGTTGTGGACTTAGGGTATCCTGTTATTTGTCTGAAGGTCGTTGAAGTCTTAGTTATATATATATATATATATATATATATATATATATATATATATATATATATATATATATATATATATATATATATATATATGTGTGTGTGTTGGATATAAAAGCTTTCCCTTCAGTTCAGTACCTTTGTGTAACGAAGGCATGCAAACAACATTACTATTTAACTATAATAGGTATAGTTAAGAGTTTACTACTCACTACTACTATTACAATGATACATACAAGAGTCAGTACAGTTACGAGTCACTACATAAGTACTACATTGAGAAACAATACATACTATACACTATATAAGAGAACATACTATACACTATACAAGAGAACATACTATACACTATACAAGGGAATATACTATATACTAGTAAAGAGAAAACATCACTACACTATGACATACTATACAAACTTTTGAATACTATAAACAGAATGTGACATACTACTTCCCGATACGACACTGTATTGTTGTATCACCTTGTAACTAGAGTCTCCTGGAGGGAGAGCAGGCATTGTGTGTATAGATCTATACGGGACAAACACTCATACACCCCGACTGCTAGCTACAATCCCAGCCTATAAGGCCAAGGGGTGACAGAATGTTACCTCACTACATATGACACCGGAGGGTCATCAGTTATTCAGCCGTCGATCAGCATGGTTACGTACGAGTTCACATTCAAACCCTTAATTATCTAACTAAGAGTTAAAGGCAAACAGACTCCCCAAGGTGTATTGTACATTTAATACTACCTGGAGTCTGCATTTTGATAACATATAGGTGGCAGTGATACTGCTGGGGTAGAACATTATTTTCCCTTATTACATTTACTTTGTATTCATCTCGCATTGGTGAGGTCCTAAACTATATTTTTCATAATGATAGTTTTATTGGGTAAAACTCTTACATTTACAAAAGAACAAACATACAAACAGTTGGGTCTTGGTAGAAGACTACATTTCACTAGAAAATATAGGATTTTCTAGGGAGTACAACCATTTACAAACATTTACAAATAGCTACTAACATTTACACTACGTTGTTACAAACATTTTTATACAAGCAATGACACTAAATACTTATGAACTCACCAGCGTTATGCTGATAAACTGTTTCAAAATAACTTGTGTTCTCAGGTCATCAGTAGACAGGTACCGATGAAGCTTTTGAGAAGATGGAGCACATACAAGACTCATCTTTTATTTTGATCATTCTTTTGGTGTCTTGCAAACTATACAGAACACGCTTGTATTAAAATTATTATGTTAATGCAATGGATGTTGTTGCTTGTCTTTACTATTATGCATTGTTATGATACTGTACATGACGTCCTCCACCCCAGAACGTTTCCGCCGTTCCGGTTTTGGGGTGTGACAAAAGTGAGAGGACTATCCAAACCTTGGAAGATATGTTGCGAGCCTGTGTGATCGACTTTGGGAAGGATGATACCCAGTTAGCTAAAGGATGAGTTCCTGACAGCACTCTGACGGGTCCGGAGATCATCCGGGAAACAACAGAGAAGATCGTTCAGATTCGTAAACGATTGAAAGCCTCTAGAGACCGACAGAAAAGCTACACAGATAAACAAAGGAAACCGTTGGAATTCCAGGTGGGCGACCGTGTTCTGTTGAAGGTCTCACCCTGGAAAGGCTTGATACGCTTCGGAAAAGCGTGGAAAGCTAAATCCAAGATACATAGGGCCTTTCTAGATTCTCGCTAGAATCGGCCCTGTAGCTTACAAACTTAACTTACCTCGTGAACTCAGTAACGTACATTCTACTTTCCACGTCTCGAACTTGAAAAAGTGTCTGTCCGACGAGACTCTTGGAATCCCACTCGACGAGATCGAGATCAACGAGAGCATCAACTTTGTGGAAGAACCTGTAGAGATCATGGACCGGGAGGTCAAGCAAACGAAACAAAGCCGTATCCCGATAGTGAAGGTTCGCTGGAACGCCAAGCGAGGACCTGAATTCACTTGGGAGCGAGAGGATCAGATGAAACTGAAATATCCTCATCTTTTTACATATTTATTTGTAACTACTTATTTGCTTAAACTCTAATTTCGGACTAAATTCCTTCTAACGGGGGGATGATGCGACCACCCGAAATTTCCATTTGAACGAACTCTACCATCTAGCACTTCAATTAAAAGTCAAATTCTTTTCTGCTAATTTTTAGCTCGGTTTAAAGTCCGGTTGGGTATTTTTAATATTTATTTTCTTGAGAGAACAAATTAGAGGAAGTATACTTTAGGATTAATTGTGCAGCATTTAAGTCACAAAACTCCAAGAGTTTGGAGTTTTCGGCCCAAAATAGTGTTAGGGCCGAAAACCCTAAAGGGTATATAAATGACACTTAGTCATTTTTAGTCATTTTTCCCAATTCCAAGTCAAGAACAATTCTCTCTCAAGTATCATCCGAATTTTTGTCAAGATCTTCAAGATTGTAAGTGTTTCCTTCCTTGTTTAGTCGATCTCTTCCATTATCTAGTAATCTTACATGATTTCATCCATGAAATCATTCCATTTTCTTAGATCTTCAAGTGTTCTTCAAGAACACCAAGAACACCAAAAACACACACTAGTGTTTTGGGCCGAAAACACCCTTCTTTGCTTCCATATTGTAAGTATCTATCTCCTATACTTGTTATCTAGTAAGGATACTTGATTTAGGGCCTCGAAATCATCATTTACCCAAGAACAATAGGTGTTTTCGGTCTGGTGCATCTCCTTAGTCCGAAAACCCTCATTAAGGGGGGTTCTTATAGCCTTAAACCTTCCTAAGACTAAGCATGAACCCTAGAGACCGATCCCATTGAGCATAACCCTTGAAAAACATCATTTTTTACAAGATTTGATGAGTTTTCGGTCGAACCTCCTTAAACCGAGAACTCCATGACCGAAAGGTCATTAGACCGAAAACCATATGGGCCGAAAGGTCATTGGACCGAAAACCATTTGGACCGAAAACTCCTAGGAACATACCACTTGGACCGAAAGCCCCATTTGGTGACCATACACTCCTTTTATGCAATGATTTGTGATAGTAACACTGCTATAAGAGTGTTTTCTAGTCTATGAGGGTGTTACCCTTCTTAATTAGTTGTATAAGCACTAATTGCATGCATATATGTGTCTTTATATGCTAAATAGGATCCGTGTGTGCTCAAGTCTTCACTTGACACTTAGCATCCTTTTTTTCCAATCTTACATACGCAACATTCATTTCAGGTGAGTTCATACCCCTTAATCAACCTTTTAAATGATTTTAAATGATTTTATGGGGGGGGGATACAAGTTGAACTATTACAGTTATTATATCAATCACATGTGATTAATAACTACCAAACAAGTGGATTTCTTACTTTTCAAACTGTATTATCAAACAAACTACTTCAAACTGTTTTTACAAACTCTTTTACATGTTAAATACTCTTATTAAACTCTTTTAAAATTATACTTTGTAAAATGTATATCTATATAGATATAGTTATATAAGTGGGATTGAAAGGACTTAGGACTGATAGCTCACCTTGCTTCCTGTTCCTTGTTTGGTTGTGGACTTAGGGTATCGGCTATTTGTCTGAAGGTCGTTTGAATCTTAGTTATATATTATGTATATCTGTATAGATATAAAAGTTCCTTCATTCAGTTCAATACCTTTGGGTTGCAAAGGTATACAAACATGTTCATACATACAAACAACATTACTAGTAAACTATAATAGGTATAGTTTAGGAAGTTACAATACTATTACTAGAACAGTGAAACATACAATGAGTCAGTTCATACATGAGTCAATACATACAGATAGAGAATACTATGATGAGAAACAAACAATAACATACAGAGAGAACATACATACATACTAGACAGAGAGAGAACATACAATACAGCTAGTACATACTATACATTATACAAGAGAACATACTATTATGAGAAACAGAGAGAACATACATACATACTAGACAGAGAGAACATACAATACAGCTAGTACATACAATACATATACAAGAACACTACAACAGTCATGTGAGCCACGTAACGGAGCATGGCATCACCTGTCATGGCTCGTTTTGTATCCAGAATCTCCTTAAGTGGAGATCGTTGATTTTGTGTATAGATCTATACTGGATCGACTATCCTACACCTTGCTGCTCGCTACAGTGGGACTTGCAAGTCTACGGGTGCCAAATGTCATTTCTTCTGACGTCTTTCATCGTCGTGTTTTTATTCGGTAGTATGGTACAGGCATATCAGATGGTACTTTAAATAACAATTGGTTTAAAGTAGTTAGTACAGCAGTAGTTACTTAATACAACACTACAGTACTATTTTATTTCCCCATTGCATTCACTTTGTGATCTTCCCACAATGAACCGTAATGTAAAAACTATATTTTTGGTTGATGATAGTTAGAATTCGGAAAATACATACTCTTACAAGAGATACACATACAAACATTTGATGCCTTGGTAGAAGGCTACTTTTAGTAGAAAACATAGGGTTTTCTAGGAGATTCAAACATTTACAAACATTTACAAACTTATACATCAAGTACTTACAAACACTTTCATACAAGCAATGACAATAAAATACTTATGATCTCACCAGCTTTAAAGTTGATAAACTCTTTCAAAATAACTTGTATTCTCAGGTGACTAGTAGACAGGTACCGGTGCCAGGTTTTGAGAAGATGGAGCTCGTTCAAGACTCATCTTTTATTTTGTTTCATATTTTTGGTGTCTACTAAACTTAACAGAACACACTTGTATTAAAATTATATTATTAATGCAATGGATGATGTTGTTGCTTGTTTACTACTATTCATTATTGTGATACTGTACATGACTTCCTCCACCCCCGAACGTTTCCGCCGTTCCGGTTTTGGGGTGTGACAACCACGAATACTTCGGTCACACGACGAAGGATTGTATAGCCCTAAGAAAGGAAATCAGCTACCTCCTTAGTTAGGGGCACCTCAAAGAGATCCTCGGGAGAAAAAGAGAAAATTCCAAGGAGAACAACTAGAATGGTCACAAGATGCTGGAGAAACCAGGATTTCCACCCTCAAATGCCTACATAATTAACGTTATCTCAGGTAGATCTAACATTTGTGGTACTTCTTACTCTCAGGCTAAATAAAACGTCGACGTCTCTAAAACAGAAAAGGAGGATAGACAATGGAAGAATGTCGTGGTTAGCAATGATAAAGAAATCATTTTACGAGACAGACATGGAATGATCCAGGATCCTCACCATGACGGACTCGTGATAACACTTCACATGACCAACCACCTCGTTAGAACGATCCTTGTTAACGGAGGATCCTCGGTCAACATATTACTCATAGACACACTAAAAAGGATGAACATCCCAGAATCGGGGATAATCAAAAGATCCTCGGTCCTCATAAGATTTAGTGGGGAAACAAAACACACAATTAGGGAGATAAAGCCGCCAATATACATATAGGGGGTAAACTCTATAAAACATTTATGTGTTATTGACACCTTATCTTCTTATAATATGATACTAGGAAGACTGTGGATCCACGAGATAAAAGTGGTTCCGTCAACGTATCATCAATGTGTAAAAATGCCAACTCCATGGGGAACAGTGAAGATCATGGGAGATCAATAAGAATCGAAGGAATGTTATAAAACCTCTATGAATCCTGCGACCAAACCCCAACAAGCATAGCAATTAAGGCATGGGGCATGACATGTTCTAGAAATGAAGGAGAAAGATGTGAAGGAAGTGCCCCTGGGAATCGAGGATCTTGAAGCTAAAGTCCTCATAGGATCCTCAATACCAGAGCAAATCGAGCAAGATCTGTTAAACTTCCTTCAAATCAGAAGCAAGATATTCGCATGGAAACACAAAGATATGACAGGTATATACAAGAGTATTATCACTCACAAACTTAATATTGATCCGTCTTTCAGACCAATACACCAAAAGAGAAGGAAGTTTGCACCTGAATGGATTCAGATCATCCAAGAAGCAGTAGAAAATCTCCTCAAGACAGGAATGATCAAGGGGGTGAAGTTCCCAAGATGGCTAGCTAACGTGGTTGTCGTACAGAAGAAGAACAGAAAATGGCGAGTATGTGTGGACTATACAGATCTTAACAAGGCTTGTCCTAAGGATCCTTTCCTTCTACCACACATTGCTTCTATGAAAGATGCAACGGTCGGCCAAGAACTCCTAACCTTAATGGATGCTTCAGCAGGATTCCAACAAATCCAGATGGAACCATCCGATCAAGAAGATATGACGTTTATTAAACCAACATGCATATATTGTTACACTGCAATGGCTTTTGGTTTTAAAAATACAGGTGCAACATAACAAATATTGGTGAAACGGATGTTTAAACACAAGTTGGGGGACACCATGGAGGTCTATATTGACGACATGGTGGTGAAGTAAATGAAAGCTGAAGATCATCTCAGGTATCTCAAAGAAGCCTTCGACATCCCACACGAATACACTATGAAGTTGAATCCAACCAAAATACCACTTTGGGATGAAGCCGGGCAAGTTCCTTGGGTATATGGTAACCAAGAGAGGAATAGAAGCAAGCCCGGGGCAGATTAAAGCAACCATCAAGCTGAAATCTCTATCTTCAACAAAATACATCCACAGCCTAACCAAAAGGGTAGCGGCACTTAACATATTCATTTCAAGATCCTCAGAAAGATGTAAACCCTTCTACGATATCTTGAAGAAGAACAAGAGGTTCGAATGGACTGAAGAGCACGAAAAAGCTTTTCAGGAACTCAAAAAATACTTGAGTTTCGTGCCATTACTAGTAAAGCCTATAGATGTAGAACCACTTCTCCTCTACCTCTCGATATCCTCAAACGCGGTAAGTGTTGTCCTAGCCAAGGATCTTAACGGAGACCAACATCCTATCTAATATGTAAGTAAAAGTCTTATGGATCCTGAAACCAGGTACTCTCACCTCGAAAAATTAATACTTGCTTTAGTAACTGCTTCTACTAAATTAAGACATTATTTCGAAACACATACTATACATGTGAAAACTAATTATACTATTAAGAATGTCACGAGAAACCAAAGATTTCAGGAAGGATAGCAAAATGGTCGGTGAAGTTAAGCATGTAAGACATCAGATATGAGCCAAGATCCGCCATAAAGTCACAAGCATTAGCAAACTTTATGGCTGACTTTAGTGATGATCTACAAAACGAAGTAGACATGTAAGCCAAACAACTCCTAGAAGATGAACACTTGGGAAAATGGAAACTGTTCACAGAGGGAGCTTCAAACCAAAAGGAACATGGCTAGGGATCATACTAAAATCGCCACAAGGGGATATCCTACCACATACAGTTAGTTGCGAATTCAACACTATCAATAACGAAGCAGAATATGAAGCACTCATCATGGAACTATAATTGGCTAAGGATCTTCAAATCAAGGGTCTTCATGTATATGTTGATTATTTATTATTAACTAATCACTTCAATGGATCTTATGTAGTGAAAGGTGAAAGATTAGCACTATACCTAGAGATCCTCAAAAAATTAGCCTTTGATTTTGAAAACTTTAGCCTAACCCAAGTTCCTAGAGAAGAAAACACAGAAGCAGACGCATTAGCCAACTTAGGATCCTCCCTAAGGATCCCACCAAAAACAAAGATCCCTATAACCCATATAATAACTCCAGTCATAGAAGCCTTTTCCGAAAAATCAAAGGATCCTGAACAACCAATAAGCGAAACAACCATCGAAGATCCTGATCCTCAGATCCCTCCTCGAAGGGATCGCAATGAACATGATCCTCAAGGAAGTCTACGATCATGGACCCAACCCATTATGGATTATCTCCAAAATGGCACGGTTCCAGCAGAAGAAAAAACCAAAAGAGAATTCAGAAAAAAGAGTCTCAAGATTCGTAATAATCCAAGGTAAACTCTATTAAAAGTCTATGGTAGGTCCGTACCTTAGATGCTTGGAAGATCCTAAAGCTGTAGAAGTCTTGAAGGACATACATGAAGGAGACTATGGCAATCACACTAGGGGCAAATCCTTATGCTCCAAGATATTAAGAACAGGATACTACTGGCCAACCATGAAGAGAGACTCTTTCCTACATGCTTGAAAGTGTGATGCTTGCTAAAGACATAGCAACATCCTACATCAACCAACAGAACCTCTACATCCTATTATCTCTCCATGGCTATTCATGAAATGCGGAATGGATATAATGGGAAAATTACCAATAGCTCGAGGGGGAAAAGTCTTCATGCTGGTGATGACTGATTATTTCTCGAAGTGGATCAAAGTTGAAGCCTTCGTTCAGGTAAGAGACAAAGAGGTAGTCTCGTTTATTAAACGTAATATCTTGACCAGGTTCGGGATCCCGACTGAAATCATATGCGACAATGGATCTCAATTCATTAGCAAAAGGACAAGAGACTTTTGCACAAGTTGGGGAATCAAAATGATAATGTCCACTCCTGTTCATCCCCAAGCTAATGGTCAAACAGAGTCTTGCAATAATATCATAGTAAATAATTTGAAGAAAATGTTGGATAAAAAGAAAAGGAGATGGGCAGAAGAGCTTCCTTTTGTCCTATGGGAGGATAGGACTACTTCCAAAGTAGCCACGGGTCAGACCCCATACTCCTTTATGTTTGGAACAGAGGAAATGATCCCCACCGAAGTAGTGATCCTGACGGCAAGATATTTACTCCAAAATCAAAAAAACAATGACATGATCCCTGCCCAAGATCTTGACATTATTCATGAACTCAGAGACCTTGCCAAGATGCGCATTGCTGCTCATCAAAAAAGGATCACCAAGTCTTACAATAAGAACATAAAAGTCAGAAGGTTCCAAATAGGAGACTTGGTATTAAGGAAAGCATTCCAAAACACCAAGGATCCCAGTGCAGGTAAATTAGCTCGTAAGTGGGAAGGACCATATCTCACAGATGCTAGAGCAGGAAAAGGAGCATAGTGGATAACAACACTCGAAGGAAATGTTTTTCCAAGATCCTGGAATGCCATACATCTCAAAGCATACTACATGTAAGGAGGGTCGATCAATCTTCAACAAAACCAAGGTACACATGTTCTTTACCTTGAACTTTTCATCGTTACTTACTTTCTCCTCGATTACATTACTAAGTTAAGCATCGAAGGGGCGCTAGCTAGACTAACGCCCATCCCAAGCTAACGTTTTCCATGCAAAACAACACACAGCTAAGCATCTCCATAAGCAACGATCCTGAAACATGAGGATCCTCGAGGTTGAAGATCCTGGAACACCAGGATCCTCAAGCTTGAAGATCCTGAAACATAAGGATCCTCACGATTAAGGGTCTTGAAACATAAGTGTCACACCCCTAAACCAGACGGCGGAAACGTCCGGGGGTGGAGGACTTCATTTGTAGTATCAGAACACATGTAATATAGTAATCAAAGTACAAATAACCATTATATTAAAAAGTATAAATATTTACATGTGTTTCACCTTGTATACTGAAACTATAAAGTTGTACAAAAGAAGAAGACAAGACATAAATAGCTCCATCTTCTCAAAAGCTTGGGGTGTACCTGTCTACTGGTTCCCTGAGAATACAAGTAATTTGAAAAGAGAGTATCAACATAAAGTTGAGTGAGTGCATAAGTTTTTATGTATGTAAGAATATCTTCTGTTTCTTGAATATGTAAACTGTTTCCAGAAAATCCTATATTTTCTATTGTATATGAAAAGTAGTTGTACTTGTATAAAACTGTTCTATTTGAAAACCAATTATCTGTATTTGTAATCTTTATGTAAACTTGTATCTTGTTAACTGTATCTTGTAAACTGTATCTTGTAAACTGTATCTTGTAAACTAGTACTTTGAAAATGTACTTAAGTTTAGTTAATTATACACTAACGTATTGATAATATCTTTTAAATGAGTTATTATAACCATACTAACTAGATGGCCTGAACCAACGCTATGAATGCACTGAAAGTTGATGATAACAATTGTCACTCATAGGCGTGTATGCCTGACTGTAGCTAGCAGTCCGAGTGCGGGATTGTCAATCCCAATATAGATCTATACACCCATTGTTTCGATCCCCTGCTGGAGACTCTGGTTATAATATCAAGACTTTACTATATTGTTTAAAATGAATTAAACAAATTGTACTACTTGTCTCACAAAAGCATATAAACGTTACGTGTATATTAGTTATGAAAACCCAATCATTCTGAAGGAAATGATTGATAGTATGCTCTTGAATTAGTACTCTTAACATGTATCTGAAAGAATGTATATCCTTGAATAGTTTTGAATCAATCTATGTTCTTGTAAAACAATGTACTCTAGTATACTTGTATCATGAAGTACTGTTCTGTGAATCATAAATTATACCTATTATAATTTATATGTACTTTCTGATTTGTAAACGAGTATTCATGTATGGGATCCTTTGCTCCAAATGTTACCAAGGGTAATTGAATCTAATTCAATAAACTTTTATACTTGTATACATATACAAATATATATAACTAAAATTTAAATGACACTTGGACAAACAACGGATACTTGTAATCCCACATCCAAACAAGCAAAAGGAACCAAAGCGGGTTGTCAGTTCTAAATCTTTTAAATCTTATTTATATAAATATAACTATACTAGTATGGTTTTTGGGAAAAAATATAATTTTATAAAAACATTTAAAAGAAGTTTCATATTTTTGAGATTCATTTTGGTGACTTGACGTCTTTTTGAAAAAATCACTTAAAACCACTTCATTTGATGATACTGAAATTCATTTTGATAAGATGTTTGAAACCATTTGTTTTAATAACTGTAATCCATTTGAAATCATTTATTATAATAACTATAATCCATTTCAAATCATTTGTTATAACACAAAATCTTTGTGTTAGACTTGTATTCCCGCTCCCCCTTAAAACAGTAAAAACTATGAAAATACGGGGGTATGAACTCACCTGTTGTAAGTTATTCAAATGTAAGATTGGTGTAGGATGCTAAGTGTCAAGTGAAGACTTGAACACAACGGATCCTATTAACATATAATGATACATATATGGATGTAATTAGTGTTTATAACAACTAATCATGAAAAATAACACCCTATTAGACTAGGAAACCCTAGGATTGAAGTACTACAATCACATATGATTCTATACTAAGGGTGTATGGTCATTCTATGAGTTTACGGTCATGATTTCATGGCCTTATGAGTTTACGGCCGCAAACTCATGTTGATTTGTGTCAAAAGGTGTTTCAAGGTCTTACAATCCACAAGGAAGTGTTCTAGCCCTAAATCCAAGCCTTAGGAAGAAGTTATGGTCCATATGTATCACTAATTAGGGTTTACGGCCAAGGGAGATTATCTTGGCCGTAAAATCCGATTGTTCATGAGATTTGAACGTTTTCAAGGTCTAATGGTTTTCCAAGAAGTATTCTAGTTCACAAGTTTAGCTCCTAGAAGAGTTTAGGGTCAATATGGCACCATTTTAAGGGTTTACGGCCAAGGGAGATGGTCTTGGCCGTAAACTCCCTTTGTTCTTGTCAAATGGATGTTTTCTAAGTGTTCTTCAAGTATTACAAGTATACAACAAGATTAAGAGAGATTACTTACAATATAGAAGCTTGAAAGGGGTGATTAAGGTTCAAAAACACTAGTGTGTGTTCTTGGTATTCTTGGTGAAATGAAGAACACTTGATGATCTAGTCAAAAGAAGAGATTTCATGGACGAAATCATGTGTATTCACTTGATATTGAAGGATTTCAATAAATCAAATGGAAAGAATTCTTACGTTTTTGGAAGATCAAGATGAAGATCCTATGATACTTGAGAGAGAAATTGGGTTTCTAGACTTGAAATGGAAGAGAAATGATGAAAAATGAAGAAAATCTATATATGTATCCGAGGGTTTACGGCTGAGGAGTTTACGGTCCGAAGTCGGCAAGGTGTTTACGGCCGAAAACTTGTTTACGGTCTGCGAGGAGTTTACGATTCGAGGAGTTTACGGCCGTAAACTCTTTGCGGTCCGAAGCGAAGGGATAATTGCGAAGCTTCTCGGATTTTCAAGCCTTTTCCTTCCAAATTCAATTGTATATATTTTAAGGATTTTAAAAAATAAAGGTTATTATTATAACCTAAATAGAAAACCCAAACAATAAAAAGAGCTTTAGTTGACCTTTGTTTGACTTTAGTTGATTAGAGTTGACTTTACAAACAGAAAATAACGGGATGTTACATTATCCCCCCGTTAGAGAGAATTTCGTTCCGAAATTAGAGTTTAAGCAACTAAGTTATTACAAATAACTAAGTAAAAAGATGAGGATATTTCAGTTTCATTTGATCCTCGCGCTCCCAAGTGAATTTAGGTGCTCGCTTGGCGTTCCAGCGAACCTTCACTATCGGGATACGGTTTTGCTTCGTTTGTTTGACCTCTCGGTCCATGATTTCTACAGGTTCTTCCATGAAGTTGAGGCTCTCATCGATCTCGATCTTGTTGAGTGGGATAACAAGAGTCTCGTCGGACAGACACTTTTTCAAGTTTGAGACGTGGAAAACAGGATGTATGTTACTTAGTTCTTGAGGTAGACGGAGTTTGTAAGCTACGGGACCGATTCTAGCGAGAATATCGAATGGTCCTATGTATCTTGGATTTAACTTGTCATGCTTTCCAAAGCGTATCATTTCTTTCCAGGGTGAGACCTTCAACATGACTCGGTCACCAACCTGGAACTCCAAAGGTTTTCTTCTTTTGTCAGCGTAGCTTTTTTGTCTATCTCTGGAAGCTTTAAGTCGCTCCCGGATTTGTACGATTTTCTCCATGGTTTCGCGAATGATTTCCGGACCAGTGAGGGTACCGTCAGGAACTTGACTTCTAGCTAACTGCGTATCGCCCACTTCAACCCAACACAGAGGGGATCTGCACTTACGGCCATAGAGAGCTTTGAAAGGAGCAACCTTTATGCTAGTGTGATAACTATTGTTGTAAGAGAATTCAACAAGGGGTAAATGAGTATCCCATGCCTTACCAAAGTCTATCACGCAAGCTCGCAACATATCTTCTAAAGTTTGAATCGTCCTCTCACTTTGTCCGTTAGTTTGAGGATGGTAGGTTGTACTCATGTCCAGCCTAGTTCCCAAAGATTTTTGTAAAGACTGCCAGAAACGAGAAGTGAATCTACTATATCGGTCGGAAATAATAGATATTGGTACACCATGCACTCTAACGATTTCCTTGAGGTAATTTCTTGTTAGCTTCTCCATCTTGTCTAACTCTTTGATTGGTAAGAAGTGTGCGGATTTGGTTAATCTATCGACGATTACCCAAATAGTATCATAACTACCCGATGTCTTGGGTAACTTGGTTATGAAATCCATTGTAATCCGCTCCCACTTCCATTAAGGGATTTCAGGTTGTTGCAATAAACCTGAAGGTTTTTGGTATTCTACCTTCACCTTGACACAAGCAAGGCAATTGCCCACAAAGGTAGCAGTTTCGTCCTTCATGTTTGGCCACCAGTATAGTTTCTTGAGGTCCAGGTACATCTTGTTTGAACCTGGATGAATGAAGTATCTGGTTTTTATGGGCTTCATTCATGACTACATCTCTGTAACCACCAAACTTAGGTGTCCAGATCTGGTCCATGAAACAATAGACTCCATCATCCCTGACTTTGAAATTTTTATCCATTCCTCTCAAAGTTTCACCTGCCACGTTTTCAGGTTTTAAGGCCTTGACTTGAGCCTCTCTGATGTGTGTGGACAGATGTGAATGGATTGTCGTAGTCAACGACTTTACTCGGCGTCCCGAGTATTCTTTTCTGCTAAGGGCGTTAGCTACAACGTTAGCTTTACCAGGGTGATAAAGAATCTCACAATCGTAGTCGTTCAGTAGCTCCACCCACCGTTGTTGTCTCATGTTCAGCTCTTTTTGATTGAAGATGTGCTGGAGACTTTTATGGTCCGTGAATACTGTGCATTTCGTGCCATATAAGTAATGTCTCCAGATCTTCAGAGCGAATACCACTGCTCCTAGCTCAAGATCATGTGTTGTATAGTTGACTTCATGTGTCTTTGGCTGTCTTGAGGCATAGGATATCACCTTTCTTCTTTGCATAAGAACACATCCAAGCCCTTGATTTGAAGCATCACAGTACACTACAAAATCCTCTGTCCCTTCAGGGAGAGACAGGATTGCTGCACTACACAAAGCTCGTTTCAGCATTTGGAACGTTGTTTCTTGTCTTTCTCCCCAGCTAAAAGTTACACCCTTTTGCGTCAGAGTGGTAAGAGGTTTAGCTATTCGAGAGAAATTCTGGATGAATCTGCGATAATAGCCAGCAAGACCTAAGAATTGACGGATTTATGTAGGTGTTTTGGGTTTGCCTTTATTTTGGAAGGGTCGACGTGTATTCCTTCTGAACTGACCACGTGACCTAGGAAATCAACCTTCCCGATCCAAAATTCACACTTTGCAAACTTAGCATAAAGTTTCTATGTTCTAAGAGTTTGAAAAACTTGACGAAGATGTTGGCTATGATCCTCTTCACTTCTTGAGTAGATAAGGATGTCGTCAATGAAGACTATGTGTTGGGGTACAAAGTTCTTCATGTATGACTTTGTAATGGGTTGACTTGTGTAGACCCACTTGCATATGGTGCCTTAGCCTTTTGACTCATGAGATAGAGAGTGAGAGAGAGACATGTAAACACCTCTATATAAGGTGGGTTCATACCACTTGTAGAGGTGTGCTTGAGAGGTGTAAAGTTTGAGTGTGTGAGTGTGTGTTATTTATGTAGATGTAGATCTATGTCCCTTTTTGTAACACAATACATATTCAATACATCTCTTGAACACCCAAATCACCATGTTTAATTGTGCAAACTTTAATTCCGCATGCCAAACCATGTTCTTTGTCACTACAATTGGTATCAGAGCGGGTCTTCAAGATCAATGTGATATTTGAAGAACGATTCTCGGTTTGGCAATTTTTGTCACAATTGGAGCAATTTTTGGTGAGTCTCTCTCTATGATCTCTCTTAGTTTCATTGAATCGTGCGTTGCGTTTATGAATTTTGATCGTTTTGCCTCGGATTGGATCGAATTTGTTTCAAGCCTAATTGGAGATCCAATCTATTATTTTTTACAGATCAATTTCTAACCAAAATCAATATCAAATTCATATTCTAATTCTTAATCTCAAAACCGATATCTGATTATTGTTCACTATTCATTCTTCAAATGTCCAAGCCCAATCAAAAATCAAATTACTGTTCATGATCTCGGTTCGAAGCCCAAGTGATCATAATCGGATACTGTTCATCAGTTGTAAGCCCATACGTTTTTCTTTTTGATCCAATATATTAAAAGTGTGAGCCCAGTGACTTGTTAAGTCCGTTCAATCTAATTCGTTGTTGGTCAATCTTCATCGTCGCCATACGCTGCTTTATCAATCGTACTTTTTGAAGAACATCTCTCGACTGTTTGTCATAAGTGTTCTTGAGTTTCACTTTCAGTTTTTGTTTCAACAATTCTTGTCAATTGATTACCAATTAGTATTGTTAAACTTATGAATCGCTTTTGATTTGATGAATCTCATCTCAAAATCGGTAAGGATCAAGTTACCGTCAATCAAATCTTTTGATTTTGGTGAAATCGTTGATCAAAATACTTGAATGTTATGGAAAACAAGTTGAAAATACTTTATTTGATCTGAAAAATGGTGATAGACTTGTGAATTTGATGTTTCTTGCCTCATGAAATCGAAAGGTCAAACTTTAAGAAAAGTCAAAATCAATTTTTGTTCATCGATGATAAAAGAAGATAGCTTGAGAATGATGATCTTGTTAAGGCTGATGGTTGATCGTGTTTATTGAAATCGAAAATTTGGTTATGACGATGGATGGGATAACTGATTTGGGGTCGAATGATAATCACGATCGGAAAATCGATATTAGATATCGTATGTTTGAAACCTTGGATTGGAACGAAGTGTGATGTACGAAGGTTTATTTTGTGATATTCGTATCTGTGATTCAATTGTTGGGTGTGATATCAGTCAAAGTTGTTTGATGAATGGACGAAGCATTTGATTTGGGACGAAAGGACCTTGGATGGTGAACGCATAATCAAATGGTTGTTGTTGGTTTCTCAGTTAACAACGAAGGCTATGAAAAAGTAGTTTAATCGTAATTTGGGATCGATAGTCAGTAGTTGGGTTAAGAGTCGATGATTTGGAGTCGGTGGTTTGAACGAAGATTTTGATGCTTCGTTAAATTGATGACGATTTTGGTTTCAATCAAACAGACGAAGCCTTGAAGCGTTTGGAGTTAATGTGTTTGTTCTTGATGATCGATAATTTTGGTTTGGTGAACTGGTTAAACGTACGAAGGCTTGATTGAAGAAATCGGTTTGGTGTTTTGGATTTTAACAAAGGGTTATACTTGATTTTGTTTTGAACGAAGGCGATGAACGTGTTTGATGATTTTTTGGGTTTGGTGTCGATTTTCGAATGATTTTGAACGAAGGATTTTGATCGTTGATATAAGAAGCTTTTCTTGTATGGTCGATTGTTTGGATTGTGATATTTTTGATTTGGATGAACTGGGTGAATGTACGAGGGGTCACTGTGTTTTGCTGTGAATGAATGATCGAAGACTTCGCATGATTGGAGTCGATGATTTGTTAAAGCAAATTGTTAATTTTGGATTTAAGGGGTTGAGTCGATGATCTGTATGTTGTATGTGTGTTCGTTCGCGTCTAAATGAAATAAATTTTGGGGTCCCTGTAATGAAAGGAACGAAGCACTGTAACAACGAAAAGTCGATTAAGAGGTATTCAGAGGCTACTGTTCATTCAGTGGGCGTTGTATGCTTTGAATTCGTGCGTTTGGGTGAAAAATTTTTGTGTGTTAGGTGCCTGAGCTTTCGTACGAAGCGTTGCCTGAGAGTTTCGTGCGCTACCTGTATACTTAATTTGGGAAGAAGAAAACAAACTCAATTTCGAATTGGGTCCCTAATCTTTTAACAAAGTGACACAAATGGTCCAACTTCGAATGTTGGGGAAACGCTTCGTATGATCGATAAAATTTTCGCATGATTGGCTCAAAAAGCAAAATTTTCGAAAATCACCCCTGAAATTTTGAATGGTTGTCAATTGGGAAAAGGCTTCGAATGTTTTGCAAAAGGCTTCGAACATTTTGATCAAAAAGCAAAATTTTCGAATTCAGCCCCTGAAATTTCAAGTGTTTGGCAAACTCAATAATTAATTGAAGTTTCGAATGTTTGACACTTTTCACCCAAATTCGAAATTTTTTTTTGAGCTTCGAATATTTTGGGGATTCTTCGTATGTTTGGTGCAAATGGCAGAATTTTCAAAAAGAGTCCCTGAGGCTTCGAATGTTTGGCGGTTCATACACAAATTCGAAAAAGGACTGTTTTTGCTGAAAATTGAAGAAAATGCATTTTAAGCCCCTACAGTTTGTGCAAATTGACGCTTTGTACCCAGCTTTGGAAAAGGGGGAGAGTTTTGCATATTTGGCTCTTTTGGGCGCACCGGGTCACTGCAGAATTTTGAAATTGACAATTTCTACCCATTTTTGAGAAATTTTGTCAAAGGCGATCCGTGAACGAAGCTAAAAATTCTATATTTTTTGGATTTTCCGGATTGAAGCACAAAGTTTATGCCACATGTTAAGGGGGAGTTTGGACACGAAAAATTCCAAATAGAGCACGTTCTTTTTCCTTGGGAGTTTTATAATCAATTTTCGATTATAAAAAGGGGGAGAAGTTTTATATGGAAATTCGAACTTGAATTTTTCATATTACGCGGATTTGACGACCGAAGTGATCTTGAAGTTTTGAAGCTTACGAGATGATGCAATTGGAAGTTCGGAAGTGATGTATTCGAAATGGGTTTGGTTTTATTGAAGATTTTTGGGATGTGTTTTTATCCACAACTTTTGGGTGATTATTTGAATTTAATCATTCGTTGCTGCTTGGTTTGTATGGTCTCACATCCTAGAGCCCAAATTGAAGAATTATGGAAGAATTGAAGATTGAAGTTCGTTTCGACATGTGTCACCCTTGAGGCTCGAACAGTGTAGTGCTTGATTTTGGAAGATTTGAAGTGGGTCATCCATTCCTAACTTTGAGGGGGATAATGTTGGGGTACAAAGTTCTTCATGTATGACTTTGTAATGGGTTGACTTGTGTAGACCCACTTGCATATGGTGCCTTAGCCTTTTGACTCATGAGATAGAGAGTGAGAGAGAGACATGTAAACACCTATATATAAGGTGGGTTCATACCACTTGTAGAGGTGTGCTTGAGAGGTGTAAAGTTTGAGTGTGTGAGTGTGTGTTATTTATGTAGATGTAGATCTATGTCCCTTTTTGTAACACAATACATATTCAATACATCTCTTGAACACCCAAATCACCATGTTTAATTGTGCAAACTTTAATTCCGCATGCCAAACCATGTTCTTTGTCACTACACTATGACGAATTTGTCCAAGAATGGACGACACACTCTGTTCATTAAATACATTAACACAGAAGGTGCATTCGTCAATCCGAATGGCATCACTACGAATTCATAATGACCATAACGAGTCCTGAACGTGGTTTTGGGAATGTCATTCTCCAAAATTCGTAACTGGTGATACCTGGATCTTAAGTCTATTTTTGAGAAGTAGCTCGCAGCTTGAAGTTGGTCGAACAGATCGTCTATGCGAGGCAGAGGGTATCGATTCTTAATGGTAAGTTTATTCAGCTCGCGGTAGTCTATGCACATACGGAACGATCCATCCTTCTTCTTCACGAACAAAACCGGTGCTCCCCAGGGTGAAAAGCTTGGTCTTATGAAACCATTGTTAAGGAGTTCGTTAAGCTGGCTGGATAATTCCTGCATTTCTGAAGGTGCAAGATGATAAGGAGATTTGGCGACAGGGGTAGCCCCTCGAATTAAGTCGATTCTGAACTCGACTTGTCGTTCGGGAGGCACTCTTGGAAGATCATCAGGAAAAACGTCGAGAAAGTTACAGACTTCACGAATTTTCGCGATATCTTTCACTTCTTGCTTTTTTGTCTACCACGTGAGCTAAGAAAGCACAGTACTCTTTGCGGAGGTACTTTTGTGCCTTAATGCAAGAAATGATATGGAGGTTTGTTCCGGGTTTGTCTCCATAAATAACAAGAGTTTCATTAGTTAGCAAGTTCAGACGAATGGCTTTTTCATAACATAGGATGTCAGCACGGTTAAGACAGAACCAATCCATACCTATTATTACGTCGAAACTCTTGATAGAGACCGGCATAAGGTCAATTGGGAACGAAAAGTTATTCAAAGTAAGAGTACATCCTATGTATATTTCGTTGGTAGATTCGGATTTCCCGTTAGCCATTTCGACCGTGAATGTTTCTTTTAATGGTTGGGAGTTTTGATTTAGCAAGTGTTTGAAATTATGGCTCACAAAGCTCTTCTCAACACCATAATGAAATAGAATGCATGCATAAGTGTTGTTGAGAAGGAACGTACCCGTAACTACTGCGGGATTTGCCACTGCTTCTTCCTGGCCCAAAGCTAAAATTCTCCCCACTCCACCTGCATTTCCAGCTTTAGGACAATCTCTCTTGAAATGCCCTACTTCACCACACTGATAACATGCTTGACCAACTCCAGCCGCAGGTGCTTGGTTAAGTGGTTGGGGTGGTGCTCTACAAAATCGGGCGGTATGCCCTTTTCTGTTGCAGTTACGACACTGCATTTCCCTGTAATTTCCATTATGGTGAAAATTACACTTGTTGCACTTCGGAAGATTACCAGCATAAGGCTTGGCTGGTGCTGGATTAACAGGAACAGCAGCAGGTACAATAGCAGCGTTGACTGTAGTCAGCTGTTGTTTCTTTGAGGAATCCTTTGAAAACTTACCCTTCCTCTTGTTCCGACCCGTCTTGTTGTTGTTGTTGTTATTGTTGTTGTTGTTGTTTCCCTTTGGTTGTTCTGGTGTAGCAACTACCGAGTGTTTATGGATTCCATGATCAATAAGAGATTGTGCCAGCTCTTTGGCACTGTCAAAAGTAACAGGTCTTGAAGCTAAAACACTATTTTGAATTTGGGGCGACAGTCCCCAGTTATATCTCTCAATCTTTTTGCTCTCTAGAGCAACCATATCCGGGCAAAGAATTACCAGATCACAAAATCTACTAGTATAGGTTGATATATCAGAACCAACCATTAAGAGACTCCAGAGCTCCTCCTCAAGTTTTTGAACTTCGCCTCGTGGACAATACTCCTGCTAAGCATACCCTTGAAATTCTCCCAGCTGATCGAATTAGCCACTACTAGAGTAAGTGACTTAACGTGACCATTCCACCACGTCAAAGCTCTTTCCGAAAAAGTGCAAGCAGCGAACTTGACTTTGCTGTTGTCAGGACAGGAGCAAATTTCGAAAATTGCTTCTGACTTCTCTATCCGTTGCCTTAATGCCATAACTCCTCCAGTTCCATTAAAGGTCCTGGGTTTGGCATTGGTAAAATCTTTATAAGTGCATTCTCGCGAATGCCCATGACCTTCACCCTGGTTAGGGGGATTTGTACCAGCTCCAGACCCACTAGCACCAGAAGTATTGATCTGAGCCATAGCAGCAGCTACAGCCGCCGTGACCGCCGCTTGGAACATAGCGGGGTCGAACTGAGGAGGTGGCGGTGGAGGTGGTACCGGTGGTTCATTAACATTTTGACGTCTTGGATTTCTACGAGGAGGCATCTTTTTCTATAAAAGTCAAAAGATACAAAAATGATAAGATATCAAGAGCGAATATGAATTCGGATATCTCTGAACTAAAACATATAGTTCAATATGAATCTTGGAATGAATTGGAAATAGAAGTCTATGACAAGTATAACTTGTAACTGAATAATATGAAAGATAACGTTATATCTTATCCATAGACTTAACTATAATTAAAAGAGTGAATAGGAAACGAGTAGAATATTTTCTAATGGCGACGGGTATCATTTGGATGAAATCTCAACTCAGCCAGTGTTATCTAAGCGAGAATAGGGATAAGAGATATAGAATATAGTTAGTAACGATTGACTACAAAAGAGACCTATAGTTATCAAGTAATGTATTATGTATGACTTGTTCTTAGGTATTTCTATAACTATAAAGTGTATACTAATTATATATAACTTGCGTATAACCGACTTTCGATTATATGACCCAGCTCTAAATCCACAACCAAACAAGGAACAGGAAATGAAGCTAAATCACATATTCTAAGTCTACATAACTTTAATTATATATAATTGTAATATACCCTTAATATTTATAGTTCTACCCTTAATTGTTCTATTGTTTTCACCTGTTTGTTATTAGTATATAGTGCCTAAAATACCCCTATAGTATTTTAATCTTTATGTTCTATTCTAAAGTTCTTCAGAGTATGTATGGTAAGTTTTAGACATGCCACAAAACCAAAATCACTCCCAAACACATGTTGGTCATATCTCAAATCAATATAGTTGATCAGGCTATATTAATCCCAGATATGATTACATAACTTCCTAGGTTTGACTGTAATGTTTAACATTCAAATACTTTTAAGTTCTTATAATTTGATATTGTACTTGTAGATAAGTGTTAGTATACTTCTTGTAAAAATAATTAAATTTTTAAAAGTATACTTGTAGTCAGAGCTCTTAGCCCCAAATGTACTTATAGTTTGTATATCTTTTATGGATTGATATACTGAGTTTACTAAAAACATTGCTCTGATACCAATCTGTCACACCCCCAAACCAGACGGCGGAAACATCCGGGGGTGGAGGACTTCATTTGTAGTATCACAACACATGTAATATAGTAATCAAAGTACAAATAACCATTGTATTAAAAAGTATAAATATTTACATGTGTTTCACATTGTATACTGAAACTATAAAGTTGTACAAAAGAAGAAGACAAGACATAAATAGCTCCATCTTCTCAAATGCTTGGGGTGTACCTGTCTACTGGTTCCCTGAGAATACAAGTAATTTGAAAAGAGAGTATCAACATAAAGTTGAGTGAGTGCATAAGTTTTTATGTATGTAAGAATATCTTCTGTTTCTTTAATATGTAAACTGTTTCCAGAAAATCGTATATTTTCTATTGTATATGAAAAGTAGTTGTATTTGTATAAAACTGTTCTATTTGAAAACCAATTATCTGTATTTGTAATCTTTATGTAAACTTGTATCTTGTAAACTGTATCTTGTAAACTAGTACCTTGAAAATGTACTTAAGTTTAGTTAATTATACACTAACGTTGATAATATCTTTTAAATGAGTTATTATAACCATACTAACTAGATGGCTTGAACCAACGCTATGAATGCACTGAAAGTTGATGATAACAATTGTCACTCACGGGCATGTATGCCTGACTGTAGCTAGCAGTCCGAGTGCGGGATTGTCAATCCCAATATAGATCTACACACCTATTTTTTCGATCCCCTGCTGGAGACTCTGGTTATAATATCAGGACTTTACTATATTGTTAAAATGAATTAAACAAATTATACTACTTGTCTCATAAAAGCATATAAACGTTGTGTGTATATTAGTTATGAAAACCCAATCATTCTGAAGTAAATGATTGATAGTATGCTCTTGAATTAGTACTCTTAACTTGTATCTGAAAGAATGTATATCCTTGAATAGTTTTGAATCAATCTTTCTTCTTGTAAGACAATGTACTCTATTATACTTGTATCGTGAATTAATGTTCTGTGAATCATAAATTATACCTATTATAATTTATATGTACTTTCTGATTTGTAAACGAGTATTCATGTATGGGATCCTTTACTCCATATGTTACAAAGGGTAATTGAATCTAATTGAATAAACTTTTATACTTGTATACATATACAAATATATATAACTAAAATTTAAATCACACTTGGACAAACAATGGATATGTGTAAGCCCACATCCAAACAAGGAAAAGGAACCAAAGCGGGTTGCCAGTCCTAAATATTTTAAATCTTATTTATATAAATATAAGTATACTAGTATGATTTTTAGGGAAAAATATAAGTTTATAAAAACATTTAAAAGAAGTTTCATATTTTGAGATCCATTTTGGTGACTTGACGTCTTTTTGAAACAATCACTTAAAACCACTTCATTTCATGATACTGAAATTCATTTTGATAAGATGTTTGAAACCATTTGTTTTGATAACTGTAATCCATTTGAAATCATTTGTTATAATAACTGTAATCCATTTCAAATCATTTGTAATAACACAAAATCTTTGTGTTAGACTTGTATTCCCCCCCCCCCCCCTTAAAACAGTAAAAACTATGAAAATACGGGGGTATGAACTCACCTGTTGTAAGTTATTCAAATGTAAGATTGGTGTAGGATGCTAAGTGTCAAGTGAAGACTTGAACACAACAGATCCTATTAACATATAATGATACATATATGGATGTAATTAGTATTTATAACAGCTAATCATGAAAAATAACACCCTATTAGACTAGCAAACCCTAGGATTGAAGTACTACAATCACATATGATTGTATACTAAGGGTGTATGGCCATTCTATGAGTTTATGGTCATGAGTTCACGACCTCATGAGTTTACGGCCGTAAACTCATGATGATTTGTGTCAAAAGGTGTTTCAAGGTCTTACAATCCACAAGGAAGTGTTCTAGCCCTAAATCCAAGCCTTAGGAAGAAGTTATGGTCCATATGTATCACTAATTAGGGTTTACGGCCAAGGGAGATTGTCTTGGCCATAAACTCCTATTGTTCATGAGATTTGGACGTTTTAAAGGTCTAATGGTTTTCCAAGAAGTATTCTAGTTCACAAGTTTAGCTCCTATAAGAGTTTAGGGTCAATATGGCACTATTTTAAGGGTTTACGGCCAAGGGAGATGGTCTTGGCCGTAAACTCCCTTTGTTCTTGTCAAATGGATGTTTTCTAAGTGCTCTTCAAGTATTACAAGTATACAACAAGATTAGGAGAGATTACTTACGATATAGAAGCTTGAAAGGGGTGATTAAGGTTCAAAAACACTAGTGTGTGTTCTTCGTGTTCTTAGTGAAATGAAGAACACTTGATGATCTGGTCAAAAGAAGAGATTTCATGGTTGAAATCATGTGTATTCAATTGTATATATTTTAAGGATTTTAGCAAATAATGGTTATTATTATAACCTAAATAGAAAACCCAAACAATAAAAAGAGCTTTAGTTGACCTTTGTTTGACTTTAATTGATTAGAGTTGACTTTACAAACAAAAAATAACGGGATGTTACAATAAGCCTCCTAACAGACAAAGATCACAACATCTTAGCAATTCCATTATATCAACGGTATGATTTTTAAACTATTACATACACAAGCTAGAGACTGATCATCTATCCTAAGTTTAAGGCTACTTAATCCCCTCTAAGGTTTAAAGAGCTAATTACCTCTTTCACACGTACTAAGGTTTATACACCTCGCTTGAACGCATGATGTCTAACTATGGGATATGGATAAGAGGATCATTTCATGATGCAGTGGCTTGGAAACCCTATTATCCTTGAACATAAGTTAAGATCCTTAAGGTTTATAACATTTCCATGTTATCCAAAATTTGGATCCTACCCCAGTTATTACTTAAGGTTTATAACAATTTCATGTTTTCCAAAAGTTGGGATCTTACCCCCAAAATACATACGTTGGGATTTTTCCCCAGAAAATACACACGAATCATAACATTTTCATAATTAGGGAGATTTCCCATGAGATACGTCACAATTTCGAATCCTCCCCAGTATATAACATTAACGTGTTATTACTCGAATTTATGGTGTTACCCAAGAATATTGTCAAAGTTTATAACCTGAACAGGTTATCCTAAGAAGGGAATTCCCCCGCAGGACCCTCATCATTAAAGATCCTCATCATTAAGGATCCTCGTCATAAAGGATCCTCATCGATATAGATCCTCATCGGCGATCATCAGAAGTCAACAACAATCCTATGTTCTTCTCGAAGCTAATATTTATCCTCAGTAAATTATACGGTTGAAGAGCTTATGAAGTTTAAGGAAAAACTTGAAGATAATCAGGTTCCATCTATCCTTAATCTCGAAAATCTCTAAGTAAAGTTTAAGGATCCTAAACTTTCTAGGATCCTAAGCAAAAGTCATTTGGTTATCAGAATTCAAGCATGATTAAAACAATTCACTAAGAAAGTTTTATCTCAAGACTATTTGCAGGAACCAAGTTTTCCGGGATCCTAATTATTTAAGGATCCTAATATCATTACAGCCATACAGAAAAAACAAGAGAGAGAGAGAGAGAGAGAGGTATAAAAGGAAAATGCTACCATGTCATTCAAAAAGGGGTTATACACCAACCCTACCAAAAGATTAATTGTTTTACATCACTGATAAAAACTAAAACTACCTAAACTAATTTTTTCAGGCCTAGACCTTAGCATGGTCATCATAAGGCGTTCCCTTCTTCTCCCCTCCCTCGGTCAGCTACAATACAAGATCCTGAGTGGCGGTAGCAGGCTTTCCAGTTAATTTGGCCAGTGCCTCGTGCCAACCGTCCGCGTCCCAGGAACCTGCATTCTCAATATCCTCCGCGAGACGGATCTTGGCCTCCCAAACAGCCACTGCGGCACTGACCTTTGCATCAGAGATCACCTCCTCCATCTCGTGGAAGTGCTCCTCCTCCTTCTCAGCCTTCTCCTTGCTGAGCAGCTCCACTCTCCTCAACAGATCCTCATTGGTCGTTTTCCACATCCTCTCCCGTCCCTAAAGGGTTTGTTTTGCCCTCTATGCTCGGATCCTTAGATCAGCGGAAACATGATCAGAGACCTAAAACAAAGACTTAATAGGTCAGCAAAAGGTAGAATAAAAGATGGAATGAGGATAAAACCAATACTTACAGCTTGGGAGAAAGAGACCAATTTCAGGAGTGCTTCCTCAGCTCCAAGGCTCTCCAAAGATAGAGAGGATAAGCTTTTCTCCTTCACTATCAAGTCAGTAGCTGATTTCCTAGGAGGAAGAGAGGATAAGCTTTTCTCCTTCTTCACCGTCAACTGATCCTTTGATATGGCTGTATCAAGATCAGCAAGGGTGAATCGAGCACTTGAATGAGTGACTTTGGATCCTATATAAATATATAACAAAAGACTATTAAAAACATTCATCACAAACAAAAAGAATTGAGGATCCTTACATGTCCACATAAGGTCAGTGGCAGAGGAGATCTCTTGTAGAATGGAGTGATCAAATCGGAAGGATCTCTCAGCTTCAGACAAGGTCAAGAACTTCTCGATCTTCCCTTCAGATTCCTCAGCAACGGGGAGGAACTCCTCAAATTTGAAAGCTGCAAAAAAGCAAACAAAATAAGAAGATGTGAATTCCAGGATCCTTATATCAATATAAAAGAATCCTACCTTTCTTGACCTAGGAATCTGACAAGAGATCCCCACTAGGAACAGAGTCACGTCTCATGAAAAGGTACTTTCCTTTCCAAGCTCCATCGTTATGTTTGGTTTTCAAGACCAGAGGAGTTCTGTGGGTTTTGACTTTGACGAGAAAGTGAGAATTCCTGAAGGTTGTGAGATCATATACACAAGCCAGTTCAGGAAGACCTATATCAAGGCCTTTTGACTAATTTATTTGTTCAATCAAGTATAGGATCCTCCAAACAATCGGCATGGGCTGAATATAGGAAATCCCAGTGACCCTGAAGAATTCAGAGACGATCCTGGGGAAAGGGTATTTCAAACCCAATGAGAAGGGGTATTTAGGAAAGCTCACCCAGGTGGGAGAAACAAAGTCGGGTTGAATGAGAGGGTCGAAGGGCCTGAAAACAGATTCAGGAGGAAAGACTCCATTGATTCCCAAAGACTCAATGTCATCATCACCGAAGGAACACGTCTCCTCGTAGGAGAGGATCTCCCTTGCTCGTTGAAGTCATTGTCAGGGAGAGCTAAGATGTTTTTGCGACAAACGGCCATTTTTCTAACCATAATAGAAGAAGTAAAAATGTAGAAATAAATACCTTCTAATGAATCGCCGATACTCGAAAAGTAGCACAAGTAAAGAAATGAAAAACAAATCCAGTAAAGAATGAAGAAACTGATCACATCTACTTATATTAAGGATTTGTGGCTAATTTGACTATTAACGGCTAATTATCCACCCGTTGGATTTAAAAATTACCTAACCGTTGAGGGTTAATTCCGAAAATTACTTTTCTCTCTCCTTTTATCTCTTTAGTTTAAGTTATTCCTTTAATATTTTTGAAATTAAGTCTTACATTTTCAGGTTTAACTTGGGGGCAATTGTTAGGGCCAGGATCCTCAAAGCATTCAGGATCCTCAGACATCTTCAAATATTCAGGATCCTCAACTATATCAGGATCCCGAGTATTATTGTTAGTATTATTAACTAATATTTATAATGGTAATATTTGGTTTATAACTGACATGTGTGTAGAAATAGTCAAGAGGATACTTATTCTCAACAGAGTTTCGTTTCAACTATGCTAAATACCCGGAATACCAAGTCAAAAAACGATCACAAAGCTGGTCATAGAGGATCTTGGGAATATCAGACATCTTGTTAGCTAGTTTAGACTATAAATTGACACAAGTATCTCGCACACGACACACGCTGCTGACACTGAGCTTACTCTATGAATTTTTTCACTTGTTCTTACTAGAATACTCTCTGTAATCATCATTTACATTAATAAAATCATCAAGGCAGGTGATCAATGTCACCTCCCAAGATTTTGTGTCGGAGATCCTAACAAGGATCAAGGGTTTTCCTTGTAAACCATTGTGTCATTCTCTTTATCTTTTTCTACCGCACTACACGAACATCATAGCCTCTCATTCAATTTGGTTGATTGATACTTGTGTAATTTTTGACCAAAACAATTATGTTTTTTGATTTTTGGTTAGAATATAAGAAAAATGATAAGATGTATATATAACATATGCACACCATGACGTCTAAAGTCTTTTGAATTATATAGATATGTGTGAAGATATTATTAAAAACAGGTAGGTGTATTTTTCAATTTATTATGTATGATTGCAATCAAAGTTTCTATGATGTGTGAAATTCGATGTTGTTGGGTTAAAATTTGGTTTATACTTTGCTTTTCTAGGCAATTGTATTTTTAGTCTAGGACCCTAAACATCCTTAGTGTTTGCGGTTAGATGTGTTCATGGGTGTGTTCACGGCCAGGTTGTGTTTACGGCCGTGAACTGGTTCATGGCCGTGAACCTGTTCACGGCCCATGTTCCCCATATATATATATATATATATATATATATATATATATATATATATATATATATATATATATATATATATATATATATATATATATATATATATATATATATCTATATATATAGATGTTAGGTGGGTGAGGAGTGTACGGCTAGAGGAGCTTAAGTGTGTGAAATCCAAGGTGTTTTAGAGAGAGAAATGAGAGAAGAATTAGTGTGTGTAGTATGTGTATGGAGCATCATTCTATTCATTGAATACATCATAGATTCACTTGTTCTTCTTCTCCTTCTCTTCTATTTAGATATGGCATCATCCGTTTGATTGGGATTTCGCACCATCAAGTGGATCTAATTGATACACAAGCAGATTTGGGACTTACAAGTGGTATCAAAGCTTGGATTGTATCAATCAATTTTTTCAGATCTGGAGCGTATTTGATCTTATTTTTGAAGGATTTCTGCGTTTTTAGATAGACCTTGGCAAAATAGGGGGGTTTGTTCTTTGCATTTTTGCTAAAAACGAGTTTTGGATCGAGTTTTGGAGCAAAAAAGGTGAAAAACGTCGTTTTTTTCGTAACTGTTGAAGGGTTTACGGCCCTTGAAGGGTTCTCGACCTTTGAAGGGTTCACGGCCCAAGAAGGGTTCACGGCCCGAAGTTCGTTTACGACCGAGGACAGTTTGCGGCCCTCGGAGTTCACGGTCCTCGGTGTACGGCTCAGCTTCCTCGGAGTTCACGGTCCTCGGTGTACGGTCGAGCCTCGTTCTTGGTCTTAGCTTCGTTCTCGGCCCTACAAAGGATCCTCGTACGCGCATCATCTTATATTAAAAAAAAATTGGGGCTGCCGAGTTTCGAACCCGGGTGCCTCACTTCCATAAACCGGCGTCTTTCCACTTGATCAAGCTTGCTAGATGGTATTCTTGTTCCGGAATTAATTCATAGAGTAAATCACAGGAATGGTCCCTATGGTTTAGGGTAACTTTCACGTTTGGTCCCGAATTTATGTTTTTAACTCGGAAGGTCCCTACTGTTTGTTTTTGTTACGCGCTTGGTCCATGTCTTACCTAAAAAGACTATTTTGTCCTTGATTTTTTAATTTATTTCAATAAACACACCACCAACCTCACCCCCTCACCTTATCTTACCTACCCCACCATTTTTTCCTATTCAAATAATAGTCTTTTTAGGTAAGACAAGGACCAAGCGCGTAACAAAAACAAATAGTAGGGACCAAGCCCATAACAAAAACAAACAGTAGGGATCTTCCGAGTTAAAAAAATAACTTATGGACTAAACACGCAAATTACCCCAAACCATAGGGACCATTCGGGTAATTTACTCTAATTCATAAAGGCTCGCAACTTCGATCCTAATTTCGCATTTTTAACACTTTTAACCCAAAAATCAATTTTCTTTTATTTTTAAATTCCATTTTCAGCCAAAAATATTAGTTTTTAATTTTTGACTTTTGACCTAAAATTTTGACTTTGACCTTCAAGTTTGACCTTTGACTTTAAACTTTGACTTTCTCGTTTAACCTTCAAATTTTCAAATTTAGCTTTTCGGTTTGACCTTTAAGTTTGACTTTTAAAATTTGACTTTTAAGGTTGACTTTTGAGTTTTTAGTCAAAGGGCATTTTTGATAAAAAAAAATGAGTTCCTCAAACATCAAAGTCAATGAAATTTCCTTGGAGAATTTACGTGTGCATTACGAATTATTACGTAGAGAGAACGAGGAACTAAAATACGAAGGATACCAACTTAGGAAAGGCCAGAAACCATTGAAAGAACAATTAGAGTCCAAGACTAGCGATTTTAGGAAGTTCCAAGAAGATTATAGTAACAAATGTGAAAACTAGAACTACATTAAGAAACAACTTGCTGCTGTAACTGAAGAACTTCACACTTTGAAAATTAAGTGTGGAAAAACAGATGTTAGTTTCAAAAATTATACTGCGTCAAGTAAGACAGTCGAGTCCTTAGTTGAAAAACAATTGAGTTTTAAAGATAATCAAACCAAGGGTTTAGGGTATGATAAAGTTGATGGGATTTCAGAGCATTCTAACACTCCTATGGTGTACATGCAACCCTAGAAACCTTGGATCTATGTTTGACTAAGATACATGCAAATAATTATTTTTCCAAGGTTCTTATCCTATCTAGCATGGCATGGGGAACTTCAATCAAATAAAGCTAGTAGAATTACTTACCTTGTAGTTGTAGTTGATTGCTTGGAGTTTTACAGCCTAGCACCAATAGTGTGGATGCCTCAAATGGAAATCACAAATCACCACAAACTTGGAATTTTGAGAGCCCATATGCCTCAAATGGACTTTCCATGCAAGCCTAGCCCATTCCCAATAAGCATTAGCCCACACTATATAAATACAAGAGCCCATATTTAATTAGTCATACTTTTGATCTCTAAATTAATTCTAGATTAATTATAGATCAATACTAATTAAATAATATGATTTTATATTAATATATTAGGACTTATAATATATTAATAAATCATAACTTATACTATTCTCAAACGATTATCCATAAATTGTTCGGGTGAAGTGCAACCCAAATGGACCATGCCGGGTCGGGTCAAGTACATACCAAATATAGTTATGGAATTAGACACTATATCCAACAGTCTCCCACTTGGATAAGTCTAATAACTATAGTTGCAAGTATGACTTCAGGAACCGATCAGCAATCGTAGCTCTTTAAACTCTGTTGAACTATGAAGCGCCATTTTAGATAAGTGATCATATAATCCTCTGTTCTAGATATCAGCCGGACAAATACATGGAACAAGGTCTTGCTTATTGTCCAGCATTTGTTTCCCGATTTCCGATTTGTTTGACATAGAACTTAACTAAACACATCAATTTAGTTCTGACCGGGCCCGGTACATAGGTCAAAACAAAATCATCGAGGGGCCCAGATATCGCTTCTAATTCTAGAAGGAACAGATAAACTTCGACTCATATGTTTGCTCTACTACTTGTTGAATTACACACAAAAGCACGGTTTATAACATCAAGTTACCAATGCGTTTTCGTGCAATCAATGCATAACCAACTCATAGGCAACAAATCATATCTCTAGGTTTGAAGACTTATATGATATTACCGTCTCACGATCACTCGAGATAAATTCCATGAAGTGATACAAGTGAGCGTGGGTTGAATCCAATACTCAGAACTTATGAGCACTCATGAGTGTTGTAGCCCCGCTTTGTCTAACATCTTAGACCTCTACAAGCCAACCCATGACAGTCTTAATTCATATCTACTTCCAACATATGACCGACTGTGGAGAGTTTGAATAATATGATATAAACCATAACATAATTATTCTGGAAGTCAAAACATGCAAAAAGAAATAATAGTAAACGATTGACTAGAGATAGCAACACTTTACTCATAAATAACAGCTTTTATTTATCATAAAATGTCAATTACATTTTACAAATTTCAAGATTATCTAACTACTAAAACTAATATCATCCTTCAGCCCTATGCTCCGAGCATGTTGGAGATGCTTAGCCAGAGTCAGTCCCTTCGTGAGGGGATCTGCTGGGTTCTCATCCGATGATACCCTCTTTGCCACGAGGATTCCTTCTTCTATTCGATGTCTGATGAAGTGATATTTTCTGTCAATGTGTTTGGATCTCCCATGATCTCTTGGTTCCTTGGCTAAGGCAACCGCACTATTGCTGTCACAGAAAATCTCCATAGGCTCCTTTATAGCTGGTACAACTCTAAGGTCTCCGATGAAGTTCTTAAGCCATATAGCCTCATTTGCTGCCTTGCTTGCTGCTTTATACTCTGATTCACAAGTGGAATCAGCCACTGTCTCCTGCTTGGAACTGTTCCAAGTAATTGCCCCTCCGTTTAGAGTAAAGACTTAGCCCGACTGAGAGCGGAAATTATCCCTGTCAGTCTGAAAGCTAGCATCACTGTACCCTACAACTCTCAAGTCCTCACTGCCACCGAGGGTAAGGACCCAGTCCTTAGTCCTCCGTAGGTACTTGAGGATATTCTTTACCGCAGTCCAGTGTGCCTTGCCAGGGTTCCCCTGATACCTGCTAACCATGCTCAAAGCAAAGGCTACATCAGGTCGAGTACACGTCATAGCATACATGATCGATCCTACAGCTGAAGCATAAGGTATTCGACTCATTTCTGCTATCTCAGCCTCAGTACTAGGGCTTTGTGTCTTACTCAATCTGGCGTTACTCTGGATGGGTAACTCTCCTTTCTTGGAGTTATGCATGTTGAACTTTTTCAACACTTTGTCCACATAGGTGCTTTGACTAAGTCCAATTAGTCTTTTACTCCTGTTTCTCAAAATCCTTATCCCTAGGATATAGGCAGCTTCTCCAAGGTCCTTCATAGCGAAACACTTCCCAAGCCAGGACTTTACTTCCTGCAGGGTTGGGATGTCATTTCCTATGAGTAGTATGCCATCCACATACAGTACCAAAAAGCTGACTATACTCCCACTAGCCTTGATATAGACACAAGATTCATCTTCACTCCTTGAAAAGCCAAATTCTTTGACTTTCTCATCAAAGCAAAGATTCCATCTGCGAGGTGCCTGTTTTAATCGATAAATGGATTTCTCGAGCTTACACACTCTACTGGGGTACTCTGTACTGACAAAACCCTCTGGCTGAACCATGTAAACATCTTCAGCCAACTTTCCATTAAGGAAAGTGGTTTTGACATCCATTTGCCATATTTCATAATCATGAAATGCGGCAATGGCTAACAGAACCCTAATAGACTTAATCTTGGCCACTGGTGAAAAGGTCTCATCATAATCAACTCTCGGAGTTTGAGAATAACCCTTTACAACCAGTCGTGCCTTATAAGTGTGTACATTACCATCCATGTCGGTCTTCTTCTTGAAGATCCATTTGCACCCAACTATCTTACGATCAGGTACATTGTCAACCAAGTTCCAAACTTGACTGTCATACATGGAATGTATCTCGCTATCCATAGCCTCTTTCCATTTAGCAGTCTCAGGGCCTGCCATGGCTTCCATGTAGCTGTTAGGCTCATCCAGATTTGCCACTGTGTTATCATTGATAATTGTCTCACCTTCTGCAGTCATATGGAAACCATAATAATGCTCAGGTGCAGTCCTAACTCTAGTAGAACGCCTCAGAGGTATAGATTCTTCAGTCGGCTCAACAGGAGTTTCCTCCTCAAGTTGAGGGCTAGGGTTTGAGGTTCCTTCACCACTTGACTCTTGAATTTCCTCAAGGTCAATTTGCCTCCCACTGTCTCCTTGGCTCATGAATTCTCTCTCTCGAAAGAATCCTCTTCTTGCTACAAAGACCACATTATCACTGGGTCTGTAGAAGATGTAACCAAAGGATTTCTGTGGGTAGCCGATGAAAATACACCTTTCGCTTCGGGGTTCGAGCTTATCGTGAGTCTCGCGTCTCACAAAAGCCTCGCAACCCCAAATCTTGATGTGGTCTAGATTAGGAACTTTTCCAGTCCACAACTCATGAGGTCTTTTGGCAACCTTCTTTGTAGGGACTAGATTAAGGATATGGGCGGCAGTCTCTAAGGCATACCCCCAAAATGAGATTGGTAGCGAAGGTCGACTCATCATGGAACGAACCATGTCCAACAAGGTCCGATTGCGCCTCTCAGCTACACCATTCAACTGTGGTGTCCTAGGAGGTGTCGATTGTGAGACAATCCCACATTCCTTAAGATGGTCAAGGAACTCAGTACTAAGATACTCACCACCACGATCGGATCGAAGCATCTTAATGTTCCTGCCCAACTGATTCTCCACTTCTTGCTTAAACTCTTTGAATTTCTCAAAGGTTTCTGACTTATGCTTGATTAGGTAGACATATCCATATCTACTAAAATCATCAGTAAAAGTCACATAGAACCGATTAGCATCTCTTGTTGCGGTTCTGAAGGGTCCACACACATCCGTGTGTATGAGGTCCAACAAACCTTCACCCCTAGCACAAGTGCAGTAAAAGGTGACTTTGTCATTTTACCAAGCAAACAAGATTCACAACTATCATCTGACTTTAGGTCAAATGACTCCAAGACTCCATCCTTTTGGAGTTGGCCTATGCGTTTCTTGCTTACATGTCCAAGACGACAATGCCATAAGGATGCTTTATCTAAGCTAGTGGAAGAGTTAATACACAATACATTATTTCCTAGATTATCTACAACAGATACAGTTTCATACACGCCATCACAAGGTAATGCTTTAAAATAAAGAACATTATTAAAGAAAGCATCAATACTACAATTATTATTATCAAAATAAAAGGTAAAACCTTGTTTATACAATGCATGAAAGGAAATAACATTTCTTGCCATTTCTGGCGAATAATAACATTTATTCAAATCTAATGTAAACCCACTATTTAGCACTAAGGAATAAACTCCTATCTTGGTGACAGGTGAAGCTTTCCTGTTACCCATGATCAAGTTTATCTTTCCCTGCTCCACATTCTCACTTCTTTTTAGTCCCTGCAAATCACAACATATGTGAATACCACAACCTGTATAGAATGAGGTGAGTTATTAGACAATATAGTGTATATACCTGCATGGTTGGGTTTTACTTTCCCATCCTTCAAATCTTGCTGGTACTTTGGGCAGTTTCGCTTCTCAGTGCGACTTTTCATGGAAATAGAAGCATTCAGTCTCATTAGGGTTAGCAGAAGGAGTGAAAAAACCTTTCTTGGTTTTGCTTGAAGAGGAGCCTTCAATGGTCTTACCCTTGGTACCCTTAGAAGGGTTCTTTCTCTTCTTCCCTTTGTCATGCCCGATTTCCAAGACATTGGCCGCAGTTGGAGTAGGAGTAGGAGTAGTAACAACCGACTTACCCTTTAGACCACTTTCGGCGGTCTTCAAGAGTCCTTGAAGTTTGCTGAGGGTGACTTCTTCCTTGTTCATGTGATATGTCATGCGGAATTGATCATAACACGATGGCAAGGAGTGCAAAATGATGTCTATTGCTAACTCCTCAGGGAAGTTCACATTCAGCTTCAGTAAACGGTCCACATACCTTTGCATTTTCTGCATGTGGCCCGTGATGGGTTCACCATCCTTCATTCGGGTTGTTATCATGGAGGAGATTATTTCATATTGCTCTTGACGAGCACTTTGATGGTAGCGGTCCATCAAGTCCTGGTGCATCTCAAAAGGATAATTGTCCTCATAGTACTTTTGGAGCTCGGCTGTCATGGTGGCCATCATGATGCATGCCACTTTTGTAGCATCTCTTTCATGTACCTCATATTCAGCAAGCTCTTCAGGAGTAGCAGTTGGCTTGGGTACCTTCAGCTCCTTGTCGAGAACATATTCTTTGTTCTCATACCGAGTGACCATCCTGATGTTTCTGATCCAATCTGTAAAGTTGGACCCATCAAAGATGACTCTCCCACAAAGATTCATGAGAGAGAAGGAGCTAGTAGGGTTTGAGCCAGAAGCATTGTTATTGGAAGACATCTGAAAAGAAGAGGGAATAGATTAGATTAGATATAGAGATAGTCCTTAACAAAACACCCAAATGTAATATTAAGGCTAGGACCCAACACAATATTTTATAACTTAGAAGAGGGATGTCGTAATCTAAGCTATAAGATATTTGAAGGTAGGTGAATGACGATTCACCAATTTCCACCATGAAAAACGAAATATTTAATTAGGTTTTAATTGGTTTAGAAACTCCTAGATTCTTTGAGATTCATTGAACTTTCTTCAATGGCATGTTTCAATCTCGAGTGTGCCCTTCAAGTTTTGTGACTGGGATGCCGAGGATCACAAAACAAGGTGTGAAGTAACCATGCAAATTACTTGGTACCCTTAATGTATTACCCCTCAATCGATGTGCCGGTTAACCACACACGCTCCATCGATACTATGATAAACATTAAGTCACCCTTTACCTACCTTGTTAAGTTCAAGTTAGTGTGTCGGTTAACCACACACGCTCCACTAACGACTTTAACAAAGTGTAAAGTGTAATTTCATGGATTAACACCTTATTCACATTTTCCTAAAATAACTAAGATTGGGAATTCAATAAAGTTTAGTTACTTTAGTATTATCATTATACTTTTAATGAGAATTTATAAGTCCTTGTCCTACCCGTTCGGCTAACGACCATCCACCGATCAAGGAAGCTGTGGGTGAGAGTGGACACCCATTAAGTTGCCATTTTATAGGCAACAACCTTATACCCCCTTATAGACCGGCTTCGTGAATGAGGCGTACTAGCGGTAAGACGACTTGATCTTATACATATATAAATATTATTAAACTTATAATATTATAAAGTATAAGGGTTGGATTTTAACTTTTAAAATTCTAGGGGTTGGAACTAAAGTTTTTAATATGACTTTACATGTTCCGAAACTTGAGGGCAAGTTTAGTAAACTTTCAAAACTTTTCATTTCTCATAACTTATGAGTTAATGGTTATTAAAAATGAAGACTCTTCATTTTTTGTAACCTATGTGTTCTTTTAATGGTTATTTATAAATGTGACTTTTGGTTATCCATAAATTAAGAACTAGTTATGGACTTCATTAAAACACATAAAGATCAAGAATTAATCTAATCAATTATTAGCACATAATTTCTATGATCTTCTAAACTCATATGTTTATGAGTGTTCATATCAAAAATTTCAAGAATCGTAAGTACATATACAAAACTTGAAATTTTAATACGAGCTTTTGAACAAAACTTCGATTTTCAAGTTTTTTTTTTTTTTTTTTGCATCAAGTATCAAATAAACAAACCAGGCTCTGATACCACTGATGGGATTTCAGAGCATTCTAACACTCCTATGGTGTACATGCAACCCTAGAAAGCTTGGATCTATGTTTGACTAAGATACATGCAAATAATTATTTTTCCAATGTTCTTATCCTATCTAGCATGGCATGGGGAACTTGAATCAAATAAAGCTAGTAGAATTACATACCTTGTAGTTGTAGTTGATTGCTTGGAGTTTTAGAGCCTAGCACCAATAGTGTGGATGCCTCAAATGGAAATCACAAATCACCACAAACTTGGAATTTTGAGAGAATAGTAATCACCTTTCTTGAAATCGGTCCTCTTACTTTACTCACCACAACTAGTATGATTTCAAGAACCAAAGCCTCCTTTATATAGTGTGGTGGATTAGGGTTACATTCATGTAAACCCTAATACCCATGTCTTTTCATTTCCATGAGATCCATGGGTTAAAGCTCCATGGAGTATCCATGGACTTTCCATGCAAGCCTAGCCCATTCCAAATAAGCATTAGTCCACACTATATAAATACAAGAGCCCATATTTAATTAGTCATAATTTTGATCTCTAAATTAATTCTAGATTAATTATAGATCAATACTAATTAAATAATATGATTTTATATTAATATATTAGGACTTATAATATATTAATAAATCATAACTTATACTATTCTCAAACGATTATCCATAAATTGTTCGGGTGAAGTGCAACCCAAATGGACCATGCCGGGTCGGGTCAAGTACATACCAAATATAGCTATGGACTTAGACACTATATCCAACAAAAGTTCCTCCTTTTTAATCACACTTATCAGTTTAACCCTTTGACCAAGGAAGAAATTGAAAATGAAACACACCTTAAGTATGGCCAACCTCCTGCTTCAGCTTCAGTTAAGACTGAACAATCAGAGCCTACTGAGGTTATTCAGGTGAACGATTCTGATGCTTCTACTTCATGTGCAGGTAAAGTGGTAGAAAATGAGAACAAAGAGAGCACTATTGAACAAACACATGACTCTTTGAACTCTGAATCTGTTGCTTCTAATTCAGTCACCTCTAATACACCTGCTGTTGACAAATACAGGCCACCAAAACAAGCGAAGCAGACTACTTGATGTATGTGTGCATGTGGGAACAACCAGAAGCGAGGCAAAGGCACGCCACCAGGGCTAGGAAGAAACAACTCCTATGTGAAGAAACAAACATGTTTTCACTGTGGAACACCTGGACACATTTCCAGACATTGTCCTAATCACGCATACGTTCCCTACTATGCACAAGGCTGGAAGAATGCGCCAAGTGGGAGATACCCCAAAAGAAGCCCTTGAAGGTCACAATCGCGCAATGGTAATTGGAACGCGCAAAAGGCGAAAAATCAAAATCCCAAGGACAAGAAGGGAAAGTCGGCCAAGAAGTCAAGTTCAAGAGATGCTCCTGTGAAGCCAAGACCGGTTAGGTCAAAGTCATCTCGGCAACCGACTTCAAGTTCAAAATCAAGTGTCGAGGCACGCATCCGCTCGAAAAAGAAATGGGTTAAACCCAACTACAGATGGGTACCAAAGGTTCAATCTCCCAAATCTCCTAATGCTTCTAACGTTTCTTCATCTTTTGTGTGATAAGCAGGATATGTCATGGGAGAGGGTACCTTGCGTTGATGATAAAGGTCAACCCAGTTTCAAAATGGACTGGGTTCCAAAGACCAACTGATCCTGCTCTGTGATGGAGCAGCTATGGAGGCATATCATCAGACTACGGTTTGTTGATAGTGGCTATTCCACGCACATCATAGGAGACATCTCTCCACTGTACAACACTCAGGACTTTAAGTGAGAGTATGTTTCCTTTGTGTGAAAGGAAGAAAATGAGAGGATCACACATGGGGTTTGTGCTTAACGATGTGAATAATTCTCGGATCTGTTCTGAGATTATGCATGTTGTTCTCAGACCTTCTGGATGCAAATTCAATCGGTGAATTACGGTTTGATTTTTCTTTTCGATTGTGACAACCGTCAAAATTCGAGTTAGTTCTAGATTTGATAAACTTAGTTGCAAATATAGGCACAACACATATTAGACTTAGTAATTAGAAGCTAAGTTATAACCTACTAGAAACTTGGAAACAGATAGAAACAATGGATGGTGTACTTAGATTTCACCTTGATATGTGAATTCTACATCTACTAAGCTGTAGTGACTATCCATATTTGGATCACTCTTTGACTCGAACAACATTTCATGAATCATGTACACACATCATGCACTTGACCTAGAAGTAGTAGTTAGTTCAAAGTCTCATAGAAACTTAAGTCAAATTTGAAGACTAGGACTAGTATACTTGATTCCTCAATTTCGCTTGAATCTCGGAATCACTACATAGAATGCCAATAAACCGATAAAGATAAATTACAAACATTATTTATAACTATAAAAGAGTTATAATACCATAAGATAATTTAAAGTCTCAAATATTCTATTTATTTTGATATTCAAAGTTTATTAAACTCCAAAACCCTAAAAGCCCTAAAAACTCATATTTATAAACTTTAACCTTAAAAATCCTATAAAAACAATTATGAACCTTATAATATTATCTTATCATAATAATTATTGTGAAATAAAATTCAATTAAAAATAAAGATTTAGTTATTAACATTTACCCTTGATTTATAAGTCAAAAATCAAAAGTTTTATGCATAAAAACTAGGTTAAGGTGCACATTTTATAAAAAGTTGGATATTTTTATAAAAGATTTGAATTTTTATAAAAGAAACAAGAGAGAGAGAGAGAGCCTCTCCTCCCCTAAAATCGAATCCCTCTCTCCCCATATCTCTCTCTCACACTCTCATTCTCCAACACACACACATCTCTCTTCTTTCTCTCTCTAGAAAACTCTCTCTACCTTCTCTCTACTTTTTCTCTCCAAACACCACTCCATTCTCTCTTCCTCCCTCTAAGAACCAAGAAATATTCCAGAAAACAAACCCAAGAACACTCCTCAAACTCGAAATCTTCATCATCTTGTGGTATTCTTGAAGGTAAAATCGATTTCTACTTCACTTTTCCTTCAAGTTTTGCTCTTTTTCTTACACTTTCTCCTTCTTCATCTTCTTCAAACTTGTTTTCTTTTTGTTAAAATGGTTTTTAGAACATGATGGATGTGTTTTAACACCATGCATGTATGATAAACAAGGTTGCATGTTCATGATCTTAGGGCAAAAATCGATTTTAAGGATTAAAACATCAAACTCAAGTTAAGAATTTTTGAGAAACAAAATTTTCTTCATAAATGCATGTATACATTTTGATAAGTTTTAATCTTTTGATCTCTGGAAACATGACCAAAATATGAGGTTATCATGATATATTTAAAATACTTCAAAAGATTTACTTAAGGAAATGATGAAAACCCACTTTTCTAACCAATCATCATGCATGCAATCTGCCAGATTTCTTTACCTGACTTTAAACTGTCATATCTCACTCATTTCTTTGCCAAAATTCGTGATTCTTTTTCTGAAATATAATATTTTGCGTTAGCTTTCAGACCCATCTGACCTCACTGAAAAATTCCAAATTTTCGATTTTTACCAATTTTTACAAAACTGTTGCTCAAACAGCACTTTCCTTATGAACATTTGTTTTGTGTTGCATGTTCAAAGGACTTATTCATCACTAAAAATCATTCAACATTTATTTTGAACTCTTAATGTCATGTATCAATAGGTACAAAAAGATCTTGATTCAAAAGTCTTTGTAACATGTTGCAAAAATTGTCAAAGTAACATCAATAATCTTTACATAAATCACAAGAACCAAGTTTTCTCTATAATTTATTGAGCCTTTAGGCATGGTGTTCAACATCAAAAATAAGAACACAAATTGTCATTGTTATCAAATTGTATGAAGATGCATTCTGGAAATTTTCAGCTCAATATATATTTTCTTTATTTTTATATGAAAATAATAAGAAAATAAAGTGTTAAATCATATAAAATACTTAAGCTAGTAAATAAATTATGGAAAAATTCTTGGATGATCCTTTAAGTTAATAAACATCTCCCATTAAGTTTCATCCATTTTTGTTACTGTTTAATATGGTTTTGAGTTTTCTTTTTGTTTAGCTCTAATAAATCATAAAACCACATTAGGGAATATAAAAATGGTATCTAATAATTTTCGCAGCTTATACTCTCTGTGGAACACTTAGAAAAATATTTTCAGAATTTTTCATAATGTATTCCTATTTTTCTCCGATTTTTGTATTTATAATGGACTAAAAACAGGAAAAATAGTTTTATTCATCCAAACATTATGAAAATTTACCAGAACACCTTGTAGTACATTAGGATGCTACATAAAAATTTTGATGATTTTTCTCTTCCGTATACTATTTTTCTTCTATTTTCCCAAGATTAAATACACTTAAACCCAATTTTTATTAGAATACATACACAAAAATCATAAAATTGGGATCAACAGTTTAGAAATCCATTTTTATATTTTTCCTAGCTTAATAATGACTAATAACAGCGTTACAAAATTTTTGGGCAATTTTGGAAACTATTTTCTATTTATTTCAATTTTTATTAGAATAAATGCTCAAAAATCATAAAATTGGGTTAAATTGTCTGGAAATCTATTTTTATATTTTTCCCAGGTTAAGTACATGTAATGACATTACTATAAAAAGTTTGGGGCATTTTCTTAACCGATTTCTATTTTTCATGAATTTTTATATATTTAGAGAATTAAATATATGAAAAATGGTTATGCATATCCATAATCCATGAAAATTTATCTAGAAGTCTTTTAAGATATTTAGAACCAAAGTCTGAAGTTTGGTAATTTTTATTAATTGTTTAGTATTTTTCATGATTTTATGGTTATTCAAGAAACTAAAATGGTGAAAAATAGTTAGACAAATCAAAAATTCAAGAAAATTTATCTTCAGGTCTTTGACTTCAATTAAAACTGAAATGCAAAGTTTGGGAACTTTTAGAACTAAATTGATTTAGTTTTCAATATTTAATCATTGGAACACCTCTAAAATGTTAAATATTAACATTTCAATAATGGAAATTTTTCCACTTAAATTGTTATATAACAATTGATTCATTGAAATTAAATTTTCATAGAAAAATGTTCGTAACTTATCTATATTAAATTTTGACACAATATTGGCATAATTCTATTGTAGTAGTATGTATACTAGTGTTAGATTTCGATTAGAGACTCATTAGTGTGTAACATCGTTGTAGGAAAACGATAGTGGTACGAGTGGAGCGTAGTTCAAGGCACCATTTGCATCATCTCAATGCATTGTGAGTATTCACGCACTCCCCTGTTTTCAGTTTTTATGTTTTGGGGTGGAAAAGCATGTCCCGAAAAACTATTATTTGAATGTTGTATTTAAATTGATTTGTATCAAACATGATTGCTATTTTATTGCTATGTCTCTCTATGTATGTCTATGCAACACGGAACATGAGAACTTATCGTACTAAGGCCCTTCCCTTATCTCTAACCATTAACTCTTTGAGTCAATGGTCATTATGGATGGCGCTATTAGGAATTGACAACTCCTCACTCGCCCTATTGCTGGAGTGCATGATACCATATTCATCTATGGAACGATAAGCATAGATCTTGATAGGGCTTCAGTCATAGGTTTGGTTGAGACTTATTGTTTGCTCATACACATACAAACTCGTTTCTCGTTATAGCAATAAACTTGTTATTTATTATGGCAATAAACTCGTTACTTATTATAGCAATAAACTTGTTTATTAATTATAGCAATGAACTTTGTTTCTCATTACAACAACGAACTGTTATTACTGAAAACTTATATACATGTTTTAGCAATGAAATTGTTTGCTCCTTGTAGCAACGAAATTGATTGCTCATTTTAGCAGTGAAACTTGTTTACTCGTTTGAGTAACGAACTTTATCTTCCATGAGAATATGAATGTTGCATCTTATTTGGGCAACATACCTTATCTCTCATGATGACAAAGAACTTTGTTTTTACAAACTTATTTACTCATCTTAACAATATACTTTTATTATTGGAAACTTTTATCAAAACTTTGATTTCAATTCATGGAACCAGTATCATTTTGTTTATCTGTGAGTACTCACCAACTATTTTTATAGTTGACGCTCGTTTTACATGCTTTTTCAGGAATCATCGAGTAAGTGGCACTTAGGGACACTTCACCTTTAGGAGCATTCGCATGTGTTGTATTTCAATTTACATTGTAATTTCTTTTAAAAGTTGTTCAAACCCATTGTGAATTTGTAATGATTTTTAATACTATGGTTGGTGTTGTCTTTTGACTTTTGCGATGAAACCCGTTGTACTGCCACGCCCTGTGTTTCCGCTTTAGCGGGGTGTGACAGGAAATGGTATCAGAGCCGAAGGTTATAGAGAATACTGGTTTTCCTTTGGAGAACCACAACTATAGCCAAAAAATTTCTAAGCGTTTTTAAAATACTGAACATACTACTGGTATAACTAATTCGAGTACGCATTATCAGACTTTAATTAAGTATAGTTTGGCCAACTATGCTTAATTAAGGAAACTTAATGGAGGCTTGAAACGGTTATAGTAGAATTATGTTCAAAAAGATTTTCAACTTAAACTTCTGAAAAACAAAATTTTTCGGTGTGCGTACGGGCATTGCATATTATAGACATTCATCTAGATACACTTAGAAACTAAGTGCACCTTTATAACAATGCCTTTATTTAGAAATATTCTTGTCCCTTATCAAGTGCTAGGTTAACCACTTAGGTTATATCACTAGCTACTCTAGGAGCAATGCACTTAGTACTGAGAATGAGTATTCCTTGGTAGCTATTGACTTTAGATATAAGGTTAGTAGCTAGATATACACTAGTAATAATCATAAGTCGAAACCTATACAAATTATTCCTCAATACCTCTTCATCGTCTTCGTACTAGAGTTACAACTAGGAAAAAGCATTTCGATATCGACACAAATGATAATTGGAGCATCGCGTAAGGAGGTAGATGAGTCGCCACTAAGTAATCACTTGGATACCATTGGTGGGCATTTCGGATTTGACTCACGAGGAGACACGGAGGTTTAACCCATACGTGAGACCTTCTTAATATGCTACGATTTAGCTCTACGTTGTTTCCACCTTGAGCTTAAAACTTAACATAGGATGTCCCTTTGACCTCTAAAAAAGGTCGTAAACTACATTGACACCATAAAACGTTTTACAAACAATTTTTCTTGTCCTTTATTTTGGAGAAAAGACACCGATACTCGCCTTAGTATTTAGGTACGGTCAGCTACACTAACATACTTATTCCTTACTTCTTAATCTTCCATCGAAAAATTATTTCGCTTCATCGGTTTTATTTATCATCAATAAAATATTTTATAACCACTTCAATCAACTTAGTAGACATTTCTTAACAATGTAAGCAATATTCTCGCTAAAAATCTTTTGACAACTTGCTTTAACTTAACACTTTTCTTCAAAACTCAATTTAACCATTATTGGTTTTAACCTTGCTATTACAATCTCATTTCAAATCCATTTCAATGGATAGATGTGCTTTTGAGGGCACATAAACCATTTTAAACATTGCTTACCATTTTGACATGTTTTCGAAAAACTAGAAACATTTTCTTTTATAATCGTGTTTAAACTCTTTGCTACAAAACGTAGACCTATAACATTGAAGTTCATTTTATGTGTAAAAGCTTCATCGAATCTTCAAAACACTTTTGTTTTGACACTTTTAACAGCTTTCTCATTTAGAAATTGTAATTTACTTTAATGTGTTTTCTCGAAACCCAACATGATATTTATGCAAATTTCTACTTCAAACATGTTTATAAGACATCTCTAATGCTTGTATTTCAAAACATACCTTATTTGTGTTCTTTGCTTCAATATAGTTTTATAATCTATAAAGTTTTTAAAATTTATAGCATTTGAAAACTTAGTGTTCATTTTTAAATTTCCAGTGATACACTTTCAACAATGAATAATTATTCTTATAAATATATTGAGTCTTTACCTTATCCATTTTAATCATTGTTGGACTTTCGTTTAAAAAGTCAAAATTGTCAGATTTTCAATTGCCATTTGTAGGGCTTCTTCTTTTTCACAAATGGAGTTTAACTTAATAGGTAACTTATGAATTTTTAGCAATCCTTAGCAAACACTTTAGAACTCCCACATGTCTATTTAATCATCAATATACATCAAATATTGATGTTTGAAATATATCTCAACCTGGTTTTAAATCTACCTATAGGTATTGTTCTTATAATTTTAACAATAACAATCATTGTCGCCGCTACCTTCCTTTTTCTTTCGCCCGAACTTGATTTCTTGCTCTCCTTTTAATTTTAGATATTGCACACCCACGATAATAACATAATACATTGACTAACTTTGTTTCTTTCTATTTTGCTTCTCTTGGTACCATGTTTGTACACATATAGACTAGAAGTCTACCCTTTCGTTTTGAGCAATTAATACGTGTATAGTCATGAGGCATACTTTAATTTTAGTCAACTTTGATATATTCAATTACGCCTTTTATCATATACATCTTGTTTTTATTTTGAAATCTACTATAAACAAGTGATCCTTATTTACATTTGCTCTTTCGTTCTAAATTCAAAAAATTGATATAAAATGCAATTTTCATTGTATTTTTCCTTATAATTAATACACAAGATGAATATTGTTATGCTTATCATTTTTTCTATATCCGAAAAAATATATGTGGAGGATATGTATTCTTATGCTTCTTCTTTTCTTTAAATACATCAAAACTCTTGAATTTTACTATTACATATTCTCTAAATGATTGTTTTTGTAGAAAGACTAAATTAAGAATCCACTATTTTCAATTATCGATATTTTTACACGTTTCTTAAAATAGCATTCTACTTTGTAATTTTCAGTGAGTTCCTAAACTCTCAACTTTGTTTTCATAAATATTCTGACTCATAAGCTTGAACTTATCCTGACTTAGACAATTAGACAATTTTTTTATTTTTTTTTCAAAAGAGTAATCAAAATATTTTTGTATAGATTCCCTTATTGATGACTTAAACTTGTAACCTTAATTAATCTTTATATTATTTTACTACTTCGTTTGATCGCCACACATGTATCTTCATTATCTTGGAATTATTATACGTTTTGATAATAGTGAGATTAATTATCATTTCTAAACACACATTTTGATAACAGTGAGATTTTTAATCACTTCTAAACACTTAAAATGCTATATACACAATGTGATTTAATTTATCATAAATTTTCATCGCCTCCATTTGCACCAATGACTCTCTAAATATATTTATTCTACGAATAAGGTTTTATTATTGTAAGAGTAATCGTAGTAGTAATTATAGCCTCGGAGATGCTCAATCATTTCGTAATTTATTTTGTCGACGACACTTAATTAGCCTTTACATTTGAGATGTACCAAAACTTCGTTGCCTACCCTTACTACGTATTTTTAGGAACTTACCCTCGACCGCTTCTCTTTCATTCGTGGTACCCCTTCTTATTTTGGAATATATCTTTTCCAGATTTAGTAGCCAACCCGAAAGTGAACAAATTGTTCCTAATCTCTTTTTTTTAAGCGGCGAAGTTACACTTAGTGTTAATTTAGAATGCGACTTAAGCATCAATGCGGATTTAACGCTCAGTGCAGTTGGTGCTTCAGCAAAACTTATAACGTTCTTTTAAGTTAGATAATATCTAACTATATAATCTTTTTCAACTATTTCGCCATGGTTGGATCATGATTTCCATGATCCTAATTTCTCGCAATCTAGACTGTAGAACTCGAATTAGGGAAACATTAATTTGATTATAGCTAAAGAGTTGGGTTGTTCCCTTGAGGAATTAACCCAAAATAATCAAAGAGCTCTTCAAGTCATCATCTCTCCAATTATACAATTGTATTCGGCTGAGTTCTAATAGAATGTGTCACGAATTGAATTTCGGGACGAAATTCTTTCAACCGGGGGAGACTGTGACAACCGTCAAAATTCGAGTTAGTTCTAGATTTGATAAACTTAGTTGCACATATAGGCACAACACATATTAGACTTAGTAATTAGAAGCTAAGTTATAACCTACTAGAAACTTGGAAACAGATAGAAACAATGGATGGTGTACTTAGATTTCACCTTGATATGTGAATTCTACATCTACTAAGCTGTAGTGACTATCCATATTTTTCTTACACTTTCTCCTTCTTCATCTTCTTCAAACTTGTTTTCTTTTTGTTAAAATGGTTTTTAGAACATGATGGATGTGTTTTAACACCATTCATGTATGATAAACAAGGTTGCATGTTCATGATCTTAGGGCAAAAATCGATTTTAAGGATTAAAACATCAAACTCAAGTTAAGAGTTTTTGAGAAACAAAATTTTCTTCATAAATGCATGTATACATTTTGATAAGTTTTAATCTTTTGATCTCTGGAAACATGACCAAAATATGAGGTTATCATGATATATTTAAAATACTTCAAAAGATTTACTTAAGGAAATGATGAAAACCCACTTTTCTAACCAATCATCATGCATGCAATCTGCCAGATTTCTTTACCTGACTTTAAACTGTCATATCTCACTCATTTCTTAGCCAAAATTCGTGATTCTTTTTCTGAAATATAATATTTTGCGTTAGCTTTCAGACCCATCTGACCTCACTGAAAAATTCCAAATTTTCGATTTTTACCAATTTTTACAAAACTGTTGCTCAAACAGCACTTTCCTTATGAACATTTGTTTTGTGTTGCATGTTCAAAGGACTTATTCATCACTAAAAATCATTCAACATTTATTTTGAACTCTTAATGTCATGTATCAATAGGTACAAAAAGATCTTGATTCAAAAGTCTTTGTAACATGTTGCAAAAATTGTCAAAGTAACATCAATAATCTTTACATAAATCACAAGAACCAAGTTTTCTCTATAATTTATTGAGCCTTTAGGCATGGTGTTCAACATCAAAAATAAGAACACAAATTGTTATTGTTATCAAATTGTATGAAGATGCATTCTGGAAATTTTCAGCTCAATATATATTTTCTTTATTTTTATATGAAAATAATAAGAAAATAAAGTGTTAAATCATATAAAATATTTACGCTAGTAAATAAATTATGGAAAAATTCTTGGATGATCCTTTAAATTAATAAACATCTCCCATTAAGTTTCATCCATTTTTGTTACTGTTTAATATGGTTTTGAATTTTCTTTTTGTTTAGCTCTAATAAATCATAAAACCACATTAGGGAATATAAAAATGGTATCTAATAATTTTCGCAGCTTATACTCTCTGTGGAACACTTAGAAAAATATTTTCAGAATTTTTCATAATGTATTCCTATTTTTCTCCGATTTTTGTATTTATAATGGACTAAAAACAGGAAAAATAGTTTTATTCATCCAAACATTATGAAAATTTACCAGAACACCTTGTAGTACATTAGGATGCTACATAAAAATTTTGATGATTTTTCTCTTCTGTATACTATTTTTCTTCTATTTTCCCAAGATTAAATACACTTAAACCTAATTTTTATTAGAATACATACACAAAAATCATAAAATTGGGATCAACAGTTTAGAAATCCATTTTTATATTTTTCCTAGCTTAATAATGACTAATAACAGCGTTACAAAATTTTTGGGAAATTTTGGAAACTATTTTCTATTTATTTCAATTTTTATTAGAATAAATGCTCAAAAATCATAAAATTGGGTTAAATTGTCTGGAAATCTATTTTTATATTTTTTTCTCAGGTTAAGTACGTGTAATGACATTACTATAAAACGTTTGGGGCATTTTCTTAACCGATTTCTATTTTTCATGAATTTTTATATATTTAGAGAATTAAATATATGAAAAATGGTTATGCATATCCATAATCCTTGAAAATTTATCTAGAAGTCTTTTAAGATATTTAGAACCAAAGTCTGAAGTTTGGTAATTTTTATTAATTGTTTAGTATTTTTCATGATTTTATGGTTATTCAAGAAACTAAAATGGTGAAAAATAGTTAGACAAATCAAAAATTCAAGAAAATTTATCTTCAGGTCTTTGGCTTCAATTAAAACTGAAATGCAAAGTTTGGGAACTTTTAGAACTAAATTGATTTAGTTTTGAATATTTAATCATTGGAACACCTCTAAAATGTTAAATATTAACATTTCAATAATGGAAATTTTTCCACTTAAATTGTTATATAACAATTGATTCATTGAAATTAAATTTTCATAGAAAAATGTTCGTAACTTATCTATATTAAATTTTGACACAATATTGGCATAATTCTATTGTAGTAGTATGTATACTAGTGTTAGATTTCGATTAGAGACTCATTAGTATGTAACATCGTTGTAGCAAAACGATAGTGGTACGAGTGGAGCGTAGTTCAAGGCACCATTTGCATCATCTCAATGCATTGTGAGTATTCACGCACTCCCCTATTTTCAGTTTTTATGTTTTGGGGTGGAAAAGCATGTCCCGAAAAACTATTATTTGAATGTTGTATTTAAATTGATTTGTATCAAACATGATTGCTATTTTATTGCTATGTCTCTCTATGTATGTCTATGCAACACGGAACATGAGAACTTATCGTACTAAGGCCCTTCCCTTATCTCTAACCATTAACTCTTTGAGCCAATGGTCATTATGGATGGCGCTATTAGGAATTGACAACTCCTCACTCGCCCTATTGCTGGAGTGCATGATACCATATTCATCTATGGAACGATAAGCATAGATCTTGATAGGGCTTTAGTCATAGGTTTGGTTGAGACTCATTGTTTGCTCATACACATACAAACTCGTTTCTCGTTATAGCAATAAACTTGTTATTTATTATGGCAATAAACTCGTTACTTATTATAGCAATAAACTTGTTTATTAATTATAGCAATGAACTTTGTTTCTCATTACAACAACGAACTGTTATTACTGAAAACTTATATACATGTTTTAGCAATGAAATTGTTTGCTCCTTGTAGCAACGAAATTGATTGCTCATTTTAGCAGTGAAACTTGTTTACTCGTTTGAGTAACGAACTTTATCTTCCATGAGAATATGAATGTTGCATCTTATTTGGGCAACATACCTTATCTCTCATGATGACAAAGAACTTTGTTTTTACAAACTTATTTACTCATCTTAACAATATACTTTTATTATTGGAAACTTTTATCAAAACTTTGATTTCAATTCATGGAACCAGTATCATTTTGTTTATCTGTGAGTACTCACCAACTATTTTTATAGTTGACGCTCGTTTTACATGCTTTTTCAGGAATCATCGAGTAAGTGGCACTTAGGGACACTTCACCTTTAGGAGCATTCGCATGTGTTGTATTTCAATTTACATTGTAATTTCTTTTAAAAGTTGTTCAAACCCATTGTGAATTTGTAATGATTTTTAATACTATGGTTGGTGTTGTCTTTTGACTTTTGCGATGAAACCCGTTGTACTGCCACGCCCTGTGTTTCCGCTTTAGCGGGGTGTGACAGGAAATGGTATCAGAGCCGAAGGTTATAGAGAATACTGGTTTTCCTTTGGAGAACCACAACTATAGCCAAAAAATTTCTAAGCGTTTTTAAAATACTGAACATACTACTGGTATAACTAATTCGAGTACGCATTATCAGACTTTAATTAAGTATAGCCTGGCCAACTATGCTTAATTAAGGAAACTTAATGGAGGCTTGAAACGGTTATAGTAGAATTATGTTCAAAAAGATTTTCAACTTAAACTTCTGAAAAACAAAATTTTTCGGTGTGCGTACGGGCATTGCATATTATAGACATTCATCTAGATACACTTAGAAACTAAGTGCACCTTTATAACAATGCCTTTATTTAGAAATATTCTTGTCCCTTATCAAGTGCTAGGTTAACCACTTAGGTTATATCACTAGCTACTCTAGGAGCAATGCACTTAGTACTGAGAATGAGTATTCCTTGGTAGCTATTGACTTTAGATATAAGGTTAGTAGCTAGATATACACTAGTAATAATCATAAGTCGAAACCTATACAAATTATTCCTCAATACCTCTTCATCGTCTTCGTACTAGAGTTACAACTAGGAAAAAGCATTTCGATATCGACACAAATGATAATTGGAGCATCGCGTAAGGAGGTAGATGAGTCGCCACTAAGTAATCACTTGGATACCATTGGTGGGCATTTCGGATTTGACTCACGAGGAGACACGGAGGTTTAACCCATACGTGAGACCTTCTTAATATGCTACGATTTAGCTCTACGTTGTTTCCACCTTGAGCTTAAAACTTAACATAGGATGTCCCTTTGACCTCTAAAAAAGGTCGTAAACTACATTGACACCATAAAACGTTTTACAAACAATTTTTCTTGTCCTTTATTTTGGAGAAAAGACACCGATACTGGCCTTAGTATTTAGGTACGGTCAGCTACACTAACATACTTATTCCTTACTTCTTAATCTTCCATCGAAAAATTATTTCGCTTCATCGGTTTTATTTATCATCAATAAAATATTTTATAACCACTTCAATCAACTTAGTAGACATTTCTTAACAATGTAAGCAATATTCTCGCTAAAAATCTTTTGACAACTTGCTTTAACTTAACACTTTTCTTCAAAACTCAATTTAACCATTATTGGTTTTAACCTTGCTATTACAATCTCATTTCAAATCCATTTCAATGGATAGATGTGCTTTTGAGGGCACATAAACCATTTTAAACATTGCTTACCATTTTGACATGTTTTCGAAAAACTAGAAACATTTTCTTTTATAATCGTGTTTAAACTCTTTGCTACAAAACGTAGACCTATAACATTGAAGTTCATTTTATGTGTAAAAGCTTCATCGAATCTTCAAAACACTTTTGTTTTGACACTTTTAACAGCTTTCTCATTTAGAAATTGTAATTTACTTTAATGTGTTTTCTCGAAACCCAACATGATATTTATGCAAATTTCTACTTCAAACATGTTTATAAGACATCTCTAATGCTTGTATTTCAAAACATACCTTATTTGTGTTCTTTGCTTCAATATAGTTTTATAATCTATAAAGTTTTTAAAATTTATAGCATTTGAAAACTTAGTGTTCATTTTTAAATTTCCAGTGATACACTTTCAACAATGAATAATTATTCTTATAAATATATTGAGTCTTTACCTTATCCATTTTAATCATTGTTGGACTTTCGTTTAAAAAGTCAAAATTGTCAGATTTTCAATTGCCATTTGTAGGGCTTCTTCTTTTTCACAAATGGAGTTTAACTTAATAGGTAACTTATGAATTTTTAGCAATCCTTAGCAAACACTTTAGAACTCCCACATGTCTATTTAATCATCAATATACATCAAATATTGATGTTTGAAATATATCTCAACCTGGTTTTAAATCTACCTATAGGTATTGTTCTTATAATTTTAACAATAACAATCATTGTCGCCGCTACCTTCCTTTTTCTTTCGCCCGAACTTGATTTCTTGCTCTCCTTTTAATTTTAGATATTGCACACCCACGATAATAACATAATACATTGACTAACTTTGTTTCTTTCTATTTTGCTTCTCTTGGTACCATGTTTGTACACATATAGACTAGAAGTCTACCCTTTCGTTTTGAGCAATTAATACGTGTATAGTCATGAGGCATACTTTAATTTTAGTCAACTTTGATATATTCAATTACGCCTTTTATCATATACATCTTTTTTTATTTTGAAATCTACTATAAACAAGTGATCCTTATTTACATTTGCTCTTTCGTTCTAAATTCAAAAACTTGATATAAAATGCAATTTTCATTGTATTTTTCCTTATAATTAATACACAAGATGAATATTGTTATGCTTATCATTTTTTCTATATCCGAAAAAATATATGTGGAGGATATGTATTCTTATGCTTCTTCTTTTCTTTAAATACATCAAAACTCTTGAATTTTACTATTACATATTCTCTAAATGATTGTTTTTGTAGAAAGACTAAATTAAGAATCCACTATTTTCAATTATCGATATTTTTACACGTTTCTTAAAATAGCATTCTACTTTGTAATTTTCAGTGAGTTCCTAAACTCTCAACTTTGTTTTCATAAATATTCTGACTCATAAGCTTGAACTTGTCCTGACTTAGACAATTAGACAATTTTTTTATTTTTTTTTCAAAAGAGTAATCAAAATATTTTTGTATAGATTCCCTTATTGATGACTTAAACTTGTAACCTTAATTAATCTTTATATTATTTTACTACTTCGTTTGATCGCCACACATGTATCTTCATTATCTTGGAATTATTATACGTTTTGATAATAGTGAGATTAATTATCATTTCTAAACACACATTTTGATAACAGTGAGATTTTTAATCACTTCTAAACACTTAAAATGCTATATACACAATGTGATTTAATTTATCATAAATTTTCATCGCCTCCATTTGCACCAATGACTCTCTAAATATATTTATTCTACGAATAAGGTTTTATTATTGTAAGAGTAATCGTAGTAGTAATTATAGCCTCGGAGATGCTCAATCATTTCGTAGTTTATTTTGTCGACGACACTTAATTAGCCTTTACATTTGAGATGTACCAAAACTTCGTTGCCTACCCTTACTACGTATTTTTAGGAACTTACCCTCGACCGCTTCTCTTTCATTCGTGGTACCCCTTCTTATTTTGGAATATATCTTTTCCAGATTTAGTAGCCAACCCGAAAGTGAACAAATTGTTCCTAATCTCTTTTTTTTTAAGCGGCGAAGTTACACTTAGTGTTAATTTAGAATGCGACTTAAGCATCAATGCGGATTTAACGCTCAGTGCAGTTGGTGCTTCAGCAAAACTTATAACGTTCTTTTAAGTTAGATAATATCTAACTATATAATCTTTTTCAACTAGTTCGCCATGGTTGGATCATGATTTCCATGATCCTAATTTCTTGCAATCTAGACTGTAGAACTCGAATTAGGGAAACATTAATTTGATTATAGCTAAAGAGTTGGGCTGTTCCCTTGAGGAATTAACCCAAAATAATCAAAGAGCTCTTCAAGTCATCATCTCTCCAATTATACAATTGTATTCGGCTGAGTTCTAATAGAATGTGTCACGAATTGAATTTCGGGACGAAATTCTTTCAACCGGGGGAGACTGTGACAACCGTCAAAATTCGAGTTAGTTCTAGATTTGATAAACTTAGTTGCACATATAGGCACAACACATATTAGACTTAGTAATTAGAAGCTAAGTTATAACCTACTAGAAACTTGGAAACAGATAGAAACAATGGATGGTGTACTTAGATTTCACCTTGATATGTGAATTCTACATCTACTAAGCTGTAGTGACTATCCATATTTTTCTTACACTTTCTCCTTCTTCATCTTCTTCAAACTTGTTTTCTTTTTGTTAAAATGGTTTTTAGAACATGATGGATGTGTTTTAACACCATTCATGTATGATAAACAAGGTTGCATGTTCATGATCTTAGGGCAAAAATCGATTTTAAGGATTAAAACATCAAACTCAAGTTAAGAGTTTTTGAGAAACAAAATTTTCTTCATAAATGCATGTATACATTTTGATAAGTTTTAATCTTTTGATCTCTGGAAACATGACCAAAATATGAGGTTATCATGATATATTTAAAATACTTCAAAAGATTTACTTAAGGAAATGATGAAAACCCACTTTTCTAACCAATCATCATGCATGCAATCTGCCAGATTTCTTTACCTGACTTTAAACTGTCATATCTCACTCATTTCTTAGCCAAAATTCGTGATTCTTTTTCTGAAATATAATATTTTGCGTTAGCTTTCAGACCCATCTGACCTCACTGAAAAATTCCAAATTTTCGATTTTTACCAATTTTTACAAAACTGTTGCTCAAACAGCACTTTCCTTATGAACATTTGTTTTGTGTTGCATGTTCAAAGGACTTATTCATCACTAAAAATCATTCAACATTTATTTTGAACTCTTAATGTCATGTATCAATAGGTACAAAAAGATCTTGATTCAAAAGTCTTTGTAACATGTTGCAAAAATTGTCAAAGTAACATCAATAATCTTTACATAAATCACAAGAACCAAGTTTTCTCTATAATTTATTGAGCCTTTAGGCATGGTGTTCAACATCAAAAATAAGAACACAAATTGTCATTGTTATCAAATTGTATGAAGATGCATTCTGGAAATTTTCAGCTCAATATATATTTTCTTTATTTTTATATGAAAATAATAAGAAAATAAAGTGTTAAATCATATAAAATACTTAAGCTTGTAAATAAATTATGGAAAAATTATTGGATGATCCTTTAAGTTAATAAACATCTCCCATTAAGTTTCATCCATTTTTGTTACTGTTTAATATGGTTTTGAATTTTCTTTTTGTTTAGCTCTAATAAATCATAAAACCACATTAGGGAATATAAAAATGGTATCTAATAATTTTCGCAGCTTATACTCTCTGTGGAACACTTAGAAAAATATTTTCAGAATTTTTCATAATGTATTCCTATTTTTCTCCGATTTTTGTATTTATAATGGACTAAAAACAGGAAAAATAGTTTTATTCATCCAAACATTATGAAAATTTACCAGAACACCTTGTAGTACATTAGGATGCTACATAAAAATTTTGATGATTTTTCTCTTCTGTATACTATTTTTCTTCTATTTTCCCAAGATTAAATACACTTAAACCCAATTTTTATTAGAATACATACACAAAAATCATAAAATTGGGATCAACAGTTTAGAAATCCATTTTTATATTTTTCCTAGCTTAATAATGACTAATAACAGCGTTACAAAATTTTTGGGTAATTTTGGAAACTATTTTCTATTTATTTCAATTTTTATTAGAATAAATGCTCAAAAATCATAAAATTGGGTTAAATTGTTTGGAAATCTATTTTTATATTTTTCCCAGGTTAAGTACGTGTAATGACATTACTATAAAAAGTTTGGGGCATTTTCTTAACCGATTTCTATTTTTCATGAATTTTTATATATTTAGAGAATTAAATATATGAAAAATGGTTATGCATATCCATAATCCTTGAAAATTTATCTAGAAGTCTTTTAAGATATTTAGAACCAAAGTCAGAAGTTTGGTAATTTTTATTAATTGTTTAGTATTTTTCATGATTTTATGGTTATTCAAGAAACTAAAATGGTGAAAAATAGTTAGACAAATCAAAAATTCAAGAAAATTTATCTTCAGGTCTTTGGCTTCAATTAAAACTGAAATGCAAAGTTTGGGAACTTTTAGAACTAAATTGATTTAGTTTTGAATATTTAATCATTGGAACACCTCTAAAATGTTAAATATTAACATTTCAATAATGGAAATTTTTCCACTTAAATTGTTATATAACAATTGATTCATTGAAATTAAATTTTCATAGAAAAATGTTCGTAACTTATCTATATTAAATTTTGACACAATATTGGCATAATTCTATTGTAGTAGTATGTATACTAGTGTTAGATTTCGATTAGAGACTCATTAGTGTGTAACATCGTTGTAGCAAAACGATAGTGGTACGAGTGGAGCGTAGTTCAAGGCACCATTTGCATCATCTCAATGCATTGTGAGTATTCACGCACTCCCCTATTTTCAGTTTTTATGTTTTGGGGTGGAAAAGCATGTCCCGAAAAACTATTATTTGAATGTTGTATTTAAATTGATTTGTATCAAACATGATTGCTATTTTATTGCTATGTCTCTCTATGTATGTCTATGCAACACGGAACATGAGAACTTATCGTACTAAGGCCCTTCCCTTATCTCTAACCATTAACTCTTTGAGCCAATGGTCATTATGGATGGCGCTATTAGGAATTGACAACTCCTCACTCGCCCTATTGCTGGAGTGCATGATACCATATTCATCTATGGAACGATAAGCATAGATCTTGATAGGGCTTTAGTCATAGGTTTGGTTGAGACTCATTGTTTGCTCATACACATACAAACTCGTTTCTCGTTATAGCAATAAACTTGTTATTTATTATGGCAATAAACTCGTTACTTATTATAGCAATAAACTTGTTTATTAATTATAGCAATGAACTTTGTTTCTCATTACAACAACGAACTGTTATTACTGAAAACTTATATACATGTTTTAGTAATGAAATTGTTTGCTCCTTGTAGCAACGAAATTGATTGCTCATTTTAGCAGTGAAACTTGTTTACTCGTTTGAGTAATGAACTTTATCTTCCATGAGAATATGAATGTTGCATCTTATTTGGGCAACATACCTTATCTCTCATGATGACAAAGAACTTTGTTTTTACAAACTTATTTACTCATCTTAACAATATACTTTTATTATTGGAAACTTTTATCAAAACTTTGATTTCAATTCATGGAACCAGTATCATTTTGTTTATCTGTGAGTACTCACCAACTATTTTTATAGTTGACGCTCGTTTTACATGCTTTTTCAGGAATCATCGAGTAAGTGGCACTTAGGGACACTTCACCTTTAGGAGCATTCGCATGTGTTGTATTTCAATTTACATTGTAATTTCTTTTAAAAGTTGTTCAAACCCATTGTGAATTTGTAATGATTTTTAATACTATGGTTGGTGTTGTCTTTTGACTTTTGCGATGAAACCCGTTGTACTGCCACGCCCTGTGTTTCCGCTGTAGCGGGGTGTGACAGGAAATGGTATCAGAGCCGAAGGTTATAGAGAATACTGGTTTTCCTTTGGAGAACCACAACTATAGCCAAAAAATTTCTAAGCGTTTTTAAAATACTGAACATACTACTGGTATAACTAATTCGAGTACGCATTATCAGACTTTAATTAAGTATAGCCTGGCCAACTATGCTTAATTAAGGAAACTTAATGGAGGCTTGAAACGGTTATAGTAGAATTATGTTCAAAAAGATTTTCAACTTAAACTTCTGAAAAACAAAATTTTTCGGTGTGCGTACGGGCATTGCATATTATAGACATTCATCTAGATACACTTAGAAACTAAGTGCACCTTTATAACAATGCCTTTATTTAGAAATATTCTTGTCCCTTATCAAGTGCTAGGTTAACCACTTAGGTTATATCACTAGTTACACTAGGAGCAATGCACTTAGTACTGAGAATGAGTATTCCTTGGTAGCTATTGACTTTAGATATAAGGTTAGTAGCTAGATATACACTAGTAATAATCATAAGTCGAAACCTATACAAATTATTCCTCAATACCTCTTCATCGTCTTCGTACTAGAGTTACAACTAGGAAAAAGCATTTCGATATCGACACAAATGATAATTGGAGCATCGCGTAAGGAGGTAGATGAGTCGCCACTAAGTAATCACTTGGATACCATTGGTGGGCATTTCGGATTTGACTCACGAGGAGACACGGAGGTTTAACCCATACGTGAGACCTTCTTAATATGCTACGATTTAGCTCTACGTTGTTTCCACCTTGAGCTTAAAACTTAACATAGGATGTCCCTTTGACCTCTAAAAAAGGTTGTAAACTACATTGACACCATAAAACGTTTTACAAACAATTTTTCTTGTCCTTTATTTTGGAGAAAAGACACCGATACTCGCCTTAGTATTTAGGTACGGTCAGCTACACTAACATACTTATTCCTTACTTCTTAATCTTCCATCGAAAAATTATTTCGCTTCATCGGTTTTATTTATCATCAATAAAATATTTTATAACCACTTCAATCAACTTAGTAGACATTTCTTAACAATGTAAGCAATATTCTCGCTAAAAATCTTTTGACAACTTGCTTTAACTTAACACTTTTCTTCAAAACTCAATTTAACCATTATTGGTTTTAACCTTGCTATTACAATCTCATTTCAAATCCATTTCAATGGATAGATGTGCTTTTGAGGGCACATAAACCATTTTAAACATTGCTTACCATTTTGACATGTTTTCGAAAAACTAGAAACATTTTCTTTTATAATCGTGTTTAAACTCTTTGCTACAAAACGTAGACCTATAACATTGAAGTTCATTTTATGTGTAAAAGCTTCATCGAATCTTCAAAACACTTTTGTTTTGACACTTTTAACAGCTTTCTCATTTAGAAATTGTAATTTACTTTAATGTGTTTTCTCGAAACCCAACATGATATTTATGCAAATTTCTACTTCAACATGTTTATAAGACATCTCTAATGCTTGTATTTCAAAACATACCTTATTTGTGTTCTTTGCTTCAATATAGTTTTATAATCTATAAAGTTTTTAAAATTTATAGCATTTGAAAACTTAGTGTTCATTTTTAAATTTCCAGTGATACACTTTCAACAATGAATAATTATTCTTATAAATATATTGAGTCTTTACCTTATCCATTTTAATCATTGTTGGACTTTCGTTTAAAAAGTCAAAATTGTCAGATTTTCAATTGCCATTTGTAGGGCTTCTTCTTTTTCACAAATGGAGTTTAACTTAATAGGTAACTTATGAATTTTTAGCAATCCTTAGCAAACACTTTAGAACTCCCACATGTCTATTTAATCATCAATATACATCAAATATTGATGTTTGAAATATATCTCAACCTGGTTTTAAATCTACCTATAGGTATTGTCTTATAATTTTAACAATAACAATCATTGTCGCCGCTACCTTCCTTTTTCTTTCGCCCGAACTTGATTTCTTGCTCTCCTTTTAATTTTAGATATTGCACACCCACGATAATAACATAATACATTGACTAACTTTGTTTCTTTCTATTTTGCTTCTCTTGGTACCATGTTTGTACACATATAGACTAGAAGTCTACCCTTTCGTTTTGAGCAATTAATACGTGTATAGTCATGAGGCATACTTTAATTTTAGTCAACTTTGATATATTCAATTACGCCTTTTATCATATACATCTTTTTTTTATTTTGAAATCTACTATAAACAAGTGATCCTTATTTACATTTGCTCTTTCGTTCTAAATTCAAAAACTTGATATAAAATGCAATTTTCATTGTATTTTTCCTTATAATTAATACACAAGATGAATATTGTTATGCTTATCATTTTTTCTATATCCGAAAAAATATATGTGGAGGATATGTATTCTTATGCTTCTTCTTTTCTTTAAATACATCAAAACTCTTGAATTTTACTATTACATATTCTCTAAATGATTGTTTTTGTAGAAAGACTAAATTAAGAATCCACTATTTTCAATTATCGATATTTTTACACGTTTCTTAAAATAGCATTCTACTTTGTAATTTTCAGTGAGTTCCTAAACTCTCAACTTTGTTTTCATAAATATTCTGACTCATAAGCTTGAACTTGTCCTGACTTAGACAATTAGACAATTTTTTTATTTTTTTTTCAAAAGAGTAATCAAAATATTTTTGTATAGATTCCCTTATTGATGACTTAAACTTGTAACCTTAATTAATCTTTATATTATTTTACTACTTCGTTTGATCGCCACACATGTATCTTCATTATCTTGGAATTATTATACGTTTTGATAATAGTGAGATTAATTATCATTTCTAAACACACATTTTGATAACAGTGAGATTTTAATCACTTCTAAACACTTAAAATGCTATATACACAATGTGATTTAATTTATCATAAATTTTCATCGCCTCCATTTGCACCAATGACTCTCTAAATATATTTATTCTACGAATAAGGTTTTATTATTGTAAGAGTAATCGTAGTAGTAATTATAGCCTCGGAGATGCTCAATCATTTCGTAGTTTATTTTGTCGACGACACTTAATTAGCCTTTACATTTGAGATGTACCAAAACTTCGTTGCCTACCCTTACTACGTATTTTTAGGAACTTACCCTCGACCGCTTCTCTTTCATTCGTGGTACCCCTTCTTATTTTGGAATATATCTTTTCCAGATTTAGTAGCCAACCCGAAAGTGAACAAATTGTTCCTAATCTCTTTTTTTTTAAGCGGCGAAGTTACACTTAGTGTTAATTTAGAATGCGACTTAAGCATCAATGCGGATTTAACGCTCAGTGCAGTTGGTGCTTCAGCAAAACTTATAACGTTCTTTTAAGTTAGATAATATCTAACTATATAATCTTTTTCAACTAGTTCGCCATGGTTGGATCATGATTTCCATGATCCTAATTTCTCGCAATCTAGACTGTAGAACTCGAATTAGGGAAACATTAATTTGATTATAGCTAAAGAGTTGGGCTGTTCCCTTGAGGAATTAACCCAAAATAATCAAAGAGCTCTTCAAGTCATCATCTCTCCAATTATACAATTGTATTCGGCTGAGTTCTAATAGAATGCGTCACGAATTGAATTTCGGGACGAAATTCTTTCAACCGGGGGAGACTGTGACAACCGTCAAAATTCGAGTTAGTTCTAGATTTGATAAACTTAGTTGCACATATAGGCACAACACATATTAGACTTAGTAATTAGAAGCTAAGTTATAACCTACTAGAAACTTGGAAACAGATAGAAACAATGGATGGTGTACTTAGATTTCACCTTGATATGTGAATTCTACATCTACTAAGCTGTAGTGACTATCCATATTTTTCTTACACTTTCTCCTTCTTCATCTTCTTCAAACTTGTTTTCTTTTTGTTAAAATGGTTTTTAGAACATGATGGATGTGTTTTAACACCATGCATGTATGATAAACAAGGTTGCATGTTCATGATCTTAGGGCAAAAATCGATTTTAAGGATTAAAACATCAAACTCAAGTTAAGAGTTTTTGAGAAACAAAATTTTCTTCATAAATGCATGTATACATTTTGATAAGTTTTAATCTTTTGATCTCTGGAAACATGACCAAAATATGAGGTTATCATGATATATTTAAAATACTTCAAAAGATTACTTAAGGAAATGATGAAAACCCACTTTTCTAACCAATCATCATGCATGCAATCTGCCAGATTTCTTTACCTGACTTTAAACTGTCATATCTCACTCATTTCTTAGCCAAAATTCGTGATTCTTTTTCTGAAATATAATATTTTGCGTTAGCTTTCAGACCCATCTGACCTCACTGAAAAATTCCAAATTTTCAATTTTTACCACTTTTTACAAAACTGTTGCTCAAACAGCACTTTCCTTATGAACATTTGTTTTGTGTTGCATGTTCAAAGGACTTATTCATCACTAAAAATCATTCAACATTTATTTTGAACTCTTAATATCATGTATCAATAGGTACAAAAAGATCTTGATTCAAAAGTCTTTGTAACATGTTGCAAAAATTGTCAAAGTAACATCAATAATCTTTACATAAATCACAAGAACCAAGTTTTCTCTATAATTTATTGAGCCTTTAGGCATGGTGTTCAACATCAAAAATAAGAACACAAATTGTTATTGTTATCAAATTGTATGAAGATGCATTCTGGAAATTTTCAGCTCAATATATATTTTCTTTATTTTTATATGAAAATAATAAGAAAATAAAGTGTTAAATCATATAAAATACTTACGCTAGTAAATAAATTATGGAAAAATTCTTGGACGATCCTTTAAGTTAATAAACATCTCCCATTAAGTTTCATCCATTTTTGTTACTGTTTAATATGGTTTTGAATTTTCTTTTTGTTTAGCTCTAATAAATCATAAAACCACATTAGGGAATATAAAAATGGTATCTAATAATTTTCGCAGCTTATACTCTCTGTGGAACACTTAGAAAAATATTTTCAGAATTTTTCATATTATATTCCTATTTTTCTCCGATTTTTGTATTTATAATGGACTAAAAACAGGAAAAATAGTTTTATTCATCCAAACATTATGAAAATTTACCAGAACACCTTGTAGTACATTAGGATGCTACATAAAAATTTTGATGATTTTTCTCTTCTGTATACTATTTTTCTTCTATTTTCCCAAGATTAAATACACTTAAACCTAATTTTTATTAGAATACATACACAAAAATCATAAAATTGGGATCAACAGTTTAGAAATCCATTTTTATATTTTTCCTAGCTTAATAATGACTAATAACAGCGTTACAAAATTTTTGGGCAATTTTGTAAACTATTTTCTATTTATTTCAATTTTTATTAGAATAAATGCTCAAAAATCATAAAATTGGGTTAAATTGTCTGGAAATCTATTTTTATATTTTTCTCAGGTTAAGTACGTGTAATGACATTACTATAAAAAGTTTGGGGCATTTTCTTAACCGATTTCTATTTTTCATGAATTTTTATATATTTAGAGAATTAAATATATGAAAAATGGTTATGCATATCCATAATCCTTGAAAATTTATCTAGAAGTCTTTTAAGATATTTAGAACCAAAGTCTGAAGTTTGGTAATTTTTATTAATTGTTTAGTATTTTTCATGATTTTATGGTTATTCAAGAAACTAAAATGGTGAAAAATAGTTAGACAAATCAAAAATTCAAGAAAATTTATCTTCAGGTCTTTGGCTTCAATTAAAACTGAAATGCAAAGTTTGGGAACTTTTAGAACTAAATTGATTTAGTTTTGAATATTTAATCATTGGAACACCTCTAAAATGTTAAATATTAACATTTCAATAATGGAAATTTTTCCACTTAAATTGTTATATAACAATTGATTCATTGAAATTAAATTTTCATAGAAAAATGTTCGTAACTTATCTATATTAAATTTTGACACAATATTGGCATAATTCTATTGTAGTAGTATGTATACTAGTGTTAGATTTCGATTAGAGACTCATTAGTGTGTAACATCGTTGTAGGAAAACGATAGTGGTACGAGTGGAGCGTAGTTCAAGGCACCATTTGCATCATCTCAATGCATTGTGAGTATTCACGCACTCCCCTATTTTCAGTTTTTATGTTTTGGGGTGGAAAAGCATGTCCCGAAAAACTATTATTTGAATGTTGTATTTAAATTGATTTGTATCAAACATGATTGCTATTTTATTGCTATGTCTCTCTATGTATGTCTATGCAACACGGAACATGAGAACTTATCGTACTAAGGCCCTTCCCTTATCTCTACCCATTAACTCTTTGAGCCAATGGTCATTACGGATGGCGCTATTAGGAATTGACAACTCCTCACTCGCCCTATTGCTGGAGTGCATGATACCATATTCATCTATGGAACGATAAGCATAGATCTTGATAGGGCTTTAGTCATAGGTTTGGTTGAGACTCATTGTTTGCTCATACACATACAAACTCGTTTCTTGTTATAGCAATAAACTTGTTATTTATTATGGCAATAAACTCGTTACTTATTATAGCAATAAACTTGTTTATTAATTATAGCAATGAACTTTGTTTCTCATTACAACAACGAACTGTTATTACTGAAAACTTATATACATGTTTTAGCAATGAAATTGTTTGCTCCTTGTAGCAACGAAATTGATTGCTCATTTTAGCAGTGAAACTTGTTTACTCGTTTGAGTAACGAACTTTATCTTCCATGAGAATATGAATGTTGCATCTTATTTGGGCAACATACCTTATCTCTCATGATGACAAAGAACTTTGTTTTTACAAACTTATTTACTCATCTTAACAATATACTTTTATTATTGGAAACTTTTATCAAAACTTTGATTTCAATTCATGGAACCAGTATCATTTTGTTTATCTGTGAGTACTCACCAACTATTTTTATAGTTGACGCTCGTTTTACATGCTTTTTCAGGAATCATCGAGTAAGTGGCACTTAGGGACACTTCACCTTTAGGAGCATTCGCATGTGTTGTATTTCAATTTACATTGTAATTTCTTTTAAAAGTTGTTCAAACCCATTGTGAATTTGTAATGATTTTTAATACTATGGTTGGTGTTGTCTTTTGACTTTTGCGATGAAACCCTTTGTACTGCCACGCCCTGTGTTTCCGCTTTAGCGGGGTGTGACATCGATACTCCTGAGTTTATCTTAAATTGATTCGGTTAGAAGACAATATTTTATTTTCTTATGGTTTTTAGTTTGTAGGTGTTATTGGGAAGTGATATCAAGAAAGTGATAACGGGCAGTCTAAACATGTGTAAGGGACTGAATCTGAATTGTCTAGACTCTGTGTTCAATGTGCTGGTAGGCACAAAGGATTTAATAGTGTGGGTTTATATAGGATTGTTTGGACTGACCATACGACGCTCGGGTAGATTGAGCAGTGATATAAACACGGGAACCTACAGGATACACTAAATTAACATGCATCTAGAACTGTGATTCAACTTTTCCTTGATGTACGGACTTATGTCCTTAATTCAGGTTTTGATAGGGCAACTGTGGGGTTCTGATAAAGTAGGTCTGTAGGAAATTATTTTCTTGCTTTCTATCTGTCAGTCATATGTTGCTTCCTCTGCGTGATTGGAAGAGATCCGACCTGGAATGCAACATATGCAACTCTATTTCTACGCATATCCTTATCTATGAAATTCTTTCTATCTGTTAGCCATATGCTGTCCCCTCTGCGTGATCGGAAGATCCGACCTGGGACACAACATAGGCACCCTATTATCTCTATAACCCTCTATCTCTGTTAGTCATATGTTGTCCTTTTTGCGTGATTGAAAGAGATCTGACCTGGACACAACATATGCACCTGTCTCTAAATCTGTCTTCCTCCTTAATAATTGTTTACTCACCTAAAGTAAGGAGTTCTTTGGAAGTTCTTGATAACCAGGGTATATCGGGAAGTGGGGAACACGTTATAGTGCAACTAAAATTGAACCATTTAGAGGTTGTATGTAGATCCCGCTGTTTAATTTAAGTGGACAACAATACTCATGGTCGTCGTCAGGTAAATGGTATATTTAGAAACGTTTGTCAATCTTCGTGTTTAAGTGGACCACAATACAAGCAATTGACCAGATCTATTCATGAAGGTGAAGGTACTGATAAACAAGTTGAGACTGTCTCACAACTTTGATCCCAATTATTTTTGTTTTTGTTAAATTTGTTCATAGTTTTCCTCTATGTACAAATTTAGGGGGAGAATTAAAAACAAAAAAAAAATCAAACAAAAATCAGAAAATTCAAAAATCAAACAAAGATCAGAAAATTAAAAATCCAAAAATAGTGTTATTTCTGTTTTATTTCTTGTTCAGAAAAAATCAAAAATCCAAAAATATTTTTGTTTATGTTTTAATTTTTAGAAAATATGAAAAATACAAAAATAGTGTGTGCTAAGTTTTCTTTTAGTTTTGTTTTGTCTTGAATAGTGAATTCAGATAGAGATGAGACTCATGGAGACTGTATCGAGAAATTCTGAGCCAAGGATTCGTTCGTGATCATCGAAGAATTCTCATTCGAAGGAACAAGAAATGAAGACTATTCTTTCAACATTCAATCTTTCAACCCTAGAAGCAAGGTGAAACTGCACTTGAAGATCATGTGACAGATTGCATTGAAGCCTCCTCAATCAATTTGCTGCTATCTATGTACCTGTTGAAGTGATCCAGAAGATTATTTCTCTCTGATATTCTCTCTGAAGATTCTCAAGCTGAAAGCGCTATCTTTCAAGAATCTTTTCAAGAAGCCTCCTCACCCAACGTGGGTTCAATGCCAAATTCTGAAGAAAACCCAAGTGCTCAAGATGAAGTCATTTATTGAAGATTCATCAAGTTCATCTTGAAGCTGTGAAGAAATCAAAGATAAACGCTGAAGCCAAGCTCCCAATGAAGATTGACAAGAAAAGCAAGCTACTTTTTACGGGGAGCTTGTTGGGTCAACAAGAACACAAATATTCAAGAGTTAGTGCGATTTCTTATCAAGACAAACACTTCTCACAATTGGTCTTAGTTGATCTTTGTTTTTATCCAAAACATCACAACTTACCAATTTCAAATGTACAAGAGTAGAAAATATTTTACTCTACATTTGCTGATATGTCACTCAATATACAATCTTGGAGTATGACTCTAAGATTTAATTTTGGAACGAAGTATGATTCATCTTAATTGATTCAACCATTTCAACAGTTCTTGATTCCTCTTCTTAGCCAAACAAATGCACTAAGACGTCCTTAGAGGATCAAATTCTGATATGGTTTTCATAATCATTAAGATGATCATAAAACACGATACTCAAGTACTCTCCCATCTTTTTAGATTGGAGAAACTTTTATCTTTCTGCTGACTTTGATTCTTCTTATTCGTTCTGCTATACATTGAGACTTTTCAATGACTCAGAATTATACTTAATCATGTAAGCATAGCCATATTTACCAACTCTTAGATCTCTCAGGTAGTCAGGGCAGCTTCGCAACCAATGTCCCTTCAAATGGCAGTAGAAACAGGTGGAATCTTTGGCATATGCACATGGAACTATCTCAAAACTGGATTTTCTCTTATGGTTAAATCTTTTGACCATAGCCAATTCCCTTCCCATAGGATAAGGGGTCTTTTTTGGACTATCTATGTTATTGCCTATGTCCATGGTAGCTTGGGAAGTAGATCTTCCAATCAAATTTTCTTGACCATTGCGCTAAATCATTGATGATTCAGCAGCAATAAGCAAATAGGTAATATCAATAAGGGTCACGTCGCGGTCTGTCATATAGTAGTCTTTAACAAACTGACTATACGACTCAGGAAGTGACTAAAGAACCAAGTCAACAGCCAACTTCCTTGAGACATCGACTCCAAAAATTCCTAGTCTGTCAATGTGTGACTTCATATCCAAGACATGTGTACACACATACCTTCTATCTTGGTGTTTACTAGCCAATAGGGCTTGAGTGACCTTGAACTTTTCAAGTCTTCGAACTTGTGGGTCAGGGGGAATAATTAGAGGAGGTGGAGGAAGTGAAGTATGATATTGTGGAATATCATCTTCATTTGGAAAGTTTTTTCCAGAAGATTCGGGAAGACCATAGTTGTCTGAACTAGACATCTACAAGGGAGAAATTCAAGTTAGTTGATTTAAGTCCTTAATATAACACCCAAAACGAAATACTAAGGCTAGGACCCAACAAAATATTTTACAATTGTGAAGAGGGATGTTGTAATCTAATTGTAAAATATTTGAAGGTAGGTAAATGACGATTTACCAATTTTCACCATGAAAAATGAAATAGATTATTAAGATTTAATTGGATTGAAATTCCTAGATCCTTTGAGATTCATTGCACTTTTCAATGGCATGTTTAAATCTGGATTGTGCCCTTCAAGTTTGTGACTGGGATGCCGAGGATCATAAACAAGGTGTAAATAACTGTGACAACCCGAAATTTCTATTCTATACAACCATTCACTTCAATAGAAGTCAGAACTGTTTCTATTAACTTTTAAGCTTTTTGGAGTCAGTTTGAGTGTTTTAAAGCTTAGTACTTCAGGAGATAACTGGAGAGAGGATACCCTAGGGTTTATTGTGCATCAATAAAGTCTCAAAACTCCAAGAGTTTGGAGTTTACGGCCCAAATATGGTGTTTACGGCCGTAAACTCTAAGGAGTATAAATATGACACTTAGTCATTTTTATCACTTTTTCACAATTTCAAGACTAGAACTCGAAATCCTCTCAAGTATCATCCGATTTTCCTTCTTGATCTTCAACTTTGTAAGTGTTTCTTGCCTTAATTAGTTGATATCCTTCATCATCTAGTGATCTTACATGATTTCATCCATGAAATCATTCCATTTGTGTAGATCTTCAAGTGTTCTTCATTTCACCAAGAACACCAAGAACACACACTAGTGTTCTTGGACTTTAAACACCCTTTCAAGCTTCTATATTTTAAGTACTCTTACCCTAGTGTGTTATAAGGCTTGTTTCACATCTTAATCAACTAGAAAACACAAAGAAACACAAGATCAAAGGTGTTTACGGTCAAGACATGTTCTTGGACCGTAAACCCTAATGAAAGGGCCATTGTGAGCCCTAGTCCCTTACCAAGCGTTGGATACTAGTCTAGATCACATCCTTGAAGTGTTTCGGACCTTAAACATCAAAAAGACCAAGAACCCATATAGTTTACGGCCGTAAACTCATGGAGAAATGGTCCATGGGCCGTAAACTCTATAACTTGGTGCAATGGTGCCACAATCACTTCCTAAGGTTTAGACTTGAAGTTAGGATGCTTCTTTATGACTTATAAGACCTTAAATCACCAAATGGTAGAAATTACCATGTGTTTACTGCCATAAACCCAAAACCGTAAACTCCAAAAGAGTTTACCCTTGGACCATAAACTCAAAAGCAAAGCCCTACAACCCTTAGATTCAATCCTTGGTACTTATAGCACTTGAATCAAAGTGTTTTCCATGATTTAGGGTGTCTTTACTTGATTAATTAGCTGTTAAATGACTAATCTGATACATATATGTGTTATTATATGTTAACTAGGATCCTTGTGTGTGCTCAAGTCTTCACTTGACACTTAGCATCCTATACCATCCGTTCATCCAAACCACTCACTACAGGTGAGTTCATACCCCTTAATCAACCTTTTAATTGATTTTAAATGCTTTTATGGGGGGGAATACAAGTTGAACTATTATAGTTATTATATCAATCACATGTGATTAATAACTACCAAACAAGTAGATTTCTTACTTTTCAAACTGTGTTATCAAACAAACTACTTCAAACTGTTTTTACAAACTCTGTTACATGTCAAATACTTTTATTAAACTCTTTTAAACTTATATTCTGTTAAATGTGTATATATAGATATATTTATATAAGTAGGATTGAAAGGACTTAGGACTGATAGCCCACCTTACCTCCAGTTCCTTGTTTGGTGGTGGACTTAGGGTATCAGTTATTTGTCTGAAGGTCGTTTGAATCCTAGTTATATATTATGTATATGTATATAGATATAAAAGTTCCTTCTTTCTATTCAATACCTTTGGGTAGTAAAGGTATACAAACATGTTCATACATACAAACAACATTACTAGTAAACTATAATAGGCATAGTTTAGGAAGTTACTAATACTATTACTAGAACAATGAAACATACAAGGAATCAGTTCATACATACATACTAGACAGAGAAAGAACACACAATATAGCTACTACATACTATAGATTACAATACAGCTAGTACATACTATACATTATACTAGGGAACATACTATCATGTAAAACAGAGAGAACATACATACATACTAGACATGGAGAGAACACACAATACAGCTAGTACACACAATACATATACAAGAATACTACTACAGTTATGTGAGCCACGTAACGGGGCATGGCATCACCTGTCATGGCTCGTTTTGTATCCAGAATCTCCTTAAGTGGAGAGCGTTGAGTTTGTGTATGGTTCTATACTGGATTGACTATCCTACACCTTGTTGCTCGCTACAGTGGGACTTGCAAGTCTACGGGTGCCAAACGTCATTCATTCTGACGTCTTACATCATCGTGTTTCTAGTCGGTAGTATGGCACAGGCCGATCACATGATACTTTAAATAACAAATGGTTTAAGGTAGTTAGTACAGCACTAGTTACTTAATACAACACTAGAGTACTATTTTATTTCCCATTGCATTCACTTTGTGATCTTCACACAATGAACAGTAATGTAAAAACTATATTTTTGGTTAATGATAGTCAGATTTGGGAAAATACATTCTCTTACAAGAGACACACACACAAACACTTGATGCCTTGGTAGAAGGCTACTTTTAGTAGTAAAACATAGGGTTTTCTAGGAGATTCGAACATTTTACAAACATACACAAACTTTTACAAACTTACACATCACATACTTACAAACACTTTCATACAAACACAGACACTAAAATACTTATGATCTCACCAGCTTTAAAGCTGATAAACTCTTTCAAAATAACTTGTATTCTCAGGTCACCAGTAGATAGGTACCGGTGCCAGGTTTTGAGAAGATGGAGCTCGTTGAAGACTCATCTTTTATTTTGATCCATATTTTTGGTGTCTATTAACTTGACAGAACACACTTGCATTAAATTATATTATTAATGCAATGGATGATGTTGTTGCTTGTTTACTACTATTCATTGTTGTGATACTGAACATGACGTCCTCCACCCCCGAACGATTCCGCCGTTCCGGTTTTGGGGTGTGACAGATTGGTATCAGAGCATTGTTTATAGTGAATCGAGTATATCAACCCATAAAAGATATACGAACTATAAACACAGCGGGATTTAAAAATACTCTGATAAAGAGTCTATACCTTTAAATAATAAAATATTTAACCAAGTATACATACCTGAATTCATACTAAAATCAGCGTCACTAGGACAGAACAAAAGTATTACGATTGTTGGGCAGCACAAGTAGACTTAGAGACATATAGTAAAATCTGGGAAGATATAGCCTGATCAACTATATTATTTGAGGATCGACTAGCATGTGCCTAAGTGTGGTTGTGAGGTTGCAACAAGTCTGAAAACTTACCAACACTACTACAATGAAAACATTAGAACAGAACATAAACCTAAAATACTATAGGAGTATTTTGTGTTACTATAAATTACTTATGTGCTTAATTCTTATATCCCTTTTCTCGCGTAGATAATATGGCTGGATTCCATCCCCACGACAACTTGTACTTCCCTAACCAAGGTAATGGAGGAGGGTTTGAAGCTGAGCCAGAAAATGATCACCAAATCCATGTGGATGATCACCAGGCTAAAGGCTTTGTAGAAGGTTCTGACTCCGAGCCTGAAGTTGAGAACCTAACCCCGATGGCTCCTGTCCCAAATCCTAGCCCTCGTCCGGCCTTTCAAGGCCCGACGCTTCCGTGAGTGGAAAGCTTGGAAACATGGAGCCAAGAACAGAATCAGCCCATATCATTCGACGGAGACCAAAGCTTTTATGACCTGAGCGAAGGAGGCTCAGCAGGCAGAGTCTTGCCAATTCTGGTCCGTAGAGTGGCCCGAAACGAGATTCAGGGCAGGACAGCTCTCCATCGAATCACGGAAGTTGACACCAATGCGAGAATGCATACCATCCGCACCATTCGTCTGGAAGATGCTTGTGAGAGATCTAGGGGAGACCATGAGACCCTGCATCAAGAGCTAGCTGAAACTCGAGCTGAAGTCATAGAGCTCCGAGTACGCCAAAGGGTGTACGAAAGCTACCTACTGGATATGGAGTGTCAGCTGGCTGAACTAAGGGTTCACCTAAGGGATAACCGTCACCAGTAGGAGATATTCTACCTTTCTTCCTTGGTTGAAAGAATAGTCTTCCTATCTATGCTATAAGTACCACTTTTCTAAGTAACTACCCATGTACTTTAAGTACTTGTAGTTAGGCCTTTATGCTGTGAAAACTTTTCTACTTCGGATATGATGTAAGACCTACTCCAAGGTCATTTTTCCCAAACGTATTACATCTTGAATATCAATGTTATTGACAGTCAACTAATTTCTATGCAAATCCTTCTCCAAATACTTTCGGTTTGCTATCATTAGAATCCTATCTAAACACTCACTTCGTCAAATTATTGAGCTGTGGTGAATTAGCTCAATGATTTCTTCCAATTCTTGTCAAAGGTTGGATCCGGTTATCCACCAACCAATGATAGTCTAATTCAAAATAGCAATTTTCTAGTAAACATTCTACGAACTTACTTCAACTCTTTTCCAGTACTGCATCATAGGGATGTAGGTCAAACCATCGAGGGCAGTTTAACGAAACAAAAACTTTACAATTACATGATTGAGTAGAATACATCTAGGGCCGACCATGATCACTCACGAACTCCTTTTCTTGTCATATAACAGAATCATGTCGTCATCCAAAAATAGTCAGCGGAACGACAAAACTCTGATCCTTCATATAAACGCTGCTACCTTCCAAGGAGCGGTAACAGCTGCCGTTGCAGCTATCTTTGCACACTACGACTCTGGTAACGCAATCGAGGTTGGGAAGGATGTTGACAGTTCAAATTGTTGTAACAATCCGGGAAATCAACAAACGATAACTGTTACAAACACCCGAGGCCCCAAATCTGAGGGTAAGAAGCGAAGGCGTCAAGCCTATAAGGAGTGCAAGCGATCACAAAAACTTGCCACACAATAGCAACAGGTGGCGATCCCTACCACTCAAGCCCCGATCAAACTATATAAGGGGACACTCCCAAACTGTGGCAGGTGTAATTTCCATCATCACGGAGGCTGCCGTGATTTAAAATGCAGCAATTGCAACCGTGTGGGGCACACTACTCAAGTCTGTAGAACGCCAGCACAAAACATCTCCCAAGCCACTAACATCGGAGTCAGTTCGACTTGCTATCGTTGTGGTGAAGCCGGGCACTATAATAGGAATTGTCTAAAAGGGAGGAACAACGAAAGTACACGTGTCCACATAACTCCGACCCGACACTTCACTTCCACCACTAATGCTGGTACAAGCCGGATATGTCATTTATGTGGTGAGATAGAACATCTCAAGAAGGATTGTCCAATAACAGAGAACTCTGGCGCAAATAGGAAGATACTAAGGATCACTGCTGCAGGAGAGATTACTCCGGACCCACGTTGAAATATTAGGGCGTTTCGTTTTAGTAGACTTATAAACTGTTAAAAACTAGTGCAACTCGAGTCTTATCTTTTTGCGAGACCCTGTCAGACAAGGGACTCTCGTGCTGCGTGTACTTGCTTTTTGTAGTATACCTTGTTCGCAGCAGTAGTCTTATAGGTAAAACTAAAGTACCGAAACTCTATAAAAGTTGCACCATTATGTTTTTGTAACACCTTTATGATCTAGTCTAACGCCTTTTATTCCGAGTAGTCTGACAGTATCATGTAACAAGAGTCAATTCGCTCCTCACAATGTCAGTCACGTGCGAAAACCCTTTTCCCCATAGTCTCCTTTCTAGCGAATCCGCCATTCCTGAACTCCGAGGTACTCATGCAGAGAGTACCTTATGTTTCGTATCCTTCCCGAAGACACCTCAGCAAACCTCCCCGGAGTACCACTCGTACAGTATGTCAAGTTCAACCCGAAGACCCATACGGTTTCTCTATGGTTGGATAAGGTATACGCAAGGGTGGTATATAATCAAGGTTCTACAGGCTTAGAATTAATGATTCCGCTTTAACTTCTTTTCCTTGTTTGGATGTAAGCTTAAAGAAGAATCATTTATTCGACTGCCTTTTCAGTCTTAATTATATACGACTCGTATACACGAAGTTGTGATTGATGAACCAAATATGACTTCTGATATGAACTTTAGGACGGAGACTGCCCAAGACTACGAGTGATCGTACTGCCATGCGGATAAACTTAGAATCCAATCAAATGCCTTCTCACCGATCGAGACAATAGATTCAGATAGAACAGAAAACTCCAAGGATTTACCTCCGCAACGTCAAGTCGAATTTAGGATCGACTTAATTCCAGGGGCTACCCCAGTAGCCAAACCGCCCTATCGTCTAGCACCTGCATTGATGCAAGAACTGTCCGATCAACGTAACAACCCGCTCAGCAAGGGCTTTATAAGACCAAGCTTCTCACCCTGGGAAACTCCGGTCTGGTTCATCAAAAAGAAAGACTGATCACTTCGAAAATGTATCAATTACAGGGAGCTCAACAAGCTAACCATCAAAAATCAGTACTCTTTGCCTATCATAGACGAATTATTTGATCTACTGAAAAAGGGCGATCTTCGTTTCAAAAGTCGTTCCAAGATCCAGGTATCACCGACTACGAGTGCTAGGGGAGGATGTTCCGAAGACAGCCTTCCAAACTCGTTATGGGCACTACGAATTCGTAGTGATGCCTTTCGGATTAACAAACGTGCCCGCAGTATTCATGGATTTAATGAATAGGGTGTGTCGTCCTTACTTGGATCAGTTCGTCATCGTCTTCATCGATGACATACTTATCTACTCTCGTAGTAAGGAGGAGCATAGTCAACCGCTTCAGCAGGTCTTGGAAACATTTCGATCAGAGAAGCTCTACGTGAAATTCTCTTAAATGCAAGTTTGGATTCAAAGGGTCAAATTCCTGTGTCACATTGTTAGTGAAGAGGGAATTCAAGTAGACACTTCCAAAATCCAGGCCGTTGAGAATGGTCAGATCCGAAGACACCTACAGAAATTCGTAAATTTACAGGTCTCGCAGAGTACTAAAATAGGTTCTTTCAGAACTTCTCACGATTCGTGAAGCCCCTTACAACTTTGACCCAGAAGGGCGTGGCCTTTGGCTGGGAAGAGAAGCAGGATTGAGCATTCCAAACGCTAAAACGAGCCTCGTGCACCACGCCAATGCTATCCCATCCAAAAGGGAATAAAAGACTTTGTTGTCTATGGCGATGCGTCAAAATCCAGGGCTCAGTTGCATTTTGATGTAACGAGGTAAGGTCATTACCTAAGCCTCCCATCAGTTGGAAACCCTCAAATCTGGCTATGAAATTCACGATCTAGATTTAGAGGGCATCATTAGAGAAGATCGTTAAGATTAGTGGACGATTGAAAGCCTCTAGTGACCGACAGAAAAGTTACGCAGGGCTTTTCGAGATTCTCGCTAGAATCGGCCCTGTAGCTTACAAGACTTAACTTACGCCGCGAACTCAGTAATGTACATTCTACTTTCCACGTCTCGAACTTGAAAAAGTGTCTGTCTGACGAGACTCTTGTAATCCCACTCGACGAAATCGAGATCAACGAGAGCCTCAACTTCGTGGAAGAACCTGTAGAGATCATGGACCGAGAGGTCAAGCAAACAAAGCAAAGCCGAATCCTGATAGTGAAGGTTCGCTGGAACGCCAAGCGAGGACCTGAATTCACTTAGGAGTGAGAGGATCAGTGGAAACTGAAATATCCTCGTCTTTTTACTTAGTTATTTGTAAATACTTATTTGCTTAAACTCTAATTTCGGGACGAAATTCCTTCTAACGGGGGGATGATGTGACAACCCGAAATTTCTATTATGTACAACCATTCACTTCAATAGAAGTCAGAACTGTTTATGTTAACTTTTTAGCTTTTTAGAGTCAGTTTGAGTGTTTTAAAGCTTAGTACTTCAGGAGATAACTGGAGAGAGGATACCCTAGGGTTTATTGTGCATCAATATAGTCTCAAAACTCCAAGAGTTTGGAGTTTACGACCCAAACATGGTGTTTACGGCCGTAAACTCTAAGGAGTATAAATATGACACTTAGTCATTTTTATCACTTTTTCACAATTTCAAGACTAGAACTCGAAATCCTCTCAAGTATCATCCGATTTTCCTTCTTGATCTTCAACTTTGTAAGTGTTTCTTGCCTTAATTAGTTGATATCCTTCATCATCTAGTGATATTACATGATTTCATCCATGAAATCATTCCATTTGTGTAGATCTTCAAGTGTTCTTCATTTCACCAAGAACACACACTAGTGTTCTTGGACTTTAAACACCCTTTCAATATTCTATATTGTAAGTACTCTTACCCTAGTGTGTTATAAGGCTTGTTTCACATCTTAATCAACTAGAAAACACAAAGAAACACAACATCAAAGGTATTTACGGTCAAGACATGTTCTTGGACCGTAAAACCTAATGAAGGGGCCATTGTGAGCCCTAGTCCCTACCAAGCCTTGGATACTAGTCTAGATCACATCCTTGAAGTGTTTAGGACCTTAAACATCAAAAAGACCAAGAACCCATTGAGTTTACGGCCGTAAACTCATGGAGAAATGGTCCATGGGCCGTAAACTCTATAAGTTGGTGCAATGGTGCCACAATCACTTCCTAAGGCTTAGACTTGAAGTTAGGATGCTTCTTTATGACTTATAAGACCTTAAATCACCAAATAGTAGAAATTACCATGGGTTTACGGCCGTAAACCCATTGGGACCGTAAACCCAAAACCGTAAACTCCAAAAGAGTTTACCCTTGGACCATAAACTCAAAAGCAAAGCCCTACAACCCTTAGATGCAATCCTTGGTACTTATAGCACTTGAATCAAAGTGTTTTCCATGATTTAGGGTGTCTTTACTTGATTAATTAGCTGTTAAATGACTAATTGGATACATATATGTGTTATTATATGTTAACTAGGATCCTTGTGTGTGCTCAAGTCTTCACTTGACACTTAGCATTCTATACCATCCGTTCATCCAAACCACTCACTACATGTGAGTTCATACCCCTTAATCAACCTTTTAATTGATTTTAAATGCTTTTATGGGGGGAGAATACAAGTTGAACTATTATAGTTATTATATCAATCACATGTGATTAATAACTACCAAACAAGTGGATTTCTTACTTTTCAAACTGTGTTATCAAACAAACTACTTCAAACTGTTTTTACAAACTCTGTTACATGTCAGATACTTTTATTAAACTCTTTTAAACTTATATTCTGTTAAATGTGTATCTATATAGATATAGTTATATAAGTAGGATTGAAAGGACTTAGGACTGATAGCTCACCTTACCTCCTGTTCCTTGTTTGGTGGTGGACTTAAGGTATCAGTTATTTGTCCGAAGGTCGTTTGAATCCTAGTTATATATTATGTATATGTATATAGATATAAAAGTTCCTTCTTTCTATTCAATACCTTTGGGTAGCAAAGGTATACAAACATGTTCATACATACAAACAACATTACTAGTAAACTATAATAGGCATAGTTTAGGAAGTTACTAATACTATTACTAGAACAATGAAACATACAAGGAATCAGTTCATACATACATACTAGATAGAGAGAGAACACACAATACAGCTAGTACATACTATCCATTACAATACAGCTAGTACATACTATACATTATACTAGGGAACATATTATCATAAAAAATAGAGAGAACATACATACATACTAGACAGGCAGAGAACACACAATACAGCTAGTACACACAATACATATACAAGAATACTACTACAGTTATGTGAGCCACGTAACGGGGCATGGCATCACCTGTCATGGCTCGTTTTGTATCCAGAATCTCCTTAAGTGGAGAGCGTTGAGTTTGTGTATAGATCTATACTGGATTGACTATCCTACACCTTGCTGCTCGCTACAGTGGGACTTGCAAGTCTACGTGTGCCAAACGTCATTCCTTCCGACGTATTACATCGTCGTGTTTCTAGTCGGTAGTATCGTACAGGCCGATCACATGATACTTTAAATAACAAATGGTTTAAGGTAGTTAGTACAGCAGTAGTTACTTAATACAACACTACAGTACTATTTTATTTCCCATTGCATTCACTTTGTGATCTTCACACAATGAACAGTAATGTAAAAACTATATTTTTGGTTAATGATAGTCAGATTTGGGAAAATACATTATCTTACAAGAGACACACATACAAAAACTTGATGCCTTAGTAGAAGGCTACTTTTGGTAGTAAAACATTGGGTTTTCTAGGAGATTCGAACATTTTACAAACATACACAAACTCTTACAAACTTACACATCACATACTTACAAACACTTTCATACAAACACAGACACTAAAATACTTATGATCTCACCAGCTTTAAAGCTGATAAACTCTTTCAAAATAACTTGTATTCTTAGGTCACCAGTAGATAGGTACCGGTGCCAGGTTTTGAGAAGATGGAGCTCGTTGAAGACTCATCTTTTATTTTGATCCATATTTTTGGTGTCTATTAACTTGACAGAACACACTTTTATTAAATTATATTGTTAATGCAATGGATGATGTTGTTGCTTGTTTACTACTACTCATTGTTGTGATACTAAACATGAAGTCCTCCACCCCCGAACGATTCCGCCGTTCCGGTTTTTTGGGTGTGACAATAACCATGAAAATTAACTTGGTACACCCAATGTTACAAATCACCTAATCAATGTGCCGGTTAACCACACACGCTCCATTGATCTATGATTAACATCAAGCTACCCTTTCCCACACATTGTCAGTCCCAGATTAGTGTGCCAGTTAACCACACACGCTCCACTAACGACTTAACAAGGTGCAAAGTCTAATTTCATGGATTAGAACCATTTTCACATTTTCCTAAAGTAACTAGAATTGGGAATTTAATAAAAGTTTAGTTACTTTATATTTATCATTATACTTTTAATGAGGGAGAATTAATGTCCTATCCTACCCGTTCAGCTAACGAACCTCCACCAGTCAAGGAAGCGGTGGGTGAGTGTGGACACCCATTAAACAACCATTTTATAGGTAGTAACCTTATACGCCCCTTATAGACCGGCTTCGTGAATGAGGCCTACTAACGGTAAGACTGACTTGTCTTATACATATATATATTATTAAACTTATAATATTGTAAAGTGTAAGGGTTGAATTTTGAACGTTTAAAATTCTAAGGTTTGGAATTTAAATGTTTCAAAAGTGAGACTTTACAAATTCCAAAAATTGAGGGCAAGTTTTGAAACTTGTTAAAACTCTTCATATCCATTACTTATGAGTTTAATGTGAGTTTTATGACTCTTCATGTTCTATAACTTGAGGACAAGTTATGGAACTCATTAAAAAATATTTAGATCAATTCTAACAAAAATTATCATATAATATTCTAGTGATCTAATCTAACCCATGTAGCAAGGCAATTCATATCAAATAATACAAATAATTAACCTATTATCTTAATATTTGACAATTGTCCTTTCATTTTCATAACATATGAGTTTAATTCCATTTTAATATATGAGACTTTTCATTTTCCATAACTTGAGGACAAGTTATGGAGGTCATTAAAATTCATTTAGATCAATTTTCTAACCCATGATCTAACTAAACTCATAATCAAGATAATTTCTAGTCAACAATCTGAAAGCAATTTTGTTTATCATATAAAAACAACAATTATTTTAAAACTTTGACAATTATTTTGTGGATGGATGAGTAAAAGCACTACCATATCATAAAAAAAAATTTCCAATGATCCAAAACAGTTTGTGGTAGTGTTTCCAATCCAAACCAGGTCAAGAAACTCGAAATTCTACAACCAGAGCCTACTACTCGACGAGTGCATGAACTCGACTCGTCGAGTTTCTCTTTTACTGAGTGGACTCGTCGAGTCAGTTCATGGGCTCGGCGAGTTCAGCAGTCAGAGGCCAGAAATTCGACTTTTTCAGCTTTGAAAAATTAGTGAGCATCAAATATAATAGAAAACAATCCTAGGCTCTGATACCACTGTTGGGTTTTGAGCGCTATAACACTCTTAAGGTGCACATGCAACCCTAAATGCTTTAGATCTATGTTTTCTCTAATTATACATGCATTTTGTTTTTCCAAAGCATTCACCCTAGCTAGCATACAATTGAAGCTATATAATAAAACTTAGTTTGGATGCTTACCTCTTGAGTCGGGTAGAGTTCTTGACCTTTGAAAGCTTGAGCACCTCAAGTGTGATGCCTCTAATGGTTCATAAACACCAATATGCAAGAGGAGGATTAAGAGAATAAGTTACTTGTCTCAAAGAGATAGTATATAACCGATTTTGGCTCATGAGGGTTCTATTTATAGTGTTGCACATGCTAGGGTTACACTTTGTAAACCCTAATGCTCCATGACTTTCCACATTCTTATGCTCCACGTGTTTAACCTCCATGGACTATCCATGGATTAACATATTGGTTTAGCCCATAATCATGGATCATTGGCCCACACTACAAGAATCATTAATTTACATAATCAATCCCCATATATTTAATTAGTCTCTTTTGACCACAAAATTAATTCCAAATTAATTGTTGCTCAATACTAATTAAATAATATGATTCCATATTTTAATATATTATACTTGTAATATATTAATAAATCATAAATAACCTTATTCTCAAAAGTCCATCCTATCAAATTGCATTGTTGAAGGCAATCCAAAAGGACCATGCTACTATCGGGTTAAGTACATCCCAGTTATAGTTATGGGATTAGACACCAAATCCAACAGCCTCCAGACTAGTGCAGGCACCAGCTCCAGCTACTTTGAGGATCACGGATGGACGCCAAGGCAGGGCGGAGCCCCGGAGGACTCGAGGTTGTGCTTTCCAACTCACAACGGCAGAGGCTAGGGCAGCTGCTGACGCCATTGCTGGTATGCTTTCATTTATTATGTTGTCAAGTTATTTTATGGTATGCTTATGATTATGATTCTACTAGGTACCTTCTTAGTGAATTCCTTTCATACTCTTGTGCTTTTTGACTTGGGTGCGATTCAATCCTTTATGTCTCGGTCCTTCTTGTTGCAGTTTTATATGACTCTTAGAGAGTTGGAGTGTCTGCTTCATGTTTCCATCGCCAACAAACACGGTGTTTCTACATTGAGCGTTTTTCAAGATTGTACCATGGAGATGTTCTAGGTGTCTTACCCAATCAATCTAATCCCTATCCCTATGGGGAATGTGTGCGTGATAGTAGGGATGAACTGATTGAGCAGATTTAGTGCCATGATAGATTATGAGGGCAGCAGGTTTTGGTTCGGAACCCAAGTGGGAGAGAACTGAGTATTTAAGGAGAGGGTACCAGGGTTGGATCAACATTTTGTTCTGCTGCCAGGGCTCGATAGTATCTTCAGCATGGATGTTCAGGATATATTGCTTTTGTGAATGACACTTAGATGGAGAAGGGGGTTTCGGTTTTGGATATGCCTGTATCCATAGAGTTTCCAGATGTATTCTCAGAGGAGTTACCCGGTGTGCCTCCTGCAAGGTATGTTGAGTTCAGGATTGATTTGGTTCCTGGCATGGTGTCGATTGCTAAGGCTTCGTACCGATTAGCACCACTAGAGATGTAGGAGTTGTCCTTTCAGCTTCAGAAGCTGTTGGGCAAACAGTTTATCAAAACGAGCATTTTGCGATGGGGAGCACCGATCTTGTTTGTGAAGAATAAGGATGGGTCTCACCGCATGTGTATTGATTATCAGGAGTTGAACAAATTGACGGTGAAGAACCGTTACCCACTTCCATGGATTAATGATATCTTCTATCAGCTTCAGGGTGCATCTTGGTTCTACAAGATCGATTTGAGGTCAGGGTATCATCAGATGAGGGTTAGGGATGAGGATGTGGATAATACAATGTTCCGAACTCATAATGGTCATTACAAGTTCGTGATGATGCCTAGAGATGCACAAAACCCGAATCTGATCCCATCTGATCCGGATCCGAATCCAATCCGGTTTTGATGACGTCATCAAAACTCCGATCCGGTCAAAATCTGATCCAAATCCGGTCAAAATCCGATCAGGTTCCAACCAAAATCCGAATCCGATTCTAATCCGATTTGAAACCGGTTTAAACCGATTTTAGTGGGTTTTAATCGGATTTTGGGGCGGATTTGGATCCGGTTTTTAGCGAATCCGGTTTATGATCCGGTATCAAATCCAATTTGGAATATAGGATTAGGATCTGATTGAAAATCCGGTTTTAAATCTGATCCGATCCGGTTTGATCAAAACCGGTTTTGACCCAATCCGGTTTCGGATTGGATCCGGTTTTGAATAGTGAAACCGGTTTTTGTGTGCATCACTAGTGATGCCGTTTTGGCTCACCAATATGCCGACAGCATTTATGGATTTGATGAATCAGGTATGCATGCCGATGTTTGATCGCTTGGTCATTGTTTTTATCGATGATATCCTGGTCTATTCCACGACCAGGGAGCAATATGAGGATCACCTTCGAGAGTAGTTGGGAGTTTGGAGGAGGGAGAGGCTATATGGCAAGTTCTCGAAATGTGAGTTTTGGTTACGGGAGGTCCAGTTCTTGGGACACCTCATCATCCAGAATAGGATTTTGGTTGACCCGGCCAAGATTAAGGCAGTTATGTAGGGGAAAGTTCTGAAGTCTCCTTTGGAGATCAGGAGTTTCCTGGGATTAGCAGGATACTATAGGAGATTTATTCAGGATTTCTCCAAATTTTTTGTAACTCTCACTCGTCTGACGAGGAAGGGTGTGGATTTTCACTGGGGGCCTAAGCAGCAGATTGCCTTCGAGACTCTAAGACGGAAATTGTGTGAGTCCCCGGTGTTGACCCTCCTAGAGGGTGTGGAAGATTTTTTTAGTTTATTATGATGCTTCTATCACCAGTTTGGGGGAAGTACTCATGCAGCGAGGGAGAGTTATTGTGTTATCTTCTAGGCAGTTGAAGTCACATAAGGTTCAGTATCTGATGCATGATCTATAGTTAAGGGCAGAGGTGTTTGACCTCAAGATTTGGCAAAACTATCTATATGGGGTCTGGTGTACCATCTACACCGATCACAAGAGTCTGAGATATCTCACAGATCAGCCGAATCTAAATATGATGCAGCGTAGATGGCTTGACTGTTGGATTAGTGTCTAAGCCTGTAACCATATTTGGTAAGTATTTGACCCAGTTGTGCATGGTCCTTTTGGGTTTCCTTCACCAAAGCAACTTGATAGGATGATATATGGAGAAAGAGGATTAATTATACTTAGGGGACCAGAATTGTAATTATAAGATAATTACAATTGGGCTATGGATCACCTTGGAACATAGGTTGGACGAATTCTATGGGAAGCCCATAAGGAATTCGTCCAAGGGGTGTTCTAAAGGGAGTCCATGGGCTGCTTGGAGCCTAAGCAGTCAAATTAGCCTCACTATATAAATACCCCTATGGCCCCAAAAACGTGGCTAACCCTTTTGGAAGAACCCTAGGACGTTTTTGGTGCTCCTCATCCTTCTCATAAGTCATCCTCTTGCTCTTGGTGTTCGTAAACCATTAGAAGAGTGACATTTGTGACTCTAAGCTCCAAGGAAACGAGATTCAAGCCATTCTATAAGAGGTATTCATCTAGATCTGTTCTTACATGTTAATTTCGATATACATATGCTGGATCTAGGGTTTATGAGCTTTGGATGATTATTGCATGTTCATTAGACAAACTAGATCCAAAGCTTTAGGGTTTGCATGTACACCATAGGAATGATTTAGTGCTCAAAACCCATCATTGACGTAGTCAAGGATTATGACTACGGGATTATGTACCACCCAGTGAAAGGGAATGTGGTTGCTGATGCCTTAAGCTACAAATTTGCTAGTTCTTCTGTCAAGGACTTATGTATGAGTATTTCTATTGATTCGTCTTTTCTGTATTTGATCAGGGAGGCGCGGGCAGAAGGAGTCAAGAAGGGAAATTGGAAGTAGGAGAGAATCAGGGGTGAGATTGACAGGTTTTCTACCGAGAGCCGCGGATTGTTGACCTGGTGCGGTCGGGTTGGGAGACCATATTTTGGCAAGATCAGGCAGACTGTGATGGATGAGGCACATAAGTCCATATTTTTGATACACCGTAGAGCCACAAAGATGCACCGAGATCTGAGACTTAGTTACTGGTAGTCGTGCATAAAGAGGGAGATAGCTTGGTATATTGAGAGGTGTTTGACCTGTTAGATGGTCAAGGCCGAGCACCATAGACCGCATGGAAAGCTTCAACCTTTGGAGGTTCCTATGTGGAAATGGGAAAAGATCACCATGGATTTTATCACCAAGTTACCTTGGACAGCTAAGGGGTTTGATGCGGTATGGGTTATTATGGATCATCTGAATAAGAGTGCCCACTTTCTAGCTATTCGGGAGCACTCATCGGCCAAGATATTGGCCAATGTGTATGTTTGCGAGATTGTCACTCGGCATGGTGTTCCATTTTCCGTTGTATATGATCGAAATGTTCGGTTCACTTCTCGATTTTGGCAGAGGTTCCACGAGGAACTGGGTACAAGATTGTACTTTAGCACCACTTATTATCCGTAGATTGACGGGCATAAAGAGAGAACCATCTAGACGCTCGAGGATATGTTGAGAGAATGTGTTATAGATTTCGATGGAAGTTGGGACTCCTAACTTCCTCTGGCTGAGTTTTCTTACAACTACAGCTATCACTCCAGTATCGGTGTAACGACCAAAAATTTCAACCAAATTAAAACATTTTAATTCATTCAAAAACCATTAAGTTCATACATCTCGTTTTCAAAATAGTTTAAACATCAGAGTATCCCCCAGAACCATATCACATAAATCATAAAACATGAGGAGCGGTACGATCACGCCTTCGCCTTTCCACGATCTCCTGAAGTACCTGAAACAATACACTAAAACTGTAAGCCTGAAAGCTTAGTGAGTTACCCCCAAAATACCAACCGCACATAAACATACTCATAACATATCACAAATAGAACAGCCATGCACATCGGGTCTACTGTGTGACTGGTCCGCCCGCACCGGGCCTTCAGTCCACCTGGTCCACCCTCCGAGTCTAGCCATGTACATCGATTCTACAGTGTGATTGGTCCGCCCGTACCGGGCCTTCAATCCACCTGGTCCACTCTCCGAGTCTACAGTATGACTGGTCCGCCCACACCGGGCCTTCAGTCGGCCTGGTCCACTCTCCGAGCCTCGGCACGTCTGGTCCGCCCTCTTGGGGACTTCAGCCTATCCGGACCGCTCGCTGGGTCTTCAGAATATCCGGTCCGCCCTGGGTATGTTGGCCTACAGCACAAAGCAGGACCCGCCTCAACCCAACCCCCGTGAAACAACCATGTGCACATAAAACAATTAATCACATAACAGGTCCTTAACCAGACAAACAGTCTAACAGATCACATAGCATATCAACATCCTAACCAGGATTCCGACCTAACCGGTCACTAGCATATCATTACCCTATATTCCGGGTACCGACCTTAACCAGGTCACTAACATAACATTACCCTATATACCAGGATGCAGATCTAGCAAGGCAATAACATAACAAACAATACCCGGATTCCATCCGATAAAGGGCCGGCCTTGGTGCCGTAGACCCTGTTGATATAGTGAGGATAACTCACCTGAAATGAAGAACCGAACCACGGAAGCACACACCCGAAGCACTACTCCAAACTCCAACACCTATTGCCATCAATGGACCATTGACATAAATAACCAATTACCATAACACCCTTGAAGGTCAAAGTCAAAGTCAAAGCCAAAGTCAAACTTCCTAACTGACCCTACTCGCCGAGTCAACGCGTTGACTCGTCGAGTCCTTATACTCTGAAAACTCTTAGAACACGACTCAACTCGCCGAGTCACCCCAAGACTCGTCGAGTCCAACGATCTCTGAGTCCCATCCAGTCCAACTCACTGAGTCAACCCTCGACTCACTGATCTGCATTTTAACCAAAAGAGGTTAGGGGTTCTTCGACCTGACTCGCCGAGTCCAAGAACATACTCGCCGAGTCCAAGGCAATCTTCAACAGACTCGCCGAGTTGTTCTTCCAACTCGCCGAGTCCATGCACATGTTCATACAACTCGTCGAGTACACCCATGTGACTCGTCGAGTCTCTCCAGTTCTCAATCCATACAGAGGCTTTTCGAGCCATGCAGGGGCTCCAATCCATAGATCCACTCTTCTACAGTCTAACCCTCACATAAAGTTGCAAACTTTATGTGAAACCAAGGAGATATAGGCCCAAAACACTCTAGGGCTAGGGTTCATGACAAAGGGGCTTTACCAACAACTCTTAGACAGAAGCTTTATGACATTTTGGACCATCACAAGCCTAGATCTGAAGTAGCAACCTCAGATCTAAGCCTCTAACTCGAAATAGCTCTCAATCATACCAAAAATGCCCCAAATCTCAAATGATAATAGATCTAGATGCAAAAGAGCCCAAGCAACAGATTATTACCTCCAAAATAAGCTCCAACTGAAGTAGATCCCGAATCTACACCACTCCTTTGCAGCAAACCTCTTGATCTTCAAGCCCCTTTCCAAGATTTTCTCCTCCAAAGCTCTATTCTCTCTATTAATGGAAGCTCACTCGATTCTAGGGTTTCTGGATCTCAAAAGGGTAGCAAAGAGGCTGAGGGTGGGTTATAATGTGCTTTATATAGGGCACAACCCCCGGGATTAGGGTTTTCTCTCATCAGCACCAACTCGTCGAGTCCAAGCCGCCGACTCGGCGAGTTGGCCACTTAAACCGCGATAGAATCCCGCTTCGACTCGGCGAGTAAGCGGACCTACTCGTCGAGTCCCTTTCCTAAATTTACACTTTTGGCTCTTCATTGAACAATTGAAATTTGGGGTGTTACAATCGGTGCGCCGCCATTTGGGCTACTTTATTGGAGGAAGTGTGGTACCCCAGTCTCTTGGGGAGAATTTGGTCATAGGATCATGGAAAAGAGTGAGGTAGTTGTAACACCCCCAAACCAGACGGCGGAAACATCCGGGGGTGGAGAATTTCATTTGTAGTATCACAACACATGCATTACAGTAATCAAAGTACAAACAACCATTGTATTTAAAAAGTATAAATATTTACATGTGTTTCAACATTGTATACTGAAACTAAATAGTTGTACAAAAGAAGAAGAAAAGACATAAATAGCTCCATCTTCTCAAAAGCTCGGGGTGTACCTGTCTAATGGTTCCCTGAGAATACAAGTAATTTGAAAAGAGAGTATCAACATAAAGTTGAGTGAGTGCATAAGTATTTATGTTTGGAAGAATGTTTTTTATTTCTTGAATATGTAAACTGTTTCCAGAAAAATTATATATTTTATGCTCTATATGAAAAGTAGTTTTTGTTGTATAAAACTATTCTAATTGTAAACCAATGTTTTGTATTTGTAATCCTTTTGTAAACTTGTATCTGAGAGTATATCTGGTTTCACAAACTGTTATTGTAAACTGTAATGTATTACTGTAAACTGTATCTTGTAAACTAGTACTTTGAAAAAGTACCTAAGTTTAGTTAATTATACACTAACGTATTGTTAATATCTTTTAATGAGTTATTATAACCATACTGACTAGATGGCCTGACCTAACACTATGAGTGTGCTGAAAACATGTTGATAACAATTTGTCACTCACATGCGTGTATGCCTGACTGTAGCTAGTAGTCCGAGTGCGGGATTGTCAATCCCAATATAGATCTATACACACATTGTTTCGATCCCTGGCTGGAGATTCTGGTTATAATGTTAGGACTTTACTATATTGTTTAAATGAATTAAACAACATGTACTACTTGACTCATAAAAGCATATAAACGTTACATGTATAATAGTTATGAAAAATCCAATCATTCTGAAATAAATGACTGATAGTATGTTCTTGAATTAGTATTCTTAACATGTATCTGAAAGAATGTATAGTCTTGACTAGTTTTGAATCAAACCTTTGTTCTTGTAAAACAATGTATTCTAGTATACTTGAATTGTGAATTAATGTTCTGTGAATCATAAATTATACCTATTATAATTTATAAGTACTTTCTGTATTGATACTTAGTATGAATGCAACCCCTTGCTCAACTTCTTACAAAGGGTAATTGAAATTAATTGAATAAACTTTTATACTTGTATATATATACAAATATATATAAGTAAAATTTAAATGACACTCGGACAAATAACTGATACTTGTAATCCCACATCCAAACAACGAAAAGGAACCAAAGTGGGTTATCATTCCTAAATCTTTTAAATCTTATTTATATAAATATATGTATACTAGTATGCTTTTTGGGAGAAATATAAGTTTATAAAAACATTTAAAAGAAGTTTGATATTTTGAAATTCATTTTGATGACTTGATGTCATTTCGAAACAAGCATAGAAAATCATTTGATTTGATGATAACTGAAATCCATTTGGATAAGATATTTGAAAATCACTTGTTTATAACACAAAATCTTTGTGTTAGACTTGTATCCTCCCCCCCCCCCCCCTTAAAACAGTAAAAACTTTGAAAATACGGGGGTATGAACTCACCTGTAGTAAGTTATTCAAATGTAAGGTCGGTGTAGGATGCTAAGTGTCAAGTGAAGTCTTGAACACAACGGATCCTATTAAGCATATAATGATACATATATGGATATAATTAGTGTTTAAACAACTAATTATGTTAAGAAACCATCTTAGGGACTAGGAATCACTTAGATTAAAATGTTACAATCACATGTGATTGAATCAAATGGAGTTTTCGGCCACTCCTTGGAGTTTACGGCCACACCTTTGGTGTTTACGGCCAAGGGGAGTTTACGGCCAATGGTGTTCTTCATAGGAGTTTACGGCCAAGGGAGATGCTCATGGCCGTAAACCCTTATTGTTCTTTGAAATGGTTGTTTTCAAGGTTGTAATTTAAGAGCTTCTATAGGATAACTAGTATATGGAAGATTACTTACGTTTTGAAGCTTGAAGGGGGGTGTTCACGGTCTAAAGAACTAATGTGTTCTTGATGTTCTTGAAGATCTAACCTAAAAGAGATGAATTCGAGGATGAAATCAAGGGGTTTTACTAGATCAAGAAGGATATCAACTTATAAATGGAAGAATCACTTACAAATTTGGTGAGAATTAGAAGTGTTCTTGATGATACTTGAGAGAATTTGAGAGTTCTTGACTGGAGGATATGAGAAATGAAGGAAAAATGAAGAAAATCTATATATATATATATATATATATATATATATATATATATATATATATATATATATATATATATATATATATATATATATATATGCGAGGGTTCACGGTCCGAGGGTTTACGGCCGAGAACATCGTTTACGGTCCGAAGTCAGTTTAACGTTTACGGCCGAAGCCTCGTTTACGGCTGCGCGGGGTTTACGGTCTGAAGAGTGTACGGCTGTAAACTCTATGCGGCCCGAAGTGTTTGCGGTCTGAAGCGAAGTTTCTCGGATTTTCAAGCCTTTTTCCTTTCAATTTCAAATGTAGATATTTTAAGGATTTTAACAAATAAAGGTTATTATTATAACCTAAATTGAAACCCAAACACTAAAAAGGGTTTTAGTTGACCTCTGTTTGACTTTTGTTTGACTAGAGTTGACTTTATAAATAGAAAATAACGGGATGTTACATTATCCCCCCGTTGGAGAGAATTTCGTCCCGAAATTAGAGTTTAAGCAATTAAGCAATTACAAACATCTAAGTAAAAAGATGAGGATATTTCAGTTTCATTTGATCCTCGCGCTCCCAAGTGAATTCAGGTCCCCGCTTGGCATTCCAGCGAACCTTCACTATAGGAATACGACTTTGCTTTGTTTGTTTGACTTCTCGGTCCATGATTTCTACTGGTTCTTCCACGAAGTTGAGGCCCTCATCAATCTCGATTTCATCAAGTGGGATAACAAGAGTCTCGTCGGACAGAAACTTTTTCAAGTTCGAGACGTGGAAAACAGGATGTATGTTGCTTAGTTCTTGAGGTAGTCGGAGTTTGTAAGCTTTAAGTCGCTCTCGGATTTGTACAATTTTCTTCTTTTGTCGGCGTAACTTTTCTGTCTATCTCTGGAAGCTTTAAGTCGCTCTCGGATTTGTACGATTTTCTCTGTGGTTTCGCGAATGATTTCCGGACCAGTGAGAGCACCGTTAGGAACTTGACTTCTAGCTAGCTGCGTGTCACCCACTTCAGCCCAGCACAGAGGTGATCTGCACTTACGACCATAGAGAGCTTCGAAAGGAGCTGCCTTTATGCTAGTGTGATAACTATTGTTGTAAGAGAATTCGATAAGGGGTAAATGAGTATCCCATGCCTTACCAAAGTCTATCACGCAAGCTCGCAACATATCTTCTAAAGTTTGAATCGTCCTCTCACTTTGTCCGTCAGTTTGTGGATGGTAGGCTGTACTCATGTCCAGCCTAGTTCCCAAAGATTTTTGTAAAGACTGCCAGAAACAAGAAGTGAATCTACTATCTCGGTCTGAAATAATAGATATTGGCACACCATGCAGTCTAACGATTTCTTTGAGATAGGTTCTTGTTAGCATCTCCATCTTGTCCGTCTCTTTGATTGGTAAGAAGTGTGCGGATTTGGTTAATCTATTGACGATTACCCAAATAGTATCCTAACCACCCGATGTCTTGGGTAACTTGGTTATGAAATCCATTGTAATCTGCTCCCACTTCCATTCAAGGATTTCAGGTTGTTGCAATAAACCTGAAGGTTTCTGATATTCTACCTTGACTTTGGCACAAGTAAGGCACTTGCCCACAAAGGTAGCAATTTTGGCCTTCATGTTTGGCCACCAGTATAGTTTCTTGAGGTCCAAATACATCTTGTCTGAACCTGGATGAATGGAGTATCGGGTTTTGTGTGCTTCATTCATGACTACGTCTCTGTAAACACCGAACTTTGGTGTCCATATCCGGTTCATGAAACAATAGACTCCATCATCCCTGACTCTGAAGTTTTTATCCATTCCTCTCAAGGCTTCACCTGCCACGTTTTCAGGTTTTAAGGCCTCAAGTTGAGCCTCTCTGATCTGTGTGGACAAATGTGAATGGATTGTCATAGTCAACGACTTTACTCGGCGTCCCGAGTATTATTTTCTACTAAGGGCGTCAGCTACTACGTTATCTATACCAGGGTGATAAAGAATCTCACAATCGTAGTCGTTCAGTAGTTCCACCCATCGTCGTTGTCTCATGTTCAGCTCTTTCTGATTGAAGATATGCTGGAGACCTTTATGGTCCGTGAATACTGTGCATTTCGTGCCATATAAATAATGTCTCAGATCTTCAGAGCAAATACTACTGCTCCTAGTTTAAGGTCATGTGTTGTATAATTGACTTCATGTATCCTTAGATGTCTTGAGGCATATGATATAACCTTTCCTCTTTGGATAAGAACACATCCAAGTCCTTGATTAGAAGCATCACAATACACTACGAAATCCTCTGTTCCTTCAGGGAGAGACAGGATCGGTGCACTACACAAAGCTCGCTTCAGCGTTTGGAATGTTATTTCTTGTTTTTCTCCCCAGCTAAAAGTTACACCCTTTTGTGTCAGGGTGGTAAGAGGTTTAGCTATTCGAGAGAAATTCTGGATGAATCTACGGTAATAGCTGGTAAGACCTAAGAATTGACGGATTTCTGTAGGTGTTTTGGGTGCTGACCAGTTTTCAATTGCCTTAATTTTGGAAGGGTCGACGTGTATTCCTTCTGAACTGACCACGTGACCTAGGAATTCAACCTTCCTGATCCAAAATTCACACTTTGAAAACTTCGCATAGAGTTTCTCGGTTCTAAGTGTTTGCAAAACTTGACAAAGATGTTGGCCATGTTCCTCTTCACTTCTTGAGTAGATAAGGATGTCGTCAATGAAAACTATGACGAATTTGTCTAGAAATGGACGACACACTCTGTTCATTAGATCCATGAACACAGCAGGTGCATTCGTCAATCCGAATGGCATCACTACGAACTCATAATGACCATAACGAGTTCTGAACGCGGTTTTGGGAATGTCATTCTCCAAAATCCGTAATTGGTGATACTCGGATCTTAAGTCTATTTTGGAAAAGTAGCTCGCACCTTGAAGTTGGTCGAACAGATCGTCAATACGAGGCAGAGAGTATTGATTCTTAATGGTAAATTTATTCAGCTCGCGGTAGTCTATGCACATACGAAATGATCCATCCTTCTTCTTCATGAACAAAACTGGTGCTCCCCAGGGTGAGAAGCTTGGTCTTATGAAACCTTTGCTAAGGAGTTCGTTAAGCTAGCTGGATAATTCCTGCATTTTAGGAGGTGTAAGACGATAGGGAGATTTGGCTACTTGGGTAGCCCCTGGAATTAAGTCGATTCGGAATTCGACCTGTCGTTTAGGAGGCACCCCTGGAAGATCATCGGGAAAAACGTCGGGAAAATTGCAGACCTCAGGAATGCTTGCCATGTCTTTCACTTCTTGCTTTTTGTCTACCACATGAGCTAAGAAAGCATAGTACTCTTTACGGAGGTACTTATGTGCCTTAATGCAAGAAATGATCTGGAGATTCGTTCCGGGTTTGTCGCCGTAAATAACAAGAGTTTCGTTAGTTGGCAAGTTCAGACGAATGACTCTTTCATAGCATAGAATGTCAGCATGGTTAGGACACAACCAATCCATACCTATTATGACGTCGAAACATTTGATAGAGACCGGCATAAGGTCTATTGGTAACGAAACGTTATTCAAGGTAAGAGTACATACTATGTATATATCCTTGGTGGATTCGGATTTCCCATTAGCCATTTCGACTGTGAATGTTTCTTTTAATGGTTGGGAGTTTTGATTTAGTAAGTGTTTGAAATTATGGCTCACAAAGCTCTTCTCAGCACCACAATCAAATAGAATGCATGCATAAGTGTTGTTGAGAAGGAACGTACCCGTGAATACAGCTGGGTTTGCCACTGCTTCTTCGTGACCCAAGGCTAAAATTCTCCCAACTCCACTAGCATTTCCAGCTTTAGGAAAATCTTTCTTGAAATGTCCTACTTCACCATAATTGTAACACGCTTGACCTACTCCAGCAGCAGGTACTTGGTTAAGTGGTTGAGGTGGTGCTCTACAGAATCGGGCAGTATGCCCTTTCATGTTGTAGTTACGACACTACATTTCCATGCAATTTCCATTATGGTGAAAATTACACTTGTTGCACTTACGGACATTACCAGCATAAGGCTTAGCTGGTACTGGGTTAACAGGAACAGCAGCAGGTACAATAGCAGCATTAACTGTAACTAGCTGTTGTTTTTTTGAGGAATCCTGTGAAAACTTGCCCTTCCTCTTGTTCCGACCCTTCTTCTTTTTGTTGTTGTTGTCATTGTTGTTGTTGTTGTTTCCTTTTTGTTGTTCTGGCACAGCAACCACTGAGTTTTGACGGACTCCGTGGTCGATATGAGATTGTGCCAGCTCTTTGGCACTGTCAAAAGTAATAGGCCTCGAAGCTAAAACACTTGACTGAATTTGGGGCGACAGTCCCCAAATATATCTCTCAATCTTCTTGCTCTCCAGAGCAACCATATCCGGGCAAAGAATTGCCAGATCACAGAATCTACTAGTATAGGTTGATATATCAGAACCAACCATCGTTAGACCCCAGAGCTCCTGCTCAAGTTTCTGAACTTCTCCTCGCGGACAGTATTCCTGCATAAGCATGGCTTTGAAGTTCTCCCAGCTTATCGAATTAGCCACTAACAAAGTAAGTGACTTAACATGGCCATTCCACCACATTAAAGCTCTATCTGAAAAAGTACAAGCAGCGAACTTGACCTTGCTGCCCTCAGGACAGGAGCAGATTTCAAAAATTGCTTCTGTCTTTTCTATCCACTGTCTTAATGCCATAACTCATCCAGTTCCATTAAAGGTCCTGGGTTTGGCATTGGAGAAATCTTTATAAGTGCACTCTCGCGAGTGCCCATGACTCTCGCCATGGTTAGAAGGATGTGAACCAGCTCCCGACCCACTAGCACCAGGAGTATTAATATGAGACATGGCAGCAGCTACAGCCGCCGTGACCGCCGCTTGGAACATAGCGGGGTCAAACTGAGGAGGTGGTGGCGGAGGTGGTACCGGTGCTTCATTAATATTTTTACGTCTTGGATTTCTATGAGGAGGCATCTTTTTCTATAAAAGGCAAAAGATACAAGGATGGTAAGATATCAAGAGTGAATATGAATTTTGATATCTCTTGAACTAAAACATATAGTTCAACATGAATCTTGTAATGAATTGGAAATAGAAGTCTACGAAAAATACAACTTGTAACAGAACGATATGAAATTGAATGGTTATTTTTCAAAGGTTATGAAAATGCATGTCGATTTAAATTGGCATATTGAATACATAAAGTCTGGAAAACTTGACCTTTAACAGGTCTACAATACACCAAATTCTGGAAAATATCGACATCATACAGACCTACTGAAAATAAAATTTTTGTGGTCTTACTGAAAAACATGAAAAATAACACTAGAACCTATCCGTAGACTTAACTATAACCAAAAGAGTAATTAGGAAACGAGTAGAGCATCTTCTACTGGCGACGGGTATCTCTTGGATGAAACCTCAACTCAGCCAGTTAACGCTCCACAGCAAGCAGATGTCTTTCATATACTGTCAGACGTGATCGGAGTTCTATGACTTCAGCTCGAGTTTCAGCTAACTCTTGCAGTAAATACTCATTGTCTCTCGTAGCTCTCTCGCCAGCATATTCAAGACGACGAATGCGGATTGTATTAATTCTCGTATTAGCATCAACTTCCTTGATTTGGTTGATGGATGTTCTACCCTGAATTTCATTTCGGGCAACCCTGCGGACTAGAATTGGTAGGACTCTATCTGTTGAGCCTCCTTCACTCAGGTTGTAGAAGCTTATGTCTCCATTGTATGGGATAGGTTGACCCTGTTCTTGGCTCCATGTTTCTAAGCTTTCTACCCACGGAGGTGTCGGGCCTTGGAAAACCGGACGAGGGTTAGGATTTTGGGCTACTGGTGGTGGATTATAGGCTTCTGATTCAGAATCATTGCCTTCAGAAAAATGTTCTGCAAAATCATCATCTAAGGGAATTTCTTGATTTTCTTTTGGCTCTACATCTTGTCCTTGATCGGGGAAGTATGGGTCTCCGGGTAAGTGAAATCCAGCCATTGTTATCTAAGCGAGAATAGGGATAAGAGATATAGAATATAGTTAGTAACGATTGATTAAGGATATAAGTTTTTACGAGAAAGACCTACAGTTATCAAATAATGTATTCTATATAACTTGTTCCAGGTATTACTATAACTATAAAGTGTATACTAATTATATATAACTTGGATATAATCGACCTTTGATTAAATGACCCGGCTCTAAATCCACAACCAAACAAGGAACAGGAAATGAAGCTAGATAAAATATTCTAAGTCTATATAACTTTAATTATATATAATTTTAATATACCCTTAATATTTATAGTTCTACCCTTAATTGTTCTATTGTTTTCACATGTTTGTTTTTAGTATATAGTGCCTAAAACACCCCTATAGTATTTTAATCTTTATGTTTTGTTATAGAGTTCTTCTGAATATATATGGTAAGTTTTAGACATGTCGCAACACCACTATCACTCCCAAACACATGTTGGTCATATCTCAAATCAATATAGTTGATCAGGCTATATTAATCCCAGATATGATTACATAACTGTCCAGGTTTGACAATAATGTTCAACATCCAAATACTTTTAAGTTCTTATGATTGTGATAATGTACTTGCAGATATGAGTGTTAGTATACTTCTTGTAAAAATACTTAAATTTTTAAAAGTATACTTGTAGTCAGAGCTCTTAGCCCCAAATGTGTTTATAGTTTGTATTTCTTTTATGGATTGATATACTAAGTTAACTATAAACAATGTTCTGATACCAATCTGTCACAATCATAAACACTAATTATATTAAGAAACCATCTTAGGGACTAGGAATCACTTAGATTAAAATGTCATAATCACACGTGATTGAATCAAATGGACTTTTCGGCCACTCCTTGGAGTTTACGGCCACACCTTTGGTGTTTACAGCCAAGGGGAGTTTTATGGCCAATGGTGTTCTTCATAGGAGTTTACGGCCAAGGGAGATGCTCATGGCCGTAAACCCTTATTGTTCTTTGAAATGGTTGTTTTCAAGGTTGTAAGTTAAGAGCTTCTATAGGATAACTAGTATATGGAAGATTACTTACGTTTTGAAGCTTGAAGGGGGGTGTTCACGGTCTAAAGAACTAGTGTGTTCTTGATGTTCTTGAAGATCTAACCCAAAAGAGATGAATTCAAGGATGAAATCAAGGGGTTTTACTAGATCAAGAAGGATATCAACTTATAAATGAAAGAATCACTTACAAATTTGGTGAGAATTAGAAGTGTTCTTGATGATACTTGAGAGAATTTGAGAGTTCTTGACTGGAGGATATGAGAAATGAAGGAAAAATGAAGAAAATCTATATATATATATATATATATATATATATATATATATATATATATGTGTGTGTGTGTGTGTGTGTGTGTGAGGGTTCACGGCCGTGAACCTCGTTTACGGTCCGAAGTAGGTTTAACGTTTACGGCCGAAGCCTCGTTTACGGCTGTGAGGGGTTTACGGTCCGAAGAGTGTACGACCGTAAACTCTTTGCGGCCCGAAGTGTTTGCGGTCCGAAGCGAAGTTTCTCGGATTTTCAAGCCTTTTTCCTTTCATTTTCAAATGTAGATATTTTAAGGATTTTAACAAATAAAGGTTATTATTATAACCTAAATTGAAACCCAAACACTAAAAAGGGTTTTAGTTGACCTCTGTTTGACTTTTGTTTGACTAGAGTTGACTTTATAAACAGAAAATAATGGGATGTTACAGTAGTCCTCCAGAAGACAGAGCTTATCCAGCAGATCAGGCAGAGGTTGTAGACAGCTCAGAGTCAGAATAGGAGTTATGCAGAGAGACATCAATCCGAGTTGGAGTTATAGGTCAGCGATATGGTTTTACTAAAGGTATCACCCTGGAATAGTGTAATATGCTTCAGGATGAGGGAAAGTTCGGTCCCCGAATCATCATGACGTTTCGAGTAGTTTCCAGGGTAGGCAGGGTGGCCTATCGACTGGATTTGCCTAAGGAGCTCCGTCAGATTCACAACACCTTCCATGTTTCTTAGCTTCGAAAGTGTGTGGCTGATGATTCAATAGTGGTTATTTTGGATAGGAGGTCGAAGGCCTTACGCAACAAGGTGGTACAATTGGTCAAAGTTCAGTGGCAGCATCGGAAGGGTTCTGAATGGACTTGGGAACCCGAGGTTGAGATGCGAGAGCACTACCATGAGTTATTCGCGGCATCATACTTCGAGGACGAAGACTTATTCAAGCGGGGGAGCATTGTAACACCCAGATACCAAGTAATTTCCTTTTTGACCCAAAAGATAGAATATGTTGAAAAGTTAGACCTTACATTAAGCGTACTTGGGGCGTACGCTTGGTGTATCCCATTTAAATGGTTCGTATGTTTAGGTGAGTACGTTGGGCGTACTCATGCATGTGTTGGGAGTACGTGATAAATGAACAAACCTTAATATTGGGGTTTGAGAACTATTTAAACATCCTTATCCCCTCAAAACCCTTCCATTCATCATCCTCCACCTCCCAAAACCTCCCTTGCTAACCCTAATCCATTGGATGAAAAATTTTTAGCTTGAGTGTGTGTATTTGTGCTCTTGAAGGAAGAAGAAGATAGTGGACTCATCTTGGATGCTTCAAGCAAGTGTAGATATGGAATTTCCACCATGCAAGCAACCTCCAAAAGGTATAAAGTTAGAAACTTGATGAATATTCTCCTTGGATCTTTCTAGTTCTTAAATTTTATGCATTTTGGTCCCATAGTCTTGGTGTTCATGAGTATGGCTTACTCTAAACCAAAAGAGTTGTCCTTTTAGACGTTTGTAGGTGCTAAGAACCATAAAAATGTGATCTTGGTCCTTTTTTCCCTCCATGCAAGAGTTATGGTGTTTTGGTTTGAGTATTAAGTTAGGGTTTTGGTTTTCGGACCACTTCTAGTCATGGAAAATCATAAAGTTGGAAACATTATGACTTAGAATCATATTTGGGGCTAGATCTGAACTTTTGACGTGGTATCATAATGGAATAAGCTCTTAACAAGAAAAGTAGATTCACGCTGAGTACGTTTGGTGTAGCGGGGGTACGTTATGCGTACTAACCAGGGATCTCTTATTTTAGATGGATCACGACTATGCTTAACATAGTGACTGAGTTAGCGGGGCGTACTCAATCTGTGTTGACTTTCCTTTTAATTTTGACTTTTTTTACTTTGACTTTGACTTTGACCAAATTTGACTTAGGGGTATTTTGGGTATTTTAAGTGGTAGTTTGAGTTTAGATCACTGTTTATTTCATAAGTGACCGGTAGAGATAACAGTTGGAGCAGTGATTTGTTCAGTACATTTTAGACTGTGAGGTGATTTTTCCTCACTGTATTCGTGGGTCGAAGGCACCAATGTCTGTCCACTAGGTTATGTATCCTGATATATAGGATGTTGCTATGATATAGTGATCTGTCAGATTTGCATGATTATCTATTTGTGGTTATATATTATTTCTTGCATCTGTCGACATAGTGTGGTTGGATTGAGGCAATACCACTTTGTGTGAAAGCCAACAAACCTGGGAGCAAGCCAGACATAAGTTGTGGGCCGAAAAGGCAAGCCAAACCTATGATGTGGGCTCGAGAGCAATCTCGAAATAAAGTTGTGGGAAAACCAGACTCATGTTGTGGGCTCAGGACTAATCCAGCCCAACGGTTGTGGACCCAATATGCATATCGTTATATGTTGTGTGGTGGTATTTTTGGGAACTCACTAAGCGTAGGCTTACATTTTGATTGTTATGGTTTCAGGTACTTCAGAGGACAGGGGCAAGGCGAAGGCGTGATCGTACACATCCTTCAGTGATATGTTTTGGAGATCTTATGATACTTTGATTCTGGGATATTTGTATTTATACATGGTTTTTGACTTCAGTTTTGATCGGAAACAATGATTTCACTTAATTGCAAAATGAATTATTTTATCGTGATTTTTCGGATCTTAATATATATATATATATATATATATATATATATATATATATATATATATATATATATATATATATATATATATATATATATATATATATATATATATATATATATATATGATAAACTTATGTTGTGTCGAACGCATTAATATTTGGTTATAATAAACTTATGTTCGGTGTATTTGACTTCATGAACTTCTATCATTTGCCATTTTCAAAAGGGTAGGGGAATATATACATCCGCAGGGTCGAAAAATAACAACATAAAGTAATTTTTAAACATATGATAATTTTTGTACAAATCTTACATAATGCGTTAAAAAAATGCATTCCCACCCTAATGTCGACATACTCTGAAACAATTTACATCTTTTTAATTCTTTTCCATTAGTTCAACCATTTTCCATTTTCAAAAGGTGAAGATTATCACCAACAAATACATCTAAGTTTCCTTGCTTGAGAAATCCATTAAAGTTCTCTATGATGATCAATTCATCAGTATCATAGAAACACTTCCCCTGAAATTATCATACAAACAAACAAACAGAAAAATTAAACCAATGAAAAGTAAAGAATTAAAAGGTAGATATATCATACAACTAACTCATGCTCCATTTAAACTATATCAATGATGTTCAATTCTGACGTCTTCATGCATACATGTTGCTTCCACAATGAAGAACAACCCTGATTATGATGTCTCATATGAACCCAAACACATAAATTAATAACCAATATACTATAACCATGAACAAAAATAAAGAAAATCAATAAGATACGTTAAAATTCCTAAGATAATCATAGCAAGCTCCATTTGTTTAACATATTATCCGATATACTTCATGTGTAAATACAAATTACACCGGTTACAATGGCAACTAAAAGATCAAAGGTTGTCATAAAACAACAAAATATAACATGTAAAATCAGCCAACTAAAGAGCCACCCCCAATTGAACACCAAGTCGAAAAACAAAGGCCTACCAGAGGCTGTTATTCACAAATAGAGCCAAATTAGGCGTGTCAAGTGGTCAAGAAACATGGTTTGTAACATCCCAAAATAGTGATAAAATTTTTCATTTTTAAAAAAACCAATAATTTCATTCACCAAATATCTCAAAGAAAAACACCATGCACAATATCAAAATATCATAGTACAAATACCAAAAGTGCGGAAATCATGAGGGGAGGATGTTGTTCCATCACGTCGGGCTCATCCCTTTTAAACCGGAAGTACCTAAAACCATATAAATAAATTGTAAGCACAAGGCTTAGTGAGTTTCCCCAAAGTACCACATGCCAAACAAACAAATGGGCCTAGCCCTGAGGCACATTGTAACAACCTGATATTTCAAGTCAATATAATAGTCTAGGTCAAATTGTAACTTATTTTGAAATAAAAAGAATAGAAGTTTATTGAGACGAAAATAAGCGTCAAATATAAATTGTTCAATAATCTTAAATGGGATGAATAAAGTGGTAGATATCGTAACAAGGTTTCCGAAAATATAAAGAACACTGAAATCCGAGTTATAACAAAGAAGTTATGACCAATCAAAGATCTGCGACAAAACCGGCAAAACACTATTTAGCGTAAAAAGTGACTTTTCAATAAAATACTTTTTCGCCTTAACTCTCTAAATGAAAGTTGTAGCATATGTTAAACCGAGAGTGTCCATAAAAAGAACATCCAAATCTGACTTCGTATGAAGAAGTTATGATTTTTCTAAGATTCGACATAACAGTACACAGCCCAAAATTCGAAATAAAGATCGGATGAGTTTTAGCCGACACAACCTAAACGCGAATCGAAGGTTTCATCAATAGTAGTACAACGGTAAAAAGACAGACAAAAACGAACATCGGATGAAAAAGTTATGAATTTTTAACGGATTATCCTGTCCCGGTCCGTTAAAAATAATAATATTAAAAATAAATTCAAAATTAGCCGACGGAGTCTAAATGAAAGTCGTAGAGTATAATTTCACCTACGTGTGGATATAAAGAACGTCGAAAACAGAGCTCGTATGCGAAAGTTATGAATTTTTGAATTTCGGGGCACACAAACCGAGAATTTTCGCATGCACTAGGCCAGGGTTCGGCCACGTCGCCCTCGCATGCGAGCCTGCCCCGTGTCCGAGCTGCTGAGTCACCCGATGCACGGCCCAAGCGAAGTCCGACACATGTCATCGCGGTGGAGGTGTCCGAACCGAGACGCGTGTGCAGCCCTCCTTCCGACGCGTAGCCTTCCCCCTCGCCACCTGTCTGATGCGCGCCTCCCTCTCCCCCTTCGGACCAAACCCTCGCACCCTATATAAAGGTGCGAGATCTCCTGGTTCCTACACCATTTTTCATCCTTTTTCACTTCTTTCACCTCCCTAAACTTCCTTACAACCCCCGAAAACCCGGTAACACATCCAACACCCGAAGAACATCCCGAGGCACCAGAAGTCCGCAAGAAAAGAGTCTTTCGGTTTCTAAACCCGACCCTCGCAAAGCCCAGTTTTCAACAATAAAGCCTTTTCTAGCAACGAAGTGCTACTCGAATCACCACTACTATCAAGTGAGTTTATACCCCTATCTTTTCACTATTTTTATAATGTTTGAAGGAGGAAAATATGGGTAAAATACAAAGAATTCTTGTACAAATAAATAAATTTATTCAACTAGTTTACGATTGTTATAAACAAACTATTTTACCGGTTCAGAATTTATTACAAAAATAAACATACTACTGTATTAGTTTGAGATTTATTACAAAAACAAACATATAAATTATAATAGGTATAATTTATGAGTCATGCATATTTATCAATACACTTTATGAAACTACATATTGCTTTCTATATTAAGAGTAACTTATGAAAATAACCATATAAATTATATTAAATATAATTTATGAGATACTTACAATATATCTATTACAAAGATATTTTTCATTATTCTACACGTAACTATCAATATAGCATTTGTGAGACACGCTTCAAGTACTTATTTAAGTATAAAACAAAAGTCCTGATAATTATAACCAGAGTCTCCTTCCGGAGAGCGTGACACTTGTGTATAGATCTATACAGGACTGACAATCCCGCACCAGAGCTGCTTGCAATAGCTAGGTCGGCAGACCTGTGGTGACAATTATCGTACCATATTTCGACGCCTGAAGAACGTCGTGTTTCAGGCGAGGCTTAGGTCATCAAGCATGGTTATGATAACTCACAATTTGGTATTGAATAACGCGATTAGTGTATGAATAAGAAAAGAACTTCATATACTTTTATTAAATAATGAAACTATAACACTGTATTTTACAAATGGTAAACCTAGGCTTCTACAGAGAATTCATAATAGTATAAGATACAAAATACTATTTTACTACAGGGAAAAGATTCAGCTTATAGTTTTATGTGAATTAAAACTATATAATACTAGTTCATAACACAAATACATATACAACAAAAAATATAGGATTTCCTGGGTGAATATACTTATCTTTTTATAAAACAAATGACAGAGTTATTTTACAAAAATACTTACGAATTCACCAACTTAATTGTTGACACTCTTTTCAAAACTACTTGTATTTTCAGGGAATCGATAAACAGGTATCCACAAGTTTTGAGGAAGACAGAGTTTCATATAATTATGTCTTTTAATTATACTTTTTGGTGTCAAATATTCAATGATTTGAACACGGATGTAAAGTTATGTTTTATCAATGTAATGAATATTGTACTTTGATTACTATTGTGCATTGTTGTGATACTACACATGAAGTCATCCATCCCCAAACGTTTCCGTCGTTCCGGTGTGGGGGTGTGACACATATTCCATCCTAATACACAAATATTGGCCCAGCCCTGGGTTTCTTCCAACTCATCATATACTCATGGGCCCAACCCTGGGGTTTATTTCAACCAAAATCATACAAGTATGTAAGAGTCACATAAAAACTAGCATAAAATATAACAACATAGTGGGCCGACATTACTGCCTTCGACCCACAAGCACAGTGAGAAGACTCAGCTCTGATAGAAGATAACTAAATCGCACAATCGAGCTGCTGCTAAAATGGCTCCTCACACTAATCATAACCCAATAACAACCGTAATTAATAACCAGGGTTTAACTTACGAATAATGCTCCAAAACATAATTTTTTAGGTTTTCTACGCATCACATACACTCTAAACTAGGTAGCGGAAAAATCGAAACATGATATACCTAAGTGTACATGCACCCTAGGATCTATGGTTTCATACTAATTACATCTACCCTATGAAAACGAAAATACAAAGAAGAAAATCATACCTCTTATGTAGCCCTTGATCTCCATGCTTGAGATCTCGTCCTCCATGAAGTTACTTGGATGAGAGGACCCAACCCAAAATCCCTCTAATGGTATCACACCCAATGACACCAATGAGTGGAATAAAAATAACTAGGAGAATGGTCAATTTCACAAACCCTAAGAGGTTTATAAATCGTCCCTGTGGGAGGAGGAAGAAGAGTTGGCGAAACTTCAAGCCAAAATGCAAGGAAGAATGAAATACCTAAGGCCCTATTTATAGCCTTGGATCCCTTCCTAGGTTTTGTACTCCTTCCCATGTGGGATAGGAGGCCAACAACGAAATTCACTCCTTTTCCCATGTAGGATGGAGTGATTTTCATCCAACCCTAATTCCATAAGGGTTCTGGAATATTCCTGATTAATCAACCATCGATTAATGAATATTCAACCCTTTAATTAATTAAACTGTTAATTAATTCCCAAAATATATTTCCAGTTGGTTTCTAATTAATTATTAACCATAATAATTAATAAACCAAATTCTCCTTTATTTATTCTACTCAATTTGGGTCGTGAGGGCAAACTAAAAGGACCATGTTATTATTAGAAATATTACCAATAGTTAACGACCTTGGACACTCTTTCCAACAGTCTCCCACTTGGACAAGTCATCAACTATACGATGTCCAATCTTTCTTCAATTTTCAATAGAGATTTAGCCCTCTAATGTAACTACCGAACTCTTGATCTAATCAAGATTCAGCCCTTAGATAAGTGATCAACTATTACTTCGTTCTATGATATCTGTATAAATTCGATACACGGATAATGGTCAATCTTAGAATTCAAGATTATGTTTCCCGATATAGATTTGTGATAACTGCATTTAAATACTAAATTGAACACATCAATTCCACTCCGGGATCGGCCTAGTACTTTAGATGTCAACACCAAATCATCAATGGCCCCATAGATATCGTTTCTCCTGTTAAGGAAGAAGGAACAAATAAACTTCAACTACATAGTTTTTTTCTATTCATCATGTCACACATGGACATGCCCTTTATAACTACTAGTTACAGATAGCGTTGGAGTAGACCAATACATAACAGAATCATAGATCAAAAGTTCACATGTATTAGGTTAAAAGAATAGAAGATAATATCTAAGTCACAGGTTGGTCCAATACTTAAATCTCTATTAAATACTCATGAGTGAGCACAATCTCTATGTTATGTCTAATCACTATGGACAATCCACCAATACTCATGACAGTCTTGAATCAATACTTACTTCTAAGAGTATGACTGACTGTGGACGTTTGGGTAAATTAATACTCGGGAAGTGGGTTCCAAACATGCAAAAGGAAAACATAGTGATAAGTTAATTGAAATAACTGATCTCCATCGTATATTAAGATCTCCACTTAATAATCGCCAAATCGAATTAACGCTTATATTGCTTAAGTTCTCAAGTTTAAAATGAACTAAACCAAGAGTGTTTAAGCCAATTCATTTGCAAATCTAATGGCTCTCGACTTTGTTTGACTTTCAGAATTGGTCAGTGACATTGGCTTATAGAATGTATAGACAAGATTATCTTTCGATATGACTCATTGACTATGATGTCTTTACATTTGACTTACTATCAAATGTGTTGGTACTTAGTGAGTATGTGTCTCGTAAGCTTGTGTGACTTGGGATCCATACTCGAGGTAAGTTCACCGTTATAGTCACAAGAAACTTCAAAAGGACCATCAATGATTGAATTTCAACAAAGATGTCACTAATGAATCACTTTTAGTCACATTGTTTTCTTTGAAATTTAACCAACTGCAACATATTTTAAGTTTGTTAAATCCACTATGGTGTATTACTTAGTACTCTTCCAAGCTAATCCATAACCATTCAGTAAAAGCACAAATTCTGACTGTGAACGAAATTGTCTTTATCAGTGTGGAACTTAGCATCAATATAACTTTTACAATGATCTCTTCCATAATGTCAAGATCATTTCCTCTGTCCTCATAGGACACTTAAGAATGTTCTTGATCTTGATTCGTTGATTCTTACCAGATCGATCTAATCCAACTTGTCATGCTCAAGGCATACGAGTCATCAGATCTGGTACATATCATGACATATATGATCGATCCCATAACAGAAGCATGTAGGAAACAACTCATAACTTCTAGTTCAATAGTAGAATTAGGACATTAGCATCGCTCAATGGCATGCCATATTTCATTATGCAAAAACCTATCCAAGTTCTATATGTCGAGTTTCTTCAAGATTCCACGTACTTTGTCTTAATCCAATGAATCACTATGATCTATCTCCATAGACTCTTATTATGTACGTGTGTTGTATCTCCCTTGTATATCATAGTGAAACGATTCCCATTCCAAGCCAAGCTTTTACACTTGCTAAGTTATAAAATAGTGTCCTATGAATCATACATTATCTATGTACTAAACAAGGGTGACTACAATACTCCCACTAGCACTATATATAAATATATATATATATATATATATATATATATATATATATATATATATATATATATATATATATATATATATATATATATATATATATATGGCTTATCTATGTTTCTCAAAGTTCAAACTCATTGAACTTTCTCATTGAAACAAAGATTCTAATTACTCCCACTAGCTTTGACATATGTATGGCTCATCTTTATTTCTCGAAATTCAAACTTTGTAAATTTTATCATTGAAATAACGATCCCACTTGCGAGATGATTATTTCGGTCCATAAATGAACTTATCAAGCTTACACATCTTTCACAACCTATCTTGGTTTGACTATGTGTTTGTTCCTATCCATGCTTGTCTCTTCTTTAAGATCCGCTTACACCTAATCGTTAAGGTCAAGTGCTTGATCTACCAAGTTTCAACATACATCGACTGAATCTCGCTTTCCATGTCTTCCTTTCATTTTGTAGCCTTTAGGGCCTACCATAGCTTCTGATAATTGGTATACTCTGATTGCTCCATACCAGTGACTCATTTACCACAATAATATAAACTCTTATATACGTAGGTGTATGACGTCCTCTATCAGATTTATAAGGAAAAAAGTGGAAATATGTCAGTTTACTCAATAGCTCTTTCAATCTCAAATTGAATGTTAGGTCCAACTTTAGGTTCTTCGTTGGTTGACTCTCGAATCTTATCAAGATCAATGTGGCTCCTACTATCCCTTTTGGAAATCAGCTCCCTCTCCTGGAAGACCTCCCTTCGAGTAACATTCCCTTTGTTCTCAGAAGGTTTGTTAAACAAATATCCAAAATTCTTGATGGGTTCTCCAGTGAGGTAACACATCTCTATTCTCATTCCTAGATTGTCGAGCGCTTCACGACGAGCGTAAGCCTCATAATCGTAGACTTCCATATGTGGTAGTGAGGACTGAATCCCACTTCACATATCATAAAGTGTTTTATGAACCTTACTGGTTAATACAAGACCAAAGGACTTCTCGTAACACTATTCATGGTACAATCCATGAATTGTTAGCAAACATAGTGTGACTCATCTAGTACAAAATCAACGAATGATTTGTTTCTCTATCCAACAAACACTCATTGTGGTAGTGTTTGGTTGGAGATAGCTCGTGAGACTCTTTCAAAATTCCTTAGATGATCGATAAAGTTTGGATTGAAATTCTCACTATGAGTGTCTTATCCTATTGCCCAGTTGATTCTTAACCACTACTAGAAAAACAGCCTTTTACGACGCGCAATGTGTGTCGTAAAACGCTCAGACGACGCGCAAATGTGTGTCAAGGAAGGCCCTGTCATAACGAGAAACGGCACGCTTTTGCGCGTCGTCTATTTACGACGTGCATTTACGACGCGCATTTACGACACGCAATGCGTATCAAGGAAGGCCCTGTCATAAAGGAAGACGACACACATTTGCGTGTCGTAATCTTACGATGCGCGTTTAGGACACGCATTGTGTATCATTAAAGCCCCTGTCATAAATGAAGATGACATGCATTTGCATGTCATAAACTTCAACAACCATTTACGATATGCATTTACGACATGCCTTTACGATACTTATTTACGCATAATACAAATATATATATACCAAAACAATCAATTTCATCCAATAACATCATGTCAAAAAATTGTAATACATTGATATTAAAGGGATCTAATTGTACATTGTTATTAAGAGGTTTTCCCTAACTATACAACATAATACTACATTGCTATTAAGGGGCACCTTCTTGTTTCAGATATCATGTCAAAAAAAAATCCTCCATATTATATATTTCCTTAATTTGGTTGCCTTCAATCAACGACTGCCATTAAAACAAACACATTAAACCAAGAGATTGATTATTACAGGTTAAAAAGAATTAACCTACAAACTTTAGAAAACACATTGGAATCAATACAAAAAACAAACTTTATAATAGGTTTTTACCGAATAAGTTGTCATATCCATCTTTATGCCCAGCAAATCACGCAACACATCATGAGTCATGCTCCCCGACATAGCTAATTCTGCATTCAATGCAAAATATCTGGAAAAAAAATTCATGTAAGACATGATATTCCTTCAGAAAAAGATAAATTTTATATAAAATGATTTGAAATTTATGCTTCTTTTTGGCGACTTGCAGCCAATGCTTCAAGCTCTTCAATTTGCTTTCTTGCAGTAGTAAGCTCTTCATCTCTCTCAGACTTCAGTTGTTGTGCTAATCCTATTCCTATGCATTTAAAAGGGGAACCATATCCTCTTTTTCTTGATCCATTCCTTTCTAGTTTCTTTGATGGTGAATTTGAGATGTGGGAAACAGAAAAATCTGATTTGACTTGGTCAACGACAACCATTGCCTCCAATGCTTTAAATTGTTTTTTGAAGTTAAGATTGTAAAAAAAATATCAAGAACTTAATCAAACAATTATATATATTATATATATAAAAAAATCTAACTATTGTTTACCATTTGTTTGTACTCTCTAGCTTGAGCTTCAGCATGCAGATTAAGCTCGGAAATGTGAGCTTTATGTTGGACAATCTAAGAAAAAATTTAAAAATAATAAAAATACATGTTAAATTAGTAAATTTACATATAGGTTTAATCAGATACAAGAAAAAAGAGAAGAACTTGCACCTCTTTATCCTTGTTGGCAATCTCTTTTTCAAGAAGTTCAACCCGCTGAAGGGACTCTTGAAGACTTTTCTCTTTTTCATTCAAAGCTCTGTACAAAAAAGAGTCATGTGTCAACAAAAATGCAGTATATTACTTTGATGAGTTATGGTTATCAAATCTTTTCATGTCTGGATCACTAGTTTTGACTTGATTGATTTGTTGTTTAAAAGCATGAAACTCCGGTTCTAGCTCTTCCCTTTGCAATCTTAGCACTGGACAAGGAGATGACTCACATCTTATCTTGCTTTCTCTATTCATTGCCTCTACCTGTCATTTCTCTTCTTTAGGGTTCCAAAAAAACAAAAAACTCATGCTTTGGTCAGTTCTTTAAAAGTTGAAATGTCTTCTAGTTTCCATTTAAAACAAATAAAACTGCAACAACCACCTACTAGAGAATAGTTGTAGATGAAATAGTAAAGATAGAAGCAATCTGTTATATGACCATATGTACGTGACATAGAATCCCAGGTTTGTACATGACATAGAATCACAGGTTTGTACTCTCTATCTTTTCTTGCATTTACATAAATAAAGCTTCAATTATTTATGCATCCAACAAACATTAAATTTACAAACACTCATAAATCATAATCAAAATGGCAGGTGGCAGATGATCATAGACAGAGTTCGCACACGAAGTGGCCTCACCCCCAACCCCATCACTTTCGGCTGAGTTTTACCAAGATAAGGCTAAATTAGAAAATTGACATATCACACTAAGTCACCCAACGAAATGACTGGTGCCCTTGGAAAAGTTACCAAAAAAAAAAAAAAAAAAAAAAAAACAAAGTCTATTTTTCACAAATAAATAGGGAAACAATAAGCTAATTCATAACTTTGGACAAGAAAGTATTAAACCCAAAAATAAACTTATTGTGGCCTTTAACTAACTCTTTCACCTTTGCTATGACACTGGTGGTATCTGTTATCAGTTATGCATCAGAAAAGTATTCTCAATTAGGTCATGATACCACACTAGCTATAGAGAGAGAAAGGGACAAAAACTATAAATGGGCCAAAACCATAGGGACCAAAACTATTACAACAAGGATCAAAACTGTTGCAGGGACAAAAACTGTACATGGACCAAAACTATAGGGACCAAAACTGTTACAATGATCAAAACTGTTACATGTTCTGTTGTTTCCGGTTTCTAGAACATAACATTAGCGAGATTCTTATTTGCATGGATTATAGTTTAAATTAATAGTCGATTCATTTTTACATGCATGCATTATGTTTTTAGTTTATAAATAAATATATTATATAATACATATACTTAAATATCACATAAAAATGAATGTTTGTCATAATCTTAATCACATAGAAAAATAAATGATATTATTAAGCCTATTATATAATGTTATATAAACCATATTACATAATATAACATCACTGTTAACATTTGATCACAATTAAAAACGATTAAGATCATTAAAAGCGAAATAGACATATAAAAATTGCTCAGACCATTTCATATCATAATTGTAGTCATAACATTCCATGAAAACGAGTAAAGAATGAACGAATTTATATAAAATAACATTGTACAAGCGTAATATCTCTGCATTGTAATTAGAAAAAATTATAACAAACTATGAAATCGGGCACCCAGTATCGGAACTGGTACCTGCCAGTTCCAGGAGCGGTTCTGGTATCTGTTTGCTGAAGAGCTGCAGTTGTGTGTTCCAGCATTCCCTTTTAAAATGACGCATCAACAGAACCCTTCATAAATGACTTATTTGATCAAACAACCTGAAGATATTTTGAGAAAAAAAATGTTGTTAAAGGAAGAGATGGATGTAGGATACAACACTGAACAGATGGATGAAAGTAGATAAAAGAAAAAAAGTTAAAAAGTTGTGAGGAAATATTACAACTCTTAGCTACTGAACAAATTTGTAGAGTTGCTTTTGGGGTATACAAATGACAATGGCATAAAATCAGTTTTTACCTTTCCGCCAATTTTGTTGAAAACTAGACAGTAGGTCCCTGCCATATACACATTATGTAAAAAGTATTTAACTTTTAATTTCTATTTATTAACTATTATTATTTCACTTTTTGTAAATGAGATTGCATGACTCACTTGGTTGTGTTGCTAAGTCCCAAATTTCTTCCACAGAGCTTATGGCATGTTCAGCAGGGGCATGAAGCACAATAACAGTGGAACCCATCAACATAGCTTCCTTCAACCCTTCTTCAATTGGAGTTATCTCATTTGGAGTTATCTTGAAATCAACTTCACCAACTCCATCAACATGCACTCTCTTCAGGACACATGCAACAATGGCTGCAGGAATAGGTGCAGATGCTTTTCCAAAATATGATATGTACTCCAACACTTGTGCACCAATGGAATTCACCTACATAAATTCAACAAAATTACTTAATCTTATGATCTCCTAATCATTTAAAAAAAAACATAATATTAGAAAAGTTGACATTATTACTTCTTCAAGAGTGACTGTTCCAGCAACTACTTGTTGGGGTTGGTGTTGGGGTTGAAGATCTTGGAGTTCCCTAGAAGTAGGGGTAGAAGATCTAGGTGGGGCTGTTGATTTAGATGAAGAAATGATGGGTCGAGAGGTGGTGGGTGTTGAAGATCTTGTAGTCCTGGATGTGGGTTTTGAAACTGTGGTGGTTTTAGGGAGTGAATTTGATGTGGTTCTTGATGATGATGATGATGATGTGCCTAAAAGTGGTCTACTGGTTGGAGTTGAAGGCCTTGAACCTGAACCACCTGATGAGGTTGGCCTACGGGGTCCTGCACTTGGTCCAGGAGACGCGGCTCGTTGTCTTGACACCATGTTGGTCCTAGTAGACACTGCCTTTGATTGTGTATTTGATAGCTGCATCAATTACAAAGAACCACTTGATAATTAAACAAGATAGACGGGTCTTACTCTAGATTTTGGTGCATTTGGATGATGAGCTTTAGAAGCTCCATTCTGGTTCATGACTGGTTTCTGTGATTCGGCTTCTAGTGAAGGAAAGAGAGGAGTACCTGTGACAACCCGATATTTCGAGTCAATGTAATGTTCGAAAAGTCAAATATTATAAACTATTTTGAATCAATAAAAATTAGCGTAAAAAACGAAGTGTTCTAAAGTCTCAATTGGAATACAAAAAGTGATAGATATTGTATCAAGGTTTTCAAAAATATAGAGAACACTCAAATCCGAGTTATATCGAAGAAGTTATGACCAATCAAAGATTCGCGACAAAACCGGTAAAACGCTGTTAAGCGTGAAAAGTGAAATTTCAATAAAATACTTTTTAGTCTTAAGTATCTAAACGAAAGTCGTAGATTATGTTAAACCGTGAGCGTACATAAAAAGAACGTCCAAATCTGACTTCGTATGAGAAAGTTATAATTTTTCTAAATTTCAGATCAGCAGTAGACAGCTAAAAATTCGAATTTAAGATCGAGCAATTTTTAGCCGACGCAACCTAAATGAAAATTGAAGATCTCGACAACAGTAGTATAACGGTAAAAAGACAGATGAAAACAGACATAGGATAAAGAAGTTATGGATTTTTAACGGAATTATCCTGTCCCGGCCTATTAAATAAACTATAATTCAAAATTAGCCGACGAAGTCTAAATGAAAATTGTAGAGTATATTCTCACCTACGCGTGGATATAAAGAAGGTCAAAAACGGAGCTCGTATGCGAAAGTTACGCATTTTTTAAGTTTGTGGCACACACATCGAGGCTTATCCGAAAGGAACGCCCTGCGCTCCCTAAGGGAACGCCCCGCGTTTGTGCTCGCAGACCTGACCCTTCGCCATCCCATCCGAGGTTCGTAAGAGATGACATATTTCAGCTCCGGAACGCGCTGCGTTCTGGGGAACGCCCTGCATAGGGGAAACGCCCCGCGTACCCAGCAGGAACGCCCCGCGTTCGCACCTTGACCAGCCCCTATATAAAGGGTGCGAGGGTTACGGATTTTGATTGCTCATTTACCATATTCTCTCCCAAACTTCATATTTCTACCCTCCCGAAACGATCCCGACTTCCCGGTTTCATATCTAAGTCTCGGCAAAGGTCCGAAGCTCCGAGATTTCCGAAAAATCCGCCACTTTCCGGTCGAGGTGCCGCCCGAGAAAATCTTGTTTTCTTCAAATCACGCACTTTTCCGGTGAGTTCATACCCATACATTTCTCCCGTTTTCTTTAGTTTTCAGGGGGAGAATACAAGTTCAAAATACCAAAACACATTTGGAACCGAGCTGGACAGCTTACAACAGCAAAGTTGTGATCTGTTCACGGGCTATTTTACCCAACCTAAACTTAACATTTTTTTTCAAAATTATCTAATATATGTTTAAGAGTTTTCCTACACCTTGTAACATGCTGAGCAAGGTGTGTATACGGTGTACACTTATCATTTCAAATGTCAATTTATGGAAATACAATGACTTGCATAAAAAGGTTTCATCCAAACACACACAACACTTTTTGATGAACTATAACAGGTATAGTTTGAGCACTTCGTTTGACAAAGAAACAGTAACTCAATCGACTTACAAAACAAATATTTCATTGCACACTACGTGATCTTGTTATTAATTAAACTCGCGAGACATTCTCCTTCGGGGTACTCCTAAGTACCACAGAAAAGTCATGTAGTTATAATCAGAATCTCCGGGAGGGAGAACGTGATAGTTGTGTATAGATCTATACTAGGTCTGACAAACCCGCACCTAAACTGCTTGCAACAGCTAGACCGGCAGGTCTGGGGTGACAAGTGTCATAACTTTCTGACGCCTGAAGAACGTCGCATACAAGGCCTTCTAGTCTTTAGTATGGTTATAACACCTCGCACGGAGTATTAATAAAACATGCGATTCACGGAAATTCTACGACCTTTTCATAAAAAGGGGTTTTACTTAAACATAAAATTACACATATAAGTGCGACGATTTACTTACTCGTACCAAGCCTTGTTTCGGTTAAAACTACAACAAGCCTTTTAGAAAATATTGGATTTTTCTGGTAACAAAACTTTAAGGAAGCAACATTTATTTTCTTTATATAAATCGCTTATGCACTCACCAGCTTTATGTTGATACTCTCTTTTCAAAACAACTTGTATTCTCAGGTAATCAGTGATTCAGGTAACTACAAGATTCCTGAAGTCAAGACGTTAAGGCGTAGATTCTTTTGCCACTTTTTATCATCATATGTAATTTATTTGGAAACATGTATTTTGGAAACAATGTAACATTTTAAATTATATCTATGATGGTTGTGTTTAACTTTCTTCACTATGGTTATGATACTGAGCATGACGTCATCCGCCCCCGAACGTTTCCACCGTTCTGGTTTGGGGGTGTGACAGATTGGTATCAGAGCTTTGTTTATAGTGAACTAAGTATATCGAACCACGTAAGATATGCAAACTACAAATACAACGGGACAAAAATTCTATGACGTAGCTTTTCAAAAATACTTTAAAAATAAGAATTAATATTTTTATAAAAGTATTCGCACAATCGCACATTTAGTATCATAATGGCAATAACATAAAAGTATCAAGACAAGTTGGACACCATGGTCCAGCTTCGGGGTATGTAGTCAGATCTTGGATGAATATAGCATGATCAACTATATTCAGCCAAGATAGGACCAATGTATGTCGAAGAAGGATCATGGTGAGCAACAAGTCTGCAACTTACCAAAAATTTCAAGAATCAAACATAAAAATACTATAGGAGTATCTTAACACGAAAAGTCGTAATAATCACAACTGCAAAAAAAATTAACTTCTTATTTTTCTCAAAGTTTCCCGCGACATTCCTCCTTATCCCTATTCTCGCACAGGTACGATGGCAGGATTTCATTTGCCGGGTGATCCCTACTTTCCCAACCAAGGGAATGTCGGTTGGATTGAGGAAGACCCGGAGGAGGATCCTGAAGAGGAACCCATCGAGGATGAAGAACCCATAGATGAGGAAGAATCAGTAGACGGCGAAGAGGAAGAAGACTCAGATGGAACCGACTCCGAACCGGAAGTTTACAATCCACACTTTGCCCCTAATCCTCCGCGACACTTCCAGTGCCCGACGCCCCAATGGGCCGAAACTATACATCGATGGAGCCGAGAACAAGGTCAACGACCTCCCTATGGCATGCAACGAGGCTTCTACGATCTCAGCAGAGGAGGGTCAACCGACCGATCCCTCCCTGTCATAGTTCACCGTGTCACACGCCACGAAGAGCAAACAAGAGTTAACACCCAACATCTCATGGAGGTTGGTGGTACCAGCCAAGTCAACTCCGTTCGCATTCGCCGGTTGGACGACGACCACGATCGGACTCGAGACCGCACCGAGCTTCTTCGACGGGAAATAGCTGCAACCCGAACCGAAGTACAAGAACTCCGAGAGCACCGAGCCACCCTAGAGGGACGTCTAGCTGAAGCGGAGCGCCAAGCGGCGGAATCCAGAGCCGAGATGAGGAACTTCGTGATCCTCAGAGCTTCAACCACTACAAGTAGTGTTTGCACTGCTCGCTCCAGTTTAATTTAGTTTTGCAGATAAATATTACTTTCTAGTATTTTATGTTCAATCTCGCGATTTAAGTGTGTACACTTCCGGGATCAGTTAGGCGGCCAAAAAATTTCGTACATTGATGTAGCATAGACCCCTAGTAGGGTCAAATTTTCCCAAGTATTGTATACTAAGTTATATCAATGATCTTGGCATGCTATTTGCTTTATTAACACTACTCCAATTTCATAACATGAACTATTTTCAGATAAAAATTTATTAGTGGCCAACCTATGGTCGCCTGAGGTATAAATCAAAGTCATATGTAATTAAGACCATGTCGACCTAGAAATGGTGGTTCCGCCTTGGATCATGTTCCTTGTTTGGTTGTGGGCCCATGGCAGACCCATTAGATTCGAAAGTTTATTAAATCTTGATTACATATAAATATTGTACATCGAGCGATTGAAGGGTGGACCCGGTAGGGATACTATCACAGACATTTCATGAAAAATCAATACTACCGAAATTCATAAAGTCTATATTTCATTGTTTATAGACTTCTAGTATGAATGGATTCTTACAACATTATTACAAGTCGGAATCATGATGCATATAAAGAACTAATAATGTTTAGTTTAACACTCGACTTGTATCAAAGACTTATTGTCTTTTCATTCTTGATTATGGCAGAAAATGCCACCTCGTAGAAATCCTAGACGCGGCGACGCAGCTGAAACTGCACCCCCACCTCCACCGCCTCATCAGTTCGACCCATCCATGTTCTAGGCTGCAGTGGCAGCCGCAGTGGCGGCGGTGATAGCCCAAATCAACCCCAGTAATTCAGGAGGTGCAGGTAGTGGTGCCTCAAATTCTAACAACGGGGACGACCAGAGACGCACGAGAGAGTGTACCTACAAAGACTTTACTAACGCCAAGCCCAAAACCTTCAACGGAAGCGGGGGTGTCATACCGTTGCTACAATGGTTCGAGAAAACCGATATCATTTTCAAAATATGCGCATGCCCTGAAGCAAGCAAGGTCAAATTTGCTTCATGCACATTCTCCGAAAGAGCCCTCACCTGGTGGAAGGGTCACGTCAAGGCACTAACGCTCCCGGTGGCTAATGCGATAACATGGGAAGATCTGAAAACCATGTTAATGAAGGAGTACTGCCCCAGGGGTGAGATACAGAAGCTGGAAGAAGAATTTTGGAGTCTTAAAATGACAGGCTCTGACATCCTGTCGTACACCTCAAGGTTCAGCGATCTAGCCATGCTGTGTCCTGGGATGGTTCCTACTGAAAGCAAGAAGGTGGAAAGATACGTATGGGGATTATCTCAACAACTCTAAGGACACGTATTGGCCTCAAAGCCAACTACCTTCGACAGTGCCAAGGAAATGGAACAGCAACTCATCAATCATAACGCCAGCCATGGCACTGTAACGACCACCTCCGAGCAAGCAAAAGGGGGAAACAACAAGTGGTTGTTGTGCACGCTGCCACGACCCCTACCAACCCTACTCCGATAAGGCAATACGCCGGGAACCTACCCAAGTGCAACAAATGCAACTACCACCACAACGGTGCATGCCGTGAAATGCATTGCACCAACTGTAACAAGAAGGGGCACACCGCCCGATTCTGTAGAACCCCAGCCCATCAAAACGCACAAGCTGCCAACGCCGGAGTAAGCCGCACCTGCTATGGATGTGGAGAAGCAGGACACCTCAAGCGTAACTGCCCAAAGGCAAGAAACCCCAACCCCGGCGAAGTGGGCAGAGTTCTGGCAATAGGTCATGAGGAAGCCGTCGCAGATCCGACTGTGGTTATCGGTACGTTCCTCCTCAACAATACATACGCATGCATTCTTTTCGATAGTGGCACAGAGAAAAGCTTCGTGAGCCACCAATTTAAACGCTTGCTTAATCAAACACCACAAACACTAAAAGACACATTCACCGTAGAAATGGATAACGGAAAAACAGAGAACACTAACGACATTTACCTCGGGTGTACCCTCACTTTAAACAATCATTCCTTCCAAATAGACCTTATGCCGGTCACCATAAAAAGTTTTGATGTTATCATTGGCATGGATTGGTTATACCCTCTTTATGCTGAAATCCTATGTCACGAAAAGGCCGTTCGCCTTAATCTGCCAAGTGGCGAAGCTCTCGTCGTTTATGGCGACAAACCTAGCTCAAAATTTCAGATCATCTCTTGTATCAAGGCTCAAAAGTATCTCTGTAAGGAGTACCATGCCTTCCTAGCCCACGTCGTAGATAAGGGTCAAGGAATGAAAGACATCAAGGACATTCCGGAGGTCTGCAATTTCCCCGATGTATTCCCGGAAGACCTTCCCGGAGTGCCCCCTCCTCGACAAGTCGAATTCCGAATCGACTTAATTCCCGGAGCTACCCCGTAGCCAAATCGCCATACCGTCTAGCCCCGGCCGAAATGCAGGAACTGTCCAGTCAACTGAACGAACTACTGAGCAAAGGCTTCATTAGACCAAGCTTCTCGCCTTGGGGAGCACCGGTTTTGTTCGTCAAGAAGAAGGACGGATCGTTCCGCATGTGCATTGACTACTGTGAATTAAACAAACTCACCATCAAAAACCGATACCCTTTGCCTCGAATCGATGACCTCTTCGACCAGCTACAAGGAGCGAGTTTCTTCTCGAAGATTGACCTTAGATCTGGGTACCACCAGCTACGAGTTCAAGAGGAGGATATTCCCAAGACAGCTTTCAGAACGCGCTATGGTCACTATGAATTTGTAGTAATGCCTTTCGGCTTAACAAATGCACCCGCAACGTTTGTGGATCTGATGAACCGAGTGTGTCGACCTTACTTAGACAAGTTCGTGATTGTTTTCATCGATGATATACTAGTCTACTCCCGAAGTAAGGAAGAACACAGCCAGCATTTACATCAAGTCCTAGAGACACTGAGGGCGGAGAGATTGTACGCAAAGTTCTCAAAGTGTGAATTCTGGATTCGAGAGGTGAATTTCCTCGGACATGTAGTCAGCAAGGAAGGAATCTATGTGGACCCTTCAAAGATCAAGGCGATTGAAAGCTGGACAGCACCAAGAACACCCACGGAGATCCGAGAATTTTTAGGACTCGCCGGTTAATATCGAAGGTTCATTCAGAACTTCTCCAAAATCGCAAAACCACTCACCACCTTGACCCAAAAAGGAGTGACTTTCGTCTGGGGGGATAAGCAAGAGGCTGCGTTTCAAGCACTAAAACGAACTCTGTGCAGTGCTCCGATCTTGTCCTTACCAGATGGAATCGAAGACTTTGTGGTTTATTGCGATGCGTCAAACCAAGGTCTAGGATGTGTGTTAATGCAACGAGGAAAAGTCATTGCATACGCCTCAAGACAACTGAAGACACACGAGATGAACTACACGACGCACGATCTCGAATTAGGAGCAGTAATTTTCGCCCTAAAAATCTGGAGGCATTACCTTTACGGCACTAAGTGCACTATCTTCACCGATCACAAAAGCCTTCAGCATATTCTCAATCAAAAGGAACTCAACATGAGACAAAGACGATGGGTTGAATTACTAAATGATTACGAATGTGAGATTCGTTATCACCCCCGAAAAGCCAACGTGGTTGCGGACGCTTTAAGCAAAAAGGAGTACTCGGGCCACCGAGTAAAGGCATTAACCATGACCATCCATTCACACCTGCCCGCACAAATCAAGGAAGCACAGGAAGAAGCTTTTAAGCTAGAGAACATGGCAGGTGAAGCATTGAGAGGAATGGACAAAAATATTGAAGTCAGGGATGACGGAGTTCGTTGTCTCATGAACCGGATCTGGACACCGAAATTTGGTGGATTCAGGGACATTGTCATTAACGAAGCTCATAAAACTTGCTACTCTGTGCATCCCGGCTCAGACAAGATGTACTTAGACCTCAAGAAGTTATATTGGTGGCCAAACATGAAAGCCGAAATAGCTACCTTTGTGGGCAAGTGCCTGACTTGCACCAAGGTTAAGGTAGAATATCAAAAGCCCTCGGGACTACTACAACAACCAGAGATACCCGAGTGGAAGTGGGAGCGGATTACGATGGATTTCATTACCAAGTTACCTAAGACCACGGGTGGACTTGACACCATTTGGGTAATCGTCGACAGATTAACCAAATCCGCACACTTCCTACCAATAAAGGAGACTGACAAAATGGAGAAGCTGACAAGGATCTACATTAAAGAAATAGTGCGCCTTCACGGAGTACCAATATCCATTATCTCCGATAGAGATAGTCGGTTCACATCACGATTCTGGCAGTCACTGCAGAAGTCTATGGGAACTAGGCTGGACATGAGTACAGCCTACCACCCACAGACTGACGGGCAGAGTGAAAGAACCATTCAGACGTTAGAGGACATGCTAAGAGCTTGCGTGATAGACTTTGGAAAAGCTTGGGATACTCATCTGCTTCTTATTGAGTTTTCCTACAATAATAGCTATCACACTAGCATCAATGTTGCTCCGTTCGAAGCCCTCTATAGCCGTAAGTGCAGGTCACCCCTGTGTTAGGCTGAGGTGGGCGATACGCAACTAGCAAAAGGGCAAGTCCCTAACAGCGCACTCACTGGCCCGGAGATCATCAGGGAAACAACCGAAAAGATCTTCCAGATTCGAGAACTAATGAAGGCTTCGCAAGACCGACAAAAGAGTTACGCGGACAAGAGAAGGAAACCTTTGGAGTTTCAAGTTGGGGATCGTGTACTTCTGAAGGTATCACCTTGGAAGGGACTCATACGTTTCGGAAAGCGTGGGAAACTAAATCCAAGGTACATCGGACCATTTGAAATCCTCACCAGGATTGGCCCGGTGGCATACAAACTACGATTACCACAGGAACTCAATCTCGTTCATCCTACCTTTCATGTGTCAAACCTGAAGAAATGTTTGTCTGATGAGACCCTTGTCGTTCCCTTGGAAGAAATTGAGATCAACAAGAACCTCCACTTCGTAGAGGAACCTGTTGAAATCATGGACCGAGAAGTGAAGTCTACGAAACAAAGCCGCATCCTCATCGTAAAGGTCAGGTGGAACGCCAAACGAGGACCTGAATACACCTGGGAACGCGAGGATCAGATGAAACATAAGTACCCGCATCTTTTTCCTAGTCCATAAACTCTGTCTTAGATTAAAATTTTGGGACGAAATTCCCTCTAACGGGGGGATGATGTGACAACCCGATATTTCGAGTCAATGTAATGTTCGAAAAGTCAAATATTATAAACTATTTTGAATCAATAAAAATTAGCGTCAAAAACGAAGTTTTCTAAAGTCTCAATTGGAATACAAAAAGTGATAGATATTGTATCAAGGTTTTCAAAAATATAGAGAACACTCAAATCCGAGTTATAACGAAGAAGTTATGACCAATCAAAGATTTGCGACAAAACCGGTAAAACGTTGTTAAGCGTGAAAAGTGAAATTTCAATAAAAAACTTTTTAGGCATAAGTATCTAAACGAAAGTCGTAGGTTATGTTAAACCGTGAGCGTACATAAAAAGAACGTCCAAATCTGACTTCGTATGAGGAAGTTATGATTTTTCTAAATTTCAAATCAGCAGTAGACAGCTAAAAATTCAAATTTAAGATCGAGCGATTTTTAGCCGACGCAACCTAAACAAAAATTGAAGATCTCGACAATATTAGTACAACGGTAAAAAGACAGACGAAAACGGACATAGGATGAAGAAGTTATGGATTTTTAACCGAATTATCCTGTCCCGCCCTATTAAATAAAATATAATTAAAAATAAATTCAAAATTAGCCGACGAAGTCTAAATGAAAATTGTAGAGTATATTCTCACCTACGCGTGGATATAAAGAACGTCAAAAACGGAGTTCGTATGCGAAAGTTACGCATTTTTGAAGTTTGTGGCACACACATCGAGGCTTATCCGAAGGGAACGCCCTGCGCTCCCTAAGGGAACGCCCCGCGTTCGTGCTCGCAGACCTGACCCTTCGCCATCCCATCCGAGGTTCGTAAGCGATGATGTATTTCAGCTTCGGAACGCGCTGCGTTCAGGGGAACGCCCTGCGTAGGGGAAACGCCCCGCGTACCCAGCAGGAACGCCCCACGTTCGCACCTTGACCAGCCCCTATATAAAGGGTGCGAAGGTTACGGATTTTGATTGCTCATTTACCATATTCTTTCCGAAACTTCATATTTCTACCCTCCCGAAACGATCCTGACTTCCCGGTTTCATATCTAAGTCCCGGCAAAGGTCCGAAGCTCCGAGATTTCCAAAAAATCTGCCACTTTCCGGTCGAGGTGCCGCCCGAGAAAATCTTGTTTTCTTCAAATCACGCACTTTCCCGGTGAGTTCATACCCCTACATTTCTCCCGTTTTCTTTAGTTTTTCAGGGGGGGAATACAAGTTCAAAATACCAAAACACATTTGAAACCGAGCGGGACAGCTTACAACAGCAAAGTTGTGATCTGTTCAAGGGCTATTTTACCCAACATAAACTTAACATTTTTTTTTCAAAACTATCTAATATATGTTTAAGAGTTTTCCTACACCTTGTAACATGTTGAGAAAGGTGTGTATACGGTGTACACTTATCATTTCAAATGTCAATTTATGGAAATACAATGACTTGCATAAAAAGGTTTCATCCAAACACACACAACACTTTTTGATGAACTATAACAGGTATAGTTTGAGCACTTCGTTTGACAAAGAAACAGTAACTCAATCGACTTACAAAACAAATATTTCATTGCACACCACGTGATCTTGTTATTAATTAAACTCGCGAGACATTCTCCTTCGGGGTACTCCTAAGTACCACAGAAAAGTCCTGTAGTTATAATCAGAATCTCCGGGAGGGAGAACGTGATAGTTGTGTATAGATCTATACTGGGTCTGACAAACCCGCACCTAAGCTGCTTGCAACAGCTAGACCGACAGGTCTGGGGTGACAAGTGTCATAACTTTCCGACACCTGAAGAACGTCGCATACAAGGCCTTCTAGTCTTTAGTATGGTTATAACACCTCGCACGGAGTATTAATAAAACATGCGATTCACGGAAATTCTATGACCTTTTCATAAAAAGGGGTTTTACTTAAACATAAAATTACACATATAAGTGCAACTATTTACTTACTCGTACCAAGCCTTGTTTCGGTTAAAACTACAACAAGCCTTTTAGAAAATATTGGATTTTTCTGGTAACAAAACTTTAAGGAAGCAACATTTATTTTCTTTATATAAATCGCTTATGCACTCACCAGCTTTATGCTGATACTCTCTTTTCAAAACAACTTGTATTCTCAGGTAATCAGTGATTCAGGTAACTACAAGATTCCTGAAGTCAAGATGCTAAGGCGTAGATTCTTTTGCCACATTTTATCATCATATGTAATTTATTTGGAAACAATGTAACATTTTAAATTATATCTATGATGGTTGTGTTTAACTTTCTTCACTATGGTTATGATACTGAGCATGACGTCATCCGCCCCCGAACGTTTCTGCCGTTCTGGTTTAGGGGTGTGACAGTACCCGGGGGTGTTAAAAGCCTGAAAAAGTTAACATCCTAACTTTACTAAATGTGTAAATGTGATCAGTAACATGTGCCTAACGCTTTACAACGACATAGAACCACAATTTGTACATATGGTATGACAAGTAACTTTAGCCCCCACAGAATAAGACTGGAAGAATAAAAGGTTAATCACTGGATTAACATCAAACACGATTACCAATCATAATTGTTCTTATCACTTTCAGAGTTGAGGAATTCATTAGCTCCGGTTTTTCGCATACTATTTGCAGAAGGCATACTGAATTTGGGAGAATTTCCTGTTCTTGATCCTGTGACATCAAATTTTTTATACAGTTATTCAAATATATGAAGATAAATCAGTATCAAATTTTTTTATATAATTATGACAAATTCCAAACCAAACAAAACATAAATTACTACATGAAAACCTTATATTAATCAATAATCAGAAAACAAAACTTAAAAAATCAGAAATTACAAAACAATAATCAAACTGGAAAACACAGAAATATCAAAAATAAAAATTTACGTAACTATGAATTAATCACAAAATAATAAAAAAAAATACAAAACTAAGAATTACCTCAAGAGATTGTGACTTGAGCTCTCTGGGAACTAAAGTAAAAATAGCAGATGCAGTGGCTCATTTTGTCATTTTGATTTCCTAAGCCAAAGCTAAAAGTCATAAGCAGGGAATAGTGGACTGGATCAAAACTTGTGTCTTCATAGTATACGCTCCAATCCTCCAATAAGCTTAGATCCATAAGCTCCATAGATTGGGATGAAATTCTCATATTATACCTTATAGACTGGATCAAAACTGTACGCCCCCTCAAGAGTGATGCCCTTGAATGTCGCCCGGGTCGCACATGGCCGGGGCCGGACCTGCCAACGCTAGCATATAGATGATGCGGACCTGCCAACGCTAGCATATAGATGATGGTGGGGAAGCCAGTAAATGATGGTGAAGTCGACATATCTAAGTTATCAATCGTCCACCCTGGTTTGATTTGCTTTTGTGAGGTTCTGAACAAAAGGCCCTAGAACTTGGGAGGATGAATTTGAAGCGGGAGATATGAGAGAACATATATGAAGAGAAGAGGAGGTGCGTAAGAGCCCGAGTTCACCGACGTTGCGAAGCTTTTTTTGTGGAGCTTGTGTGGAATGATTTGTGAAACATCTGATGAAGTTTTTCAAGGGTTTGTGAGGGTTGAAGGTGGGGAAAGAGTAAATCTTTGTCGATTTTGTGAAGAAGGTGGAGGAATCGGTAGAGGGTAGAGGGGTAGATGAACAACATACCATTAATTAACCAGAAGAGACGTATAGTGTTGACGGCTCCAGATACAAAAAGGTAGCGGGTGTGGATGGAGAAAAGGTAGATGAACAACATAACTTTAAGTAGCCAGAAGAGAAGAATCGAACCTGCTTCTGCATCAATAGAACGTAGGGCTTGTAAGGAGAAGGGATTTTCGAATGGTGGAAAGAAGGGAGAGAAGAACACAAGGTGGGGTTTTTAACTTTTGGGATTTCGTTTCCCCCTTTGTTGTTAATGAAGAACGCGCATTTCCTAAAAATATTATAAAACGACATACTTATACGACACGCTTTTTTTATAAGTGCCCTCCGTGTTTTTATTTTTTTCGTTGTGACACAAATTTTAGGGCACCCAAAAATGTGCGCCCAAAATTCTTCAAATTTCTAAAGATCTGACATTATTTTTAGAGAACTCACTTTTGCGTATCATTAATCAGTGCGTGTCGTAAAAAGCGTGTCATTAAAGGTCTGTTTTCTAGTAGTGAACTTTGCTTTATGAGAGCTTTGAACACCTGAAAGGTTCCAGATTCATGCTCATACGAAGCTGGTCTTACCATGTATTGTGGTTAATCTAAATGGTCCTTTTGTGCAAACCAATTCCGACAGATATTCACATCACCCAGTGATGTATTCATCATCTATCTTGATAAACAAGATTTGCATTTATCATGAGACTCGAGGTCAAATGATATCCAAAATTCGATCCAACTGGATACTTGGTAATGCATTTCTCATTTATGTATCCAAGACTATGATTCCATAAATACACTTCACCCAAACCTTTGGATGTATTTGAATAAGTACTTATTATGGTCAATCTGAACGATCCATTAGTTAAACTAATTTCAACAGATATTCACACAATAATACATCTTATTCAAATATTTGAATCAACTTTGAATTATTGTTACTATACTTGCTTCATAGATTTCATTACTTTCTTTTAACATGGTAGAATTTTCTACATTTAAATAAGTCATAACTATCTCATGAATCATAATATAAACAATGTCAATCTTAAGACCATAGACTAAACATTTGGGAAAAGAGTTGTCTTTTGATCCTATGAATAGTATCAAGGGCTCGGTATTCACGATCAACTTATCTTCTCCATGTTCCAGTCTTCTTACTTCATTTTAGTCACTGCACATTCTTTCAAATGTCAGTACACAATCCTTAGTAAAACACTCAAGGATTGGAAGTAATGTTCCAATGGCGTTATAAATCCATATATTTGATTGAACACCAAACATGGGAGAACTAGCTATATTTTGATCGTATGGAAAGTAGCAAGGGCTCTTGATCCATGATCAAATTTAACTTCTTCAAGTTTCGGTCCTTTCACCTCAAATATATATTTTAGGCATGTATGCTTTCTTAGTCCTTTCTTGTTATGTAAACGAATAGCTATCAGAGCATGTCTAGGAATAGCCCTTCCTTTGTCATTGGCGTTTGGGCCTAGATTAGGTTTACCAACACTAATCGCCTTTTCACCCATGGGCAATTGGCTTTCTTCTTCTTGACACTTCTATTCATGATAGTAAATTTATGGGAGAGTTTTGAAGTTTGAGTTTCTATGATTGTCCATGTTAGTTTCAGAAAGAAACCTCAACATGTTACACAACTCCTTACAAGCATTCCAAGTTGTTCATATCAAAATCAGAATGAACTGATTATATGTAAATGTCAGCTAATTGACAAACCCTAGTCAACTTCTAACTCAATGAAATTTCATTTTACTTCAATATGTTAGTTTACAACGTACACTTGATAACTGCTCTTTCTGATAGATTAGAATGCAGTGATCTTTGACATTCATTGACTATGAATGGCGTGTTAATCTTGGATTATGTTCATCTCAAATTCAATGGCGTGGTTGTTGCGGATCAGTGAACAGATGTTGAATCATCCATACTAAATTGTGTGGTCCCTGGCTCAACTTACGCTTGAGATTCGCGAGTTACACATCATTCTCTACTTATACTCTCAAATTGATGTGTCGGTTAACCACGCGAGCTCCATCAACAAGTTATCAAGAGAGTGTGAAACTTTTATTGATAATATAAGATTCACTTTATATAGATTGTGAATTAACCATGCAAAATCGCATGATCCCCGACTCAAGTTACGCTTAAGATTCGCGAGTTCCATATCATTCTCAACTATATTCTATATTCATGTGACGGTTCACCACACGAGCTCCATCAACAGAATATAAAGAGAATGTGCAATTTTCATGGATAATATGAGGCTCACATTCTATTAATAAAATGATATTTTGTTTTATACATGTATTTAGAATACTTTTACGTTGACCATTATCACTATCAAACACTTTCGGTAACTCCACTCTCAAAATGAAATAAGGCGGTGAGGGTGGTAAGCGTGAAGCATATTAAAAGCAACCTCATTAGTAATAATAGAGACCTCCTTAAACCCCTACATCAAAATGGGTGATCCTAGTCATGGTAAGACTTACAATTCGATATTTAAACATGCGAGGACATATGTTGTAACTTTCTTATATATATATATATATATATATATATATATATATATATATATATATATATATATATATATATATATATATATATATATATATATATATATAGAGAGAGAGAGAGAGAGAGAGAGATAATATACAACTCTAATATATATAAATATATAGGGTAAATTTAAAATTATTTAAATTTAGTTGTCTATTATTAATTCTAATTAATTACGATGACACAATGTAACAATTAATAAATTATGAGGGGTTAATATTCAAATTTATAAATCTCTATTATAAATAATATAAAATATTTAAATTCACTATTTAAATAATAAATAAATATTCAAATTCAAATCTTTATTAAATAATATTTATTATTTTCCAGATTTAAAAAACATTTTAAATTTGGTAAGTATCCATATCATAAATCTTCAAGTCTGAAAAAAAATTTGGGAAAACCCTAATCTGGGTTGTTCACGTCGTGAGCTGCGACAAAGGGTTTTTTCAGTTATAATTTTTTCAATTATTCTTCGTTCATTTATTTTCAAACAAGCATTTACAAAAAATATGGATCTAGGGTGAATGTAATTATGAACCAACGGCTCTGATACCACTGTTAGGTTTTCTATGCATCACATACACTCTAAACTAGGTAGCGGAAAAATCGAAACTACGATATACCTAAGTGTACATGCACCCTAGGATCTATGGTTTCATACTAGTTACATCTACCTTATGAAAACGAAAATACAAAGAAGAAAAATACACCTCTTATGTAGCCCTTGATCTCCATTCTTGAGATCTCGTCCTCCACAAAGTTACTTGGATGAGAGGGCCCAAACCAGAATCCCTCTAATGGTATCATACCCAATAACACCAAAGATTGGAATAAAAATAACTAGGAGAATGGTCAATTTCACAAACCCTAAGAGGGTTAGAAATCATCCCTATGGGAGGTAGGAGAAAAGTTGGCGAAACTTCAAGCCAAGGTGCAAGGATGAATGAAATCCCTAAGGCCCTACTTATATCCTTGGATCCCTTCCTACGTTTTGTACTTCTTCTCCTGTGGAATAGGAGGCCAACAATGAAATGAACTCCTTTTCCCATGTGGTATGGAGTGATTTTCATCCAACCATAATTCCATAAGGGTTCTGGAATATTCCTGATTAATCAACCATCAATTAATGAATATTCAACCCTTTAGTTAATTAAACTCTATTAATTCCCAAAATATATTTCCAATTAGTTTCTAATTAATTGTTAACGATAATAATTAATCAACCAATTTCTCCTTTATTTATTCTACTCAATTTGGGTCTTGAGTGCAACCCGAAAGGACCCTGTTATTATTATAAATATTACCAATAGTTAATGACCTTGGACACTATTTCCAACATAATTTACCCTACCAAGGGCAAAAGACTATTTTGCCCTTCCACACATGGCCCAACTACCCAAAGCCCAAAAGTCCCTAGTGACCCAAGGCCCAAAATGGCCAAAACGGTTTCCTAAGTGTACGCCCGGTGTACGCCTTGTTACGCCCAGCATTCGGCTTGATCTTGGAAGACTTATGGGGCCGCAAACCCGTACTCCCAGCTTAATCTGGGTTACGCCCAGCGTACCCAACAAGTGTCCAAAACTCCATTAAGGTCTTAATACCTTAATACTTAATATCCAAACTTCAGATCTAAATCTAATGAACGTCTATAATCATAAAGTTGCAAACTTTATGCCTCTGCATGGCTACAAGGAGTCCAAAATCCAACTCTAAGTCTTATTCACGACCAAAAGGTTTAATAGATCCACCATGCTTGATTGGGAAAGACCAAGATCCAATTTTTATGAACCACAATGCTCTTAAATGAAAAGAAATGCTCCTCATTCGGTTTGGAGTTGCTTAAACTCTCAAGATCCAAGGCTATAGGACCAATAATGAACAAATCTTACTATATAGATAGATCTAACGAAATATGCATTAATGTTAGAGCTTTATACCTCCAGAAGATGCACAAGGATGAGTAGTTGTTGGATCCAATTGTTGGATTAGTGTCTAAGTCCATAACTTTAATTGGTATGTACTTGACCCGATTTGGCATAGTCCATTTGGGTTGTATGGCATCGGAACAATTGGATAGACAAAATGAGAAAAAGGATACTTATGATTTATATTAATATATTATAAGTTCTAATATATTAATATGGAATCATATTATTTAATTAGTATTGATCAAGAATTAATTTAGAATTAATTTAGTGATCAAAAAGGAACTAATTAAATATGGACTCTTATATATATATATATATATATATATATATATACATAGGATGGGCCAAGTTCGTTTAGGTTGGGCTAAGCTTTCATGGATAGTCCATGGAGTGTTTAACCCATGGATCCTATGGAAATGAAAGGTCATGGGTATTAAGGTTTACATGAATGTAACCCTAATCCTCCACACTATATAAATAGGTCTCTAGTTCATGAAATGGGCACTAGTGTGTGTACACAAGAGGGCAAAAACGATTTTGGTGCAAGTATCCTTATTCTCAAGTTATTCCAAGGGTTCTTGGTGTTGTGTGAACCATTTGAGTTGCAACACTTGGGGCACTAAGCTCTTAAAGGTCCAAGACTTCAAGCTCCATCAAAAGGTATGTCATTCTACTAGATTCTTGTATTGTATATACTTCTTATTATGCTAGTTAGGATGAAACCTTGGAATATTGAATATTTGCATGTATAATAGAGAAAACATAGATCCAAGGTTTATAGGTTTGCATGTACACCATAGTAGTGTTAGAATGCTCAAAACCCATCAGTGGTATCAGAGCCTAGGCTTGTTTTCAATTATACTTGATGCAATTTGCTTAAAAAAGCTGAAAAAATCGTGTTTTTTTTCTGCCTGGACAGGGGACTCGACGAGTCCATTGAGATAATCGACGAGTCCATGTGCAAATTCATCCAACTCGTCGAGTTGGTTCATGCACTCGACGAGTTGGACCCCCTGACAGCATATTTTCGAGTTTTTTGGCTGGAAGTGGACTAGGAACATTACCCTAAGCTGTTTTTGAACTTATAAACCTGTTTTTGATGTGGTAATGTTCATGCTAATCCAATTTCAAAGATAATTGTCAATAGATTCATGTTTTGTATGAGTTTAATGGTTAGGCTAATTTCATGAAAATCGTTTGATTTGAATTATCTTGTTCTTATGAGTTGATTTAGATTAATAGAAAAGTTATGTGATAATGTGTTTTCAATCCAAATTGATCTAAAGGTTGTTCATAATATGTGTTTTTGTAACTTGTCCTCAAGTTATATGAAAAGTCACATTTATGATTTTTAAAACTCATAAGATTTCCATAAGTTATGAAAATGAAGAATCTCATTTTTTAAATGTTTTAAAGTCTTCCATAACTTGTCCTCAAGTTATGGAACTTGAAGAGTTTTTCATTAAAACTACTTTAAACTCATAAGTTATGGAATTGAAAAAGTTTTTTGAATTTTTCAAAACTTGCCCTCAAGTTTTGGAATTTGTAAAGTTTCCCCTCATGAATACTTTAATTCCAAGTTAGACCCTTAGAATTTTAAAAGTTAAAATTCAACCCTTATACTATTATAATGTTAATAGTTAATAGTTATATATATGTATAAGAACAAAGTCAGTCTTACCGTTAGTAGACCTCATTCACGAAGCCGGTCTATAAGGGAGGTATAAGGTTACTGCCTATAAAATGGCAGTTTAATGGGTGTCCACTCTCACCCACCGCTTCCTTGACTGGTGGAGGGTCGTTAGCCGAACGTGTTTGACAGGACTCTAATTCTCCCTTCATTAAAAGTATAATGATAAATACTAAGTAACTAAACACTTATAAATTCCCAATCTTAGTTACTTAGGAAAATGTGAAGTTGGTGCTAACCCATGAAATTACACTTTTCACCTTGCTTAAGTTGTTAGTGGAGCGTGTGTGGTTAACCGGCAATCTAACTTGGATCTAACAAGGTTGGAAAAGGGTGGCTTAAGGTTTTATCATAGATCGGTGGAGCGCGTGTGGTTAACCGGCACATCGATTAGGTGATAAAAAATTAATAGTACCAAGTATATTTTCATGGTTATTCACACCTTGTTTGTGATCCTCGGCATCCCAGTCACAAACTTGAGAAATATGCCATTGAAAAGTTCAATGAATCTCAAAAGATCTAGGAGTTTCAAAGCCAATTAAAAACCTAATAATTTATTTCGTTTTTCATGGTGGAAATTGGTGAATCTTCATTCACCTACCTTCAAATGTTTTATAGCTTGGATTACGGCATCCCTCTTCTAAGTTATAAAATATTGTGTTGGGTCCTAGCCTTAATATTTCATATTGGGTGTTATATTAAGGACTTAAATCAACTAACTTGAATTTCTCCCTCATAGATGTCTAGGTCAGACAATTATGATCTTCCCAAATCTCTTGGAACAAGCTTTCCTAATGAAGATGATGTTCCGTGGTTGGATAATGGAAATCATACTTCTCTTCCTCCACCTCATCCCATTATTCTCCCTAACCCACAAGTTCTTGAATAGTTCAAGGTCACTCAAGCCCTATTGGCAAGCAAAGTCTATGTGTGCTCACCTCTTGGAGATGAAGTTACATATTGAAAAGACGGGAGAGTTGGGTGTCAAAGTCTTGAGGAAGTTGGTTGTTGACTAGGTTCTTCAATCTCTTTCTAAGTCACATAGTGAGTTCCTTTAGGACTACTATATGACAGACCATGACATGACCCTTAATGATCTTATATATTTGCTTGATGCTGCTGAATCAGCAATGATTTAGAGCACTGGTAAAGCAAATTTGATTGTAAGATAGACTTCCCAAACTTCCATGGACATTGACAATGGTAACATTGGAAATCCAAAAAAGATTTCTCTTCCCAATGGGAAATGGATTTGATTCTTTCGTTTGTGGTAGTGTCATAATTTACCAAATAAGGAAAGATTCTCATCACCCAAGTTTCAGTTGGATAGAAACTTGGAATCATGCAAGTTGTATTGTATGATGAATGAGAATTTTCATCTTTGGGAAAATTAAGACTAATTCCTTGTTCACATGTATATGTGAGTCAAGGGAAGGACTAAGGGATCGAGTACACTTTTTTTGTGCACTGGTCAAAGTCCACCACAAAAGATCGATAAGACTATTTGTCATGATTTACTAAAGCTTAGTAAATATGGTTACACTTACAAGTTTAAGTGTAATTCTAAAACATTGGAAAAGTTTCAGTGTATGGCAGAACGAATGAGAAGAATCAAATTAGGAAGAAAGATAAAAGTTTCTCGAATCTGAAAAGATGGGAGAGTACTTTAGTATAATGTTTTATGATCATCTTAATGATTATGAAACCATATCACAATTCATCCTCTAAGGACATCTTAGTGCATTCTTATGGCTAAGAAGAGGAGTCATGAATTGTTGAAGTGGTTAAATCAAGAAGATGAGTCATACTTCGTTCCAAAACAATTCTTAGAGTCATACTCCAAGATTGTAACTTGAGTGACATATCTTAAAGAAGGTTTGTAACACTTGTCAAATGTAAGATTAAAATGTTTTTACTATTGTACATTTGAAATTGGTAAGTTGTGATGTTTTGGATAAAACAAAGACCAACTAAGGCCAATTGTGTGAAGTGTTTGTCTTGATAAGAATCCGCACTATCTCTTGAATATTTGTTTGTTAATGAATGGTTCTTGACAAGAGAGATTTATATGTCAAGAGGACAGTGGGAGTCTAAAAGGTCCTGAAAGAGTTTCAAGAACTGATCAAGAATAAAACCTGTAGTTTATCACTAGCGCACGACTTGAGGTTTTTAACCTATCGTGTTGACATATTCCTATTTATGTGCCCATTCCAGTTAAAGTTGACTATGCATCTGAGTTCTACATGTTCTCAGTTGTTTGCATAACAACCTGGAAGCAATGGTAGGCCTTGTGCTGCCAAGTGGCAAGAAGTTAAGATTGCACATGTTCAGTACATATGAGTTTGGATTTGTCACTAACCTTGTCTTATGATTATGGTTTTGACAAATTCATATGGATAGGAACACATACACCATAAAATCTAAGTGTCATAAGATTTCTCGTCGATTCATGAAAATGACGGTAAGGAAATGCTTTCACTGAGTAGATTTTAAGTAGATAGCAATTATGATATTTGCATTCTCAAAGTCGTTAGTGGAGTGTGTGTGGTTAACCGGCACACTAACATGGACTTGTGAGAAATGGCAAAGGTCTAAACAATTGAGACTATGATTACGGCATCCCTTTTCATAGTTCTAAAATTGTTTAGACACACATATTAGCTATCTAAGGGAAGGTGTATAATTTTGATAAAATTTTATCAAAGCATCTCGTATCAGAAGTCTGAACTTTGGTGAGAAAGTCAATAAAGTATTGATTTCTATAAGTCCAGCTGATTTCTGAGTACATGTTGTGACAACCGTCAATTTTGGCCAAGTCAAAGTCAACTAAAGTCAACAAGTCAAACAGGTCAACTCATCTAACCCTTGTATATTAAGGTTTCCATTATGTTTCTTATTGAACCACTCGCAATCTTAATACAAAGTATCACTTAGAGTTTTCACGTGTTCGGAAATTCTAAACCCTAATCAGGGCAAGTGATGAAACTACTCGATAAAACATTATTCCTTGACCCTCTAGGGCATATAACAATCATAACAAGACTTAACGAGGTTTACGAACCTTGAATTACAGAGCCACACACTCAAAAAGGTCACAAAAGAAATTTCTCCCAAATCTCTCTCTGTATGAGAAATCTCTCCAAGAATGTGAAATCTCTCCCACATCTCTCTGTGTATAAGAAATCTCTCCAAGAATGTGAAATCTCTCCCAAATCTCTCTCTGTATGAGAAATCTCTCCAAGAATGTGAAATCTCTCCCAAATCTCTCTCTGTATGAGAAATCTCTCCAAGAATGTGAAATCTCTCCTAAATCTCTCTCTGTATGAGAAATCTCTCCAAGAATGTGAAATCTCTCCCAAATCTCTCTCTGTATCAGAGAAATATCTCCAATAATGAGAAATCTCTCCCAAATCTCTCTCTGTATGAGAAATCTCTCCAAGAATGTGAAATCTCTCCCAAATCTCTCTATGTATGAGAAATCTCTCCAAGAATGTGAAATCTCTCCCAAATCTCTCTCAAAACCTCTTTTGATCTTTTTGTAATCATTTGGGGCATCCCGACACTTGACTTGGTGAAAAACCATTCGAAACGGGAAGATACGTTGGAAAATAGCCTTTTACGGCCGAAGTCCCTCTATAAGGACCAAACCCTCCTTGAGCCGAAGCCCAAGAACCAAGACCGGAGTCTCCTTGAGTAGCCGCAGCCATCGAGCCGCAGCCATCAAGCCGCAGCCATTGGACCGCAACCATCGAACCGCAGCCATCGGACCTGGAGCACCGCATCTGAACTTCGCCTATGGTCCCTCCTGACGAGCCGCCTGCGGTACCTGCTCGGACCGCAGTCCCCTCCCCCTCGGACCTAATTCAGCGACCAAGCCACTCCGGTTCTAAGGCTGCTAAGACCCGAAACCAAGCCCTGACTTCGGATTTGCCACTTTCCACCCGGTTTTCGACCACGACTCCGTTTTAAGCCCGTTTTTAATTATTTTAACGAGGGATTTTCACCCAAACTTATATTTTGACATATAAGACCCCATATATTCAGAAATTCAGCATATTTTTAGGGGAATCCTTAATCAAGAATAAAATCTATTAAGTAAGATCTTAAGGTGGAGTGTTGACTTTACTTTAGTTTATGACACAAGCAACCACTCACACCCACTCCATGACCAGCCCACACCCCCCACCATACATGGTCATTCATCGTCCTTTTCCCATCATTTCCCAACCCTATTCCTTGTCTAAGGCTGAAATCTATCCTCTCTCCTAACACTCTCTCTCATTTTCTCATTCTTCCACCAAAGATTAAACACATTTTCTCTCTCAATTCTCTCACTAAAATTCGAGATTCAAGGGCCTTCTTCCAACCTTTTCTTCCACTTTTGGTAAGTATATTCATCCTCCATATAATTATTTCACTTCCTTCCACTCAAATCATATATATTTTTACACAAACATCATCACATTCATGTTAGATCTTCAAACCTTCAAGGCATCTTCTTAGTGTTCTTGAGTTGAACACTACCTTTCTCCATCATCCATCTACTGAAATCACTCAAGGTGAGTTCATACCCCTATATTTTCATGTTTTTCTTAAGTTTTAAGGGGGGGATACAAGTTAAACACCAAGAACACAACTAAACTCATTCAACAGCTTTCATCAGAAAAGTTTAACCCCATTCACGGACTGTTTTGGTCAACTTAAACATTTTAGTTTTCAAAACTGTATTAGATGCAAATAGTTCAGGTTCATACCTTTAAAATGATTACTTGCACATCACCATACGATTTTTCTACGATTTATGGTGATTTTTACAAAACTACCTATCATTTCAAAAACGAATTCGGACCAGTCTGTGAATATGAACAATTTAACACAAGTTAAAGACTTCCAAAAATCATAATAAAAATTATGAACAAACTAGACACATTTTATGAACTCTCAGAATTTACGGATTCAGTTTTCGACTTCGTATGATTTTTCTATGATTTTACTAAAACAGTGGAGAACGGTTAAAAACTAGTTAACAGCTTATAACTTTCATAACACTTTGTAATATGTCGAGCAAAGTGTATAACCATAAGTTCTAAATATTGAAGGTATTATCTTGTTAGTTTATCATCTTAAACTGAAATTTAGTCATTCTTGATAAGGTTTGCTCATTCATTTCGAACACATATAATAAACTTCAATAAGCATAGTTTATGGATTTTACTACATGAAAAAGGTTTTACTCTCAAAACAAATGGGTTTTTCATATCCTACGTGATAAACTATAATAGTAATAGTTTAAGGATTTCATATCACTAATTTATTCAGAAAATGTGATTTTACTTCCACCACGGAAGAGGTTTTAATATCAAACTATGTGTAAACTAGTTAACTTAGGTTGTGAGGCAATTCTCTCCCCGTACGTTCGAGTACGGGATCCCAATTCCTGTAAGTTATAACCAGAGTCTCTTGTAGGGAGAGCGTGATAATTGTGTATAGATCTATATTGGGATTGACAACCCACACCTCGCTGCTAGCTACAGCTGGACCGGCAGGTCTGCGGGTGACAAGAGTCATAGTATCGTAACGTCTGAAAAACGTTGTGCAGGTTATTTCTCGTCATAGTATGGTTATAGCGACTCACATAGGTAGTTAACAATCTTTCAAGTTTACATGGAAAATTCTACTTTGAAAAAGGGTTTTACTTCTAAACTAAACGAGTTTATGTCGATTTAAACTTGCATGAATTACTTTAAGTATGGAAAAATACTTGTTTACTCTCGGTCATGGGATTTAGGACTACATCACTTTTATAAGGAAAATATTGGATTTTCTTTGGAAACGTATTTCTATTAACACTACATCTCGTCTAGAATTGTTAGACTTCAACGGTTTATTTAACTCAAATTATATATAACTTATATACGCTGAGTGATCATAGAAGGAATCTATGGGTCCTTCTAGAGTTCATTATCACATAACATAGGAGCATTCATTCCACATTCAATTAAGAAAATATAGGATTTTCTGGAAAACATACTCTATCGCTTTTACAAGGAAAACGGTTTCTTCCTCAAACAAAACTCTTATGAACTCACCAACTTAATTGTTGACACTCTTTTCAAAACCACTTGTATTCTCAGGAAATCAGTGAAACAGGAAATCAACAGCATTTTGAGGATGGGACGTTAAATCGTCAAACAGTTCATTTTGTCATCATAATGTAATTGAATTGAAACATGTAAACATATACTTTGGTGTAACTTTCTCAATTATATTTATGATGGTTGTATTTACTTTGAGCACTATTATACTCGTTGTTGTGATACTATACATGAAGTCCTCCACCCCTGGACGTTTCCGCCATCCTTGGTTTGGGGGTGTGACAGATTGGTATCAGAGCATTGTTTATAGTGAACTAAGTATATCGAACCACATAAGATATACAAACTATAAATTCATTGGGACTAAGGTCTCTGATTTAACATTTTCAAATAACTATACTTTTAGAAATAAATAGTTTCTTATTAAAAGTATACATGCATGCATACATACTAAGGTCAGCATCATTCTAGAACAAAACAAAAGTAATGATTGTTGAATGGCACAAGTAGGCTTGGGGATGTATAGTCAGGTCTGGGAAGGACATAGCCTGATCAACTATGTCTAACCCAGAAGTGATTAGCATATGCCCGGGAATGGTTGTGGCGTTGCAACAAGCCTAAAAAAAAAAAAAAAAAAAAAAAAAAAAAAAAAAAAAAAAAAACTTACTAATTCTATCTACAAACAAGCTTGAAAAGCATAAGTCAAAAATTTAAAATACTATACGAGTATTTTGTGATACTATAACCAACTTATGTGAAAACTAAAGACCCCTATTAGTAGGTCTTTAACGAATGAGTGCATACGCCAAGGTTATACATAATTAAAGATATTATAGACTCAGAACCTATGACCATTGCTCTACTTCCTGTACCTTGTTTGGTTGTGGACTTAGAGTAGATTCATTTATTCGAAGGTCTATTCTATCTCAGATTATGTATAACTGGTATGCACTATGTGATTATAAACATGACTGATAAGGATCACCCCCTATAAGTAATTAATTATAGGGTTAGACGCCTATTAATTATCTCTTCCACTCCTATTCTCGCACGTGTAACATGGCAAGATCCTACTTACCAGGCGACCCCCACTTTCCCAACCAGGGAAATGGTGGATGGTTATGAGAAGAATCAGAAGCGGAACTGGAGGTAATCAACCCTCCATGCATAGCCAGGGTTCGCACGAACCGTTTCGACTACATCGGACCTGTGCCCCGTTGGGCAACCGTGATCGAGGGTTGGAGTCGACAGCAATGACAGCAATCACCATGTGGAGACCAATGAGGGTGCTATGACCTCAACCACGGGGTACCGACTGACAGAGCCCTCCCGGCAAAGACCCGGCGGATCGCGAACATCGGGGATTAAAACAGGGAGACTGCAAAACCGAGTTCGAAAACTGCGTGCTATTACAGACCCTACCGTCTCACGTACCCGAGACTCGGAAAGAGACTACTATTTCAGAGACCAACTTTCCCTTTAAGGCCTTATCGCCGCTCGGGCAGAGGCAAAAGAGTAACAGGGTAGGCACACAACATTTGAAGAGAGAATGGTTGCAGTCAAGCGTCGATTGGCAGAGCTGCAAGGTGCATCGACTTTGCCTCAGGCATCGCAAGGGACGGATCGTCATGAAGAGAGTTCATACCGCTCACAAGACCTTATAAATTAGGTTCATGAGTATGCGTTGGTGCTATTCTATTCTATTTGTAAGCACAACACTGCGATTTAAGCGATGATACTAATCGAGAGATCTATTTGCTATCAAAACTTTTCCTTGCATCGATGTGAGGAAGACCTGCATAGAGGTCAAAATTTTCTCTGAAACCATAATTACTAGAATCATATTAACAAGATGGGCTTAGGACATACCTAACAGACTCGAAGGTCTAATTAGTCTTAATCATATAACTAAGCATACATCAATTGGTCCTAACTTGGATCAAATTACAAGGTTTCACTTGAATACAAAACTACTAAAATACATGGGTTTATTACATATATACACTTTCATTATGAATTGCTTTCAGAACACCATAAACAACGGAATACGTTACAATTTGAACTAAGATAAACTTAGCTAGAAAACTCGCGACATATAACCATTCTAAAGACTCATTATCGTCTCACCTTTAAACATTTTGGTTGAAAGGTGCCTTCTTCGTAGACCTATAGGGTGCGATCATACCAACACTAATACACCGGATCCCATCAAAACTCCTCAGCTAAGTGTGTTTGGACAAACATGATCCTAAGATGAGTAAAGCTTAACGCCTGTACGAAACCTACTTCTACCCACTACCATAACTCTGTCTCAGGAATGTTAGCAGAAACACTAAGAATAGTACAGCAATGTGCAAAATTTATATATGTGAATATAAATCGTAAGAATGCACTTGAGATAATTATCCCCACTCACGAAGTCGTTTTTCATCGTGAAACAGAGTTATGTCTTCACCAAGAGGCAACCAACCAACTAGCAAGGCGCCAACCCTACAGATAGACTCTGCTACTTTTCAAGCTGCAGTCACGGCAGCCGTGACAGCCGTCATGGCGCAACTCAATGCTAACAACGCCAGCAGAGATGGAACCGGTACCGACAATATAAATCGTTGTAACAATCAGGAACACCGGCGGGTGTCTGCCAATGAAGGCGCCTCAGGCCACAAACCTACGAACAAGAAGCGAAAGTTTTGGAACAAAAAGGAGCGCAACCAATCTCAAAGATTCGCTAAAAGACAACAACCCATGGCCACCCCTACAATTACGACAACAGTCACAACATATGCCTCGACATCAGCCACAACATCTATCGCTCAAGTACCAGACAGGCAATATATGGGAACACTTCCAAAGTGTAACAAGTGTAACTACCATCACACAGGAGCTTGTCGGATTCCACGATGTATCAACTGCAACAAGAAAGGGCATACCGTCCGCTTCTGCAGGACCCCGACCCAGCGCATCGCTTCAACCACCAATACTGGTGTAAGTCCAGTATGCTCCCTATGTGGTGAAACGGGACACTTCAAGAGAGACTGTCCAACCGAGAAGAATGACGGAGGAGCAGGAGGAGTGTGACAACTGAACCAGCGGAAGCCTATTAGGACTTTTGTAATGTTTCCAACGACAAAAACGTTTAAGTACCATATGTTTGTAATGAATTTTTTTATTATTGCTAAAATTACCGTCTTTCTAAAAAGTAGTTAAAATACTCTCTCGTTCGAATCAAATCAAAGACATTCATATATGACCTTAGGATCATTACTTGTAAGCTGTGATGACTTTGTGCATACATCGGGGTTAATTATAATCAAAATACCAAAGACTTAAAGCAAATAATTCCATCCTGACTCCTGTTCCATGTCTAGTAGTGGGATTTGAGTGGAGCCACCCACTCGATGATTTCACCAATATCAAATTACATGCGACTTACATATACCACTCGACCATAGAGTGACCTGTCAGGGATCATGATATCAAGTATCATTGCTAGCTATCAGAACACACTCACTACCGGTGCTAGACGTTGTGGTAGGAATCATCTGCAGTAATAATAACATCGAACGAAACGGAACACACTGAAAAGAAACACAAGATACTCTATCACCCTAATGAGTACTTCTTATGAATACGGCTTAACACATGTTTTACCTAAAAAGATATTGTTGTCGTCATTCGATTTCAATTGATATAGTCCTCACTTTCCTGACTAAACGGCTACGAAAAGACCTTTCACCTAATCTCGAAAAACCTTCGTCTCTCATAAACACAAATCCAACACAGACCTCCGGGCCATCTCTCGCTGCGAAACCCCAAAAACACTCACCAGAGGAGTATTATACCTTCCGAAACCTTACCACAAGTAATTCCAGAAGACCCTCCTGGAATGTCACGCATGCAACAGATAAGGCTCAAGCACAGAAGCTTGGGACGAATACGGTTAGTCTACCACCACTATGTGTATACGCGAGGATAATGTATAATTAAGATTCTACGGACATTGGATGAGTGCTTCCGCCCTATTTCCTGTTCCTTGTCTGGTTGTGGACTTGGGGCAGAGTCACCCATCCAACTGTCTTGCCGACTTTAAGTACATATGACCTATATGCGCAAGTTAATGATAGATGGACCAGGTACGAGTCCTGCCATGAACTTCGGGACCAGGATTACCCAGGAGTGAAAGTGAACGCCCTATCATCCGAATAAGTCTAGTCGTGTAAACCGAACCCATATGTTCCCTACCGAACTAAGCAAACGAGAAACACTAAAGCAAACCCTATGCAGCGCTCCGAGGAGAAGTTATCACTTATTGCTTAGTACAAATTCGAGAAAGGCTAAAAGCATCTCGAGAACACGACAAAACCCGAATAAGTCTTACCATCTATATAAAAACACATGGCTTTTACTAGTGAATCTATGATGGCTAGTGTAAACATGATGGTCATATATCATTAAGATTCTATGGACTTAGAATGTGTGATTCTGCCTCATTCCTTGTTCCTTGTTTGGTTGTGGGCTTAAGGCGGGGTCACCCATCCGAATGCCCTTGCAATCTTAATGATATACGACTAGTTTACACCAAGCGATTATAAAAGAACTGGTAGGACTTATAATGCAAATCTCGTCACAATTTGTTGAAACATTCGTAATACTAATACTCACAAATTACATTATAAAATATTCATAGTGGTAATACCAAGTATAAAGCGGAGAGCATAAAGGCACACGTAGAATACACTGTCATTCCAAAACAATAACTCCTTTAAATCGACTCAGCTCAAGTTACAATAAGAAATTCCAAGGTCGTCATTTAACATCAGGCGGGTTGTTCCCCACCATATCAATTTCTTATACTACGAAAAGTTCCCCCATCTTTCCTCCAAATTCTTGAAGTCCCAGTTGAAACACTAATTTCGGGACGAAATTCTTTCTAACGGGGGAATGATGTGACAACCGTTAATTTTGGCCAAGTCAAAGTCAACTAAAGTCAACAAGTCAAACCGGTCAACTCATCTAACCCTTGTATATTAGGGTTTCCATTATGTTTCTTATTGAACCAAAGTATCACTTAGCGTTTTCACGTGTTCGGAAATTCTAAACCCTAATTAGGGCAAGTGATGAAACTACTCGATAAAACATTATTCCTTGACCCTCTGGGGCATATAACAATCATAACAAGACTTAACGAGGTTTACGAACCTTGAATTACAGAGCCACACACTCAAAAAGGTCACAAAAGAAATCTCTCTCAAATCTCTCTCTATATGAGAAATCTCTCCAAGAATGTGAAATCTCTCCCAAATCTCTCTCTGTATGAGAAATCTCTCCAAGAAAGTGAAATCTCTCCCAAATCTCTCTCTGTATGAGAAATCTCTCCAAGAATATGAAATCTCTCCCAAATCTCTCTCTGTATGAGAAATCTCTCCAAGAATGTGAAATCTCTCCCAAATCTCTCTCTGTATGAGAAATCTCTCCAAGAATGTGAAATCTCTCCCAAATCTCTCTCTGTATAAGAGAAATCTCTCCAAGAATGAGAAATCTCTCCCAAATCTCTCTGTATGACAAATCTCTCCAAGAATGTGAAATCCCTCCCAAATCTCTCTCTGTATGAGAAATCTCTCCAAGAATGTGAAATCTCTCCCAAATCTCTCTCAAAACCTCTTTTGATCTTTTTGTAATCATTTGGGGCATCCCGACACTTGACTTGGTGAAAAACCATTCGAAACGGGAAGATACATTGGAAAATAGCCTTTTAGGGCCGAAGTCCCTCTATAAGGACCAAACCCTCCTTGAGCCGAAGCCCAAGAACCAAGACCGGAGTCTCCTTGAGTAGCCGCAGCCATCGAGCCGCAGCCATCAAGCCGCAGCCATCGGACCGCAGCCATCGGACCTGGAGCACCGCATCCGAACTTCGCCTATGGTCCCTCCTGACGAGCCGCCTGCGGTACCTGCTCGGACCGCAGTCCCCTCCCCCTCGGACCTAATTCAGCGACCAAGCCACTCCGGTTCTAAGGCTGCTAAGACCCGAAACCAAGCCCTGACTTCGGATTTGCCACTTTCCACCCGGTTTTCGACCATGACTCTGTTTTAAGACCGTTTTTAATTATTTTAACGAGGGATTTTCACCCAAACTTATATTTTGACATATAAGACCCCATATATTCATAAATTCAGCATATTTTTAGGGGAATCCTTAATTAAGAATAAAATCTATTAAGTAAGATCTTGAGGTGGAGTGTTGACTTTACTTTAGTTTATGACACAAGCAACCACCCACACCCACTCCATGACCAGCCCACACCCCCCCACCATACATGGTCATTCATCGTCCTTTTCCCATCATTTCCCAACCCCATTCCTTGTCTAAGGCTGAAATCTATCCTCTCTCCTAACACTCTCTCTCATTTTCTCATTGTTCCACCAAAGATTAAACACATCTTCTCTCTCAATTCTCTCACTAAAATTCGAGATTCAAGGGCCTTCTTCCAAGCTTTTCTTCCACTTTTGGTAAGTATATTCATCCTCCATATAATTATTTCACTTCCTTCTACTCAAATCATAGATATTTTTACACAAACATTATCACATTCATGTTAGATCTTCGAACCTTCAAGGCATCTTCTTAGTGTTCTTGAGTTGAACACTACCTTTCTCCATCATCCATCTACTGAAATCACTCAAGGTGAGTTCATACCCCTATATTTTCATGTTTTTCTTAAGTTTTAAGGGGGGGGATACAAGTTAAACACCAAGAACACAACTAAACTCATTCAACAGCTTTCATCAGAAAAGTTTAACCCCATTCACGGACTGTTTTCGTCAACTTAAACATTTTAGTTTTCAAAACTATATTAGGTGCAAATATTTCAGGTCCATACCTTTAAAATTACTACTTGCACATCACCATACGATTTTTCTACGATTTATGGTGATTTTTACAAAACTACCTATCATTTCAAAAACGAATTCGGACCAGTCTGGAATATGAACAATTTAACACAAGTTAAAGACTTACAAAAATCATAATAAACATTATGAACAAACTAGACACATTTTATGAACTCTCACAATTTACGGATTCAGTTTTCGACTTCGTATGATTTTTCTATGATTTTTCTAAAACAGTGCAGAACGGTTAAAAACTAGTTAACAACTTATAACTTTCATAACACTTTGTAATATGTCGAGCAAAGTGTATAACCATAAGTTCTAAATATTGAAGGTATTATCTTGTTAGTTTATCATCTTAAACTGAAATTTAGTCATTCTTGATAAGGTTTGCTCATTCATTTCGAACACATATAATAAACTTCAATAAGCATAGTTTATGGATTTTACTACATGAAAAAGGTTTTACTCTCAAAACAAATGGGTTTTTCATATCCTACGTGATAAACTATAATAGTAATAGTTTAAGGATTTCATATCACTAATTTATTCAGAAAAGGTGATTTTACTTCCACCACGGAAGAGGTTTTAATATCAAACTATGTGTAAACTAGTTAACTTAGGTTGTGAGGCAATTCTCTCCTCGTACGTTCGAGTACGGGATCCCAATTCCTGTAAGTTATAACCAGAGTCTCTTGTAGGGAGAGCGTGATAATTGTGTATAGATCTATATTGGGATTGACACCCCACACCTCGCTGCTAGCTACAGTCGGACCGGCAGGTCTGTAGGTGACAAGAGTCATGGTATCTTAACGTCTGAAAAACGTTGTGCAGGTTATTTCTCGTCATAGTATGGTTATAGCGACTCACATAGGTAGTTAACAATCTTTCAAGTTTACATGGAAAATTCTACTTTGAAAAAGGGTTTTACTTCTAAACTAAACAAGTTTATGTCGATTTAAACTTGCATGAATTACTTTAAGTATGGAAAAATACTTGTTTACTCTCGGTCATGGGATTTAGGACTACATCACTTTTATAAGGAAAATATTGGATTTTCTTTGGAAACGTATTTCTATTAACACTACATCTCGTCTAGAATTGTTAGACTTCAACAGTTTATTTAACTCAAATTATATATAACTTATATACACTGAGTGATCATAGAAGGAATCTATGGGTCCTTCTAGAGTTCATTATCGCATAACATAGGAGCATTCATTCCACATTCAACTAAGAAAATATTGGATTTTCTGGAAAACATACTCTATCGCTTTTACAAGGAAAACGGTTTCTTCCTCAAACAAAACTCTTATGAACTCACCAACTTAATTGTTGACACTCTTTTCAAAACCACTTGTATTCTCAGGAAATCAGTGAAACAGGAAATCAACAGCATTTTGAGGATGGGACGTTAAATCGTCAAACAGTTCATTTTGTCATCATAATGTAATTGAATTGAAACATGTAAACATATACTTTGGTGTAACTTTCTCAATTATATTTATGATGGTTGTATTTACTTTGAGCACTATTATACTCGTTGTTGTGATACTATACATGAAGTCCTCCACCCCCGGACATTTCCGCCATCCTTGGTTTGGGGGTGTGACACATGTCAAAGCTAGTTGGAGCATAAGTGTTATGCTAATAATCATCATGTTAGTGGGAGGATGATAATAATGATAAGTGTTGCAAGTTTGCAATGTTAATTATAGAAAACAGCAGTTTCAATTGGAAAAGTTGTTTTGCTATAATTAAGGGAGAGGAAATTATACTTCATTTCAATCTAAAGCTTAGATCGTGAGTTTTTAATCAAATTTTAGTCAAGTATATGTATGAATGTTATGTTGGAATGGTTCAACATAAGGAAATTTTAATGGGAACATTATTTGCGTTCTAAAGTTTGATTATGATTACGGTATCCCTTTTCATAATCTGAATTATGAGAACATGGCAAATAGAAATAAAAATATTATAGCAAAAGACTGGTCTAGTATCATGTCTTTATGTGAGACATCATGAATCGTGTCCCATATGCTTCGGATATAGGATCGATTGCATGTGCTATAATATTCATCTGTTCTAAATTTTTCCAAATGCCCAGGGCATTAAGAGGAAAAAAGTACTAGAACTAGATATGACTAAAGTGATTAAGCAATTGTTGAGGACAACCTGAGGTGTTACAAAATATTGGTTGCTCATGGACAGTTGGAAGTATGGTGTAAATTCTTGGAAAGGACCATATTGACATATTCTGAAAAAGAGGCAACTCTTGTTCATAAGTGATAGTCAAAATGGGAATATGGAAATGTCTCCATAGGTGGAAGTTATTCAATCTGTGTAAGATTAGAAAAACTTAATGCAAAAAGGATGTTCAAAGGAATGTACTTTGAATTTGAGACTTCGTTTCCATGGAATTGATCTCCATTGGAGTACTCTGTAATGACTGTTGCCAAGTCTTTGTGACTTTGTGCATATTCATTACAAGAGGATCAATGCATTTGAGTTTAGAATCTAATAGATTTTGGTAAATGACAGGAATTTAGAATTCTTACATTTACGATAAGGATTTGGGATTGTGAAATGAGAATCATTGAAATTATGTTCAATTGATCTACTCCACAAAGTAAGGATCATAGACAAACATAGTGTGCATACTTGGTGTAGGGCATAACTATTGTTTGGAAAAACATAGTGTGCATGCTTGGAGCATGGCATGGCTATTGTTTTAATTCAAGTATTAAGTTGATTATATGAAACATTATGCAATGAATAATGTGTAATCAATATGATGAATAAAAGGTGTTCTATTTATATTCATAAGTTCTGAGACCATATTGGATTCGATTACTCTTGTGTTTCACTTTGCATGTTTTGACTTCCAGAATAACTAGGTCATTCTTTCCGATTGACTAAGTTATTCAAACCATCCACAGTTGATAATACGTTGGAAGTAGGTATTAAGTCAAGACTGTCATGAATTGGGTTTGTAGATGTCTAAGGTGTTGGACATAGCAAGAGTTGCTACAACATTCATGAGTGCTCCTGGAATGAGATTTGAGTATTGGATTAAACCCACGCTCATTTGAATCACTTCATGGATTTTATCACGAGTGAATCATGAGACGATAATATATTATATTCTTCAAACCTAGAGATATTAGTTGTTGACTATGAGTTGGTTATACATTGATTGTACGAAAACGCATTGGTAACTCGATGTTATAAAACGTGCCTTTGTGTATGATTCAACAAGTAGTAGAACAAGCATATGAGTCTATGTTTATCCATTCCAATTACCCTTGGGGGGATAAAAGCGATATTTGTGGGCCCCTCGATGATTTAGTGATGACACCCCTAAGTGCTTGGCCAAGACTGGACTGATTTGATTTGTTCAATTAGTCAGTCATCATAAATCGGAAATCAGGAAACAACAAATGGACAGAGAGAATGATTATAATCCATGTCTCAGTCCATATGATATCTAGAATGGAGGAATATATGATCCCTTATCTAATGGACAAGTCATTGACTAGGTTAGAGTTCGACAACGGCTTTAAGAGCTACGATTTCTAGTCGGGTTTTGGAGTCATACGCAATAATAGTTTTAGACTTATCCAAGTGGGAGACTGTTGGATTAGTGTCTAAGTCCATAACTTTAATTGGTATGTACTTGACCGGATTTGGCATGGTCTATTTGGGTTGCATGGCATCGGAACAATTGGATAGACAAAATGAGAAAAATGATACTTGTGATTTATATTAATATATTATAAGTTCTAATATATTAATATGTAATCATATTATTTAATTAGTATTGATCAAGAATTAATTTAGTGTAACACCATAAATTTTCAAATAAATTTTTCATTTAAAATCGCATAATTCTCATAACACATATCACAAAAATCTCATGTATTTAATTTATAGAAACATAACTCCATAATTGATTGATTAATAATCCAGGATCCTCAAAGCATAACTCTTTCTTTGGTGTGTACAATCAAGCCGATGCCTTCCCGCGATCCTGAGTAAAACCTGAAACACATAACACATAACACGGTAAGCACGAAGCTTAGTGAGTTTCCCCAAGATACCACATACAACACTTTAGCCACTCAAGGCTATAACTCTGTAAGACCCTCCGGTCTATGTGTCTCAGTGGGACCCTCTAGTCCCACAACTCTGATGGACCCTCCGGTCCTAACTCTGTGGACCCTCCGGTCCTAACTCTGTAAGCTCTGAGTAATACACAGCATAAATCACAAAGAAAATAATGCAGGATATCACAATACACAAATAAGCACATAAGACATCTCAGTCACACAAAAATACCACTAATGGTAAAGTATAGTGAGATGACTCACCTCGTAGGCTAGCTAGTATAATCTCGTACATGGAATCTCGAACCAGCCGCCGCCTAACACATAGAATAATTATCTCTAATCAATACCCTATTCATACTCAAATACACCAAGGGTTGTCCTCCCTCTCTCTCTCTCTAACTCTTGGAATGGGTAAAAGACCATTTTACCCCTCCATGGTCTCCATTACTCATGTTGACCAAACCCTAAAGTCAACAGAAGTCAAATTCGAGTCAACAGTCCATATTTGACCTGACTCGCCGAATGCACCCATGTGACTCGTCGAGTCCCCTTGTTTTCCTCAGAAGTCTCGTCGAGATTAGCTCAGCTCGTCAAGTTGACTCCCAACTCGTCGAGTTATCTCATGGCCGTGAACATCGGGACAAACCCTAACCAACTCGTTGAGTCAGCTCATGGACTCGGCGAGTCTTTTCAATCTGATTTCTCATTCACGCATTTTAATGCAGATCTACCACTCCAAATTATAGATCTATCATCCCCAGACTCCATTGTCACGTAAAGCTTCGATTTTTACGTTCATGCGTGGTATTTTTGGCTCCAAAATGCCAATACATGCTCTTTTTAAGGTGTTGAGCACAACAACCCTCATATGGATGAATAAAGTTGGGACCTTTGGACTCTAGGGACCTCACAAGCTCCAGATTTGAGGTCTAGGCTTCTAGATAATCCATTTTACTCAAAGTTCCAAACCAAAGGTGGTAAAAGCCCTAAAACTCCATACACATGAGATCTAACCAATATAATGAGAAAGGTGCAGACTTTTTACCTTCCTCAGAAGCTCTGGACAAACTATCAATGGATCCAATAGTCCCCCTCTTGTTCCTTACTTGATCTCCTTCTCTTCTTCTCAAATGATGCACTAAAAAAAAATCCCAAGATAGCTTCTCTCTCACTTTCTAGCTCAAATGGCGATTAGGGTTTGCTCTCAAGGGTGTAGGGTAACTGGTGAGGCGCAAATGGGGGCATAAGTTCCCTTATATAGGCCCCAACCCCAGGAAATTAGGGTTTCTCTGTCCAATACCTACTCGGCGAGTCGGTTCTCTGACTCGTCGAGTCCACTCATTAATTCCACGCGAGCAACTCGACTCGACTCGGCGAGTTGGACCCTCAACACGTCGAGTTTCTCCCTAAATCCCAAAATTAAATTCACAAGTAAAATGCCTGAAAATCCGGATGTTACATTTAGAATTAATTTAGTGATCAAAAAGGAACTAATTAAATATGGACTCTTATATATAGGATGGGCCAAGTTCATTTAGTTTGGGCTAAGCTTTCATGGATAGTCCATGGAGTGTTTAACCCATGGATCCTATGGAAATGAAAGGTCATGGGTATTAGGGTTTACATGAATGTAACCCTAATCCTCCACACTATATAAAGAGGTATCTAGTTCATGAAATGGGCACTAGTGTGTGTACATAAGAGGGCAAAACCGATTTTGGTGCAAGTATCCTTATTCTCAAGTTATTCCAAGGGTTCTTGGTGTTGTGTGAACCATTTGAGGTGCAACACTTGGGGCACTAAGCTCTTAAAGGTTCAAGACTTCAATCTCCATCAAAAGGTATGTCATTCTACTAGATTCTTGTATTGTATATACTTCTTATTATGCTAGTTAGGATGAAACCTTGGAATATTGAGTATTTGCATGTATAATAGAGAAAACATAGATCCAAGGTTTATAGGGTTGCATGTACACCATAGGAGTGTTAGAATGCTCAAAACCCATCACCAATCGCATGAGTGCAACACCACAACTCCAAATGTCTTCCTTCACAACCAACAACACCAAAATGTCACTCTAAAACTTCAAAACTCACACACACAATTAGGATTTCGAAATGGAGGCTTAGAGAGGTGGAGGCTGGAGTTAAGAAAGGGTTTGAGGCCATAATGTTCTTTAAATAGGGTCCAAACCCTAAAAATTAGGGGTTGCCCTTTGCATCAGTACGCCCAGCGTACCTATGCATATGCCCCACATACGCAAGGGATCCGTGATCATCATTTAAATGCCTATGCTTGGGGTACCTATCTCGTACGCCCAGTGTAGGGACCAGATTTGCAATTTTTTAAGGAAATGAGCCACAAAAGAAAAATACCTAGAACACTATTGTTACAAATCTCCTCTACTTGAATCAGACTTCATCCTCGAAGTCCTCCGCTAGAAACAAGTCTAAGTAGTGCTCCCCTATCTCATCCTCAGGCTCCCACGTCCCTTCTAAGCCTTTCTGGTGCTGCCATGGCACCTTCATAAGGTTCACCACTTTGTTGCACAGATCCTTGCTCTTCCTGTCAAGAATCATAATTGGTCTCTCCATATAGTTCAGGCACTCATCGACCCGAATATCATCCAAAGGAATCACCACCGAATCATCGGCTATACACTTCCACAATTGAGAAACATGGAAGGTGTTGTGGATTTAACTGAGCTCATCTGGAAAATCCAACCGGTATGCAACCTTGCCCACCAGGGCATTAATCCTGAATGGACCAATAAATCGGGGGCCCAGCTTGACCCACTTTCAAAACCGGATGACACCTTTCCAAGGTGACGCCTTCAAAAGCATGAAATCCCCTACCTGAAACTCGAGGTCCGAACACCAACGATCTGTATAACTCTTCTGTCGGCTTTGCACGACTCACAATCTGTCTCGCACCTGTTGTATCATCTCTATGGTCTTGAGCACCACCTCAGTACTCCCCATGACCCGATGTCTGACCTCGCCACAACAAACCGGGGTCCTGCACCTCCTCCCATATAACATTTCAAAAGGTGGTTGGTCAATGTTGGCATGCTAACTTTTGTTGTAGGAGAACTCGACCAGTGAAAGATAAGTGTCCCAACTCCCTCCAAAATCTAACACGCATTCCCAAAGCATATCTCCGAGCATCTGAATCGTCCGCTCACTCTGTCTATCGGTCTAGGGGTGGTATGTTGTACTAAAAAGCAATTGAGTACCCAACTCCTCGTGAAACTTCCTCCAAAACCTGGAGGTGAAACGAACGTCTCGGTCAGACACCACTAATACCGGTACCCGTGTCGAACCACCACCTCCCGAATGTAAATGTCGGCCAACTTATTATAAGATATACTCTTGGACATCGGAATGAAGTGTGCACTCTTGTTTAATCTATCAACAATGACCCAGATAGAATCAACTCCACGTGTCGTCCTCGGTAGCTTTGTAATAAAATCCATGGTGATCTCTTCCCACTTCCACATGGGAATGGGTAACAGTTGCATCTTGTTGTGGGGTCACTGATGCTCGACCTTGACTTTCCGGCAAGTTAGTAACCACTCCACAAACCATACTACTTCCCTCTTCATACAGGGCCACCAATAACTCAACTTCAAATCCTTATACATCTTTGTGGCCCCTAGGTGGATCAAAAACTTCGACTCATGAGCCTCTTCCAGAATTGTCTGCCTCACCCCACCAATAGTCGGAACCCAAACTCTACCACCTTAAGTCAATAAACCCCAACTATCTCTAACGAATAAAGGAATTTCCCCCTTATCCGCTCTACCTTCCAATTCTCCTTTTTCAAACCTTCCACTTGAGCCTTCTTGATTAAATCCAACAAAGGGGAAATGATAACCATACTCAGACATATATCCCCTATAGGTGTACTCACTGTCTTGCGACTCAAGGCATCGAACACTACATTGTCCTTCCAAGGGTGGTACAGGATCTCGCAATCATAATCCTTTACCACATCCAACCATCTCCGCTGTCACATATTCAAATTCGGTTGATCAATCAGGTACCTTAAGCTCTTGTGTTCGGTGTAGATAGTACACCTAACCCCATACAGATAGTGCCTCCAAATCTAAATGGCAAAAACCACAGCCCCCAACTCCAAATCACACGTAGGGTAATTCGCCTCATGAGGCTCCAGCTGCCTCGAAGCATAAGCAATCACATGACCCCTCTGCATAATAATAGCTCCCAAACCCGATATAGAGGCATCACAATAAACCACAAAATCAACCATACCCTCGGGAAGCACGAGAATTGGGGCCTCACACAATCTCTGTCTCAGTGTCTCAAAAGGTTGATCGAGCCCCCACCAAAGAGTAACATTCTTCTTTGTCAAGCGGGTCAATGGTACAACAATCTTGGAGAAATCTTGAATAAATCTTTGATAATATCCCGCAAGGCCTAGGAAGCTCTGAATCTCAGATGGGGTTCTCGGAACCTCCCATCACATCACGGCTTCCATCTTGGCCGGATCGACCAATATACCCTTCTGGTTGACGATGTACCCTAAGAACTGCACCCCGTGCAACCAAAACTCGCATTTGGAGAACTTGGAATATAGCCTCTCCCTCCTTAGGGTCTCGAATACCTCCCACAAATGATCCTCATGTTGCTCCTTGGTCTTGGAGTAGACCATAAAATCATTAATAAACACGATCACCGAGCGATACAACATCTACCTTCAAACCCGGTTCATGAGATCCATGAACGTTGTCGACGCGTTGGTGAGTCCAAAAGGCATCACCACGAACTCGTAATGACCATAACGAGTTCTGAAGGCCGTCTTCTGCACATCCTCGTCTCTGAAACTCATCTGATGGTAACCTGATCACAAATCAATCTTAGAAAACCAAGATACACCCTGAAGCTGGTCAAATAAATAGTCAATCCTCAGAAGTGGATAACGGTTCTTCACCGTTAACTTGTTCAACTCCCGGTAGCCAATGCACATCCTGTGTGAACCATCCATCTTCTTCACGAACAGGATCGGTGCTCCCCAAGGTGAGGTACTCGGCCGAATAAATCCTTTGTCTAGAAGCTCCTGAAGCTGCATAGACAACTCTTGCATCTCCGGTGGTGCCAAGCGATACGATGCCTTAGCTATTGGGGCCGCACGAAGAACCAAATCAATTCAGAACTCAACCTGCCTCTCTGGAGGCACTCCTGGAAAATCCTTAAGAAACACATCAGGGAAATCCCAAACAATGGGCACTCCACTCAACAATGTTGTTCCCTCAACCTGAGTATCTACCACATAAGCTAGAAACCTAGAACAACCTTGTTAAAGATATCTCATGGCCCTTGCAGCTGAATAGAGAGCTGACCTGCACGAAGCTCCCTCGCCATGAATAACCAGTTCTCCCCCACTTGGGGTTCGAACTCTCACTAGTTGGCTCTCACAGTCAATCATCGCCCCAGTAGGGCACAACCAGTCCATCCTGATAATAACCTTCGACCCTCGTAGAGGAATCGACACCAAATCAATAGAGTACCTATCGCTGAACAGGTTCAGAACACACCCACGATGAACCCTCGAAGCACTCACAGAACGATCGTCAGCAATCTCGACCTCTAACAGATAATCCAGAATCCCAGGAGCATCACTAAACTTCTTGCTAAGTGCAAGAGATACCAAGGATCGAGTAGCACCCGAATCAAAAAGAACATGAGCAGTCATACCATTGACTAAGAAATTCCCTATATATTATCAGATACAATATAAGCATAAATAAAGAAAGCAATAAAGATATAATAAAATTACATACCGGTAACCACATCCAGTGTTGTTAGAGCCTCATCGGTACTCAGCTGAAATGCCCTACTTTTCACCACAGGTGTCTCTGCCTTGCCCTGGTGGCCATCAGTAATCCTCAAGGTGATTGGTGCAAGTGCTGCCACTGCCCCTTCTTACAATATCGGACAATCAGCCTTTTTATGGCCGGTATGATTGCAACGAAAGAAAATCAGAGCACCTCGAGGACAGTCCCTACCCATATGACCCATCTGACCACATCTGAAACAACCTGAACCCACTGCTCGACATGCCCAATTGTGCGGCTTGTCGCACTTGTTGTAGCGACCCCGGCCCTGCCGGCCTCTAGAATGCGAATCAGAAGTCTTGGGCCTCTTTCCTGGCTCACGGCAGTCTGCACCTGCTCTGGCTTGCGCTTTGTCCAAAGCTCCAGCTTAATCTCCCGCTCGTGGGCCCTCTTGATCATATAATTCAGGGTCTTGCACCCCGAATAGCTCACAAACTCCCTGATGTCATCCCTCAACATGTCATGATATCTCATATTCTTCATTTCCTCATCATGCAATTGCGGAACCAAAAGAGCCCTCTCCCGGAACTTAGCGGTGATCTCTGCCACAGTCTCAGTAGTCTGGCGAAGGTCATGAAACTCCCTCGCCAACTGATGCACCTCGATCACCGGTGGAAACTCCCTCTGGAATCTCGAAACAAACTCCTCCCAAGTCATTGCGGCCACTGCTGCAGTCCCTACAGCTCGGTCGACCTCATTCCACCAGTCACATGCTCGATCCCTCGACAGGCAGGATGCAAACCCTACCTTTGCCCCCTCCGGGCAAAAACTTGTCCGCTGAGCACTCTTCATGTCAGCGATCCAGCATCGGCTAGAGATGGAGTCCTTATCCCCGAAGAACTCTGGAGCTCTACAAGCCTTGAACTCCCGAAATGAGGGGGTTTGCGCTCCTAACTGCCCGCAACAATCTCGGCTCTAAAGGCCCTTAGCTGCTCATACATGAGCTCCATAATCCCTTCCTTGATCGTACCAAACATTACAGGAGTATCATCCACGATAACATGACTAACCTCGGCCGCAATGAACTTACGTAACCTCTCATTAGTTGGTTATGTGCCCGAGCCAGAACCAGAACCAGAACTAGAGCCGGAACTCCTCCTCGAGTGCTCACCACCATACTTAAACTGAAATACAAACATATAAACAATTAGCATAAAACTCAAGGGAACTCTCACTATACAGGTCTCCTTAGAGTCTCCAGGTCTGTTCTTGCCTCAAGTATAGATCATGTGTTTCTAATAGTATGGGCCAAATGCTACCTTCCACAGCTACCTTTACCCTCCTCAAGAGCCGTCCTGATTCCTCTAAGTCACCACACTAAATCCATATACCGATCCTATGCTATATATATAGCATATCAAATCTACGTTGGCATTACCTAGGCTCTCCTAGGAATTCTCAATCTGACTACCTCTACCATACAAAGAATCTCAATCAACACTATCGGTTGCCTTATGCATGCACGTTATACACATAATGGGATCACATAGACGGTCAAATAATGATTCTACCCTAAGTCCACAACCAGAAAAGGAACAGGAAATAAGACTAAATCAATCATTCTAGAGCTATTTGATCCTAATCGTATACAACTTTTAAAGCATACACTTAGCAATTAACTTAGCCGATATCAATTCCAAGCAATACATAGCATCCACGTCCCCTAGACTGTAAGGCATCATACAAATCAAGCAATCCTATCATACGATTCAAACACCATCGAGATCATAAAGATTTCGGTCCAAAGGCCCAGCCCAATAACCCAACCGAAATTTTATACCTAATACCTAGTTACAAAGGCCCAGCCCAATACCTAGTTACAAACATTTTATACCTAATACCTAGTTACAAAGGCCCAGCCCAATAACCCAACCGAAATCATATGGTGATTTCGGTCCAAACACCATCGAGATCATAAAGATTTCAGTCCAAAACCGAGAACTATAAAAGCCTTGAAAAGAAAAGTATAAACCACAAATTTATGTCCTAACAATCTCTCCCTTGGTTTATAGCTTTCTTTTCTTTTCAGTCTTCCTTGATCTTGACTTTCAGCTCTTTCCTCGATCTCTTCACGTCTTGACTACAAGATGTACATATGAATCTTCTTCATGAACAACTTCATCTTTAGTAGTTGGACTTCCCTCAAATTTGACTTTGAACGCACATTGGGTATAGAGGCTTCTTGTAAATCAACACTTTCAGCTTTGAGAAACTTCAGAGATAAAAGCAGAGAGACTGATTCTTCTGGATCACTTCAGCAAGTTCATAGATAGCAGCAAATTGATTGAGGACACTTCAATGCAATTCGTCACATAACTTCAAAAACAGCTTCACCTTGCTTCTAGAGTTGAAAGATTGTGTGTTGAAAAATAATCTTCACTTCTTGTTCCTTTGAATGAATATTCTTCTTCGACCATAGATGCTTCTTAAAAGTAACCATGACTAAAAAGTCCCTGTGGATCACAGAATCATAAAGACCCTTCTCACCATAATTATTCAAGGACCCATCCTTGGCTCAGATGGAGACTACTTGCAATATATGTGTAAACACGGAGGAACACACTGTGATTTGTTTAGTATCAGAGAACTAATCATGGCTATTTTTGATGTTAGCCCCTGCATATCCTCGATCAAAGATCTCAATACAGTTTTTCAAATTAACAAGTTAACTTGGCCCTTGGCGAGACGTTCAATGGTTTCTGAATCTCACCTGAGTGTACCATTCTAGTGCCAGTGAGAGTTAATTAGGAATAAATCACAAAACCATCCTGTGACAAAAATATTTGAGGACATATTTCCACAGTTTAGCATGACACGAGGTCAAGGCCCTTTCGCGGGACGTTCAACGATAATCGTGCCTTGCGAGGTGTATCGCCCTAGTGCCAATAACCGTTAATTCCTTGCCTGCGAAGAATGTATCTGAGAATACATTTGAGTCTCCGCAGTTTTGCATGACAAAGATATTGTCAAGACCCTGGGCGGGATGTTCAACAATATCTATTTCCCGGTTGGGTGAATCGCCTTGGTGCCATGACAGTTCTTAGGTAAAGATAACCGACAAGACCAATTTGATAATCTGTACAGTTTCAGACTTCCAATTCTTTAAATACGATAGTTCTTAGAAAGATAGTGCATAACTGACAGTTTTTACGGTTTCATGCCTTCAATTCCTTGTGAAAGTAGTGTGAAGTGTAATTACCGTCAATTCCTTTCCAAGTTACTTCTCCTTGCACAAAAAATTCTGATACAGTCTCCTTGAGTCTCTTCTTCTTTTGAATTCGAATTTTAAGACAAATGAAATTTTTGAGATAAAAAATAAAAATAAAATAAACTTAGCACACAATAAAAATAACTAAGAAATAAAATAAAATTAAAATACGCTCAAAAACAATATTTTTGGATTTTTACTTTTATGATTTTTTTTGTTTGGTTTTAATAAAATATGATTTTTGTTTGGTTTTAATTGTCCCTCTTAAATTTGTGCATAGAGGAAAAATATGAACAAATTTAACAAAAAACAAAAATAAAATAAAATAAAATAAACACATTTTAATAACTAAATTTAAAACTTTTGGGATCAAAAGTTGTCAAGCAATTTAATATCGTTTATCAGCACACACCTGCATGGATAACTCTGGTCAATCACCAATATTGTGGTCCACTTAAACACAAAGGATATTTGCAAGTTGGACATATTACAAGTGACAAGACATTACAATCATATTCCTAAATAGACCATTTTGCTGACGACGACCAATGATATTGTTGTCCACTTAAATTCAGCAGTGAGATCTACAGTCAACCTTTAGTCATGAACCAATTCAATTTTAAGCGCACTAGCACATGTTCCCCACTTCACGACATAACCTAGTAATCAAGGAATTCCAAAGAGCTCTTTACTTTAGGTGAGTGTTCAATTATTTGATAGAGAATATGGATATAGAGATGCATATGTTGTATCCCGGGTCGGATCTCTTTCAATCACGCAGAGGGACAACATATGACTAACATAGATAAAGGAATAGAGAGATAGAAAGATGCATATGTTATGTCCCAGGTCGGATCTCTTCCAATCACGCAAATGGGGCAATATATGACTGACATAGAGGATAAGAAAGAAAAACAATTTCACACAGACCTACTTTATTAGAACCCCCCAGTCACCCTATCAGCACTAGAACTAAGGACATAAGTTTGTACGTCGAAGAAGTGTTGAGCCACAGTTCTAGATGATAATTAACTTTAATGTATCTCGCAGGCTCCCTTGTTTATCTCACTGCTCAATCTATCTGAGCGTCGTATGGTCAGTCCAAATGAAACTATCTAAGTTCAGATGAGTTAACACTGTCAAGTCCTTTCATTGTCAACAGTGTCTAGTCCTTTCATTTTGAATCCTTCGTGCCTACCAGCATATTGAACACAGAGTCTAAACAATTCAGCTTCAGTGTGTTACACGTATTTCATATTGCCCTTTAACACTAAACTTCATATCACTTCCCAAGAACACTTACGAAAGAAGACATATTTTTGTAATTTTTGATTTTATAAATTTTTTGTATTTTTGATTTTATAATTTTTTTTGTATTTTTTATTTCTTCCCTTAAATTTGCGCATAGGGAAGAAAGAAATAAAATAAATGCGCAAATTTAAACAAACAAAAAATAAAAATAAAAAAAATTAACTTCGAAACGAATCATTTTTAGAAAACCCACAAGCACATTGAAACGAGCCTTACTGAAAGGTTTGGCGAACAAATCTGCCACATTGTAAAACCCGGTCTGAATGTATCAATCGAAATCACTATAATTGGTGAAAAACCGAGATCCAATTTTTACAAACCACAATGTTTTTAAATTAAAGGAAATACTCCTCATTAGGTTTTGAGTTGCTCAAACTCTCAAGATCCAAGGCTATGGGACCAATAATGAACAAATCTTACTATATAGCTAAATATAACGAAATATGCATCAAGGTTGGAGCTTTATACCTCCAGAAGATGCAGAAGGATGAGTAGTTACTGGATCCAAGGGCTTGAGTGCAACACCACAACTCCAAAGGTTTTCCTTCACCACCAAGAACACCAAAATGTCACTCTAAAACTTCAAAACTCACACACATAATTAGGGTTTCAAAATAGAGGATTGGAGAGGTGAAGGGTGGAGTTATGAAAGGGTTTAAGGCCATAATGTTCTTCAGATAGGGTCCAAAACCTAAAAATTAGGGTTTTCCATCTGCAGCAGTATACCAAGCGTACCTATGTGTATGCCTAACGTATGTAAGGGATCCACGATTAACATTTAAACGCCAACGCCCGACGTACCTATCTCGTACGCCCAACATTGGGACCAAATTTGCAATTTTTTAAGCAAATGAGCCACAAAAGAAAAATACCTGGAACACTGGTGTTACATGGTCCTTGCATTAACTCAATAAAATCCCTCTTGAGTTATATATGATATAGATGCTTATTAACCATCTTTTCCGTCGGGTTTATCTTGGGATGTCCGTTGGGAATGGGGGAAAACTATGATGTGATAGATGTCACAGGGTTCGGGGTTTGAACTAATATGATACATATCATTTTTAGATTCTTTGGTTTCCTATGATGTTTATTGAGTTTTATGAGGTTATAACAATGTATTTATGTTTTGCAATGTTTGTCCCTAACCTAATGAAGTTTTAATGGTTTTGTGACTTTTTGAGAAAGAAGGGATTATAAATTTTTATTAAAAAGTGTCTGTTTTTTAAAATCCGTATTATCCACTAGGCTTTCTATGTCTTGTATAAAATTTTGAGGTTACTAATCGTTTCTTAATGGTTATGAACATTTGTAAGCTTGAGGATATTTAGAAAATATCGATGTATTGTTTGAAATAATAATAACACTTCACATTTGTTTATTTTATTAGTTGTGATGCACTTATATAAACTTTCTAACAACTTACTTTTTCTTTCTTAAAAATTTAAGATATTTCGGGATATTTCTGTATAATTTGATTTTCAAAATTATATTTTTTAAAGGGATAATAACTTGAGAGGGTAACGAACTCTTGGTTTTGTAATTGTATTTAATTACTTCTTCGAACTCTTTTTTGTTCATATTGTACCATTAATCTTATAAATTTGTACAAATAATGCCATTTTAACCGACATTTTGGGGTTACTACTTGACGTGGTAAGCCATGTCGTTGTTGACGTGGCTTGTAGGGGTGAACAAAAACCGAATCGCAAACCGAGAAAACCGAAAAAACCGCATAAACCGAAACCGAAATGAAAACCGATGATGCGGCTTTTAGTTTTGCAAAACCGAAAATGTTCGGTGCGGTGCGGTTTCTAGTCTTGCGAAAACCGCAAAAAAACGAACCGCACCATATATATATATATATATATATATATATATATATATATATATATATATATATATATATATATATATATGTGTGTGTGTGTGTGTGTGTGTGTGTGTGTGTTTAAGTGTTGATATTTGTAAGAACGAAGAACTCATGACAATTAAAATTTCTATAAATATAAATATCTATCTTATCAGATGATTATTGTATATTTTTAAGCATACATATAGAGATATTAACAATAACAAATAATGTTTATTATATTTTTTTAACATTTTAATATTAAGAGTATTAGTGATGATAACATCATTTTTATGAATACATTATTTGATATTATCGTATATACATGTGAAACAAATATTATATTTAATTCGTATTATATTCAAGCATTGAAAGCACGTTGGATGAATGGTTATGTCATTTGATTTCAAACCAAGAGGTGATATCGGTTCATCACCAAGATATCATTTGGGCTTTAATTTTTCCAGCCTTATAAGAGTATCCCCATTGCATTTGAGATAAAACATTCATCATTCTCATATTTCATATAAGAGAGTCAAGTCTATGGCTTTTAACCTACATTTTTGAGGAGTCGCACATTGATGGGGATGAAAATTTTGGTGCTCCTCATCTCTACATAAAGTTTCTCAGAAAATGAATAATACTTCTCATCCGAGTCAAAGTAACTCGTTAAGTTACCTGAGTTTTAGTAAAAAGGCAAAACAAAAACCAAATAAAAAAAACTGACAAAAAACCGCAAAGAAAAAACTGAACCGCAAAAAACCGAAAAAAAACCGCAAAAACCGAACAGCATAAAAACCGAACGGTGTGGCTTCTAAATTTCAAAAAACCGAAGTTGCGGTTTTCGGTTTGGTTTTGGCCAAAAACCGCACCAAACCGCACCATGCTCACCGCTAGTGGCTTGTATACATTTTTTGACACATTTAGTCACTGAATGTTTTTTGTACAAATTGTACCAATAATCTCAAAATTTTGTTCAAAAAGAAATATCATTTTAATTAGGGGTGACAATCTTCGACCCAACTCGTAACCTGACACTGACCTAACCCGAAAATAAACGGGTTTGGGTTGAGATTTTTGACCCGCCAACCCGCCAACCGGTTTATTTAATGGGTTGGGTTGGGTTACCTGTTTGGGTTCGCGGGTCAACCCGCCAACCCGATTATGTGTATATATATATATATAAGGTTTAAAAAATATATTTAATTATTTATCAGTTTTGAATATTTGATTATCGTTTAATCGTTTTCCGAATTCCAAAACTGCAAAACATCTTCAAGTCGACTTAGCGTGACCTAGCCCCTAAGAAGCCCCTAATCAAAAAGAAATTCAGTCTTCAGTCTCCAAACTCACGACTCCGTGTCTACCGTCTCCCTCGATTGAGGCATCGAATCATCGAGTGTCGCACGCACACCACTCATCTTCTCGTCTTTCGGCTGTCGCACACCACTCGTCGTCGTCACTCCTATTTATGACTTTATGTTTATGACTTTATGTTGAATATTTAAGACTTTATGACTTTATTTTATTTGTATTTTTTATTTTATTTTAAAATGTGTTTCTTATTAAATTGGTTATACGGGTTGGGTTCAACCCACTAACCCAGTAACCCACGAACCCACATACTTATACGGGTTATATGGGTTGGGTTGATGTTTTCAACCCGCCAACCCATGACCCGCCAACCCACCAACCCATATATTATATGGGTTGGGTTGGGTCAATGTATTCTGACCCGCTAACCCCTGACCCGCCAACCCGAACCCAACCCAATTACCAGGCCTAATTTTAATATGACACTACTTGGTTTTGAACTAATGACCTCAATTTTGAACTAATGACCTCAAAGAACGGAGGCGATGACTCTAGCACCAAGCCAAGATGCATTTCATTAAACCCTTATTTTTATATTCAAAACTATACTTTTACATATAAATACATATTTTCACATGAGTATACATTCTATACACCATTCAAGAGTATACATTATATACAACAGTGGAGTCGACGACTTTAGTTTGATTTTTGTCTCACCTATTTTAGTTTTATTTTAAAAATTACCAGACCTTATACACGATATATTATATTAGCAACAACAATTAAAAAACAAAAACACGCATTAGGCTGATAGTAGAGTCAGCCACTTCCCTTCCATGAGGTCATTAGTTTAAAACCAAGCAGTGTCACGTGAAATGGTTTTTTTTTTTGTTTAAGTAATTTGTAAGATTGTTAGTCCAATGTCTAAAAAAAGTTCAAGTTATATATAAAAAAAAATGGAGTGACTAAACATATACAAATCAGTTTAATTAAAAAGCAAGTCATCAACGACATGACATGTCACATCAAGTGGTAATCTGTTAAACCCATAAATGATGATTAAAATTTTATTTATTGAATAAATTTATAAGATTATGGGTGCAACATGTACAAAAAAATTCAGTCACTAAACATATTAAAATAAAAATTTCAATTCATTATACTTTTTGAAATAGCTATTCTAACCTGTCCATATGGGATATGTTTCACCTTTCTACTTGATTGTCTGTTCCCCGAGTTCCGTATAACAACCACTTATATGCAATTGCATTGTTCCATTTTTGGTTTTTGATTTACCATTGGTTACTTGCAAAGAGGAAAAAGAAAGTAAATTACACGAATGGTCCTTATGATGATTTGGTGTAATCTGTATATTTCATTTTTATTTCTTTTTTTTTTTTAACTCTTTCCTGAAAGTTAAGTACTAAGGAGGGGGTTAGGGTGGACCCATATATATTATTACTATTCTTTTTAAATACTAATAAGTTAAAGAACATAAATGAAAATAATAAAAGGATAAAAAAAACACATCAAGGTAAAATAGTATTTTTTAGGTTGGACATGGACCAAACACGCAACAATGTTACAACTTAGGGACCGGCAGTGTTAAAAGAAAAAGAGATCAGGTGCGCAGAACTACAGGGACCATTCACATAGATGACGAAATGAAGGTGAAACAAAAAGGATGACAATGGAATATGACCAAAGGTGTGCGGACTTTAAAAAAAAAAGACAAAATTACCAATGCAAGACACGTGAGACGTTTTAACCGAAAGAAAACAAATGACGACATAATGCAAGAATCGAATGCGTAAAAAAATATGTGTAAAATGGTCCGAGTTAAAAAAATAGTTAATCACCAAGACACAATTAACCTCAAACACAAAGGCAATTTGTTTAATTTATACTATTTCTTACAATTTATTCAATTTAAATATATATGAGAAAAACATTAGTGCAACAAAAGGTGAAATGCATGCGTGCAAGTGACTTTTTCAGTAGCCTCTCCCATCTAAAAGGGATCATACTCACCGACCCACTAACCCACCACAAAAAAAGCTCATTCCTTTTATAATTTTCTTATATATCTTTATCAATAAATCCAATACTTATTAACAATAATTAATCACAAAATTATGCTTATGTCTCCCAAATTAGTCAAAGAATAGACAAACCCCATATTTTATCTTCTTCCCCTCTGTCATCAATGGATGAAAAATAGTAGGCAATTCCAATCAAAATTTTGACCTGTAATGGCCTAATCATAGACATATTTGGGGGCAAAAAGGTCCCACATCAAGAACTGACACAAACTGGTAAATTTCAACCCCCATTTGCCGATTTTGATTCTACTCTTTCGAATTATGATGATTTATTTATGATTAAAAGTTTGAATTTTTCAAACTGTTTTCATGATTCTACTCTGTTCCCTTTTGCTTAGCGTAGGCTTTAAGTAGTTCCAATCATTGTCGTCTTCTTTACTCTGATCTTTCTCTTTCTTCTTCACCTGCAAATTCGTGATTTTAATCATCTGTGATGTTGTTTTCAGCAGGTGTCGGGGGTATAAATGGAATGTGGGAACTCACGAATTTGGATTATGATATTGATGTTTAATCTCTTTTCGTGATTATGTTTATAATCGAACTGGGTTCGTTTGATCATCCATGGTTTCATCAGAGTTTTTGAAGGTGAGATTTTCAATTATTTTTATTGATTATGAATTTGATGTCGGAAAACAGACAAAGTCTAGCTGGAAGATTCTTATTTTTTTATTTAAATTTTTTGTTGGTGGAAGTTGAAATCAAATATGGATTATTAATTACAATTTTCTTTTGCTTCAATTGAATATTTACGCCATTGCTTTGCTGTGATTGAGGTGTTCATACAATTATTTGTATAGCTTATTCATTGAAATAAAATTTCCTTCTGATCAATTAACTTCTACTAATCGGGTAATTCAAAATTGTTAATTTCTTGTAATTGGGTATTTTATTAAATGTGTGTTTATGTATAATTTTGAGCTTTATGGAATGCAGAAAAAAAGAGTCCCAAGTTTTGTGTGATGGGTTGTTTGGCAAAGATTCTTAGGGGGTTTGGTTTGAGTGATAAAATCTCAGGGAAACACCATGGAAGATATGGAGATGAAGAAGGAATATTGGAGTCTAATCCAACAACCATGGTAATCAGTGATTCCATTCCCCTGTTTTCTTTGATTTTATGTGTAGTATTCATTATTTGGCTGTTTTTATGATGTAGGAGATATTATCGGACTTTGATAGTGAAGAAATTGATCGAGCAATTGCACTTTCCCTTTTAGAAGAAGATGCAAAAAGCACCATTTCTTTTGCAGAAGAAGATAGCAATGAACATGATGATGATGATGATGATGATGATGATGATGATGATGATGATGATGATGATGATGAGGAGGAGGAGGAGGAGGAGGAGGATGGTGATGGTGATGGTGATGACCATGGATCAATTTCATGTGAAGAAGACGATGAAAAACAAGCGGGTTCTTGTCTAGAAGAAGATGGAACGGAATCGGAATCAGATTCCGATTCCGAAGAAGATAAAGGAAAAAAAGTAATTGGTGAGTAACAATGTCTTTAATTTTAATAATTCAAGAAAGAATAATGTATTTATGGACTCCAATGTTGATTTTGTTAGATGATGATGATGATGATGATGATGATGATGATGATGATGATGATTCTCATATAGAGGAAGATGAAGAGCTTGCCAAGGCTCTTGAAGAAAGTTTGAATGTGGATATTTCACCACCACAGAATGATTATGGAAACGTGATTCCGCCTTTGTCGTACTCCTATTCCGGTGGATACAGGTATATGGAGAACTCATCGTGTTATTAATCATAATTGTTATGTTCATGTCACTCCAATTAACAAACAAACGAATGAGTGCTTGTTTAGTTGAGAATCTTATGGATTCTAACGGAATCGGAATTGTAATTCCATTCCAAGAATAATTTAATTCCGTTGGAATCCTTTAAACTCCACGTGTGATGGATTTCATCTATCATAATGTGATTTTGGAAAGAATTCGATTGCAAGCATTTGTTTCGTAATTTTTTTTTTTTAAATGAATGAAATATATATGTCAAAGAAATTCAGGTATGAAGAAATTAGAAATCATAATTCTTCACGTGCAGATTTGGCAAACTATATAAATGAAATGAAATGGACTTAACTTTTTTTTATTAAATAATTTTAATATTTTATTAATTTATATAGATGACTCTATTTAATTTATTTATTTCAATGTACATAATAAGAATATTTGGTTTTTTAATAAAAATCAAAAAATAGAATTTAATTCCTACGTACCTTTTGTACCTTTGTAGGAATGATGAAATCCATAAACAAATTGTATCTAGATATAAATAAAAATATTGAAAATATTGCATTTACTTTTTATTATTGAATTTCATTTCATACCCCTAAATTACAGGATATGTGCTGGTTGCAATGTAGAAATCGGCAATGAGAGATTCTTAAGTTGCATGGGAGGAGTTTGGCATCCCGAATGTTTTTGTTGTCATGCTTGCAATCTACCAATATCTGATTATGAGGTCCAACTCTATACCCTAAACAAAAAAATAAAAATAAAAATAATAATCCATTATTAATTTAACATTACAAGTTAAATTGAAATGTTTTTATACAGTTCTCCATGTCTGAAAACCGGCCATTTCACCGATCATGCTATAAAGAACACCATCACCCAAGATGTGACGTATGCAAAAACTTTGTAAGTTTGTTTCAAGATCTTTCTTTTATACAACTAGACCTCTTATCCATCTTTAATTTTGTTTGTTTTTTGTAACTAAATAAAATTCGGGTACCTATACTAAAATAATATATAACAAATTTATAATTGTACATTGTATTAATATAGAAAATCATACATAAATTCATTTCGTTCCAACAAACCAATAAAACATGATCAATAATATAATGACTCATTTCATAACCTTTTCAATTCCGTTCTTTAGTCATTCTATTACATCAGATAAACTTACAAATTTCAACTATTTGTGTAGATTCCAACGAATGGAAATGGATTGATTGAATATAGGGCGCATCCTTTTTGGGCACAAAAGTATTGTCCATCACATGAGCATGATAGGACTCCTCGATGTTGTAGTTGTGAAAGAATGGAGACAAGAGACACGAAATATTTGTTATTAGATGATGGTAGGAAGCTATGCTTGGAGTGCCTTGATTCCGCTATAATGGATACTCATGAATGCCAACCACTTTATCTTGAAATCCAAGATTTTTATGAAGGATTGAACATGAAAATTGAGCAACAAGTTCCATTGTTGTTGGTTGAAAGACAAGCTCTAAATGAAGCAATGGAAGGCGAAAAAAATGTGAGTGAATTTTGTATGTAGTTTTTTAGGTCTTGTTTGGTATAACGAAATTGAGAAGGAATGGAATTGGTGATTCCGTCGGAATTGAGAAGGAATGAATGGAATCAAGTTGGGAATGGAATGAAAAAACAATTTGTTTTGTCGATGAAACAAAATGGACGATTCGTACGAAAATTTATTACATTCCTGAATGATCATGGAATGTAATGACTCATTCCATTACCTTCTTTATTATGGCCATTACTCCCATCATTTTGTGCAAATCCAACAAAACAAATCCATCCCATTTTATTACTTTTCATTTTTTTTTCAAACGAAAAAATGCAATATAATTTTAATTATTCATGTAACTTCAAAATGATTTTTTTTAAGAGTTACAATTTAATTTCCAAAACGTTTCTATAAAACTATTTGGTTTTAATAATTTTTTCTTATGTTTAATTTTTATATTTGTAAATAAAAAATTCATTAATTATAATACATTCATCTATAGTGTAGAACTAAAATAATACATCGTGTATAATTTTCGTTTTCAATGTCATTTTTTATATTTTATATATTTAATCCTTATTTGATGGCAGGGTCATCATCACATGCCCGAAACTAGAGGACTCTGTCTATCAGAGGAACAAACTATCAGCACTGTATGAACATCAACACTAACTATTTTTATTATTATTATTTTTTTCATTTTCTGTTTTATTTTTAATTAATTTACTAAAAATACAGATAACAAAACGACCAAGAGTTGGGGCAGGACGTTTAATTGACATGTTTACAGAACCTTATAAGCTAATTCGTCGATGTGAAGTCACAGCCATTCTCATCTTATACAGTCTTCCTAGGTAATTAATTCCTCATTCTTTTTCAGTAAATTACACTTTGGTCCTTGATTTTGTTTAAAAACTGTAGGTTTAGACGTTTAATCCGAAATGCTTTTCTCTTACAATTTTGGTGTCTATAACTACTTTGATCCCTAAGTTTGTTCAAAGATTGTACTTTTAATAGTTTTCTCTTGCGTTACAACGATTGGCAAGAGGAAACTATTTAATCTTGGGACAAACTCAATGATCAACAATTTAATTTATGCTCGTTTTTTTTTTGGGAAATCTCTGATAAAGTCCCAATATTTTGGTAAGTTTACGGTTTAATCCCAACTTATATTTTTTGAACAGAAAAGTCCCGATTTTATTATATTTTGCCCAAGTTAAAGAAAAAGTTTTTCTCTTTTTTCAACAAAATTTGTTGTATAAAATTAGATAATCAGGATTTTTCTGTTCAAAAACTAAATGTTAGGATTAAACCATAAACTAACCCAAAATATTTTGGATATTTCATTTTTTTTTTATCATAGACTAAACTACAACTTTCGTCCCTAAGATCTTTAAAAAGATACGAATTCAGTCCAGATATTTTGACTTGTTGCAAGAATGGTCCCTTAAATGTAGTTTCATTGCATGATTACTCCCTGGTCATTAAAAGGGGATTTTAAAGGATGGACGAAACATGCTATGGTGCAATAAGACTACGTTTTAGGAACTGTATTTGCAACAAATCAAACATCCGGACTAGAACCGTAACTTTTTAAAGTCTACAGAGACGAAAGTTGTAAATAGTTAGTTTTTTATTATATGAGTTATAACAAAAAAAGACTTCATAAATTCAGGTTATTGACCGGTTCAATATTGGCTCACGAAATGATGCACGCATGGCTCCGGCTGAAAGGTTCGTTTTTTTTTTTTTTTTCATGTTTTCTACGAGGATAATGAAAAAATCGATTTGTTTTGGGTTATTTTCCCATGGAGGGTAAAATTGGAATTTAACAGGGTTCTCTAACATTCCACCTAACGTTGAAGAAGGAATCTGTCAAGTTTTAGCTCACATGTGGTTGGATTCAGAGATTATGGCTGGTTCTGGTAGCTCAAATATTGCTTCCAGTTCCGCGTCATCATCTTCTTCATCTGCAACTGTTGCCACGTCATCAAAAAAAGGAAAAAGGTCTGATTTTGAGAAGCAACTTGGTGAGTTTTTTAAACACCAAATTGAAACGGACACCTCAGCAGCTTATGGTGATGGGTTTAGAGAAGGGAATAAATCCGTGCTTAAATATGGGCTTAGAAGCACTCTTGATCATATTCGACTTACCGGAAGATTTCCCTGTTAGTTTAAAGAAATATAAAAAAAAAAAAAAAAAATTTATTAGATGGTGGAATTATAGAATTGTTTACATACATTTATATATATGTATAGGGAAAAAGAAAGAATATAAATGAAGAAGCATGTATATGTTTTTATTTTTTTTTGTTGTGTTTATAGTACAAGACTATTGTACAAACTTTCTAACGCTTTGAGGATAAGAATGTGGAGAGTAATCATGTCTTTTGCACATATGGAGAACAAATCTATCTCCCAACCTTTGAGTAGGAAAAATATTAAGGCTATTTTGATGACAAGGGTATTCTCGTCTTTTGTATATCTTGAGAGCGAGTTGTTGTCCGATCTTTTCTAAGTGGGACAAAAAATTAGGGCTATTTTTATGATGAGGAGGGTATTTACGTCTTTTATACATATCGAGAGCGTGTTGTCTGATCTTTTTGAGTGAAAAAAAATAAAAAGTTAAGTCTATATTCATGACAAGGGCATTCACGTCTTTTGCACATATTGTAGTGAGTTGTTGTCCGAGCTTTTTGAGTGAAAAATAAAAAATTAAGGTTATATTGATTACAAGAAAGGGCATTCACGTCTTTTGCACAGATCAAAAGCGAGTTGTCTGATCTTTTTTGAGTGAAAAAGAAAATTAAGGTTAAATTGAAGAAAAGAAGGCATTCGTGTCTTTTGCACATATCGAGAGCAAGTTTTTGAATCGGAAAAAAATTAAGGATATTTTGATGACAAGGAAGGACATTTACGTCTTTTCCACATACCAAGAGCGAGTTGTTATCCGATCTTTTCAAGTGTGACAAAAAAAATTGAGCTGTTTTGATTATGATATGGGCATTCACGTCTTTTTCACATATGAGGTGATACAAATGATAGACAAAGATAAGAAAATCAAACATGATAGAAATTGTAATTGCATTTTATAGAATCTTTATCGTTCAACTACACAATTCATAATTCATAAACGAAAAGAACATATAACCATTCTATATCTTTTACACGATATAGAATCATATTATATAGCGCAATTACAAAGTTATTAATTATTATTATATGAACACAACACTAACAACCTTCTCTAACTTCAAGATCAAATCCATCACTTTACAAGATCATCACAAGAACAATAAAGATCCCAATCATCAAAAGCAACGTCTTCAAAAGATTATACTCTTGATTCCCTCTCCTCGAATGAAAAATCTCATGAACATGATGTCCACCATGAAACCCACTCGAAAACCTAGGCCCATATCCATGTCTAATAGGCCCATATTGTAAAGGATTCTGAAACCCATGAACTTGCATATCAAGTAAAGAAGGAAACAAACCTCCGATTCCTGAAGACATAGCAAAATTCCCAAATCTTGCAGAAGCCATTGGAACAAATCCTCCAAATCCGAAATTCGGGAAGTTTGTAGCATTATCTTGGGCAGGTGGGGCAGTTTCAGGTCGCTGACCAGATGGTCTATGTGGGATTTCGAATTCGGGCAGGGGTTTTGACCGAGGGTCAGTTTGGGTTTTTCCTCTTCCGTATAAAGGGACTAATTTGTCTTGTTGAATTAGGGCTTTGCATACTGGACATTCTTGTGAACGTGAGTGAATGTGAAGCCATTTGTATAGACATGGCCAACAAAAGAGATGACCACATAAGGTGACGATTGGATCTTCAGCTAATTCAAAGCAAATATTGCATTCGAAATCACCAGCATCGTTTGTGGTTGTGTTTGATGATGGAGTTTCTTGTGGCTTCCTTGTTGATTCGCTGATATTACTCGACATTTTTGAAACTGTGTGTGCACATTGACTAAAGTACCCCTGGGAATTTTACTTTTCGTGTTAGTATTTACAAATTTGATGAACTGTATGAAATTATTAAATTATAGAGATGCTACACAGCTTAACGTGTTTGTTTGATTTGGAATCTACTAGATGATTAAGAAGAAGCAACATATTGATTCCGGAATGAAAAAGCAAATCGCAATTCAACAAAAGGAGAAGGCAAAAACTAAACTAATATCGACAACTGAGTAAATTGAATCTGATATGTTTACGAATTGAATAACAAGTCGACTAATTTAGGCATAGATCATCAAGGACTACACAAAATTTAACATTAATCGTTATAGAGAGCAGAATTATATAAGAGAGCATATAAAAGCGAGACAGATGAATGGAAACAAGTAATCAATTACCTCTGTAGATGGGGAAATGGATCGAAATTAGGGTTTGTGATTGTTGAGAGAGAGAGAGAGAGAGAGAGAGAGTCTACACAATAACACGGAATTTGGGATTTGATTGAAAAACAAAGTCAAGAGAATCGGAAGACGGAAGGGGTGATTGATTCGAGATGGCATCCGACTCCACCCGAGATTCTAATGTATACGGATCCGCAATTTCTGTATTGTAGTTTTTCACTACTGTTACAGTATTACAACCGAGAAAAAAAAAAAGATAGAGTAAATTACATGATAGTCCTTCTGGTTTTGGATAGCATGTGTGTTTGGTACTTATCTTTTTTTTTTTATTAGTTCGGACTATATTCGACATATATTTTTGTTACACGTTTAACTACTACGTTTTTGTCTAATTTAACCGTTTAAAACCCCCTACGTGCAAGGCACACAAGGGTATTTTTGTTTTTTTCTCTTTTAGAGCCTATTACTTCTAGTTTGACTATAATAGTATAGTGAAACAAGTGTGTATTACACATAATCAGCTACAAAAAAAAAGCCATCACACACATTCAAACAAGAAAACCCTAAATTCAACCCCTTAAACCTATAGAAACTATAATTGTTACTTAACGACAATGGCAGAAATTGACGTTGGTCGTAGATACTAGGGATGAAAGTGGGTCCAAACTCGGACCGTTGGACCCCGGACTCGGACCCGGAAAACCTAGAAACTGGATTTAATGGATTATAAGACCCGAGAACCGGACCGGTATATAGGAATCGGTACCGGTTCGATTTCGGGTACCGGACCGAGTAAAGTGGGTATGGAACCGGTTGGAACCAGAAACTGAAAATTAGAACCGGAATCATGTATTAGACCCGGAAAACCAGAAATGGAACCGGAAACCCGGAAGTTTGGAACCAGAAACCCTTAAATTTGACTATTTTTTTTTTTTTTGCTCAAAGTGTTCATTCAATGACGGTTTGCATATATAATGTTGTATTTGACAAGAAAGTAATATAACAAGTTTTATCCACTAAGTTTAATCCATTGTTTGATTCGCTCGGACTTATGGAGCAAAAAAGAAAATACAACATTTTGGGTTCATAATATAATTAATTATAGGACTTAATATAACTTATGTTTTCAAATTGATACCAAGTAATATATATCCATTTTCCATGTTTTGAAAGAATTAATTTAGTAGTTATGGAACCGGTTTGAACTTAATATATGTTATGACGTGAAGACAATATGTGAAAAGTTTCATCTATCCAAAAACAATTACTAAAAAAACATGATTAAAGTTCAAAGACATTAACCCCGTTCCAGTTCTCTATTTCACATCTTGCTCTAAAACCTGGAATACCCGATTCTTGGTTCCTCTTTCAAATCCGATACTAAAACCCGGAATACCCGGACCCGTTTACCCATACCCAAAATACCTGGAACCCAGATGAGGAAAATATTTAGACCCAAAACCCAGACCGGTTTAGCATATTCCCGTTATACCGGTTCCGGTTTCGGTCTGATTCCAATTCTGGCCCGATTTTTCGGTTTTATACCTCATCCCTAGTAGATACACTATATTTCTTTGAATTTCCTAAAACCTTATCCATTAACTTAATACTTGGTTGTAGTTTTTTCCTCAACATCCGGTCATCCAACAGTTTTTTCCATTGCATTATACCATGGTGGGTTGTTCACGAAGTTTCCAAGAAGGAAGTACATCAACGGGAAGCCAAAGTATGTAGGTTTCAGATGCATTGATACAATATAGTGATAGATTTTCCTAATTTACCCCTAACCGACATTATACTCAAGGAGGAGTAAAGCCCAAGTTTAGCTTATTTTGTTTCTTATTTAGTATTTATCTCATTAGTATTAGGATTGGTATTGTTAAGGTTTTCTAGTTGTATTAGGATTGGTATTGTTTAACTATAAGTACAGGGTCAAAAACGTACATGAGGTTTTGATGTGGTTATATTCTGACTTCGTTATTGTTTTGAAATAAAGAGTCGAGATCATTTTCTCAATTCTTGGTCGTCAGGCACACGATAGTGCCCCTGTTCTCTGCGTTTGACAATACGCCTAGTTAAATTGCCTATCCCTGTAGTCACAGACTACATCCGGTGGTATCAGAGCCCAGCATCCATGGCGGGCGAAGAAACCGATTCTGGACGAATCGTCAAGATCGAACAAACCGTCCAAAGCCACCAACAATCCTTGCAACAAATTACAGAAAGTTTAGCACTTCTTACAACCAACAACAATCAGAATCGTAGGGAGCAAGCAAACCAGGAAGCACTCAATCGCAATAACCAACCACCGCTCGTACAGTTCATTCGCAACCAGCAACCCATTCAGCGACCTCCTCCAATCAACAATGCTTATGATCAACTACGGATGCAGGAACAAGCACGGAACAGGGAAGACTCCGATCTAGAAGAAGATGACGATGATGAAGGTGCGAGAGGGCGTCCGGGTCTACGTAGGGATGCACATGATTTCGATTACCGTCAAAGAGCAAAAGATGTACCCTCTTTCAGCGGATCCATGAACATCGAGGGCTTCCTAGACTGGATGAATGAGCTGGAGAATTTTTTTCAATTCTATGATATCCCGGGAAATAAACGGGTCACTCTCGTGGCTTACAAACTCAAAGGAGGAGCTTAGGCTTAGTGGACCACGCGAGAACGACAAGGTAAATTACCTATTAATTCTTGGGATCGAATGGAACGTGAACTAAAGCGCAAGTTCTTACCCCCTAATCATGATCAAATTTTATTCAACATGTTTCAAAATTGCACGCAAGGAGACCGATCAGTGGAGGTTTACACCACCGAATTCCATCGATTAGCCGCTAGGAATGACCTCACAGAAACCGAATCACAACAGGTCTCGCGTTATACTAACGGATTACGCCCCACGATTCAAGATATAATATCCCTAATACCCGTATATACATTGAATGATGCGTATAATCTAGCTATCCGAGCTGAAACACAATTGGCAAAGAGTAGTAAAACCTTTTCATTCCTTGCTAATTGAAATAAATTCACCAGTGGGTCAACATCACAGCCAACAGAAAACAGCCAAGTGGTTACAAAAACACCAGCACCCGACAAGGGTAAAGGCGTCACCTCTACCGCTACTACCACCCTGAAATCCACCAACCCTTACGCACGACCCATACCAGGGAAATGTTTTAAATGTGGCATCTCGGGTCATCGATCTAGCGATTGCAGAGGAGCAGCGACCAAAGTTAACCTTACCACAAGAGAAGAAGGAGAAGTTGATGATGAAGTTGTTAGTGAGAAGGGTGACAATGAAGAAGTTGAGATTTGTTTTGCAGCTGACGAGACTTTTTGTGACGATGACACTGCTAAATCATGTATCATCCGGCGAATTATGCTTGCACCTAAAGTAACTGAAGAACCCTCGCAACGCCATAATCTATTTCGGACTCGTTGTGTAGTTCATCATAAGATATTTGACGTTATTATTGATAGTGGGAGTACAGAGAATATTGTTTCTCGAATAATCGTGCAACAACTCAAACTACCTACCAAAAGGCATCCACACCCATACAAAATAAGATGTATCAAATCAATTGGAGAGATACGCGTCACTGATCAATGTAAAATCCCTTTTCTATTGGCAAATATAAAGATGAATTGTGGTTTGATGTTGTGGATATGGATGCATGTCATATTCTGCTTGGACGACCTTGGGAATTTGATAAGGATATGATACACAAGGGCAAGGAAAACACATACTCCTTTAAGGTTAATGGAGTAAAGATGATTTTAGTCCCTTTGATAGAATCTAGTAAACCCGCGACCCTTCATCACGACGTGAAGAAAAATAGCCTGGTGGTGTTATCTCATCGAGATTTTGAAGAAGAGATAAATGGGGAATCTGTTATTTATGCTATTGTTGCTACAGGTTCTATCTAAGAGGGGGCCGAAAATAACATTTCTGCCAAATTAACACCTATCCTATCGAAGTTTAAGTCCCTTATTCCCAGTGAATTACCAGCAACACTTCCACCCATGCGTGATATTCAACACCAAATTGATTTCATTCCGGGATCTAAGTTACCCAACCTAGCACACTATCGCATGAGCCCAAAGGAGAACCAAATACTACAAGAACAGGTTGAAGATTTATTGAAAAAGGGTATCATTCGCGAGAGCATGAGTCCTTCTGCAGTCCCCGCTCTGTTGGTTCCAAAGAAAGATGGTAGTTGGCGAATGTGTGTTGATAGCAGGGCCATCAACAAGATAACGGTGGCTTATAGATTTCCAATTCCCCGATTAGATGACATGTTAGACATGTTGGAAGGGTCCAAGGTGTTTTCTAAACTCGACCTACGAAGCGGGTATCATCAGATCCGTATTCGCCCTGGTGATGAATGGAAGACAACATTTAAAACTAAAGTTGGTCTCTACGAGTGGCTGGTCATGCCTTTTGGTTTATCCAACACTCCTAGAACTTTCTCTCAACTCATGAACCAGCTGTTAAAACCTTTCCTTGGATCTTTTGTGGTCGTTTGTTTTGATGATATTCTCGTGTATAGTAAGACAGAGAGTGAGCATCTTCTACACCTCACGGAGGTTCTTACTGTTTTAGACAGTAACAAACTTTATCTCAGCCTAAAGAAATGTAGTTTCTTGACCAATCAGCTACTATTTTTAGGTTTTATCATTACTGCAGATGGAATTCGAGTAGATGAGGAAAAAGTACGTGTCATACGCGAGTGGCCGGTTCCCAAAACCGTTAGTGAAGTTCGTAGTTTTCATGGACTTGCGACCTTTTATCGGCGATTTGTTCGAAATTTTAGTTCTATTATGGCTCCTATCACCCAGTGTCTAAAAAAGGGTCAGTTTCAATGGGGAGATGCAGCTAGTCGAAGTTTTACCCTCATTAAAGAAAAGTTGACTTCTGCTCCTTTACTAGTCTTGCCCAATTTTGATAAACTTTTTACTTTAGAGCGTGATGCATCGATTATAGGCATTGGTGCTGTTTTGTCCCAAGACGGTAAACCCGTGGCATTCTTTAGTGAGAAACTTAGTGAGGCACGGAAAAAGTGGACTACTTATGAGTTAGAATTCTATGCGATTTATAGATCCATACAACATTGGGAGCAGTATCTGTTCCATCGTGAGTTTATTCTTTATACAGACAACGAAGCACTTAAGTATTTTAATAGTCAACAGAAATTAAATCGCATGCATGGGCGGTGGGTTTCATATCTTCAGCGCTTTTTGTTTGTTTTAAAACATAAATCCGGTGATCAGAACAAGGTGGCTGATGCGTTGAGTCGTCGAGCTGAGTTATTAGTAACCTTACGGACCGAAATCCTTGGTTTTGAAGATTTGAAGGAGTTATATGCCAATGATGAAGATTTTAAGAATATATGGAGCAGCAAGATAGTTCCACCTATGTTAAAACTTGATGGTTATCTATTCTATGATCATCGTCTGTGTATTCCCCGCACTTCATTACGGGAGGAACTTATCAAAGAATTGCATGGAGGCGGATTAGGAGTCCATTTTGGAAGGGACAAGACTATTGCGTTAGTTGAAGAGCTTTATTATTGGCCGCAATTGCGACGGGATGTGGGTCGATTTGTTGCTAAATGTGTTATTTGTCAGAAAGCTAAAGGCCAATCCCAAAATACTGGTTTATATATTCCATTGCCTATTCCTGACGGCCCTTGGGAAGATATTTCTATGGATTTTGTTTTGGGTCTTCCCAAGACAACAAGAGGAAATGATTCTGTGTTTGTGGTGGTTGATCGTTTCTCCAAAATGTCCCATTTTATCCCTTGCAAGAAAACGGCGGATGCGTCTAATATTGCCTTATTATTCTTTCGGGAAATAGTACGTTTACATGGCATTCCTTCGACAATCGCATCTGATTGTGACTCCAAGTTTCTTAGTCATTTTTGGCACACTCTTTGGAGGTTATTTCAGACTACGCTCCAATTTAGTACCTCTTTCCATCCCCAAACAGATGGTCATACTGAAGTGGTGAACAAACCTTAGGGAATTTAATAAGGTGTCTTTGTGGAGATCGCCCTAAACAATGGGACCAATTTCTCACTCCAGTTGAATTCGCTTTTAATAACATGGTCAACAGGTCAACCGGTAAATCGCCTTTTCAGATTGTTTACCAAAGGCAGCCTAAACATCCACTAGATCTTATTCATCTACCTGTGTTGCTTGGGCATAGTTTGGCAGCTGAAAATTTGGCTAAAAAAATCGACGCAGTCCAAGAAGAGGTTAAACAAAAGCTAGTGTTTTCTAACTCTAAGTATAAAGAAGCACGTGACAAACATCGACGTGAGAAAGTATTTGAAGTGGGTGATCTCGTTATGGTTCATTTACGAAAAGAACGGTTTCCTGTGGGTACGTACAACAAGCTCAAGATGGAGAAAATTGGCCCTTGCAAGATACTTCGGAAAGTGAATGATAATGCTTATGTTGTTGATCTACCGGATGGCTGGTCGATTTCGCCTACGTTTAATGTGTCTGACCTCACCATTTTTCAGCCAGATCTGCCCTTGTATCCGGATAATCACTCGAGGACGAGTTCTTTTTCAAGCAGGGGAGAATGATGCATTGATACAATATAGTGATAGTTTTTCCTAATTTACCCCTGGCCGACATTATACTCAAGGAGGAGTAAAGCCCAAGTTTAGCTTATTTTGTTTCTTATTTAGTATTTATCTCATTAGTATTAGTCTTTATCTGTTAAGGTTTTCTAGTTGTATTAGGATTGGTATTGTTTAACTATAAGTACTGGGTCAAAAACGTACATGAGGTTTTGATGTGGTTATATTCTGAATTCGTTATTGTTTTGAAATAAAGAGTCGAGATCAGTTTCTCAATTCTTGGTCGTCAGGCACATGATAGTCCTCCTGTTCTCTGCGTTTGACAATACGCCTAGTTAAATTGTCTATCTCTGTAGTCACAGACTACATCAGTTTCTTAGACAAGGATATGTTCTCGGATCACAATATTGACAAGACAATGGAAGAAGTTAGGTATGTTAGTGAATGTAATCTTCTTTACTATCACTTCCAAAAGTTCTGACCATCAAATCATTCAAGTCGAGCAAACTCTTGATTCATGATTCGGAAATTAGCATATGAGATTTCGGTGTCCATATATTTGAAATTTATATCACAAAATAAAAAACTTTAACATTGTTGAAATTCATACTTGATATTTAAACAATCTACAATTAGTATTATGAATTAATAATGAGTTATTTAACAATGCCAAATGAATGAATGGAAAGATAATATATATATATATATATATATATATATATATATATATATATATATATATATATATATATATATATATATATATATATATATGTGTGTGTGTGTGTGTGTGTGTGTGTGTCTAAATGTCTAAAATGCTTCAACGTAAGCAAACAACTAACGATTAATATTGAGAATTAAATGTTGCGAAGTTGGAAATAATAATTTCAGTTATTACTAATATTGTTACCGAGTTTTCTCCAGAAATCAGAATGATCCTTCAAGTTCAGATCTGATTATAGGAATGGAGTAGAAGCATACTAACCTGTTATTGGACAAATTTAAATATGAAACAATAAAGCAAAACCGATACGTTTGAAGTTGATCTCGATTGTAGAAACATGCAGAGATTTGACACCTATCCTTAAGGGTTTTTGCTTCGCTTCTATCAGCTGTAAGCAACAAAGTAAAACTCCAAGATTTAATTCGGACTTATTGGTTTTCCAACAGCTAAGGTAAACGATAAACGCAAAGTGAATACTTAGAAACCAAGAAGAAATCACTAAAGGAGAGAGAGAGAGAGAGAGAGTGTGTGTGTGTGCTTTTGAATTTTGTGCATCAAATATGCCTCCTAAGGAGCGGTATTTATAGTTGTAAAAACCCTAGAAGGTAGCAAAAAACTCATAGGTTGGCCCTAGAAACCCTAGGCGATGCCTTTATCTCGCAGCAAGCCATTTTCTAGGCCTTCCAGAATATTTCGACGCGATCTCTACGAACCCGATTCGGTCCAACTCGACCGATCCCAAACCTGCTAAAATTAAAAGTTCCTCAGCTCCCAACAACCAATGTGTTGTGCCAAGTGTGCCTAAATCGCCCCATTTCATGCACTCACGTCATCGGTTAGGCTAGGTCCGTGTGTAGGTTTGTGCCCATCTCTTAATCCACTTAAGTGGATTAAGGTCTATCAAGAGAAAAGCATTATAAACCCACTAAATTTTTCTCCCCCCCACCCACCAATGTGGGATTATGGAAACTAGACAACTTGCTTATCCCATTAAATTTTCAACAATCCCCTGCTAATTTGGAAAGTTTCCTTTCACTCAGATAAATGATGTCACTTGGGTGTCATGAAGATTAAACCCTAGCTTAATGAGGACAAACAAGAAGAGACAAATTTAGTAGTATCCTTATAGGTTTAAACCATGAACCTGGTGTAGATTGAATAACTTCTCTAAAAGAAGTCTTAAGATCCACATTCTGCACAGAAAAAGCACTTCAACTGGGGGTCTTTTTTCATCCTTCGATGCTAACTCTGAACTCATGCTTCCACCTCCAGCTTAAGAACTTCTATCGATCAATTCTGGTTCAAGATTTGAAACTGAAAGCCGAACCCAATGACCTCTTCGGTTTACCCCCACACATCACAAGTCGTCTTTGCGTTCTCCTTGAGCGCTAATTTAGATATGTGATATAAACCCTTTTTACGCCCTTTAGAAGATAAACCACTAATCTTCACTTGAGATGGCACCCCATCTAGATCATATACGCAAAGTTTTACAACATCTCCTTGCTTAGATGTGTCCAAAACTTTTTTAAGACCCTTTACTCAACTCTATTCTTGACAACAACATACTATCGTATCTCACATGGATCTATCATTAATGATAGTACCTTCTAATGTTTGTGACTTAATTGTTACCCTTTAAACTTGATAATTAGGAATACTAATGTCAAGTTGGGTTTCTATCACTAAGTGATTCTATTGTAGTTTTAGACCCATGACTCTCATGGTAGATGTAACCAAATCTCTCGTCAGAGGTTTGGTAAGAGGATTTGCCAAGTTCCTACTTGTCTTGACATAGACAACTTTGATGGTACCACTCTCAATTAGTTGTCTCACAAAATTGTGTCTCATACCTACATGTCTAGACTTCCCATTATATACAGCATTGTATAGTTTAGACAGTGTGGCCTCACTATCACAGTACATAGGTATAGATGGCATTGGAATATCTCACAGACGGATATCCATGAGTAGATCTTGAATCCACTTTGCCTCTTTCCTGTTTCTGCTAAGGCAATTACATCTGCTTCCATTGTTGAATGAGCTATGCATGTCTCTTTTTCTTAATCTTCCAAGAAATAGCACCACAAGCTAGAGTATATGTAACGTCCCAAAAATACTAAGTAAATTTTTTTTATTTTTAGACCACCAAGAACCATACAATCAATTGTTTAAAACCAACCAATGTATAAAGTATTTTCAAACATCAAAGTAAATCAAATAGATAGTGTGAAATAAATCTTCAAGTGATGCAGTACGATCAAGCAAGGCCCTTTCTCTTGGAACCAAAAGTACATGAAACATTTTAAACATAAAACCGTAAACACAAAGCTTAGGGAGTCCCCCAAAATACCACATACTATACATAACATTGGGCCCCGCCCTTATACCTGGTCCCGCCCATATAACGGGCTCCGCCCAACATACATGAAAGAGTCACAAAGACAAACTAGCATCCTACATAGTATAATGAGAAGACTCGCCTCAAAATCACAGTTAATAGCTAACAATCTCACACATATGGAAAGCGGGTGCTACACACCTCCTAATGAATCATACAAGGTAAACCCTTAGTCAACCTTCTAAAACTAATAATTTGACAAAAATTCAACGCTCAACAGCCTCCATGTCATGGCCACTCAATTTGGACACGATCAAAATCTGCTACCACATCGTGGCAGGCATGCCACCATGTCATGGAAGAGTCCAGACAAACCAGTTGTGACATTCTCCTTCGCCATGTCGTGGCACCCATCTCACCACGTCGTGGCTACTGCATTATGACAACATAATGGATTGAATCCTTAATCCGTAAGGCTCCTTGCTTATACTTTCCAGAAAGCTTCTTGGGACCCTAATGGTCCATAATAAACCAAACTTTATGGACATGCATGACTCATGCATTTCCTTCACTCAACTAGGTCAAAATGACGAGAAAAGGACCTAAAACCCATGCATGGCTTTCAAACCCCATTCAACTTCTAGATCCATAAGATATAGTGATGAAGGGACTAAGGTGAGCCATAATGTTGCAAACTTTATCTCATCTAACTAACCTAAACTCAAAGATGAGCCAAAACATGATATAAAACCTAGATCTATGATGAGAGAACAAAAAAGGTGGGGACTTGATGACTTACATAGGGTCCAGAAAGTGCACACAAGAAGTACAGACAAGTTGCTTGATGATCTATGCACAAAAGCTCTTTCTTCTTCCTTTCAAGATCTGAAAACTACCAAAAATGAACCAATAACTTCAAAAAGGGGGATAGGTTTATCAAAGGTGCTTTGGAGGTGATGGAGGCTAAGGGTGGGGGAAACCCTAGCCATCACTTCCTTTATATATGGCCTAAGGCCGGAAATTTAGGGTTTGCCAAAAATGAGTCACCACGCCATGGTAATTGAATAACCATGTCGTAGCATCCACTTAAATGAAATACACAATCCTGGAAAATGCCATGTTGTAGCGATCTCTTCACCATGTCGTGGCCGTTAGAATTCTCACAACTGAAATATAAAAATCATACCTGAAATCCAGGTTTTACAGTATAAATCTAACCACTTGTGGATTTTGAATCACTGGTGTGATCTATCCAGCTAGCATCGGAATACCCTTCTAGTATTCTTTTAGATGACGAATACATAAACTCAAATATGCTTGTCCTCTTTAGGTATCTCAATACTCTGCTCACTACCTTCCAGTGCTATGTCCTTGGATTGACAATATACTGAATCAGTTTGCTTAAAGCGAATGTGATGTTAGGTCGAGTGTAATGTGTTGCATACATCATGCTCCCAATTGCACTTGCATATTCTAACTGAGCGACTGCTCGACTAGAACTCACGTTTAGTTTTACCCTTGAATCAAAAGGAGTATTGAATTCCTTTATTTCAAATGTTGAAACTTAGCCAAAATTTTCTCTGAATAATGAGATTGACTTAGAGAATTCTGAGTGTCTTTCCTTTTCACCTTGATACCTAGAATTGTATCAAATTCTCTAAGATCTTTCATCTTAAGTTCAAGTATATGCATTCCTTCATCTCAAGAATACCTTCTAGGCGAGTACCAATGATCAACATCTCATCAACATAAAGACAAAATGACTGTGTATTCAGAAGTGCATATGGAATAAATACATTTGTCAGCTGTGACATCCCCTAATTTATCGGCCAGAAAAGACCGATTTAATTTATGCTTTTTAAAATAAAATCAAAGAATCTTTTTAAAAGATGTTGCGGAATTGGTCCCCAAAACAACATATGATAAAAGTTTATCAAAACCTTTCTTTAAGAAATATATAATTTCCTTTTTATATTAAAACCTCGGGATGTCATGTTCCGATACAGATCAAAAGCATAAACAAGACATTATAAGCCTTACAACAGTTATTTATAACTACTGGCCTATAATCCATAAATCACTCATCATCATCATCCGACTATGCTCGGGGTCCACTACCTGTAATCATAAAAAGCTGAGTGGGTCAGGCTTGGAAGCCTGGTGAGCATATAGGGTTTTCAACCCACAATAAATAAATTTATTGTACTTAAACATCAATCAATCAACCAAATTACCCCAACCCCATTATCTTATTTATTTCTTAAGGGTTTACCCTAAGAATCAACTATCACTCCTTCCTAAGGATTCATCCTAAGGAATAGACACAAGGTCACACCATCACCAGGGTTTATACAACAGGGGCTAAATTCATAGCTCTTATTTATTGACAGTATTATTGACAGTATTCACCCCTGTCATACATGTCAATGGGTTTTTAGAGTACTCCAAATGAACATATAGTTCATTACACCTACAGGTTGCGGGCCTGCTAGTGTTCCACAGACCATCTAGAATAGTCCATGGTTGTCATCCCTAATCTGTTGAATGACGGGGGCCAACATTTTGGGTAAGTGATTCTCTCAAACTTCACCACTCACGCTCAACTCATGATCAATATTACTGATCATCTCCTTTATCCAACTCACCTTTCATCACACACCCATTATTTCATCTACCCATGTTTTACCCAACATTTTTGTAGATAAAAATACATATACAGTTTAAATTATTTAAAAACATGTATAAATCACACCTTCAACATCCAACTCATATAAACAAACAATAAATATTCACACAGCACGTATTTTATGTAAAATACTTCATATCTATGTGTAAGGTGAAAGTAACTACACACTCACCTGATTTAATGAAAATCGGGCAGCAATTCGTTTCCTAAAACAATCGTTTCTAATAAAACCGAGAGTTTTATTGAGAAACCGGGCTCTGCGAAAGGTCGGGCTTCGAAACCGAAAAGATAAATTTTTCGGGTTTCTCGGGCACTTTGTGGCGTATTCCGGGTGTTAGAATCGATACCGGGGCTTCGGGGGACGTGAAAATAGCCAAAATATTGAAAAAGGGGCCAAAATTGCCAATTTCTAAATTCTAGCCGGGAGGGTTCGCACCCTCCTATTTATAGCATGCGAGCTGCTGATCGGACGGCCAGGAGAGAAGCCACGCGGCAGCAGATCCGAAGGAGGCAACACCTTCTTGCACGTGGGTTGCGCATGCGAGGGCCTCGCTGGAGGGCTCTGATTGGACCGAACTTCGGATCCGAGGTGGGTGGCTCGTGGCTCATGCGAAGGCTTCGGATGCGATGAGTTACTGTACACGCGTCGGATGTGCGAGGGCCGAGACTTCGGCCGAATCCGGAAGTGACACGCGACTGCCAGCTGCTCGGATGACTCGACCATTTCGGACACGTGGCACATTTTGGGTGAGGGTGACGTGGCAAAAACGTGACTATGCGAATTTTCTTGATTTTTGTGCAAAAACTTCTAAAATCCATAACTTTCGCATACGAGCTCCGTTTTTGACGTTCTTTATATGCACGCGTAGGTAAAATTACGCTCTACAACTTTCGTTTAGACTTCGTCTGCTAATTTTGAATTTAATTTTTATATTATTATTTTTAACAGACCGGGACAGGAAATCTGTTAAAAATTCATAACTTCTTCATCCGACGTCCGTTTTCGTCCGACTTTTTACCGTTGTGCTACTATTTATGAGACCTTCGATTCTCATTTAGGTTGTGTGGGCTAAAAATCACTATATCTAAAATTCGAGTTTTTAGCTGTCTACTGCTAAGCGAAACTTCGAAAAATCATAACTTCCTCATACGAAGTCAGATTTAGGTGTTCTTTTTATACCTACTCTCGGTTTAACGAACACTACGAGTTTCGTTTAGATCGCTAAGGCTAAAAAGTAGTTTATCGAAAACTCACTTTTTACGACATTCAGCACCGAGCCGGTTTATCGTGAAACTTCGACAGGTCATAACTTCTTCGTTATAACTCGGATTTCGGCATTCTTTATATATCTGTAATCCTTGTCACGCCCACTACAAGTTTCTTAATAGATATTGGCTTTATCTAAAAATTAATTTTTGACGCTCATTTTTGTTCTTAATTAATTAACTCCTAGTAATTAAGCAGAAAACACATAAAACACATAATATTCACATAATTCCTTTTCATTTCTTCTAAATGAGTTACAAAGGTTAACCTAGACCATTATGTCAATATTAATGCCTAGCCTAGAAACACGGGCATTACAACTCTCTCCCCTTAGGATGATTCCGTCCCCGGAATCACACAACGACAAACAACTACGGGTAGCGACTCACCATGTCACTCTCCGTTTCCCAGGTGGGATTTGGCCCATTTATATGTTTCCAACGCACAAGCACTAAATCGACTATCTTACGTTACAACTTCTTAGTCTTACGGTCAACGATTGCCTCGGGTTCTCCAATTAACCTCTTGCTCTCATCCATCCTTAATTCAGAAATGAGAATTATGTCGGGCACACCTCCCGTGAACTACCTCAAATAACACACATGAAAGGTAATACCCTCTAGTTCTTCTGGTAATTCTAGCTTGTAAGCTTGATTCCCGATTCTCTGAAGAACTTTTAAATGGTCCAATAAACCTTGGACTCAACTTTCACCTTCTACCAAATCTTATAAGTCCCTTCTACGACGAGACTTTAAGTAAAACCGAATCTCCAACTTCGGATGATGTCGGTTGTCTTTTATTGTCAGCATGGCTCTCTTGAGCAGCTAACCTCCTTTCCCTAATCACTTTCAACTTTTTAGCAGTCTGATGGACTATTTCAAGTCCCATAAACTGCTTTTCCCCAGCTTCCAGTCAACATGATGGCGTTCGAAACTTTTCTCCATACAAAGCGTGATAAGGTGCCATCTAGATGTTCGAGTGGAAACTTTTATTATAGGAAAATTCTACTAAAGGTAAATGTTCATCCCAGTTACCTTGGAATTCCAGGGTACATGCTCTCAGCATATCCTTTAACGTTTGAATCGTTTATTCGCTCTGACCATCGGTTTGCGGATGGTAAGCTGTATTCAAACACAACTTGGTACCCAATTCCTCTTACAGACTCCTCCAACACCTTGAGGTGAAACGGTTGTCACGATCGTATACAATCGTTAACGAAACACCGTGAAGCCTCACAATTTCCTTCACGTAAGAATTCGCAAGTTTATCCATAGACCTTTTCTCGTTGGCTGCTATGAGATGCGCACTCTTCGTGAAGCGATCAACGACCACCTAAATCATGTCGTGACCGTTCCTTGTTCTGGGCAGTTTAGTCATAAAATCCATAGTGATATCTTCCCATTTACCCATGTGTACAGGTAAAGGTTCTAAACTCCCATACGGTTTCTGATGTTGTGCCTTAACCCTAGCACAAGTTACACACTCGGCCACATACTTTGCAACATCGAGCTTCATCGTCGGCCACCAGTAATAGGGTTTTAGATCCCTATACATTTTCGTACTGCCGGGATGAATCGAGTACATGGTTTTGTGAGCTTCTTCCATCAGAAGACCTCTTACTCCTCCTGCCTTAGTTACCTAAATCCTATCTTTGAATACCTTCAGTCCTTGACCGTTTGTATCAAACACCAACGTTTTGCCCAAACGTTCCTCCTTTCGGTCATTTCTCTCTAAAGCTTCCTCTTGAGCTTTCTTTATACTTTCCACAGCTGTCGAGACAACTTCAATTCTCAACGCTCTTGGCCTTTTCTTTTCAAGATTTACCTTCCGACTGAGAGTATTAGCAACAACATTTGCTTTACCAGGGTGGTAAAGTATCTCACAGTCGTAGTCCTTGAGTAACTCTAGCCAGCGCCGTTGCCTCATGTTCAATTCCTTCTCCATACCTTTAAGGCGAATACTACCGCTTCCAACTCCAGACCATGAGTGGGGTAGTTCTTTTCATGATCTTTCAATTGCCTCGATGCATACGCTATCATTTTATCCCTTTGGGTCAGAACACAACCTAACCCAACTGCAGAGGCATTACTATAAAATGTGAAGTCATCAACTCCTTCAGGTAACGAAAGAATCGGTGCTTCACACAACTTCTTCTTTGACTTCTCAAAGCTTCCTATGCTTCTTATTCCAAGTATAGACTGCTCCTTTGTGGGTCAAAGCTGTCAATGGAGTCGCGATCGAAGAAAAGCCTTAGATAAATTAGCGAGAATATCCAGCTAATCCTAAAAAGCTTCAGATCTCCATAGGACTTTCAATCGTAACCTTCAAATTACAAAATAAATCCTTATTGAGGACTCCTTCTTCTTCTTAGAATAAGTATTTTCCTTCGTTTATTGTAACAGACCGATGGGTCATGTTCTAATGATCTCTCATTGTATACTGCAGTACTTAGACTCAGATCTCCTAGGGATAAATTTCGGAACAAACTATACCTTCCTTCATGTTCTAATGTGATACAATCACATTTCAACATGTATCATTTCTAACTACCAACTTCTTTAACAATGAGTGCGATACTTCTATTGATCGCTTTGATCATTTCTCACTTCAATCTTCTGGCTTAAGTCAAATACTACATCGAACTTGGTTCTATGAACCACATAATAAACTCATCTTAGTCGGACTCGATTCGATATGACCTCTAAGGTCGGAATAACAATCATCTTCTTAGTCATTACCGAAACGATGGTAACGACAGACTAGAATAAGACGGAATCAATTACTAGTTCCTTGGTAACCTTGTGACTTTCCCTGATCCAAGTGTGAGTCTTGTGCTTCCAGTAGTATAGATCTCTACTACTATTCACACCTACTCATACTCGTCCCAAGTACGGTCTCGCAGTCTCCAAGTCCTAAAATCACAAAACAATTTAACACATACGAATGTGTCCAATTAATCATAAAATTTTCCTAGTCTCTACTAGGACTTCTTCCATGCGTATCTTCAATGATCAATTCTGCTTCAACTTGGTTGGTGATGGAAATTCCAGACGATGGGACAACTTCAAGAATTACACCAACCATTCCATTCATCAGATGACAAAACCAGGGTTTATATTATTTCCTTGAAACGATTACACAAAGGTTCAAGTTTACCCTATACTATGCCTCTAATAGTCTAAACCACTTGTTACTAACTACATTGCTACTTTATGTCTTAGTTTTAGGAATATAAGGTCCTTACTCCTGATCCCTTATATCTCCATCTGCTTCATTAAGGATCATTTGGTATGCCTTTGGTTTTGTTTTTGGTGGAACATTGGGCATTGCTGCCTCTTTCTTCCATGGGCAGTCTTTCGAAATGTGCCCTTCCTCGTTACATCGATAGCACATCCTCTTGTTGGACGGACACTCGTTGGCATAATGCCCAGTCTTTCCACACTTGTAGCAGGTTACCTCTTCACTACATTTCCCGAAGTGCTTCTTTTTGCATCTCTCACACCATTTTGCTTCGCCTTCTCCTCCTCCATACTTCGAGAATTTTCTTTTCTAGTTGGACCCTGAAGTCCTTTCAAACTTTCTTTTCTCGCCAACTTCAACCTTGCTGGCGGCTCTCCCTTTAATCATATCTTCAACAGATTTGGCAGCCCAGATAGCTGCCTCCAAAGTAAGTGCCTGACGTACTGGCACAGTAAGTTCATCCTTACTTTGTTGAAGTAAATGTTTTGTTTCTTCCATCTGTTGATCCAACATCGTACGCACCATTGCCTGCACCCCAGCCATCGTGATTGGCTCAGGCTGTGGATTATCGTTTCCGAATCCACTTTGAGTACTCGCCATTTCGTTCTATACACCAATCGTAGGTGAATTTAGATCTTTATTTTCGATAGGCGTTAAATCTTCGTTATTACTCCGAAACGTTTACATGTTAGTTCTAATCTCGTAATCATACGCTTAGAATCCTACACACATAAGGTTTCCAGATCCGGTCGGCAACAGACCATAGATCCGAACAAATAATAGCATCATTATAGCTATAACACAAAACATTTAGCACATAAAAGCATTTTAAGCATCCTTCCTAAAATAAACTAGTGCTCGTGTCAATTTAGGTGTACTACCTAAAATATAATAGACACACTCAACTCACAATCATCGCTTAGCATTCTAAGTTTAAGTCTAGAAATCCTACAAATTTCCTAGTTCTCTTAAACTAATGCTCTGATACCAACTGTGACATCCCCTAATTTCTCGGCCAGAAAAGACCGATTTAATTTATGCTTTTTAAAATAAAATCAGAGAATCTTTTTAAAAGATGTTGCGGCATTGGTCCCCAAAACAACATATGATAAAAGTTTATCAAAACCTTTCTTTAAGAAATATATAATTTCCTTTTTATATTAAAACCTCGGGATGTCATGTTCCGATACAGATCAAAAGCATAAACAAGACATTATAAGCCTTACAACAGTTATTTATAACTACTGGCCTATAATCCATAAATCACTCATCATCATCATCCGACTATGCTCGGGGTCCACTACCTGTAATCATAAAAAGCTGAGTGGGTCAGGCTTGGAAGCCTGGTGAGCATATAGGGTTTTCAACCCACAATAAATAAATTTATTGTACTTAAACATCAATCAATCAACCAAATTACGCCAACCCCATTATCTTATTTATTTCTTAAGGGTTTTCCCTAAGAATCAACTATCACTCCTTCCTAAGGATTCATCCTAAGGAATAGACACAAGGTCACACCATCACCAGGGTTTATACAACAGAGGCTAAATTCATAACTCTTATTTATTGACAGTATTCACCCCTGTCATACATGTCAACGGGTTTTTAGAGTACTCCAAATGAACAAATAGTTCATTACACCTACAGGTTGCGGGCCTGATAGTGTTCCACAGACTATCTAGAATAGTCCATGGTTGTCATCCCTACTCTGCTGAATGACGGGGGCCAACATTTTGGGTAAGTGATTCTCTCAAATTTCACCACTCACCCTCAACTCATGATCAATATTACTGATCATCTCCTTTATCCAACTCACCTTTCATCACACACCCATTATTTCATCTACCCATGTTTTACCCAATATTTTTGTAGATAAAAATACATATACAGTTTAAATTATTTAAAAACATGTATAAATCACACCTTCAACATCCAACTCAAATAAACAAACAATAAATATTCACACAGCACGTATTTTATGTAAAATACTTCATATCTATGTGTAAGGTGAAAGTAACTACACACTCACCTGATTTAATGAAAATCGGGCAGCAATTCGTTTCCTAAAACGATCGTTTCTAATAAAACCGGGAGTTTTATTGAGAAACCGGGCTCTGCGAAAGGTCGGGCTTTGAAACCAAAAAGATAAATTTTCTGGGCTTCTCGGGCACTTCGTGGCGTATTCCGGGTGTTAGAATCGATACCGGGGCTTCGGGGTGTTGGATTAATGTCTAAGTCCATAACTATATTTGGTATGTACTTGACCCGACCCGGCATGGTCCATTTGGGTTGCACTTCACCGACACAATTTATATGGATAGTCTATTGAGAATAGTATATTTTTGATTTATATTAATATATTATAAGTTCTAATATATTAATATGGAATCATATTATTTAATTAGTATTGATCAAGAATTAATTTAGAATTAATTAAGTGATCAAAAAGAACTAATTAAATATGGACTCTTATATATATGGAATGGGCCAAGTTCATTTAGGTTGGGCTAAGCTTTCATGGATGGTCCATGGAGCGTTTAACCCATGGATCCTATGTAAATGAAAGGTCATGGGTATTAGGGTTACATGGATGTAACCCTAATCCTCCATAATATATAAAGGGGTCCTTGGCTCACAAAATTGGTACAAGTGTGTGAAAAAAAGTGTGGGCCGATTTTAGTGTGCATACATATTCTCTCAAGTTCTTCCAAGGTGTTTTGGTGATTTGTGATTCCATTTGAGGCTTCCACACTATTGGGGCTAAGCACTTAAAGCTTGAAGACATCAAGCTACATCAAAAGGTATGTCATCTAACTAGAACTTTGTAGTATAAATGCTTCATAATATGCTAGTTAGGATGAAACCTTGGAATAGTTAATATTTGCATGTATAATAGAGAAAACATAGATCCAAGGTTTATAGGGTTGCATGTACATCATAGGAGTGTTAGAATGCTCAAAACCCAACAGTGGTATCAGAGCCGTGGGTTGTTTTCTGTTATATTGATGCAAATGTTTTATTTTCAAAGTTGGAAAAAAAAAGAAAAAAAAACATGACGTTTGTCAAATTTTAAGATAATTACTTGTTTTTGTGAAAAACTAATTATTTGTAAAATTTGAATCATTTGCTATATGAGTTGAATTAGGTCAAATTTAGTAAAAGATAAAATGATATGATTATTTTATTAGTTTTAAAAGTTTGATCGAAAGAGTTTTTTGAAACCTCCATAAGTTATGGATATGAAAAGGTTTTTAAAAAAATTGATTCAAAGTTTTTATGGAGTTACAAAACTTGGTCTTAATGTTTTAAAGAATTCCATAACTTGTTCTTAAGTTATGGAACATGAAAAGTTTCATCATAAAACAAGTATTTAACTCCATAAGTTATGGAATCCAAAAGTTTCAAGAGTTACAAAACTTGCCCTCAAGTTTTGGAATTTGGAAAAAGTTTTTTTATGATAAAAAAAAGAATTGAATTCTAAAACTCTTGGGTTCATAACTTAAACAATTAATTAAATGGTTTTAATTTTGAATTTAATAATTGGAATTATGATGTTTTTATTGAATAATTCAATTAACTCTTATGGACTTTATTAGTAGATAATTAAAGTGTTTAATTAAAAGAGAATTAATAATTTCATAATGACATGGTTTAAATTTAATTAAATTAAGAGTATAGTTTAATTAATAGATTAAACCACCAAGTATTTTAAATGTCTAAAATACACCCTTATACTATTATAATATTAAAAGTTTAATATATTATATGTATAAGAGCAAGTCGTCTTACCATTAGTAGGTCTCATTCACGAAGCCGGTCTATAAGGGGGGTATAAGGTTACTGCCTATAAAATGGCAGTTTAATGGGTGTCCACTCTCACTCACCGCTTCCTTGACCGGTGGAGGGTCGTTAGCCGAACAGGTAGGACAAGGACTATAATTCTCCCTTCATTATAAGTATAATGATAAATACTAAGTAACTAAACACTTATAAATTCCCAATCTCAGTTACTTAGGAAAATGTGAATAAGGTGCTAATCCATGAAATTACACTTTGCACTTTGTTTAAGCTGTTAGTGGAGCGTGTGTGGTTAACCGGCACACTAACCTGGACTTAACAAGGTAGGCAAAGGGTAACTTAATGTTTATCATAGTATCGTTGGAGCGTGTGTGGTTAACCGGCACATCGATTGAGGGGTAAATATTAAGGGTACCAAGTATATTTGCATGGTTACTTCACACCTTGTTTTGTGATCCTCGGCATCCCAGTCACAAAACCTGAAGGGCACACTCGAGATTGAAACATGCCATTGAAAAGTTCAATGAATCTCAAAAGAATCTAGGAGTTTCAAAACCAATTAAAACCTATTAATACATTTCGTTTATCTTGGTGGAAATTGGTGAATCGTCATTCACCTACCTTCAAATATTTTATAGCTTGGATTACGGCATCCCTCTTCCAAGTTATAAAATAGTTTGTTGGGTCCTAGCCTTAATATATCATATTGGGTGTTATATTAAGGACTTAAATAAACTTTACGTGAATTTCTCCCATTGTTGATGTCTGGTTTAGACAACAATGAACTTCCCAAACCAAGCTTTCCTAATGAATATGACTTCCCGAGTTTGGCTCATGGAAGTCATACTTCTCTTCCTCCACCTCCTCCAATTATTCTCCCTAACCCACAAGTTCAAGGTCACTCAAGCCCTAATGGCAAGCAAGGTCTATGTGTGATCACATCTTAGAGATGAAGTCACATATTGACAAGCCGGGAGAGTTGGGTGTCAAAGTCTTAAGAAAGTTGGATGTTCAATCACTTTCTAAGTCACATAGTGAGTTCCTTTGGGACTACTATGAAACAGACTATGACATGAACCTTAATGATCATATCTATTTGCTTGGTGCTGCTGAATCAGCAATGATTTGGAACGATAGTAAAGAAAATTTGATTAGAAGATCAACTTCCCATTACCAAAGGGTCCATATGTTTATTTTGCCAAAGGAAGGGGCGTTGATTGCAAAGCTGCCAAATTTTCTTAAGGATGTTAAAGTCAATAAGTTTGACTCTACATCAGGTAGAGCCCATTATCTAACTCTGTTAAGTTCTATTCTGAGATCCTCATTACATGATGTGACTGGGTCACATGTTGATGTTTTAAGAATCAAAGAATAGAGAGAAATCTTAAAGGAAGTATATGTTGATTCTGATCGCGAAGGTGGATTTCGATCGCATCAGAATTTTGAGCAGTTGCTTAAGAAGTTATGATATATTGCTAAGGAATAGATAACAACAATTTTCATGTGGACTGTAAGGATAAGTTTTTCCGCAAAGTTTTAAAATAAAAGAAAATTGTTTAATTTTATGTATTTGAAGTATCCTTACAATGGCATTTGTGGAAAATTGTTGCTTATATGATTCCACTGACAGCAATATTGGAAAATGGATTTGATTCTTTCATTTGTGGTAGTGTCTAAATTTACCAAATCAGGAAAGTTCCTCATCACCCAAGTTTCAATTGGACCGAAACTTGGAATCATGCAAGTTGAATAGTATGATGAATGAGAACTTTCAAGCATTGGAAAATCAAGACTAATTACTTGTTCACGTGGACGTGTGAGTCAAGTGAAGGACTAAAGGGATCGAGTACACATTCTTGTGCACTGGTCATGTCCACCACAAAGCTCGTTAAGACTATTTGATTTACTAAAGTTTAGTAAATATGGTTATACTTACAAGTTTAAGTATAATTCTGAAACATTGGAAAAGTCTCAATGTATGGCAGAACGAATGGGAAGAATCAAATTAGGCAGAAAGATAAAAGTTTCTCAAATCTGAAAAGATGGGAGAGTACTTTAGTATCATGTTTGTGATCATCTTAATGATTTAGAAATCATATCACAATTAGTCCTCTAAAGGTCATCTTAGTGCATTCTTATGACTAATAAGAGGAGTCATGAATTGTTGAAATGGTTAGATCAGGAAGATGAGTCATACTTCGTTCCAAAACAATTCTTAGAGTCATACTCCAAGATTGTAACTTGAGTGACATATCTTAAAGAAAGGTTTAAAACACTTGTCAAATGTAAGAGTAAAAGTGTCCTACTCTTGTACATTTGAGATTGGTAAGTTGTGATGTTTTGGATAAAACAAAGACCAACTAAGGCCAATTGTGTGAAGTGTTTGTCTTGATAAAGAATCCGCACTATCTCTTGAATATTTGGCAAGATAGTCTTATATGTCAAGAGGATAGTGGGAGTCTTAAAGATCCTAAAAAGAATTTCAAGAACTAATCAAGAATAAAACCTGAGGTTCTTCACTAGCACACGACTTGAGGTTTATAACCTATCGTGTTGACATATTCTGTGCCCATTCCAGTTAAAGTTGGCTTTACATAGGAGTTCTGAAAGTTCTCAATTGGTTGCATAAAAACTTGGAAGCAATGGAAGGCCATGTACTGCCAGGTGGCAAGAAGTTAAGATTGCATAAGTTCAGTCCATATGCGTTTGGATTTGTCATTATCCTTGTCTTGTGACTATGGTTTTGACGATTCACACGGATAAGAACACATACACCATAAAATCTAAGGGTCATAAGGTTTCTCTTCGATTCATGAAAATGATGGTGAGGAAACACTTCCACCAAGTAGATTTGAAGCTGATGGCAAAAGGTCTAAACAATTGAGACTATGATTACGGCATCCCTTTTCATAGTTCTAAAATTGTTTAGACACACATGCATGCTATCTAAGGAAAGGTGTATGATTTTGATAAAGTTTTATCAAAGCATCTCGTATCAGAAATCTGAACTTTGGTAAGAAAGTCAATAAAGTATTGATTTCTAGAAGTCAAGCTGATTTCTGAGTACATGTCAAAGCTAGTGGGAGCATAAGTGTTATGCTAATAATCATCATGTTAGTGGGAGCATGATAATTATTGTTAGTGTTGCAAGTTAGCAATGTTAATTATAGAAAACAAAAGTTTCAATTCGTGAGGCTGCAGGGATTGAAAAAGTTGTTTTGCTATAATTAAGGGAGATGATATACTTCATTTCAGTTCTAAAGGCTTAGATTGAGACCTTAATCATCTTTAGTCAAGAATATATATATATGAATTTCATGTTGGATTGGTTCAACTTAAGGAAATTCTATATATTGCGTTCTCAAAATTCGATTATGATTACGACATCCCTCTTCATAGTCAAATTTTGAAAACATGGCAAATAAAAATATTGTAGCAAAAGACTGGTCTAGAATCATGTCTTTATGTGAGACATCATGAATCGTGTACCATTTGCTTTGGGTACAGGATCGATTGCATGTGCTATAATATTTGTCATTTCTAAATTTTTCCAAATGCCCAGAGGCATTAAGAAGGGAAAAGGTCTAGAATTGGATATGACTAAAATGATTAAGCAATTGTCGAGGACAATCTGAGGTTTACCAAAGATTGGTTGCTCAGGGACAGTTGGAAGTATAGTGCTAATTTTGGAAGGACCATATTGACATATTCTGAAAAGAGGCATCTCTTATTCAGAAGTGATAGTTAAAATGAGAATATGGAGTTGTCTCCATAGGTGGAAGTTATCTGTGTAAGATTAGAAAACTTAATGCAAGAAGCATGTCCAAAGCAATGTACTTTGAATATGAGACTTAGTTTCCATGGAGTTGATCTCCATTGGAATACCTTATAATGACTGTTGACAAGTCTTTGTGACTTTGTACATATTCATTACAGGAGGGTCAATGCATATAAGTTTAAAATCTAAACAGATTTCGATAAATGATAGGAATTTGAAATTCTCACATTTTTCGATAAGGATTTGGGAGTGTGAAATTAGAATCATTGAAATTATGTTCAATTGGTTTATTTCACAAAGTAAGGATCATAGACAAACATAGAGTGCATAATTGGTGTATGGCAAAGCTATTGTTTAAGAAAAACATAGTGTACATGCTTGGAGCATGGGACAACTAGTGTTTTTAATTCAAGTATAAAGTTGATAAAACTAAAACAATGAATAATGAGTAATCAGTATGGTGATAAATAAAAGTGTTTATTTATATTCATAGGGTTTGATACCATATTTGATTCATTTATTCTTGTGTTTCACTTTGCATGTTTTGACTTCCAGAATAACTAAGTCGCTCTTCCTGAATGATTAAGTTATTCAAACTATCCACAGTCGGTCATATGTTGGAAGTAGATATGAATCAAGACTGTCATGGGTTGGTTTGTAGAGGTCCAACTTGGTGGACAAAGTGCTGCTACAACACTCATGAGTGCTCATAAGTTCTGAGTATTGGATTGAACCCGCGCTCATTTGAATCACTTCATGGATTTTATCACGAGTGATCATGAGACGATAATATCTTATATTCTTCAAACCTAGAGATATGAGTTGTTACTATGAGTTGGTTATACATTGATTGCACGAAAACGCATTTGGTAACTCGATGTTATAAAACGTGCCTTTGTGTATGATTCAACAAGTAGTAGAACAAGCCATATGAGTCGAAGTTTATCCATTCCTTTTACCTTCGGGATAAAAGCGATATCTGTGGGACCCTCGATGATTTAGCGATGACACATGTGAGTGCTTGGCCAAGCCAGGACTGATTTGATTTGTTCAATCAGTCAGTCATCATAAATCGAAAATCGGGAAACAACAAATGGACAGAGAGAATGATTATAATCCATGTCTCAGTCCATATGATATCTAGAATGGAGGAATATATGATCCCTTATCTAATGGACAAGTCATTGACAAGGTCAGAGTTCGACAGCGACTTTAAGAGCTACGATTGCCAGTTAGGTTTTGAAGTCATACTCAATAAGAGTTTTAGACTTATCCAAGTGGGAGACTGTTGGATTAATGTCTAAGTCCATAACTATATTTGGTATGTACTTGACCCGACCCGGCATGGTCCATTTAGGTTGCACTTCACCGACACAATTTATATGGATAGTCTTTTGAGAATAGTATATTTATGATTTATATTAATATATTATAAGTTCTAATATATTAATATGGAATCATATTATTTAATTAGTATTGATCAAGAATTAATTTAGAATTTATTAAGTGATCAAAAAGAACTAATTAAATATGGACTCTTATATATATGGAATGGGCCAAGTTCATTTAGATTGGGCTAAGCTTTCATGGATGGTCCATGGAGCGTTTAACCCATGGATCCTATGTAAATGAAAGGTCATGGGTATTAGGGTTTACATGGATGTAACCCTAATCCTCCATAATATATAAAGGGGTCATTGGCTCACAAAATTGGTACAAGTGTGTGAAAAAAAGTGTGGGCCGATTTTAGTGTGCATACATATTCTCTCAAGTTCTTCCAAGGTGTTTTGGTGATTTGTGATTCCATTTGAGGCTTCCACACTATTAGGGCTAAGCTCTTAAAGCTTGAAGACATCAAGCTACATCAAAAGGTCTGTCATCTAACTAGAACTTTGTAGTATAGGTGCTTCATAATATGCTAGTTAGGATGAAACCTTGGAATAGTTAATATTTGCATGTGTAATAGAGAAAACATAGATCCAAGGTTTATAGGGTTGCATGTACACCATAGGAGTGTTAGAATGCTCAAAACCCAACACGGGGGATGTGAAAATAGCCAAAATATTGAAAAAGGGGCCAAAATTGCCAATTTCTAAATTCTAGCCGGGAGGGTTCGCACCCTCCTATTTATAGCATCCGAGCTGCTGATCGGACGGCCAGGAGAGAAGCCACGCGGCAGCAGATCTGAAGGAGGCAGCACCTGCTCGCACGTGGGTTGCGCATGCGAGGGCCTCGCTGGAGGGCTCTGATTGGACCGAACTTCGGATCCGAGGTGGGTGGCTCGTGGCTCATGCGAAGGCTTCGGATGCGATGAGTTACTGTACACGCGTCGGATGTGCGAGGGCCGAGACTTCGGCCGAATCCGGAAGTGACACGCGACTGCCAGCTGCTCGGATGACTCGACCATTTCGGACACGTGGCACATTTTGGGTGAGGGTGACGTGGCAAAAACGTGACTATGCGAATTTTCTTGATTTTTGTGCAAAAACTTCTAAAATCCATAACTTTCGCATACGAGCTCCGTTTTTGACGTTCTTTATATGCACGCGTAGGTAAAATTACGCTCTACAACTTTCGTTTAGACTTCGTCTGCTAATTTTGAATTTAATTTTTATATTATTATTTTTAACAGACCGGGACAGGAAATCTGTTAAAAATTCATAACTTCTTCATCCGACGTCCGTTTTCGTCCGACTTTTTACCGTTGTGCTACTATTTATGAGACCTTCGATTCTCATTTAGGTTGTGTGGGCTAAAAATCACTATATCTAAAATTCGAGTTTTTAGCTGTCTACTGCTAAGCGAAACTTCGAAAAATCATAACTTCCTCATACGAAGTCAGATTTAGGTGTTCTTTTTATACCTACTCTCGGTTTAACGAACACTACGAGTTTCGTTTAGATCGCTAAGGCTAAAAAGTAGTTTATCGAAAACTCACTTTTTACGACATTCAGCACCGAGCCGGTTTATCGTGAAACTTCGACAGGTCATAACTTCTTCGTTATAACTCGGATTTCGGCATTCTTTATATATCTGTAATCCTTGTCACGCCCACTACAAGTTTCTTAATAGATATTGGCTTTATCTAAAAATTAATTTTTGACGCTCATTTTTGTTCTTAATTAATTAACTCCTAGTAATTAAGCAGAAAACACATAAAACACATAATATTCACATAATTCCTTTTCATTTCTTCTAAATGAGTTACAAAGGTTAACCTAGACCATTATGTCAATATTAATGCCTAGCCTAGAAACACGGGCGTTACATCAGCACCATTATGTTGGAATCCAAAAGTAGTCACAGTGGTGTAGAATCTCTCATGCCACTGTTTGGGAGCTTGCTTCAAACCATATAAGGAATTAATAAGTCTAAGCACTTTATTTTCTTGTCCAAGTATCACGAAACCTTCAGGTTTCTCCAAGTAAATCTTTCAAAGTTGATATTGCTATGATAGTTATGATCAAACTAATCATAAAAACTATTGCATATGTTTTGAAATAATCGATCCATTCTTGTTGGTTGTACCCTTTAGCAACTAATATTGCTTTATAGACATATATGGATCCATATGAATGATATTTTCTCTTTAATATCCATTTAGATCCTATAGGTCTCTTCCCCTTAGGTAGATCAGCCAATTCCCAAGTTTCGTTACCCAAAATTGAATCTATTTTGTCATTCATAACTTCCTTCCACATAGGAGCATCTATAGATGACATAGCTTCGGTGAAGGTGTTAGGACCGTCATTTAAATTGATGGCAAAATGACCTCTGTCATCACTTTCGTTTGAGTAACTTCAACCAAGTAAGAGAAAAAAATCATATCCTACATTTTTCTCTTTTCTAACCCTTGTACTTCTCCTTGGTTCTTCTATAACTTGAGAAGGTCAAACATTTTCTCTAGAAGTACTTGGGGCTATTATTATATTTGAGTTTTCAAAATATCTTGAAAACTTGTCTTTGAAAAATTGCTCATCTTTGGATTCTATAACAACACCAGATTCATTATCCAATAATCGATAAGCCTTGTTGTTCTGAGCATATCCAATGATCACACTCTTCATATCTCGAGCTCATAACTTGGATCTCTTAGGATCGGGTGTCTATAGTAGACAACACACCCTAAACTCTCAAATGGTCTAGGTTACGTTTTCTACCTTTCCATAACTCATAATGACTTCTAGGAATCACAAGACTAGTGATCATAGTATAGACATAACAAGCAGTCAATAGTGCTCCTCCCATAGATTATTTGGTAGATCGGATTGGTTCAACATGCAGTTGACCATCTCACAACGGTTTAGATTCTTTCTTTCAGCCAAACCATTATGTTGGGGAGAATAGGGTGAATTTCATTCGTTTTTGATTTCATTCTATTCACAGAAAGTGTCAAACTCTTGGAATATTCCATGCCTCTATTTGAGCATAGAATTTTAATGTGTCTTGGTATTGCTATATTTATTCATACATTTTGTGCATTATTTTAGTATTTTTAGCTACATTTGTTCCTAATTTAGGAAAAAAAGGTGCTTATAATGTTTAAATGTTATTTTGTAGCAGCGAAGACACGCTCGGGATTAATAGGAAGCAAAATGCGGAGCTGGAAGCAGGATGAATGGATCTAGTCAACAAAATTCAAAAGCTATTGATTCTGAAGCTCCCACGACATTGACATTTGCCTTCCATGCTGTGGCGAGGTGTTTATGCGCGATCACGGAAACTTTGAGTTGGAGATTACGCAAGAAAAATGGAAGCCATGACTTGGAGATCTACTCTCCACGGCGTGGGGGACATTATTAGAAACTATTTATAGTTTATTTTAGCTCTTTGCCTTAAATTATGCATCAAGCAACTTCGAATTTTGAAGACTAGAGACATCCCTTTGAGGCTTTGGAGACCATATTTTGATTAGAGATCTTGATTGGAGAAATCTAAGGCAACAATACTTCTAAATACTTGGTTTGCTTTGTTTTAATTATGACTTGCAAAGTAGATTTTGTTTTCACTTGTTTATTTGTAGTAGTTATGGGCTAAAAACCCTAACTTTCATTTAGAGTAGGGGATCCTTGCTTCTATGTGTTGATTTAGAGGATTTTGGATTTATGTTAGTTGCTTATTCATTATGGTTATTTGATAAAGACCCCATTGTGTTAATATAATCATCTTTTCTGTTTATTGATGAGTTTTATTAGGATTAGATGAACTATCTATCTTAATATGCTTGAATCTTATGATTTTGTGACTTATGAAATTGTAGGACTAGTGTTTTGATAAAAAACCTAGTGTTAAATAGACAAGTTAGTAAAATAATGTGGTAGCTAATATACGATGAACATTCATATATAGAATTGGTATTTATTACAATTAATATCATTCCTCATTTCAAGTCTTGAATAATTCGAAATCAATACTGGTTTGTTTGATTGTTTGTCCACTTGATCACTAAATAAATAATCTCATTAAATCAAAGGATTAGTACTTTGAACATAATTCTAATCATAATTGGAATGAGTAAGAAATGAGACATAAATCCATTGCACTATCCATAAATTCAACCATAGAGAATAGGTAAATCGCATCTAAACGAAAGTCTTCTTTAAATCTTGTCTTAAAATATGTTTTCTGTTTTTCTTAAGTTTAATTTGCTTTTGTTAATTGTTTTTAAGTTTTCTGAAGTTGCAAAATCAGAACAACTCCATATTTTCTTTGTTTAACTTAGTTAAATTTAGTAGATATTTTTAGCTTTTAACCATTCACGTTCCCCTTGTGTTCAACACTCGACTTACCTGAAGTATAATATTACTCGATTAGGTACACTGCCTATTGCGTTTTAGCTAGTTAACATTTATTTGGTTTATAAATTAAAAACTAGTATAGAAAATACATATCAAGTTTTTCGCGCCATTTAATGGAACGATTTTATTTTAGTTAATTTTATCTGCTATTTGTTATCAACCCTTTTTGTGGAGTCAAATCCATAAGAAGTTAAATTTCGTTTCTGCTTTGCCGGTAGGCACGTCGTGGACACGACTATCCAAGTCGTGGAAACTGTTCAGACAATTTATTTTTATTGTTTTTGTGCATTTTACGCGTTTGTTTTTTGTTTTATTGCAATTAGTATATGACCAGAGCAACTTCATCTATTACAGTACCTGGTTTGAAGGATCCCGAGTTAGTGTTCCACTAGAACAACAAGGATAAGAAGAAAAGTAGAAGAAGATGAAACGAAGAAAGACGTGATCTCTCCTTTCAAAAAGAAGTCGGACAAGAACGGTAGTGGTTACGAACCAGAAACTGAGAGTGACAGCGAACCCGAAACAAAATAAGAGGAATCAAGTAAACAATAAGATGAGATAGCTAACATTGTAGAAATAACCATGGAGGAGTACAAGCGGCATATACGAGAGGATAATGGTCCGTGTAACATCTTGATTTCCAGGTATTCCATTTTGACCTTTGATTTGAGTATGGTTTGCAAATTTAGTCCCAAGGGGCATTTTCATAATTTTGGGACAGGCTTGCGTATGCTGGGCTTACGTGGCCAGGGTATGCATTTTTGGGTTTGGGAGCTATTTAAGCATCATTATAGCCCCATACCATTCCTTAACTCCAGCATCCATCCCTATTTCAAAACCCTAAATTGTATGAGTGTGTTTTGAAGATTGGAGTGTCATTTTGGTGCTCTTGGTGGTGAAGAAAGAATCTTGAAGTTGTGGTGTTTCATTTAAGGTATTGGATCCAACATCTACACTCCCTTTTACATCTTTTGGAGGTATAAAGTTCCAACCTTGATGAGTATTCCGTTAGATCTTGTTATATCTTAAAAGTTACACATTTTAGTCCCAAATCTTGATCCTTTTCGGTATGGAATACCCCAAGACATTTAAGTTGTCCTTTCAGGTGTTTTAGGGTGTGATAAGTCATAAAAATGTGATCATGGGCATTAGTTTCTTTCCATGCATGATCTAGGTTGTCTTAATGGGTCAAGAAGCTAGGGTTTTTGATGTTGAGGTTTTATTAGCCATGCAAGACCATAAAGTTGGAAACTTTATGGTTAAGAACATCATTTGAGGGCTAGATCTGGAATTGGGATGAAAAAGCTTAAGGATTAAGCTTTTAATGGGAAGAAAGGGGTGGCAGTCGCATATGATGGGCGTACCAAAGGGTACATTGCACATGCTTGGTCAGCCCCTCGACTTTGGTCAAACGCATAGTACGCCCCACGTACGTGTTAAATACGCTCAACGTACTCACCGAGTTGACCCGGTTGACTTTGACCTGGATTTTGACCAAGTATGACCTTTGGGTATTTTAAGATGTAGTCTGAGTTTTGGTCACTGTTATTTGTAAAGGTGACCAGTAAAGTTTATTTTTGGAGCAGCGTATTGTTCAGCTTTTCATCTGTCTGTGAGGTGAGTCTTCTCACTGTATCCATGGATCGAAGGCACCATTGTCGGCCCATTGTTTTGATGATTAGGATGATAGTTGTTATGTGGCTTATATGAGTTTGTATGATGTGTTGAAATAGACCCTAATGTGGGGCCCACTATCGTATGTTCAGGTTGAAATGGATCCCAGGACAGGGCCCACTATCGTATGTTCGGGTTGAAAGATACCCCAGGGTGGGGCCTATATTTGTTGATCGGTTTGAAATACACCCCAGGGCGGGGCCCATATGTGTATATTGGGTTGGAATAAACCCCAGGGTTAAGCCCAATTGTATGATTGGTATGTGGTACTTTGGGGAACTCACTAACTTTTGTGCTTACTGTTTATGTTTATGGTTTCAGGTACTTCCGGTTCGAAAGGGAAGGGCCCGACATGATGGCACATCATCCTCCCCTCATGATTTCCACATTTAGAACAATTGTACTCTGATGTTTTGGATATTATATATAGTGATGGATTTTGAAACAATTAATGAATGAAATTGATAGTCTTTCAATGAAAAATTTTGTCACTGTTTTCGGGCTGTTACAAGTTGGTATCAGAGCCTTGGTTTGTGGTATTCGGGCACATTTTCGAGTGTGTCAGAACTCAAACTAAGGAAATGATAATATTTTTAAACAAAAATGAATTTTGAATTTCTAAAAATATTTTTACTATGTAAAAAGGGGTGCGATGCGTGCAATCAGCTGAGCTCAATTAAGTAGTTCCCAAAATTACCCATACCTATGTATTACGATTACTATGCTTGATATGAGAATTACGTGCTAGATTAGGGCTAAGGATAACTTCAAGGAATTAGATGATAGAATTACCTGATTTGTGTGATGGCTTATAGCCTAGAAGGATTGGATGCTATGTATTACTTGGAATTGATATAGGCTTGGTTAATTGCTAAGTGTATGATTTCAAAGTTGTATACGATTAGGATCATATAGCCCTAGAATGATCGATTTAGCCTCATTTCCTGTTCCTTGTTTGGTTATGGAATTAGGGTAGAATCATCATTTGATAGTCTATGTGATCCCATTTTGTGTATAGCTTGCCTGCCTAAGGCAACCAACAATGTTGATTGAGGTTCTCGGTATTGTAAGCGACGGGAGTTGAGAATTCCTAGGAAAGTCTAGGATATGTATGTTGGTAGCATAGGAATGGTGTATAGTTCTAGTGTGGTGACTTAGAGGAAACAGGACGAATCTTGAGGAGGGTACATATAGGTGTGAAAGGTAGTATTGGATCTATATTACTGAAAGCACAAAATTTGTACCTGAGACAAGAGCAGACATGGAGACTCTAAGGAGACCTGTATAGTGAGATCTCCCTCGAGTATTATGTTGATTGTTTATTTGTTTGTGTTTCAGTTTGAGTATGGTGATGACTACATGAATTGGGAGGATTTTGTTTCGAGGTTCCAGAGGGAGTTTGCACCAGCTATCGAGGTGCAATAGCTGGCGAGGGAGTTCCAGGACCTTCTCCAGACTACTAAGACCGTGGAGGAGATTACCGCCAAATTCAGGGAGAGGGATTTGTTGGTTCCGCAGTATGTTGCGGATGAGGAGATGACGAAGACAAGATACCATGATATGTTGAGAGAGGATATAAGGGAGTTTGTGAGATTTTCGGGGTGCAAGACCCTGAATGATATGATCGAGAAGGACCGTGAGTTGGAGATTTTCAGATGATCCAACCAATTCCTATTGAACCATGATTCGACGAAAAGATGACTCATACTCATAGTGACCTTCCAATGCTACCATTGAAACCCAACCATAACACTACTCAGACGCCATGATGGAGAATGAATTATTGATCCACTAACTTATTCAATACGGAAAAACCAGCACTTCACTACTATAATTTCGAAACCCCCGAAACTTTACTTGATGTCCTCACAGGCAAAACCATTATGAAACACAATCAATAGATCCTCTCTCTACAATCTAAACTGAAATACATCCTACCGATCCTAAATTATCCAACCAATACCCTTAGCAGACAGAATCCTTTACCATAACTTGTTGTTGAAAAGATCTTTCATATAAACAAATGTGAATCCCAACGCGAGTCCCAACCCTTTGTGCTAACCTAGAGCATGACTCACATTCCGAAAACAAAAGACTCACACTTGCATCTATCTGAAATCTTCTGAATCTATGGTTACCTCCCAATGAACTGAGATAAACTCCCCAATCAACCGTGGAGACTGACAGTCTCACACCTGGTCCCACCACAAGGCTCCGACTAAGAGTCTAGCTGATAAGGGCTACCCTAGCCTAACCATCACACTGATACCAACCACGGACTACAAAGTTATCCCACTCTAAATGTGATCTAGTACCTTAATCAAGCCAATTTCCACCAGGTCTCACCCACCATATCATAAGCCTATGGGCCTCGCCCATGGGTCTCACCTAGCTTGCATAATCGAACATGCCTCGCCCATGGGTCTCACCCAAACAAGTTCTGTTATAGGCCTAGCCTCGCCTCAAATGCAACGATCCTCAACCCAAACAAAGAGTAATCCTCTGACAATACTGTCCGCCTCAACCCAGGCATACGTTGATCCTCTTTCAGCCCAACGACCACTCCTACCATGGCCTACCTCAATCTTGTGAATGCTATGACTACATCGCAACTTTACATCACTTCCATGACAACCTATCATCCTTGTGTATGCTACGACTACCCTATAGTCTTAAAACACTCCCACAACTGCCTGTCAACCTTGTGAATGTTATGGCTTCCCCATAGTCTTACAACATGTGACACCAGTCAAAGTTTGGTCAAAAATTAATTGATCAATAATCATAATTGGGATGAACCAAGTGGTAGAGTTTGTAACAAGGTCTCCAAAAACATAAAGAACACTGAAATCCGAGTTATAACGAAGAGGTTATGACCAATCGAAAATCCACGGTAAAACCGGAAAAACACTGTTCAGTGTAAAAAGAAAATTTTCGATGAAAGGATTTTTAGCCTTAACAATCTAAATGAAACTTGTAGAATATGTTAAACCGAGAACGTTCATAAAAAGAACGTGAAAATCCGATTTCGTATGAAGAAGTTATGATTTTTCGAAATTTCGGTTTAGCAGTAGACAGCTAAAAATTCGAAATATAAATCGATCGATATTTAGCCGATGCAACTTAAACGAGAATCGAAGGTCTCGTCAAAAGTAGCACAACGGTAAAAAGACAGACGGAAACGGACGTCGGATGAAGAAGTTATGAATTTTTAACGGATTCCCGTCCCGATCTGTTTAAAATAATAATATTATATATAAAATCAAAACCAGCCGACGAAGTCTAAACGAAAGTTGTAGAGTATGATTTTACCTACGCGTGCATATAAAGAACGTCAAAAACGGGGCTCGTATGCGAAAGTTATGATTTTCGCAAGTTTGGCACAAAAATAAAGAAAAAATGGGAAAAACCGGGCAATTTCGCATGCCACGTCACCCTCGCACGTGGCGGCTGCTGAGTGGACCGAACCCATGCGTGGCACCTCCTGATTGGACCGCAGCCGAGGTCCACTTAGAAGCGAACAGTTTCGCATGAGATGCCCCGGAGACACCCCTCGGACACCCCGGAGACACCCCCTCGCAACGTGGCATTCCCCCATTGGACCGAAGGTTGGTCAAATCCGAAACCTACATCTGGCCGAGGCACGTGTCTCGCACCGGGTCCGAGCTTCGCAACCGCCTTAGACTTCGCACGTGGCTTCGCTGCTGACTGACGCGTGGCTGCTGACTCCTCGCCCTCGCTAGCTGTCCGATGACTCACCAACCTCGGCCGAACCCTCGCACCCCTATAAAAAGGGTGCGAGACTTCTCGGATTTGAGAGGTTTTTCACCCCATCTTTCACCCAATTTCACATTTTCACCCCCTCGACTTTCTCACGACCCCCAAGGCCCCGGTATCGTGTCTAAAGCCCGAAGCAAGCCCCGGAGCCCCGTAATTCTCGAGAAGTCATTCTCTCTCCTGTCGAAACTCTGCCCTGTTTGAGCCGGTTTTTCGTCAAACAAACTCTTTTCCGGGAAACGAAACGCTGCCCGAATCACCGCTTATCAAAGTGAGTTCATACCCCTATAATATACCTTTTTAAATGGATTTATATGCTTTTTAGGGGCGGGGGGGGGGGGAATACAAGTTTTAACACAATATTAAATTGTGTTAATAACTGTATGTGATAATAATCACACAAAGAATTTCCGTATGCTTTTAAGAATTACCAAATACTTCCAAAATAACGTAAAGCCATGTTAAATTCTTTGAAAAATGTTATATAAACTATTTCAAATTATAAATGCCAAAATCATGTTTATATATGTATAAATATATAAATAAGACATGAAGGGCTTAGGACTAATGAATTATCTTATATCCTTTTCCTTATTTGGATGTGGAATTAAGGTTGTGTTATTTGTCCAAAGTTCGTTTCCTTCTTATATATATATATATATATATATATATATATATATATATATATATATTATACATATATGAGTCTAAAAGGTTACTCCTTTTAGTATCATTACCTTTGTATCAGGCTGAGCAAAGGTGATATTCCATGAGAATTCATGCTAATCAGAGAGAACATATAAATTATAATAGGTATAATTTATGATTCAAAACTAAAGATACAAGTATGATTTACAACTGTATACTTTCCAAGGAAATTACCAAAATACATTCAACTATACCAAGATATGTATAATACCTTTAATATAAAAACAACATATTAAAGAAGTAAAGATAAATCATACCTAGTTTGCATTAACAAAGGTACTATACAGAGTACCAGGGTTAGCAAACACATGGTAATGCTGGGTTTGCATTAGCAAAGGTACTATACAGAGTACCCGAGTTAGCAAACACGAGGTAATTATACATTCTGCCGGGTTTGCATTAGCAAAGGTACTATACAGAGTACCCGAGTTAGCAAACACGAGGTAATAATTCATAATTCAAGTATACTAGAATACACTGTTTTACAAGAAACCAGGGTTTTGATTCAAAACAAATCAAGGGTTTACACTTATCAAATGCATGTTTGGAAAACTAAGAATATACTGTCAATCATTATTTCAGAATGATTGGGTTTTCAAAACTAATATACATGTAACGTTTAATATGCTTTTTATGAGACTCTATATTCAGGTTGTTTAATTCATTTTAGACAACATAGGAAAGTCCTGACATTATAACCAGAATCTCCAGCCGGGGATCGAAACAAGTTGTGTGTAGATTTATATCGGGATTGACAACCCCGCACTCAGGCTGCTAGCTACAGTCTGGCATACACGCCGATGAGTGACAATTGTTATCACCAGTTTAAACGCCCACAAAGCGTTTGTTTCAGGCCATCCGTCATAGTATGGTTATAATAAAAACTACTCATTAAAAAGGTATTAACAATACGTTAGTGTATAAACAAATAAACAAAAGTACACCTTGAAAGTACCAGTTTATAGAATACAAAATACAATGGTTTAATACAGTTTTCATTAACACCTGGTGGAGCCAGGCACACTCTCACTTTCAAGTTTTCATAAAGGAATACAAATATAAAACAGTAATACAAAGAGAACGGTTTATGGGATTAAACCACTTATCCAATGGAACTTAGTCACTCAATCTCGGTAAACTAGTATAACATAAAAGACCTTTAGTGGTTAATTATATAATTCCTTAGTTATTGCATCATAGTTATATATAAGTAATGTCCGATTGACAGTGAAATGTGTGACTTCCGCCTTACTTCCTGTTCCTTGTTTGGTTGTGGGCTTAGGGCATATACACCCATTTAACTGTCAATTCAATATTAGGTTATGTATAATCAGTATAAACTAAGTAGTTACAGAGGGAAAGTATTGAGGTTATCAGTTAATCACCTCAGGAAATATAGGATTTCCTGGAGAAACCAGTGAACTTATTCAAAGAAATTAGGGTATACTTAACAGAACTAAAATACTTATGAACTCACCAGCTTAAATGCTGATCTACTCTTTTCAAATAACTTGTATTCTCAGGATTCTAGTAGACAGGTACACTCCCGAAGCTTTTGAGAAGACTACCTAGTACCGTACTACGACTCTTGTCTTCTCCTGTACCTACTTCAGTGTTTGAATATGTAATGTTTAAACGCTTATGTAAAACTTATACTTATTAATGCAATGATTGTTTGTACTTTGATTACTATGTTAGATGTGTTGTGATACTTACCTAAAGTCCTCTGCCCCCGAACGTTTCCGCCGTTCTGGTTTGGGGGTGTGACACAACACTTCCATACTGCCATGGACCCACCCCATTGTTAGGGTGCAAAGTCACGCTTGGATGTGGCTTACCCTTATTGATGTGTAATGAGTTGTCTTTCCTATAAATAGGAAGTGAGTGACACTCATATTTAAGAATGATCATTTTGGAGTGTTAGACTAGAGAGAGGAATTTGTACAACCCATTTGTATATCCTTTCTAGATCTAATATGAGCTTACACAGATTTATTTACTCCTTGTGTTCTTGAGTTTACATGATGATTCACTAGATCATTTCTAATTCTGCACATGCCATCATATTCAACACCACTACAATTGGTATCAGAGCGGGTGTTCTTGATTAGATCAAGAATTGATCCTTGATGGCTTACTAGATTTGGTGATTCTTCATTTTGATTTGATCTTCGTGTTTTAGAGAGTTTTTGGATTCTAGAAATCGAATTCATCTTTTATTCTATTCATAATTCGATTTTCTTCACTAGAATTCAAGTGATTTTTACTTTCTCTCTCTAGAAAATCCATTCAAAATCACCTTCTCTCTCTAAAAAATTTCAAGTTCTTGTGATCATGGTGGATTTGCCATATGATTCTTGGATTGTGATCATTGAAAATATCAAATACAAAGTCAATGAAGATCAATTTTATGGGTTGGTGTTAAGCAAATTGATTTCATGGGGTAATATGGTTTCTTATGGAGATTTGAAGGATGATAATGGAAGCTTGAATTTTCAACCACTTTGTAAGATTGTATGGTTGAATAAAATTGCCTTGTCCATATTAGTACGTAGTAGAAATCAAAACGAAGGAGAAGAAAGAGATTTGTTTAATAAGAAATACATTTCTCTAATTGAAAACCCAAATGATCTTCGTGCTCTTAAGTTTGTTGAAGTTCTTGACAATGGAGTTCAATGTGATGTTCTTGATGTTCTTGAAGTTCATGATAAGAAGATTCAAGTTGATTCTCATGAAGATGAAAAAGTTTTTTGCTCGATTGGAGTCCAAACCGATGATATTTTGTGTTCTTGTGATTCGTTTGAAGGAATGATTCCTTATCGGAAGCCGATGATTCAAGAAATTCACAAGTATCAAACTCCAAAAGATTTGATTCAAACTCGAAAAGTTGAAGTTGTGGAAAATGGGTTTGTTCATGAAATCAAGTCTTCAAGATGCAAAAGATGAGAAAGAAAAAGAAGAAGAAGATTAAAGGCAAAAACAAGCGGGTTTATTCACAAAAATCGTTAAATGTTGTTGTGAATCTGAAATCCGTGAAGCAAATTTGGGTTCCAAAGCAACAATCTCCAAATGTTGCATTGAATTTGAAGTCAAAACCCAAAAGTGTTGTGGTTCTTTTGAAGATGTTCTTGGATCGTTGAAGAACACGAAGAACGAGTTGTACATTGCGCATAATGGGTGGTACAATGTTCGATTTGGAGATTTTCTCGTTCCAACAAAAGAACCAAGATCTTCCAAATTTGATTCGTTCGTTGAAAATGGAAATCGATTCCTCAAAGATGTATCTCAAATTCTCAAATGGATTCCAAAATGTTCTTGATTACGATTCGTGCTTTGCGTTTTTCATTTTTGATCGATTTGTCTCGTTGGATCTAATCCGTTTCAACACCATTGTTGATCCAACAATAATTTTTTTTCATAGATCAAGCCCAAACCAAAATCAAAATCATTTTCGTTCAATAATCATATAATCCGATTACTTAGCCCAAAATCATACAATTTTTTATCAAGTCCAATTTACATTGATTGAGCCCATTATTATTGATCTGTTTACTGTTCATCATTACCCACCATTTGAAAGCCAGTTGATAAAAGGATGGAAACAAAATTCATTCAAAAGTTTATGTTCGACTCCTTGTTCGTTGATGAAATCGATCTCGCACTGTGGATGTTGACTGGATTTCGTAAGCAATCTAATTCTCAAATCAGATTCGCATGTTGATTACAATGGTATGATATTGGGTGTGTGGTTTCGTTAACGACAGACGGTCGAGTTTGATTTGATAGTGATGAACTGGAAATTGGAAAATGAATTGGGAAATCAAACGAGTTTTGTTGTGAGTAGTGTTTGTAGTTATTGGATTGATTTCGAATGGTTGGATTGATGATTTGTTATTGATTTCGAAGAACAATGAATTTCAATTTCTATTTGAGTTGACTTTGTGAAGTCAATATCAGTGTTCTTGAAGAAGTTTGGAATGAAGGTATCAATCTGGGTCAAGGATCGAATGGTTGAACACGAATTGGGAATATAAGTTTGTATTCGAAATCGACTACAATTTTTGATGAGTGTTGATGTTGATTTTGGATGGAATCTTAGGTTGATTGATGAACAGGTAACTGACGATGGCTAGATTGACGAATCGATTGCGAAAACTTGATTTTGAAGGCTCGGTTTGTTGTTTGAGTTTGAAAGGTTGATTTGTGCGAGCTTGGTTGATGGCGATTGGAGTCGATGGACGAACATGTGGGTTGATAGTCGATTTGGCTTAAGGTTAGGATTTTGACTGTGACTGGCAATTTGAACAAGGCAGATAACGAATGTGAATGATTTGGAATTGAACTCGATTTGGGAAAAGGATTGAGTTCAGCTTGTGTCGATGTCTAAATTGGTATCGACTGGGAAGAGTTGATGTTTGTAGTCTGGACTTGGATTGGGAAGTGATGTTGATTTTGGAAGTCAAAAGCGAAGGCTGATGGGTTTGGCTATTGCTTGAGTACTTAATTTCAAAGGTTTGGAATCGAGATTTTGATGTCGACAGATTAGTATGCGCTCGTGAATGGCTTTGATGTCGATAGTCGAATTTTTTTTTGGCATAGCAAAGATGTTTGATCGCCAAAGGCATTGGAAGTCGATTTTGACTTTTATTAGTCAATCTCACCCTTTGTCACTGTGAAACAAATGAATTGGGGAAGAAAAATACAAAGTTTCGAATGGGATCCCTGAAGTTTCGAAGATAGGGCAAAATTGATCCAATTTCGAAGATAGGGCAAAATTGTACAAACCCATTTGTATATCCTTTCTAGATCTAATATGAGCTTACACAGATTTATTTACTCCTTGTGTTCTTGAGTTTACATGATGATTCACTAGATCGTTTCTAATTGCACACATGCCATCATATTCAACACCACTACACCCACGTGCTTACTGTCTAACTACCAAGCCAACCACGATTATCATGAGTTGGACCTGCATCCGACTATACCCCCACTCAGGTATTCGGGGCATGCTTTGAACCCCAAAGCCTTCATAAAAAAAGAATAGGGAGAGAGGCTCTAACAAAACCCTCAACCTGGATCTAATCACAAGTCGGCCATGCATTACTACGAATGGGCCAACCTATCATTGAAAGTTTTTGATCCTCTGTAAGTCCTGAATTCTCATACGTATCAATCGGATTCACTTTGATGGTGCGGAATACCAATCAAAATGTATAATGGAAGATATAAGATGAATAAGAACACAAAATGAATCTTCAATGCACACAATATATTGATTAATCGCCCGGTACATAAGCTTCTGATTACACACTGTTTTCTCTCTGTTTCTCTCTCCAGATCTCGTTCTAAGCAATATGGCAGCCCCCTTGAACGTCCAACTCCACTATCTAGGATAAAATAACAATATTTATACCGAGACCTAATAACCAAGCCCAAGCCCAAAACCCAAACAAAATAATATTAAGCCCAACCGAAATCACATGTGATTTCGGTCCAATTACAAAGAAACTCATCGGGATTTCGGCCCTAGACCGAAAACCATAAAGGCCTGGAAAAGCAAAGTATAAACCATAATTTATGACCTAACAATATCCCCCTTGGTTTATAGCTTTCTTTTCACTTAGAATAAACCATAATTTAGTCCTAATAATCTCCCCCTTGGTTTATTGCTTTCTTTTCTTTTCAGTCTTCCTTGATCTTTGGCTTTCAGCTCTAATCTTCGATTTCTTCACAACTTCAAGATGAACATATGAATTTCTGCATGAATGGCTTTATCTTGAACAGTTGGACTTCCTTCTAAGAATTTGCCTTGGAACGCACATTGGGTGTAGAAGCTTCTTGTAAAGGTTCTTGAAAATCAGCACTTTTAGCTTTGAAAAACTTCAGAGATAATAACAGAGAGACCGATTCTTCTGGATCACTTCAGCAAGTTCATATATAGTAGCAAGTTGATTGAGGAGGCTTCAATGCAATCTGTCACATAACTTCAAATACAACTCCACCTTGCTTCAGGGGTTGAAAGAATGAATGTTGAAAAATAATCTTCACTTCTAGTTCCTTCAAATGAAAGTTCTCTAATGATCACTGTTGCGCCTTGAAAACTAACAAATGACTAAAAAATCCTTGTGGATCACAGAGATATAAAAACCCTTCTCACCACAGTTGTTCAAGGACCTAGCCTTGGCTTAGAAGGAGACTACTCGCAGTATATGTGTGAACACGGAGGAACGCACTGCGATTTGTTGAGTATCGGAGAACTACTCATGGCTATTTTGATGTTAGCCCTTGCATATCCTTGATCAAAGATCTCAATACAGTTTTTCAAGTTAAACAATTTAACTTGGCCCTTGGCGAGACGTTCAGCGATAATCGTGCCTTGCGAGGCGCATCGCCCTGGTGCCATGACATTTGTACAGTTTCAGACTTTTAATTCCTTAAATACGACAGTTCTTTGAAAGATACTGCCTAACTAACAATTTGTACAGTTTCAATCCTTCAATTCCTTGGGAAAATAGAGTGAAGTGTAAAAACCATCAACTCCTTTCCAAGTTTCCTCTCTTTGCACAGAAAATTCCGATACAGTCTCCATGAGTCTCTTCTTCCTTTTTGAATTCGCTTATTAAGACAAACAAAACTTTGAGATAAAAATAAAATTAAAAATAAACTTAGCACACAATAGAAATAACTAAGAAATAAAAATAAAATTAAAAATGCACTCAAAAGTAAAAATAAAATATTTTTGGATTTTTGATTTTTCTGAAAAAGAAATAAAAACAGAAATAAACATATTTTTGAATTTTTAAATTTTATGATTTTTGTTTGAATTTTTTAATTCTCCCCCTAAATTTGTGCATAGAGGAAAGATATGAACAAATTTAACAAAAACAAAAAATAATAACTAAATTTAAAACATTTTTGGGATCAAAGTTGTCAAGCAATTCAATATCGTTTATCAGCACACACCTGCATGTTTAGCTCTGGTCAATCACCAATATTGTGATCAACTTAAACACAAAGGATATTGACAAGTTTGACATATTATAAGTGACAAGACATTGTGATTATATTCCTAAATGATATTCCTAAATAGACCATTTGACTGAGGACGACCAAGGATATTATTGTCCACTTAAATTCAGCACCTAGATCTACAGACAATCTTTTAAATGGTTCAATTTTAGATGCAATAGAACGTGTTCCCCACTTCCCGATATACCCCGACAATCAAGAACTTCCAAAGAACTCCTTACTTTAGGTGAGTAAACAATCACTAAGAGAGAAGTCAGATTTAGAAATGCATATGTTATGCCCCAGGTCGAATCTCTTCCAATCACGCAGAGGGGACAACATGTGACTAACACAGATAGAGGGGTTGAGAGGTAGAATGTTGCATATGCTGTGTTCATGGTCGGATCTATTCCAATCACGCAGAGGAGACAACATATGGCTAACAGATAGAAAAAATTGCATAGATAAGGAGATGCATAGAGATAGAGTTACATATGTTGCATTCCAGGTCGAATATATTCCAATCACGCAGAGGAGGCAACATATGACTGACAGATAGAAAGCAAGAAAATAATTTCCTACAGACCTACTTTATCAGAACCCCCAGTTGCCCTATCAGTACCGGAATTAAGGAGATAAGTCCGTACATCGAAGAAGTGTTGAGCCATAGTTCTAGATAATAAGTAACTTTAATGTATCTTGTAGGTTCCATTGTTTATCTCACTGCTCAATATATCCAAGCATCGCATGGTCAGTCTAAATGAAACTATCTAAATCCAGATGAGTTAACACAGTCAAGTCCTTTCATTGTCAATCTATGTCTAGTCCTTTTGAATCCTTCGTGCCTACCAACACATTGAACATAGAGTCTAGACAATGCAGCTTTAGTGTATTATAAAATTTCAGATTGCTCTTTAACACTAAGCTTCATATCACTTCCCAAAAATATTTACGAAAGAAAACACATTTTTGTATTTTTGAATTTTATAATTTTTTTGTATTTTGATTTCTCCCCCTTAATTTGGGCATGAGGAAGAAAGAAAATAAAATAAATGCGCAAATTTTAAAAAATTGTCCTCAAAACGAATCATTTTATGAAAAACTTAGAAGTATCGAGAAGAAAACTCAAACCGTAATTCTACAATTGAAGTTGCATCCAGATGATCTGAGAACAGCACGCAGATGCAACAACATGTTTGGCCTCAGCTGTGTTTCAATTCCGGAATAGATCCAAAAAATTCTTCACATCGTTAAGTATGATCCCCATTTGTGATCCTCTTCTTTCTTCCTTTCCCGCAAAGGACACATACCCTCAATTTAAGTTCTGAATGTTGTACAATTAAGAGATGTCCCCTATCATGTGCTTGGAACAACCATTATCAACAAGCCGAAGTCTGATGATATTCCTCCATAGCTGCTCCAGCACAGAGTGCGAGATTAGTTGGTCTTTGGGACACAATCCATTTTGAAGCTGGGTTTACCTTTATCATCTACACAAGGTACTCTCTCCCATGACATATCCTGTTTATCAGACACAGAATATATGAAGAAATGTTAGAATCATTAGATGATTTAGGAGTATGAACCTTTGGTACCCATCTGTAGTCGGGTTTAACCCATCTCTTGTTTGATCGGATGGATGGCTCATCACTTTCTTTAGAACTTGAAACCGACCGCCGAGATGACTTCGACCTAACCGATCTTTGTCTAACAGAACCATCTCTTGAATTTGGCTTCTTGTCCGACATTCCCTTCTTGACCTTGGGAGTTTGATTCTTGCTCTTCTTAGCATTCCAGTCACCATTATTTGAACGTGACCTCGAATGATTTCTTTTGTAAGATCTCCTTCTTGGCACGTTCTTCCAACCTTGTGCATAATAAGGAACATATACACGATGTGGGCAATTTCTGCCAATGTGACCGGGCGTCCCCTAGTTAAAGCAAGTCTGTCTTTTCATGTAGATGAGATTGTGACTTAGTCCTTGTCCAAAAGAATTTTGTTTCAAGGGACTTCCACAAGCACAAGCACAATAACATTTAACAGATTGTTTAACAGACTTTTGTGGCTTAGGTTTTTCCACAGTGGGAGTATCATCATCACAAGCTTTTGAAACACTTTCAGCAGAATCAGAATTGATTTTATTCTGCTCACTCCCATCTTGCACTGCTTCTTTATCTGCACATGAAGTAGAAGCATTAGAATTATTCTCCTCATCACGAGCTTTTGAATCATTATCAGCAGAACACACATTATTTGTGTTCTGCTCATCCCATCATGCACTTTGACCTGCTCTGCACATGAGGTAGAAACATTAGTATCTTTCAATTCAATATTCTCAGTTGGCCCAGATTGTTTAGTCTTAACTGAAGTTGGTACAGGAGGCAGGCCATACTGATCAGGTATCTCTACCTCATTGGTTTCAAGGGGTGGGGTATAGTTGTCATTGAAGGGAGGTGGAACACTGTGATACCCTAGACCCTTATTTTGATTATCTTTAAAGTTTAATTGTTTTTCTATCATGGACACAACTACCTCACTTGAGACGTCAAATTTCTTAAAGTTAAATTCATCATCTTTATATTTAGCTTTTAATGCATCAATTTCGGCAGTTAGACTAACAATCTTTATTTGAGCATAATCGTAGCGTTCACATTTAGTGCTATATTCTTCTTGAAGTTTTCTAAAGTCCTTGGTTTTGGCTACTAATTGTTGTTTTAAAGGTTTTTGGGCCTTTCTGAGAGTATAGCCTTCATATTTAAGGTCCTCATTGTCTCTACGTAATATATCAATTTGATCACAAAGAAATTTAATTGTATCACTACAGGATTGAGAACAAGAAGTTTCATTGACATCTTTTGTGATTGATGAACTCATTATTCACAAAAATAATAATTTACCAAAAACAAATATGATTGAGAAGCCAAGAGAAAACTCCCTTTGACTTGAAACCTAGAAAGTCAAACTTGAAAAGTCAAAATTAAAAAGTCAAAGTTGAAAGTCAAACTTAAAAAGTCAAACCTGAGAAGTCAAACTTAAAAAGTCAAACGTGAAAGCTTGAAAGTTAAACAAGAAAGTCAAAGTTGAAAGTTAAAGGTCAAACTTGAAAGTCAAAAGTCAAATTTAAAAATCAAAGGTCAAACTTGAAAGTCAAAAGTCAAATTTGAAAGTCAAGGTGAAAGTCAATCATTTTCACCAAAAAAATAACCTTGATTGAAAACAAAAGTTTCTAGACCAAAAACAAAATTTTAATACCAAAACGAGAGAATTTTGACTTAAAAACGAGGATATTTTATCGAATACGAAGGTATTTGACAAAAAACGAAAGTATTTGACCACAGACGAGACTTTTGGACTGAAAATAAGTCAAATGGAAAATCCGAGTTTCCAGCCGAGAATACGAGGGGTAATATCCAAACCGAGAAGTGAGCCTGAAATCGCGAACCGAAATCTATGAACCGAGATCCGAACCGAAATCATGTGGCCGAGAAGTGAAGACCGAAATCAGCCGAACCGAAAACTAGCGAAGCGAGGACTTCGGACCGGGACTTGCGAGACCGTAAACTCCGAAACGAAAACCTGCGATGCGAGAACTTTGGACCGATAACCGAAGCTGCTGACCGAGATCCAAAGTCTGACACCAGGATCTCGCAAATCTAAACCAAAAATACACAAATCTTGCAAAAAACACGGGATTTTCAATTTTCTAATGCCAAACTCGATCAAATACTTGAAAATATGAAGAACACGAAGAACAATAGCCAAAAATTCATAAAATATAAATCAAAAACACCAAGAAATCCAAGAAAAAATCCAATAAACTCTTAAAATCTTGCCAATTCGATTGATATCCAAGCCCTGATACCACTTGTAAGTCCCGAATTCTCCTACGTATCAATAGGATTCACTTTGATGGTGTGGAATCTCAATCAAAGTGTATAATTCAAGATATAAGATGAATAAGAACACAAAATGAATCTTCAATGCGCACGATATATTGATTAATCGTCTGGTACATAAGATTCCGATTACACACTGTTTTATCTCTGTTTCTCTCTAGAACTCGTCCTTAGCAATATGGCAGCCCCTTGAACGTCCAACTCCACTATGCAGGCTAAAATAACACTATTTATACCTAGACCTAACAACCAAGCCCAAGCCCAAAACCCAAACAAAACAATATTAAGCCCAACCGAAATCACATGTGATTTCGGTTCAATTACAAAGAAACTCATGGGGATTTTGGCCCTAGACCGAAAACCATAAAGGCCTATAAAATCAAACTATAAACCACAATTTATGAACTAACAATCTCCCCCTTGGTTTATAGCTTTCTTTTCACTTAGAATAAACCATAATTTAGACCTAACAATCTCCCCCTTGGTTTATTGCTTTCTTTTCTTTTCAGTCTTCCTTGATCTTTGGCTTTCAGCTCTAATCTTCGATTTCTTTACAACTTCAAGATGAACATATGAATTTCTGCATGAATGACTTTATCTTGAACAGTTGGACTTTTGTCTAAGAATTTGCCTTGGAACGCACATTGGGTGTAGAAGCTTCTTGTAAAGGTTCTTGAAAATCAGCACTTTCAGCTTTGAAAAACTTCAGAGATAATAACAGAGAGACCGATTCTTCTGGATCACTTCAGCAAGTTCATATATAGTAGCAAATTGATTGAGGAGGCTTCAATGCAATCTGTCACATAACTTCAAATACAGCTTCACTTTGCTTCTGTGGTTGAAAGAATAAATGTTGAAAAATAATCTTTACTTTCAGTTCCTTCGAATGAAAGTTCTTTAATGATCACCGTTGCGCCTTGAAAAGTAATAAATGACTAAAAAATCCATGTGGATCACAAAGTTATAAAAACCCTTCTCACCACAGTTGTTTAAGGACCTAGCCTTGGCTCAGAAGGAGACTACTCGCAGTATATGTGTGAACACGGAGGAACGCACTGCGATTTCTTGAGTATCGGAGAACTACTCATGGCTATTTTGATGTTAGCCCTTGCATATCCTTGATCAAAGATCTCAATACAGTTTTTCAAGTTAAACAAGTTAACTTGGCCCTTGGCGAGACGTTCAGCGATAATCGTGCCTTGCGAGGTGCATCGTGCTGGTGCCATGACATTTTAATTCCTTAAATACGACAATTCTTTGAAAGATACTGCCTAACTGACAATTTGTACAGTTTCAATCCTTCAATTCCTTGGGAAAATAGAGTGAAGTGTAAAAACCATCAACTCCTTTCCAAGTTTCCTCTCTTTGCTCAGAAAATTCGGATACAGTCTCCATGAGTCTCTTCTTCCTTTTTGAATTTGCTTTTTAAGACAAACAAAACTTTGAGATAAAAAATAAAATTAAAAATAAACTTAGGACACAATAGAAATAACTAAGAAATAAAAATAAAATTAAAAATACACTCAAAAGTAAAAATAAAATATTTTTTGTTTTTTGATTTTTCAGAAAAAGAAATAAAAACCGAAATAAACATATTTTTGAATTTTTAAATTTTATGATTTTCGTTTTGAATTTTTTAATTCTCCCCCAAAATTTGTGCATAGAGGAAAGATATGAACAAATTTAACAAAAACAAAAAATAATAACTAAATTTAAAACATTTTTGGGATCAAAGTTGTCAAGAAATTCAATATCGTTTACCAGCACACACCTGCATGTTTAGCTCTTGTCAATCACCAATATTGTGATCGACTAAAATACAAAGGATATTGACAAGTTGGACATATTATAAGTGAAAAGACATTTTATATTCCTAAATGATTTTCCTAAATACACCATTTGACTGAGGACGACCAAGGATATTGTTGTCCACTTAAATTCAACAGCGAGATCTACAGACAAAGTTTTAAATGGTTCAATTTTAGATGCACTAGAACGTGTTCCCCACTTCCCGATATACCCCGAAAATCAAGAACTTCCAAGGAACTCCTTACTTTAGGTGAGTAAACAATCATTAAGAGAGAAGTCAAATTTAGAAATGCATATGTTGTGCCCTAGGTCGGATCTCTTCCAATCACGCAGAGGGGACAATATGTGACTAACACATATAGAGGGGCTGAGAGGTAGAATGTTGCATATGTTGTGTTCCAGGTCGGATCTATTCCAATCACGCAGAGGAGACAGCATATGGCTAACAGATAGAAAGAATTGCATAGATAAGGAGATGCATAGAGATGGAGTTACATATGTTGCATTCCAGGTTCGATATGTTCCAATCACGCAGAGGAGGCAACATATGACTGACAGATAGAAAGCAAGAAAATAATTTCCTACAGACCTACTTTGTCAGAACCCCCCAGTCGCCCTATCAGTACCAGAATTAAGGACATAATTATGTACATCGAAGAAGTGTTGAGCCACAGTTCTAGATAATAAGTAACTTTAATGTATCTTGTAGGTTCCATTATTTATCTCACTGCTCAATCTATCCAAGCGTCGCATGGTCAGTCCAAACGAAACTATCTAAGTCCGTATGAGTTAACACAATCAAGTCCTTTCATTGTCAATCAATGTCTAGTCCTTTTGAATCCTTCGTGCCTGTCACACCCCGATCCTTGTCGGAATCGATCGAGGCGTGATATATTGTTCAAAGTCTCATGACAACTATGTTATAATATGATTAGATTCAATTAAGTACTAAGTATGCAAACAAGATCCACAACATACAAATACAAATCCAAATATGAACAACATTTATTACATCAAATTTAAATAGTCTTGTGGATTTCTAAGGCACAACCTATTTTTCATCAACTTCATTCTTCAAATCTGCATCATGGGTAAAAACAGGTCAACTACGAGAGTTGGTGAGTAATCTAATTTTAGTAGAGAAAATTGTGAAGTTGGAACCTTTATAATTGGAAATTTGTTTTCTTTTGAAGTCGGCAAACAATTGTATTTGAGATAACGGTTTATAAATCAAAAATTCATTAACAAATGATAACAACAACAATAAGTCCTCACCCTATATATACATATGTATATATATATATATATATATATATATATATATATATATATATATATATATATATAAATATATATATAGGATGGAGCATCTAATCATCATACACACTCAACCACGTGCGATCAATCACCTTAGCGTCCCAAGGCGGGGTGGTCAACCCAATAGCGCTATTATTGTCCATAACATACCTCAAGAATACGGGCATAGTCATGGAGATTAGACTAAAAATGATAATGCACTACAAGTACATGTAGCGTAAACAAACAATAGTTATACAATTAATGACTCACGTATAAATGTCCCAACAATGTCTCAATTGTGATAAAACAATAAAATGAAGTTGGAACATATTAGAACCACATGATACACCCCAAAAGTATTGAAAATTATAAAATATGGGGTAGATTACTCACATTAGTCCCAAAACGAAATGCGTGTGTCGTACGATAGACGATTCGGGTCAAAATGGCGTAGAACCTAATATAATTAATAGTTTTGGTTTAGGAACTGCTAAACGAGAATGGAGTATTAATAAATAATTAGACACATATTCTTATATTTGATGAATTAACAATAATTCATTTTGATTATAATATTAAGGTATTTATTTGTTAAATGAATTTTAAATTGAATTACTTACTTTGCATAATTAATTTATATTTTCAATTTAGGCCAGATTTTAATAATTTCTTATTAAAATAATAACTTGCCCAATTATAATTATTTACAGATTTTAACAATTATTTATATGAAATAATCATTAAAATGCATTTTTACATGCTTAAATACTTAGGAAAATAGTTTTAAATAGTAAACAGTATTGAAAAATTATGAAATTATTAGGAAATCATTATTTCATACAATATGAATAACTGTAAAATTTGTATATTTTTCTGAACTGTTTTAGTATTTATTTAATATTTTAATGATTAAACAACACAAAATTCGGGAAAAATAGTAAATGATTCTCAAAAAATCTGTAAAATTAACCATAGTTTTATAACATGATGTAGAGCCCAGTGTATAAGTTTCAGATATTTGTGACTAGAGGAAGTATTTTTTATATATTTCATTATTAATTAATCAATAAAATCATAAATAATAGTAAAAAGTAATATAAATGCATGAAACTTCATATATCATGTTTAATCAGTATACAGGTCATCCCAGAATTTTCTCAGAATTTATTGAATGCAAAAAGTATTTTATGTGAATTATTGCCCTACTTTATTGCAATAATTATAGTAATTCAATAAAAATAAGTTATTTTCTGAAAATTTCCAGAACTTCTTATTTTATTGTTGGGATTCTGAGAAAAATCAGGTTTATGCATAAAATAAGTTTTAGATATTTTGGTGGATTTAATTTGTTTCTTGTATGAATATGAAACTTTTAACAACATACCTTGATGAATGCTTCAAGAGGGATGAAGATTTGAGTATAATAGATTGTTCTTGGCTGGAATATGAGTATTTCTTGGATGAATTTCGAGATTGAGAGTGAGAGAAAGAATAGAGAAGGTTTAAGTGGTGAAGAGAATAATGTGTTGGGAGAAAAATGAAAGGAAAGTGGATGGGAGGTGTGAGTGGGAGACCATGGGAATAATCTTTTTGCTTTTGGTGGTCTTCATAATTTCCCACTAACACAAGCATCTTTTACATAATTAATATAAGAGTTTTATAAAATTTAATGTAAAGTTTATAAAAATAGAGTTTTATAAAATTTAATGTAAAGTTTATAAAAATGGAGTTTTATAAAAGATGAGTTATTATTTGATTATAACAATCTACTTTGATTTGAACTTTAATTATAGCATTCAAGTTTGATTCTTTTAAATTTAATTAGAGCATTATACTTTGATTTGATTTTAATATGGTATCATAATTTAATTTGATTATAGTTATAACGTTGTACTATACTATGTTGCTATTAACGTCAATTTATATCGTAGTGTATGAGTTTTGATCCTATTAGCGTCAAGTAATCTTGAGTAGGGTTTGAATGAGATTGAGAGAGGTTTCGTTTGTGATCTTTTTGAGTGTCCGGCTTCGCAACGCAAGGTCCATAGACCCCGTTAAGCCATGATTTAGTGTCCTACACAATCCCGATGATTGTGCAATAGTGTTTTATCGCTTTGGTTCATTGTTTAGCACTGTTAAGGCTAAGGAAAATCAAACACATGAACTTTCCAAATGATGTTTTCTCATTAAAATAGCGAATTATACAGTGATTACATAACGTAAACCCTATCATACAAGGGTTAATGGAGTTGACCGGTTTGACTAGTTGACTTTGTTTGACTTTGACTTGACCGAAATTTGATGGTTGTCACATCATCCCCCCGTTAGAGGGAATTTCGTCCCGAAATTTGCATTTTGATTGGGACTTCAAGAGTTTGGAAAAAGATGTGGAAAACTTTTCGTAGTACAAGAAATTGATTATGGTGAGGAACAACCCTCCTGATGTCACATGATGACCTTCGAAATTTCTTATTGTAACTTGAACTGAGTCAATTTAAAAGGAGTTTATTGTTTTGGGATGATAGGGTATTCTATGTGTGCTTTTATACTCCCTGTTTTATCCTTGGTATTACCACTATGAATATTTTATAACGTAGTTAGCGAGTTCCATCATTACGAATGTTTCAACAAATTTTGACGAAATTTGCATTATAAGTCCTACAAGTTCTTTTATAGTCGATTGACGTAAACTAGTCGTATATCATTAAGATTGCAAGGGCATTTTGGATGGGTGACCCCGCCTTAAGCCCACAACCAAACAAGGAACAGGGAATGAGGCGGAATCACACATTCTAAGTCCATAGAATCTTAATGATATATGACCATAATGTTTACACTAGCCCTCATAGATTCCAGGGGCGTAGTATTATTGGGCTAGAAGTAGGAATTGTAGTTCAAAATAAAATAGTTATAGGCCTGCTATCTTCAAACTTGGGCTTTGTCCCCTCCCGATTCCTAATCAGAATGGTCCAATACTCCCAATTCTCCAAGCGACCAAGCGGTATCAAGAAATCAAAATCGATTCATCCCCATTTTCCCAATTCGCTGCCTATCTCGCCTGCTGTTCGTTTGTCGCTATCTCGCCAAGTCAGTCGCCTGGTCTCACTCTCGCCAATCGCCATCGCCAAGTGCCCAAGTCCCCATTCTCACTTCAGAGAAATCAGGTATGTAATCCCGAGACCCAAATCCTGTTCAGATGTTCTTTCTTTTCTGATTGTAAGATTGTTGATTGTTGGTGTTGGCGTATTGCACTGCTGCTGCTGTTTTCTGTCAATTTGTTGCCTATTTATGCGTTACTACTGTCTTACTGAGTTTCCTTTTAATTTGGCTGTCATTTGCGATTTGGCGATTTGCCAATTTCATTTATAAGTTATGAACTTATAGATTTGGTTATGCTTAACAGCTTGTCAGCTTCAAACAAAACTGAAAAGTGACAACAAAGATTGATTTGGTTATTGTTAAATGAGTTATTGGTTATTGTTCTAATTTTGAATTTGATTTTGTTTTGATTGGATCAATTGTTCCTTCATTTTGATTTTTCTAGATATAATCATGGGAAAGATGAAAACATTGAAAGAGAAATTGTTGTCTGCTTACTAATATATCATTCATAATCTGTTTTTAAAGACATTAAAGGCTGTCAGGCTGAGTTGGAATTCTTTTTCTAGGTGTTTTTGGTGTTTATTTGTAGAAAACAATTTGTTTTTTTTTTAATTTTAATTTTAGTTTATAATATTTTCGCCCCCCCCCCCCAAGTTAATTGTTCAAGCTCCGCCACTGATAGATTTACTAGTAAAAACCCTGAGTTTTTTTTTTTTTTTTTTTTTTTTTTTTTTTTTTTATAGATGATAAGACTTATTTGGGTTTTGCCGTGTTCTCAAGATTCATGGTTTATATACTTGAATCGATGCTAGTTTTAGTAATAAAAAGAAATTTTGAATTTAAACGTCGAGGTTAGAAGCTTGTACTGATATTTAAGGGGTTAAAAAATAAAATTTTATTAGTTACCTATAGCGACACACAAATCATAATTTGCATGTGTGAAGACTTTGAGTACTTTCTAATTCGTTCGTGTGTGAAGACTTGGAGTACTTTCTAACTGGTTCATGTGTGAAGACTTGGAGTACTTTCTAATGAAAAGTGTGCTACTGGGGAAATTTGAAACTGGTACGTAGCTTCAAAGTCAAGAATATGCGGTAGGCATGTGATGTATTAAATGCATGAGACACATAAGTCATAATTTGCGGAAACATATACGTATATGTGTGTGAATTGAAGAAGAAGGTTACAGTTCAAAGACCATATATATTCATTTCCTCTTTATTTGTTATTAATTACTTCTCCCACTTCACTTATATAAATCATCACATTCTTACCGCAACTTTTAACTTCTCCCTCACAAATGGATCCACCTGCAGATCATCAAAACCCCATAGATGACCTCGATTGGTTTCAGTACTTTGATCATCAAGATCTTTTCAGGTATATATAAACGTCACTCATTACCCCATCTTTCGCACAGAAAAGTGATTTTGTCTATATTGATCAAAACATGGTTTGGATTTGTAGTGATCAAAAAGAGTCTTTCATCGTGTTGGATTTGATTATCTTGAGTTTTTTTTTTTTTGGATTTTTGCAGTGGTGACATGCTCGACCATCATGATTACGAGTTGTCGGAAAAATTGCATGAAGTGCTCGATCAGAACGTTTCCACAGTACTTAACAAAGATCAAAACATCATTTCTAGAAATGAGTTTCACGATTTGGATCCCCTTAAAGACATAAGCTTATGGGATTGTTGGGAGGATGGTAATTTACCATTGGTTAGTTTCAGTGAAGACTGTAAATCCGGTGGTGAGGCTACATGTAGTTCTAGTGCTGCCACCACTGATCACGGTGGCCGGAAGGTGGCAAATAGATTGAGACCATTGGAGTTTGAAGAGATAGCGAAGTACTTTGAGATGCCGATAATCATGGCAGCAAAGGAACTAGGGATAGGGTTAACATTGTTGAAGAAAAGATGCAGAGAGCTAAACATAAACAGATGGCCTCATAGAAAACTTAAGAGCCTTCAATCCCTCATTCAAAATGCCAAGGTAAACTACGATAATAACCTTCTATACATTACTCATGCATGTATGCATGCACTTGGTAACCAAAGTAGTTTTGGTATTTTCTAAAATTTTAATTATTAGTTTCTTTATAACATAAACATAGGCCCTAGGCATATGCCACATCGAATCAATTGTTTTACTACGATTTCTGATTTATATTTACATAAACTTAACTCATTGTAAATTTTTTGAACTCACACGAAAAATATATTGCATCTACCTAAAAAAACTAGGAGTTGGGATTAAAGGAGGAGGTAGAGACGTTAGCAGGGCACAAGAAGATGATGGAGAAATTGTCAGGTATGGAATTGACAGAAAGAACAAAGAAGCTTAGGCAAGCTTGCTTCAAAGCTATTTATAAGAAGAGAGGACTTAACAATCCTTAGTCCTTACCTTTTCTTTTAGCCATTGTGTTATAATTAGTGGATTTTAATCTACATTGTATGTGTTTTTCTCTTGATAGATTGATACCCTTTTTAGTTTCATTGTGTTTGTCTATTGATTTTTTATGCATAAAATTTTGTATAATTTGGGTATTATAGTTTGTATTATGTATTTAGCTATATTCTAGATTGCCGACACGACTACGCTGACGACTCTATACCAGAGGTCTATATAAATAGACTTATGAATTTAGTAGGAATAACTTGATTATAATATTGTGATTTGTTCCATGTCTGATCCACTCCTAAGATTCACTCGACATGCCCCCAGTTATGTGTAATTAAAATTTTATTAGACTGTTGATCCTAATGAGTCTACCCTAAGTCCACAACCAAACAAGGAACATGTCAACTATGAGAAACACGTATATGGACTTGTGAGTTATTTGTAAATTGATTAGGGAAATAAAGTTTTTTTTTAGACATTGTTGGGTAAAATAATTGTAAAACACTTGTTGGGCCATGGTTAGGAGTGTTGGGCACCTTTTGGGCTTTCCATGGTTACTAAATGTGAAACATGTAGCACTTGCGTGGGCCCCCACAAAACTAAGTTTTCACATTTCTTTCCCACTTCTAGGCCCATTAGGGAACTTAATAGTCCAATGAGTTGGCCATTTTGGAGTGTATCCTTTCGGATACGTTTGATAAGGTCGGGTATTTTGATGGCTCAAAAGTAATGTGAATGACGCGCTTTGGCCTATAGGTTTGGGAACTCTCGCCTTTGGTCCCCAGATAAGCAAACTGGTCCCTCGGTTGATTGGGATGTATACGAATGCTTACCTAGTCAGGACTTTCGGGCTACCAGCACCTCCCCCTTCCAGTTACTACGCGTCCATTACTATGATCCTACCCAACTAGAGTGGATGACTTTGAATTTCCTATGAGCTCTAAGGAATACATATATGTATATACATTTTGTTAAACAACTTGAGTATGTGTGCGATTTTCAGAGAAAGTGGAGAATATTCACAAGTGTATGCACACATATAAGTGTCAGGAGTAATACGTATGCACATAAGGGATCAATTAACACACAAAGGTATTCCTAGGATTTTCTAAGTGCGAATTGCATGCAGTTGTGTGTGCATTTTATAAACTAGCATACGAGAGGACCCTAGAGGCTATAGACTAGGTCAAGGCAATTAACCTAATTCCCTATAGTCAAGGGCTCTGATACCAATCTGTCACACCCCGATCCTTGTCGGAATCGATCGAGGCGTGATATATTGTTCAAAGTCTCATGACAACTATGTTATAATATGATTAGATTCAATTAAGTACTAAGTATGCAAACAAGATCCACAACATACAAATACAAATCCAAATATGAACAACATTTATTACATCAAATTTAAATAGTCTTGTGGATTTCTAAGGCACAACCTATTTTTCATCAACTTCATTCTTCAAATCTGCATCATGGGTAAAAACAGGTCAACTACGAGAGTTGGTGAGTAATCTAATTTTAGTAGAGAAAATTGTGAAGTTGGAACCTTTATAATTGGAAATTTGTTTTCTTTTGAAGTCGGCAAACAATTGTATTTGAGATAACGGTTTATAAATCAAAAATTCATTAACAAATGATAACAACAACAATAAGTCCTCACCCTATATATACATATGTTTATATATATATATATATATATATATATATATATATATATATATATATATATATATATATATATATATATATATATACATATATATATATATATAAATATATATAGGATGGAGCATCTAATCATCATACACACTCAACCACGTGCGATCAATCACCTTAGCGTCCCAAGGCGGGGTGGTCAACCCAATAGCGCTATTATTGTCCATAACGTACCTCAAGAATACGGGCATAGTCATGGAGATTAGACTAAAAATGATAATGCACTACAAGTACATGTAGCGTAAACAAACAATAGTTATACAATTAATGACTCACGTATAAATGTCCCAACAATGTCTCAATTGTGATAAAACAATAAAATGAAGTTGGAACATATTAGAACCACATGATACACCCCAAAAGTATTGAAAATTATAAAATATGGGGTAGATTACTCACATTAGCCCCAAAACGAAATGCGTGTGTCGTACGATAGACGATTCGGGTTAAAATGGCGTAGAACCTAATATAATTAATAGTTTTGGTTTAGGAACTGCTAAACGAGAATGGAGTATTAATAAATAATTAGACACATATTCTTATATTTGATGAATTAACAATAATTCATTTTGATTATAATATTAAGGTATTTATTTGTTAAATGAATTTTAAATTGAATTACTTACTTTGCATAATTAATTTATATTTTCAATTTAGGCCAGATTTTAATAATTTCTTATTAAAATAATAACTTGCCCAATTATAATTATTTACAGATTTTAACAATTATTTATATGAAATAATCATTAAAATGCATTTTTACATGCTTAAATACTTAGGAAAATAGTTTTAAATAGTAAACAGTATTGAAAAATTATGAAATTATTAGGAAATCATTATTTCATACAATATGAATAACTGTAAAATTTGTATATTTTTCTGAACTGTTTTAGTATTTATTTAATATTTTAATGATTAAACAACACAAAATTCGGGAAAAATAGTAAATGATTCTCAAAAAATCTGTAAAATTAACCATAGTTTTATAACATGATGTAGAGCCCAGTGTATAAGTTTCAGATATTTGTGACTAGAGGAAGTATTTTTTATATATTTCATTATTAATTAATCAATAAAATCATAAATAATAGTAAAAAGTAATATAAATGCATGAAACTTCATATATCATGTTTAATCAGTATACATGTCATCCCAGAATTTTCTCAGAATTTATTGAATGCAAAAAATATTTTATGTGAATTATTGCCCTACTTTATTGCAATAATTATAGTAATTCAATAAAAATAAGTTATTTTCTGAAAATTTCCAGAACTTCTTATTTTATTGTTGGGATTCTGAGAAAAATCAGGTTTATGCATAAAATAAGTTTTAGATATTTTGGTGGATTTAATTTGTTTCTTGTATGAATATGAAACTTTTAACAACATACCTTGATGAATGCTTCAAGAGGGATGAAGATTTGAGTATAATAGATTGTTCTTGGCTGGAATATGAGTATTTCTTGGGTGAATTTCGAGATTGAGAGTGAGAGAAAGAATAGAGAAGGTTTAAGTGGTGAAGAGAATAATGTGTTGGGAGAAAAATGAAAGGAAAGTGGATGGGAGGTGTGAGTGGGAGACCATGAGAATAATCTTTTTGCTTTTGGTGGTCTTCATAATTTCCCACTAACACAAGCATCTTTTACATAATTAATATAAGAGTTTTATAAAATTTAATGTAAAGTTTATAAAAATAGAGTTTTATAAAATTTAATGTAAAGTTTATAAAAATGGAGTTTTATAAAAGATGAGTTATTATTTGATTATAACAATCTACTTTGATTTGAAGTTTAATTATAGCATTCAAGTTTGATTCTTTTAAATTTAATTAGAGCATTATACTTTGATTTGATTTTAATATGGTATCATAATTTAATTTGATTATAGTTATAACGTTGTACTATACTATGTTGCTATTAACGTCAATTTATATCGTAGTGTATGAGTTTTGATCCTATTAGCGTCAAGTAATCTTGAGTAGGGTTTGAATGAGATTGAGAGGGGTTTCGTTTGTGATCTTTTTGAGTGTCCGGCTTCGCAACGCAAGGTCCATAGACCCCGTTAAGCCATGATTTAGTGTCCTACACAATCCCGATGATTGTGCAATAGTGTTTTATCGCTTTGGTTCATTGTTTAGCACTGTTAAGGCTAAGGAAAATCAAACACATGAACTTTCCAAATGATGTTTTCTCATTAAAATAGCGAATTATACAGTGATTACATAACGTAAACCCTATCATACAAGGGTTAATGGAGTTGACCGGTTTGACTAGTTGACTTTGTTTGACTTTGACTTGACCGAAATTTGATGGTTGTCACAGTGCCAACCAGCACATTGAACACAAAGTCTAGACAATGTAGCTTTAGTGCATTATACAAATTCCAGATTGCCCTTTAACACTAAGCTTCATATCACTTCCCGAAAATACTTAAGAAAGAAAACATATTTTTGTATTTTTGAATTTTATAATTTTTTTTGTATTTTGATTTATCCCCCTTAATTTGGGCATGAGGAAGAAAGACAATAAAATAAATGCGCAAATTTAAAAAAACTGTCCTCAAAACGAATCATTTTATGAAAAACTTAGAATTATCGAGAAGAAAACACAAACTGTAATTCAACAATTGAAGTTGCATCCAGATGATTCGAGAACAGGATGCAGATGCAGCAACATGTGTAGCCTCAGCTGTGTTTCAATTTCGGAACAGATCCAAAAAATTCTTCACATCGTTAAGTACGATCCCCATTTGTGACCCTCTTCTTTCTTCCTTTCCTGCAAAGGACACATACCCTCAATTTAAGTTTTGAATGTTGTATAGTTGAGAGGTGTCCCCTATCATGTGCTTGGAATAGCCACTATCAACAAACCGAAGTCTGATGATATTCTTCCATAGCTGCTCCAACACAGAGTGCAGGATTAGTTGGTCTTTGCGCGACCTCTATCCAGACTGTGACTTAAACTAGCATCCTTCTCGAATAGGTTGCAAAACTCTCTTTGGTTCCGCACCTGATTTTATTCCCGGAAATCCAAACGGTTCTCCCCCACTTGGATATAACTACACCTTGCCAACCTTACTAAAAACATCGAATAACAAATTCCCTTATTGGAACTGACTGATCACCAACCCGACATCCCACTTACCGAAGGGTCTATGCAATCCAAACCATCTTCAACCAATACAATTTCAAAATTTCTTTGACACTTCCAATGTTTGAACAATCTTACATGATCGCCATTATCATCCTCTTGCTACCACTCTTTCCCTAGCAAGGGTAGCGATCAGACCTAAACGTCCTTCCATAAACGATCGACATCCCCACTGAGAGACGCAACACTTCTGAAATCTGACTTCATTATTGAACTAATCATGCTAATCCATCTACTGATCTTCCAAGAAATACCCTTGAATTGTTTCCACCAATGGCCCACAACAAACTACCTGACCATCTAAATCCAGCTCAATAAGACGTATCCTACTCATAACTCTTGGCATGAAACAATGGTATATATCAATACTTGATAAAATCAACCAGGCAATAACAAAGAACTAGAACAAAAATAATGCCTTACATATATAAGCACATGACTCCAAAGCATATAACTATAAGGATAATAAGGCATGAAGAAAACAAAAGATAACATACCATCGATATCACCTGATGAAACTCTAACCTCCCCTGACTGAAGTTTAAATGCTCGGCTCCTCGCTGATGAGGCTTCTGCTCTTCCGTCACGACCGTCAGTGATCCTCAAAGTAACTAGATCAGGTGCACTCACTGCTCCACCCCTCAAATCGGACAGTCGACCTTCTTGTCGCCCACTTGGTTGCAGTGAAAACACATCGGAACCGATCGACGGGGGAAATCCCTGCTGGAATGAACCATATGACCACAGTTGAAAGATCCTCTTCATGTCTCCGTACAGCCTCCCTCATGGGGCCTTACACTGTGACAACCGTCAAATTCAAGTCAAAGTCAACAAGTCAAACCGGTCAAACTTAACTTGTACTTGTATGTTAAAATTTATTCTAGGTATAAAAATGTGCATCTTTATGTCAAAAATTCAAGTGTCTCGAAGAATCTATGTGTTAACAATGTAAAAACCCTAAAAAGGGAGTTAAACGCATCAAAACACGACTAAGAACCCTTTCGGGGACTTAAAACAATCATAAACGAAACATAACGGGGTTCACGAACCTTGCATTACGAGATTATACAATAATAAAGGCTAAGATTAAAATCTCTCCCAAATCTCTTCAAGTATGTGGAATCTCTCCCAAATCTCTCTAAGTATGTGAAATCTCTCCAAGTATGTGAAATCTCTCCCAAATCTCTCCAAGTATGTGAAATCTCTCCCAAATCTCTCCCAAATCTCTCTAAGTATGTGAAATCTCTCCCAAATCTCTCTAAGTATGTGAAATCTCTCCAAGTATGTGAAATCTCTCCCAAATCTCTCTAAGTATGTGGAATCTCTCTAAGTATGTGGAATCTCTCCAAGAATGTGAAATCTCTCCCAAATCTCTCTAAGTATGTGAAATCTCTCCAAGTATGTGAAATCTCTCCCAAATCTCTCTAAGTATGCCAAATCTCTCCAAGTATGTGAAATCTCTCCCAAATCTCCCCAAGTATGCCAAATTTCACCAAGTATGTGAAATCTCTCCCAAATCTCTCCAAGTATGCCAAATCTCTCCAAGTATGTGAAATCTCTCCCAAATCTCTCTCAAAACTTCTTTTGATCTTTTTGTAATCAGTTGGGGCATCCCGACACTTAACTTGGTGAAAAACCATGCAAAACGGGAAGATACCTTGGAAAATAGCCTTTTAGGACCGGAGTCCCTCTATAGGGGCCAAACCCTACTTGAACCGGAGTCCCTCTATAGGGGCCAAACCCTACTTGAACCGGAGTCCCTCTATAGGGACCAAACCTTACTTGGACCGGAGTCCCCTTGTGTAGCCATGCCATCGGACCGCAATGACTAAGGAATGGGACTACTAAGGACCAAGGCTGCTGAAGACCGCAGCCACCTAGCCGCAGCCGGACCGCAGCCAAGCCGACCGCAGAAAAGCCGACCGCAGCCAAGCGAACTGCAGCCAAGCAAGCGCAGCCTCCGAACCACGGTTCTTCCTTCCCTTCAGATCCACTTCAGTGACCAAGCCTGACTTCGGATTTCCCCTTTTTCACCCGGTTTTCAACCACGACTTCGTTTTAAGCCCGTTTTTCATGATTTTAACGCGAGATTTTCACTAAAATCCGTATTTTATCATTTTTAACCCCCAAGACTCTTATTTTATTTATTTCTCAAGAGTTTATTAATTAAAAATCATTAGTTTATATTAAAAAGATATTAACCCCACAAGTGGGTCAAGTGTGCCCACTTGCCTTCCACGTGTCATCCTCCCACTTGCCACCTTATCCACATCACACGAACCAATGCACACATCACTTCAAGATCACAAGTTGCTCCAGCAACCTTCCATATAAGGAAATCATTGGAGGAATTCTTGAGTTACTTGCTCATTTCAAACATACTCACTTCTCATATCACCTCAAGAAAGCCTCTCTTCTCTCAACTTTCAGCCACACTTTTGATGTGTTCTTGAGTCATTTATTCACTTATTGGTAAGTATTTCCTTCTAACTCAAGTACTATTACATATTTTCATAACACTCTTGGATCATCGACTCATATCTTAACACCAAAAATCGTTCTTAGGATCATCCAAAACTTCGTGTGTTCATCAAGTGATCCAGACTTGAAACTCATCATCTTCAACCTTTCCACTCTTCAAGAAATCACTCAAGGTGAGTTCATACCCCTACATTTTCATGTTTTCTTCAGTTTTCAGGGGGGGAATACAAGTTAAAATACCAAAAACTTAACTAAAGTCAAACAACAGCTTTCATCAGAAAAGTTGAGTCTTATTCATGGACTGTTTTGACTGTCTTAAACTTAATATCTTTCAAAACTGTTTAATATGCAAATATTTCAGGCTCATACCTTTAATATGAGTACTTACACATCTCTATACGATTTTTCTACAATTTATGGTGATTTTTACAAAACTGCCTATCATCTCAGAAACGAATTCGGACCAGTCTGTGAATATGAACATTTTAACACAAGTTAAAGACTTCTAAAAATCATAATAAAAATTAGAATAAACTAGACACATTTTATGAACTCTCAGAATTTACGGATTCAGTTTTCGACTTCGTATGATTTTTCTATGATTTTTCTAAAAACAGTGCAGAAAGCTTAAAACCTAGTTAACAACTTATAACTTTCATAACACTTTGTAGTATGTTGAGCAAAGTGTATAACAATAAGTTCTAAATATTGAATGTGTTTTCTTGTTAGTTTATCATCATAAACTGAAATTTAGTCATTCATGATAAGATTCTTCCTTCATTTAGAACACATATTATAAGTTATAGTAAGCATAGTTTATGGATTCATAGCACTAATGTATTTTCATAAAAGAGTTCTTTTACATTACAAACGTTTGGATAAACTATAATAGGTATAGTTTATGTATCATTTACATTTCAAACTTATTTACTAAAGGTTTTCAGTTCAGTTCACGTAAATCTATTAATGAATAAATTTGTGAGACATTCCCTTCGTGTTACCTTCATGGTAACAAAGTCAAAAGTCCTGTAAATTGTAACCAGAGTCTCTTGTAGGGAGAGCGTGATAGTTGTGTATAGATCTATATTGGGTCTGACAAGCCCGCACCTGAGCTGCTTGCAATAGCTAGACCGGCAGGTCTGTGGTGACAAATGTCATTTCGATTTCGACGCCTGAAGAACGTCGTATTACGAGGCCGTCTGAGTCATGGTATGGTTATAATAACTCACATGTGGTATTAACAAATCATAAGATTTACGGGTTCTTACTTTTAAATTAGCGAGTTATGTCGATTTAACTCACAGGAAATATCATTAAGTATGGAAAAACACTTGTCTTCGGTCCTGGGATTTAGGACCACCTAAACAGGGTTTTATGCCGATTTAAAATTGCTTTTATATCTTTAAGTATGGAAAAATACTTGTTTTCGGTCCTAGGATTTAGGACCACCTAACTTTAAAAAGGGTTTTATGCCGATTTAAAATTGCTTTTATATCTTTAAGTATGGAAGATACTTGTTTGTTTTCGGTCCTAGGATTTAGGACCACCCAACTTTAAAAAGGGTTTTATGCCGATTTAAAATCGCTTTTATATCTTTAAGTATGGAAAAATACTTGTTTTCGGTCCTAGGATTTAGGACCACCTAACTTTAAAAAGGGTTTTATGCCGATTTAAAATTGCTTTTATATCTTTAAGTATGGAAGATGCTTGTTTATTTTCGGTACTGGGATTTAGGAATACCTAACTTTTATAAGGAAAATATAGGATTTTCTTTGGAACATATTTCTATTAAAACTACATAAAGCTAGAATTGTTAGACTCCAGCTACAATTGTTAAGTGTATATGATAGAGTTATATAAGAATCTAGTCACAATCGACTTAGAATTGGTGGGCCCGCCTCATCTCCTGTTCCTTGTTTGGTTGTGGACCTAGGGCAGACCCATTATATTCAACGGTTTATTCAACTTAAATTTTATATAACTTATATACACTGGGCGATTATAGAAGGAATCTATGAGTACCTCTAGGGTTCATTATCGCATAACATAGAAGCATTCATTTCACTTAATAAAGAAAATATTGAATTTTCTGGAAACATACTTTGTCGCTTTTACAATAAAAATGGTTTCTTTCTCAAACAAAACTCTTATGAGCTCACCAACTTAATTGTTGACACTTTTCAAAACTACTTGTATTCTCAGGAATTCAGTGATAACAGGAAACCAACCGCTTTTGAGGATGGGACGTTAAATCGTCAAACATTTCACGGTTGTCATCATAAGTGTAATTGTTTGGAAACATGTAAACACATACTATTGTATAACTTTTTCAATTATATTTATGATGGTTGTAATTACTTTGAGCACTATTATACTCGTTGTTGTGATACTATACATGAAGTCCTCCACCCCCGGACGTTTCCGCCATCCTTGGTTTGGGGGTGTGACAGATTGGTATCAGAGCATTGTTTATAGTGAACTAAGTATATCGAACCACATAAGATATACAAACTATAAATGCATTGGGACTTAAGTCTCTGATTTAAACATTTTCAAATAACTATACTTTTAGAAATAAATAGTTTCTTGTTAAAAGTATAAGTACATACATGCATACCGGTTTAGTGCTACGTCTAAGGAAAACACAAAAAGTTAAAAATAGAAGAGTTGTGCAATGTGAATATGCCCTGGGATATGCAATCAAGTCTAGGAGGAATATAGCCTGATCAACTATATTCGTCCGAGAAGTGACTAGTATGTGCCGGGGGATAGTCATAGTGGACAACGAGTCTATCAACTTACCAACACCCATACCAGAAAATCGTTAACAACCAAACATAACACTTAAAATACTATAGGAGTATTTTGTGGTAGTATAACTTATGTGAAAACTAAACTGATTCTTGCTAGTAGGTCTACAATCACTAAATGGATACGCTAAAGTTATATATAACCTAGATACGTAACTGGTATGTACCATGTCATCATAAAAGTAACTAAAGAAGATCAAACCCCTATAAGTATTTCTAGGAATATAATTATTATATGCCTCTTACCTCACCCCTATTCTCGCATGGACATCATGGCAAGATTTTACTTACCAGGAGACCCCTACTTTCCGAACCCGGAAAGTTAGTGGGCGATGAGGAAAAGAGTCGAAGATAGAGCCAGAGGTCGACAACTCTCCTTACATAGCCAGGGCTCTCGTGAACCGCCTCGACTACATCGAACCTGTGCCTCGTTGGGCAGCATTGAGCAAGGGATGGAGTCGCCATCAACAATAGCATTCGCCATTTGGGGATGAATTGTCGTGAGCAGAGTTCATTTTACTCACAAGACCTGGTAGATTTGGCCTATGAGTATGCGTTAGTGTTACTCCCCTCCATGTGTAGGCCCGACCCCGCGAGTTAGTGATTACACTAGTCGAGAGATTTATTTGCGGTCCAAATTTTTCCTTGCAATAATGTGGTGTAGACCTGCATCAGGCTCAAAACCTTTCTCTAAAAACTAAATATACTAGAATCATACAAATCAAAGGGACATGCGTATTATTTCATTAGGAGCAATACTACTAAGAATTTATAAGTTTATATATATAGACTCTCATTATGAATTGTTTTGAAAAGGACACCAAAAACATTTGAACACGATACACTCAAAACTAAGATAAACTGAGTGAGATAACTCCTGACGTATAAACCCTTATTAAATACTCATTATCATCTCGCCTTTTTTTTAAAACCTCATAGTTGAAAGGCTCCGTAGACCTATAGAGTGCGATCATACCAGCACTAATGCATCGGGTCCCATCAAAACTCCTCAGCCAGGTGTGTTTGGACAAACATGATCCCAAGATGAGTAAAGCTTAACGCCCGTACGAACCTACTTCTACCCACTACCATAAACTCCGTCTCCGAAACGTTAGCAGAAACATCAAGTATAGTTCAGTAAAGTGCGAAATTTATATATGTGTATATAAATGATAAGGGTATAACTAGAATCATCCCCACTCACGAAATCGTTTCTCCCTATGCAACAGAGTTATGTCTTCACAAGGAGGTAACCATCCAACAAGCGAGGCAGCAATCCTGCAGATAGATCCTGCTACTTTTCAAGCTGCAGTCACGGCAGCCGTGACAGCCGTCATGGCGCAACTCAATGCTAACAACGCCAGTAGAGATGGAAGCGGTACCGACAATGCAAATCGTTGTAACAATCAGGAACACCAGCGGGTGTCTGCTCATGAAGGCGCCTTAGGCCACAAACCTACGAACAAGAAGCGAAAGTTTTGGAACAAAAAGGAGCACAACCAAAATCAAGGATTCGCTAAAAGACAACAACCCATGGCCACCCCTGCCATTACAACAGCAGTCACGACTCATGCCTCGACACTAGCCACATCGTCTGTCACTCAAACACCGGTCAGACAATATATGGGAACACTCCCAAAGCGTATCAAGTGTAGCTACCATCACAATGGGGTTTGCCGGGTGATGCACTGTAAAAACTGCAACAAGGACGGACATACTGCCGGCTTCTGCAGGAAACAAACCCAGCACATCGCTTTAATCCCCCGTACCAGTGTAAGTCCAGTATGCTACCTATGTGGTGAAACGGGACACTTTAAGAGGGACTGTCCAACTGAGAGGAATAACAGAGGAGCAGGAGGAGTGTGACAACCAAACCAGCAGGAGCAACACGGAACCTTATTAGGACTTTTGTAATGTTTCCAACAACAAAAACGTTTAAGTACCATAAGTTTGTAATGAATTTGGTATGTTTGCTAAAATTGTCGTATATCAAAAAGTAGTTAAAAATACTCTCTCGTTCAATCAAATCAAAGACACTTATATATGATCTTAGGATCATTACCAGTAAGCTCGGATAACTTGGTATATGCATCTGGGTTAATCATAATCAAAATACTACAAGCTTAAAGCAAATAATTCCGTCTTAACCCCTATTCCGTGTCTAGTAGTGGGATTAGGGTAAAGCCACTCACTCGACGGTTTCATCAATACCAATTTACATACGACTTACATATACCGATCGATCATAGAATGATCGGTCGGGGATCATGATATAAGGAATCACTATTAGTATTCAGAACACACTTACAACCAGTGCTAGCTGTTGTGGTATGGATCATTTGCAGTAACGATAACACCGATCAACATAGAGCACAATAACAGGAATCACATGATACTCTACCTCCCTAACGAATGATTCGTACGAATACAACTTAGCACATGTATTACTAAAAAGATCTGTTGTCGTCATCCAATGTTGATTGGTATAATCCTCACTTTCCCGATTAATCGGCTACGAAAAGTGTTGGGTTTTGAGAATTCTAACACTTCTATGGTGTACATGCAACCCTATAAACCTTGGATCTATGTTTTCTCTATTATACATGCAAATATTAACTATTCCAAGGTTTCATCCTAACTAGCATATTATGAAGCACCTATACTACAAAGTTCTAGTTAGATGACATACCTTTTTGATGTAGCTTGATGTCTTCAAGCTTTAAGAGCTTAGCCCCAATAGTGTGGAAGCCTCAAATGGAATCACAAATCACCAAAACACCTTGGAAGAACTTGAGAGAATATGTATGCACACTAAAATCGGCCCACTCTTATTTTCACACACTTGTCCAATTTTGTGAGCCCAGGACCCCTTTATATATTATGGAGGATTAGGGTTACATCCATGTAAACCCTAATACCCATGACCTTTCATTTACATAGGATCCATGGGTTAAAAGCTCCATGGACCATCCATGAAAGCTTAGCCCAACCTAAATGAACTTGGCCCATTCCATATATATAAGAGTCCATATTTAATTAGTTCTTTTTGATCACTTAATTAATTCTAAATTAATTCTTGATCAATATTAATTAAATAATTTGATTCCATATTAATATATTAGAACTTATAATATATTAATATAAATCATAAATATACTATTCTCAAAAGACTATCCATATAAATTGTGCCGGTGAAGTGCAACCCAAATGGACCATGCCGGGTTGGGTCAAGTACATACCAAATATAGTTATGGACTTAGACATTAATCCAACAGTCTCCCACTTGGATAAGTCTAAAACTATTATTGAGTATGACTTCAAAACCTAACTGGAAATCGTAGCTCTTAAAGCCGCCGTCGAACTCTGACCTTGTCAATGACTTGTCCATTAGATAAGGGATCATATATTCCTCCATTCTAGATATCATATGGACTGAGACATGGATTATAATCATTCTCTCTGTCCATTTGTTGTTTCCCGATTTTCGATTTATGATGACTGGCTGATTGAACAAATCAAATCAGTCCTGGCTTGGCCAAGCACTCACATGTGTCATCGCTAAATCATCGAGGGGCCCACAAATATCACTTTTATCCCGAAGGTAAAAGGAATGGATAAACTTTGACTCATATGGCTTGTTCTACTACTTGTTGAATCATATACAAAGGCACGTTTTATAACATCGAGTTACCAAATGCGTTTTCGTGCAATCAATGTATAACCAACTCATAGTAACAACTCATATCTCTAGGTTTAAAGAATATAATATATTATCGTCTCATGATCACTCGTGATAAAACCCATGAAGTGATTCAAATGAGCGCGGGTTGAATCCAATACTCAGAACTTATGAGCACTCATGAGTGTTGTAGCACCACTTTGTCCACCAAGTTGGACCTCTACAAACCAACCCATGACAGTCTTGATTCATATCTACTTCTAACATATGACCGACTGTGGATGGTTTGAATAACTTAATCATTCAGGAAGAGCGACTTAGTTATTCTGGAAGTCAAAACATGCAAAGTGAAACACAAGAATAAATGAATCAAATATGGTATCAAACCCTATGAATATAAATAAACACTTTTATTTATCACCATACTGATTACTCATTATTCATTGTTTCGGTTTTATCAACTTTATACTTGAATTAAAAACACTAGTTGTCCCATGCTCCAAGCATGTACATTATGTTTTTCTTAAACAATAGCTTTGCCATACACCAATTATGCACTCTATGTTTGTCTATGATCCTTACTTTGTGAAATAAACCAATTGAACATAATTTCAATGATTCTAATTTCACACTCCCAAATCCTTATCGAGAAATGTGAGAATTTCAAATTCCTATCATTTATCGAAATCTGTTTAGATTTTAAACTTATATGCACTGACCCTCCTGTAATGGAGATCAACTTATACAAAGTCACAAAGACTTGTCAACAGTCATTATAAGGTATTCCAATGGAGATCAACTCCATGGAAACTAAGTCTCATATTCAAAGTACATTGCTTTGGACATGCTTCTTGCATTAAGTTTTCTAATCTTACACAGATAACTTCCACCTATGGAGACAACTCCATATTCTCATTTTGACTATCACTTCTGAATAAGAGATGCCTCTTTTCAGAATATGTCAATATGGTCCTTCCAAAATTAGCACTATACTTCCAACTGTCCCTGAGCAACCAATCTTTGGTAAACCTCAGATTGTCCTCGACAATTGCTTAATCATTTTAGTCATATCCAATTCTAGACCTTTTCCCTTCTTAATGCTTCTGGGAATTTGGAAAAATTTAGAAATGACAAATATTATAGCACATGCAATCGATCCTGTACCCAAAGCAAATGGTACACGATTCATGATGTCTCACATAAAGACATGATTCTAGACCAGTCTTTTGCTACAATATTTTTATTTGCCATGTTTTCAAAATTTGACTATGAAGAGGGATGTCGTAATCATAATTGAATTTTGAGAACGCAATATATAGAATTTCCTTAAGTTAAACCAATCTAACATGAAATTCATATATATATTCTTGACTAAAGATGATTAAGGTCTCAATCTAAGCCTTTAGAACTGAAATGAAGTATATCCTCTCCCTTAATTATAGTAAAACAACTTTTTCAATCCCTGCAGCCTCACAAATTGAAACTTTTGTTTTCTATAATTAACATTGCTAACTTGCAACACTAACAATAATTATCATGCTCCCACTAACATGATGATTATTAGCATAACACTTATGCTCCCACTAGCTTTGACATGTACTCAGAAATCAGCTGGACTTCTAGAAATCAATACTTTATTGACTTTCTTACCAAAGTTCAGATTTCTGATACGAGATGCTTTGATAAAACTTTATCAAAATCATACACCTTTCCTTAGATAGCATGCATGTGTGTCTAAACAATTTCAGAACTATGAAAAGGGATGTCGTAATCATAGTCTCAATTGTTTAGACCTTTTGCCATCAGCTTCAAATCTACTTGGTGGAAGTGTTTCCTCACCATCATTTTCATGAATCGGAGAGAAACCTTATGACCCTTAGATTTTATGGTGTATGTGTTCTTATCCATGTGAATCGTCAAAACCACAGTCACAAGACAAGGATAATGACAAATCCAAACTCATATGGACTGAACTTATGCAATCTTAACTTCTTGCCACCTGGCAGTACAGGGCCTGCCATTGCTTCCAAGTTGTTATGCAACCAATTGAGAACTTTCAGAACTCCTATGCAAAGCCAACTTTAACTGGAATGGGCACAGAATATGTCAACACGATAGGTTATAAACCTCAAGTCGTGTGCTAGTGAAGAACCTCAGGTTTTATTCTTGATTAGTTCTTGAAATTCTTTTTAGGATCTTTAAGACTCCCACTATCCTCTTGACATATAAGACTATCTTGCCAAATATTCAAGAGATAGTGCGGATTCTTTATCAAGACAAACACTTCACACAATTGGCCTTAGTTGGTCTTTGTTTTAACCAAAACATCACAACTTACCCATTTCAAATGTACAAGAGTAGGACACTTTTACTCTTACATTTGACAAGTGTTTTAAACCTTTCTTTAAGATATGTCACTCAAGTTACAATCTTGGAGTATGACTCTAAGAATTGTTTTGGAACGAAGTATGACTCATCTTCCTGATCTAACCATTTCAACAATTCATGACTCCTCTTCTTAGTCATAAGAATGCACTAAGATGACCTTAAGAGGACTAATTGTGATATGATTTCTAAATCATTAAGATGATCACAAACATGATACTAAAGTACTCTCCCATCTTTTCAGATTTGCGAAACTTTTATCTTTCTGCCTAATTTGATTCTTCCCATTCGTTCTGCCATACATTGAGACTTTTCCAATGTTTCAGAATTATACTTAAACTTGTAAGTATAACCATATTTACTAAACTTTAGTAAATCAAATAGTCTTAACGAGCTTTGTGGTGGACATGACCAGTGCACAAGAATGTGTACTCGATCCCTTTAGTCCTTCACTTGACTCACACATCCATGTGAACAAGTAATTAGTCTTGATTTTCCAATGCTTGAAAGTTCTCATTCATCATACTATTCAACTTGCATGATTCCAAGTTTTGGTCCAATTGAAACTTGGGTGATGAGGAACTTTCCTGATTTGGTAAATTTAGACACTACCACAAATGAAAGAATCAAATCCATTTTCCAATATTGCTGTCAGTGGAATCATATAAGCAACAATTTTCCACAAATGCCATTGTAAGGATACTTCAAATAAATAAAATTAAACAATTTTCTTTTATTTTAAAACTTTACGGAAAAACTTATCCTTACAATCCACATGGAAAATTGTTGTTATCTTTTCCTTAGCAATATATCATAACTTCTTAAGCAACTGCTCAAAATTCTGATGCGATCGAAATCCACCTTCGCGATCAGAATCAGCATATACTTCCTTTAAGATTTCTCTCTATTCTTTGATTCTTAAAACATCAACATGTGACCCAGTCACATCATGTAATGAGGATCTCAGAATAGAACTTAACAGAGTTAGATAATAGGCTCTACCTGATGTAGAGTCAAACTTATTGACTTTAACATCCTTAGGTAAATTTGGCAGCTTTGCAATCAACGCCCCTTCCTTTTGGCAAAATAAACATATGGACCCTTTGGTAATGGGACTATCTCAGACTTAGCCTTTCTCTTTACCATTTGGTCAACCGGGTTGACTATGTCCAATCCCTTTCTATTGGGAAGAGAATGCTTTTTCTGGATTTCTAGTGTCACCATTGTCACTGTCCATAAATTTTTTTTTGGGAAGTTGATCATCTAATCAAATTTGCTTTACTATCGTTCCAAATCATTGCTGATTCAGCAGCACCAAGCAAATAGATATGATCATTAAGGTTCATGTCATAGTCTGTTTCATAGTAGTCCCAAAGGAACTCACTATGTGACTTAGAAAGTGATTGAACATCCAACTTTCTCAAGACTTTGACACCCAACTCTCCCGGCTTGTCAATATGTGACTTCATCTCTAAGATGTGATCACACATATACCTTGCTTGCCATTAGGGCTTGAGTGACCTTGAACTTGTGGGTTAGGGAGAATAATTGGAGGAGGTGGAGGAAGAGAAGTATGACTTCCATGAGCCAAACTCGGGAAGTCATATTCATTAGGAAAGCTTGGTTTGGGAAGATCATTGTTGTCTAAACCAGACATCAACAATGGGAGATATTCACGTAAAGTTGATTTAAGTCCTTAATATAACACCCAATATGATATATTAAGGCTAGGACCCAACAAACTATTTTATAACTTGGAAGAGGGATGCCGTAATCTAAGCTATAAAATATTTGAAGGTAGGTGAATGACGATTCACCAATTTCCACCAAGATAAACGAAATGTATTATTAGGTTTTAATTGGTTTTGAAACTCCTAGATTCTTTTGAGATTCATTGAACTTTTCAATGGCATGTTTCAATCTCGAGTGTGCCCTTCAGGTTTTGTGACTGGGATGCCGAGGATCACAAAACAAGGTGTGAAGTAACCATGCAAATATACTTGGTACCCTTAATATTTACCCCTCAATCGATGTGCCGGTTAACCACACACGCTCCAACGATACTATGATAAACATTAAGTTACCCTTTGCCTACCTTGTTAAGTCCAGGTTAGTGTGCCGGTTAACCACACACGCTCCACTAACAGCTTAAACAAAGTGCAAAGTGTAATTTCATGGATTAGCACCTTATTCACATTTTCCTAAGTAACTAAGATTGAGAATTTATAAGTGTTTAGTTACTTAGTATTTATCATTATACTTATAATGAAGGGAGAATTATAGTCCTTGTCCTACCTGTTCGGCTAACGACCCTCCACCAGTCAAGGAACCGGTGGGTGAGAGTGGACACCCATTAAACTGCCATTTTATAGGCAGTAACCTTATACCCCCTTATAGACCGGCTTCGTGAATAAGGCCTACTAATGGTAAGACGACTTGCTCTTATATATATAATATATTAAACTTTTAATATTATAATAGTATAAGGGTGTATTTTAGACATTTAAAATACTTGGTGGTTTAATCTATTAATTAAACTATACTCTTAATTTAATTAAATTTAAACCATGTCATTATGGAATTATTAATTCTCTTTTAATTAAACACTTTAATTATCTATTAATAAAGTCCATAAGAGTTAATTGAATTATTCAATAAAAACATCATAATTCCAATTATTAAATTCAAAATTAAAACCATTTAATTAATTGTTTAAGTTATGAACCCAAGAGTTTTAGAATTCAATTCTTTTTTTTTTTATAAAAAAACTTTTTCCAAATTCCAAAACTTGAGGGCAAGTTTTGTAACTCTTGAAAACTTTTGGATTCCATAACTTATGGAGTTAATGGTGTTTTATGATGAAACTTTCCATGTTCCATAACTTAAGAACAAGTTATGGAATTCTTTAAAACATTAACACCAAATTTTGTCACTCCATAAAAACTTTGAATCAAACTTTTTTTTTTTTTTAAAACTTTCATATCCATAACTTATGGAAGTTTCAAAAACCCTTAAGATCACAACTTTAAAAAAAACTTTTGAGCTCTAAAATTTTATGACAAAATATGTAACTCCTTAAAACATTTAGATCAAACTTTTAAAACTAATAAAATAATCATATCATTTTATCTTTTACTAAATTTGACCTAATTCAACTCATATATCAAATGATTCAAATTTTACAAATAATTAGTTTTTCACAAAAACAAGTAATTATCTTAAAATTTGACAAACGTCATGTTTTTTTTTTCCTGTTTTTTCAACTTGAAAATAAAACATTTGCATCAATATAACAGAAAACAACCCATGGCTCTGATACCACTGTTGGGTTTTGAGCATTCTAACACTCCTATGGTGTACATGCAACCCTATAAACCTTGGATCTATGTTTTCTCTATTATACATGCAAATATTAACTATTCCAAGGTTTCATCCTAACTAGCATATTATGAAGCACCTACACTACAAAGTTCTAGTTAGATGACATACCTTTTTGATGTAGCTTGATGTCTTCAAGCTTTAAGAGCTTAGCCCCAATAGTGTGGAAGCCTCAAATGGAATCACAAATCACCAAAACACCTTGGAAGAACTTGACAGAATATGTATGCACACTAAAATCGGCCCACTCTTATTTTCACACACTTGTCCAATTTTGTGAGCCAAGGACCCCTTTATATATTATGGAGGATTAGGGTTACATCCATGTAAACCCTAATACCCATGACCTTTCATTTACATAGGATCCATGGGTTAAAAGCTCCATGGACCATCCATTAAAGCTTAGCCCAACCTAAATGAACTTGGCCCATTCCATATATATAAGAGTCCATATTTAATTAGTTCTTTTTGATCACTTAATTAATTCTAAATTAATTCTTGATCAATACTAATTAAATAATATGATTCCATATTAATATATTAGAACTTATAATATATTAATATAAATCATAAATATACTATTCTCAAAAGACTATCCATATCAATTGTGCCGGTGAAGTGCAACCCAAATGGACCATGCCGGGTCGGGTCAAGTACATACCAAATATAGTTATGGACTTAGACATTAATCCAACAAAAAGACCCTTCACCTAACCTCGAAACCCTCGTCTCTTATAAACGCAAATCCGACACGAACCTCCGGGCCATCTCTCGCTGTGAAACCTCAAAACACTCACCAGAGGAGTGTTACACTTTCCGCACCTTTTCAAATTATTCCTAGTGAACCCTTCGAGAATAACACACGTATAACAGGACAAGATCAAGCACAGAAGCTTGGGACTAATACGGTTAGTCTATCACTACTAAGTGTATACGCGAGGATAATATATAATTAAGATTCTATGGACATTGGATGTGTGTTTCCGCCCTACTTCCTGTTCCTTGTCTGGTTGTGGACTTGGGGCGGAGTCACCCATCCAACTGTCTTACCAACCCTAATTACATACGACCTATATGCGCAAGTTAATGATAGATGGACCAGGTACAAGTCCTACCATGAACTTCGGGACAAGGCTATCCAGGAGTGTGAATGAACGTTCTACCATCCAAATAAGTCTAGCCTCGTAAACCGAACCCATATGCTCCCTACCGACCTAATCAAACGAGGAACACTAAAGCAGACCCTATGCAGCGCTTCGAGGGGAAGTCATTACTGATGGGTTTTTGAGCATTCTAACACTTCCTAAGTGTACATGCACCCCTAATAACCTTGAATCTATGTTTTCTCTATATACATGCAAATTTCTTTTTCAAGGTTATTTCCTAACTAGCATGGCATGGGGATTACATAAAACATAAAAACTAGTAGAAATACATACCTTGTTGTTGCTTGGATTCCTTCAAGACTTTGTGAGCCTAGCACCCCAAATGTTGTGCCTCAAATGCTTCACACAACACCACAAGACTTGGAATAACTTGAGAGAATACTTCTAGCACTCAAAATTGGTTATGCCCTCTCTAGTAACACTATGTCCACTAGGTCCACTTTTTGCTAGCCATAGGGTTCCTTTTATAGTGTTGTCACAATTAGGGTTTACACATGAATGCCCTTAATTGTCATGACTCTTGATTTCCCATGACCCATGGATTTGTAACTCCCATGGACTATCCATGGAGCTCCATATGGTTACATCCATAACCCATAAACCATGGATCATTAATCCACCATAAAAGAATTGATGATTGTCATAATCAACCCTATATATTTAATTAGTCTCACTTTGATCACCAAATTAATACTAGATTAATACTTGATCAATACTAATTAAATAATACTATTATTAATATATTAGAACTTATAATATATTAATAATCATAAGTGCCTTATTCTCTCATTTAGTCTATCCAAGTATTGCAACGCCATGCAACCCAAATGGACCATGCCGGGTCGGGTCAAGTACATACCAAATAAAGTTATGGACTTAGACGCTATATCCAACAGTCTCCCACTTGGATAAGTCTAATAACTATATTTGCAAATATGACTTCAAAATCCGACTAGCAATCGTAGCTCTTTCAAAGTCTCTCGGAACTGAGATGATGATGATACGCCATTTAAGATAAATGATCATATAATCCTCTGTTCTCATGATATCAGCCGGACAAACACATGGAACATGGTCTTACTTATTGTCCAGCATTTGTTTCTCGATCTCTGATTTGTTTCGACATAGAACTAAATTGAACACATCAATTAGGTTCTGACCGGGCCCGGTACATAGGTCAAAACCAAATCATCGAGGGGCCCAGATATCGCTTCTATTTCTAGAAGGAACAGATAAACTTCGACTGATATGCTTGTACTAACTACTTGTTGAATTATTCACAAAGGCACGTTTTATGACATCGAGTTACCAATGCGTTTTCGTGCAATCAATGAATAACCAACTCATAGTCAACAACTCATATCTCTAGGTTTGAAGATTTATATGATATTACCGTCTCACGATCACTCGAGATAAATTCCATGAAGTGATGCAAGTGAGCGTGGGTTGGATCCAATACTCAGCCCTTATGAGTACTCATGAATGTTGTAGCAACCATTGCATTGTCCAAAGCACTTTTAGACAAATCATACAAGCCAAATTCATGACAGTCTTAAATCAATACTTACTTCCAAAGTTTGACTGACTGTCGATGGTTTGAATAATTACATAATTATTCTGGAAGTAAAAACATGCAAAATTGAAACATAGTAAACAATCAACACAAGATAGTAACACCTTACTCATAAATAAATAACAACTTTTATTTATCATCAAATGTCAATTACATTTTACAAGTTTCAGGAATCTAATTATTGAAACTAATATCATCCCTCAGCCCAATGCGCCTCGCATGCTGTAAATGCTTAACCCTGCTCAGTCCCTTCGTGAGGGGATCTGCCGGGTTCTCATCTGATGATACCCTCTTTGCCACGAGGAGTCCTTCTTCTATTCTATGTCTTATGAAATGGTATTTTCTGTCAATGTGCCTAGATCTCCCGTGATCTCTCGGTTCCTTAGCCAAAGCAACGACACTTTCATTGTCACAGAAAATTTCCATTGGCTCCTTTATAGCTGGTACAACTCCAATGTCTCCGATGAAGTTCTTTAGCCATATCGCCTCCTTAGCTGCTTCACTTGCTGCTATGTACTCTGATTCACAAGTAGAATCAGCTACTGTCTCCTGCATGGAACTTTTCCAAGTAATTGCCCCTCCATTTAGAATAAAGACCCAGCCTGACTGAGAGCGGAAATTATCCCTATCAGTCTGGAAGCTAGCATCGCTATATCCTTCCACTCTCAAGTCATCACTGCCTCCGAGGGTAAGGACCCAATCGCAGATACTCGAGAATGTTCTTTACCGCTGTCCAGTGTGCCTTGCCAGGGTTCCCTTGATATCTGCTGACCATGCTCAAAGCAAAGGCCACATCAGGGCGAGTACAAGTCATAGCATACATGATCGAGCCCACAGCGGAAGCATATGGTATATGACTCATTTCAGCTATCTCAGCCTCTGTACTCGGACTCTGAGTCTTACTCAGCTTGGCATTACTCTGGATTGGTAATTCTCCTTTCTTAGATTCTTGCATACTGAACCTCTTCAGTACCTTATCCACATAAGTAGTTTGACTAAGTCCAATTAGCCTCTTACTCCTATCTCTCAATATCCTTATCCCTAGGATATAGGCAGCTTCCCCAAGGTCCTTCATAGCGAAACACTTCCCAAGCCAGGACTTAACCTCCTGCAAGGTTGGGACGTCGTTTCCTATGAGAAGTATGTCATCCACATACAACACCAAGAAGCTAACTATGCTCCCACTAGCCCTGACATACACACAAGACTCATCCTCACTCCTAGAAAAGCCAAACTCTTTGACTTTCTCATCAAAGCAAAGATTCCATCTGCGAGATGCTTGTTTCAATCCATAAATGGATTTATCAAGCTTACATACTCTATTAGGGTATCTTGTATCGACAAAACCCTCTGGTTGAGCCATGTAAACATCCTCAACCAACTTTCCATTAAGGAAAGCGGTTTTGACATCTATTTGCCATATTTCATAATCATGAAATGCAGCTATGGCTAACAATACTCTAATAGACTTAATCTTAGCTACTGGTGAGAAGGTCTCATCATAGTCAACTCCCAGAGTTTGAGTAAAGCCCTTCGCAACCAGTCGCGCTTTGTAAGTATGTACCTTCCCATCCATGTCGGTCTTCTTCTTGAAGATCCATTTGCACCCAACTGTCTTACGACCTGGTACATTGTCAACCAAGTTCCAAACTCGATTGTCATACATGGACTGAATCTCGCTGTCCATAGCCTCCTTCCATTTAGCAGACTCAGGGCCTGCCATGGCTTCCCTGTAATTATTAGGTTCATCCAAATCTATTAGTGTACTATCACTAATAAATGTATCACCTTCAGTGGTGATGTGATAACCATAATAAAAATCAGGTGTGTTCCTCACCCTAGTGGAACGTCTCGGAGGTACAGACTCATCTATCGGATCAACAGGAGTTTCCTCCTCAAGTTGGTCGATAGCATTTGAGGTTCCTTCACCACTTGACTCTTGAAGCTCTTCAAGGTCAATTTGCCTCCCACTGTCCCCTTGGCTTATGAATTCTCTCTCACGAAAGACTCCTCTTCTTGCTACAAAGACCACATTATCACTGGGTCTGTAGAAGAGGTAACCAAAGGATCTCTGTGGGTAGCCGATGAAAATACACCTCTCACTTCGAGGTTCAAGCTTGTCATGAGTCTCACGCCTCACGAAAGCTTCACAACCCCAAATCTTGATGTGGTCCAAATTAGGAACTTTCCCAGTCCACATCTCGTGAGGTGTTTTGGCAACCTTTTTAGTAGGGACTAGATTAAGGATATGGGCGGCAGTCTCTAAGGCATACCCCCAGAAAGAGATTGGTAACGAAGCTCGACTCATCATGGAACGAACCATATCCAACAAGGTTCGATTGTGCCTCTCAGCTACACCATTCAACTGTGGTGTTCTGGGAGGTGTAAATTGTGAGACGATCCCACATTCCTTAAGATAGTCAAGGAACTCAATGCTAAGATACTCTCCTCCTCGATCGGATCAGAGCATCTTGATGTTCCTGCCCAATTGATTCTCCACTTTCTGCTTAAACTCTTTGAACTTTTCAACGGTTTCTGACTTATGCTTGATTAAGTAAATATATCCATATCTACTGTAATCATCAGTAAAAGTCACATAATAGCGATTAGCATCCCTTGTAGCAACTCTGAAGGGCCCACACACATCCGTGTGTACAAGGTCCAACAAACCTTCACCCCTATCACAAGTACCTGTGAAGGGTGACTTTGTCATTTTTCCAAGTAAACAAGACTCGCAACTATCATCTGACTTGAGGTCAAATGATTCCAAGACTCCAGCCTTTTGGAGTTGGCCTATGCGCTTCTTGTTAACATGTCCAAGACGACAATGCCACAAGGATGCTTTATCCAAGCTATCTGAAGAATCAATATACAACACATTATTTCCTAGGTTGTCTACAACATTCACGGCTTCATATACACCATCACATGGTAATGCTTTAAAGTAAAATACATCATTGTAATAAACATTAATAACACCATTTTTATTATCAAATAAAAATGTAAAACCTTGTTTGTACAAGCCATGAAAGGAAATAATATTTCTCGCCATTTCGGGCGAGTAACAACACTTATTCAAATCTAACATTAACCCATTATTAAGTAATAAAGAATAAACTCCTATCTTGGTAACAGGTGATGCTTTCCTGTTGCCCATGACTAAGTTTATCTTCCCGTGCTCCACTTGCTCACTTCTTCTTAGTGCCTTCAAATCAGTACAAATGTGAATACCACATCCTGTATCAAGCACCCAAGAATTAGCATTAGATGAGTTGTTAGACAATATCATGTAAATACCTGCATGGGTGGGTTTAACCTTCCCATCCTTTAGATCTTGCAGATATTTGGGGCAGCTTCGCTTGAAGTGTCCCTTATCCTGGCAATAGAAGCACTATGCTTCCTTTGGGTTTGAAGAAGGAGTAATGGGACCTTTCTTTGTCCCACTTGAAGAGGAACCATCAAGAGTCTTACCCTTGGTACCCTTCGAAGGGCTTTTCCTCTTCTTACCCTTTCCCTGCCCAATAGCCAGAACAGGGGCTGTTGAAGGAGTAGAAGTAGCAACCGCTTTACCCTTAAGGCCATTTTCAGCTATCCTTAAGAGTCCTTGAAGTTTGCTAAGTGTGACTTCCTCCTTGTTCATATGATAAGTCATACGAAACTGATCATAACTTGGAGGTAAGGAATGGAGAATGATGTCAATCGCCATTTCCTCAGAAAAGTCAACATTTAGCTTCAGCAACCGGTCAACGAACCTTTGCATCTTCTGCAAGTGACCGGTGATGGGTTCACCATCCTTCATCCTTGCGGTTATCATGGAGGAGATGATTTCATACCTCTCTTTACGCGCGCTCTGATGGTACCTTTCCATCAGATCCAGGTGCATCTCATAGGGGTAGAAATCTTCATAGGATTTTTGAAGTTCAGGAGTCATGGTGGTCATCATGATGCATGCTACCTTAGTAGCATCCTTTTCATGTGCAACAAACTCCGCAAGCTCTTCAGGAGTAGTAGTGGCTTCATTTACAACCTTAAGCTCCCTATCGAGGACATATTCCTTGTCCTCATAGCGGGTAATCATTCTGATGTTTCTGATCCACTCATTGAAATTGGATCCATCAAAGATGACCTTACCACACAAGTTCATAAGGGAAAAGGAGCCTGTTGGGTTTGATCCAGAAGCATTGTTGGAAGACATCTGAAAGGAAAGAAAGACAAGTTTCATTAGATTAGGAATCCTTAATAATTCACCCAAATGAAATATTAAGGCTAGGATCCAACAAACTATTTATAGTTGGAAGAGGGATGCCGTAATCCATACTATAAAATATTTGAAGGTAGGTAAATGACGATTTACCAATTTCCACCATAAGAACGAAATATTTTATTATTAGGTTTTATTGGTTTTGAAACTCCTAGATCTTTTGAGATACATTGAACTTTTCAATGACATGTTTGAATCTCGATTGTGCCCTCTCAAGTTTGTGACTGGGATGCCGAGGATCACAAACAAGGTGTGAATAACCATACAAATTGACTTGGTACCCTCAACAATATTACCTAATCGATGTGCCGGTTAACCACACACGCTCCACCGATCTATAATAAAGTCAAGTTACCCTTTGCCACTCTTACTAGTCCATGTTAGTGTGCCGGTTAACCACACACGCTCCACTAACGACTTGGTAAGGTACAAAGTGTAATTTCATGGGCTAGCACCAATTTCACATTTTCCTAAAGTAACTAAGATTGGGAATTTATAATGTATAGTAACTTTATAATTCATTATACTTTTAACAAGTATTTAAAGTCGTATCCTACCCGTTCGGCTAACGACCCTCCACCGATCAAGGAAGCGGTGGGTGAGAGTGGACACCCATTAAGTCACCATTTTATAGGCAACAACCTTATACCCCCCTTATAGACCGGCTTCGTGAATGAGGCCTACTAACGGTAAGAATGACATATTCTTATACATATCTATATAATAAAATTATAATAATAGTATAAGTGTTGATTTTTAAACCTTTTAAAAATCTAAGGTTTAATTTGGAATTAAAGTATTAGAGTGTAAGACTTTTCAAATTCCAAAACTTGAGGGCAAGAATTGAAACTATTCCAAGTCTCTTCAATTTGTAACTTATGAGTTTTAATGGTTCATAAAAATGAAGACTCTTCATTTTATGAAACCTCTTTAGTTCTTTAATCATAATTAAAAGAAGTGACTCTTGGTTATCCATAACTTGAGGACAAGTTATGGACACCATCATAGCCATTAAGATCATGAATTAAACACACATGGTGGTTACACATAATTCCTATGATCTTCTAAAAACTCATAAGAACACAAATTCATGTCAAGCAATTTCAAGAAATCATATAAACATATACAATACTTGAAAATTGATAAAAGTCATGTAAAATGGGTTAACATAATCATTATCATTTTGAAAAACAGATTTTACAAGTCCAAAACAGATTGGGATAATGATCTTAATCCATTTCCAGCAACAAAACTCGAAAAAAAACTGCCCATCACGCTCTTACTCGCCGAGTGCACTATTCTACTCGGCGAGTAGAATGAATTTGTTCATGGACTCGGCGAGTCCTCCCCATGGACTCGGCGAGTCCAGTCGTCAGAATGCAGAATTTTCGATTTTTAAGCAGTTTTGCATCAAGTATACAAAAAACAATCTTAGGCTCTGATACCACTGATGGGTTTTTGAGCATTCTAACACTTCCTAAGTGTACATGCAACCCTAATAACCTTGAATCTATGTTTTCTCTATATACATGCAAATTTCTTTTTCAAGGTTATTTCCTAACTAGCATGGCATGGGGATTACATAAAACATAAAAACTAGTAGAAATACATACCTTGTTGTTGCTTGGATTCCTTCAAGACTTTGTGAGCCTAGCACCCCAAATGTTGTGCCTCAAATGCTTCACACAACACCACAAGACTTGGAATAACTTGAGAGAATACTTCTAGCACTCAAAATTGGTTATGCCCTCTCTAGTAACACTATGTCCACTAGGTCCACTTTTTGCTAGCCATAGGGTTCCTTTTATAGTGTTGTCACAATTAGGGTTTACACATGAATGCCCTTAATTGTCATGACTCTTGATTTCCCATGACCCATGGATTTGTAACTCCCATGGACTATCCATGGAGCTCCATATGGTTACATCCATAACCCATAAACCATGGATCATTAATCCACCATAAAAGAATTGATGATTGTCATAATCAACCCTATATATTTAATTAGTCTCACTTTGATCACCAAATTAATACTAGATTAATACTTGATCAATACTAATTAAATAATACTATTATTAATATATTAGAACTTATAATATATTAATAATCATAAGTGCCTTATTCTCTCATTTAGTCTATCCAAGTATTGCAACGCCATGCAACCCAAATGGACCATGCCGGGTCGGGTCAAGTACATACCAAATAAAGTTATGGACTTAGACACTATATCCAACAATTACTTACGACTTAGTATAAATTCGAGAAAGGCTGAAAGCATCTCAAAGCCGACAAAAGAACTACACAGATAAGGGACACAAACCCTCGGAATTGCGGGTTGGCGACCGAGTTCTACCGAAGGCCTCACCATTCAAAAGAATGATATGTTTCGGTAAACATGGGAAACTAAACCCAAGGTACAATGGGCCATTCGAAATCCTTGCTAGGATTGGCCCAGTAACATACAAACTCCGACTGCCCCAAGAACCTAATAATGTACATCCAACCATCTGCGCATCAAATTTAAAGGAAGGTATGTCCGACGAGACTCTTGTGATACCTACCGACGAAACCAAAGACGCATCCCTGTTGTGAAGGTCTGTTGGATTGTGAAACAAGGACCCGAGTTCACCTAGGAACGTGAAGACCAAATAAAGCAAAAATACCCACATCTATTCCCCAACCCTTGATGTCCCACTCAAATACAAATTTCGGGACGAAATTCCTTCTAACGGGAGGATAATGTGACAATCATCAAATTCAAGTCAAAGTCAACAAGTCAAACCGGTTAAACTTAGCTAGTACTTGTATGTTAAAAGTTATTCTAGGTATAAAAATGTGCATCTTTATGTCAAAAATTCAAGTGTCTCGAAGAATCTATGTGTTAACAATGTAAAAACCCTAAAAAGGGAGTTAAACGCATCAAAACACGACTAAGGACCCTTTCGGGGACTTAAAACAATCATAAACGAAACATAACGGGGTTCACGAACCTTGCATTACGAGATTATACAATAATAAAGGCTAAGATTAAAATCTCTCCCAAATCTCTCCAAGTATGTGGAATCTCTCCCAAATATCTCTAAGTATGTGAAATCTCTCCAAGTATGTGAAATCTCTCCCAAATATCTCCAAGTATGTGAAATCTCTCCCAAATCTCTCCAAGTATGTGAAATCTCTCCCAAATCTCTCTAAGTATGTGAAATCTCTCCAAGTATGTGAAATCTCTCCCAAATCTCTCTAAGTATGTGGAATCTCTCCCAAATCTCTCTAAGTATGTGGAATCTCTCCAAGAATGTGAAATCTCTCCCAAATCTCTCTAAGTATGTGAAATCTCTCCAAGTATGTGAAATCTCTCCCAAATCTCTCTAATTATGCCAAATCTCTCCAAGTATGTGAAATCTCTCCCAAATATCTCCAAGTATGCCAAATCTCTCCAAGTATGTGAAATTTCCCCCAAATCTCTCCAAGTATGCCAAATCTCTCCAAGTATGTGAAATCTCTCCCAAATCTCTCTCAAAACCTCTTTTGATCTTTTTGTAATCAGTTGGGGCATCCCGACACTTAACTTGGTGAAAAACAATGCGAAACGGGAATATACCTTGGAAAATAGCCTTTTAGGGCCGGAGTCCCTCTAAAGGGGCCAAACCCTACTTGAACCGGAGTCCCTCTATTAGGGCCAAACCCTACTTGAACCGGAGTCCCTCTATAGGGACCAAACCTTACTTGGACCAGAGTCCCCTTGTGTAGCCATGCCATCGGACCGCAATGACTAAGGAATGGGACTACTAAGGACCAAGGCTGCTGAAGACCGCAACCACCTAACCGCAGCCGGACCGCAGCCAAGCCGACCGCAGCCAAGCCGACCGCAGCCAGGCGAACTGCAGCCAAGCAAGCGCAGCCTCCGAACCGCGGTTCTTCCTTCCCTTCGGATCCACTTCAGTGACCAAGCCTGACTTCGGATTTCCCCTTTTTCACCCGGTTTTCAACCACGACTTCGTTTTAAGCCCGTTTTTCATGATTTTAACGCGAGATTTTCACTAAAATCCGTATTTTATCATTTTTAACCCCCAGGACTCTTATTTTATTTATTTCTCAAGAGTTTATTAATTAAAAATCATTAGTTTATATTAAAAAGATATTAACCCCACAAGTGGGTCAAGTGTGCCCACTTGCCTTCCATGTGTCATCCTCCCACTTGCCACCTTATCCCCATCACACGAACCAATTCACACATCACTTCAAGCTCACAAGTTACTCCAGCAACCTTCCATATAAGGAAATCCCTGGAGGAATTCTTGAGTTACTTGCTCATTTCAAACATACTCACTTCTCATATCACCTCAAGAAAGCCTATTTTCTCTCAACTTTCAGCCACACTTTTGATGTGTTCTTGAGTTATTTATTCACTTATTGGTAAGTATTTCTTTCTAACTCAAGTACTATTACATATTTTCATAACACTCTTGGATCATCGACTCATATCTTAACACCAAAAATCGTTCTTAGGATCATCCAAAACTTCATGTGTTCATCAAGTGATCTAGACTTGAAACTCATCATCTTCAACCTTTCCACTCTTCAAGAAATCACTCAAGGTGATTTCATACCCCTACATTTTCATGTTTTCTTTAGATTTCAGGGGGGGGGGGGGGGCGGGAATACAAGTTAAAATACCAAAAACTTAACTAAAGTCAAACAACAGCTTTCATCAGAAAAGTTGAGTCTTATTCACAGACTGTTTTGACTGTCTTAAACTTAATATCTTTCAAAACTGTTCAATATGAAAATAGTTAAGGTTCATACCTTTAAAATGACTACTTACACATCTCTATACGATTTTTCTACGATTTATGGTGATTTTTACAAAACTGCCTATCATTTCAGAAACGAATTCGGACCAGTCTGTGAATATGAACATTTTAACACAAGTTAAAGACTTCTAAAAATCATAATAAAAATTATGAATAAACTAGACACATTTTATGAACTCTCAGAATTTACGGATTCAGTTTTCGACTTCGTATGATTTTTCTAAAAACAGTGCAGAAAGCTTAAAACCTAGTTAACAGCTTATAACTTTCATAACACTTTGTATTATGTTGAGCAAAGTGTATAACAATAAGTTCTAAATATTGAATGTGTTTTCTTGTTAGTTTATCATCATAAACTGAAATTTAGTCATTCATGATAAGATTCTTCATTCATTTAGAACACATATTATAAGTTATAGTAAGCATAGTTTATGGATTCATAGCACTAATGTATTTTCATAAAAGAGTTCTTTTACATTACAAACGTTTGGATAAACTATAATAGGTATGTTTATATATCATTTACATTTCAAACTTATTTACTAAAGGTTTTCAGTTTAGTTCACGTAAATCTGTTAATGAATAAATTTGTGAGACATTCCCTTCGTGTTACCTTCATGGTAACAAAGTCAAAAGTCCTGTAAATTGTAACCAGAGTCTCTTGTAGGGAGAGCGTGATAGTTGTGTATAGATCTATATTGGGTCTGACAAGCCCGCACCTGAGCTGCTTGCAACAGCTAGACCGGCAGGTCTGTGGTGACAAATGTCATTTCGATTTCGACGCCTGAAGAACGTCGTATTACGAGGCCGTCTGATTCATGGTATGGTTATAATAACTCACATGTGGTATTAACAAATCATAAGATTTACGGGTTCTTACTTTTAAATTAGCGAGTTATGTCGATTTAACTCACAGAAAATATCTTTAAGTATGGAAAAACACTTGTCTTCGGTCCTGGGATTTAGGACCACCTAAAAAGGGTTTTATAGCGATTTAAAATTCCTTTTATATCTTTAAGTATGAAAAAATACTTGTTTTCGGTCCTAGGATTTAGGACCACCTAACTTTAAAAAGGGTTTTATGCCGATTTAAAATCGCTTTTATATATTTAAGTATGGAAGATACTGGTTTGTTTTCGGTCCTAGGATTTAGGACCACCCAACTTTAAAAAGGGTTTTATGCCGATTTAAAATCGCTTTTATATCTTTAAGTATGGAAGATACTTGTTTATTTTCGGTATTGGGATTTAGGACTACCTAACTTTTATAAGGAAAATATAGGATTTTCTTTGGAACATATTTCTATTAAAACTACATAAAGCTAGAATTGTTAGACTCCAGCTACAATTGTTAAGTGTATATGATAGAGTTATATAAGAATCTAGTCACAATCGACTTAGAATTGGTGGGCCCGCCTCATCTCCTGTTCCTTGTTTGGTTGTGGACCTAGGGCAGACCCATTATATTCAACGGTTTATTCAACTTAAATTTTATATAACTTATATACACTGGGCGATTATAGAAGGAATCTATGGGTACCTCTAGGGTTCATTATCGCATAACATAGAAGCATTCATTTCACTTAATAAAGAAAATATTGAATTTTCTGGAAACATACTTTGTCGCTTTTACAAGGAAAACGGTTTCTTTCGCAAACAAAACTCTTATGAGCTCCCCAACTTAATTGTTGACAGTTTTCAAAACTACTTGTATTCTCAGGAACTCGGTGATAACAGGAAACCAACCGCTTTTGAGGATGGGACGTTAAATCGTCAAACATTTCACTTTTGTCATCATAAGTGTAATTGTTTGGAAACATGTAAACACATACTATTGTATAACTTTTTCAATTATATTTATGATGGTTGTAATTACTTTGAGCACTATTATACTCGTTGTTGTGATACTATACATGAAGTCCTCCACCCCCGGACATTTCCGCCATCCTTGGTTTGGGGGTGTGACATATACACTTGGCACAATGGCCTCGGCCCTGATGGCCTCCTAAACATGAATACTGAGTCTTGGACCTCTTTTCCTGGCCCACTACGATCTAAATATGCTCTGGATTCCTCTTCTCGAGGTGCTCCAAATCAATCTCCTACTCACGGGCTCTAGCTATCATGTCCTCCAAAGTCTGAAAAGCTGAAAAGCTAACGAACTCTCAGATATCGTCTCACAGCATATCATGCATCCTTATCTTCTTCATCTCCTCGTGTGCGGCATACTGTGCACCTAAAAGAGCCCTCTACCTAAACTGGGCGGTGATCTCTACCACAGTCTCAGTCATCTGGCGAAGGTCCTGAAACTCTTTGCCAACTACTTCACCTCAATAGCTGGGCCAAACTCCGCCCTAAACCGGGTAATAAACTTATCCCAAGTCATCACCTCAATGGCTTCGCCTCCCAAAGCGAAATCTACATCTTCCCACTAATCTTGAGATCTGCCTTTCAGAAGACATGAAGCAAATATGACCTTCGACCCCTTGAGGCCGAAACTTTTCCGGAAAGCGTTCACTATATCCACTAACCACCTCCTGTTAGAAATGTGGTACTTCTCCCCAAAGAACTCGGACGCTCCAAAAGCATGGAACTCGCAGAAGGAAAGAGTGCGAGCTCCCACAACAGCCATAATCTCAGTGCGGAATGCGTCCATATGCTCATCCAAAATCTCCATGATCCCCTCCTTGATTGAATCGAAGATCACATGAGTCTGCTCCAAAATACCGCGGGTGATCTCCGACGAGATGAACTCATGCATCCGTTCATCAATCGGCTCAGTGGCAACACCTGATCCCGAACCATATACTCCGCTACGAGTGATCATCACCATACTGAAAAGCAACTATACAATAATTAGAACATACCCAAGAATCCTCAACCGCAGGCTTCATAACTCCCATCGATTCGAGTATGGATCCTATGCTTTCAGTAGTACGGGCCCAATTCTACCTTCCACACCTATCCACACTTTCCTCAAGTGTTATCCCGAATCCTCCAAGTAACTTTCACAAATTGGTACTCCAAATATCTACTAATTAACGCAACCAAACCCGCTAAAGCACTTCTGACGCTCTCTTAGGTTTCGACCTCACCCTGCCATCAGCTGCTGAAGAACTCCTACTAATATCAGCTAACTATTTCATCAATATAATCACATTCCACAAACCTTAGATAATCCTTCGAGTAATAGACTCAATCCTACAACGGTTAGACTCAAACGAGAGATGTGTAGTAGAGTCAAATCCATCACTCAGAGATTATTTTACCTTTGTAACATGTGACTTGACATATTCATTTAAAAGTTAACTCACATCACTAAGAGTTCCATAAAGCACAAAGCAAGCAACATTGTTAAGTGAGACTCCAAACCACAAAACAAATAAAGGACATCCTAAGCTAGAAACATCCACTCTCATTACCGCTACCGGTTGCCTTATGCATGCAAATTATACACAATACAGGATCACATAGACTGTCAAATAAAAGACTTTACCCTAGGACCACAACTAAATGAGGAACAAGAAATAAGGCCAAATCAGTCATTCTAGGGCTATATGATCCTAATCGTATAGAATTTTTAAAGCATACACTTAACAATTACTGAGACCAATACATATTCCCAATCTAGCATAACATCCAATGCTTCCTAGGCTACAAGGCATCACATATCAGGCCAATCTATCATGCAATTCTTAAAAGTATCCCTAGCCTTATCCTAACATACAATGTAACAATCCGTTATTTTCAAGTCATTAAAAGTCAAACTCTATAAATGAAATTCGAGTTTTGTTTATTTCGTTAAAATCATGAGGGATAGAATATGATTTAAATTACATAAATGATGTTTATATATAAGTATTTGGTTTAAAATACACTTAAAAATCAACATTTTTCCCTTTGGATCCGAAAACCCTCGGACCGAAAACCTCTTTTCGGCCGAGAACCCTCGGACCGAAAACGCCTTTCCGCCCGAAAACCCAACCGATATATATATTTTCCCCCGAAAAATAAGTCATTTTCCCATTTGTTCAATCGAAAACACTCCCATTTTGCTCTCACGTATCATACAAGAGCCTTCAAACCTTCAAGAAAAATCCCTCAAATCTTTATACTTTTCACCAAGAACACCAAGAACACAAAGAACAACCTTCAAATCTTCAAGCCGACCGAAAACTGCTTAGACCGAAAACTAGTTCCTGACCGAGAACACCTTTAGACCGAGAACCTGGTTCTCGGTTGAGGTTTTAAGACCGAAATCAAGGATTTCGGTAAAGGCTAGATCGAAAACCCTCATCAACACTCCAAATAATTCTTGGTAATTATTCCTTACATAAAATAAGTGTTGTCTAACACTTTAATTAATTATTTCGCTAATTTAAATATGATTACATGTTTAAATAATATTAGGATACCGTTCTTTCCACATACGCTAGCCCGAGGATCATCTCTACAATTTCGCAATCCAGACTTGAACACACACTAAAGGTGAGTTCATACCCCTACGTTTTCACTATTTCCAATGTTTTAAGGGGGGGGGGGGGGGTGGGGGCGGAATACAAGTTTAGCACAAAGACTCTTGTGTTAACATTCAAACGATTTCAAAACTCTTTCGAACCATTTGCAATTGATTCAAACCGATTTATCACTGCATTTATCAAATATATATATATATATATATATATATATATATATATATATATATATATATATATATATATATATATATATAAACCCTTTTGTAGCATGTCGAGCAAAAGGGTACTTTCCATAAATCTTTCACTACTGTTTTATACACACCGTTAAATTGCAAATGGTTTGGTTCATTACAGGTCATACATCTAAACTATAATTGGTATAGTTTGTGAATCGCTACACTATTTTGCTAAGTTCAATAAACAATACAAGAACATACATTTAAACTATAATCATTATAGTTTTGGAAACACTACACCATTTTACAAGTTCAGGAACACTACACAGAAACAAGTATATAAACTATAATAGGTATGGTTTATGGAATACTACTCTATTACACTAATTCAAGGATACACTACTAAATAATTATTTAAACATAATTATTTACATTACAAAGTACACTACTACAAGGTAATACATACGGTTTCAAGTACAAGAGAACACTACTACACTACACGTAAACTAGTTAATACTGGGTTAAGAGACACTACTTCGGGGTACCCGCCAGGGTACGGTTCTAAGTCCTATAAATTATAACTAGAGTCTCCTAGGGGGAGAGTGTGGATTTGTGTATAGATATATATGTGACTGACAATCCTACACTTGATCTGCTTGCAACAGTTAGGCCGGTAGGCCTGGGGTGACAAATGTCATAACATTCTGACGCTTGAAGAATGTCGTAGATGCCACTAGTCATATTAAGCATGGTTATATGAAACTTACAATAGTATCAACTAAAACATTTGTTTACGGGATTAACACTACTTCAAAGGTTTTATTTTAAATAATGAAACTACAGTACACTATTTTACACTACAGCTGGTGGATTCCAGGAACTCATACAATAAGGTTTTTATACAAACACTACTACAGACACTACTACAGTACACTAGTTTTCTAGTACAGAGTATACTAGTAGAACGTACGATTTCAAGAAACATTCATGACATAGTTTTATTTATTAATAAGACTACAATTCACTATTTCAGACTACAATTCACTATTTCAGAACACAATTCACTATTTCAGAATACAGTGACTACATACATTTTGTCTTAAGGCTTAAGACTACATTTCATACTATAAAGAAAATATAGGAATTTCTGGAAGAATACGATAACATTTTCAAAGAACAAAGACAGGCTTTCCATTTCAAAAACATATTTATGAACTCACCAACTTAAATGTTGATACACTTTCAAAACCACTTGTACTCTCAAGGAACCGGTAGACAGGTACACCCGCAGGTTTTGAGAAGACGGAGATCATAGAGTCGTGACTTTTATACTTTTGCTATACATTTTTGATGTCATACAAACTATGTATCGAACAGATGTAAATACTATATTTTATCAATGTAATGGTTGTGTTTGCTTTGATTATTATTATACAATTGTTGTGATACTATACATGACGTCCTCCGCCCCCGAACGTTTCCGCCGTTCCGGTTTGGGGTGTGACAGATTGGTATCAGAGCATTGTTTATAGTGAACTAAGTATATAAAACCTTACAAGATATATAACTATAAACACAATGGGGCTAGAGTGCTCTGACTAAAAGTATACTTTTAAAATTTAAGTATTTTATAGAAGTATACAAACATACATACATACTAGAAACAGTATCATAGTAAGAACTACACAAAAAGTATTTAGATGTTGGACACTGCAGTTAAACCTAGACAGTTATGTAATCATATCTGGGATAAATATAGCCTGATCAACTATATATATTTGAGATACGACCAACTAATGCTAGCAGAAAACGGCCCGAGGGGCGAGATGCAAAAACTAGAGCAGGAGCTCTGGAGTCTGAAGATGAAGGACTCCGATATCGCTGTTTATACTGCTAGGTTCAATGACCTGGCTCTTCTGTGTCCCACGATGGTCATTCCGGAGAGTAAGAAGGTGGATGGGTACATTTGGGGATTAACTTGTTGGATAAGGTGTCTAAGTCCATAACTATTTCTGGTATGTACTTGACCCGACCCGGCATGGTCCATTTGGGTTGCATGGCACCATGCAATTGGATAAACTAAAATGAGAGAAATAACACTTATGGTTTATTAATATATTATAAGTTCTAATATATTAATAATATTATTTAATTAGTTTGATCAAGAATTAATTTAGAGTTAATTAAGTGATCAAAAGATAACTAATTAAATATATGGGTAGAGTATGTAAATCTTTCATATCTTATATAGTGGCTAAGAGGCTCCATGGATTATCAAGTTGGGTTCCACCCATAGGATGCTCCATGGATGCTCCATGGGAGTTACAAACCCGTGGGTCATGGAAATGAAGAGTCATGACACATTAGGGTTTACATGGTGTAACCCTAGATGTGTCAACACTATATAAGAAACCCATTCTCCACCAAAATCGGCTACACATAAGAAACAAGAGGGCTAGAGCCGATTTTGCAAGTGTAAGATTCTCTCAAAGTTTACTCCTTTGCATTTGGTGTTGTGTGAAGCATTTGAGGCATCACACTTGGGGTGCTAGGCTCACAAGGTTTCAAGGATCATAATCAACAACAAGGTAAGTTATTCTATCTTTCATTCAAGTTAAAAATGTTCCCCATGTATGCTAGATAGGAATATAACCTTGGAATTCAACTTTGCATGATTATTAGACAAACATAGATCCAAGGTTATTAGGGTTGCATGTACACTTAGGAAGTGTTAGAATGCTCAAAACCCATCAGTGGTATCAAAGCCAGGTTCGTTTGTTGTTTTTTTTTGTGTGCAAACAACTTGAAAAAAAAAATCGTTTTTCTGTTTTCTGCTCGTATGAAAGTTTGCACATTTGTTGCTGGAAATGGACTAGAAACATTACCCTAAACTGTTTTGATGTTTTAAAGCTTGTTTTAGATGGTGTAATGTTTATGCTAATCCATTTACAATGACAATTATTAAAATTACAAGTTTTTTTAAGTGTAATTTTTTGATTCTTGAAAGTGTTCATATTCATGTTCTTGAACTTATGAAGATTAGATGATCATAGGAATTGTTTGTAACCTTCATGGTAGTTTAATTCATGATGATAATGTGTTTTAATGGAGTCCATAACTTGTCCTCAAGTTATGGAAAACCAAAAGTCTCACTTTTATTAAAGCCATTAAAAGAACACAAGAGTTATAAAAATGAAGAGTCTTCATTTTTATTACTCAATTAATTCATAAGTTATAAGAAATGAAAAGTTTTGGAAGTTTACAAAACTTGCCCTCAAGTTTTGGAACATGTAAAGTCTTGATTAAAACTTTAGTTCCAACCCTTAGAATTTTAAAAGTTAAAATTCAACCCTTATACTTTATAATATTATAAGTTACTAATATATATATATGTATAACGTCAAGTCGTCTTACCGCTAGTACGCCTCATTCACGAAGCCGGTCTATAAGGGGGGTATAAGGTTGTTGCCTATAAAATGGCAACTTAATCGGTGTCCACTCTCACCCACCGCTTCCTTGATCGGTGGAGGGTCGTTAGCCGAACGGGTAGGACAAGGACTTATAAATTCACATTAAAAGTATGATGAATATTATAAAGTAACTAAATGCTTTTATTAAATTCCCAATCTTAGTTACTTTAGGAAAATGTGAATAAGGTGCTAATCCATGAAATTACACTTTACACTTTGTTTAAGTCGTTAGTGGAGCTCGTGTGGTTAACCGGCACACTAACTTGGACTTAACAAGGTAGGTAAAGGGTGACTTAAAGTTTATTATAGGTCGGTGGAGCTCGTGTGGTTAACCGGCACATCGATTGAGTAATAAACATTGAGTGTACCAAGTGATTTGCATGGTTACTTCACACCTCGTTTTGTGATCCTCGGTATCCCAGTCACAAAACTTGGAGGGCACACTCGAGATTGAAACATGCCTTTGAAAAGTTCATTGAATCTCAAAAGAATCTAGGAATTTCTAAGAACCAATTAAAAACCTAATATTTATATTTCGTTTTTCATGGTGGAAATTGGTGAATCGTCATTCACCTACCTTTCAAATATGTTATAGCTTGGATTACGGCATACCTCTTCTAAGTTATAATATATTGTGATTGGATCCTAGCCTTAATATTACATTTGGGTGTTTTATTAAGGACTCTCTTAATATCTAAACTAATCTTGTTCTCTTCTTTCAGATGTCTTCAAACAATGCTGCTTCTGGCTCTAATCCTAATGGCTCCTTTACCCTTATGAACTTGTGTGGGAAAGTCACTTTTGATGGATCCAACTTCAATGAATGGATCAGAAACATCAGGATGATTACCCGCTACGAGGACAAACAATATGTCCTTGACAAGGAGCTTAAGGAGATTGATGAAACCACTGCTTCCGGGCACATGAAAGGGATGCTACAAAAGTGGCATGCATCATGTTGGCCACCATGACAGCGGAACTCCAAAAGTCCTATGAGGACTTATACCCTTTTGAAATGCACCAAGATCTGATGGAAAGATACCATCAAAGTGCACGACAAGAGAGGTATGAAATCATATGCTCTATCATAACAACCATGATGAAGGACGGGGAATCCGTCACGAGCCACATGCAGAAAATGCAAAGGTATGTGGATCGGTTGCTGAAGCTTAATGTGAACTTCCCTGAGGAGCTTGCAATAGATATCATTTTGCACTCCTTACCATCGTGTTATGATCAATTCCGCATGACATATCACATGAATAAGGAAGAGGTCACACTCAGAAAACTTCAGGGACTCCTTAAGACCGCAGAAACAGGTCTTAAGGGTAAGTCGGTTGTTAACACTCCTACTCCAAACTCCGCCCCGGTTTTGGCAATCGGGAAAGGTAGAGGGAAGAAGAGGAAGAGCTCTTCGAAGGGTACCAAGGCTAGGACCCTTGATGGCTCTTCTTCAAGTGGAACCAAGAAAGGTTTTGTCACTCCTTCTTCTGACCCTAAAGAGGCTGAATGCTTCTATTGCCATGAAAAGTCACATTGAAAACGGAACTGCCCAAAGTACCAACAAGATGTGAAGGATGGGAAAGTTAAACCCAACCATGCAGGTATTTACACTATCTTATCTAATAACTCACCCCATTCTAACTCTTGGGTCCTTGATACCAGTTGTGGTATTCATATCTGTTCTGATTTGCAGGGACTAAGATGAAGTGAGAATGTGGAGCATGGAAGAATAAACTTAATCATGGGGAATAGGAAAGCTTTACCTGTCACCAAGATTGGAGTTTATACTTTATAGCTAAGTAGTGGGTTTAGTTTAGATTTGAATAAATGTTGTTATTCGCCAGAAATGGCAAGAAATATTATTTCCTTTCATGCATTGTATAAACAAGGTTTCACCTTTTCATTTGATAATGAAGTTGGTTCGATTAATGCTTTCTTTAATAATGTTCTTTATTTTAAAGCATTACCTTGTGATGGTGTGTATGAAACTGTATCTGTGGTTGATAACTTAGGAAATAATGTATTGTGTATTGATTCTGTTAATGATAATAACTTGGATAAAGCATCATTATGGCATTGTCGTCTTGGACATATAAGCAAGAAACGCATAGGCCAACTCCGAAAGGATGAAGTATTGGAGTCATTTGACCTAAAGTCAGATGATAGTTGCAAATCATGCTTACTTGGAAAAATGACAAAGTCACCCTTCACAAGTTCTTGTGAGAGGGGTGAAGGTTTGTTGGATCTTATACACATGGATGTGTGTGGGCCCTTCAAACATGCCACAAGGGATGCTAATCGTTATTATTTGACTTTTACTGATGATTACAGTAGATATGGATATGTCTACTTAATCAAGCATAAGTCAGAGACTTTTGAGAGGTTTAAAGAGTTTAAACAGGAAGTCGAGAATCAATTGGGCAGGAACATTAAGATGCTTCGATCCGATCGAGGTGGTGAGTATCTTAGTTCAGAGTTCCTCGACTATCTTAGGGAATGTGGGATTGTCTCACAATTGACACCTCCCAGGACACCGCAGTTGAATGGTGTAGCTGAGAGGCGTAATCGAACCTTGTTGGATATGGTTCGTTCCATGATGAGTCGAGCTTCGCTACCAATCTCATTTTGGGGGTATGCCTTAGAGACTGCCGCCCATATCCTTAATCTAGTTCCCACAAAGAAAGTTGCCAAAACTCCTCATGAGATGTGGAATGGTAAAGTACCCAAAGTAGACCACATTAAGATTTGGGGTTGCGAGGCTTTCGTGAGATGCTAGACTCATGATAAGCTCGAACCTCGAAGTGAGAGGTGTATTTTCATCGGCTACCCACAGAAATCCTTTGGTTACCTCTTCTACAGACCTAGTGAGAATGTGGTCTTTGTAGCTAGGAGGGCTTTCTTTCGAGAGAGAGAGTTCATAAGCCAAGGAGACAGTGGGATGCAAGTTGACCTTGAAGAAATTCAAGAGTCAAGTGGTGAAGGAACTTCAAACCCTAGCACTCAACTTGAGGAGGAAACTTCTGTTGAGCCAATTGACAAGTCTGTACCTCTGAGGCGTTCCACAAGGGTTAGGAATGCACCTGAGCATTACTATGGATTCCATATTACTGCGGAAGGTGATACACTTATCAGTGCTGAGACACTGATAGGTCTGGATGAACCTAACAGTTACGCGGAAGCCATGGCAGGCCCTGAGTCAGCCAAGTGGAAAGAGGCAATGGACAGCGAGATACAGTCCATGTATGACAATCAAGTTTGGAACTTGGTTGAGAATGTACCAGGTCGTAAGACTGTAGGGTGCAAATGGATCTTCAAGAAGAAGACCGACATGGATGGTAATGTACACACTTATAAGGCACGACTGGTTGCAAAGGGTTTCTCACAAACTCCGGGAGTTGATTATGATGAGACCTTTTCTCCAGTGGCCAAGATTAAGTGTATTAGGGTTCTGTTAGCCATAGCCGCATTTCATGACTATGAAATATGGCAAATGGATGTCAAAACCGCTTTCCTTAATGGAAAGTTGGCTGAGGATGTTTATATGAGTCAGCCAGAGGGTTTTGTCAACACAGACTACCCTAATAGAGTGTGTAAGCTTGAGAAATCCATTTATGGGTTAAAGCAAGCACCTCGCAGATGGAATCTTTGCTTTGATGAGAAAGTCAAGGAATTTGGCTTTTCTAGGAGTGAAGATGAATCTTGTGTATATGTCAAGGCTAGTGGGAGTATAGTTAGCTTTTTGGTATTGTATGTGGATGACATACTACTCATAGGAAATGACATCCCAACTCTGCAGGAAGTTAAGTCCTGGCTTGGGAAGTGTTTCTCTATGAAGGACCTAGGAGAAGCTGCCTATATTCTAGGGATAAGGATCTTGAGAGATCGGAGTAAAAGACTAATTGGACTTAGTCAGAATACTTACTTGGATAAGGTGTTGAAGAGATTCGGCATGCAGGACTCCAAGAAAGGAGAGTTACCCATCCAGAGTAATGCCAGATTGAGTAAGACACAAAGCCCTAGTACTGAGGCTGAGATAGCAGAAATGAGTCGAATACCTTATGCTTCGGCTGTAGGATCGATCATGTATGCTATGACGTGTACTCGACCTGATGTAGCCTTTGCTTTGAGCATGGTTAGCAGGTATCAGGGGAACTCTGGCAAGGCACACTGGACTGCGGTAAAGAATATCCTCAAGTACCTACGGAGGACTAAGGACTGGGTGCTTACCCTCGGTGGGAGTGAAGACTTGAGAGTTGTAGGGTATAGTGATGCTAGCTTTCAGACTGATAGGGATAATTTCCACTCTCAGTCAGGCTGGGTCTTTACCTTAAATGGAGGAGCAATTTCTTGGAAGAGTTCCAAGCAAGAGACAGTGGCTGATTCAACTTGTGAATCAGAGTATATAGCAGCTAGCGAGGCAGCAAAGGAGGCGATATGGCTGAAGAACTTCATTGGAGACCTTGGAGTTGTACCAGCTATTAAAGAGCCAATGGAAATTTTCTGTGATAGTGAAAGTGCAGTTGCCTTAGCCAAGGAACCAAGGGACCAGGGGAGATCCAGACACATCGACAGAAAATACCATTTCATCAGACATCGAATAGAAGATGGACTCCTCGTGGCAAAGAGGGTATCATCGGATGAGAATCTAGCAGATCCCCTCACGAAAGGACTGACTCGGGTTAAGCATCTCCAGCATGCTCGGAGCATAGGGCTGAAGGATGATATTAGATTTAGTAGTTAGATAACCTTGAAATTTGTAAAGTGTAATTGACATTAGATGATGAATAAAAGGTGTTTTATTTATGAGTAAAGTGTTGCTATCTCTTGTCGATCGTTTACTATATTTCTTTTGCATGTTTTGACTTCCAGAATAATTATGTTTGGTATATCATATTATTTGAACCTCCACAGTCGGTCATATGTCGGAAGTAGGTATGAATCAAGACTGTCATGATTGGTTGCAGAGGTCTAAGTTGTTGGACATGGCTACAACACTCATGAGTGCTCATAAGTTCTAAGCATTGGACTCAACCCACGCTCACTGGAATCACTTCATGGAATTTATATCGAGTGATCGTGAGACGGTAATATCATATAAGTCTTCAAACCTAGATATATGATTTGTTACTTATGAGTTGGTTATGCATTGATTGTACGAAAACGCATTGGTAACTCGATGTTATAAAACGTGCTCTTGTGTATAATTCAATGAGTAGTAGAACAAACATATGAGTCGAAGTTTATCTGTTCCTTCTTGGATTAGAAGCTGATATCTGGGCCCCTCGATGATTTTGTTTTGACCTATGTACCGGGCCCGGTCAGAACTAAGTTGATGTGTTCAATTGAGTTCTATGTCAAACAAATCGGAAATCGGGAAACAAACTTCTGGACACAAAGTAAGACACTGTTCCATGTATTTGTCCGGCTGATATCTGGAACAGAGGATTATATGATCACTTATCTTAAATGGCGTATCATCATCTTCTAAGTTCCGAGAGACCTTAAAAGAGCTACAATTGCCGATCGGTTCCTGAAGTATTGCAGTTATAGTTATTAGACTTATCCAAGTGGGAGACTGTTGGATAAGGTGTCTAAGTCCATAACTATTTCTGGTATGTACTTGACCCGACCCGGCATGGTCCATTTGGGTTGCATGGCACCATGTAATTGGATAAACTAAAATGAGAGAAATAACACTTATGGTTTATTAATATATTATAAGTTCTAATATATTAATAATATTATTTAATTAGTTTGATCAAGAATTAATTTAGAATTAATTAAGTGATCAAAAGATAACTAATTAAATATATGGGTAGATTATGTAAGTCTTCCATATCTTATATAGTGGGCTAAGAGGCTCCATGGATTATCAAGTTGGGTTCCACCCATAGGATGCTCCATGGATGCTCCATGGGAGTTACAAACCCATGGGTCATGGAAATGAAGAGTCATGACACATTAGGGTTTACATGGTGTAACCCTAGATGTGTCAACACTATATAAGAAACCCATTCTCCACCAAAATCGGCTACACATAAGAAACAAGAGGGCTAGAGCCGATTTTGCAAGTGTAAGATTCTCTCAAAGTTTACTCCTTTGCATTTGGTGTTGTGTGAAGCATTTGAGGCATCACACTTGGGGTGCTAGGCTCACAAGGTTTCAAGGATCATAATCAACAACAAGGTAAGTTATTCTATCTTTCATTCAAGTTAAAAATGTTCCCCATGTATGCTAGATAGAAATATAACCTTGGAATTCAACTTTGCATGATTATTAGACAAACATAGATCCAAGGTTATTAGGGTTGCATGTACACTTAGGAAGTGTTAGAATGCTCAAAACCCATCATAACTCCCCCGACTCAAGGAATTTTTTTAGCTGCCAATCCACTTACTTTTGATAGTGCTAAGCGTTTGGCGCAGACACTAGGGGATCATGGAGATCGCCAAAATTCCGTAACAGCCATTCCTGAATAGCCCAAAGAGAGTCGCAACAAAAAGAAGTTCTGCAACAAACGAAATGTCCAGTCTTCGCAGGAGCCCTCAAAGAAACAGCAAATAGTGGCAGTCCACACTGCTATCATTCTTGTTGTTACTCCTGCTGCTCCAACACCTCTCAGCCGCTATGCTGGTAATCTACCGAAGTGCAAAAAATGCAACTTCCACCACCACGAGCCTTGTCGGGAGATACAATGAACCAACTGCAACAAGAAGGGGCATACATCCCGCTTCTGTAAAACACCTGTGCAACCTAATGCCCAGACCCCCGGAGCTGGAGTAGGTCAGGCCTGCTAAGGTTGTGGTGAAACCGGGCACTACAAGAGAGATTGCCCTAAAGCAAGAAATGCTGGAAACACGTGAAGAGTGCTAGCAATAGGCAAAGAGGAGGCAGTAGCGGATCCCGCCGTAGTCATGGGTACATTCCTCCTTGATAACTCTTATGCATGCATTCTCTTTGATAGTGGTGCGGAAAGGAGTTTTGTTAGTCATAACTTCAAACACTTACTCAAACACAAACCACAATCACTAAACGAAACATTCACTGTCGAGATGGATAACAGGAAGAAAGAGAGAACTAACGACATATTCATAGGCTATACCCTGACTCTAAACGACTATTCTTTCCCAATCGACCTTATGTCGCTCTCCATAAAAAGCTTTGATGTCATCATCGACATGGACTAGTTAAGTCCCCATCGTGCTGATATTCTATGCTATGAATAATCCGTTCTCCTCAATCTGCCAAATGGAAAAACCCTCCATATCTACGGCGACAAACCCAGTACGGACCTTCGCATCATCTCTTGCGTCAAAGCCCAAAAATACCTACCCAAAGAGTGTCACGCATTCCTAGCTCACGTAGTCAACGAAAAACAAGAAGTAAAAGACCTCGAGAGCATTTCTGAAGTCTGTAATTTCCCTGACATCTTCCCCGAAGAACTTCCAGGAGTTCCTCCTGAACGCCAAGTCGAGTTCCGAATCGACTTGATTCCTGGAGCTACCCCGTATCGCCTAGTGCCGACAGAGATGCAGAAATGATACAGCCAATTAAACGAACTGCTTAGTAAGGGATTCATTAGAGCAAGCTTCTCACCCTGGGGAGCACCGGTCATGTTCACTAAGAAGAGGGATGGATCTTTCTGAATGTGCATAGATTACCGCGAACTAAACAAGCTTACCATTAAGAACCGATACCCTCTTCTACGAATAGACGACCTCTTCAATCAACCCCAAGGAGCCAGTTACTTTTCAAAGATCGAACTGAGATCGGGGTATCACCAATTACGAGTTCATGAGAGTGATATTTCCAAAACGGCATTCCGAACTCGTTATGGTCACTACGAGTTTGTAGTGATGCCCTTCGGTCTAACCAATGCACCCGCTGTATTCATGGATCTAATGAATCGGGTGTTCTGACCCTTCCTAGACAAATTCGTGATAGTATTCATAGATGATATACTCATCTACTCACGAAGTGAGGAAGAACATACCCAACACCTGAGACAAGTCTTAGAAACCTGAAGGGCGGAAAAGCCTTACGCTAAATTCTCAAAGTGCGAGTTTTGGATTAGGAAGGTAAATTTCCTTGTTCACGTGGTTAGCGAAGAAGGAATACATGTGGACCCCTCCAAAATAAAGGCAATCAAGAACTGCTCAGCCCCCAAAATGCCAACAAAGATCTACCAATTTTTAGGACTTGCAGGCTATTACCGCAGATGCATACGAAACTTCTCCATAATCGCTAAACCTCTTACAGCCCTGACTCAGAAGGCTGTAACATTTAGCTGGGGAGAAAAATAAGACACTGCGTTACAAACATTAAAGCAAGCCCTGTGTAGCGCACCTATCTTGTCTCTTCCAGAAGGGACATAAGTTTTCGTCGTATACTGCGATGCGTCCAATCAGGCGCTAGGCTGTGTGCTTATGCAGCGAGGAAAGGTTATTGCCTATGCCTCGAGATAGCTAAAGGCTCACGAAGTCAACTACACCACTCATGATCTTGAGTTGGGAGTTGTAGTCTTTGCACTAAAAATATGGAGACATTACCTTTACGGTACCAAGTGTACCATCTTCACCGACCACAAAAGCCTCCAATACATCTTCGACCAGAAAGAACTTAACATGAGACTGCGACGATGGGTAGAACTACTTAATGATTATGAATTCGAAATTTGCTATCATCCCGAAAAAGCCAATGTAGTAGCAGATGCCCTTAGTCGAAAGGAGTACACAGGTCGTAGAGTGAAGGCAGTAACCATGCCAATCCTTTCACATCTGTCCACACAGATCAAAGAGGCTCAGCTAAAAGCCTTAAAGCCGGATAATGTGGCAGATGAAGCCTTAATAGGAATGGCGAAGAACTTAGAAATCAAGGGTGACGGAGTTCGTTACTTCATGAACCGGATCTGGACACCAAAGTTTTGGTGGCTACAGAGATGTTGTCATGAATGAAGCCCACAAAACTCGATACTCCATTCATCCAGGTTCAGATAAGATGTATCTGGATCTCAAGAAAATCTATTGGTGGCCAAACATGAATGATGAGATTGCTACTTACGTGGGCAAGTCCTAACTTGTGCCAAAGTCAAGGTAGAATATCAAAAGCCCTCAGATTTACTTCAACAACCGGAGATACCTGAGTGGAAGTGGGAGCGGATTACAATGGATTTCATAACCAAGTTGCCCAAAACCAACGATGGTCATGACACTATTTGGGTAATCGTCGATAGATTAACCAAATCCGCTCACTTCCTACCAATAAAGGAAACAGACAAGATGGAGAAATTGACCAGAAATTACATCAGAGAGATACTACGACTGCATGGTGTGCCCATATCTATTATCTTGGATAGAGACAGTACCTTCACCTCGTGATTTTGGCAGTCATTACAAAAATCTCTGGGAACTAGGCTGGACATGAGTATAGCCTACCATCAAAAAACTGACGGACAGAGTGAGAGAACCATTCAAACACTAGAAGACATGCTGAGAGCATGTGTGATGGACTTTGGTAAAGCATGGGATACCCATTTTCCACTTGTCAAGTTTTCATACAACAATAGTTACCACTCTAGCATCAAGGTTGCCCCGTTCGAAGCCCTCTATGGCCGTAAGTGAAGATCCCCTCTGTGTTGGGCTGAGGTAGGCGACACGTAGTTAGCTAAAGGGCATATCCCTGATAGCACTCTCACTGGCCCGAAAATCATTCGAGAAACCATAGAAAAGATCGTCCAAATCCGAGAACGACTGAAAGCCTCTAGGGATAGGCAAAAGAGCTATGCAGACAAGAGACGAAACCCATCGAATTCCAGGTAGGTGACCGCGTTCTGTTGAAGGTCTCACCTTAGAAGGGCATGATACACTTCGGAAAGCATGGAAAGCTAAATCCAAGATACATCGGGCCATTCGAGATTCTTGCTAGAATCGGCCAAGTAGATTACAAACTCCGTCTACCACAAGAACTTAACAACGTACACTCTGTCTTCCACGTGTCAAATCTAAAGAAATGCTTATCCGACGAGACTCTTGTGATTCCACTCGATGAAATCGAGATAAACAAGAGTCTTAACTTTGTGGAAGAACCAGTAGAAATCATGGATAGTGAAGTCAAACGAATGAAAAAAAGTCGCATACCAATAGTGAAAGTTCGCTGGAATGCCAGGTGGGGACCTGAATTCAATTGGGAGCGAGAAGATCAAATGATACAAAAGTACCCGCATCTTTTTCCTATTCCATGATGTACTCTCTATAGGAAGAATTTCGGGATGAAATTCCCTTTAACGGGGGGGATAATGTAACAATCCGTTATTTTCAAGTCATTAAAAGTCAAACTCTATAAATGAAATTCGAGTTTTGTTTATTTCGTTAAATTCATGAGGGATAGAATATGATTTAAATGATATAAATGATATAAATCATATTTTTATATAAGTATTTGGTATAAAATACAATTAAAAATCAACATTTTTTCCTTTGGAACCGAGAACCCTCGGACTGAAAACCTCTTTTCGGCCGAGAACCCTCGGACCGAAAACGTCTTTCCGGCCGAAAACCCAACTGATATATATATATTTCCCCAAAAAATAAGTCATTTCCCACTTGTTCAATCAAAAACACTCCCATTTTGCTCTCAATTATCATACAAGAACCTTCAAACCTTCAAGAAAAATCCCTCAAATCTTCATACTTTTCACCAGGAACACCAAGAATAACAAAAACACCAAGAACAACCTTCAAATATTCAAGCCGACCGAAAACTGCTTAGACCGAAAACTAGTTCCTGACCAAGAACACCTTTAGACCGAGAACCTGGTTCTCGGTTGTGGTTTTAAGACCGAAATCAAGGATTTCAGTGAAGGTTAGACCGAAAAGCCTCATCAACACTCCAAATAATTCTCGGTAATAATTTCTTACATAAAATAAGTGTTGTCTAACACTTTAATTAATTATTTCGCTAATTTAAATACGATTACGTGTTTAAATAATATTAGGATACCGTTCTTTCCACATACGCTAGCCCGAGGATCATCTCTACAGTTTCACAATCCAGACTCGAACACACACTAGAGGTGAGTTCATACCCCTACGTTTTCACTATTTCCAATGTTTTTTTTTGGGGGGGGGGGGGTGGAATACAAGTTTAGCACAAGGACTCTTGTGTTAACATTCAAACGATTTCGAAACCCTTTCGAACCATTTGTAAATGATTCAAACCGATTTATCACTGCATTTATCAAAATATATATATATATATATATATATATATATATATATATATATATATATATATATTTTAACCCTTTTGTAGGATGTCGAGCAAAAGGGCACTTTCCATAAATCTTTCACTACTTTTTATACACACCGTTAAATTGCAAATGCTTTGGTTCATTACAGGTCATACATTGTGACAACCCGAAATTTCTATTCTATATAATATTTCAATTCATTAGAAGTCAAAACAGTTACTGCTAATTTTCAGACTTTTTGGAATAAGTTTGAGTATTTTAGGATTAACACTTCAGGAGATATCAGGAGAGAGGATGCCCTAGGGTTTATTGTGCAACGATAAAGTCCCGACACATCACAAGTTTAGAGTTTACGGCCTAAACAAGGAGTTTACGGCCGTAAACCCTAAGGAAGGGGGTATATAAGTTACACTTAGTCATTTATTACCATTTTTCCACCTTTCAAGAACAAATCTCAAACTCTCTCAAGTATCATCCAAAGATTTCTTCAAGATCTTCATCTAGTAAGTGTTTCTAGTCCTATTAAGTGGTTATATTACATAATCTAGTGTTTTAACACACTTCTATCTATGAAATCGTTCCAAAAGGTTCAATCTTCAAGTTTCACCAAGAACACACACTAGTGTTCTTGGACTTTTGGTGCATTTCAAGCCTTTATCTTGTAAGTACTTCTATCCTAGAGTATCTTAAGGCTTGTTACACTTCCATATAACAAGAAATCATCAAAGAAACACCAAGATCAAGGTGTTTACGGTCCAAGATGTTCTTGGGCCGTAAACCCTAAAAAGGGTACCAAAGTGTGCCCTAGTCCCTCCTAAGCCTTAGTAACTAGCATGGATCCCTTCATTGATATGTTAAGAACTTGAAAACATCAAAATACCATAATCCATAAGGGTTTACGGCCGTAAACCCAAAGGGAAATGGTCTAAGGGCCGTAAACTCCATTTAGGAGTGAAATGGTGCCCTAATCCCTTCCATAGGCTTTTACTTCAAGTGGAAACACTTCTAAGGACTTGTAAAGCTTCAAAACAACTCATGGTCAAGAAAGCTTGAGTTTACGACTGTAAACTCATGGGTTTACGACCGTAAACTCAATGAGTTAGGGTCAATAAAGTGTAAACTCATGTAAGGGTTTCCCTTGAACCCTAAGCTCAATAGCAATGTCCTACAACACTTAGATGCAATCCTTAGCACTTATAACACCTATATAAGGTGTTTAACTTGTCCTAGGATGTCTTAACTTTGTTAATTAGTTGTTTAAAGACTAATTGGATACATTATGTGTTATTATATGTTAACTAGGATCATTGTGTGTGTAAAAGTCTTCACTTGACACCTAGCAATCCTATTTTTTCAGTTCATCCAAACCAATCACTACAGGTGAGTTCATACCCCTTAATTAACCTTTTAAATGTTTTTAAATGCTTTTATGGGGGGAATACAAGTTGAACAATTATAGTTATTATATCAATTACATGTGATTAATAGCTACCAAACAAGTGGATTCTTACTTTTCAAACTGTGTTACCAAACTGTTTTACTTCAAACTGTCTTACAAACTCTTTTTCATATCAAATACTTTTATTAAACCCTTTTAACTTATATTCTGTGTATCTATATAGATATAGTTATATAAGTAGGATTGAAAGGACTTAGGACTGCTAGTCTACCTTACTTCCTGTTCCTTGTTTGGTTGTGGACTTAGGGTATCAAGGTTAATTGTCCGAAGGTCGTTTGAATCCTAGTTATATATTATGTATATGTATATAGATATAAAAGGTTTCGTCTTTCATTCAGTTCTATACCTTTGGGTAGCAAGGGTATACAAACATGTTCATGCATTACTAGTAAACTACTATAGGAGTAGTTTAGGAAGATACTAATACTATTACTAGATCAATGAAACATACAAAGAGTCGGTTCATACATGGGTCAATACCATACATAGTAGATAACAAACAATACCATACAGAGAAAGAGATAACAAACAATACCATACAGAGAAAGAGATAACAAACAATACCACACAGAGAAAGAGATAACAAACAATACCATACAGAGAGAACATACAGGCTAGACAGAGGGAGAACATACAATACAACTTGCACATTCATATACATTATTACATTTATGTGAGCCATTAAGCAGGGCATGACACTACCTGCCATGACTGTTTTTGTATCTAGAATCTCCTTAATTGGAGAGCGTATGAGTTTGTGTATACATCTATACTAGATTGACTATCCTACACCTTGCTGCTCGCTACAGTGGGACTTGCAAGTCTACGGGTGCCAAACGTCATTTCTACGACATCTTACATTGCCGTTTTACTAGAGTCGGTAGCAGGATACAGGCCGATCACATGGTACGTTAAATAACAATAGGTTTAAAGTAATTAGTACAACAGTAGTTACTTAATACAACACTACAGTACTATGTCATTTTCCCTTTACATTTACTTTGTGATATTCACACAATAAATAATAATGTAAGAACTATATTTTTGGTTAATGATAGTCAGATTTGGGAAAATACACGCTCTTACAAGAGACACACACACAGACACTAGATGCCTTGGTAGAAGGCTACTGTTAGTAGGAAACATAGGGTTTTCTAGGAGAGTTCAAACAAATACAAACTTTTACAAAACTTATACTTTAAAAACATCTTACAAATGCTTTCATACAAACACCGACACTAATATACTTATGATTTCACCAGCTTTAAAGCTGATACTCGCTTTCAAAATAACTTGTATTCTCAGGTCGCCAGTAGACAGGTACCGGAGCCAAGTTTTGAGAAGATGGAGTTCGTTCCAGACTCATCTCTTAATTCTGATGTATATATTTTTGGTGTCTATAGAACTTGACAGAACACACTTGTATGAAATTATATTATTAATGCAATGGATGATGTTGTTGCTTGTTTACTAATTTGCATTGTTGTCATACTGTACATGACGTCCTCCACCCCCAAACGATTCCGCCGTTCCGGTTTTGGGGTGTGACATACATCTAAACTATAATTGGTATAGTTTGTGAATCGATACAGTATTTTACTAAGTTCAATAAACAATACAAGAACATACATTTAAACTATAATCGGTATTGTTTGGGAAACACTACACTATTTTACAAGTTCAGGAACACTATACAGAAACAAGTACATAAACTATAATAGGTATGGTTTATGGAATACTACTCTATTACACTAATTCAAGGATACACTACTAAATAATTATTTAATTATAATTATTTACATTACAAAGTACACTACTACAAGGTAATACATACAGTTTCAAGTACAAGAGAACACTACTACACTACACGTAAACTAGTTAATACAGTGTTGTGAGGCACTACTTCGGGGTACCCAACAGGGTACGGTTCTAATTCCTATAAATTATAACCACAGTCTCCTAGAGTGAAATCGTGAATTTGTGTATAGATCTATACGGGACTGACAATCCCACACTTGAGCTGCTTGCAACAGTTAGGCCGACAGGCCTGGGGTGACAAATGTCACAACATTCTGACGCCTGAAGAATGTCGTAGAGGCCACTAGTCATATCAAGCATGGTTATATGAAACTCACAATAGTATCAACTAAAACATTTGTTTACGGGATTAACACTATTTCAAAGGTTTTATTTTAAATAATGAACCTATAGTACAGTAGTTTACACTACAGCTGGTGGATTCCAGGCACTCATACAATAAGGTTTTTATACAAACACTACTACATACACTACTACAGTACACTAGTTTTCTAATACAGAGTGTACTAGTACAACGTACAATTTCAAGAAACATTCATGACATAGTTTTATTTATTAATAAGACTACAATTCACTATTTCAGACTACAATTCACTATTTCAGAACACAGTTCACTATTTCAGAATACAGTGACTATATACATTTTTTCTTAAGGCTTAAGACTATTTCATACACTAAAGAAAATATTGGATTTTCTGGAAGTATACGATAACATTTTTAAATAACAAAGACAGGCTTTCCATTTCAAAAACATACTTATGAACTCACCAACTTAAATGTTGATACACTTTCAAAACCACTTGTATTCTCAGGGAACCGGTAGACAGGTACACCCGCAGGTTTTGAGAAGACGGAGATCATAGAGTCGTGACTTTTATACTTTTGCTATACATTTTTGATGTCATACAAACTATGTATCGAACAGATGTAAATACTATATTTTATCAATGTAATGGTTGTGTTTGCTTTGATTATTATTATACAATTGTTGTGATACTATACATGACGTCCTCCGCCCCCGAACGTTTCCGCCGTTCCGGTTTGGGGTGTGACAGATTGGTATCAGAGCATTGTTTATAGTGAACTAAGTATATAAAACCTTACAAGATATATAACTATAAACACAATGGGGCTAGAGTGCTCTGACTAAAAGTATACTTTTAAAATTTAAGTATTTTATAGAAGTATACAAACATACATACATACTAGAAACAGTATCATAGTAAGAACTACACAAAATTATTTAGATGTTGGACACTGCAGTTAAACCTAGACAATTATGTAATGATATCTGGGATAAATATAGCCTCATCAACTATATTTATTTGAGATACGACCAACATGTGTTTGGGAGTGATAGTGGTGTTGCAACAAGTCTAAAACTTACCAACAATACATACAAGATAAACTCTATAACCAAACATTAAATTAAAATACTATATGAGTATTATATGATTCTACAAAACTAGAACAAGAACATTTAGACCTTGATAGCTATACATAATTCGTGCACTAGGTAACTATAGAGGGACCCAATGTGAGTCACGCTCTACAAAATTCTTTACAAGTGTTGCTATAAACGAAATTGGCGATTGTTTACTTATTTGCGTAGACCCAATGTGAGACACCCAAGGGAGTGTTCATACAAGGACTTCACGAACGCTAAACCCAAGTCTTTCGATGGCACTGGAGGTTTCATTGCTTTAACACGTTGGTTCGAGAAAACCGAATCAATATTCGAAATCTATGCATGCCCCGAGTCTAGCAAGGTGAAATTTGCAGCATGCACTTTCACAGACAGAGTCCTCACTTGGTGGAACAACCAATTCATGTACCTGACTCTCCCGATAGCCAATGCTATGAGTTGGGATTATTTGAAATAACTAATGCTAGCAGAAAACGGCCCGAGGGGCGAGATGCAAAAACTAGAGCAGGAGCTCTGGAGTGTGAAGATGAAGGACTCCGATATCGCTGCTTATACTGCTAGGTTCAATGACCTGTCTCTTCTGTGTCCCGGGATGGTCACCCTGGAGAGTAAGAAGATGGAGAGGTACATATGGGGATTAACTCCCCCGACTCAAGGAAATGTTTTAGTTGCTAATATACTTACTTTCGATACTGCTAAGCGTTTTCCGCAGACACTAGTGGATCACAGAGATCGCTAAGACTCCGTAACAGCCATTCGCGAAAAGCCCAAAAAGAGTGGCAGAAAAAAGAAGTTCTGGAACAAACGAAAGGGCAAGTCTTCGCAAGAGCCCTCAACGAAATAGCAAATAGTGGCAGTCTACGCTGCTACCATTCCTGTTGTTACTCCTGCTGCTCCAGCACCTCCTACCTGCTATTCTGGTAATCTACCGAAGTGAAACAAATGCAACTTCCACCACCACGGGCCTTGTCGGGAGATACAATGCACCAACTGCAACAAGAAGGGGCATATAATCCGCTTCTGTAAGACACCTACGCAACCTAATGCCCAGACCCCCGGAGCTAGAGTAGATCAGGTATGCTATGGGTGTGGTGAAATCGGGCACTACAAGAGAGATTTCCCTAAAGTTGGAAATGATGTCAACACAGGAAGAGTGCTAGCAATGGGCCAGGAGGAGGCAATAGCGGATCCCACCGTAGTCACGGGTACGTTCCTCCCTCGATAACTCTTATGCATGCATTCTCTTTGATAGTGGTGCGGAGAGGAGTTTTGTTAGTCATAAATTCAAACACTTATTTAAACACAAACCACAAATCACTAAACGAAATATTCACTGTCGAGATGGCTAATGGGAAGAAAGAGAGCACTAACGACATATTCATAGGCTGTACCCTCACTCTAAACGACTATTCTTTCCCAATCGACATTATGCCGGTCTCCATAAAAAGCTTTTATGTCATCATCGGCATGGACTGGTTAAGTCCCCATCGTGCTGATATTCTATACTACGAAAAAGTCGTTCGCCTCAATCTGCCAAATGGCGAAACCCTCGCAATCTACGGTGACAAACCTAGTACGAACCTTCGCATCATCTCTTGCGTCAAAGCCCAAAAATACCTACGCAAAGAGTGTCACGCATTCCTAGCTCACATATTCAATGAAAAACAAGAAGTAACAGACCTCGAGAGCATTTCCGAAGTCTGTAATTTCCCTAACATCTTCCACGAAGATCTTCCAGGAGTTCCTCCTGAATGCCAAGTCGAGTTCCAAATCGACTTTATTTCTGGAGCTACCCCCGTAGCCAAATCCCCGTATCGCCTAGCGCCGACAAAGATTCAAGAATTATCCAGCCAATTAAACGAACTACTTAGTAAGGGATCAATTAGACCAAGCTTCTCAGCTTGGGGAGCACCGGTCCTGCTCATTAAGAAGAAGGATGGATATTTCCAAAAGTGCATAGATTACCGCGAACTAAACAAGCTTACCATTAAGAACCGATACCCTCTTCCACGTATAGACGACCTCTTCGATCAACTCCAGGAGCCAGTTACTTTTCAAAGATCGACCTGAGATTGGGGTATCTCTAATTACGAGTTCATGAGAATGATGTTCCCAAAACGGCATTCCGAACTCGTTATGGTCACTACGAGTTTGTAGTGATGCCCTTCGTTCTAACCAATGCACCCGCGGTATTCATGGATCTAATGAATCGGGTGTGCCGACCCTTCCTAGACAAATTCGTGATAATATTTATAGATGATATACTCATCTACTCACGAGATGAAGAAGAAAATAGCCGGCACCTGAGACAAGTCTTAGAAACCTTAAGGGCGAAAAGCTTTACACTAAATTCTCAAAATGCGAGTTTTGGATTAGGAAGGTAAATTTCCTTGGTCACGTGGTTAGCGAAGAAGGAATACACGTGGACCCATCCAAAATAAAGGAAATCGAGAACTGGTCAGCACCTAGAACGCCAACAGAGATCCGCCAATTTTTAGGACTTGCTGGCTATTACCGCAGTTTCATACAAAACTTCTCTAGAATTGCTAAACCTCTTACTGCCCTGACTTAGAAGGGTGTAACTTTTAGCTTGGGAGAGAAACAAGACACTGCATTCCAAACACTGAAGCAAGCCCTGTGCAGCGCACCTATCTTGTCTCTTCGAGAAGGGACAGAAGATTCCGTAGTATACTGTGATGCGTCCAATCAGGGGCTAGGCTGTGTGCTTATGCAGCGAGGAAAGGTTATTGCCTATGCCTCGAGACAACTAAAGGCACACACAGTCAACGACACTCATGATCTTGAGTTGGGAGCTGTAGTCTTTGCACTAAAAATCTGGACACATTACCTTTACGGTACCAAGTGTACGATCTTCACCGATCACAAAAGCCTCCAACACATCTTCGACCAGAAAGAACTTAACATGAGACAGCGACAATTGGTAGAACTACTCAATTATTACGAATGTGAAATTCGCTCTCATCCCGACAAAGCCAATGTAGTAGCAGATGCCCTTAGTTGAAAGGAGTACATAGGTCGTAGATTGAAGGCACTAACCATGACAATCCATTCACATCTATCCACACAGATAAAATAGGCTCAACTAGAAGTCTTGAAGCCGGATAATGTGGCATATGAAGCCTGAAGAGGAATGGAGAAGAACTTAGAAATCAAGGGTGACAGAGTTCGTTACTTCATGAACCGGATCTGGACATCGAAGTTTGGTGGCTACATAGATGTTGTCATGAATGATGCCCACAAAACTCAATACTCCATTCATCCAGGTTCAAATAAGATGTATCTGGATCTCAAGAAACTCTATTGGTGGCCAAACATGAAACCTGAGATTGCTACCTACATGGGCAAGTGCCTAACTTGTGCCAAAGTCAAGGTAGAATATTAAAAGCCCTCAGGTTTACTTCAACAACCGGAGATACATGAGTGGAAGTGGAAGCGGATTACAATGGATTTCATAACCAAGTTGCGCAAAACAAACGATGGTCATGACACTATTTGGGTAATCGTCGATAGATTAACCAAATCCGCTTACTTCTTACCAATAAAGGAAACAGACAAGATGGAGAAATTGACCAGAACTTACATCAGGGAGATAGTACGACTACATGGTATACCCATATCTATTATCTCGGATAGAAACAGTAGATTCACCTCGCGATTTTGGCAGTCATTACAAAAATCTTTGGGAACTAGGCTGGACATGAGTACAGCCTACCATCCACAAACTGACGGACAGAGTGAGAGAACCATTCAAACACAAGAAGACATGCTGAGAGCATGTGTGATCGACTTTGGTAAAGCATGGGATACACATTTTCCACTTGTCGATTTTTCATACAACAATAATTACCACTCTAGCATCAAGGTTGCCCTATTTGAAGCCCTCTATGGCCATAAGTGGAGATCCCCTCTGTGCTGGGCTGAGGTAGATGACACGCAGTTAGCTAAAGGGCAAGTCCCTGATAGCACTCTCATTAGCCCGTAAATCATTCGAGAAACCACATAAAAGATTGTCTAAATCCGAGAACGACTAAAAGCCTTTAGGGATAGACAAAAGAGCTACGCTGACAAGAGACGAAAACCCTTGGAATTCCAGGTGGGTGACCGCGTTCTGTTGAACGTCTCACCTTGGAAGGGCATGATATGCTTAGGAAAGCGTGGAAACCTAAATCCAAGATACATCGGGCCATTCGAGATTCTTGCTACAATCGGCCTAGTAACTTACAAACTCTGTCTACCACAAGAACATAACAACGTACACTCTATCTTCCACGTGTCAAATCTAAATAAATGTCTATCCGACGAGACTGTTGTGATTCCACTCGATGAAATCGAGATAAACGAGAGTCTTAAATTTATGGAAGAACTAGTAGAAATCATGGACAGGGAAGTCAAACGAACGAGACAAAGTCGCATACCAATAGTGAAGGTTTGTTGGAATGCCACGCAGGGACCTGAATTCACTTGAGAGCGAGAAGATCAAATGAAACAAAAGTACCCACATCTTTTTCCTAGTCCATGATGTAATCTCTATAGGAAGAATTTCGGGACGAAATTCCCTTTAACGGGGGGATATTGTAACAATCCGTTATTTTGAAGTCATTAAAAGTCAAACTCTATAAATGAAATTCGAGTTTTGTTTATTTCGTTAAATTCATGAGGGATAGAATATGATTTAAATTATATAAATGATGTTTTTATATAAGTATTTGGTATAAAATACACTTAAAAATCATCATTTTTCCCTTTGGAACCGAGAACCCTCGGATCGAAAACCTCTTTTCGGTCGAGAACCCCCGGACCGAAAACGCCTTACCGGCCGAAAACCCAACCGATATATATATTTCCCCCCGAAAAATAAGTCATTTTCCCACTTGTTCAATCGAAAACACTCCCATTTTTCTCTCACGTATCATACAAGAACCTTCAAACCTTCAAGAAAAATCCCTCAAATCTTTATACTTTTCACCAAGAACACCAAGAACACTAAGAACACCAAGAACACCAAGAACAACCTTTAAATCTTCAAGCCGACCGAAAACTGCTTAGACCGAAAACTAGTTTATAACCGAGAATACCTTTAGACCGAGAACCTGGTTCTCGGTTGAGGTTTTAAGACCGAAATCAAGGATTTCGCTGAAGGCTAGACCCAAAAGCCTCATCAACACTCCAAATAATTCTCGGTAATTATTCCTTACATAAAATTAGTGTTGTCTAACACTTTAATTAGTTATTTCGCTAATTTAAATACGATTACGTGTTTAAATAATATTAGGATACCGTTCTATCCACATATGCTAGCCCGATGATCATCTATACAGTTTCGCGATCCAGACTCGAACACACACTAGAGGTGAGTTCATACCCCTACGTTTTCACTATTTCCAATGTTTTTAGGGGGGGTACAAGTTTAGCACAAGGACTCTTGTGTTAACATGCAAACGATTTCAAAACCCTTTTGAACCATTTGCAATTGATTGAAACCGATTTATCACTGCATTTATCAATATATATATATATATATATATATATATATATATATATATATATATATATATATATATATTAACCCTTTTGAAGAATGTCGAGCAAAAGGGTACTTTCCATAAATCTTTCACTACTATTTTATACACACGGTTAAATTGCAAATGATTTGGTTTATTACAGGTCATACATCTAAACTATAGTTGGTATACTTTGTGAAACACTACACTATTTTACAAGTTCATGAACACTATACCGAAACAAGTATATAAACTATAATAGGTATGGTTTATGGAATACTACTCTATTTCACTAATTCAAGGATACACTACTAAATAATTATTTAAGTATAATTATTTACATTACAAAGTAGGCTACTACAAGGTAATACATACAGTTTCAAGTACAAGAGAACACTACTACACTACACGTAAACTAGCTAATACAGGGTTGTGAGGCACTACTTCGGGGTACCCACTAGGGTACGGTTCTAAGTCCTATAAATTATAACCAGAGTCTCTTGGAGGGATAGAGTGAATTTGTGTATAGATCTATACGGGACTGACAATCCCGCACCTGAGTTGCTTGCAATAGCTAGGCCGGCAGGCCTGGGGTGACAAATGTCATAACATACCGACGCCTGTCTCACAATAGTATCAACTAAAACATTTGTTTACGGGATTAACACTACTTCCAAGGTTTTATTTTAAATAATAAAACTATAGTACACTATTTTACACTATAGCTGCTGGATTCCAGGCACTCATACAATAAGGTTTTTGTACAAACACTACTACAGACACTACTACAGTACACTACTTTTCTAGTACAGAGTATACTAGTACAACGTACAATTTCAAGACACATTTATGACATAGTTTTATTTATTAGACTACAATTCACTATATCAGACTACAATTCACTATTTCAGAACACAGTTCACAATTTCAGAATACCGTGACTGCATACATTTTGTCTTAAGGCTTAAGACTACATTTCATACACTAAAGAAAATATTGGATTTTCTGGAAGTATACGATAACATTTTCAAAGAACAAAGACAAGCTTTCCATTTCAAAAACATACTTATGAACTCACCAACTTAAATGTTGATACACTTTCAAAACCACTTGTATTCTCAGGGAACCGGTAGATAGGTACACCCGCAGGTTTTGAGAAGACGGAGATCATAGAGTCGCGTCTTTTATACTTTTGCTATACATTTTTGATGTCATACAAACTATGTATCGAACATATGTAAATACTATATTTTATCAATGTAATGGTTATGTTTGCTTTGATTACTATTATACATTTTTTATGATACTATACATGACGTCCTCCGCCCCCGAACGTTTCCGCCGTTCCGGTTTGGGGGTGTGGCATACAAACATTCATATCATATAACATATCAACATGTATGGGTATTCTGGGAATCACTTACTTGAGCTCGTACGATTGCACGCATCACACCCCCTTTTTTTTAGAAAAGTCTTTTTAGAAATTTGTTATCTTTTAAAGGATTACCAATTCCTCAATTTGAGTTCAGTCACACCTAAGAGTGTGTCTGAATCCATCAAACCAAGGCTCTGATACCAACTTGTATCGTCACAAAAATTATAAGGAAAAAATTTCATTTTCAATTCAACCAGAAACACCAATTATACTTTTTTCCAATCATTCAAAAGTATTTCAAAATAAAAACAGTTATCATAGTACAATCCTAAAAATCATCTAGTTGTGGAAACATGGGTAGATGGGCTGCGCTCAAGCCGAGCCCTTCCCTTTCAAACCGTAAGTAACTGAAACCATGACCATAAAACTATAAGCACAAAGCTTAGTGAGTTCCATAAAATACCAAATACCATTGGGCCTAGCCCTCACATTGAGCCCAACCATTCATAATGGGCCTATCCCTCATACAATGGGCCCAACCCAACATACAAATGCAAGAGTCATAGAGATAACTTGCATCCTACATAACATACATTGGGCATAGCCCTTCCTGATCCATGGGCCCAACCAAACATACAAATGGGCCTAGCCCGACATACAATGGGCCTATCCCAACATATCATGTAAGAGTCATAAAGACAACCAACATAATAGATCCTAGCGGGTCGACATTGATGCCTTCGACCCACGAGTACAATGCAGAGATTCACCTCACAGTCCGACGAAATAGCTGCAACCACACGCTGCTCGAAATACCAACTATACTGATCACCTTTACAACAAATAATGACCAAAACTAAGACAACAGCCCAACATACCCAAAACACCCTTAGCTCAACCTAGTCAAAATCCTAGTCAAGTCGAAAGTCAAAAAGTCAAAAGTTCAAAAGCCATATGAGTTTACTCAGCTGAGTACGCCCAACATACTCATCTTGTACGCTTGGCATACTCAAGATCATCGCGTACGTGCAGCGTACGCCAATGTACGCCCAACGTACGCTGGCTAACTTCACTTCTTCTTTTTAAGAGCTTATTCCATTAAGTCTTTTTGACCAAAGGCAGATCTAGTCCCGAAATAACATCTTAAGTCATAAAGTTTCCAACTTTATGACTTTGCATGGATAGGAAGTGCTCAATACTTAAAAAACTAACTTCTTAACTTATTAAGACATCTTAGAACATGCATGAAGGAAGACTAAGGACCAATATTACATTTTTAGGGTTCCTAATAGCTTCATAATGGATAAAGTTCCTAACTTTGTCCATTAGAATGGTCAAAACAACCAAGATCTAGTCTTTAAGTCTCAAAGGGACAAAAAGAGCATCTTTTTCAACTTAATCCATTAAGTCCAAGTCTCAAACCTTTAGATCTGAATCAATATGATGTTTAAATGGATAAAGTTTCCAACTTTATCCATAACAAGGTAACAAACTTTCAAGATCTAAACTTTATGCACTATAGTGACCAAAAGCTTATAATAACCAATACTAGCTTGATCTAACAAATGCATCATCAAGATTCAAAATTTATACCTCTAGAAGAAAGATCAAAGTGAAAAAAGTCTGGATCTACAAGATCCAATGAAACCAACACTTCTCCAATGAGCTCCTTCTTCTCCAAGATGCCCCAAGAACACTCCAAAGCACTTAAAACACCTTATTTTTGCTCACAATGCTCTAACTAGGGTTAGGGTTTCAAGGGAGGGTGTTGGAGAGGTGGAGGCTGAGAATGGAATGGGTTTAGGGAAGTTAAGGAGCTTAATTAGGGATAAATACATGAAAATAGGGTTTGGGCCCTAATCCCGTACGCTTAGCATACTCCTAGATACCATAGTACGCCCAACATACTTCCACGTACGCACCGTCCTAACTTCAAACAGTCATAATTTCTGTGTTTCAACTCCGATTTCGACGATCTTTATATCCATGGAAACATCGCTTTTCCGATTTTACCCTTGGGCTCCAAAGCACAAACCAAACTCTTGGATCACATATTCTACATTACCCTCATCCAAATGGTTCTAAGACCTCTCTTTCCCTAAAGCCCGAAGCCTTGTGATACTTGATCTTCGGGTCACGGTCCAAAATTATGAAACGACTCGAAACAGGGTGTTACATCTTCCCATATAGAAGCTCATATGACAGTGCACCAATACTAGAATGATAGTTATTGTTGTAAGAAAACTCAACTATGGGAAGGTAGGAGTCCCAGCTACAGCTAAAATCGATAACACAAGCCCTCATCATTTCCTCAAGGATCTGAATGGTCTGCTCACTTTGACCATCAGTCTGAGGGTGGTAAGCATTGCTGAAATGCAGTCTCGTACCCAACTCCTCATGAAATCTCTACCAAAACCGTGAAGTAAACTGTACATCATGATCAGATACAATAGAAACTGGTATACCATGGCGAGCAAGAAAATAAGTACTCTTGGTCAGGGGATCAACCATAATCTATATAACATCAAATCCCGTGGCCGTCCTTGGCAATTTGGTGATGAAATCCATGGTGATCTGCTCCTATTTTCACATGGGAACCTCCAAAGGCTGCAACTTTCCATGCGGCCTCTGGTGTTCATCCTTGATCATCCGAAATGTCAAGCATCTCTCCAAATACCATGATATCTCTCACTTCATGCATGGCCACCAATAGCTAAGTCTCAAGTCTCGATACATCTTTGTAGATCTAGGGTGGATCGAGAACCTAGACTTGTGTGCCTCCTCCATCACTTTCTGTCGAAGCCCCCCAAAAACTAGGACCCACACTCGACCACACTTGGTTATAAGCTCGCGACTATCAGTGGCAAATCTGCCAATCTGGCCCCTGATCTTCTCCTTCTTTGAATTCTCCATCCTGATTCCCTCGGCCTAAGCCTCCCTAATCGAATCCAAGAGTGGGGAGTCAATGATCATTCTCAAATAGAGTCCTCAAGTTGGAGCACTATCCGCCTTGCAGATCTATGCGCCGGCGACCATATTGGCCTTCCCTGGATGATAACGAATCTCAGATTCATAATCCTTGACTACATCGAGCCATTTGTGCTAACTTATGTTCAAATTTGGTTGATACATAAGATATCTCAAGCTCTTGTGATCCTTGTAGATGGTACAACGAAACCCATAGAGATAGTGTCGCCAAATGTTGAGGGAAAATACTACGACCCCCAAATTCAAATCATACATCAGATACCTAACCTCATAAGGCTTCAATTTCCTGGATGCATACAAAATGACCCTGCCCCGTTGCATGGGTACCTCCCCTAAACCCATGATTGACGCATCACAAACCACCACTATTGGGTATTTTATGTTGCGTCATGGGCTTAGTATTGTATATCCGGATTGGGCTTGTCCATCCGTGATTATTGAGTAGGGTTTAGCTATAAATAGTGCATGCATGTATGCCTTAGAAACTAACGTGATTATAGTTATTATTGCTTTGTAACCCTAAACACCTCTACAGTCGAAGTTCTTAATCGAGCTCTTCTAAGGTGCTAAAGTTTAATCATTCGACATCAGTTAAACCATTCATGTGTTATTCGTTACGTCTTTAATTGTGTTTCTGCTTAGAAAACACGTCTGAATTTGATGAGGAAAGTGAGATGAGCGAAATCTCGGTAGAGGATGTGGTTGATTGCTCTGAATTTATGAAGAGCGAAACCGAGAATGAGAAACCCCTCATATCTGAAAACTCGGTTGAATACGCTCGCCTGTCAATGGACAAGCCACAGAAACTCAAAGAGAAAGCAATGGTTTATCAAAAGGTTCAAATTGTGCCAAATCAGGTATATGCTGTTACAGGGGTCACTGCAAAACAAATAGCAGAATTGAAAATCTTGGTCGACACAGACAATGCTGAAGGGTGCGACGATTATTTCTGGTCAGCCCCTATTGATAACGCAGACAAAACCATCGGCTTATCAGAGCGAACCTAATAGAGGGTAAAAGGTAGATATGTTGCTGAACCTATCAACAAACCCTCAAGTTTTGACAAACCAAGCACAAGTGGAACAAAAGAGATACCTGAAGAACCAAAGAAAACACCGAATGTTCCTTCCAAGACTACCGAAACTCAAAAGGAGAAGCCAAAATCAAGCTTTAATATTCGTAAATCTCAAAAGCAGTTAGCTGAATAGAAACGCCAAAGAAATCAGAGATACATGATAAATCTGAATGAGCGAAAACGGTATTGGCAATCTCAAAACCCCAACTACGTTCCTTCCAAGAAAGAGTCAATTGTCAAAGAAAATGAAAAGCCAAAAGGAAAAGAAAATTTTAGTCCAAGCTCCTACTATTCCAAAGCTCAGAACCGAACATCTAGTTTCGGTTCCAACACCAGCGCTCAGAACCGAACGTCAAGTTTCGGTCACAACGTCAAGGCTAACAACCGAAAGTCAAGTTTCGGTCCTTCCTACTCCCAAAGAAAACCGAATTCAGTTAAGGACATCAAAGGAAAGGGAAAGCTTGATTCAGATTCTGATATCAATAATAAGAAAAAGTCAGCTAACCCTAGGATTCAAAAGAATATTCCAAAACCATCTAACAACACACCATCTAATACACCACAATTTAAACAAGATAAAAACAAAATCAAGGTGTATACCATCAAAAGAAAAGACCAAACCACTCTAATCAAAAGAACTTATTTGGTTGATATTTCTACTGCTATTCCTTTCTCTGTAAAAGACTCACCAGGGCCCAAGAGACTTTGGGTTCCTAAATCTGCTTGAATTTGCAGGTTATTAGTGACGCGCAGTTCGATGACGAATGGTACATAGACAGTGGCTGATCGCGTCACATGACAGGAAGGAGGGAAGAGCTGAGGGAGTTTCGGTCCCTTAAGGATGGTGGATGTGTGAAGTATGGAAATAACTCTTATGGTACAATCAAAGGATATCGAATGATAACCAACGGAGACTTCTCGATTCGAAAAGTAGCTTAGGTGGAAGGGTTGTAGCACAACCTCATCAGTGTATCACAATTGGTTGTGGGAACTGGTTTGAAGGTTTCATTCGATGATGAGGGATCAGAAATAATTGAGAAGCAATCCAAAAGAGTTCTGATGAAGTCTAAACGCAAGGGAGAGATGTATCCTTTAAATCTCAACCCAATTCGAGGAAAACCAGCAATATGCCTGCTGTCAAAGGCGAACACTGATGAAAGCTGGCTGTGGCATCGACGCCTATCGCACCTGAACTTCAAAGACATTAATAAGTTGGTGCTTGGTGATCATGTTCGAGGCCTTCCTCTTCTCAAGTTTGATAAGGAACACCTATGTGCAACGTGTGAGATGGGCAAACAAAGCAGAAAGAGCCATCCTACACGTATCAATACACAGATTGTTGAAGCTCTTGAACTTCTGCATATTGACTTATGTGGATCTTCGGCTATCGAAAGCTTCGGTGGTTGTAAGTTCATTCTTGTCATAGTCGATGATTTTTCACGCTTCACCTGGGTTTTCTTTCTTAAACAGAAATCAGACGCGACTCCCAAGTTGAAAACGTTTATCAAGAAAGTGGAAGTGCAGCTGCGAAAGCTGGTGAGGAATATCAGAAGCGACAATGGGCTTGAATTCAAGAATAAAGATTTTGAGGATTTTCTGGCTGACAAGGGGATAACTCACAACTTCTAGGCTCCCTATACACCACAATAGAATGGGATTGTTGAAAGACGAAACCGTTCTTTATGTGAGGCAGCCCGAACCATGCTAAGCTTCGCTTTTTTCCGCTATACTTCTGGGCTGATGCAGTTGCAACCGCGTGCTATACTCAGAAACGATCCTTACTCAACAAACGATTCTTCATCACTCCGTATGAGATTCTGAACAATCGAAAGCCCAACGTTAAATTTTTCCACGTGTTCGGTTCAAGGTGCTTCATTTTCAATTCCAAAGAAAACCGAAACAAGTTTGACGTCAAAGCTGATGAGGGAATTTTTCTTGGCTATTCACTCACTTCAAAGGCATACAGAGTTTTGAACAAATAATCCAAACGTATTGAAGAGACATACTATGTAACCTTTGATGACAACTACATGAAGAAAGTCCAAAGAAGCAAAAGTGCCTTGGGGGAAATATTTCCTGAATCAGGACAAGTCTCGGTTCTAATTTCCAACCTGTTTGCAGAGTACATAAGGCTATTTGATGAACCAGAGAAGGCTGCACACTCGGAGGCGAAAGCAGCAGACAAGAAAATCGACAATCTGAAAAAGATCATTGATGAAGCTGCAAAAGAAATGGAAAATGAACCTCCTATGGTCAACCCTCAACTGACCCACAAAACAACGGCTCACCGTTCAAGGGGGAGGGTTCATCTACACCAAAAACAACCAATAGTCCAGTCGAGTGGGAGAATCCAACTCCATCCCCAACCCATAAAAGTCCAGTCGAGGGGGAGTATCCAACTCCAACAGAGGAGGAGAATTCTGAACTTGACAAGGGATACGCTTTGCCATTTGAGGGGGAGAATGAGAATATAAATGACGAAGGTGATCAATCAGAACTTGAAGAAGAATTAAATGCAGAGTTGGATCCAGCCTATGACCCTAATTACCTTCCTCTAACGAAATGGACTAAAGATCATCCCAAAGCACAAATAATTGGTGAATCATCTGAGCGAGTTCTCACACGTTCTCAATTGAAAGCGAAACAAACTGCATTATTCTCTAATGTTGAATTCTGTATGTTTAATTTGTTTGTCTCCAAAGTCAAACCAAAGACGGTTAATGTTGCACTTGATCATGCTGATTGGGTACAAGTTATGCAAGATGAACTCCATGATTTTGAACGTAATCGAGTTTGGAGGCTGATTCCCACTCCAAAGGATGCTTCAGTGGTCGACTTAAAATGGGTCTTCAGCAATAAGTTGGACAAAGAGGGCAACGTCATACGCAATAAGGCTCGGTTGGTGGTGAAGGGATACTGCCAAGAAGAAGGGATAGACTATGAGGACACCTTCGCTCCTATAGCAAGGTTGGAATCGGTCAGAATCATTCTGGCATACGCTGCTCATAAAAACTTTGAAGTTTTCCAAATGGATGTGAAATGTACGTTCTTGAATGGAGAACTAGAAGAAACGGTGTATGTTGAGCAACCACCTGGGTTCGTGAACGAGAAATACCCTGAACACTGCTATGTGTTAGATAAAGTTGTATATGGTCTGAAGCAAGCACCGAGGGCCTGGTATGAAACTTTAACTCGCTTTCTTAAAATGTCAAAATTCAAGCAAGGTTCGGTTGACCCAACCTTCTTCCGAAAGAAAGAAGGCGAACATCTAATGATAGTTCAGATTTATTTCGATGACATCATCTTCGGCTCCACGAATCCTAGCTTAACGGCTGAATTTAGGAAGTTGATGGAGACTAAATTTGAAATGAGCGCAATGGGTCCGATTAATTTTTTCCTTGGTTTGAATATAAGACAGGGACCAGAAGGTATTTTTATCAACCAAGAGGCCTACATGAAGAACTTGCTGGCAAATTTCGGTATGACGGGTGATTCGAAAGTGAAGGTTCCTATGGCGTTTGGCACAAAGTTAACACCGTCTTTGGAAAAACCTGCTGTTGACGTAACACTCTATCGTCAAATGATAGGGTCTCTTATGTATCTAACGGCTAGTAGACCAGACATTATGTTTTCTGTTTGTTATTGCACCAGGTTTCAAGCAAATCCATGAGAACCTCACATGGTGGCAGTGAAAAACATTTTCCGTTATCTGAAGCGAACCTCTTCTCTCGGTCTTTGGTACCCTGCTAGATCTGGATTTTTTTTTCAAGCCTTTTCTGACGCCGATCTTGGAGGATGTGGACTGGACCGAAAGAGCACAACTGGTGGATGCCAATTCCTTGACTGTAAACTGGTGGATGCCAATTTCTTGGAAAAACCTGCAGTCCAAGAAGCAAACCTGCGTGTCTCTTTCAACAGCCGAAGCTGAGTACATAGCTGCAGCATCTTGTACCTCTCAAGTGATATGGATACAAAACCAACTAAGAGACTACGAACTAAGTATGATGAAAATACCTCTCTATTGTGACTCAGAAAGCGCGATTAGAATATGTCACAATCCAGTGCAACACTCAAAGACAAAGCATATTGCACTATGATACCATTTCATCAAGGACCATGTAGAAGATGGGAAAGTGGAAGTACATTTCGTTCGGTCCTCTGATCAACTGGCTGACATATTCACTAAAGCCTTACCAGAAGCAAGCTTCAATAAAATTTTACAAGGTTTGGGAATGATGGAAGCAGAGTCGGTACCGAATCCTCAAATCTCTCTCTGAAAATTAGACAAGCGAAATAGAGCGAACGCTCGGTCTATTTCGGTTCCGGATTTTTCGGGAACCGAACGCTCGGTCTATTTCGGCTCCATAAATTTCGGGAACCGAAATGAACCGAACGCTCGGTCTATTTCGGCTCCGGAATTTTAGGGAACCGAAATGAACCGAACGCTCAGCTTATTTCGCTTCATTCTTTTACGGTTTGGTTTCGGCTGTATATTTTGTACACTCATTTTTAAGTCTATTTCTTACTCTATTTCAAGACTTTTTTTTGGAATGTTTTATGCTAATTTCTTTTTGTTTATTTTTCTGTTTTTTATTATTTTTTTTTCAGAAATTTCAAAAATCCAAAAATATTTTTCCAAAAGTTTTTTTTATTTTGTTTCTTAATTATTTTTTTTGTTTGTTTTGTTTGTGTGGTTTGTTTGTTTGCTTGTTCTCTTTACTAGGTCGCAAGTACTTCATTGCAACATAATTTGGAGCTAAGGCAGGTATGATTCTTTTAATATGAACTAGTTAAGTGTCCCTAGAAGCATGCTGCTGCATGTCGACCGAAGCCTCTAAGACTAAGAGCAAGGCCTTAATGAATCGATTTATTCCTATCGTTTCTTCCCAATTAGGCTGGTAAATCCACTCATGTCATGAGCTACCTTACTCTTCTCAAATGAGTTAAGAGTTTTCTGCTTTGTCACGTTTATATAGCAGAGGTACTTTCGGTTCCTTAACCACCTCCTTTACATTCTCCATCAACTTTCGGTTCAACACTGTAACCCTTGAGACTCTCAGCTTTTACCACTGAGGTTTATGGTTGCATAAAATCTGTGTTTATGATCTTAGATACGTACACCACGTGCTAAGTGAGACCCAAAATCCAACACCAACAATGAATTGACGGTGAATCTTTATATTCAAGATCTTACTTGTTACCTAACGAAATCTCATTTTATTTTTGAGTGGTCTTTTATGAAATTGTCTAACACCAAGGCATTTCTTCCCAACAAGATCCAGTTTGTTTTTGTTTTTGAGATTTTTACAACATCTTTAGTCACAACAAATTATATCCAACCTACTTGTTCAACAGACCATATCGGTCTCACAAGTACTTCATCCAACGTTCGATCTTATGTTAAGAATCGATGTTCGGTTGAAGATAAGCCACCCTTAGACTATTATTTAAAAGAACCCTTTCGGTGTTTCTTTACAAGCACTCGATCGTATTTTCTCGGGAAACCACGCAAGCACTTCAAGTCTCTCTTGACTTTGAAGGAAGAGATTCATGCCCAGAATCATCTGTTTTATGTCTTCTAACAGACATCACTCACATCCTATACACATTTTGCTTTATTTCTTAATTTTTGGCACACTCTTGCACGAAAATAATTTGTGATTTTCCAAAATTCTGGTTGATCTTTCTTATGGCTCGTTTGAAGTTTCTTTTAGGCGCGAAAGTGGTTCTTATCACATCTGGAGCGAAGGTGAATTTGAAAAGACCATATGTGGATAAGATTTTGGGCGCGTGAATTTGAACGGTTCCTAAACCCACGCTTGCTGACGTCTATCTGGGGAAACCAAGCTGTCACATCGCGCTTTTTCAGGCGGCGTTTCAGTGATCGTATCATCATCACGAAGATTATTTCTCTCTCCTGGCAACGGTATATAAAGGGTTTCTCGCACAAATTGTACCTTCTTACATTCTTCAAATTCTCTCAAATACACAAGGTGATTTGCAACTGTTCATCTTCTTCCTTACCTCAACAATGGCGGATTCCTCATCTGTTCAAGATCAAACTGCTTCGTCCTCATTGCTCATGATCAAACCCAATTAGAACATAATCATTCAACTGAACCCCTTTCTGTATGATTCTTACATGCTACAGGTTGTTGAATGTCTCAAATACTCTCATCTGGTTATCGCACTCACACAAGTGGAATCTGTCCCAATGTCTCTTCTTTTTCAAGTCTATTGTACTGCAACCTATGACAAGAAGAAGGAGAGGATCTACTTTCAAATCTTCTCGCATAAGGCATCAATTTCGAAAGGGCGATTCTGTTCCCTGTTACAGCTTGATGTCGATTCCTCTGTTATCTCTCCCGATTTCGTCACTACAACCCAACTGTTTACGATGCTTTACGAGATGGGATACACTAATGTTCTTACCACAGTGACGAAGATTAAGAAATCGTGTTTGCCGCCACAATGGAATGGATTGCTTACTCTTCTCAACAAGGGTTTAGCGGAGAGGGTTGCTGGGTCAGATGGTACCAGTAAGGGTTTTCTGACCATTCTCTATGGTCTCTACAATGGAATTAATCTCGATTACATGTCGATCATTTGGTCGCAATTGGTACAAAGTCTCAACACTTCGACGAGACATTCTGAGATTTCTTGTGGATGTTTCTGGACCATCGTCACACGCAGGGCCATTGATACTTTGCAGATTCCAGTCATGAAGGATGCATTGGTCTCTTCTGTGGCAACTTTTCATACGAAGAAGATCATCTTCTCCGATGCCACCAAGTTCTCCCATAATGGTTCAATACCTGAGACGATGTACAAGTGTGTGTCAGCCGAAAGTAAAGTGATGGCCGACTACCGAAAGCTTCCTCCTAAAGGACCAAGAGAACTGACTCCTGAACAGCAAGCTGCTTTTGAAGCTGTGGAAAGCCAGCCAACAGAGGCAAAAGGGAAAATACCAAGAAAGTGACAACCGAAGGTCCTTCGTCTAAAGCTGACAAGTCTAAAAAGCGAAAGGCTGAAAAGGGTGATTCTTCGGCTCCAAAGAAGGTTAAAAAGATGGAAAAGAAATCAAAAAGTCCTTCTCCTTCAAGCTTAGACAATGATGAGGAGCGATCGGCAGATGAAGAAGAGGAAGTTCGGCATCGTGGTTCACCGAGAGGTAATACACCTCCTCGTTCTCCAACTCCAACTGAACCACTTAATGACGAGATTCCAACAACTCCTCCATCTCCACCGAAAACCACTGTTCCAGTTTCGGTTACTTCTATTCCACCACCACCACCAGTTAGTACCATACCAATCTCGACAACTCCTTTACCACCTCCCATCTTTTCACAAGCAACTACCACAACTACTCCCACCACCACAACAACCGATCCTCTAGTAAACGTCAACGTATCTAATACGGGGGCTAATACTGAAACCGAACCTCCGGTTACTTCCAAACCTCTTTCACCCTCACCCTCAACCGATTCTGGTGATACTCTCGGTGATGATAATGTTGAGTTTGACTCGACTTATTACAGTCCTTATCGGCTTCCAACAGACGAAGATGAAGAGGCTCCTGTCACCAGACAACAAGTGCAGAGTCTAGATGAGAAACTTGATCAATTGCTTGCCTCTACAAAAACATATAACGATGTTGTGCTCAAAGCTTTTCTGGACACCGCTTTTGAGCAATATACTGGAGCTATAAACAAATCAACAAAGGCGGTTGAAGCTTCCACTTCTTCTTGCAAGAAGGCCACTACTGAAGTTGCAGAACTTGTTCACAGTTCTCATATTTTTCTCGAATCCCTCAAAGGTCATGCTGATTCAAATCCAGCTAAAGTGAACGCTTCAGTTAATTCGTTATCTAAGTCAGTTCAAGAGGAGCAAGCTAAATTTGAGAATGTTCGTTCTTCCATTCAAGCTGAGAACACTTCTCTACTTAGCTCAGTGAATTCTCGCCTTGAAACACTCCAGGCTGATTTAGCAAATGAGAGTGCATTAATGGAGGATCTTGCACGACAAGCCTCTACTATTGAAGTTCAGAAAGTTCAATTGGCTCAAGCTGAAAGGGAGATTTCATTATTGAAGACTGAGCGAGCTGTATTCCGGAGTTGTGCTGGTAATGTAACGAATATGCTAACCAATCTTCTTAGTGCTCATGATCCGATACTTACTCTGACCATCAGGAATCATCTGACTTCCAAGCTTCTTCATGCCCTTGCACTCTTACATGAAATGAAGGGTGTTTTGGAGAGATTCGTACCTCCAAAACAAAGGGGAGAAGGTATTCAAACAACTCAACCGAAGGTCACTGTCAAAGCCAAACCGAAGGGTAATGAAGCTTCGGGTTCTTGTAATCAAGATAAAAAGAAGGGACTTGCTGATGATAGTGATGAAGAGGAAACAATCGCCGAAGCCCTGAAACGAAAGAAAAGGGATAAGGAATTGGATGAAACCCTTCGGGTTGCGAAGGAAGCAGAAAAGAGGGAGCGAAAGAACAAATAAGAGCAAGATGCCTTAAATTGCAAAAAGGCCTTGTTTCCTCTTTGGCCTAGAGAAACGCTCATCAAAGAAGCAATAGAGTTTCCGAGCGTATACTGGCTGGAACCTGTAGCTTCTTTTGATTGTGAGAATTCGAGGGACTTACAGTTTGATATGCCTATAACACGAAAGGCATATACTTTTCATTGCCTTGATTCGACTGTTCAAGTTCCCTCACCTCACCCTCAGGTTGATCGTGAACTCATCGATTTTTATCTCAAGTTCGGTCAGCCTCAGTACCTGACATGGAGTGCATAGAAGATTATAACTGTCAAGGTGCTGAAACCTTCGCCTGCAGGGAAGTTTATCAATGTTAGTTTCAAAATAACCCGAGGTTCAGCAAACTCGGTTTCGATTATATCCCTGGCAGATCTTCCAAACTTGAATCCTCATGATTGGATCTTGTTGTTTAACATACTGCTCACCAATGCGAAAGAATATGAGCCGATTCTAGATCATCTAAAGAGGATGTTGGCCTCCTATATCCATGAAGTAGCTTCAATGGATCAGGAGATAGCTAAAGCTTTGAAGAAGAAACCCACTGTAAAGCCAACTGCAAAACCTGGAGATGTGAATAAAATGAAGATGGGTCAAATTGATTCTAAACATCTCACAGTGATGTTCACAAGAGGAGAAGCCAACATATGTCTTTTCGCTCTTGTTGACAAGCATCTGTTCTCAACGGACTGCTTAGAGCACATAATTAGTATCATCCATCGGTGTAAGCAGAATTCTGAGGCAGACAAGAAGAACTTCATGGACATGCTTCGGTGGTATATCACTTTTCGTCATACTCTTTTGGCCATCATACCGAAGGTATTCATGACTGTCAAGAAGTCTTCTATAGCTCAACCGAACTGAGCTTTCGGCTCCATTGACACAAAGGGGGAGATTGTTGGGTATGTTATGTTGCGTCATGGGCTTAGTATTGTATATCCGGATTGGGCTTGTCCATCCGTGATTATTGAGTAGGGTTTAGCTATAAATAGTGCATGCATGTATGCCTTAGAAACTAACGTGATTATAGTTATTATTGCTTTGTAACCCTAAACACCTCTACAGTCGAAGTTCTTAATCGAGCTCGTCTGAGGTGCTAAAGTTTAATCATTCGACATCAGTTAAACCATTATTGTGTTATTCGTTACGTCTTTAATTGTGTTTCTGCTTAGAATCTATCGATCCGACCAGAACTTTGTTCTAACAACCACAAAATCCTCGACACCCTCAGGAAGGGCTAATAGCGGGGCCTCACATAACTTTTGTCTCAGCGTCTCAAATTCAGGTTGCTGCTCAGGTCCCCAACGGAAATCCACACTCTTCTTCGTCAAGCGATTTAGAGGAATGACAATCTTGGAAAGTCAAGAATGAACCTTTGCTAATAACCTGCTAACCCCATAAAACTCCTGATTTCAGATGGGGATTTCGGGACCTCCTACATAACTGCCTTAATCTTGGCTGGATCGACCAAAATCCAATTTTGGTTGACGATGTGTCCCAAAAACTGGACCTCTCGTTACCAGAACTCACACTTGGAGAACTTGGCATAAAGCCTCTCCTGCCTCAGTACCCCAAGTAGCGCCCACAGATGCTCCCCATGCTGCTCCCTGGTCTTGGAGTAGACAATAATATCATCGATGAAAACAATGACTGACCGGTCGAGCATCGACATGCATACCCAGTTCATCAAGTCCATAAATGTTGACGGTGTGTTGTGAGCCGAAACGGTATCACCACGAACTCATAATGAACATACCGAGTTCAAAATGTTTTCTTCTCTACATCCTCCTTTTTTACCCTCATCTGCTGGTAACCCGACCCCAGATCAATCTTTGAGAACCAAGACGCACCTTGCAATTACTCTAAAAGATCATCATTCCTAGGAGGTGGGTAACGGTTCTTCACTGTCAACTTGTTCAGCTCCAGATAATCTATACACATACGGTGAAACTCATCCTTATTCTTCACAAACAAAAGCGGTGCTCCCCAGGGTGAACTGCTCGATCTGATAAATTGCCTGCCTAATAGTTCCTGAAGCTGAGAGGACAATTCATGCATCTCTGGTGGTGCGAGGAGATACGACACGTTAGCAATAAGGGCCACACTGGGAATCAAATCGATCATGAACTCCACCTGTCTCATGGGAGGCACATCGGGTAAATCCTCTAGGAAAAAATTTGGAAACTCTCTGACCACTGGTACATCTAAATCCGAAACCCTCCCTTCAACTAGAGTGTCGATCACATAAGGTAGATAACCCGAACATCCATGTTAGATATACAACCGATCCTTGGCAGTCGAACAAAAAGTTGATCCAACCCTGGTACCCTCGCCATAAATGGTTAGTTATCAGCCTCAAACCACCACCAATTGTCTTTCACAGACGATCATGACTCCAAACTTGATCAACCAGTCCATCCCGGCGATCACGCACACATCCCCCATCGGGATGGTGTAGGATCCCATTTTGAAGATCGACTTGTGCGGAATAATAAGATCTTGAGAATGAAAAATAATGAAATATATGAAGAGCACAAAGATATGAGTAATCTGATATTAACTAGAAAGAAAGAAAGAAAGAGTTAAAAATATGACATGAAGAACTCTTTTGGATGGGTAGAACCCCATCCACTCTCTCTAACTAGAAAGACTACATTTTGGTGTACACAAAAACTAATGACCATTCCCTCTATTTATAGAGTAAAAGAGAATCTTACAATCATAAAGGGAATATTATAATCTAATTATTACTCATAATTTGTAGAGAATTTTCATGCTCCAACAATCTCTCCCTAAATACTCGCAAATGATGAGGGATTAATACGTGTGGAATGTACTATTTTTAATCCTAACTAACTTAAACACAAAAACAAACACATGGAAGGCAGTGTACCTATCGATTAGTAGTTTAGTATAGGCAAGTAGGGTATCGAACTCAGGGAACGATAAACATTTAAAATATTACTAATATTATCTAAACAAAATAATAATTAAAAAGGGGTTTTTCTGTAGTTTTGCAAGACTAGAAACTTAAACAATTACTAAACACTTAGAAAAGAACAATTAACAACTAAAAGATAAGCAAAAGACAACTAGATTCAATAAGATTAAAGAGACATCCATTTAGATTCGATTCACTTATTCCTATGGTTGATTTCGTGGCAAGTGCAATGGATTAATATATCATTAATTACCAATTTCTAATATGTTTAGGTTCATGTTCACTATTACTAATCCTTTAGAAAATAAATCAATTCAAGCAGTAATCAAGTGATTAAATCAAAGAATTTACTAGTGTTCCATTTGAATCAAGTAAGACTTGTAATAATAGTTAATCAAATTGGATGGTTTAATTAACTCATATGTGGTTGGACATCACACATGCTCACATATTAATTTACTTATGCTCTAGTTAACCCTATGTTATGTTCACAACACTAGGCATACAATCTTGTTTTCACAAAACCATAAGATTCATGTAATCAAGCAGATGTTCATACAACTCAATATACTTTGTCATTAACAGATAATAATTGTCATTAACACATAAGGAGCTTTTAACAAGCTTAACAAGATAAATAACCAAATCAATATAATCTAAAGCCACTAATCAAACCATATTCATAAGATTATCTACTCTAAACGAAAGTATGGTGTTTTAGCCCATAACTTTAGCAAATAAACACATAAACTCGAAATCTAATGTTGTAAACATGATTCACACAAATAATTAAGAGAAATGTAATGATTAATTGCCTTTGATCTCTTCAAAAATAGACTCTAGTCGAATTCTGAGTTCCAAAGCTTCTTGAGAATGTCTCTGGCCTCCAAAAGTTGCTAAAAGTCTCCAGTCAATGTTAGAGTTTCGAACAGAAACCATCCTTATATAGATTCTGAAAATGGGCGCAACTCGTCGAGTTGGAGGACCCAAACTCGCCGAGTTTTTCACTAAATTCGCGTGTACGGCAAGGCACTATTTTGTCGGGATTCTTCATATCAACTCATCGAGTTTTAGGATAAACTCGTCGAGTTCTTCTTTAATTTTGCCTTCTTTGTTCAAAATCCAAATTTCAAGCTTCCAATTGCTAGTTCCGCTTCCTTTTCCTTCCGAGCATGTCTTTGTTGTTGAAAATGAAATTTTAAAGTAATTAAGTACCTTTTGTTCAATATTTGAGACAAAAACAAAATAAAGTATTAAGATAATGCATGAATTTTATAACTAAATATGCCCATATCAGGGATACAAATACATTAATAAAATGCTAAGATAAATAGTAACCAACTAGCAGGTGTAGTAATAAAAATGATACATAATGAGAACCAAATGCTGATATGTATCTAAAATGGGATGGGAATCAAGTCAATCAGGTAGGACACCCCGAAGATCTCCAAAGTACAATCACAAAAAAACACTCAAAGTAGAAACCTTGGGTTCGTTGGCGATGGAAACACGCAACGGACACTCCAACTCCCCAAGGGTCATATCAAAATCCCAATAGAAGGAATGAGATACAAAAGACCAACTCGCACCCGAGTCAAAAAGCACAAGAGCAGGTAAGGAATTCATTAAGAAGGTACCTATCAGAAATACAAGCATAAGCATATAGGAAATAACTCGACAGAATAATGAATGACTACATACCAATAATGACATCAGGCGCCACCCATGCCTCCTCTGTTATGAGATGAAAAAAACGACCTCATGCCTTCGAGGCCTCAACCCTCCCCTGGCACCCGTCTGTGATCTGAAGAGTGGCCGGATTCGGTGCCTGCACCGACCTCGCAACAAGTAACGGACAGTTGGCGTTCATATGGCCAAACTGATCACGATGATAGCAAATCCTGGTGCTCGGTGGCGGAGCCTGATTATGATAATCTCACACATAATGCCCCTACCTGACGCAATTGCAGCATGCTGTCGCTGATCAACATACCCTCTCATGCATCTTCCTACACTTGCCATATCGTGAATCAGTATGCTTAAATCGTTTCGTTGTTGGCTGAGTCTGAACTGGGGTTTGCCACTTCTCCCTCCTCTGGGTCTCAATCTCAATCTCCCGCTTCTGAGCGATGGACTGCATCCCCCAGAGAGAGCTATACCTATGAGTCTATAAAAGCTCATGGATCTTCGTCTTGAGCTGCTCAATTATCGGGGTATCTGAACCTGCTCCGAAGTAGCATACTCGAGGTAGAAAAGTGCTCTCTCAGTAAACAGCTTGGTGATCTATGTCACCGACTATGTCGTCTGCTTCAGCGACAAATACTTCTGGGATAATCTCTCCCTCTCAAGCAGGGGAACATACTCAACGCATAACATATTATAAAACTTCTCCCAAGTCACTACGGCCTTCTCCGCAGGAGAATAAGCACCAGTCACCGGCTCCCACCAATCCTTCACATGCAAACAAATAAGCTTCAAGGTGAACTTGACCTTCAGGTCCTCTGGGCACGAGCATGTGAAGAAAAACCCTCCAAATCAGATATCCACCTCATAGAAATTATCGAGTTTTTAACCTCTTCGCACTCCAGGGACTTCGTGTTGTTGAAGTCCCAGTACTGCACCGTCCCTCTCCCTTGAACTCCCACAACAACAATGGCGGCAGTAGCTGTGGCAACAACAGCCTCAGTGACGGCTGCATAACGTTCATCGAAAAGCTCAATCATAACGGTCTTGAGAAATCCAAACATCTTCAGGATCGTCGCCTTAATTTCCATGGTCACTTAAGTGATGATCATCTTGAGAATCTCATCATCAGTCAATCCTGACCTCTCCAGGCTGCCAGCTCCTGATCCAGAACCTCCCGTAGTCATCATACTGGAAATAAACTACAATGAATCAGATAATCAAATTATATCCTATCACACCACTACTTGACCACTAACCCAAATCGTGACTTCCTTGACATGCATACGGGACATGTGCTTTCAGTAGTACGGTGCATACTACCTTCCATACCTATTCGTATTTCGTCTTAAAGGATCGTCATGAACTTCCCGACCATAAGGCCTAAGCAAATAGAATACACATACGCCCTATACTTACTCTCTCAAGAGTAGCCAATCTCTCCATATGCTCCCCCCCCTCATAAACAAACCAACTCATGAAACTTCCACGAACCTTGTAGCCGCCTTATGTATGCTAATCACACATAACACTAGATTCAATAGATAGTCCAATAATTGATTCGAACCTAAGCCCACAACCAAACAAGGAACATGAAATAAGGCTAAATCAAACATTCTCAGGCTATAAAATCTTAGTTATTTACAACTATGATGCATACACTAAGCAACCATAGTAGTAATGTCAGTTCCATATAGCATATCAAAATGTTCTCCTAGGCTATGAGGCATCATAAATCAGGCAATTCTAGAACGCAACTCAAACACATCATTAATGCACACAAACAAGTGTGGGTATCTTGGGGAATAACTTTCCTTGGCTTCGGCTGATTGTACATATCACATCCTCTCCTTTGTTTATTTTAGATTTAATTATTAAAAATTATTCTGTAGTTCCATAGTTTGAGCCGGGAATCACACAAGTGTTCGTCCAATTCTCTTAAACCAGGACTCTGATACCAACTTGTAATATCCCAAAAACCATGATAATTTTTTTTCATTTGATAAAACATTTCCACAAAACTATAAGATATAAACCATTGTTTTCAAATCAAATCCATAAAATCAGAGTATCAAAATCTCTCAAAACATAAATCAACATGAGGATGTGTATGGTCACGCCTTTGCCTTACCCCTATCATCTGATGTACGTGAAAACATTGAACCAATAACTATAAGCCAAAGTTTAGCAAGTTCACCCAAAATACCACACATAATAATATATAAACAATGCATGCACATCGGGCCCACAGTATAAAACCGGATTGCCCCTGCGCCCACAGTCTCCCGACTGGATTTCCCCCTGGCCCATAGTCTCCCGATTAGATTGCCCTTAGCCCGCAATCTGCAGACTGGATTGCCCCTCACTATATCGACATACGCAAACAAACAACCAAAACTAGCAAGTACAAGTAATCATACAGGTCTACCAATGTAACATACCACTATAACATAACAAAATCCTATACACAAGAATAAATAAAGCAATCTAGTGGGTCGGTATTGGTGCCTTCCACCCACGAGTATAGTGAGAGAAATCACTTCTCAGTCTAGAAGATAACAGTAATGATCATGATCCGATAACCATCTCTACAGGTCACCTATACAACAAAAAGGGACCAAGCCTCAATCTAAATTTCAAAATACTCAATTTGACCTAAAGTCAAACTTGGTCAAAACGAATGGTTAACGGTCAAAAATTCAACGGTCAACTTCCAGTCAGCCTACGCTCAGCGTAGCAACTCTCTACGCCTAGGTAGAGCCTAAGGAGGCAAGGACAAGGAAAATCAGTGTTATGCCCAATGTAAGGAGATTTACACCCTACGTAGGCACCTTATAACCTAACTTAATTATTAAGTCCTTAATAAAAACCATCAACTCTTCCTTATCCTAGATCAAAATCATATTAATTTCTTAATGGATAAAAGCCTCTGACTTTATCCATTTGCATGGCCACAAGGAGCACAAATCCAAAACCTAGGTCCTCAAAGTCATCTTTTTCTCAAGAACACATGGATGGATGGATGAGAGTAACCAAGCTCTCATTTTTATGACTTAACAACCATAAGAACGTCTAGAAATGATACAAAAATGGTCTAGAGTAGCTCATACTCATATAAACCATGGTTATGGGGACAAAAGCATGAATTTCTTAAGCATAATTAGACGTAACACAAAACAACATCAAGGTGGCAACTTTATACCTTCTTTAGATGGATGAGTGGATGAAACTTCTGGATCTACACTGATTTAAGCTTCCAAGTGCATCTACAATGCCCTTCTTCCTTCAAAAGTGAACACAAAACAAGCTTAAAGCTCAAAACTCACAAATGGGGATTAGGGTATCTAAGGAGATCGTTTGGGAGTTTGGAAGTTGAGAATGGAAGGGTCTCAAAGGGTTAGATCCTTTAAATAGGGCTCAAAACCCCAAGGATTATGTTTTTTGTTTTGGGGTCTTGCATAACTCGACCTACGCCCCAGATAGATCATTTATACCCTGAGTCCAAGTTCCTCCTACACCTAGCATAGGGTTGAATCTTTGCATATATATATATATATATATATATATATATATATATATATATATATATATATATATATATATATATATATATATATATATATATATATATATATATATATATATCAGGTAAACATATCATCTGTCATCGATTTTTTTGAATTGATATGTATTATCCAAATATTTAAGGAATTAAATTGTTTCCATAATTAATTATATGTATTTATATGATTGCAATTTAGCTTCATTTTTATTGTTGTTATTGAAAGCTATTAAACCCTAACATTGTGTGATGCTCTATGTATAAAGAAGTATTTTCAAATTCATAAAACTTTATTTTTATTTTTTGTTTCCATTTTGAATATTATTATTTTAAATTGTTATTGAGTTATGTATTTGTAATATCAGTCATATATTATATAAAAAAACTTTTTTTATCATTTCTTAGTATTCATTATTAACGATTGTGTAACGCCCCAAATTTCAACCCAAAATTTTCAATTTAAAACTTTAAGAGTTTATTCAATTCACAACTACAGGATCTTAAAACATTTATCAGAGTATCATTAAAAGTTATCATGTGTACAAGTCCCCAATTGATGCGATGTAATCGAGACGTGCCCCTCCTTTAATATAAAAAAACCTAAGACATGTAAACCACAAATCGTAAGCACAAAGTTTAGTGATTTTCCCCAAAATACCATACACAACACAACACAAATAAATAGTTATGGGTTATCAGCAACCCTAGGGACTATCAGCAGTCACAGTGGGAAATCAGCACGCCTGATGGGTTATCAACAACCCTGGAGACTATCAGCAGTCTCAGTTGTCACACCCCAAAACCGGAACGACGGAAACGTTCTGGGGTGGAGGACGTCATATACAATATCATAACAATGCATAATAGTAAAGACAAGCAACAACATCCATTGAATTAATATAATAGTTAAGTACAAGTGTGTTCTTTTGTAAGTTTAAATGACACCAAAAATATACAATCAAAATGAAGACGAGTCTTGGATCCACTTCGTCCTTCAAAAGCTGCATGGGTATACCTGTCTTACTGGTTCCCTAAGAATACAAGTTATTTTGAAAGAGAGTATCAGCATAAAATACTGGTGAGTTCATAAGTATTTAGTGTCATTGCTTGAATGAAAAATGTTTGTAACAATGTAGTATAAATATTCGTAGCTGTTTGTAAATGTTTGAACTCCCTAGAAAATCCTATATTTTCTACTGAAATGTAGTCTTCTACCAAGACCCGACTATTTGTATGTTTGTTCTTTTGTAAATGTGAGAGTTTTCCCCAGTGAAACTATCATTATAAAAATATAGCTTAAGCCATCATTTATGTGAAATGATTACAAAATAAATGTAATAGGGGAAAATAATGTTTTACCTCAGCAGTGACACTGCTGGCTATAAAGTAATAAAATGCAGACTCCAGGTGGTATTAAATGTACAATACACCTCGGGGAGTCTGTTTTCCTTTAATTCTTAGTCGGTTAATTAAAGGTTTAAATGTGAACTCGTATGTAACCATGTTGATCGACGACTGAATAACTGATGACCCTCCGGTGTCATATGTAGTGAGGTAACATTTTGTCACCCCTCGCCCTTGTCGGCTGGGACTGTAGCTAGCAGTCGGGGTGTGGGAGTGTCTGTCCCGTATAGATCTATACACACAATGCTCGCTCTCCTTCCAGGAGACTCTGGTTACAAAGTGATACAACAATGTAGTGTAGTATCGAGGAGTAGTATGTCACATTCTGATTATCATATTCAAATGTTTGTATAGTATGTCATAGTGTAGTAATGTTTTCTCTGCACTAGTGTATAGTATATCCTCTTGTATAGTGTATAGTATGTTCTCTTATATAGTGTATAGTATGTATTGTTTCTCATTATAGTATGTATGAAATGACTCGTAACTGTACTGACTCTTGCACGTGTCGTTGAAATAGAAATAATGGGTAGTGATCTCTTAACTATACCTATTATAGTTAACTAGTACTGTTGTATGTATGCCTTTGCTACCCAATGGTACTGAACTGAAGTGAAAGCTTTTATATCCTAACACATATATACGATATATAATTACAGTTTCAACGACATTCAGACAAATAACAAGATACCCTAAGTCCACAACCAAACAAGGAACAGGAAATAAAGTGAGATATCAGTCCTAAGTCCTTCAAACCTTACTTATATAAATATATCTGTATAGATATGAGTTTGACAATAATGTAAGTTTAAAAGATTTTGATAAAGGATTTAGCATTTAAAAGAGTTTAATAAAATGTTTTGAAGTGTTTGAAATCCATAAGTTTGATAACAATTTGAAAGTAATAGGAAAATCTTCTTGTTTGTTCTAGGTATTAATCACTTATGATTAATGCAATAACTAGAATGCTTCAAATTGTATTCCCCCCCCCCCCCCCATAAAAGCATTTAAAATCATTTCAAAGATTGATTTAGGGGGTATGAACTCACCTGTAGTGAGTGGTTCGGATGGAAGATCGATACAAGATTGTTGGGTGTCAAATGGAGTCTCGAGCACAAACGAATCCTATTTAACATATAATTACACATATATGAATATATTAATGTATATAACCCCTAATGGTGGTAGGGACATGCCTTAAGGACATAAAAACACTTAGAATTTAGTGTTACCAACTCATATGGTTGCACATAAGGGGTGTATGGCCTTATATTGGACTGTAAGGCCACCAAATCATGGGTTTTGTGTGTGTGCGGCCAAGCCTGTGTGCGGCCGTACACTCACTATGAAGTGTGTCAAAAACGTGTTTCCAAGCCTTAGGAATGTTCTAGTGAAGGTGTTTTGACCATTTCTTTGTCGGAATGGGAGTTTGTTGCTATTTTGGACCCTTAAAAGGGTGTGTGCGGTTGCACATGGCGTGTGCGGCCAGGTGTGTGCGGCCAGGCCTGTGTGCGGTCGTATACTCCCATACAAATGTGTCCAAATCGATTTTCCAAGGCTTTGTGATGATCCTAAGAAGGTGTTTTTGGCCGATGTTATGCTTAGATGAGTGTTTAAGTCCATTTTAGGACCAAAAGATGTTTGTGCGGTCACACATGATGTGTGTGTGGCCGTACACACATAAAGATCATCTATGATGATGATTTCATGGATCAAACTCGAGGAAAAGGCTCTCTAATGTGTTGTAGTAATGATCTAAGGATGTTTACTTACTTGTATTGTCGATTGGAGAAGAAAACTTGAAGGACTCTTGAGAGAAAATGTTCCAGTTTTGAAGGAGTGGGAAAAGGGTGTAAGATTGACTTAGGGTCCTTTATATAGGCTGGAGTATGAGGCTAGGAGGGTGTGCGGTTGGCTGTGTGCGGCTGGCTGGCCGCACACTCGGGTGTGCGGCCGCACACACCTTGCTTGGTGTGTTTGGCCCGTTTTTGCGATGCTACACACATTCTAACCCTTCCTAAGACTCATATCTTGATTATACTAAGCCTCATGCACTTATATAGACCCAAAACTTCCTTACAAAATAGCAAACACGAGGCTAACTTTGATAAAAATGAAGAATACATAAGTTAGAAATTTCGGGTTGTCACATCAGTGGGCAAACAACATGCCTGGTGGGTTATCAGCAACCCTGGACACTATCAGCAATCTTAGTACACGATATCATATATCACAGTAACAACAAGCAAGACCTAGCTAGTCAACACACACACACACACAAATATATATATATATATATATATATATATATATATATATATATATATATATATATATATATATATATATATATATATATATATATATATATATTACCATACATGCTCATACAAATATGCAAGAGCCATAAAGACAGCTAGCATCCTACATACACAATTTAATGAGCCAGTATTGGTGCCTTCGACTAACAAGTACATGGAGAAGACTCGCCTGAATCGAAGAACCCTGAAACACAACAACACGATCCCTTTTCTGCACTCCTTGCACCCGCGAATCCATAGACACCAGAACCAGATAAAATCTTAATTAAAAGCCCAAAACCCCCAAGTTTGACCCAAGGTTAAACTTTTTTAAATAGTCAACGACTAATGGATGTAAAAGTCAACAAGTCAAACTTCAGGATTAATACACATAGCGTACTCAACTCGTACGCCATGCGTACTCACCATCCAGAAACGGGACTCCATATGAGTACGCGTAGCATACTGAAAGGTACGCCCAACATACTCAGTCAGATGGCACTTTTCCATTAAGTGCTTAATCTCTTAAGTCCTTTCATCCAACACTCAGATCTAGTCCCACAACATCATTCTAAGTCATAAATTTTCCACCTTTATGACTTTCCATGTCTAGAAAAGTTCCAAAAACCAAAATCTTAACTTATAAATCCATTAAGACATCATGGCACTTGCATGGAAGAAATAGAAGGATCAATATTACATTTTTATGGATCCTAAAACCTCCATAATGGATAAAGTATCCAATGGTACAAACCACCAAGATCTAGCCTTTAGTTATCAAAGGGACCGAAAATGCATCTTTTTCAATATAATCCATTAAGTCCAAGTCTCCAACCTTCAGATCTTAATCACAATGATGTTTAGATGTATAAAGTTCCCAACTTTATCCATAACAAGGTCACAAACTTTCAAGATCTAAACTTCATGAACTAAAATGACCAAAAGATCATAACATCCAAAACTAGTTTGATCTAACAAATGCATCATCAAGATTCAAACATTATACCTCTAGAAGAGAGATCAAGGTAAATAAAGTTTGTATCTACAAGCTCCAATGCAAACAACAATTCTCAAATGAGCTCCTTCTTCTCCAAAATGCTCCAAGAACACTTCAAGTCACTCAAAAGACTTTATTTTGCTCAAAAGGATCAAACTAGGGTTAGGTTTTCATGGGAGGGTATTGGAGAGGTGGAAACTGAGAATGGAATGGGTTTGGGGAAGTTAAGGAGCTTAAATAGGGCTCAAACCACGAAAATAGAGTTTAGGCACTGATCGCGTATGCCCAACGTACTCCAGGTACGCTCAACATACTCCATGTATGCCTAGTACACCCATTGTACTTCAGGTACGCCCAACGTACTCCATGTATGCCTAGTACACCCAGCGTACTCCAAGTATGCCCAACGTACTAAACTAAGTCCCAAAACCTTCCTAACTTCAAACAGTCATAACTTCTTCGTTTCAACTCCGATTTCGACAATCTTTATATTCACAGAAAGGTATTGAGGAACTCTACAACCCGATCAAATTATTTTGGAATTAAAATACATCGAACTAAAATCCATAATTCATAAAAGAAGTTTGAAGCACCACTTCCTGTTTTACCATTTGACTCTAAATCAAAACTGAACTCTTAGATCACCGAATCTACATTACCCACATCCAAATGGGTCTAAATCTCTCTTTCATAAAGCTTGAAGCCTTATGATACTTGATATTCGGGTCATGTCCCCGCATTATGAAACACCTTGAAACAAGGTGTTACAACTCTCCCTCACTTGAATTAAATTTCATCCTCGAAATCATTCGTTACTATCTCCTCTACCGAACCTAGCGATCCTAACTGAAATCCATGATTCATAAATATGAATGGGAAAGTCACCTTACTTTGATAACTGTTGGGGTATGTAGTCTTGTCCAACATGGAGCACTTAGATCACAGTGGAGCACTTTAGGTTTATGGAGCATGTGACAAAGGAATGGATCATCTGAGAAAGGAATGGAACGTCTGAAAAAGGAACGGCTCAAGTGCCAAAGGATCGAATCATGTAGAAAGAGGTTTGGAGCACCTAGAAGAGATTTGGAGCACTTAGGAGTGATATGGAGCAACAAAGGGGACCTTTTTCTGCCATCTGTTGAAGGGTTGGTCCTCGAAGGATACTATTGCACCAAGGGCACTCCTTCTTACGCCAAATCTACTCCCTCTTGTGCCATGGGGTATCTCTATTGCGCCATGAGGTACTCCTATTGCGCCAAGGAGTATGTTGTTGCGCCAAGCATGGCCTTGTTGCGTTATGTGTGACAACCTGTAATTGCTATCTTGTAAGTCAATAATATCAATAAAAGGTCAAACTTATTCTCTTATTATCATAATATAGTAAGGGTATTTAATTTATAGGTTTCTAAACCTAGTATATTTAAGGGTTGTATGTTATGAAGTGAATCACTTGTGAACCAAGGACTTCATCCGAGCCAGGAACCCCACCAAGTGAGGTTCACGGCCGTGAACTCTCCTTTGGCCGTGAACTCCACATATATATATATATATATATATATATATATATATATATATATATATATATATATATATATATATATATATATATATATATATATATATATATATATATATATATGAGTTTGATTCATTTTCCATTCACTTCTTCATTTCTTGGCCGAAAACACTCCCTTCTCTCTCAAGTATCATACCCGAGAACTCTCCCATCTCCTCAAAATCGTAAGAAACACTTTCCTTTCTTGTTGTTCATGTGAAGTTCTTTGATTTCAACCTTGATTCATCATCTGTTATCAAGATCTTCAAATGTTCTTGGGCCGTAAACCGTTCTTAGGGCCGTGAACCATTCTTAGGGCCGTGAACCATTCTTAGGGCCGTGAATCATCCTTGGGCCGTGAACTCTTCATGGGGCTGTCAACCCATCAAGCTAGCTGTGAACCCCTTTTCAGCCTTCCATTTTCGATTCTAAAACTTCTTGTGTAAGTATTCCTTACACCATATATTGTTTCCTTTACAATTTTGAGGTTAGATTCACTAAATGTATACATATATATGTCTTAATGTGCTAAATAGGACACGTTTGTGCTTCGGGACTTCACTTGTGAAACTTATCATCTTATATCGAATCTTGAATCGAATCCCCAACATAAGGTGAGTTCATACCCCTATAATATACATTTTTATATGGTTTTAAATGCTTTTAAAGGGGGGGGGGGTGACAACCCGAACCCTTTTTCTAGTTTCCGTTAATTAATTTTCGTTAATAAAATTTTATTTTATTGGGTTCCGTCAACTTCCTTTGGTTTGGAAAATCATTTAATCATATATTTTGAGTTCTATATTCGAGTCGGAACCAAAACCACGTGAAATTTCGGTAATTCCTTCGAACAAGACCGAGTTCACGGCCGGACTTGAGTTCACGTCCGTACACCCGTGTACGACCGTACACTCGTTTACGGACGGCGTCGGGTGGACCCCACCACCGACCAACGACAACCCCTATAAATATGAGACCCAACCCCCTCATTTACACTTTTCTGAACGGACACTCTCTCCTTCTCTCTCTAGACTATTGACCGTACACCCCTAAAAGCACCTTTATTCTTTCGGAAAGCATCGAAAAACACCATTCGGGGTCATTTCAGAGCATCTAGAGCATGTTTCTCATCGAAATCAGCATCTTTGTTCTTGAGTGTACGGCCGTACACCTTCAAGTTCAATGACCGCACACCAGTCTACGGCCGTACACCTTCAAAGGCCGTACTCCTTCAAGGGTCGTACAACGTTCACGGCCGTACACCCTGTTCACGGCTGCACACTTGTTCACGACCGTAAACCCTGTACACGGCCGTACACACTTCCTAAGTGGTGTATTTGACTAAAATCCTGCTTTCCTCGATTCGATTAAGTCCCGGTAACATTCCTTAACCGAACTCAAGTGTTTTTCTACACTTTATCTAGCGAAATCACTAATTTAAATACATAAATGTATTTAATTGTTATTAGGATTCCGTTAAGTTGCACACGCTACAACTCGTGGGTCATCATTCCAATTCATTGATTCGACGTTTGCACACTACTAACAGTGAGTTCATACCCCTACACTTTTATGGTTTTTAAACGTTTTCAAGGGGGAATACAAGCCAAACACAAATGATTTTGTGAACTAAAACAAAACGATTTTAACAAGTATAAAACTTATGCAATTGATACAGACAAATGATTTCCACGTTTTTATAAAATATTTAGATATTTTATCCCTTTTGTACTATGTTGAGCATAAGGGACGTTTTCAACGTACAACCATATTTGCATAGTTTTCATATCAATATACGAACCAAATACACAATATACATGCAAACTATAATAGGTATATTTTGGGGTTTTCAATACACAGCTTTTACGAATTCAGAGTTATACACTGCTAAACATATAAACTATGACAGATTTGGTTTATGATATATATTACTACAGGAGTACAATATTTCATAATTATTTAAGTATAATTATTACATTATACAGTATTCAACGGATTCAAATAGAAGAGAACAATACAGAATTACACGTAAACTAGATTATACAGAATTGTGAGACTCTACTTGAAAACTGTACCCTTAGGTGTACTGAATTAAATCCTATCATAGTATAACCAGAGTCTCCTGGAGGGAGAGCGTGAGATTTGTGAATAGATCTATTCGGGACTGACAATCCCACACCTGAACTGCTAGCTACAGTTAGGCAGGCATGCCTGAGGTGACAAATGTTATTTAACCGACACTTGGAGAACGTCGTAAAGGTCACTAGGTCATATCAAGCATGGTTATACGACTCACAATAAGTATAAACTAACTTTCGTTTACAAGATTTCATTCTTCATTAGTTTTATTTAAATTAATAGAACTATTATACATTACATTGGGGGATTCCAGAGATACAATACACGGTTTTCTTTAAATAATAAAACTACTATACACACTAGTGGTAGTCATAGTTTTTCAAACAAAACTTACTATATGTACCAGTGATAACCAGGGTTTTCAAACAGAACATTCTACACAGAGGTTTTTCGTACAAAATTCATCATACAATACATCTAGTAGTAACCAAACATACAAAATAATATGTTTTATATACTACAACCAGATACAATAACAAACATTCATAGTTAGTTCTATAACTCTTTAGTTTATGCATCAGGGTTACGTATGAAGAATACTTGATAGACTGTGGGATATGTGGTTTCCGCCTCATTTCCTGTTCCTTGTTCGGTTGTGGGCTTAGGGCAGATCCATATAACCAACTGTCTGTTCGACATTTTTACAGAGTCATCAACAGGTTTTCATTACAAAAACATCGCTTATGAACTCACCAGCTTTATGCTGATACTCTTTCAAAGCTGCTTGTATTCTCAGGAAATCAGTAGACAGGTACCTCCTGGAGTTTTGAGAAGACGAAGCGTATAGAGTCTCGTCTTTTTCTTTGATTATACTTTTAATGTATAAAAACAAGAATTAAACAGATGTAAACCCTTTTCATATATGTATTCAATGTAGTGGTTGTGTTTACTATGATTACTATGATGCAATTGTTGTGATACTACATATGACGTCATCCACCCCCGAACGTTTCCGCCGTTCCGGTTTAGGGGTGCGACAGATTGGTATCAGAGTTATTGTTTATGATATACATTACTACAGGAGTACAATATTTAATAATTATTTAAGTATAATTATTACCTTATACTGTATTCAACGGATTCAAATACAAGAGAACAATACAGAATTACACGTAAAGTAGATTATACAGAATTGTTAGACTCTACTTCAAAACTGTACCCTTAGGTGTACTGAATTAAATCCTATCATATTATAACCAGAGTCTCCTGGAGGGAGAGCGTGAGATTTGTGAATAGATCTATTCGGGACTGACCATCCCACACTTGAACTGCTAGCTATAGTTAGGCAGGCATGCCTGAGGTGACAAATGACATTTAACCGACACTTGAAGAACGTCGTAAAGGTCACTAGGTCATATGAAGCATGGTTATACGACTCACAATAAGTATAAACTAACCTTTGTTTACGAGATTTCATTCTGCATTAGTTTTATTTTAATTAATAGAACTATTATACATTACATTGGGGGATTCCAGAGATACAATACACAATTTTATTTAAATAATAAAACTATTATACACACTGGTGGTAGCTAGAGTTTTTCAAACAAAACTTACTATATGTACCAGTGATAACCAGGGTTTTCAAACAGAACATTGTACACATAGGTTTTTCATACAAAATCCATCGTACAATACATCTAGTAGTAACCAAACATACAAACTAATATGTTTTATATACTACAACCGGATACAATAACAAACATTCATAGTTAGTTTTATAACTCTTTAGCTTAAGCATCAGGGTTACGTATGAAGAATACTCGATAGACTGTGGGATATGTGGTTTTCGCCTCATTTCCTGTTCCTTGTTTGGTTGTGGGCTTAGGGCAGATCCATATAACCAACTGTCTGTTCGATATTCGTTTATACGTGGCTAGCATGAACTAAGTGGTTATAGATAGAACTGATATTATCTCACTCTTACTAAAGGAAATATTGGATTTTCATGGAAACATGCGAACATTTTTACAGAGTCATCAACATGTCACACCCCAAAACCGGAACGGCGGAAACGTTCTGGGGTGGAGGACGTCATGTTTAGTATCACAAGACATGCATCATAGTAAGCAAAGTAATGAACAACCATTTCATTAGAAAGAAAGTGTTTACAAAGTGTGTGCACACAAAACATAGAATACATAAGCAAATAACAAACAAGACTTGAAGCTATACTGCTCCATCTTCTGAATTCCCAGCACGAGTACCTGTCTACTAGGCTCCTGAGAATACAAGTTATTTGAAAGAGTTGATCAACAATTAAGCTGGTGAGTTCATAAGATTTTAGTGATGTAAGTAGTTGTAGAAAGCTTAGTAAAATGTAGTAAGTTGGAAGTTTTGTTTAGAAAAGTTTGCCTGTTCCTCCAGGAAATCCTATATTTCCTGCCTTGATGAAAGATGAGTAAAAATGACTCTACAATCCTTTCTATGTGTACTAAGTGGATACAAGTTACATAAGACTCAGAGTAAACAAACAATCGATTGTGTGTATCCACCCTAAGCCCACAACCAATCAAAGGAATTGGGTTTGCATTTCATGAAGTCTTTATACGAACATTCCCTTGGGTGTTCGTGGGTATCTCCGTGGTTGGTCATGTGAGCACCGCTACCAGATCCACTGATACCACTTGCGCGAATTTGGGTCAGGGCGGCTGTCGTTGCTGCCGTTACCGCTGCCTGAAAAGCAGCTAGGTCGAACTGTGGCGGGGGTAGTGGCGGTTGAGTTGTGGTTATCGGAATAGTGCGTCTGTTCGATTTGTGAGGAGGCATCTTTGCTAAAAGAATACAAAGATGAGATGGAATAAGTCTATAGCAATGGACACAAGTCGAGAGCTGAAAAGACAAAGTTATCCTAGTTCTGAGTGTATCAGGTCCTGACTTCCACAGGGTACTAGCAACAATTCAATAAAAGAGTCTATATCAAATAAACTCTATGAATTTGAAATGGCTATCCTCGAATGAATATCTGTTACCTGAATAACTGTTACCAGTTGCATATAGGGAAATAATCCTAACACATAATGTGAGCAGTGTTTCCACTCGCTCAGTTAGTTAACCATGATTATTATTTATTAGTTTGACGTGTAAGACGTTTTGGTTACTTCGATTGATCCCTCTTTGAAAACTTCTCGTGAACTGGCTCTTGTTCCTCCTGAATTCTTCTGTTGTCTACTTATGAGGAAGTGGTCGTATCTATCTGGGTTTGTCGTGCGAGAATGGATGCGACTAAAGAATCTATGAGATTAAGTGAAACATTATGGGGTGATCCTTACAGAGTCCTCCTATAATTGCACAATGTATACAAGTTGTATATATAAATTAAGATTAAATAGACGGTCGAATAAGTGATCCTACTCCAAAACCACAACCAAACAAGGAACAGGTAGTGGAGTGTAGATCACAAATTCTGAGTCTATAAAATCTTAATTATATATAACCCTGGAACTATACATTGCCAGACTATAGACCTTCCCGTAAGAGTCTTTTAAGTTATCACATATGTTCTTTATATAGTGCCAAAAATACTCCTATAGTATTTTAAATGTTATCTTCTTGGTATGTTTCAAACTTGTTATCGCGTTATAGTATCATAGAATACTCCTATAGTATTCTAACTCTAATGTACTTGATCTAGTATTCTCCCGACTGGTGTTTAGGTAAGTTTTAAGACCGTTGCAACACCACATCACTCCCAAACACATGTCGGTCACATCTCGAATGAATATAGTTGATCAGGCTATATTTATCCTAGCTATGATTACATAACTGTTCAGGTTTGACGACAGTGTTCAACCTTTAACTACTTTAGTTCTGTTCTTCTTGTGATACTCGGTCTAGTATGTACATGTATAAGCAAGTAGGTATATTTTTATAACTTATCGTTATACTGTTAAACTATACCATTATCCACAGCACTTAAGCCCCCTTGTATTTATAATTGTATATCTTTTATCGGTTGATATACTTAGTTCACTATAAACAATGCTCTGATACCAGTCTGTCACACCCCAAAACCGGAACGACGGAAACGTTCTGGGGTGGAGGACGTCATGTTTAGTATCACAAGACATGCATCATAGTAAGCAAAGTAATGAACAACCATTTCATTAGAAAGAAAGTGTTTACAAAGTGAGTGCACACAAAACATAGAACAGATAAGCAAATAACAAACAAGACTTGAAGCTATACTGCTCCATCTTCTGAATTCCCAGCACGAGTACCTATCTACTAGGCTCCTGAGAATACAAGTTATTTGAAAGAGTTGATCAGCAATTAAGCTGGTGAGTTCATAAGATTTTAGTGATGTAAGTAGTTGTAGAAAGCTTAGTAAAATGTAGTAAGTTGTAAGTTTTGTTTAGAAAAGTTCGCCTGTTCCTCCAGGAAATCCTATATTTCTTGCCTTGATGAAAGATGAGTAAAAATGACTCTACAATCCTTTCTATGTGTACTAAGTGGATACAAGTTACATAAAACTCAGAGTAAACAAACAATCGATTGTGTGTATCCACCCTAAGCCCACAACCAAACATGGAACAGGGAATGAGGCAGATGACACACATCCCATTGGTTGTTAGATCCTTATTGTACATAACCCTTGTGTATCCTCTTGGTACTCACGGAGTTAACTGTAATAGTTCCTTTGTATTTGAATGAAAAGATTCTTTAAGAAGGCCCTTATTTCCTATAGTGAAATGGTGACCACAGTGATTACTCCTATAAGCACTTAGTTTATACTAGATATATATGATCTAATATTGACTAGATAGTTAATTGAGTGAATCTGCCCTAAGCCCACAACCAAACAAGAAACGGGAAGTAAGGTGGAAATCACTCATCCAACTACCTATTGGGTATTAATGATATATAACCGTGCTGTATAAACTAAAGTATTATAGAGTTAGGCACCGAAGGTCCTTTGAGTATATATTGGGTTAATAAAATGGATTAAACCCTTAACTGGTAAGTTTCTAGTTTTGTATACCAAACGTCTAATTTGGAAAATGTGTTTTGTACTAGAAAACTGTGCATTGATTATGTGTCCTATGTCTTGGCCCATACCTGGTACCCTTATGATGACTCAATGTATATTGGACATATATATCTAGAATCGAATAGATAATAGACTGGGTGAATCTGCTCTAAGCCCACAACCAAACAAGGAACAGGAAATGAAGCGGAGAGCACACATCCTATTATCTGTCGGATCCTATTAATATATATATGTATCCTTTGATGTATACATTAAGGAATCATAAGGTTAGCATTATGGTCCTTTCTACTAAACGTAGCCTTCTACCGAGGCATCAAATGTTATGTATGTGTGTTTCTTGTATGAGTGTGTATTTTCCCAAGTGAGACTATCATTAACTAAATATAGTTTATACATTAATGAATATGTGAGAAGATCACAAAGTAAATGTAATAGGGAAAATAATGTTTTACCTCAGCAGTGACACTGCTGGCTATAAAGTAATAAAATACAGACTCCAGGTAGTATTAAATGTACAATGCACCCCGGGAAGTCTAAAGTAGTAAAATACATACTCTACGTAGTATTAAATGTACAATACACCTCGGGGAGTCTAAAGAAATGAAATGCAGACTCCAGGTGGTATTAAATGAACAATACGCCTCGGAGAGTCTGTTTTGCCTTTAATTCTTATTTGGTTAATTAAAGGTTTGAATGTGAACTCGTATGTAACCATGCTGATCGACGGCTGAATAACTGATAACCCTCCGGTGTCATATGTAGTGAGGTAACATTCTGTCACCCCTTGGCCTTAACGGCTGGGACAGCTAGCAATCGGGGGGTGGGAGTGTCTGTCCCGTATAGATCTATACACACAATGCCCGCTCTCCCTCCAGGAGACTCTGGTTACAAGGTGATACCACAATGATGTGTCGTATCGAGAAGTAGTATGTCACATTCTATTTATAGTATTCAAATGTTTGTATAGTGTAGTAATGTTCACTATGTACTAGCGTATAGTATACTCTTTTGTATAATGTATAGTGTGTATTGTTTCTCATAATAGTGTGTTCTGACTCGTGTATGAACTGACTCTAAACTATACCTGTTATAGTTTACTAGTAATGTTTTCCTTGAACTGTTATTGAAAAGACTCTTTTATCTACTAAGTTATGCCAGTACTTTAAAAACGGAGTTTTGTTACACTATAAAGTCACTTAACTTGAAAAGAGTCTTTGAAATGTTTTGACAACTTATAACTGACATAAGTAAATCCTTTTGAAATATTTATAACAAACAATTACACAATTAACATTGTGTTCAACTTGTATTCCCCCCATTAAAACATTAAAAAAACAGTTAAAAGATTCATTATGGGGTATGAACTCACCTGATGTGGGTGCTTCAAACGAGTACGTGCGTAAGGATGAGAAGTTCCACGAATGAAGTCCCGAGACTTAACGAATCATAAATGACATATAATGGCATATATTGACATAAATATAGTGTTTACAAGCAACCAAATGCAAATAAACACCTCACGGGACTAGGAAACACTTTGACCAAGTGTTGGAATCACATGTGATTCAATTTAGGGGAGTGTACGGCCACTTTGAGGAGTGTGCGGCCATGGGTGTGCGGCCAGGCGAGTGTGCGGCCAGGGGAGTGTGCGGCCACACACTCATGATAAAGAGTGCACAAAACGTTTTCGAAATGGTAGGGAGGCTTGTAGGACTGATGTTCATCAAGTGTTGAAGCTAGAAAAGCATTTTGGAGGCCCTTAAGCACTAACAAAGGGGAGTACGGCCACATGGAGTGTGTGCGGCCGCACACTCCTTGATGAACTTGTTTTAGACGTTTTCTAAGGCTCTTATCTAGTAAATAACAAGCTTGGGGAATGGTATTTACGGTATACAAGCTTTTAGAGGTGTTTTGATGGTGTTTGGGGGATGTTTGAGGTGTGTACGACCACATGAGTGTGTGCGGCCGCACACTCATATGTTCTTGAGTTCTGGGCAGTTTCAAGGCCTTAATCTCGTGTTCTTAACAAGTTCTAAGCTTATGGGAAGAGTACTTACGATCCGGAAGCTCGAGGAGGTCCAAAATCGCCAAGAACAAGTGTGTGTTCTTGGTGTTCTTGGTGAAATGGATGAAGATTTGAAGATCTAGTCAAAACATGATTTCCAATGGATGAAATCTAAGAGTGCTACTAGTTTGGAAGGATTAACAACAAATCAAGTGAAGAACACTTACATTCTTGAAGATCTAGGCTGAAAATTGGATGATAGTTGAGAGAGAAATCGAGTTCTAAGCCTTGGAGAGTGAAAAGGGATGAATGAAGGCTAAACCCCTCCTTTGTACACGTGAGTGTGCTTCCAGGAGAGGGGTGTGCGGCCGCACACCCAGTGTGCGTCCATACACTCCTGGTGTTGGAGTGTAAGGCCCGGATTTGATGCTAGAAGTGTACGCGATCCATTTCTATGCTCAATGCTTGAATTTACTGACCTTTGGACCTTTAAACGGACTCCAAACGAGGCTAAATGATAGCAGAAATGAGTCTGACACTCAGTTGACTTGACTGGCTGAGCTTTGCAAGGCAAAAAAATTTCGGGTTGTCACACAACAGGTTTTCATTACAAAAACATCGCTTATAAACTCACCAGCTTTATGCTGATACTCTTTCAAAACTGCTTGTATTCTCAGGAAATCAGTAGACAGTTTTGAGAAGACGGAGCGTATAGAGTCTCGTCTTTTTATTTTGATTATATTTTTGATGTATAAAGACAAGAATTAAACAGATGTAAACCCTTTTCATATATGTATTCAATGTAGTGGTTGTGTTTACTATGATTACTATGATGCAATTGTTGTGATACTACATATGACGTCATCCACCCCCGAACGTTTCCGTCGTTACGGTTTGGGGGTGTGACAGGGGGGAATACAAGTTGAACATAATTAAATTGTGTTAATATTTACCTATGATATCAATCACACAAAAGATTTTCTTATGCTTTTAAATATTGTGTTAACAATAAAAGATTACCAAATAACTGTCAAAATGACTTAAAGTCATGTAAACTCGTCTTAAGCATTGTTAAACTCTTTTAAAATGTTTTATAAACTCTTTAAACTTATATTTGTCAAAATCATGTTCATATATGTATAGGTATATAAATAAGACTTAAAGGGCTTAGGACTAATGAGTTGCCTTATTTCATTTTCCTTGTTTGGATGTGGGCTTAAGGTGGAGTTATTTATCCGAATGTCGTTTCGTTCTTAATTATATATATTATACATATAGGAATATAAAAGGTTACTTCAGTCGGTATCGTTACCTTTGTATCACACTGAGCAAAGGGGTACAATCATGAGAGATCATGCTAACCAGATAGAACATATAAATTATAATAGGTATAATTTATGAAACAAACGAGAAATCTATTTTTACTATATAAGTACATCAGGTTTAAACTACTTTGTTAAGAAAAGGATAAAATTCGATCTTTACTTAAACCAGATTAACCAGAAATGTGAGCCACTACTTCACGGCCTAGCAATTTACTTGTTATGTCACGTTTTGTAACCAGAGTCTCCTGGAGGGAGAGCGGGCATTGTGTATATAGATCTATATGGGATCGACTATCCCACATCCCAAATGTTAGCTACAGTTTGGTCGGCAGGCCAAGGGGTGACAAATGTGACACTATTCGACGCCAGAAGGTCGTCGTGTTCATCCTAGTCAATTAGCATGGTTACAACCTTATCACATTTTAACCCTAATTAACCAATTTAATAATAGGGTAGTTATTACACCAGTAGTGTATTTTTAAGAAATACTATTGCATCAATCATTTTCCATAAACAAAACAGAAAACATTCTTCTTATAATTTTATGGCGAGTTAAAATTATGTCAAATTAGGTTATAAGTACAATAACACTTAAACAGAACAGTTTTATGGGATTAAAACCACTTTTCAGTTGTAAAGTAGAAAATATAGGATTTTCTGAAACGAATTCAATCACTTTCTTAAAACTAAAGCAACCATAAAACAAAATATACTTATGAACTCACCAGCTTAAATGTTGATCCTCTCTTTCAAAATAACTTGTATTCTCAGGGAATCCAGTAGACAGGTACACTACCGGAGCTTTTGAGAAGACAGCCTAGTGTCGTGATGTGTCTTTTGTCTTTTGCTATATCTACTTTAGATGTTTGAATATCTAATGTTTAAACACTTATGTAAAAACTTATACATTATTAATGCAATGGTTGTTGTACTTTGATTACTATAATGCATGTGTTGTGATACTTGACATGACGTCCTCCGCCCCCGAACGTTTCCGCCGTTCCGGTTTGGGGGTGTGACAGATTGGTATCAGAGCATTGTTTATAGAGAACTCAGTATATCAATTCATAAAAGATATACAACTATAAACACATTAGGATAAAAACACTCTGACCAATAGTTATACTTTAAAATATAACAATATTTTATAAAAGTGTAAGTACATGCAGAATATATATATATATATATATATATATATATATATATATATATATTGTGACAACCCGATATTTAAAGTCAATATAATGACCTAAAGTCAAGTATTATAATCTATTTTTGGAATAAATAAAAATAGCGTCAAAAACGAATTGTTCAAAAATCTCAATTGGGTTGCATAAAATAATAGATATCGTGTCAAGGTTTTCAGAAATATAAAGAACACTCAAATCCGAGCTATAACGAAGAAGTTATGACCAATCAAAGATCCGCGTCAAAACCGGTAAAACACTGTTTAGCGTAAAACGCGAAATTTCAATAAAATACATTTTTAGCCTTAGGTATCTAAACGAAAGTCGTAGATTATGTTAAACCATGAGCATACATAAAAAGAACGCCCAAATATGACTTCTTATGAGGAAGTTATGATTTTTCTAAAGTTTCAGAATAGCAGTAGACAGCTAAAAACTCGAAATAAAGATCGAGCGATTTTTAGCCGACGCAACCTAAACGAAAATTTAAGGTCCCGACAATAGTAGTACAACGATAAAAAGACAAACGAAACGGACATCGGATGAAGAAGTTATGGATTTTTAATGGAATTATCCTGTCCCGTCCTATTTAAAATATAATATTAAAAATTAAATTCAAAATTAGCCGAGGGAGTCTAAATGAAAGCTGTAGAGTATATTCTCACCTACGCGTGGATATAAAGAACGTTGAAATCGGAGCTCGTATGCGAGAGATATGAATTTCGGAAGATCGAGGCACGCACACCAACCTTATCCGAAACTCACGACGTGAGCAAGAGAGACTCACGACGTGAGTCTATGACTGATGTGTGCCAGAACTAGACCACCGGGCGTCGCGTCTACAGACCAGACTCACGACGTGAACCATCCCATGTTCACGACGTGAATCCTGAGAATTCACCCTATAAATAGCATGCGAGGGTCCCGACTCTCATTGCTCATTTCCCTTTTCTCTCTCAGTTCTACTCCACATTTAGCACCACGAGACGACCCCGACACCCCGGTTACATATCCAAGCCCCGACGAAGGTCCAAAACACTGAGAATCCCGAGAATTACACCACTTTCCAGTCGAAGTGCCGCCCGAGAAAAACTCGTTTCCTTCAAATCACCACACTTTCCAGGTGAGTTCATACCCCTACATTTTCACGTCTTTTTCATGTTTTAGGGGAGGGGAAATACAAGTGAAACACGAGATAAACTCATACTCAGAATACACGTCGTTAGAAATGTTGTCAAATACTTTATCTAGATTTTTGTTATGGATGTTAAACAACATTAATACTAATGTTACACTTCACATGCAAAGTTGATATTACACCAAGTTTATGTTATCAAATGGAACACGCTTTCGAATAACTATAATGGGTATAGTTTACGAGTTATTCATTACATATTTACATAAACACTGTAAAAATGAAATACTTTCATCTACATGAAATATAGACTTTCGTTTTCGTAAATCTTTTGATACTATGTTTTGTGAGACACTCATCTTCAACGTACCTTCGAGTATGCATTTCAAGTCCTGTATTATAAACCATAATCTCTTGGAGGGAGAGCGTGATACTTGTGTATAGATCTATACGGGATTGCCAATCCCGCACCTAAAGTGTTAGCTACAGTTAGACCGACAGGTCTGGGGTGACAAACGTCATAACACTGCAACGCCTGAAGAACGTTTTTACAGGCAGTCTGGGTCAATAGCATGGTTATAAAACTCACACGGAAGTATTAAAATAAGTTTGATTTACGAGACTCTTGAATGCATTCAGTAAATACATTATTTGAGTATAAATACACTTTCACCATTTTGAGCACGAAAGATACTATTGCACTCCAGCCTATGGAACTTTTTCAAACTATATGTAGAAAATATTGGATTTTCTGGAAAACACGTTCAATTATTTTTACTAAAGGACATACAAATTTCAGTACAAAAACGCTTATGAACTCACCAACTTAATTGTTGACACTTTTTCAAAACTACTTGTATTTCTCAGGGAACCAGTAATACAGGTAACCATCAGCTTTTGGAGAAGGAACGCTAAGGCGTCTATTATCAAAACATTTTAAATCATCATATTTGTAATATTCTTTTGAAACATGTATTACACGCAACAATGTAAGTTTTTATTATATTTATGATGGTTGTGTTTACTTTATGTACAATATTCAACTGTTATGATACTACGTGTAGTCACCCACCCCCGAATGTTTCCGCCATCCTGGTTTGGGGATGTGACAGATTGGTATCAGAGCATTGTTTATAGTGAACTAAGTATATCGAACCACATAAGATATACAAACTATAAATGCAAAGGGACTAAAACCCTCTGAAAAAACGTTTTCACAAACTATACTTTTAAGAAAATAAAATGCTAGTTTTATAAAAGTATAAGTCCATGCATGCATCGGTCTAGTATCATAGCCAAAATTTTACAAAAGTATTAAGGCAAGTTGAGACGCTACGATTAGCCCTCGGGGTATGTAATCAGATCGAGAATAAATATAGCCTGATCAACTATATTTGTCCGAGATATGACCAACGTATGTCGGGGAATGGTCGTAGTGAGCAACAAGTCAAAAACGTACCAAAGAAAACACTAGAATCAAACTTACAAATTTAAAATACTATAGGAGTATTTTATGGTATTATAAGAACTGAAATAAACGTGTGAACCTCGATATTTTGTTAGATCTAGAAATCGTCAAATAAATAAAATCTTACCCCAAAAAAAAAAAAAAAAAAAAAAAAAAAAAAAAAAAACTAAAAACCTTTACTGGCAGGTCTATGATTCCGGAGTGTATACTTCGTTTTATATAATTGAGATTTTATAGACTTAGAATTTGTGATCTATGCTTCACTACCTGTTCCTTGTTTGGTTGTGGTTTTGGAGTAGCATCACTTATTCGAAGGACTATTTAATCTTAAATTATATACAACTTATATACATTGCGCGGTTATAGGAGGACCCACTAAGGATCGCCCCATAATGTTACCCTTAATCTCATAGATTCATTAGACACTTCCATTCTCGCACGACAAACCCAGATAGGTGTAACCACTCCATCATAGTAGTCAGTAGAGGAGACAAGGAGAAACAAGGAGAGGTTTCCAAGAAGTGATCAGCCAGAGAAACTAAAACATCATACGCGTCACACTAATGAATAATTACCGTTACTAATTATATTAGATAATTCTTATATCCCTGTTCTCGCTTAGATAACAATGGCTGGATTCCATTCTCCCGGAGATCTGTACTTTCCTAATCAAGGGAATGTTGGTTGGCTCAGTGCCGAACCAGAAGATGAGCCTGCAATTCCCCTAGACGATGATTTTGTTGAAGACTTTCTCGAAGGCGACGATTCCGGATCAGAAGCTTACAATCTACCTCTAGTTACTCAGAACCCTAACCCTCATCAGAACTTTCAAGGCCCGACGCCTCTGTGGGCCATAAACCTAGACAGGTAGAGTCATGAACAAGGTCAAAATTTCCCCTACCAAGGAGACCGAAGCTTCTACAATCTAGAAGTCGGAGGTTCAGCAGATAGAGCACCTCCCGTGCTGGTTCGTCGCGTTTCTCACAACACGGAACAGGGAAGAGCTATCATCGACCGAGTGGTACAGATTGAGGCTACCACTAGTGTCGATGTTGTTCGTCTTCGCAACCTGGAAGACAATCATAACGCAACAAGGGATCGTACCAATTTCTTGCAGGGAGAACTGGCGGCTTTGCAAGCCAAAGTGCAATGATTACGAGAACATCATGTTGTACAAGATGGGCATATATTTGAAAGAGAACACCAGTTAGCCAAATCTAGGGCCGGATCTAGTATGAAGTAGATCATACTCTACTCGCCCTCTGTTTACTCTCTTGGTTATAGTCTAAGTCTTCGAAGATGTCTTAGAGTTATTTTTCATGCTTTTTCAGTTCGACCGCGAAAATCCATTTTCGGTAGGTCATTTTAATGTCGATGATTTTCCCAGAATTGTGGTGTATTGTAGACCTGTTTAAGGTCAAGTTTTCCAAACTCTATGTACTTAATACACCTATACAATCGACATTTACTTCTTACATTTTAAAAAATAACCACTCAATTTCACATTATTTTGTTACAAGTCGTACTTATATTGAACTTCAAATTCCAATTCCTTACAAGATCCCTATCGAACTAAGTGTTTTGGTTATGAGATATCAAATTCATGTTCATTCTTGATGTCTTACAATCGTTTCATCTTTTAATCTTTATAGTAAAAGATGCCTCCGCGTAAAAACCTGAACCAACTTAAAATGTTAACGTCAATACTCTGTCTTAATAACTTAAATGCTTTTACAGTACTATAGATACATAAGAAAGATGTAGGTCGAATCATCGAGAACAACATAACAAAACGAAAAACTTGCATTCGCATGAACCCCCGGGATTCGAACTCTTCATTATGAAGTAATAGAGATCGGTGTAAGAATCGGAAGTAAGACGGCACAGTAGTTCAATATACCTACGAAGGAGAAGGACACCCTATAAATATCAGGAGAGAACAAATCATTATCACCAAGAATAGAACAGAGCACGGAGGAGGACCACGTGTGATACATGCGAAGTGTTTGAGTGTCTTTTTGTCACAATAATAACTAATAAATAATGCAACCTAGTGAGTAAATGAATACATTACTCACATTAGGTTTCGAACTTATCGTCTTTTCCTGTATTGGCTAATAACAATAATTCGGATCACGAAACCTCAATCAAGAGTGATTACTTCTCAAATTCATAAGTCGATTTATTGTAGACTTTATTATGAATTACTTTAAAATCTTTTCGAAAACTGAATCGTAGTATCCACCAACCAAAGATAACTTCGTTCGGATGACACTCGTCTGGTAACCATTCTAGAAACTTCATTCTACTCTTTTACCAGGACTGCATCATAGGGATGTAGGTCGAATCTTTGAGATCAGTATGACGAAACGAAAAATTTATATTAGGATAAATTATTGGAGTACATCTAAAGCCAACCATAATCGCTCACGAGCTCATTTTCTCATCTTGTAACTGAATCATGCCTACGAAGAAACGTAACCAACCCTCCGATAAAACACCAATCCTTCAGATAGATGTAGCTATGTTTCAAGCTGCAGTCACCTCAGTCGTAGCAGCTGTCATGGCTCACCTTAATGCTAACAACACAAATGTTAGTAGAAATGCGATCGGCAATCCCGATCGTGGTGATAATCAATTTCAGCAACAAGTGCCTACTTGTAAAGACACTCCGAACCTCAAACCTAATAGTCTGAAACGAAAGTTCGAGAACAAGAAAGGGAGTTGTTCAACTCAAGGACCTACAAAAGGGCAACAAGTTGGAGCAGTCAATAACCCCATCAGCCCTGCTATCCCAATACCGACCACACTGTACTTAGGAAACCTCCCAGACTGCAGCAAGTGCAGCTACCATCATCATGGAGTCTGCCGAGTACTGCATTGCAATAGATGCAACATGAAGGGGAACACCGCCCGTTTCTGTAGGACTCCGGTCAAACTCATCACTTCAACTACCAACGTTGGAACAAGTCCAATATGTCATCTCTGTGGTGAGAAAGGACATTGCAAGAGGGACTGTCCAACAGAGAAGAACGATGGGGGATCAGGAGGAATTTGACCCCAGAGAATGGGGAAACATAAAAGAACCCTTCTATAGTTTGGTACGCTTCCAAACCCCAATAATTTATTTATAATTAAAATTACTCTCTCATTCGAACCAAATTACAACATTCATATAAAACTAAGAACCCTATTAGGTAAGCTATGATGGCTTAGTGTATACATTAGGGTCATTTATAATTAAGATTTGTAGATTTATGGTGAGTAATCCCGCCTCATTTCCTATTCCTTGTTTGGTTGTGGATTTAGGGCAGGGTTGCTCATTCAACTGTCTTACCAAATCTTAATTATATATGACTTGTGTATACCAAGCAATGATAGAGAGACCTAGTAGGAATCATTCCATGAAAGTTCATAGTTTCAAAATTATCAGAACCCTCGTATTACTAGTATTCGCCAAATTTTGAAATAAAAAGGGGATTCATAGCAAAATAACAGAATAAAACTGAAGGCGCTGAAAACTTATGTGCGTAGAATTGTTCATTATCTTAGTAATCATCTCTTCCAAAATAACTTAATATCTACTTCGTTGATAAGTTCCGACATCCTCATCCGACATGGTTCGTCTAAATCCTTACCATAAACTTCTTTTTATGCCGTGTAAAAGAACTTTTCCTTAATCAGCTGTCAGATGAAAATTTTCAAATCCATAACGCAAACCCTTATATCGTCTATCACTTCAAAACTTCAGAAGTACCCATGCGAGGGGTACCACACCTTCTAGCCAGATCAATAGATAGAAAACTTGAAACAGAATGCACCAAAGAAGTCTCAGAAGTCAGTAACCACCCGTAGCATACCCAAGAGATCTCTGAGGAAGACCACTTGTACTGCAGGTCAAGTTCAAGAATAGAGTATAAGAACTCATTAGGTTAATCTATCACTGCTAGTTGTATATGAAAGAGTGGCATATAATTTAGACTCAACAAGATGTAGGATGTGTGATTCCGCCCTATTTCCTGTTCCTTGTCTGGTTGTGGACTTGGGGCAGAGCCATCCAACCGAAGGTTTTGTTGATTTAAATTATATACAACCCCTATACATGAGGTGAGGATGGATGAGCCAAGGATGAGTCTTATCATGAACTACAGAGCAAAAGCCCGCATGCTTACTATAACAACCGGAGATACCTGAGTGGGAGTGGTAGCAGATTGCAATGGGCTTAAAAATCAAGTTACCAAGGCAACGGATGGACTTGATGCCATTTTGGGTGATTGTCGACAGGTTATCCAAATCTGCATGCTTCCTACCAACAAAGGAAACAGACAAGCTGGAGAAACGGACTAGAACCTACATCAGGGAGATTGTGCGACTGCATGGTGTACCAATATCTATTATCTCGGACTGAGATAGTAGATTCACCTCGAGGTTCTGGCAGTCACTACAAAAATCTCTAGGAACGAGACTAGACAAGAGTACCGCCTACCACCCACAAACCGACAAATAGAGTGAGAGGACCATTCAAACCTTGGAAAGATATGCTAAGAGCTTATGTGATCGATTTTGGTAATGCATGGGACACCCAGTTACCATTGGTCGAGTTCTCGTACAACAATAGCTATCACACTAGCATCAAGGTTGCTCCATTCAAAGCCCCCTATGGCCGCAAGTGCAGATCACCTCTGTGCTGGGCTGAAGTGGGTAACACGCAACTAGCAAGAGGACAAGCAACCGACAGCACTCTCACTGGACCAGAAATCATAAGGGAAACTACGGAGAAGATTGTTTAAATCCGGGAGCGACTGAAGGCTTCAGGAGACAGACAAAAGAGTTATGCGGATAAAAGACGGAAACCCTTGGAATTCCAGGTTGGGGACCGGGTACTACTAAAAGTCTCACCCTGGAAGGGATTAATACGTTTCGGAAAGCGTGGGAAACTAAACTCAAGGTATATCGGACCATTCGAGATCCTTGCCAGGATCGGCCCGGTGGCATACAAACTTCGATTACCGCAGGAACTCAATAACGTACACCCTACCTTTCACGTGTCGAACCTAAAGAAGTGCTTGTCCGATGAGACCCTCGTTATCTCTCTGGACGAAATTGAAATCAACGAGAATCTCCAATTCATAGAAGAGCCAGTAGAGATCATGGATCGGGAAATTAAAAAAACTAAACAAAGTCGTATACCCATTGTAAAGGTCCGTTGGAATGCCAAGCGAGGACCTGAATACACCCGGGAGCGCGAGGATCAGATGAAACAAAAGTACCCACATCTTTTTCCTACTCCATAAACTCTGTCTTAGATTAAATTTCGGGACGAAATTTCCTCTAACGGGGGGATGATGTGACAACCCGATATTTAAAGTCAATATAATGACCTAAAGTCAAGTATTATAATCTATTTTTGGAATCAATAAAAATAGCGTAAAAAACAAATTGTTCAAAAATCTCAATTGGGTTGCATAAAATGATAGATATCGAATTGTTCAAATAAAGAACACTCAAATCCGATTTATAACGAAGAAGTTATGACCAATCAAAGATCCGCGTCAAAACCGGTAAAACACTGTTAAGCGTAAAACGCGAAATTTCAATAAAATACCTTTTTAGCCTTAGGTATCTAAACGAAAGTCGTAGATTATGTTAAACCATGAGCATACATAAAAAGAACGCCCAAATCTGACTTCGTATGAGGAAGTTATGATTTTTCTAAAGTTTCAGAACAGTAGTAGATAGCTAAAAACTCGAAATAAAGATCGAGAGATTTTTAGCCAACGCAACCTAAACGAAAATTGAAGGTCTCGACAATAGTAGTACAACGGTAAGAAGACAGACAAAAACGGACATCGGATGAAGAAGTTATGGATTTTTAACAGAATTATCCTGTCCCGTCCTATTTAAAATATAATATTAAAAATTAAATTCAAAATTAGCCGACGGAGTCTAAATGAAAGTTGTAGAGTATATTCTCACCTACGCGTGGATATAAAGAACGTAGAAATCAGAGCTCGTATGCGAGAGATATGAATTTCGGAAGATCGAGGCACGCACACCAACCTTATCCGAAACTCACGACGTGAGCAAGAGAGACTCACGACGTGAGTCTATGACTGATGTGTGCCAGAACTAGACCACTGGGCGTCGTGTCTGCAGACCAGACTCACGACGTGAACCATCCCATGTTCACGACGTGAATCCTGAGAATTCACCCTATAAATAGCATGCGAGGGTCCCGACTCTCATTGCTCATTTCCCTTTTCTCTCTCAGTTCTACTCCACATTTAGCACCCGGAGACGACCCCGACACCCCGGTTACATATCCAAGCCCCGACGAAGGTCCGAAGCACCGAGAATCCCGAGAATTACACCACTTTCCGGTCGAAGTGATGCCCGAGAAAAACTCGTTTCCTTCAAATCACCACACTTTCCAGGTAAGTTCATACCCCTACATTTTCACGTCTTTTTCATGTTTTAGGGGGGGGGGGAATACAAGTGAGACACGAGATAAACTCATACTCAGAATACACGTCGTTAGAAATGTTTTCAAATACTTTATCTAGATTTTTGTTATGGATGTTAAACAACATTAATACTAATGTTACACTTCACATGCAAAGTTGATATTACACCAAGTTTATGTTATCAAATGGAACACGCTTTCGAATAAATATAATGGGTATAGTTTACGAGTTATTCATTACATCTTTACATAAACACTGTAAAAATGAAATACTTTCATCTACATGAAATATAGACTTTCCTTTTCGTAAATCTTTTGATACTATGTTTTGTGAGACACTCATCTTCAACGTACTTTCGAGTATGCATTTCAAGTCCTGTATTATAAAACATAATCTCTTGGAAGGAGAGCGTGATACTTGTGTATAGATCTATACGGGATTGACAATCCCGCACCTAAACTGTTAGCTACAGTTAGACCGGCAGGTCTGGGGTGACAAACGTCATAACACTGCAACGCCTGAAGAACGTTGTTACAGGCAGTCTGGGTCAATAGCATGGTCATAAAACTCACACGGAAGTATTAAAATAAGTTTGATTTACGAGACTCTTGAATGCATTCAGTAAATACATTATTTGAGTATAAATACACTTTCACCATTTTGAGCACGAAAGATACTATTGCACTCCAGCCTATGGAACTTTTTCAAACTATATGTAGAAAATATTGGATTTTCTGGAAAACACGTTCAGTTACTTTTACTAAAGGACATACAAATTTCAGTACAAAAACGCTTATGAACTCACCAACTTAATTGTTGACACTATTTCAAAAGTACTTGTATTTCTCAGGGAATCAGTAATACAGGTAACCATCAGCTTTTGGACAAGGAACGCTAAGGCGTCTATTATCAAAACATTTTAAATCATCATATTTGTAATATTCTTTTGAAACATGTATTACACGCAACAATGTAAGTTTTTATTATATTTATGATGGTTGTGTTTACTTTCTTTACAATATTCAACTGTTATGATACTACGTGAAGTCACCCACCCGCGAATGTTTCCGCCATCCTGGTTTGGGGGTGTAACATATATATATATATATATATATATATATATATATATATATATATATATATATATATATATATATATATATATATATATATATATATATATATATATACATATACTAGAACGGGTATCACAAGAAGAACAAAACAAAAGTATTTGAGATCAATATAGCCTGATCAACTATATTTATTTGCTATATGTCCAACATGTGTTTGCGAGTGATTGTAGTGTTGCAACAAGTCTAAAACTTACCTAGGTACCAGAAGAATACCAAAACCAAACATAAAGTTTAAAATATATAGGAGTATTTTATGATGCTATAGAACCAAAACTGAAAACTTATCAACTTCATATATCAAGAAGTTCAAGAATCAATCATATAATTAAAATACTATAGGAGTATTTTAGGTACCATAAATAAACTTTTGGGGAAATTTTAAAAGATCTTTTCTGGTAGGTCTATAATTACTAAGTGTATACGTTAAGGTTATATATAGTTGAGATTTTATAGACTTAGAATATGTGATTTTCACTCTATTTCATGTTCCTTGTTTGGTTGTGGTTTTAGAGTAGAATCACTAATTTGAAGGTCTATTTGATCTGGATTATATATAATCTGTACACACTACGTGATTATAGAAAGACCGGAAAGGATCACCTTCATAAAAATTCAAAATTTTATTAATCTCATAGATTCTTTAGACATTCCCATTCTCGTATAAACCACTTAGATAAATATAGCCACTCCAACAATCAATAAAAGAGTCAACGAGGATCCAGCAGAATTTCATTAGGAGGATTCCGAGAAAGAAGCGGATAAGGAGTAAAGAAACTACAGAAATCATTTAGTGCCTTTACCTTAATAAGGGCACCGATGAGAAGTTCGCATGAACTTCCAGGATTCGAACTCTCCATTACGAAGTAATGGGGAATAGTGTCAGAATTGGAAGTAAAACGACACATGAATTCAATATACCTACGGAGGAGAAGGACACCATACAGATACCACGAGAGAACGAATCATTACCGCCCAGAGTAGAACGGAGAACAGAGGAAAGCCACGCGTGATACATGCGAAGTGTTTAAGTGCCTTTTCGTTACATTAATAACTAATAAATTGATACAACCTAGTGAGTTAGTGATTACATTACTCACATCAGGTATTGAGCTTATCGCCTTTTTCCGTCACGACTAATAACAGTAAATCAGATCAGGAAATCTCAATTGAGAGTGACTATTGCCAAAATTCATAAGTCTGTTTTGTGTAGACTCTGTTATGAATTTCTTTCAAATCTTTTCGAAAGTTGGAACATGATATCCACCTATCAAAGATCACTTAGTTCGGACGACACTCGGTTTATAACCCTTTCTAAAAACTTATTTATGCACTTTACCAGGAATGCATCATAGTGATGTAGTTCGAAACATTGAGAACCGTATAACAAAACGAAAACTTTATACTTATATATAAATGATTATAATACATCTAGAGACAACCATCGTTGCGCGCGAGCTCATTTTCTCATCGTATAACATAATCATGCCTCCGAAGAAACGTAACCAACCCTCCGACAAAACACCAATCCTTCAGATAGATTCGGCTACGTTTCAAGCTGCAGTTATAGCAGCTGTAGCAGCTGTCATGGCTCACCTTCATGCTAACAATGCAAATGTTAGTGGAAATGTTATCGGCAATCCCGATCGTGGTGATAACCAATTTCAGCAACGAGTGCCTGATTGTAAAGACACTCCGGACCTCAAACCTAATATCCTAAAACGAAAGTTCGAGAACAAGAAAGGGAGTTGTTCAACTCAAGGACCTACCGAAGGGCAACAAACAGGGGCAGTCAATACCCCCATTGGCCCTGCTATCCGAACACCGACCACACCGTACATAGGAAACCTTCCACACTGCAGCAAGTGCAACTACCATCATTATGGAGTCTATCGAGTGTCGTATTGCAATAGATGCAACATCAAGGGGCACACCGCCCGTTCCTGTAGGATTCCAACTGAGTACCTTACTTCAACCACCAATGTTGGAATCAGCCCAATATGCCACCTTTGTGGTGAAATAGGACATTTCAAGAGGGACCGTCCAACAGAGAAGAATAATGGGGGTGCAGGAGGAGTTTGACCCCAGTGCATGGGGAGGCATCAAAGAACCCTGTTATTTTTTTTGGTACGATCCCAAACCCCAATAATTAGTCATAATTATAATTACTCTCTCGTTCGAACAAAAATCACAGCAATCACATAAAAGTAGGAACTCTAGTAGGTAAGCTATGATGGCTTAGTGTATACGTAAGGGTCATTTATAATTAAGATTTGTAGACTTAGAGTGAGTGATTTTGCCTCATTTCTTGTTCCTTGTTTGGTTGTGGATTTAGGGCAAGGTCACTCAGTCAATTGTCTTACCAATCTTAATTATACATGACTTGTGTACACCAAGCCGTTGTAGAGAGACCTAGTAGGGATCATTTCATGGAAGTTCATTATTTCAAATTATCAGAATCCTCGTATTGTTAGTACTCGTTAATTTCAGAGCAAAAAAGTTCGCTGTAATAATACCAAGGACAAAACCGAAAGCACTGAAAACATATGTGCATAAATTAGCACATCGTCCTGATAATCTTTTCTTCCAAATCGACTTAATATGTATTACGTCGAGAAGTTCCGACATCATCATCCGACATGGTTTGGCTTGGTCCTCACCATGCAAAATTCCTATGTTGTGTAAAAGAACTTTTCCCTTAATCAACCGTTAAACGAAATACTTTCAATCTATAACGAAAAACCTAATATGAACCCTTATATCTTCTCTTGCTTCAGAACTTCAGAAGTACACACCCATCTAGTCTACTCAGTAGATAGGAAACTTGAAGTGAAAAGCACCAAAGAAGTCTCAGAAGTCAGTAACCACCCGAAGTATCCCCAATAGATCTCATAGGAAGACCGCTTGTACCGTAAGTCAAGTTCGAGAATAGAGACTAAGAACTCGTGAGGTTAATCTATCGATGTTAAGTGTATACTCGAGAGTGGTATATAATTTAGACTCAACAAGATTTAGGATGTGTGATTCCGCCTTATCTCCTGTTCCTTGTCTGATTGTGGACTTGGGGCAGAGCCACCCATCCGAACATTTTGTGAATCTAAATTATATACCACTTGTATACACGAGGTGATGGTGGATGAGCCAAATATGAGTCTTATCATGAACTTTAGAGCAAAAGCCCACAAGCTTACTACAGCAACCGGAAATACCTGAGTGGAAGTGGTAGCGGATTGCAATGGGCTTCATAATCAAGTTACCCAAGACAACGGGAGGACTTGATACCATTTTGGGTGATCGTCGACAGATTAACCAAGTCCACGCACTTCCTACAATTTTAAAGAAACAGGAAAAATAGAGAAGTTAACTAAAGCGTGTGTCCGAGAGATTAGTTAGACTGCACGGTGTTCCAATATCTGTTATCTCTATTCGAGATAGTAGAATCATCTCCCAATTCAGTCAGTCACTTCAGAAATCTCTGGGAAATAGGCTAGTCCTGAGCATAGCCTACCATCTTTAAACCTCCAGATAGAATGAGAGAACGATTCAAGCATTAGAGGTCATGCTGAGAGCATATGTGATCGACTTTGGTAAAGCATGGGATACCCATTTACCAACTAGTCGAGTCCTTTACCATTATAGCATTTAAAGTTGCTCCATTCAAAACAATCTATGGTCACAAGTGCAGATCCCCTCTGCGCTGGACTAAAGTAGGTGACACGCAACTAGCTAGAGGTCAAATTCCAGATAGCATCTTCGCTGGTCCGGAAATCATCCGAGAAACTACCAAGAAGAAAGTACGAATACGGGAGCGACGAAAAGCTTCCAGAGTCTGACAGAAAAGCTACGCCTTCAATAGGAGAAAACCCTTGGAATTTCAGGTTGGTGACTACGTCATGTGAAAGTCTCAACCTGGAAGGGCATCATATGCTTCGGAAAGCACGGAATACTAAATTCAAGGTACATGGGACCATTCGAGATTCTTGCTAGATTTGGTCCAGTAGATTATAGACCCCGACTACCTCGAGAATTCAATAACATACACCTTACCTTCCACGTCTTTAACTTAAAAAGTGTTTGTCCGACGAGACTTTTGTTATCTCACTCGATTAGATCGAGGTAAACGAGAGCCTCAACTTTGTGGAAGAATCCGTACAAATCCTAGACAGTGAAGTCGATGGGACTAATCAAATCCCTTTTCCGATAGTGAGGGTCCGCTTAAGTGCATAGTGAGGACCCAAATTCACTTGGGAGCATGAGAATCATCAGAAACATAAGTATCCATCTCTTTTCTTTTAGTCCATGTGTATACCTTAGACTTAATTTCGGGACGAAATTCCCTTTAACGGGGGGATGATGTGACAATCCGTAATTGTTATCTTGTAAGTAAATAATATCAATCAAAGGTCAAACTTATTCTCTTATTATCATAATATAGTAAGGGTGTTTAACTTATAGGTTTCTAAACCTAGTATACTTAAGGGTTGTGTGTTATGAAGTGAATCACTTGTGAACCAAGGACTTCATCCGAGCCAGGAACCCCACCAAGTGAGGTTCACGGCCGTGAACTCTTTTTTGGCCGTGAAGTCCACATATATATATATATATATATATATATATATATATATATATATATATATATATATATATATATATATATATATATATATATATATATGTATATGAGTTTTATTCATTTTCCATTCACTTCTTCATTTCTTGGCCGAAAACACTCCCTTCTCTCTCAAGTATCATCAGCCGAGAACTCTCCCCTCTCCTCAAAATCGTAAGAAACACTTTCATTTCTTGTTGTTCATGTGAAGTTCTTTGATTTCTGTTGAGTCTAGGGTGTTGCGTGTTTGGGCTCGTGTTATATTCCATTTTGTATTCACGGTTTGGGCCTGTCCAACCGTGTTTAGTCTTTAGGGTTTATATATAGTGCATGCATGCTTAGATTAGATACGCTTCTCATTGATTATTTTGCATTGAATAGCACTGTAACCCTAGCACACCTGTACAGTCGAAGTTCTTCATCGAGCTCTTCTGAGGTGGAGCATAATTTAATCATTCGACATCCGTTTGATTCATTCTCGTGTTCCTTTGTTATTGTATATTTATTTATTTGTTTAGAATCTGTCGATCTAATAGCGCTATAATCTCATCAGTTGGTATCAGAGCAGGAGACTGTGTAATACATACACATCTCTTCTGTTTGAAGAATCCTTTAGGGTTTCCGCTTTTATCGAATCTACAGGAGCCATTGTTTCTTTATCGACGGTGTTTCCTGTGTTTGATTAAACCCTAAGTCAATCTTTACAAGTCTGATTCTAGCAGATAAAAGAAGAAGATCATAATGTCTCACGACAATTCTCAAACCAATCCGATCAACATCTCCAACAGCATTGGATCCACTACTAGGATTCCCATTCTCTACACTCAAGACTATGAAGTATGGACGCACCACTCCGAGGACTACGTTGTTGGATCAGAAGACAATGGCTATCTGATCTGGGAGGCGATTACCTTGGGTCCATTTGTTCACTCTGGAACGAATAGAGAAATTAAGACTCAAAAGAAGTATAACCAGCTCTTGATAGATGTGGAGAAGATTCCTCAAGATGAGAAAGACAAGCTGTTGTGTAATGTCAAAGCCATGAGAATGATCAGATTCGCTTTGCAATCTAACTCATTTCGTCTAGTAAGCTCATGCACTACAGCAAAAGAAATATGGGATAGGCTGAAAGAGTTGTATTCCACTGATGAGGATATGGAGCACTCAATCCAAACCTTGTTGCTTTTTAAGTTCGGTGCTTTCCAACAATAACCAGAAGAGAAACTCATTCAAACAATTGATCACTTCAAACATCTGCTTAGTAAAATGATCAAGCATGGTATTGAAAGGAAGGTAATAGAACAAAAAGTTACATTCATGAATGGCTTAAGACCCGAATGGATGGCAGTGGTCTCGACTGTGAAGGCTCATGAGCAATTTAAATCCTATTCACTGGCGAAACTGATGGGTATTCTCAAATCGCATGAAAGCGTCGTGTCAAAAGAAGCGAAAGTAGTTTCGGGTGTGGGATCCTTGGCCCTTGTATCTAAGAGCAAGAAAATGATAGAAGAAGAGGAAGAATTGGATATGTCAGAATGCGATCTGACAAGTGAAGAATATACAATGATGGTTACTAACCCAAAAAGGTTTGCTCGTAAAAAGTTCTCTGTCAACAAGAACCGACACTGGCAGGGAAGCTACAGTTCTGAAAGACGAAAGAGGAGACCAAGAACATTTCTCAGAAGGACGAAGAGAAGAAGGAGAGCAAGCTTATGGGAGATTCAGGATATGATTGCAACTATTATCACGGCAAGAACCACTTTGCTAAGGACTGCATGCTGAGAAAGATGTCTGAGAAGAAGGATGGTGAAGATGATGAAGCTTAGTACATGCGTAAGCTGGAGGAACAAAAGAAGAAGAAAGTCTCTAAAAGTTTAATGAATGCTTTAATTATGCAAGAAAACTGTGATGATGATGAGTTCGGTGGCGTGGAGGTCTGGTCTACCGACTCTGAAGACGATGAAGTACGAAAGCCCTCGCATGGCAAAGCCTTTGTGGCAAAGAAAGAAAGTGAAAAGGTTGTTGGACGATGCTTAATGGTGACGGCTGGAGTATCGCAAATTAGGGGATATACGACTGAAGGTGAGCATGATGAAGCAAAGCAAAAGGAAGAGAAGTGTTTCGCTGTAAAACCTGTGAGTGAAAGGATCAACGATTGCGATCAGTTGATCAAGAAGGTACAATCCACTCTCGAATCACTTAAAATACCAGTAACCAATTATGAAAAAGACTTAAACGAATTAAAATTCAAGTTTTTTACTTTAAGTGGAAGTCTAATACAAACACGTCTAGCGAATGCTAATCTAACTGATCAACTCAACATGGTATCCTCCAAGAGTGAGGAAAGAATGATGTGGTTAGAGCAGAAGGAATCGGAGTTAGTTACGGCTAGGGATGAACTTATTTATTTGTAACGTGACAATTTGATGTTTTTAAAACAAAGGAATATTTTTTGTTTGATTGCTAAACATTTATATACAAATATCACCCAGTTGCATCTAGATTGTGAAATAGGAAAAAAGATTCATAAAATGATTTTGCCCTTCCTTGAATTCAAGGAGGATGAAGTCGATGCTGAATGTTATGAGTGTGAATCGATTGTGTCTTCAGAGAAGGTTTCAGACACCTACAAATACGGACTGGAAAAAATTGAGGCCTTTATTGAGTCCAAAGAACACAAAAGCATGCTTAAGAATCTATTGGACGAAAATGACAAATTAAAAATCAAGGTCGAGACCATACAAAAATTTGACTCATCGAATGTCAAATTAAGTTCAGAACATAAGATTAATATGGAAACCACTTCTGAATTTGACGATGAAAGTGATATGATCGAAATCTCTGTAGAAGACGTGGTTGATTATTCTGAGTTTCTTAAGAACGAACCCGAGCCCGTGCAACCACTCATATCTGAAAATTTTGTTGGGTATGCTCGCTTGTCCAAGGATAAATCCAAGGTTCTCAAAGAAAAGGCAGTTGTTTATTAAAAGGTGCAAACTGTGCCTAATCAAGTGTATGCTGTCACAGGGGTAACTAAGAAACAAACAGCGGAGTTGACCTCCTTGGTTGACGAAGATAACGCTGAAGGGTGCGAAAATTACTTCTGGTCTGCCCCCATTGACAATGCTGACGAAACAGTCGGTCTGTCGGAGCGAACCTCATGGAGATTCAAGGGCAGATACGTGGCTGAACCAATCAATAATCCTTCAAGTTTCGATAAACCAAGTACAATTGGTACAAAAGAAATACCAAACGAACCACTGAAAGCTTCCAGCGAATCATCAACAACAACCGAAGCTCATGAGAAGAAAATGAAACCCAAAGCCAATATTCACTTGACCCAAGAGCAACTTGCAGAACAAAAACGCCAGAGGAACAAAAGATATTTAAAGAATCTTAATGAGAGGAAACAGTTTTGGCAATCCCAAAACCCTACTTACATTCCCTCTAATAAGGCTTCTAATCTCAAGATGAAAGAGAAATCAACGGCCACGTCTCCTTCGAACAGTCACTGCCAATCATTCAGTGAGTTGAACCGAAAGCCCAGTTTCGGTCCCAACACTGGCTGTCACAAGAACCGAAAGCCCAGTTTCGGTCCCAACAACCAAAAGCCCAATTTTGGTCCTAAAACCAACAATCCTCAACCAAAAACAAACCTAGTGAAGGATATCAAAGGAAAGGGAAAGCTCATCATGAATTCTGAAGTCAATATTAAGAAAACATCTGCTAACCCTAGGGATCAAAAGACTAACAAACCAACTAAAAATAAACAATGTGAATCACCTCAACCAAAACAAGCCAACAACAAAATCAAAGTGTTTACCGTCAAAAGAAAAAAATGAAACTACCTTAATAAAAAGAACTTATATGGTCGATCATTCTGTTGCAATTCCCTATTATGTAAAAGACTCACGTGGGCCCAAGAAACTTTAGGTTTCTAAATCTGCTTAATTTTTGCAGGTTATAAGTGACGAGCAGTTCGACGACGAATGGTATATTGACAGTGGCTGCTCACTTCATATGACAGGAAGAAAGGAAGACTTAAGAGAGTTTTGGTCCCTTAAGGATGGTGGATGTGTCAAATACGGGAACAATTCATATGGCACAATCAAAGGGTATGGTATGATCACAAATGGTGAATTCTCGATACGGAAGGTAGCATACATGGAAGGATTGCAGCATAACCTCATCAGTGTCTCCCAACTAGTTGTGGGAACCGGATTGAAAGTTACGTTCGATGAGGAAGGCTCTGAGATAGTTGAAAAGCAAACGAAGAATGTTATGTTGAAATCTGAGCACAAAGGGGAAATGTATCCTCTAAATCTCAATCCAATTAAAGGGAAGCCAGCAATTTGCCTGCTGTCGAAGGCTAACTCAGATGAAAGTTGGTTGTGGCACCGAAGGCTCTCGCACCTCAACTTTAAAGATATTAACAAACCGGTGCTTGGTGATCACGTGCGAGGACTTCCAGTTCTCAAATTTGATAAGGAGAATTTATGTGCAGCATGCGAAATGGGAAAGCAAAGCCGAAAGAGTCACCCTACTCGCATTAATACAAAGATCATCGAACCTCTTGAACTTCTGCACATCGACTTATGTGGCCATTCGGCAATCGAAAGCATCAGTGGTAGTAAGTACATACTTGTTATTGCAGATGATTTTTCACGTTTCACCTGGGTTTTCTTTCTTAAACAGAAATCAAAGGCGACTCCTAAGCTAAAGATTTTCATCAAACAAGTGGAAGTACAACTGCGAAAGGTGGTGAGGAACATAAGAAGTGATAACGGGCTAGAGTTCAAAAAAAAGACCTTGAAGAGTTTCTAACTGAAAAGGGGGTGTCTCACAACTTCTATGCACCCTATACTCCACAACAGAATGGGATTGTCGAAAGGCGAAACCGTTCATTGTGTGAAGCCGCCCGAACAATGTTGAGTTTTGCTTCTCTACCGTTATATTTCTGGGCCGATGCTATAGCCGCTGCATGCTATACCCAGAACCGAACCTTCCTGAACAAGCGATTTTCCGTCACCCCATACGAAATTCTGAACAATCGCAAACCCAATGTAAAGTTTTTTCATGTGTTCGATTCAAGATACTTCATTTTCAACTCCAAAGAGCACCAAAACAAGTTTGATGTCAAGGCAGATGAAGGCATTTTTCTTGGATATCCGCTTACTTCAAAAGCATATAGGGTTCTGAATAAACACTCAATGAAAATTGAGGAAACCTACTATGTGACTTTTGATGATAACTACATGAAGAAAATTCGAACAAGCGAAGGTCCAACGGAGGAAATCTTTCCTGAATCTGGTCAAGTCTTAGTTCCGATATCCAATTTGTTTGAAGAATACATGATGCTTTTTGATGAACCAGAGAGCGATTCACTCAGAAGCAAAAGCAGCATATAATAAAATCGACAACTTGAAAAAGATTATCGACGAAGCTGCTAAAGATATGGAAATCGAACCTCAAGAACCAACCGAGAAGAAGACTCCAAGCGAACCACTTGGATCAAGCAATCCTCCGACTTCAGATGACAATCCAAAAGAAAACTCTACTTTCCAGGGGCAGGGTTCGTCAACACCAAAGTCAACTGATTTGCCTTTCCAGGGGGAGAATCCATCACCAACAATAAACCATAGTTGTCCAACCGAGGGGGAGAATACTGAACCTAACATGGGATTCGGTTCGCCATTTGAGGGGGAGAACGAAAATACAAATGACGAAGGCGATCTGTCAGAACTGGAAGAAGAAATTAGTGTTGAGCTGGATCCTACCTATGATCCAAATTACCCTCCTCTCACGAAATGGACAAAATATCATCCTAAAACTCAAATCATTGGTGAATCATCTGAGGGAGTTCTCACACGCTCTCAAATGAAGGCGAAGCAAACTGCTTTATTCTCTCAAGTAGAATTCTGCATGTTTAATTCGTTTGTCTCTAAAATTGAACCGAAGATGGTAAATGATGCCCTTGATCACTCCGATTGGGTGCAAGCTATGCAAGATGAACTCCATGAATTTGTACGAAATCGAGTTTGGAGACTGATTCCCACTCCAAAGGATGCATCAGTTGTTGGATTAAAATTGGTCTTCAGATAAGATGGATAAAGAGGGTAATGTTATTCGCAACAAAGCGAGGCTAGTAGTGAAAGGATACTGTCAGGAAGAAGGGATAGACTATGAAGAGACCTTCGCTCCTGTAGCATTGTTGGAATCAGTAAGAATCTTTCGGGCGTATGCTGCACACAAAAACTTCAAAGTTTTCCAAATGGACGTCAAGTGTACTTTCTTGAATGGGGAACTCGAAGAAACGGTGTATGTTGAACAGCCACCTGGATTTGTGAACGAGAAGTATCCGGATCATTGTTACATTCTGGATAAAGCAGTCTACAGTTTGAAACAAGCCCCTAGAGCCTGGTATGAAACTCTAACACACTTTCTTAAAATGTCCAAATTCAAACAAGGTTCGGTTGACCCAACCTTCTTTCGTAAGAAAGAAGGCGAACACTTAATGATAGACCAAATTTATGTCGATGATATCATCTTCGGCTCCATGAATCCTAGCTTAACAGTTGAATTCAGGAAGTTGATGGAGACTAAATGGAGATGAGCGCAATGGGTCCGATTAACTTTTTCCTTGGATTTAATATTAGACAGGGAGCAGAAGGAATCTTTATCAATCAGGAGGCTTACACAAAAACTTTGCTAGCGAAGTTCGGTATGATGGGAGACTCTAAAGTAAAGGTTCCAATGGCATTCGGCACAAAGTTAACACCCTCTATGGAAAAACCGGTTGTTGATGTGACTCTCTATCGTCAAATGATAGGGTCTCTTATGTATCTAACAGCTAGTAGACTGGATATTATGTTCTCTGTCTATTATTGTGCCAGGTTTCAAGCAAACTCAATAGAACTTCATATGATTGCAGTAAAAACCATTTTCCGGTATTTGAAGCGAATGTCGTCTCTCGGGCTATGGTATCCTGCAAAATTTGGTTTCTTTGTTCAAGCCTTCTCTGGCGCTGATCTTGGTGGATGTGGATTGGACCGAAGGAGCACAACTGGCGGGTGCCAATTCCTTGATGGTAAACTTGTCAGTTGGCAATCAAAGAAACAAACTTGCGTGTCTCTTTCTACAGCCGAAGCTGAGTATATCGTCGCGGCATCATGTACTTCGCAAGTCATATGCATACAAAGACAACTTAGGGATTATGGCCTAAGCATGAAGAAGATTCCCCTCTACTGTGACTCAGAAAGCGTAATTAGAATTTGTCACAATCCAGCGCAACACTCCAAGACGAAACATATTGCAATAAGATACCATTTCATTAAGGACCATGTTGAAGATGGCAACATCGAATTCCATTTCATTAGATCTGCTGATCAACTGGCTGACATATTCACCAAGGCCTTACCTGAAGCAAGCTTTAATAAGATACTCCAAGGCTTGGGAATGATGGAAGCTGAGTCAGTACTGAAACCCCTTTCCTCTCACTAAAACTATACAAGCGAAATAGAGCGAACGCTCGGTCTATTTCAGTTCCGGAATTTTTTGGAACCGAAATGAACCGAACGCTCATTCTATTTCGGTTCTGTAATTTTTAGGAACCGAAATGAACCGAACGCTCGGTCTATTTCGGTTACGGAATATTTTGGAATCGAAATGAACCGAACGCTCGGCCCATTTCGCTTTGTCTTATCTTCGGATTGATTTCGGTTGTATATTTTTGTATAACGTGTTTCTCTTTTCGCCTGATTTTCCTTGGTATTTATTTTTATTTCTGTTTTTATTACTTTTCAGAATTTATAAATATCCAAAAATATTATATTTTCTGTGTTTATTATTTTTCAGAATTTACAAAAATCCAAAAATATTTTATTTTCTGTTTTTATTATTTTTCAGAATTTACAAAAATCCAAAAATATTTTATTTTCTGTTTTTATTATTTTTCATAATTTATAAAAATCCAAAAATATTTTATTTTCTGTTTTTATTATTTTTCAAAAATCACAAAAACTCAAAACTACAAAAATATTTTTTTCTTTTCAATTCTTGTCTTGTTTCAAGTTTCCAGGAGCGACACAAAATGATGTTGGGACAGGTATAACTTTCTTATCTAAGTACTAGCTAGGTGTCCCTAGAAGCATGATGCTGCATGTAGACCGAAGCCTCCAAGACTTTGAGTGAAGCCTTAATGATTCGATATACACCAATCGTTTCTTCCCAATTAGACTGCTAAAATCTCTCAAGTCATGAGCTAGCTTACTCTTCTCATATTGAGTCAAGAGTTGTCTACTTTGTCATTTTTGTATAGCAGAGGTACTTTCGGTTCCTTAACCACCTCCACTCATTTCTCCATTTATGGTTACAAAACATTTGTGTTAATGATCATAGTTTCGTTCACCACGTGCTAAATGAAACCGAATATCCAATATCTTAAATGAATTGACGGTGGACGCTCTAATGTTCAAGCTATTACTTGTTACCTCAAGAAATCTCCTTTTATTTTTGCGTGATCTTTATGAAATTTTCTAACACCAAGACGTTTCTTCCCATAGGATCCAGTTTTGTTTTATTTTTGAGATTTCTAATATTCATCAAGTCACTTAATTTATTATCTAACCTGCTTGTTCAACATGCCACATTGGTCTCACAAGCACTTTATCCAACTTTCGGTCTTATTTCAAGCACTGAAGTTCGGTTAAAGTTAAACCACCCTTTAAAGCCTTATTTTGAAAAGAAGCCTTTCAATGTTTCTTTACAAACATGTGATCGTATTTTAACGGGAAACCACATAGACACTTCTAAGTCTCTCTTGAATTTGAAGGAAGAGATTCGTGCCCGGGATCTTCAGTTTCGTGTCTATATTGACATCACTTATATTCCCACAAATATTTTTGCTTTATTCCTTTTTATTGGCACACTCTTGCACGAGAATCCATGTGATTTTCACAAGTCTAGTTCGGGTTACTAATGGCTATTTTCATATTTATACGTTCGGTTTCATATGCTATCATGGTGCATCTTCTTTGAATCGATTGGAAGAGTCTTTGAAGTTGAAGAGGCGGTAACTGGATAAGAATTGATTTGGGCGTGTGAATTTGAAACGGTTTTTATCATCACGCCTGATGACGTCTTCATAGGGAAACACAGCTGTCAAATCGAGCTTTTTCAGGCGACGTTTTCGAAGATCAGGGAATGATTACTCAAGATCTTCTCTCTCATGGTAATCGTATAAAAGGTCCAGAATTTCCTCTCTCACCTTTTTACCATTTACCACAACTCTCTCAAGAACATATCAGCGTTTATATTGTTCATCTTCTTCCTCAAACCTGCAACAATGGCTGATTCTTCTTCAGTTCATGAACAAACTGCCTCATCGACTTTGCTGGTCATCAAACCTAACCAGAATCTTCTTATCAAATTGAATCCATTCCTCTATGATCCTTATATGCTACAAGTGGTTGAATGTCTAAAATATTCACCACTCGTAACTGCTCTCACCAAGGTGGAATCTGTGCCGATGTCTCTGCTTTCCGAGGTGTATACCTCTGCCGTTTATGACAAACGCAAAGACAGGATCTTTTTCGAAATCTTCAATCACAAGACCTCAGTCTCCAAAGCTCGCTTATGTTCGTTGATAGGGCTTCCTACTGGTGATTCTTTGGTAAATCCCGATTCCATCACCACAACTCAGTTGTTCACAATGTTCTACGATATGGGGTATACTGACGTTCTCACCACGATAACGAAGTTCAAGAAATCCTGCTTTCCACCACAATGGAACGGAATTTTTACCCTTCTGGTTAAGGGTTTATCAAAAAGGGTTACAGGTTCAGATGGGTCAAGCAAAGGGTTTATGACTATTATCTATGGTCTCTACCATGGTCTAAACCTCGACTATGGAACGCTTATTTGGGCTCAAATGGTACAGAGTCTCAATTCATCTGCAAGCGACTCAGAGATTTCTTGTGTCGGTTCTGGACCCTTATAACTCACAGGGCGATTGAGACCTTTCAGGTTCCAGTTATGGCGGATGCCCTGCGCTCATCAATTGCGACCTTTCACACAAAGAACATTATTGTCCCTGATTCAACCAAGTTCTTGTTCATTGGGTCCATTCCTGAATCAATGTACCAAAGTGTTGCTACAGTTAGCAATGTCATGGCTGAATACAAAAAACCTCCTCCTACGGGACCAAGACAATTGACTCCGGAGATGCAACTTGCTCTAGACGCGATTGAAAAACCAACAAAAAGGGGGAAGAAACCAGATTCCAAAAAGAATGAGACTGAAGGTCCTTCGTCCCAAGCTACAACGCCCAAAAAGCGTAAAGCTGCCAAGGCAGCTCCTTCGGCTCCAAAGAAGAAAAAGGTTAAGAAGATGGCAAAGAAACCGAAGACATCCTCGCCTAGTGACTCAGATTATGTTCCTTCTGATGGTGATCAAGAGAAGGAAGCCGCAGGTGAAGATGTTCACAATGAAGACTCACAAAGGGGAAACACACCTCCACGTTCTCCAACTCAAAAGGTACCCCTTAATGACTCGGTTCCAACTCCTCCTCCTTCTCCAACTCACATTACTATTCCTATTTCCATTGGTCCACTTCCACCACCTGTTTCTTCTGTACCCACTTCTACTATACCTCTACCACCACCCATCTTTTCTCAAGCAACTTCAACAAAAACAATCCCAACCGAACCTCTGGTTCGTGTCAACGTATCTGATACGGGGGAACTTACCTCAGGAACCGAAACCTCGGTTACAAACCCACCTCCATCACCATCACCCTCAGCCGAATCTGAACCTATTCTTGGTGGAGCTGATATGGACTTTGAGTCATTCTACTATAGTCCTTTTCGAGTTCAATATGACGACGATGATGATGATGTTCCTCTTACCAAGCGTCACTTGAAGGATCTCAATACCAAGCTTGATCAGCTACTGGGATCTTCTGCTACTTCCTCCACTTCAACATACTCTGATGCTGCTATAAAGGCTTTCGTTGAAACTTTGATCAAACATCATGATCAGTCTATTGACAAAGCTACTCAAGTTGTTGAGGCTGTCACTCTCACTTCCAACAACGCTATTGCTGAGGTCAAAACCCTTATTTCTGATTCAAAGACATTCATGGAATCTCATCAAAGCACTGCAGAGGCCAATACCATTAAAGCAAATGAAGCCATTGCCTCTCTGTCAAAATCTCTTAAGGCTGAAAGAGAAAAATTTGAAGCAGTTCGTCAAGGTCTTCAAGCTGATAGTACTAATCTTCTTTCTTCTGTTGATACATGTCTTGCGAAATTTCAAGCAGACCTTGCCCTGGATAACCAAGTGAGGGAAGATCTTGCTCTCTCCCATTCTCATATTGCAAATCTCGCTTTTGGACTTAGTCAAGCACAGAAGGAGATTGAAGCCCTCAAGACCGAACGCACAGTGATTAAAAGCTATGTGAGTGATGTGCATCTACTTCTTTCAAATCTTTTGGATGCTCACGATTCGGTTCTTACAATCACTTTCCGACAGCACTTAAAGGAAAAACTTGTTCCTGCCTTTGGAAATGTTAAGTTGGATAGAGGGTGTTATGGAGCCGATTGCTACTCCGCAACAAAGGGGAGAAGATTCTACAAATCCTCCCAAAAAGTCGAAGGTCACCACTAAACCGAAGGGTAATGAAGCTTCGGGTTCTAGTGTGTTGGACAAAAAGAAGGGTGCTATGGGTCATAGTGATGACGAGGAGGAAACTGAGGAAGACCTTCTAAAAAGAAAGAAACGTGATAAAGAGCTTGATGAAACTCTGAAAGTGGCCAGAGAAGAAGAAGAGAGAGAGAAAAGGGAAAAAGAGGCACATGATACGCTGGAATGCAAGAAAGCTCTATTTCCTTTATGGACCGAGGAGAAGTTGATAAAAGAAGCAATTGAGTTTCCAATAACTCATTGGCTGGAACCAGTTACTTCGTTTGATTGTGAAAACACCAAGGACTCACAGTTTGATATGCCTATAACCCGAAAGGCCTTTGTGTTTCACAGTTTTGATGCGACTGTAAATATTCCTTCTCCAGACCCGATGGTTGATCGGGATGTTATTGATTTTTATCTTAAGTATTCACAACCACAATACTTGACGTGGAGTGCACAGAAGATTACATCCGTCAAAGTATTGAAGCCTACTTCGGCTGGGCCTTTTGTCAATGTTGGTTTCAGGGTGACCCGAGGGTCAGATGATTCGGTTCATATGTTTACACTGGCTGATCTACCGAACTTGAATCCCCATGATTGGATCCTTCTAAAAAACATTATGCTTTCCAATCCACAGAAGTACGAGCCCATTATCGATCATATTAAGAGAATGCTAGCTTCCTACATTCATGAGGTTGCTAAGATGGATCAGGAGATTGCTCTTGTCATGAGGAAAAGGCCTACAGTCAAACTCATTGGGACTTCATGCGATGCTACCAAGATGAAGATGGGCAAGATTGACTCTAAGTATCGTGTTGTTATGTTCACTAGACAAGACAATCAGAAGTTCCTGTTCTGTCTTGATGATAAACACCTGTTTTCCACGGCTTGCTTGGAGCATATTTTGGATATCATTCACAGGTGCAAACAGAACGGAAAAGCAGATAAGAAGAACCTCACGGATATACTTCAGTGGTACATAGATTTTTGTCATACTCTTCTTGCCATCATACAGAAGATCTTCAAGACTGTGAAGAAGGTTTCTGTTGCTCAACCCATTTGATCTCTCGCCTCTATTGACGCAAAGGGGGAGATTGTTGAGTCTAGGGTGTTGCGTCTTTGGGCTCGTGTTATAGTCCATTTTGTATTCACGGTTTGGGCCTGTCCAACCGTGTTTAGTCTTTAGGGTTTATATATAGTGCATGCATGCTTAGATTAGATACGCTTCTCATTGATTATTTTGCATTGAATAGCACTGTAACCCTATCACACCTCTACAGTCGAAGTTCTTCATCGAGCTCTTCTGAGGTGGAGCGTAATTTAATCATTCGACATCCGTTTGATTCATTATTGTGTTCCTTTGTTACTTTATATTTGTTTATCTGTTTAGAATCTGTCGATCTAATAGCACTATAATCCCATCAATTTCAACCTTGATTCATCATCTTTTATCAAGATCTTTAAATGTTCTTGGGCCGTGAAACATTATTAAGGCCATGAACCATTCTTACGGCCGTGAATCATCCTTGGGCCGTGAACTCTTCATGGGGCCGTGAACCCATCAAGCTAGCCGTGAACCCCTTTTCAGCCTTCCATTTTCGATTCTAACACTTCTTTTGTAAGTATTCCTTACACCATAGATTGTTTCCTGTATACTTTTGAGGTTAGATTCACTAAATGTATACATATATATGTCTTAATATGATAAATAGGACTCGTTTGTACTTCGGGACTACATTTGTGAAACTTATCATCTTATATCGAATCTTCAATCGAATCCCCAATATAAGATGAGTTCATACCCCTATAATTTACCTTTTTATATGGTTTTAAATGATTTTAAAGGGGGGGAATACAAGTTGAAAACAATTAAATTGTGTTAATATTTACCTGAGATATCAATCACACAAAAGGTTTTCTTATGCTTTTAAATATTGTGTTAACAATAAAAGATTACCAAATAACTGTCAAAATGACTTGAAGTCATGTAAACTCTTTAAAGTCATGTAAACTCGTCTTAAACACTGTTAAACTCTTTTAAAATGTTTTATAAACTCTTTAAACTTATATTTGTCAAAATCATGTTCATATATGTATAGGTATATAAATAAGACTTAAAGGGCTTAGGACTAATGAGTTGCCTTATTTCATTTTCCTTGCTTGTTGTGGGCTTAAGGTGGAGTTATTTGTCCGAATGTCGTTTCCTTCTTAATTATATATATTATACATATAGGAATATAAAAGGTTACTTCAGTCGGTATCATTACCTTTGTATCACACTGAGCAAAGGGGTACAATCATGAGAGATCATGCTAACCAGATAGAACCTATAAATTATAATAGATATAATTTATGAAACAAACGAGAAATCTATTTTTACTAGATAAGTACATCATGTTTAAACTACTTTGTTAAGAAAAGGATAAAATTCGATCTTTACTTAAACCGGATAAACCAGAAATGTGAGCCACTACTTCATGGCATAGCAATTTACTTGTTATGTCGCGTTTTGTAACCAGAGTCTCCTGGAGGGAGAGCGGGCATTGTGTGTATAGATCTATACGGGATCGACTATCCCACATCCCGACTATTAGCTACAGTTTGGTCGGCAGGCCAAGGGGTGACAAATGTCACACTGTTCGACGCCAGAAGGTCGTCGTGTTCATCCTAGTCAATTAGCATGGTTACAACCTTATCACATTTTAACCCTAATTAACCAGTTTAATAATAGGGTAGTTATTACACCAGTAGTGTATTTTTAAGAAATGCTACAGCATCAATCATTTTCCATAAACAAAACAGAAAACATTCTTCTTATAATTTTATGGTGAGTTAAAATTATGTCATATTAGGTTATAAGTACAATAACACTTAAACGGAACGGTTTTATGGGATTAATACCACTTTTTAGTTGTAAAGCAAAAAATATAGGATTTCCTGGAACGAAATCAATCACTTTCTTAAAACTAAAGCAACCATAAAAGAAAATATACTTATGAACTCACCAACTTAAATGTTGATCCTCTCTTTCAAAATAACATGTATTCTATGGGAATCCAGTAGACAAGTACACTCACAGAGCTTTTGAGAAGACATCCTAGTGTCGTGCTGTGTCTTTTGTCTTTTACTATATCTACTTTTGTTGTTTGAATATCTAATGTTTAAACACTTATGTAAAAACTTATACATTATTAATGCAATGGTTGTTGTACTTTGATTACTATAATGCATGTGTTGTGATACTTGACATGACGTCCTCCGCCCCCGAACATTTTCGTCGTTCCGGTTTGGGGGTGTGCATCACGCATGATGTTGTTGTGCCAAGATGGTGATGTTGCTCCAGCCTAGAAGTTCTTGTACCACACTTGAAGCCACTTTTGCTATCCATATTCCTGTTGTGCCTTGATGGCGCAAGATGGACCATCTTGTTCCTTGATGAGCCCAGTATGCTATGAAGTCCTCTATGATGCTCAAGATGGAAGAATGTTCCAGAAGATGCTGCATAGCGGAATATGATTGGTTGTCACCATTCACGGACCTATTCGCCAATGACCTTGGCCCATTTGTGTTTTAGGTTTGATCCCTCAAGTATAAATAGGCTTATATCCCCATCATTGTAAATTGCTAGATTTCTGTGAGAGCTTGGAGTGAGATACAATTTTGAGTGCTTGTAATAGTTCCAGAAAGTTAATAAAATCCTCTCTCTCTCTCTCTCTCTCTCTCTCTCGTTCGCCCATGGATGTAGGTCACCTTGACCGAACCACGTTAAATATTGTGTTCTTTTGATTTACATTTTTCAGAAGTTTTTGTGAGTTCACCGAAGATTGTTTTTTGATATTTGTCTGAAGTACTTAACTTGTTTTGTTGTCACCCAACAAACTGGTATCAGAGTTATGGCTAAATATGGGAGAGCTAATATCGACAAGTTCAATGGAAAAGATTTTGTTGTCTGGAAGATGCAAATGGAAGACTACCTTTACCAGAAGAATTTACATGAACCTTTTTCGGAAGATAAGTCGTTCGTTATGAAGCAGGAGGATTAGGAGTTATTAGATCGGCAGGCACTTGGTGTGGTGCGTTTATCATTGGCAAAGAACGTTGCTTACAACATTGTCAATGAGAAGATAACATATGGGCTGATCAAAGCGCTATCTACCATGTACGAGAAACCTTCAGGAGCAAATAAGGTTCACTTGATTTGACAATTGGTAAATCTGAAGATGAAGGAAGGTGGCTCAATGACAGATCATGTCAATGAATTTAATTCAATCCTATCAAGGTTGACATCGGTTAAGATTAAATTTGAAGATGAATTCCAAGCATTGCTACTATTATCATCATTACCCGAAAGTTGGTCAGGAACAGTGACAGCAGTCAGCAGCTCAGCTAGAGGTGCCAATCTGACATTCGAAGGAATACTGTTAGGTCACATTTTGTTGGTTTGTGCTAGGCATCTATCTTTATAGGTCTTGATATGGTTTTGGTCATGTTATGTGTGTTTGCAGTTGTGTTTACGGCCGAGTAGGGTTCACGGCCGTGAACGGGTTCACGGTCGGTTGGTCCCTATATATAGTGTCAGATGTGTCAGATTAACAGTAATCGTATGTGTGTGTTCCAAGTGTACCAAACGTTTACGGCTTGAATATAATGTGTGCATTGTTGTAAATTCTTTGTTTCTACTCCTTCTTATTCTTACTGCTTTGCATCTTGATTGTGTTTGATCACCGGTTGGTTCGCGTTTGTGGGACTTACAATTGGAAATTTGAAAAATTAAAAGATTTAGTCAAAATTAGCTTATTTTAAATATTTTTAGATTTTATTTTATTTTATTTTAAATTTTAAAGTCCTCAAATTGTTTTATTTTTTGAAAAAAAAAATTTGAAGTATTGGGTTTTGGATTTAAAGCCCTTTGGGTTTGCTGCCCAAGCTTTGAGCTGTGAATGGTCCATGTATATAAGGGTTGTGTTCTCGGTCGTTTAACCCTCATCAGCCTTATCTTTGTTTGCGGCCGTGAACCCCTCCCAGACTCTCTCTCTCTCTCTCAATTATCGATTCATCATCAATTTGTGTTTATTATTTGAAATTGAACGTCACATCTTGTAGGTAATGCAAAGGCGGTCCCATTCATGCTAAGTTTACCAAGATTCGATTTCTTTTTAAGGGTTTATTGGATCGAAATCACTTTTCGGAACTGATGAAGCGTTCACGACCGATGAACACTTCACGATCGTGAACCCGTTTACGACCGTGAACCCCATTTTGGACATAAACTCATTTTTACTTAATTTCATTCAGTATTAAAGCCTAATTAATTTATTAATGAGAAAAACTAAGCTTAATTATTTAAATCATTTATTTTCTCACTTGGCTTGGTTAAGTGCTGATCAAAAATGGCTGAATTGAAGATTTCCGACAATCACAACATTGCTGTCTTTCTGATGTATCCACCAGCTGCAAACAATGACTTCAAGTCCATGATTCATGGACTGAAGAAATGTTGTCTAGCATATGCTTTCACATCCAGTCCAATAATTTATCAAGATCTTGTGAAGCAGTTCTGGATCACAGCTGCGGTGCGCAAATAAGATGATGATGCAATCTCCGTAGAAGCAACTGTCAATGGAAGGAAGATCACTCTAACTGAGAAAGTCATCCGCGAGGTATTACAGATCAATGACCGGTATGGGTTTCCAACCGAGATCCCCATGGACCAGACTGAGGAGATCATCACTCAAATGGGGTATGAGGGTGTGTTTCCTCCTACGATCAAGAAACTATTGCCACCCTATTGGAGGTTCATGGTCGATGTGTTCGTGAGCTGTATCTCTGGAAGAAGAGCCAGTGCTGTCGAGATCTCATTACTAAACACAGGTGCCATTGCTGCTCTCGCTACGGATCTCGACTTCAACATTTCGAGATACATCTTGAATGAAATGATTGGCAATGTTGAAGGAAAAAGGAAAGATAAATTTCTCATGTTTCCGAGGTTTCTACAGATGATCTTCAACAGCAAATACCCAGAACTTGAGAAAAGAGGATAAATACTTGATTTGAAGTCCCTTGGTTCCACTACTTTCGGACTCATGAAGCAAAATAGAAAAGGAAAGTTCATGTTCGAAGGGAAATATCCATTAGTGAAATTTGGAAAATTTGCAGAAGTCAGTAGTGCGTCTGAGACTGAAAGCTCCTCATCTTATGAAGAAACTGAAGATGAAGTGATTACTGCTTCTGAACACGAAGAGGAACATGTTGCTCCAGTGGCGATCGTTTCCGAAGAACATGTGTCGGTAACAGATGAAGAAGAAAAAGATGATGAGAATGGTAATGATGATGAGAGTGATTTTGAGATGAGCTTAATGGAGAATGTTGTAAATGAAGATGATGGTGAAGATGATATGGATCAGGGTGAAGATCTAACTGGTTATGATAACGATGACTTATTCTTTGGTTTTGAACAGGGTCAAGATGTAAGGCTAAGCACTGAAGACATTGATGCTTTCTTCGACAACGTCAATGAAGTTGCACAATCTGCAACGGAGACAAAGGGAGATGATGATGTTCTTAAGACAATGTCTTTCCATATGATAGTGATCTTAATCTGACACAAGCCTCCCACCCTCCAATTAAATGGAGAAGAGTTGATCCCAGGCCGGGAGTGCTAGTAAGGGAACAAGCACCACCAGTTCAACAACCCACCACAGCTGCCACACCTACTCAACCAACCCAAGAAGGCCCAAGTGTTATACGATCTTCTCATGAAGCCGGGAGCTCTTCAGCTCCTGGGGGTTTCTCTCCTCCATGACCTGCACATGATGCCGCCTCTGAAAGGCTTGCCAGGCTATTGGCACAACAAGATTTTGATACTTCTTCCCGAGCTAAAGGAATATCTATTAGGGAAGGAAATGTAGGGGAGCGGACCCAGCGATTGCTGATCTTAGAGCAGAGATTGGAGTTCTGAACCAGAAAATCATTGAAAAAGATGTTTTGATTGGAAACCTCGACATCCAAGTTTCCGAGCTTAAAGCAGATAATACTCTAAAGTCAAAACAAATCTCTGACCTACAGACTCACCTTGGAGCTTTGACTGCTTGCTACTTCGACCTTAAGAACAAACTAGCTGAAGAATTTGGCGATAAATTCAAATCATCTTTCAGAGAACCAGGCGGAGCTGAGATCTCTACCATTTACCCAGCCCAGACATCTTAACAAGATCCCATTGTTGATTCGACTCTAGTCAGAACCACTACAATCGTTGACCAATTTGAAAAGGAACCGGAGCAAGCTCATCTAAGAATTACAATCAAAAGAGCTAGGAAACAGGTCACTTCACAGAAAATGGGAAGGTTGCTCTTCATGAAGAACTCTGATCAAAATCTTTGTGGAGAGCAGCCTAAACTAACAGTGACTGAGCTCAACAAGAAGAGGTTCAAACACAAATACGGTGACTGGTTAGGGATTTGTATGTGGGGCTTTCATGATAGACTCAATTGCTGGCTGGTGAAACGAAAAAGTAATAATGTGGAATATTACAAAGACAAGAACGATTTTTCTTCCTTCACCAAGGTGCACCTCACTGAGCTGTCTGAAGCTCCATTCTCCAATCCTTCCAATGATCCTCGTGCAACTGATTTTAAACTCTTCTTAGAGAGACAAGTGAGGAGAGGATTTGATGGGATGAAGACCACCGAATCTTTCTTGAAGACAGCCGAAGATGAGTTTGACCCAATCACTAACAATTCCATCAAGTATGTAATGTGGCCTCCAACGAAGCAGATGACAAAGATTCCCATCATCAAGAACTTTTGTGATGGTTCGGTACGCGACATGCAGTACTGGCTTTTCGATGAAGCCACAGCTACTGTTGTAATCAAGTTTAAAGATGGTTGCTTTTGTCTCGTTGATAAGAAGGACATGCTTCAGTTTGGTGAAAGGGACATCCACACCTTGGCTGCACATCAGAGTTTATGCGATCAGGAGATCATGGAGTTGTGCTGCCAAGGAGTTCACTTGCATGATAGCGGAGATCATCGATAAGAAGATGTGGCTGGGTGCTATGGGAAGATCAGATGTCTTGGTGATCGAGAAAGACTGAATATATGCTACATCCAACCAAGGGGGAGACTGAATCTATGCTAGAACATACCTTTTTGTTGTTTAGATTCCTTGAGAACCTTGTGAGCCTAGCACCTCAAGTTTGATGCCTCAAATGTCTCACACAACACCACAACACTTGGAATAACCTTGAGAGAAGTTCACTAAACCTCAAAATCGGATTGCCCTCTATCTTGTACAAGTTGTAGTACCGATTTTTCTTGCATGGGGTTCTTTATATAGTTGTGACACAAGTAGGGTTACACCATGTAAACCCTAATTGTCATGGCTTTCCATATTCCATGATCCATGGGTTTGTAACCTCCATGGAGCATCCATGGAGCACCTTATGGATTTAGCCCAATCCAATAAACCATGGATCATTAGCACACTATAAAAGAATAGATGATTTACACAATCAACCCCATATATTTAATTAGTCTCCTTTTTGATCACTTAATTAATTCCAAATTAATTCTTTGATCAATACTAATTAAATAATATTATTAATATATTAGAACTTATAATATATTAATAATCCTTAAGTGTCCTTTCTCTCATTTAGTCTATCCAAGTGTTGCAATGCCATGCAACCCAAATGGACCATGCCAACCGGGTCAAGTACTTCCCAGAAATAGTTATGAACTTAGACACCTAATCCAACAGTCTCCCACTTGGATAAGTCTAGTAACAATATCTGCAAGAATAACTTCAGGAACCGATCAGCAATCGTAGATCTTTCAAGGTCTCGCGGAACTGAGATGATGATGATACTCCATTTAAGATAAGTGATCATATAATCCTCTGTTCTAGATATCAGCCGGACAAATACATGGAACAATGTCTTACTTATTGTCCAGCAGTTTGTTTCCCGATTTCCGATTTGTTTGACATAGAACTTAATTAAACACATCAACTTAGTTCTGACCGGGCCCAGTACATGGGTCAACACAAAATCATCGAGGGGCCCAGATATCGCTTTTAATCCAAGAAGGAACAGATAAACTTCGACTCATATGCTAGTTCTGACCGGGCCCGGTACATGGGTCAACACAAAATCAAAAGGCACGTTTTATAACATCGAGTTACCAATGCATTTTCGTACAATCAATGTATAACCAACTCATAGGCAACAAGTCATATCTCTAGGTTTGAAGACTTATATGATATTACCTTCTTACGATCACTCGAGATAAATTCCATGAAGTGATACCAGTGAGCGTGGGTTGAATCCAATACTCAGAACTTATGAGCACTCATGAATGTTGCAGCAACTCTTTCTATGTCCCATACCTTGGGCATCTACAATCCAGCTTCATGACAGTCTTGATTCATATCTACTTCCAACATATGACCGACTGTGGATGGTTTGAATAACTTAGTCATTCGGGAAGAATGACCTAGTTATTCTGGAAGTCAAAACATGCAAAGTGAAACACAAGAATAATCGAATCAAATATGGTCTCAGAACTTATGAATATAAATAGAACATCTTTTATTTATCACCATATTGATTACACATTATTCATTGCATACTGTTTCAAACTATCAACTTTATACTTGAATTAAAAACAATAGTTGTCCCATGCTCCAAGCATGTACACTATGTTTTCTAAACACTAGTCATGCCATACACCAAGTATGCACACTATGTTTTTCCAAACATTAGTTATGCATACACCAAGTGTGCACACTAAGTTTGTCTATGATCTTTACTCTGTGAAATAGATCGATTGAACATAAATCAATTGATACTTATTTCACAATCCCAAATCCTTATCGTAAATGTAAGAATTCCAAATTCCTACCATTTACTGCAATCTGTTAGATTCTAAACTTATATGCATTGATCCTCTTGTAATGATTATGCACACTAGTCACAAAGACTTGTCAACAGACATTACAGAGTATTCCAACGGAGATCACTCCATGGAAACGAAGTTTCAAATTCAAAGTACATTCCTTTAAACATCCTTCATGCATTTAGTTTCCTAATATTACACAGATTTAATGAATAACTTCCACCTACGGGAACATTTCCATATTCCCATTTTAACTATCACTCCTGAACAAAAGTTGCCTCCTTTCAGAATATGTCAATATGGTCCTTCCAAAATTAACACTATACTTCCAACTATCCCTGAGCAACCAATCTTTGGTAAATGTTAGATTGTCCTCGACAATTGCTTATTCAAATTAGTCACATCTAGTTCTAGTACTTTTTCCCTCTTGATGCTCTGGGCATTTGGAAAAATTTAGAACAGATGAGTATTATAGCCCATGCAATCGATCCTATATCCGAAGCATATGGGACACGATTCATGATGTCTCACATAAAGACATGATACTGGACCAGTCTTTTGCTATAATATTTCTATTTCTATTTGTCAAGTTCTCATAATTCAGATTATGAAAAGGGATGCGTAATCATAATCGAATTTTAGAACGCAAATAATGGACCCATATATAGAATTTCCTTGTGTTGAGCCATTCCAACAAAAAATTCATATATATATATATATATATATATATATATATATATATATATATATATATATATATATATATATATATATATATATCCTTGACTAAAGATGATTAAAACCTCAATCTAAGCTTTTAGAATTAAAATGAAGTATAATTTCCTCTCCCTTAGTTATAGCAAAACAACTTTTTTCCAATTGAAACCTTTTGTTTTCTATAATTAACATTGCTAACTTGCAACACTTATTATAATTATCATGCTCCCACTTGCATGATGATTATTAGCATAACACTTATGCTCCCACTAGCTTTTACATGTACTCAGAAATCAGCTGGACTTCTAGAAATAAATACTTTATTGACCTTCTTACCAAAGTTCATATTTCTGATACGAAATGCTTTGATAAAACTTTATCAAAATAATACACCTTTCCTTAGATAGCACACATGTGTGTGTAAACAATTTCAGAACTATGAAAAAGGGATGCCGTAATCATAGTCTCAATTATTTAGACCTTCGCCATTTCTCCCAAGTCCATATTAGTGTGCCGGTTAACCACACACGCTACATTAACGACTTTGAGAATGCAAATATCACAATTGCTATCTACTTAAAATCTACTTAGTGAAAGTGTTTCCTCACCATCATTTTCATGAATCGGAGAGAAACCTTATGACACTTAGATTTTATGGTGCATGTGTTCCTATACATGTGAATTTGTCAAAACCATAATCACCAGACAAGGTTAGTGACAAATCCAAACTCATATTGATTGAACTTGTGCAGTCTCAACTTCTTGCCACCTGGCAGCACAAGGGCCTGCCATTTCTTCCAAGTTGTTATCAACCAATTGAGAACTCTCAGAACTGATATGCAAAGCCAACTTTAACTGGAATGGTCATAGAACCAGGAATATGTCAACACGATAGGTTATAAACCTCACGTCGTGTGCTAGTGATAAACTACAAGTTTTTATTCTTGAATAGATCTTGAAGTTTTTTCCAAGATCTTTAAGACTCCCACTGTCCTCTTGACATATAAGACTCACTTACCATATATTCAAGAAATAGTGCGGATCCTTCATCAAGACAAACACTTCACACAATTGGCCTTAGTTGGTCTTTGTTTTATCCAAAACATCACAACTTACCAATTTCAAATGTACAAGAGTAGGTCACATTTTACTCTTACATTTGACAAGTGTTATAAACCTTCTTTTAAGATATGTCACTCTATTTACAATCTTGGAGTATAACTCTAAGAATTTTTTTGGAACGAAGTATGACTCATCTTCTTGATTTAACCACTTCAACAATTCATGATTCCTCTTCTTAGCCATAAGAATGCATTAAGATGTCCTTAGAGGACCAATTGTGATATGGTTTCTTAATCATTAAGATGATCACAAAACATGATACTAAATTACTCTCCAATCTTTTTAGATTTAAGAAACTTTTATCTTTCTGCCTAATTTGATTCTTCTCATTCGTCCTGCCATACATCGAAACTTTTCCAATGTTTTAGAATTATACTTAAACTGGTAGGTATAACCATATTTACTAAACTTTAGTAAATCATGACGAATAGTCTTACCGATCTTTTTGTGGTGGACTTAACCAGTGCACAAGAATGTGTACTTGATTCCTTAGCCCTTCATTCGACTCACGTATACATGTGAACAAGGAATTAGTCTTAAGTTTCCAAAGATGAGAAATTCTCATTCATCATACAATACAAGTTGCATGATTCCAAGTTTCTTTCCAACTGAAACTTGGGTGATGAAAATCTTTCCTTATTTGGTAAGTTTAGACACGACCACAACAGAAGGAATCAAATTCATATTTCCATTATTGCTAGAAACATACAAACATCAATTTTACATAAATGTCATTGCAAGGAGATATAAAATAAAGTAAAACAAAATTTTATTTATTTAATAAATGCGGAAAAACTTATCCTTACAATGCAACTTTAAATGAAAACTATGCTATTACATATTTTCTAGCAATCTATCATAACTCTTAAGTAGTAGCTCAGGAATCCGATCTTCAAACCATGTGATTGAAATTCATGTTCGCGATCAGATTCAGCATACTCTTCCTTTAAGTTTCCTTCCCTTTGCTTGATCCTGCCAAACATCAAAATGTAACCGAGTCAAATTAAGTATTAAGAATCATCAATAAGCAACTTAACAGAGTTAGATAGTGGACTTACCTGAAGCAGAGTCAAATCTTTTTTATTCTTCCTTTTCTCTTAGATCTTTCAGGTACTTAGGGCAGTTTCACAACCAATTTTCCTTCTCTTGACAATGAAAACATAGACTCTTTGGGAATGGTACACGGGACTATCACAGACTTAGCTTTTCCCTTTACCTTTTGGTTAACCGGGTTGACCAAGGTCGATCCCTTTCCATTACGAAGAGAAAGCTTTTCTGGACTTCCAATATTACTATTGTCAATGTCCATGGAAGTTTGAGAAATAGACTTTCCACCCATATTTGCCTGACCATTGTGCCACATCATTTATGACTCAACAGCAACAAGCAAATAATATAGATCTATTAGGGTCATGTCGTGATCTGTCACATAGTAGTTCTTAATGAACTCACTATATGACTCAGGAAGTGACTGAAGAACCCAGTCAATAGCCAACTTCCTTTGGACAACGACACCCAACATTCTCAACCTATCAATGTGTGATTTCATTCCTAAGACATGAGTGCACACAGGTCTTCCATCTTTATGTTTCATTGCTAGTAGGGCTTGAGTGACCTTGAATTTTTCAAGTCTTCGAGCTTGTGGGTCAGGGAGAATAAATGGAGGAGGTGGAGGTAGAGAAGTATGATTTCCATGAGATTTGGGAAGATCATAGTTGTCTAAACCAGACATCTACAATGGGAGATATTCAAGTTAGTTGATTTAAGTCCTTAATATAACACCCAATATGAAATATTAAGGCTAGGACCCAACACAATATTTTATAACTTAGAAGAGGGATGCCGTAATCTAAGCTATTAAAGGTAGGTGAATGATTGTTCGCCAATTTCCACCATCAAAAAACGAAATATATTATTAGGTTTTAATTGGTTTTGTAACTCCTAGATTCTTTAAGATTCATTGAATTTTTCAATGACATGTTTCAATCTCGAATGTGCCATTCAGGTTTTGTAACTGGGATGCCGAGGATCACAAAACAAGATGTGAATAACCATGCAAATATACTTGGTACCCTTAATATTTACCCCTCAATATATTATTAGGTTTTTAATTGGTTTTGAAACTCCTAGATTCTTTGAGATTCATTGAATTTTTCAATGACATGTTTCAATCTCGAATGTGCCATTCAGGTTTTGTAACTGGGATGCCGAGGATCACAAAACAAGATGTGAATAACCATGCAAATATACTTGGTACCCTTAATATTTACCCCACAATCAATGTGTCGGTTAACCACACGCGCTCCACCGATGCTATGATAAACACTAAGTTACGCTTTGCCTACCTTGTTAAATCCAGGTTAGTGTGCCAGTTAACCACACACGCTCCACTAACGACTTAAACAAAGTGTAAAGTGTATTTTCATGGGTTATCACCTTATTCACATTTTCCTAAAGTAACTAAGATTGGGAATTTATAAAACATTTAGTTACTTTACATTCATCATACTTTTAATGAGGATTAAAGTCCTTGTCCTACCCGTTCGGCTAACGACCCTCCACCGATCAAGGAAGCGGTGGGTGAGAATGGACACCCATTAAGCTGTCATTTTATAGGCAACAACCTTATACCCCCCTTATAGACCGGCTTCGTGAATGAGGCCTACTAATGGTAAGAAAAACTTGTTCTTATACATATATATATATTATTAAACGTATAATACTATAAAGTATAAGGGTTGAATTTTAACTTTTAAAATTCTAGGGGTTGGAACTAAAGTTTTTAAAGAGACTTTACAAGTTCCAAAACTTGAGGGAAAGTTTTGTAACTTTCAATATTTTTCATCTTTCATAACCTATGAGTTAATTGTTTATTAAAATGAGAGACTTTTCATTTTATGTAACCTATGTGTTTCTTTAATGGACTTTAAAAGAATGACTTTTGGTAATCCATAACTTTAGGACAAATTATGGATTCCACTAAAACACATAATGATCAAGAATTAAACTAACAAGCAAGTTACAAACAATTCCTATGATCTTCTAAACTCATAAGTTCATGAACATGCATATCAACAATTTCAAGAATCATAAATAAACCATATAAAACTTGAAATTTTGATAATAGCTATTGAAAATGGATTAGCATAACCATTACATCATATAAAACAAGTTTTATAAGACCAAAACAGTTTAGGGTAATGTTTCTAGTCCATTTCCAGCAGCAAAACTTGAAAATCTGCATTCAGGGGCTCCTACTCGTCGAGTGCAAGAACCTACTTGACGAGTAGGATGAATTAACTCATGGACTCGTCGAGTCCCTCCATGGACTCGGTGAGTTCATGCTGCAGAATGCAGAAAACTGAGTTTTTTCAACAAGTTTGCATCAAGTATCAAATAAACAAGCCTAGTCTCTGATACCACTGAATGGTTTTGAGCATTCTAACACTCCTAAGTTGTACATGCAACCCTAGAAACCTTGGATCTATGTTTTACTATGATACATGCAAAAAAAATGCCAAGGTTCTTAACCTATCTAGCATAGCATGGGGAACTTTAAACATAAATGCTAGAAGAAGAACATACCTTTTTGTTGTTTGGATTCCTTGAGAACCTTGTGAGCGTAGCACCTCAAGTGTGATGCCTCAAATATCTCACACAACACCACAACACTTGGAATAATCTTGAGAGAAGTTCACTAAAACTCAAAATCGGATTACCCTCTATCTTGTACAAGTTGTAGCACCGATTTTGCTTGCATGGGGTTCTTTATATAGTTGTGACTCAAGTAGGGTTACACCATGTAAACCCTAATTATCATGGCTTTCCATATTCCATGATCCATGGGTTTGTAACCTCGATGGAGCATCCATGGAGCACCTTATGGATTTAGCCCAATCCAATAAACCATGGATCATTATCCCATTATAAAAGAATAGATGATTTACACAATCAACCCCATATATTTAATTAGTCTCCTTTTTTATCACTTAATTAATTCCAAATTAATTCTTTGATCAATACTAATTAAATAATATTATTAATATATTAGAACTTATAATATATTAATAATCCTTAAGTGTCCTTTCTCTCATTTAGTCTATCCAAGTGTTGCAATGCCATGCAACCCAAATAGACCATGCCAACCGGGTCAAGTACTTCCCAGAAATAGTTATGAACTTAGACACCTAATCCAACAACTGCTTTGCATCTTGATTGTGTTTGATCACTAGTTGGTTCGCGTTTGTGGGACTTACAAATACGTGACTTAATCCTTGGTGAGGATGTGCGCAGACAAAGTGTTGGAGAATCCTCTATCAGTCTTCTTAGTACTAAGGAAAGAAGAAGAAGTCCAACATAGGGAGTGGGGGTAGAGGAAGATCAAAGTCGAGTAAGATAGGTGTATCAAAAAACAAGAAGGACATCACCTATTGGAGCTACAAAGATAAGGGTCATTTCAGGAATCAATGGCCGAAGCCTCTTGCAGAAAAAGGAAAGAATGTGATGAACATTGCATCAGACTCTAAAGGAGATGCTCTTATTTGTGTTGTTGAAAATGTTGGATTAATGTCTAAGTCCATAACTATAATTGGTAAGACTTGACCCGACCCGGCATGGTCCATTTGGGTTGAATGGCATCATGCATTTGGATAGACTATAATGAGAGAAATAACACTTAAGGTTGGTTAATATATTATAAGTTCTAATATATTAATAAGGTTATTTAATTAGTATTGATCAAGAATTAATTTGGAATTAATTAAGTGATCAAAAGGAGACTAATTAAATATATGGGTTGATTGTGTAAATCATTCATTCTTATATATGTGGGCTTGTGATCCAAGATTCCTTATGTTGGACTAAGTCCATGGGGTGACCCATGGATACTCCATGGAGGTTAAAATCCATGGAGCATAAGGAATGGGTAAAGTTATGAGTTACATGGTGTAACCCTAATAGCCACCATATAAAAGAATCCCATGGCTCAAGAAATCGTGCACTAATGTGTGAGTGTGAGGGCTAGACGATTTCAAGGAGTGTTCAAGTTTCTCTCAAGTTATTCCAAGTGTATTTGGTGTTGTGTGAACCATTTGAGGTGTCACACTTGGGGCACTAGGCACTCAAGCTTCATGAAGACATTCTACATCAAAGAGGTATGTATTCTATCTTGTTATATTTATTATTTTGTATGCTAGATTAGGATAATACCTTGGATGTTCATAATTGTATGTATAATAGAGAAAACATAGATCCAAGGTATTTAGGGTTGCATGTACACTTAGGAGTGTTAGAATGCTCATAACCCAACAGTGGTGTCAGAGCCTAGGCTTGTTTTCTTGTTATACTTGCAAAAGTAGCTGAAAAATCGAGTTGGATGCATATATTCGATTGTTTTGGCTGGAATTGGACTAGGAACATTACCCTAAGATGTTTTTGGACTTATAAAGTTGTTTTTGATGTGGTAATGTTCATGCTAATCCAATTTCTAAGATAATTGTCATAATTTCAATATTTGTATTAGTTTGTATGTTCATGCTAATTTCTTGAAGATTGATGATTTGAATTATCTTGTTCTTATGATGTTCTTAGATTAATAGAAAAGTTGTGTGAAATAGTTGTTTTCAATCCATTTTAATCTAAGAGTTGATTCCAAAGTGTGTTTTTGTAACTTGTCCTCAAGTTATATGAAAAGTCACATTTAAGAATCATAAAACTCATAAAAGTTGGCAAAGGTTACAAAATGAAGAGTCTAGTTCTAATTAAATGGTTTTATGACTCCATAACTTGTCCTCAAGTTATGGAGGTTCAAGAGTCTCTTCATTAAATTAAAAAAAAGTGTAACCTTAATTAGTTCCATAAGTTACAATAAAAAAAAGTTATTTTTTTTTATTAATTAGTTTAAAGTCTTCCATAACTTGTCCTCAAGTTATGGAACTTGAAGAGTTTTTTTTTTTTAATTAAAACTACTTTAAACTCATAAGTTATGGAATTAATTAGTTTTGAATAGTTTCAAAACTTGCCCTCAAGTTTTGGAATTTGAAAAGTTTTCACTTATGAATACTTTAATTCCAAGTTAGCCCTTAGAATTTTAAAAGTTAAAATTCAACCCTTATACTTTATAATATTATAAGTTAATAATATTTATATATATGTATAAGAGTAAAGTCAGTCTTACCGTTAGTAGGTCTCATTCACGAAGCCGGTCTATAAGGGGGGTATAAGGTTACTACCTATAAAATGGCAGTTTAATGGGTGTCCACTCTCACCCACCGCTTCCTTGACTGGTGGAGGGTCGTTAGCCGAACGGGTAGGACAAGGACTATAATTCTCCTTTCATTAAAAGTATTAATGATAAATACTAAGTAACTAAACTCTTATTAATACCCAATCTTAGTTACTTAGGAAAATGTGAATTTGGTGCTAACCCATGAAATTACACTTTGCACTTTGCTTAAGTCGTTAGTGGAGCGTGTGTGGTTAACCGGCACACTAACCTGGACTTAACAAGGTAGGCAAAGGGTAACTTAATATTTATCATAGTATCGGTGGAGCGTGTGTGGTTAACCGGCACACTGATTAAGGGGTAAATATTAAGGGTACCAAATATATTTGCATGGTTATTCACACCTTGTTTTGTGATCCTCGGCATCCCAGTCACAAAACCTGAAAGGCACACTCGAGATTGAAACATGCCTTTGAACAGTTTAATGAATCTCAAAGATCTAGGACTTTCAAATCCAATTAAAACCTAATAAATTATTTCGTTTTTCATGGTGGAAATTGGTGAATCTTCATTCACCTACCTTCAAATATTTTATAGCTTGGATTACGGCATCCCTCTTCTAAGTTATAAAATAGTTTGTTGGGTCCTAGCCTTAATATTTCATATTGGGTGTCATATTAAGGACTTTAAATCAACTATCTTGAATATCTCCCAAAAAGATGTCTGGTCTAGACATTTATGATCTTCCCAAATCTCTTGAAACAAGCTTTCCTAAATGAAGATGATGTCCCATGGATATCATACTTCTTTCACCTCCTCCAATTATTCTCCCTAACCCACAAGTTCCTAAAAAGTTTAAGGTCACTCAAGCCCTATTGGCAAGGCAAGGTCTAGGTGTGATCACATCTTGGAGATGTAGTCACATATTGACAAGCCGGGAGAGTTGGGTGTCAAAGTCTTGAGAAAGTTGGTGGCTCAACTACTTTCTAAGTCACATAGTGAGTTCTTTTAGGAATCCTATGAAACAGACTAAGACAAGACCCTTAATGATCTTATCTATTTGCTAAGATCAACTTCCTAAAACGCTATGGACATTAAAAATGATGACATTGGATATCCAGTAAAGCTCTCTCTTCCCAATGGCAAGGGATCGGCCATAGTCAACTCGGTTGACCCAATGGTAAAGAGAGAGGCGAAGTCTGAGATAGTCCCATTATCAAGGGTCCATAGGTAACTATTGCCAAAGGAAGGGGCATTGGTTACGAAGCTGCCAAATTTACCTAAGGATGTTAAAGTCAATAAGTTTGGCTCTACTTCAGGTAAAGTCCATTGTCTAACTCTATTAAGTACATGCTGATTCTGATCGCGAAGATGGATTTCAATCGCATGGTTCGGTGATCAGAATTTTGGGCTATTACTTAAGAGTTATGATATTTATATTGCTTAGGAATAGATAACAACAAGGTTTTCATATGGATTGTAAGGATAAGTTTTTCCGCAAAGTTTTAAAATAAAAGAAAAAGGTTTTGATTTTATTTATTTTAAGTATCCTTACAATGGCATTTGTGAAAAGTTGTTGCTTATAAGATTCCATTGATAGCAATATTGGAAAAATGGATTTGATTCTTTTGGTTGTGGTAGTGTCTAATATTACCAAATAAGGAAAGATTCTCATCACCCAAGTTTCAATTGGACTGAAACTTGGAATCATGCAAGTTGTATAGTATGATGAATGAGAACTTTCAGCTTGGAAAATTAAGACTAATTCCTTATGTGAATAAGGAAAGGACTAAGGGATCGAGTACACATTCTTGTGCACTGGTCAAGTCCACCACAAAAGATCAAGAAGACTATTCGTCATGATTTACTTAAGTTCAGTAAATATGGTTATACTTATAAGTTTAAGTATAAGTATGTAGCATTGGAGAAGTTTCAATGTGAGACTGAACGAATAAGAAGAATCAAAGAATGGCAGAAAGATAAAAGTTTCTCACATCTGAAAAGATGGGAGAGTACTTTAGTATCATGTTTATGATCATCTTAATGATTAAGATACCATATCACAATTGGTCCTCTAAAGTCATCTTAGTGCATTCTTATGACTAAGAAGAGGAGTCATGAATTGTTGAAATGGTTAAATCAAAAAGATGAGTCATACTTCGTTCCAAAACAATTCTTAGAGTCATACTCCAAGATTGTAACTTGAGTGACATATCTTAAAGAGGGTTTGTTAACACTAGTCAAATGTAAGAGTAAAAGGTTATCTACTCTTGTACATTTGAAATTGGTAAGTTATGATGTTTTGGATAAAACAGAGACCAACTTAGGCCAATTGTGTAAAGTGTTAGTCTTGATAAAGAATCTGCACTATCTCTTGAATATTTGACAAGGGAGTCTTATATGTCAAGAGGACAGTGGGAGTCTTAAAGCTCTTGAAAGTTTCAAGACTTAATCAAGAATAAAACCTAAAGTCCTTCACTAGCACACGACTTGAGGTTTATAACCTATCGTGTTGAAATTTTTGTGCCTATTCAAGTTGGCTTTGCATAGGAGTTCTGAGAGTTCTCAATTGGTTGCACAACTACTTGGAAGCAATGGCAGGCACCTGAGCTGCCAAATGGCAAGAATTTAAGATTGCACAAGTTTAATCAATATGAGTTTGGATTTGTCACTAACCTTGTCTTGTGATTATGGTTTTGACAAATCCACATGGATAAGAACACATACACTATTAAATCTAAGTGTCATAAGGTTTCTCTCCGATTCATGAAAATGATGGTGAGGAAACACTTTCACTAAGTAGATTTTAGCTAGATAGCAATTGTGATATTTGCATTCTCAAAGTCGTTAGTGGAGCGTGTGTGGTTTACCGGCACACTAACATAGACTTGTGAGAAGTGGCAAAGGTCTAAACAATTGAGACTATGATTACGGCATCCCTTGTCATAGTTCTAAAATTATTTAGACACACATGTGAGCTATCTAAGAGAGGTGTATGATTTTGATAAAGTTTTATCAAAACAATCTAGTATCAGAAATCTGAACTTTGGTAAGAAAGTCAGCTGATTTCTGAGTACATGTCAAAGCTAGTGGGAGCATAAGTGTTATGCTAATAATCATCATGTTAGTGGGAGCATGATAATTATGACAAAGGTTGCAAGTTAGCAATGTTAATTATAGAAAACAAAAGTTTCAATTCGTGAGGTTGCAGGGGTTGAACAAGTTGTTTTGCTATAATTAAGGGAGAGGAAATTATACTTCATTTCAATTCTAAAAGCTTAGATTGAGATTTTAATCGTATTTAATCAAGGATATATATATATGAATTTCATGTTGAAATGGCTCAACATAAGGAAATTCTATATATGGGTCCATTATTTGCGTTCTAAAATTCGATTATGATTACGGCATCCCTTTTCATAATCTGAATTTTGAGAACTTGGCAAATTGAAATGGAAATATTATAGCAAAAGACTGGTTTAGTCTTTATGTGAGACTTCATGAATCGTGTCCCATATGCTTCGGATATATGATCGATTACATGTGCTATATTCGTCCTTTATAAAATTTTCCAAATGCCTGGGGCATTATGAAGGGAAAAGGTCTAGAATTGGATATGACTAAAATGATTAAGCAATTGTCGAGGACAATCTAAGGTTTACCAAAGATTGGTTGCTCAAGGACAGTTGGAAGTATAATGTTAATTCTGGAAGGACCATATTGACATAATCTGTAAGGAGGCAACTCTTGTTCAGAAGTGATAGTCAAAATGGAATATGGAAATGTTTCAAAGTTAGAAATTATTCAATCTGTGTAAGATTAGGAAACTTAATGAAAGAAGGATGTTTCCAAGGAGCTGATCTCCTTTGGAATGCTCTGTAATGATTGTTGTCAAGTCTTTCTGACTTCGTGCATAATCATTAAGAGGATCAATGCATATAAGTTTAGAATCTAACAGATTTCAGTAAATGGCATGAATTTGGAATTCTTGCATTTGCAGTAAGGATATGGGACTGTGAAAAGAGGATCATTGGAGTGATGTTCAATTGATCTATTTTACAAAGTAAAGATCATAGACAAACATAGTATGCATACTTGGTGTATGGCATGACTAGTGTTTAGAAAACATAGTGTACATGCTTGGAGCATGGGACAACTATTGTTTTAAATTCAAGTATAAAGTTGATAAAACCGAAACAATGAATAATGAGTAATCAGTATGGTGATAAATAAAAGTGTTTATTTATATTCATATGGTTTGATACCATATTTGATTCATTTATTCTTGTGTTTCACTTTGCATGTTTTGACTTCCAGAATAACTAAGTCGCTCTTCCTGAATGATTAAGTTATTCAAACCATCCACAGTCGGTCATATATTGGAAGTAGATATGAATCAAGACTGTCATGGGTTGGTTTGTAGACGTCCAAGTTGGTGGACAAAGTGGTGCTACAACACTCATGAGTGCTCATAAGTTCTGAGTATTGGATTCAACCCGCGCTCATTTGAATCACTTCATGGATTTTATCACGAGTGATCATGAGACGATAATATCTTATATTCTTCAAACCTAGAGATATGAGTTGTTACTATGAGTTGGTTATACGATGATTGCACGAAAACGCATTGGTAACTCGATGTTATAAAACGTGCCTTTGTGTATGATTCAACAAGTAGTAGAACAAGCCATAGGAGTCGAAGTTTATCCATTCCTTTTACCTTCGGGATAAAAGCGATATCTGTGGGCCCCTCGATGATTTAAAGATGATACATGTGAGTGCTTGGCCAAGCCAGGACTGATTTGATTTGTTCAATCAATCAGTCATCATGAATCGGAAATCGGGAAACAACAAATGGACAGAGAGAATGATTGATAATCCATGTCTCAGTCCATATGATATCTAGAATGGAGGAATATATGATCCCTTATCTAATCGACAAGTCATTGACAAAGGTCAGAGTTCATCGACAAGGTCAGAGTTCGACAGAAGCTTTTGAGAGCTACGATTGCTGATCGGTTCCTGAAGTCATACAGAATAATAGTTTTAGACTTATCCCAGTGGGAGACTGTTGGATTAATGTCTAAGTCCATAACTATAATTGGTAAGACTTGACCCGACCCGGCATGGTCCATTTGGGTTGCATGGCATCATGCATTTGGATAGACTATAATGAGAGAAATAACACTTAAGGTTGGTTAATATATTATAAGTTCTAATATATAAATAAGGTTATTTAATTAGTATTGATCAAGAATTAATTTGGAATTAATTAAGTGATCAAAAGGAGACTAATTAAATATATGGGTTGATTGTGTAAATCATTCATTCTTATATATGTTGGCTTGTGATCCAAGATTCCTTATGTTGGACTAAGTCCATGGGGTGACCCATGGATACTCCATGGAGGTTAAAATCCATGGAGCATAAGGAATGGGTAAAGTTATGAGTTACATGGTGTAACCCTAATAGCCACCATATAAAAGAATCCCATGGCTCAAGAAATCATGCACTAATGTGTGAGTGTGAGGGCTAGACGATTTCAAAGAGTGTTCAAGTTTCTCTCAAGTTATTCTAAGTGTATTTGGTGTTGTGTGAACCATTTGAGGTGTCACACTTGGGGCACTAGGCACTCAAGCTTCATGAAGACATTCTACATCAAAGAGGTATGTATTCTATCTTGTTATATTTATTATTTTGTATGCTAGATTAGGATAATACCTTGGATGTTCATAATTGTATGTATAATAGAGAAAACATAGATCCAAGGTATTTAGGGTTGCATGTACACTTAGGAGTGTTAGAATGCTCATAACCCAACAGAAAAGTCAGTTGAATCTTGGATCATGGATTCTGGTGTGTTATTCCATGTTAGTCATTCCAAAGATGTAATGCAGAATTTTAGGCAGTACCAGGGGAAGGTCAGACTGGAAGACAACAAGAGCATTCATATTACAGGTGTTAGGGATGTGGTCCTCAAGACTAATTTGGGTACGAAGTGGACTTTGAAGAATGTCAATTTCATTCCATACTTGAAAAGAATGTTGATATCAGTGGGGAAGCTTGATGATGAAGGTCACCATGTCACATTTGGTGATCATCAGTGGAAGGTGACAAAGGGAAACTTGGTGGTTGCTAGAGGTCAGAAGCGGGGTACACTTTACATGGTGGAACTTTCAGATGATGAGGCGCATGCTATTGAAGAAGTTGTGGCATCCACGCTATGACACCAAAGAGTTGAGTATATGAGTGAAAAAGGAATGAAGATGCTTGCCTCCAAAGGAAGAATTCCAAATCTGAAGAACACGACAAAGGATTTTTTGTGAGCCATGTGTTCTTGGAAAACAAAAGAAAGTTACTTTCGCGAAGATGGGACATCCACCCAAGAAAGGGAAAATGGAGCTTGTTCATTCAGATGTTTATGGCCCAACTTTAGTTGCTTCAGTGGGAGGATCTCGGTATTATGTTGCTTTCATCTATGACTGCACTAGGAAAGTTTGGGTCTATTTCTTGAAACAGAAGTCTGAAGCTTTCAGTGCTTTCAAGAAATGGAAAGCGATGGTGGAAAATGAAACTAACTTTGAAATCAAGTGTTTTAAATCCAATAATGGGGGTGAATACAGTAGAAAAGAATTCATAGATTTATGTGCTGAACATGGAATCAGGATGTAGAAAACCATTCCAGAAACACCTCAGCAGAATGGAGTAGCTGAGAGGATGAACTGAACATTGAATGAAAGGGCGAAGATCATGAGACTACATGCAGGTTTGCCCAAGATGTTTTGGCCAGATGCGGTCAACACAGCTTCATACCTAATAAATAGAGGACCCTTGGTTCCCATTGTCACAACTAGCATTTTAGCTAGAAAATTCTATTCATGTGTAACCATTCAACTATTGTAAATCATATACTCTAAGTAAATCTCACTCAATGCTCATTTAGATTCATCAATTATGTTCATCAAAGAGTCTGAAGCCCTAAGAACCATGGTTTAAGTCCATATTGGAATAGGATTTCCTTATTGGGCCTAATGGACCAATAAGCATCCAATTCAACCATTTTGGGCTTGGAAACCTTATTTGGAGTCTAATTGGACCCACTTCCATAAAACATAGCCTTTTGGGCCATTTTGGGTCCAAAACAAATTAGTTTACCCTTAATGGGCCTTATGGGCCATAAACTCCCATTTTCTTTCAAAATGGGCCATGAGCTATTTAATGAGCCCAATGGGCCAAAAATTTTATGTTTATGTTCCAAAAATCCTAGCTAGATGTTAATGGGCTCAAACTATTCCATCCCTACCCCTCTTGTCCTATTAATCTCCCCCCAACATCAATTAACAAAAAAAAATAAAAAATGAAATGGAAGGGGGGGTTGACTTTGGAGGTGACACCTCCATAATACACACCATGTATCAAGGCATGGTCTCTCATGTTCCCATGCTAGTCACCTCACCACTCTCTCTCCTCTCTTCTTCTACTCTCGGCCGATAGACAAAACACACACACACACTCAAAAATCCTCTCCAAACATCTCTAAAATATCCTCTTCTTTCATCAAATATCTCAAGGTTTTGTTTGTGCTTCAAGAGTAATCTTCAAGGTTTCAACTTCTTGGTAAGTGTTTATTATATGTAAACACATATTATCCATCTTAATGCTAAAAAAATCTTTTCTTACATAACCTTCTTTCATGTTCTAACTCATTAGAAGCCCCTAAGTTCGAAAACTACTCAAAGGAGTTTGCTAGGGCCGAAAATCACTTCATCTCTTTCCATTCTTCTACAAAAACTGAAACATCAAGCTAAGGTGAGTTCATACCCCCTTGTTTTCGGTTTTTATATGATTTTTGGGGGAGAATGAAAGTAAAATGTGTAGATCTATGTGTTATATGCATGTTTTGTGTGAATTCTTAGTTTATTGGTAAAAATGTGTTAGATCTTAGCAAATCTCGAAATTTTAAGTAATATTGAACAAATATCTATGAACTATGACATTATATACATCACATTATCAATCCAAAAGTGATTACATGTTTAAGATACAAAAGATTTCAACAAAAACCTTGTTAAAGGTCAAAAATTGTCAAGAAAACAAAAGAAAAGGGCAAAAAGTGACATTTATGTTTTTATAGGGACCAAACAGGTCCTACTTGTATAAAAAGGGATTTTTATGATAAACCTACTTTCTTAAGGGCCAAAAATGTAAATTTTAGCTTAATGGGCCAAATATTTGGGCCTCACGGTTTTGGGCCCAAAATTGCAAAAAGAAATGAGGTTTTGGGGATTAAAAATGTAAATTGGCCAAAGTTTAGATCATAAATGTAAATAAACCAAATTTTGGGGTAAAAATACCATTAATTCCTAAATTGGACCAAAAATGTAACTTTTATCAAAGATGGGGCCGAAAGTGACAACTTTTACAAACAAGAGGCTGAAAATGCAATTTTCTGCAAAACAAGGCCATAAATGTCAAAATATAAAATTTTGGATTAAATTTGTGAATTTCTAAACATTTGGGACAAAATTGCAAATTTTTATATATTATGGACTAAGTTGTCATTTTTACAAAACTTTGGGCCTTAATTGAAAATTTGTAGGATTATTGGCCAAAAATGTCATTTTTACAAAAAGAAAGCTTCTTATCATCAATCTAGGAAACCTCGAGCTAAAACAAACAATGGAACAAAACAAATTAACGAAATACGTCGATAACTATTTATTGGACCTAATATTCACGTTACTTGGCCATTGGGCCCTAAGGGCCCATTTAAGTGTATATTGAGCCCAATGTTTTCCATGACGTGTTTATTGGGCCTTGCGACCCACTTACATGTTAATTTGGGCTTAAGTTATGGATTACATGTTTATTGGGCTCTTGTGGCCCATTTACATGCCAATTGGGCCCAAATTACCCACTTACATGTTATTGGGCCTTTGTGACCCATTTACATGTTAAGTGGGCTTGGACTGAAACTTACATGTTTAGTTGATTGAAATTATACCTTTACATAACTATTGAACTTCGTATACTTGTATATGTACCTTTGGATTTGATAACATACAACATACACGTGAACATTAAACATAGTACGAAAGGTTGAGAATCTAGTGAGACGTGGCGGTTGGCACCTTTGAGTGTACAATCGTAGCTTGTAGTTATAATCAGAGTCTCCTGGAGGGAGAGCGAGAGTTTGTGTATAGATCTATACGAGGTGACCCCCCACGCCTTAGTTGTTCGCTACAGCTAGACTAGGCCAGTCTAGGGCGACAAAACCTTGAGCGAATACCGACATTTGGAAAATGTTAAGACAGGCAACCTAGTCATTATCATGTATGATTATAACGACTCATATAGAGATTCAATACCAATATAACTTTTCGAAGATTAACCCTTCGATTGTGTCAATACAAAATAACTTATTTAACGATACAAGAACCTCGACATTAAAACAAATCAGAAAATATCGGATTTTCTGGGGAAATACTACTATTCAATTTATCACTTACGTACAGTACAAAGATATCAAAACTACATTCATATATGTTACAACTAATAAATTCACACATGCATTTATACTTGATTTTCACATCATTTTCAGACACTTTACAGAAAATATCGGATTTTCTAGGTTTTTACAAAGGATACAAAGACTTTTATTCAAACCTACTTATGAACTCACCAACATTATATATGTTGACCGTTTTCAAAATAACTTGTATTCTCAGGTAATCGTTAAGCTGGAAGATTTGCAAGTGTGTATGGTTTTGCTTTATGTAACATCAGTTATCGTACTTTTATCAATTTGAACTTATGTATTTTAACAATGTACTTGATGTGAACAATGTTGGTTGTAATATGTAATGTTGGTGATGAATGTGTTATGTTTCATGTATATTCATTGTGATGATTATTCAATTGTTAGTCACACGAGCCCCCGGACGTTTCTGCCGTCTGGTTCGGGGGTGTGACAGGTCGGTATCAGAGCAATGTTTATAGTGAACTAGCATATCTAACCATACATGATATGCAACTATAAACGCAATAGGACTAAATAACTCTGAACAAAACAAAAATTTCACACTTATGTGCGCATACTAGGATAATAATCTAACAACATCTAATAAAAGCTTCTAGAGGAAATTGAACACTATGATTAAACCTGGGCAGTTATGTAGTCATATTAGGAATAAATATAGCCTGATCAACTATATTTATTCAGAATATGATCAACATGTGTTCGGGAGAAAGCATAGCGGGAAATGAATCCAAAAGCCTACCTCACTCTCCAAAAACTCTAGGGGAACTCAAATCTAAATAATTAAAATATACTATAGGAATAATCAAAACATGACTTGTTCCTGCGCTCCCATGCAGTCATCATGGATGATGATCAGCAAGGAGTACATTTCTATCAAGCGCTAGTGGCTTAAGGGATGCTTGAGGATGATCCTGAGGAAGAACCGGAGGAGGGGACTGAAGAAAACCCCGAAGGAGGCCCTGCCATGGGTCAGGAGGTAGGACCCGAAGTGCAACCGGAAGGGCCATACATCGAAGTATTGTAGGACTCAGCTTCAACAGAACTAGATGACAAACAACAACAACAACAACACCAATACTGGGGCCAGCTATACATGTTACGAATGTGGGAAAACCGGGCATTTCAGGCGAAATTGCCCCAACGCGAACAATCAAGGGACAGGAGCAGCAGGGAGAGTGTTGACAATGGGTCAGGGTGAAGCAGTGCATGACCCAGTCGTTGTCACCGGTACGTTCCTACTTAACGACTCATATGCATGCATCTTATTTGATAGCGGAGCGGAGCGAAGTTTTGTGAGTAATAAGTTCAAATACTTACTAAAACAACAACCCCAAAAGCTTAATGAAGCCTTCACGGTGGAAATGGCTAATGGAAAGACTGAATCAACTAAGGATATCTATGTAGGGTGTACACTAACTCTAAACAATCACACCTTCCAAATAAACTTAATGCCTGTAAATATTAGGAGTTTTGATGTGATCATCGGCATGGATTGGTTAAGCCCCCATCATGCCGATATTATGTGTCACGAGAAGGCCGTTCGCCTTCATATTCCTAACCACGAAACCCTAATAATCTACGGAGACAAACCCAGCGCAAACCTTCGCCTTATCTCAAGTATCAAGGCACAAAAGTGTCTACAAAAGAAGAACTACGCATTCCTTGCTCACGTGGTGAATAAAACCAAAGAGGAAGCGAACATTCACAACATCCCAGTGGTGTGTGATTTCCCGGACGTGTTTCCAGAAGATCTTCCCGGAATACCCCCAGAACGACAAATCGAATTCCGAATCGACCTAGAACCTGGAGCCATTCCAATCGCCAAATCACCCTATAGGTTGGCTCCTGCAGAAATGCAAGAATTATCAAGCCAACTAAGCGAACTCCTGAATAAAGGATTCATCAGACCCAACTTCTCGCCATGGGGAGCTCCGGTTCTTTTCGTTAAAAAGAAAGACGGATCATTCAGGATGTGCATCGACTATAGGGAATTAAATAAGCTCACCATCAAAAACCGGTATCCACTTCCACGAATCGTCTATCTATTTGACCAACTTCAAGGAGCTAGTTACTTTTCAAAGATAGATCTGAGATCCGATTATCATCAACTCAAAGTCCGAGATGAGGACATTCCCAAGACTGCTTTCCAAACTCGTTACGGTCATTACGAATTCGTCGTAATGCCCTTCAGTCTAACGAATGCCCCCACTGCATTTATGGACCTCATGAATCGAGTCTGTCGCCCTTTCCTTGACAAATTCGTGATCGTATTCATCGATGATATTCTCGTATACTCTCGAAGCAAGGAAGAGCATAGTCAACACCTCCGACAGATTTTAGAGACCCTTCGACCTGAAAAGTTGTATGCGAAACTCTCCAAGTGCGAATTCTGGCTCCGCAGTGTAAACTTTCTAGGCCATGTAGTCAGTCAAGAAGGAATACACGTGGACCCCTCTAAGATCAAAGCAATCGAAAGCTGGGCAATTCCGGCAACGCCAACGGAGATTCGTCAATTCTTGGGTCTAGCAGGCTATTACCGAATATTCATTCAGAACTTCTCCAAGATAGCCAAACCCCTCACCACATTGACTCAGAAAGGCGTACCTTTCAACTGGACCGAGAAGCAAGAAGTTGCCTTCCAATCCTTGAAGCAAGCCCTCTGTAGTGCTCCAGTGCTATCCTTACCGGAGGCAACCGAAGACTTCTTAGTTTACTGTGATGCTTCGAATCAAGGATTAGGTTGTGTCCTCATGCAACGAGAGAAGGTAATTGCTTACGCATCCAGACAACTGAAAACTCATGAAGTAAATTATACCACGCATGATCTCGAACCAGGGCCAGTGGTCTGCGCCTTAAAAATTTGGAGGCACTACCTATATGGTACCAAGTGCACCATCTTTACAGACCACAAGAGCCTCCAGCATATTCTAAATCAAAAGGAACTAAACATGAGGCACGGAGGTGGGTTGAACTGTTAAACGATTATGAGTGTGAGATCAAATACCATCCAGGAAAGGCTAACGTAGTAGTCGATGCCCTGAGCCGAAAAGAGTATTCAAGTCGTCGTGTGAAGACCCTGTCAATCACCATCCAGTCTCATCTAGCCTCACAGATCAAGGAAGCCCAATTGGACGCATTGAAGCCAGAGAATGTCGCTAGTGAATCGCTACGAGGAATGGAGAAGGAGCTCGAAGTTAAAAGACGACGGAACCTGCTACTTCATGAATAGAATCTGGGTTCCCAAAATTAGGGGATTCAGAGAGATAGTCATGTAGGAAGCCAACAAGACGCGATATTCTATTCAACCGGGGTCAGACAAAATGTATTTGGATATCAAGCAGCAATATTGGTGGCCTAATATGAAGGCAGAAATAGCTACTTTCGTGGGCAAGTGTCTTACTTGCGCCAAGGTGAAAGTGGAATACCAAAAGCCCTCAGGACTGCTGCAGCAACCAGTGATACCCGAGTGGAAATAGGAGAGGATTACTATGGACTTCGTGACCAAATTGCCAAAGACAGCAGATGGACTAGATGCTATCTGGGTAATTGTCGATAGATTGACAAAATCCGTTCATTTCCTGCCAATAAAAGAGTCCTACAAGATGGAAAAGCTGGCCCGAATCTACCTCAAGGAGGTTGTGAGACTCCATGGAGTGCCAGTATCTATTATCTCGGATCGAGATAGCAGATTCACTTCAAGATTCTGGCAATCTCTTCAGAAGGCAATGAGAACACAGCTAGATATGAGCACTGCCTACCACCCACATACGGATGGTCAGAGTGGGCATACCATCCAGACACTCGAGGATATGCTCCGAGCTTGCGTGATTGACTTCGGAAAGTCATGGGGTACCCACTTGCCTCTGATCGAATTCTCTTATAACAACAGTTATCACACGAGCATCAAGGTTGCTCCCTTCGAGGCTCTCTATGGTCGTAAATGTAGATCGCCCCTATGCTGGGCCAAGGTGGGTGACACTCAACTAGCAAAAGGGAAATCGCCAGCCAGTGCTCTTACATGACCTGAAATCATCCATGAGACGACCGAAAGGATAGTCCAAATCAAAGCTCGACTTCAAGCATCGCGAGACCGACAGAAAAGCTATGCTGACAAGCGGCGAAAACCATTAGAATTTCAAGTCGGGGATCACGTGTTGTTAAAGGTATCTCCTTGGAAAGGAATGATTCACTTTAGGAAACGAGGAAAATTGAACCTGCGGTACCTTGGACCGTTCGAGATTCTTGCCCGAATTGGTCCAGTGGCTTACAGGCTGCAGCTACCTGTCGAGCTCAGCAACGTACACCCAGTGTTCCACATCTCGAATCTGAAAAAGTGTCTATCAGATCAAACCCTTGTCGTCCCTTTGGAAGAGATTGAAATAAACGAGAATCTCATGTTCATCGAAGAACCAGTCGAGATTATGGATAGGGAGGTGAAGCGTACAAAGCAAAGTCCCATCCAGGTTGTGAAGGTTCGATGGAGTGCTAAATGTGGACCGGAATTCACGTGGGAACGCGAAGACCAGATGAAGCAGAAGTACCCTTACTTATTCTTCCCTTCACAAACCTAGTTTTCAAAAGAATTTCGGGACGAAATTCCCTCTAACGGGGGGATGATGTCACAACTAGCATTTTAGCTAGGAAATTCTATTCCTGTGTAACCATTCAACTATTGTAAATCATATACTCTAAGTAAATCTCACTCAATACTCATTTAGATTCATCAATTATGTTCATCAAAGAGTCTGAAGCCCTAAGAACCATGGTTTAAGTCCATATGGAATAGGATTTCCTTATTGAGCCTAATGGACCAATAAGCATCCAATTCAACCATTTTGGGCTTGGAAACCTTATTTGGAGTCTAATTGGACCCACTTCCATAAAACTTATCCTTTTGGGCCATTTTGGGTCCAAAACAAATTAGTTTACCCTTAATGGGCCTTATGGGCCATAAACTCCCTTTTTTCTTTCAAAATGGGCCATGAGCTATCTAATGAGCCCAATGGGCCGAAAATTTTATGTTTAGGTTCCAAAAATCCTAGCTAGATGTTAATGGGCTCAAACTAGTCCATCCCTACCCCTCTTGGCCCATTAATCTCAGCCCAACATCAATTAACAAAAAAAAATGAAAAATGGAATGGAAGGGGGGGTTGACTTTGGAGGTGTCACCTCCATAATACACACCATGTATCAAGGCATGGTCTCTCATGTTCCCATGCTAGTCACCTCACCACTCTCTCCCCTCTCTTCTTCTACTCTCGGCCGAGAGCCAAAACACACACACACACACTCAAAAATCCTCTCCAAACATCTCTAAAATCATCCTCTTCTTTCATCAAAGATCTCAAGGTTTTGCTTGTGCTTCAAGAGTAATCTTCAAGGTTTCAACTTCTTGGTAAGTGTTTATTATATGTAAACACATATTATCCATCTTAATGCTAAAAAAAGTCTTTTCTTACATAACCTTCTTTCATGTTCTAACTCATTAGAAGCCCCTAAGTTTGAAAACTACTCAAAGGAGTTTGCTAGGGCCGAAAATCACTTCATCTCTTTCCATTCTTCTACAAAAACTGAAACATCAAGCTAAGGTGAGTTCATACCCCCCTTGTTTTCGGTTTTCATATGATTTTTGGGGGAGAATGAAAGTAAAATGTGTAGATCTATGTGTTATATGCATGTTTTGTGTGAATTCTTAGTTTATTGGTAAAAATGTGTTAGATCTTAGCAAATCTCGAAATTTTAAGTAATATTGAACAAATAGCTATGAACTATGACATTATATACATCACATTATCAATCCAAAAGTGATTACATGTTTAAGATACAAAAGATTTCAACAAAAACCTTGTTAAAGGTCAAAAATTGTCAAGAAAACAAAAGAAAAGGGCAAAAAGTGACATTTATGTTTTTATAAGGACCAAACAGGTCCTACTTGTATAAAAAGGGATTTTTATGATTAACCTACTTTCTAAAGGGCCAAAAATGTAAATTTTAGCTTAATGGGCCAAATATTTGGGCCTCATGGTTTTGGGCCCAAAATTGCGAAAAAAATGAGGTTTTGGGGATTAAAAATGTAAATTGGCCAAAGTTTAAATCATAAATGTAAATAAACCAAATTTTGGGGTAAAAATAGCATTTATTCCTAAATTGGACCAAAAATGTAACTTTTATCAAAGATTGGGCCGAAAGTGACAACTTTTACAAACAAGGGGCTGAAAATGCAATTTTCTGCAAAACAAGGCCATAAATGTCAAAATATAAAATTTTGGATTAAATTTGTGAATTTCTAAACATTTGGGACAAAATTGCAAATTTTTATAAATTATGGACTAAAATGTCATTTTTACAAAACTTTGGGCCTTAATTGAAAATTTGTAGGATTATTGGCCAAAAATGTCATTTTTACAAAAATAAAGCTTCTTATCATTAATCTAGGAAACCTCGAAATAAAACAAACAACGGAACAAAACAAATGAACGAAATACGTCGATAACTATTTATTGGACCTAATATTCAAGTTACTTGGCCATTGGGCCCTCAGGGCCCATTTAAGTGTATATTGAGCCCAATGTTTTCCATGACGTGTTTATTGGGCCTTGCGACCCACTTACATGTTAATTTGGGCCTAATTTATGGATTACATGTTTATTGGGCTCTTGTGGCCCATTTACATGCCAATTGGGCCCAAATTACCCACTTACATGTTATTAGGCCTTTGTGACCCATTTACATGTTAGGTGGGCTTGGACTAAAACTTACATGTTTAGTAGATTGAAATTATACCTTTACATAACTATTGAACTTCGTATACTTATATATGTACCTTTGGATTTGATAACATACAACATACACGTAAACATTAAACATAGTACGAAAGGTTGAGAATCTAGTGAGACGTGGCGGTTGGCACCTTTGAGTGTACAATCGTAGCTTGTAGTTATAATCAGAGTCTCCTGGAGGGAGAGCGAGAGTTTGTGTATAGATCTATACGAGGTGACCCCCCACGCCTTAGTTGTTCGCTACAGCTAGACTAGGCCAGTCTAGGGCGACAAAACCTTGAGCGAATACCGACATTTGGAAAATCTTAAGACAGGCAACCTAGTCATTATCATGTATGATTATAACCGCTCATATAGAGATTCAATACCAATATAATGTTTCGAAGATTAACCCTGCGATTGTGTCAATACAAAATAACTTATTTAACGATACAAGAACCTCGACATTAAAACAAATCAGAAAATATCGGATTTTCTGGGGAAATACTACTATTCAATTTATCACTTACGTACAATACAAAGATATCAAAACTACATTCATATATGTTACAACTAATAAATTCACACATGCATTTATACTTGATTTTCACATCATTTTCAGACACTTTACAGAAAATATCGGATTTTCTGGGTTTTTACAAAGGATACAAAGACTTTTATTCAAACCTACTTATGAACTCACCAACATTATATATGTTGACCGTTTTCAAAATAACTTGCATTCCCAGGTAATCGTTAAGCTGGAAGATTTTCAAGTGTGTATGGTTTTGCTTTATGTAACATCACTTATCGTACTTTTAACAATTTGAACTTATGTATTTTAACAATGTACTTGATGTGAACAATGCTGGTTGTAATATGTAATGTTGGTGATGAATGTGTTATGTTTCATGTATATTCATTGTGATGATTATTCAATTGTTAGTCACACGAGCCCCCGGACGTGTCCGCCGTCTGGTTCGGGGGTGTGACACCCATAGGGTTCAAGATTCCAGAGGAAGAATGGCAAAGTCATGAGGTTTCATTCAAACACATGAAGGTATTCGGTTGTGTCTCGTATGTAAAAGTTGAAGACTCTAAGAGAGACAAGCTAGAGGAAAAGTCAAGGAAGTGCACCTTTATAGGCTATGGGTTGGACGACATGGGTTACCGCTTCTGGGATAACGAGCATAAAAGGTTATTAGAAGTCAGGACGTGGTTTTTAATGAGAATGCGCTATACAAGGATGTGTTGGATTAGTGTCTAAGTCCATAACTATATTTCATATGTACTTGACCCGGTTGTAGCATGGTCCTTTTGGGTTGCCTTCACTAAATCAACTTAACTGGATGATTAATGGAGAAAGAGGTTATTATGGTTTATTAATATATTATAAGAATAATATATTAAAAGAGAAATCATATTAGTTAATTAATATTGGTCAATAATTAATTAAGAAATTAATTATGTGATCAAAAGAGATTAATTGAACTTAGGGGACTAGAATTGCAATTATAAGATAATTGGATTTTGGGTTGTAGATCTTGTGGATTAAGGGGGTGGACGAAATTAGGGTGGAAGCCCACCTTAAAATCGTACAAGGCCTTATTCCAGAAGGTTCTTGGGGCTGCTTAAGGCCTAAGCTATCCAATTAGGGTTTTGACTGAAACCCTAGCAGCTCAGCTATATAAGGACCCCTAAGGCATCCAAAATCGGCCACCAGAAGAACCCTAGAGTCCTTAGAGCCGATTTTGTTCCTCCATATCCTCTCTCCAAGATTATCCTTCTTGCCTTGGTGTTTGTGATCGATTAGAGGTATTACATTTGTGATACTAGGCTCTCAAAGCTTGAAGATTCTTGCAACAATCAAAAGGTAATCATCTAAATCTTATTTATATGTTATTTCGATTTTGATATGCTAGATCTAGGGTTTATAAGTTTTGGATAACTTGCATGTACAATAGAGAAACCTAGATCCAAAGCTTTAGGGTTTTGCATATGCACAATAGGATTGATGTCTTGCTCAAAACCCATCAGTGGTATCAGAGCCTTGCTTGGTTTCTATTGTATTTGATGCATTGTGTGTTTATTCATTGCTTAAAATCGAAAATTCTGCCTTCTGCCTGACAGACTCGTCGAGTCACCAGATGAACTCGACGAGTCAGATGAACTCGACGAGTCAGATGAACTCGACGAGTCCAAAAGGTGACTCGGCGATTCGGAGTGTCAGACAGAGGGATTTTCGGGATTCTGGCTTATTTTGACTTGGGATAATTACCAAAATTGTTTTTAATTAATGAAATCCAATTTTTATTGATATCATGTGATTATCCTTGTCAAAATAAAAGATATTTATCAATTAATTAGATGATTATTGTGTTATATGATAAACCTTAATTATTTGAATTATTTGATTAAATAATCTTGCATGGAATTGGATTAGGTCAAAATTAGATAATCACCAATTAATTGTTTAATTATATTATTTGAATTTTGATCTAGGTAGTTTTGAAAAGTTTCAAAACTTGCCCTCAAGTTTTGGAATTTAAATTTTGATTAAAAGTTTAATTTTGAAATATTTAAATTCTAAACCCTAGAATTTTAAAAGTTTAAAATTCAACCCTTATACTGTTATAATATTATAAGAATAATTATTATATATGTATAAGACAAATGCTAAGCTTACCGTTAGTAGGCCTCATTCACGAAGCCGATCTATAAGAGGGGTATAAGGTTGCTGCCTATAAAATGGCAGTTTAATGGGTGTTCACTCTCACCCACCGCTTCCTTGATTGGTTGAGGGTCGTTAGCCGAACGGGTAGGATAGGGAAACTAATTTCTCATTAAAAGTATAATGGTTAATAAAGTAACTAAATTTTTTATTAAATTCTCAATCTTAGTTACTTTAGGAAAAATGTGAAAATGATGTTATTCCATGAAATTACACTTTGTACCCTTGCCAAGACGTTAGTGGAGCGTGTGTGGTTAACCGGCACACTAATTTGGCTGTAGCAAAGGTGGAAAAGGGTGACACGATGTTTGTCATAGATCAATGGAGCGTATGTGGATAACCGACACATTGATTAGGTGACTGTAACATCGAGGACACCAAGTACATTTGCATGTTTATTCACACCTTGTTTGTGATCCTCAGTATCCCAGTCACAAAATTGAAGGCATATCGAGATTTAAACATGCCAGTGAAAAGTTCAATGAATCTCAAAAGATCTAGGAGTTTTCCATACATTAAAAACTTAATTTCATTTTCGTTTTTCATGGTCAAAAATTAGTGAATCGTCATTCACTTACCTTCAAATTATTTGATGTTTAGATTACGGCATCCCTCTTCTAAATTGCAAATAATGTTGTTGGATCCTAGCCCTAATTTCTCATTTGGGTGTTTAATAGGGGATTCTTATCTAATCAAACTTTGTCTCTTTTCTTTTTCAGATGTGTAACTCGAACAACAACGCTTCCAGCTCGAACTCTTCCGGCTCATTCTCACTCATGAATTTGTGTGGGAGGGTAATCTTCGATGGGTCCAATTTCAATGATTGGATCCGAAACATTCGAATGGTTACCCGATACGAGGACAAGGATTATGTCCTCGACAAGGAGCTGAAAGAGATAAATGTCAACACTGCTACTCCCGAGGAGATCGCTGCCTTTGAGGCCCACGAGCGAGATGCTACGAAAGTCCATTGCATCATGCTCGCGACTCTGACTGAAGAACTCCAAAAGTCCTACGAGGACTACTATCCCTATGAGATGCACCTGGATTTACTAGACAGGTACCATCAAAGTGCCAGGCAGGAGAAGTATGAGATCATCACTTCGATGATCACGACCAAGATGAGAGATGGAGAGTCTGTCATTGCTCATCTGTAGAAAATGCAGATATATGTCAACCGCCTGCAGAAGTTAAGTGTTAACTTCGATGAGGAGCTGGTGATTGATATTATTCTTCACTCCCTGCCTCCTTGCTACAACCAGTTCTGCATGACCTACCACATGAACAAAGAGGAGGTCACATTGAGCAAGCTTCAAGGCCTATTGAGAACTGCTGAGATCAACCTGAAGGACAAATCTATTGCATCAACTCCCACTACCGTTGCCCTCGTCTTGGCTATTGGGCAGGGAAGGGAAAAAAGAGGAAGGCTCCTTCCAAGAGCCACCATAAGGGAAAGCCCCATGATGGTACCTCTTCTAGTGGAACCAAGGCTGGTCCCGCTGCACCCACCTCCAACCCAAAGGATGCAGAGTGCTACTACTACCATGAGAAAGGCCATTGGAAACGAAGCTGCCCAAAGTATCTACAGGACATCAAGCATGGAAAGATAAAACCATCCTTCGCAGGTATTTATTCTATTCCATCTAATAATTCATCGCATGCTATTTCTTGGGTTCTCGATACAGGGTGTGGTTTTCACATTTGTTATGATTTGCAGGGCCTAAGAAGAAATAGGGATGTGGAGCATGGGAAGATAAACTTGATCATGGGGAACATAAGAGCGTCGCCTGTCACCACGATTGGAGTTTACTCCCTAGTGATTAGTAGTGGATTAGGACTAGATTTGAATAATTGTTGTTATTCGCCTGAAATGGCAAGAAACATCATTTCTTTTCATGGTTTATATAAACAAGGATTTAGATTTTTGTTTGATAATGAAAAAGGTTCTATTAATGCTTTCTTTAATGGTGTTTTCTATTTTGAAGCATTACCTTGTAATGGAATATATGAAACTGTGATGGTTGTAGACAATTTAAGAAATGATGTGTTATGTATCGATTCTTCCAATGATTTGGATAAAGCATGCTTGTGGCATTGTCGTCTTGGACATGTCAACAAGAAACGCATAGCCCAACTCCAAAAGGATGGAGTGTTGGAGTCATTCGACCTTAGGGACGATGACGTGTGCGAGTCTTGTTTAATTGGCAAGATGACCAAGTCACCCTTCACTGGTACTTGTGAAAGGGGTGAGGGTTTATTGGATCTCATACACACCGATGTGTGTGGGCCCTTTAGATCCACCACAAGGGATGCGAGCCGCTTCTATGTGACTTTCACCGATGATTATAGCAGATATGGGTATATCTACTTAATCAAGCACAAGTCAGAAACCTTTGAAAAGTTCAAAGAGTTTAAGCAGGAAGTGGAGAATCAGTTGGGTAGGAAAATTAAGATGCTCCAATCCGATCGAGGTGGTGAGTATCTTAGTCTTGAAATCCACGACTACCTCAAGGAATGCGGAATAGTTTCGCAATTGACGCCACTTAGGACACCGCAGTTGAATGGTGTAGCTGAGAGGCGTAATCGAACCTTTCTCGACATGCTTCGTTCCATGATGAGTCGTGCTTCATTACCTATCTCATTCTGGGGGTATGCCTTAGAGACTTCCGCCCATATCCTTAACCTAGTCCCTACAAAGAAGGTTGCCAAAACACCTCACGAGATGTGGATAGGGAAACCTCCCTCGTTGGTACATATCAAGGTTTGGGGTTGCAAGGCTTTCGTAAGACGAGAGACCCACGACAAGCTCGAACCTCGTAGTGAGCGGTATATTTTCATCGGCTATCCATAGAAGTCCTTTGGATATCTCTTCTATAGACCGAGTGACAATGTTGTCTTTGTTGCGAGGAGAGGGGTTTTCCGAGAGCGAGAACTCATAAGCCAAGGAGACAGTGGGAGGCAAATTGATCTTGAAGAGCTTCAAGAATCAAACGATGAAGGAACCTCAAACACCGACGCTTAACCTGAGGAGGAAACTTATGTTGAACCTATTGACGTGTCCATACCTCTTAGATGTTCCAGTAGAGTTAGTGTTCTACCTATGTTATATGGTTTTCATATAACAAGAGAGGGTGATACGTTTATTAGTGACAGTACACTAATAAATTTGGATGAACCTAACAGCTACAAGGAAGCCGCGGCAGGCCCGGACTGCGAAATGGAAAGAGGTTATGGACAGCGAGATTCAGTCCATGTATGACAACCAAGTTTGGAATTTGGTTGACAATGTGCCAGGTCGTAAGACGGTCGGGTGCAAGTGGATCTTCAACAAGAAGACCGATATGGATGGGAAAGTACACACTTATAAGGCGCGATTGGTTGCGAAGGGCTTTACTCAAACTCCCGGAGTTGACTATGATGAGACCTTCTCACTGGTTGCGAAGATAAAGTCTATTAGGGTGATGCTAGCCATTGCTGCATTTCATGACTATGAAATATGGCAAATGGATGTCAAAACCGCTTTCCTTAATGGGAAGTTGGCTGAAGATGTTTACATGAGTAAGCCAGAGGGTTTTGTCTATGCGAAGCATCCTAATAGAGTGTGTAAGCTTGAGAAATCCATTTATGGATTGAAACAAGCATCTTGCAGATGGAATCTTTGTTTCGATGAGAAAGTCAAAGAGTTTGGCTTCCTGCGAAGTGAGGATGAGTCATGTGTATATGTCAATGCCAGTGGGAGTGTAGTTAGCTTCCTCGTATTGTATGTCGATGACATACTACTCATAGGAAACGACATCCCGACCCTGCAGGAGGTTAAGTCCTGGCTTGGGAAGTGTTTCTCTATGAAGGACCTCGGAGGGGCTGCCTATATTCTGGGAATAAGGATAGTGAGAAACAGGAGTAAAAGACTAATACGACTTAGTCAGAATACTTACTTGGACAAGGTACTAAAGCCTTTTAGTATGGAGAATTCCAAGAAAGGGGAGTTACCAATCCAAAGCAATACCAAGTTGAGTAAGACTCAAAGACCGAGTAGCGAGGCCGAGATAGCAGAAATGAGTCGATTACCTTACGCTTCGCAGTTGGCTCGATCATGTATGCTATGACTTGTACTTGCCCTGATGTGGCCTTCGCTTTGAGCATGGTCAGCAGATATCAAGGAAACCCTGGTAGAGCGCATTGGACCGCAGTCAAGAATATTCTTAAGTACCTTCGGAGGACCAAGGAATAGTTTATTATCCTCGGTGGGAGTGATGACTTAAGGGTGCGAGGGTATAGTGACGCCAGCTTTCAGACGGACCGAGATAATTATCGATCTCAGACAGGCTAGGTCTTTACCCTGAATGGAGAAGCGGTGACTTGGAAAAGTTCCAAGCAGGAAACCGTAGCTGATTCAACGTGCGAATCAGAGTACATAGCAGAGATCGAAGCGTCGAAGGAGGCAATATGGTTGAATAACTTCATCGGAGACCTTGGAGTTGTTCCGGCCATAAAGGAGCCTATGGAAATTTTCTGTGATAATGAAGGTGTGGTTGCCTTGACCAAGGAACCGAGGGATCATAGCAGATCCAGGCATATCGACAGGAAATACCACTTCATCAGACATCGGGTAGAAGAGGGACTCCTCGTAGTGAAGAGGGTATCGTTAGAAGATAACCCAGCAGATCCCCTCACGAAGGGACTGAGTAGGGTGAAGCACTTGCAGCACGCTAGGAGCATTGGGCTGAAGGACTATATTAGTTTACATTAGATAGCTTCGAAACGTGTAATAGATAAATTGTAATTAACATTTGATGATTAAATAAAGGAGTATTATTTATAAGTAAAGTTACTGTCTTGTGTTAATTATTTACCTATTGTTTCACTTTGCATGTTTTGACTACCTGAATAATAAGATTATTCGAACAGTCCACAATCGTTCATATGTTGGAAATAGATATGAAAGAAGATTGTCATGAATTGGTTTGTAGACTGTCTAAAGTGTATTAGACATAGCAAAATTTGATGCAACGTTCATGTGTGCTTATGAAATAAGATTTGAGCATTGGATTAAACCCACGCTTGTTGGCATCACTTCATGGAATTTATCACGAGTGATCGCAAGACGATAATATCATATAGTCTTTAAACCTAGATATATGGTTTATTGTTTGCAAGTTGGTTGTGCATTGATAATGCGTAAACACATCAGTAACTTGATGTTATAAAACACATTGTTGTGCATGATTTGATGAGTGAATAGCAAATACATATAAGTCGAAGTTTATCTGTTCCTTTTATCCTAAGAGGGTAAAAGTGATATTTGGGCCCCTCGATGATTTGGTTTGACTTATGTGTCGGGCCCGGTCAGGACTCAGTTGATGTGTTCAATTAAGTTCTATGTCAGACAGATCAGAGATCGAGAAACAAACTGCTGGACAATAAGTATGACTATGTTCCATGTAATTGTCCACACGATATCTTGAGAACGGAGGACTATACGATCCCTTGGTTAAAGGACGAGTCAGAGTTCGACAACGGCTTTTGAGAGCTATGATTGCTAATCGGATTTTAAAGTCGTACTTCCATTTATAGTTATTAGACTTATCCAAGTGGGAGACTGTTGGATTAGTGTCTAAGTCCATAACTATATTTGGTATGTACTTGACCCGGTTGTAGCATGGTCCGTTTGGGTTGCCTTCACCAAAGCAACTTGACTGGATGATTAATGGAGAAAGAGGTTATTATGGTTAATTAATATATTATAAGAATAATATATTAAAAGAGAAATCATATTAGTTAATTAATATTGGTCAATAATTAATTAAGAAATTAATTATGTGATCAAAAGAGATTAATTTAACTTAGGGGACTGGAATTGCAATTATAAGATAATTGGATTTTGGGATGTGGATCTTGTGGATTAAGGGGGTGGACGAAATTAGGGTGGAAGCCCACCTTGAAATCATCCAAGGCCTTATTCCAGAAGGTTCTTGGGGATGCTTAAGGCCTAAGCTATCCAATTAGGGTTTTGACTGAAACCCTAGCAGCTCAGCTATATAAGGACCCCTAGGGCATCCAAAATCGGCCACCAAAAGAACCCTACAGTCCTTAGAGCTGATTTTGTGCCTCCATATCCTCTCTCCAAGATTATCCTTCTTGCCTTGGTGTTTGTGATCGATTAGAGGTATTACATTTGTGATACTAGGCTCTCAAAGCTTGAAGATTCTTGCAACAATCAAAAGGTAATCATCTAAATCTGTTTTATATGTTATTTCGATTTTGATATGCTAGATCTAGGATTTATAAGTTTTGGATAACTTGCATGTACAATAGAGAAACCTAGATCCAAAGCTTTAGGGTTTTGCATGTGTACCATAGGATTGATGTTTTGCTCAAAACCCATCAGGATGAACTTCCTAAGGGCTCAAGCAGTAACAAACAACCAGAAAATGAAGAACAAGTTGAGTTAGAAGAAACTTTAAAAGACAACATTATAAAACTTATCAGTACTCCAGAGATAGGTGAAAGTTCGGGAAGCAGTGGGAGCTCTGATGAAACTGGAGATAGTGGGAGCATAGATGATAGTTGTTCGGAGAATGAATGTGTAGAAACTGAAACTTCCACCATCCGTAGATCCACTAGAGTACGGAAGCCTCCAGTCAGGTATTCTCCTTCAACAAACTTCTTGTTGCTGACAGAGAATAGCGAACCTGAGTCTTATCCAGAAGCCTTGAGGATGAAAGAATCCAGACAGTGGAAGAAGGCTCTGGAAGAAGAGTTGAGCTCTCTTGAAAATAATCACACTTGGTCCCTAGTCAAGCTCCCAGTAGGGAAGAAAGCACTGCAAAATAAGTGGGTGTTTTGGGTTAAGGATGAGATTGATGGCACCAAGACATATAAGGCAAGATTAGTAGTCAAGGGTTTCCACCAGAAGAGGGGGTTGATTATAATGAGATCTTTTCTCCATTTGTGAAGATGACTACAATCAGAATGGTTTTGGGAATTGTGGCCTCTAAAGATCTCCATCTCGAGCAACTAGATGTGAAAACAACTTTTCTCCATGGCGACCTTGAAGAAGACATCTACATGGCACAACCAAAAGGTTTTCCCACAGTTGGTAAGGAAAATCTGGTGTGCAAACTAAAGAAAAGTTTGTATGGTTTAAAGCAGGCTCCAAGGCAGTGGTACTTGAAGGTTGAGAGCTTCAGGCAGAGGAATTGGTACAACAGATGTGAGATAGATCACTGCTATTATTTGAAGAAATTAAAGTCCTCTTATATCATCCTATTGTTATATGTTGATGACATGTTAATTGCTGAATCCAACATGCATGAGATCAACAAGCTAGTGAAGTAGCTAGCCAGTGAGTTCGAGATGAAGGACTTAGGGGTTGCTAAACAAATATTGGGCATGGGCATAGCCAGAGACAGAGTTACTGGTACACTAAAACTTTCACAAGCCATGTACATCAAGAAAGTTTTAGAAAAGTTTAGCATGGCAGATGCGAAAGCATGAAGTACACCTTTGGGGAGTCAATTGAGACGTACCAAGAAGCAATCCCCAAAAACGGAAGAAGACAGAGAATACATGGCTAAAGTTCCCTACACATCTGCAGTTGGTAGTTTACTGTATGCAATGGTTTGCACCAGACCAAACATTGCTCATGTAGTAGTAGTTGTGAGAAGATTCATGTCAAATATAGGTAGAAAACATTGGGAATGAGTGAAATGGTTGCTATGCTACTTAAAAGGAACAGTTGAGTGTGTGACGACTCGCAGTTCTGCGTCATTCAAAGTCAAACAAGTCAACAAAAGTCAACTGATTAGGACATGAATTTTGGGTTTATACTTTGTTTTTAGGGTTTTCAGTTTAGGGCCGAAAACTCTATGATTTCGCTTTTAGAGTTTTCGATTTGGGGCCGAAAACTCTATGATTTTGGTGGTACTGGACTGAAATCACCATGTGATTTCGGTGGGTTGATAGTGTTATCGGTTGATAAAAAAAAGAGTTGACTTCGTGACATGAGTTTTCATCCTTTTCAAAACAAAATATAACCCAGTATGTATCAAGGCTATTATCCAACAAATAACAATGCAAACATCACTTCACCCCCTCCCTCTTTATCATCGGCCGAGAACTCCCCCAAACCCCTACCATCTTCAAAGTTCTTCGTTTCCTCTCAAGAAACAAGTCCAAATCTACCAAGGATTTATTTCTTCAAGTTGGTTCTTAGAATGTTTGGCAAGTACTCCTTGTTAATCTAGTGTCTCTACACACTTTCATGTTAGTTTCATCTCATTTACACACATTATCATGTGTTAAAACTCATAGGATAATACCATCTTCAAAGAGTTCATCAACCACCTTCAAGTGCTCTAGACTTGAAGATCTTCACCATCACCTCTATCCAACCATAAACACACTCAAGGTGAGTTCATACCCCCATATTTTCGAGTTTCCATGTTTTAGGGGGGGGGGGGGAATACAAGAAATATTTGGAATATTTACATAAATGTTGCATGTTTCATTCCTATGTTGAATATAAAGCATTATTTGCATGAAATATGGTTACTACTAGTTTTTAGAACATTTATTTGTGGTATGTTACTTTTGAGATGTAAAAACTAAGAAAAGCAAATCGTAAACTATGTTATATTTTCACAAGAAAAAGTTATAACAACAGAACTACAAAGACTAAGATTTTCTTTGGACAAATATGACATTTCTAGCCAAAATGGTTATAACCTAGTTATTATACCATTTTTGTGGAATAAAATCCAAAATGTGTTGCTTTGGGTCATGCATCTTGAGACTTGACAAAATATCAAGGAGTTAGTTTTACAAAAAGAAAACTCAAGAATCTATCACTTTATGTAAAAATGGATTTTTAAACAAAAGTGGACATAACAAGTTCATGACATCATTTTGTGAGTTTTAACAAAAATATATGGATTTGAAACATATAAACTTATTTCAAGTTAAAAATCCCAAAAATGTTAAAACTAAGTTTTACAAAGTTATATTTTTATAGTTACCGGTAAATATCGTTAAAAATGTGCAAAAAACTAGAAATTGACTTTTTCATACCAAATGTTCTCATACTTGTGTTAGATGTAAGTTTATATGATATAATATTTAAAACATCTAGGCATGATAACTTATACATATTTATATATATGATTATATAAATGGTCATAACAAAACATTCATAATAAACTATAATTGGGATAGTTTGGGAGTCACAAACACTACTTTATCATTCGGACGAAACATATAATTATTTAAAGTCATAATTATTTTTACACAATGTAACCACTATGGAAGGTTAATACTTTCACTTACAAGGAAAAGGGTTTTTATTACACTAGACGTAAATCGGTTGATACAATTTTGTGAGACATTTGGCTTCACCGTACCTACCAGAGTACACACTAAAGTCCTGAATTATAACCAGAGTCTCGGTAAGAGAGCGTGACACTTGTGTATAGATCTATACAGGATTGATAACCCCGCACCTAAATTCTTAGCTACAGTTAGACCGACAGGTCTAGGGTGACAAATGTCTAACATTCCGACACCTGAAGAACGTCGTAGCAGGCCATCTAGTCATTAGCACAGTTATAATAACTCACATGGGGTATTAACAATACATTTGGTTCATGGGTTAACATACATTCAATTAGTTTTATATAAAGATAAAACTTCATAATACAATTTTCCAGTACAACACTACTTACATTTTTAGTCTTTGGATTTAAGACTTACAGCTCATTTTAAAGAAAATATTGGATTTTCTGAAAGTACACCCTATCATTTTTACAAGGAAAAGTTACAAATTCTTCTCATACAAAACTCTTATGAACTCACCGACTTAATTGTTGACACTTGTTCAAAACCACTTGTATTCTCAAGGAATCAATAGACAGGTAACCAAAACGGGTTTTGAGGATGGGGCGTCGCCGTGTCACGCTATTTACTTTTGACATATGTATTTAATATCAAGTAAACAATGTTTTGTGTACAATGTAAACCACTTAATTATTAATATGATGGTTGTATGGCTTTGATCACTATCATTCATTTGTTATGATATTATATATGAAGTCATCCACCCCCAGACTTTTCCTCCGTTCTGGTTTGGGGGGGTGACAGAGTGTTCCTTATGTTTCAGAAGAAAAGGAGTAATTTTAGAAGGGTTCGGTGATGCAGACTTATTTGGATGTGCAGATTCAGGCAAGAGCACAATGGGTTATGTGTTCATAATTGGAGGTACAACAATCAGCTGGATCTCAAGGCTACAAAAGAGTGTTGTTCTTTCAACCACAGAAGCAGAATACATGGCACTTGCAGAAGCTTCCAAAGAGCTCATATGGTTGAAGAGTTTCTTGTCAGAACTTGGAATGCAGCATGAGGATTGTGTGTTGCATTATGATAACCAAAGTGCAGTTCACTTAGAAAAGAATCCAGTGTTTCATAGTAAAACATAACACATTCATATGAGGTACCATTTTATTCGAGATTTAATCAATGAAGGAACTCTAAACTTGAAGAAAATCCTTGGAAAAAAGAATCCAACTGATATGTTCACCAACGTGGTTACCACTGAGAAGTTGAAGCTTTTGGCTTCAACTGGCCTTTCAGAAGTTTGAAAAGAAGGGCTTGGCAGAGAGAGAGAGAGAGGGATTACTTTGAGGAATGGAGAAATTTGAATGGCAGATGAAGTTGTTCAAGCCTTCAAGTGGGAGATTGTTGGGGTATGAAATCTTATCCAACATGGAGCACTCAGATCACAATGGAGTACTTCAAATTCATGGAGCATGTGACAAAGGAATGGATCATCTGAGAAAGGAATAGATCGTCTGACAAAGGAATGGATCAACTGCTAAAGGAACGGATCATGTAGAAAGAGGTTTGGAGCACTTGTGAGTGATATGGAGCAACAAGGGGACCTTGTTGGGCCATCTGTTGAAGGGTTGGGCCAAGAAGGATACTGTTACGCCAACAGCACTCCTTCTTGCGCCAAATCTACTCTCTCTTGCGCCATAGGGTATCTCTCTTGCGTCATGAGGTACTCCTGTTGCACCATGGAGTATGCTATTGCGCCAAGCATGGCCTTGTTGCGCCATGCATGATGTTGTTGTGCCAAGATGGTGATGTTGCTCCAAACTAGAAGTTCTTGTACCACACTTGAAGCCACTTACGCTATCCATATTCCTGTTGCACCATGATGGCGCAAGATGGACCATCTTGGTCCTTAATAAGCCAAGTATGCTATGAAGTCCTCTATGATGCTCAAGATGGAAGAACGTTCTAGAAGATGCTTCATGGCAGAATATGATTGGTTGTCACCATTCATGGGCCTATGGGCCAATGGGCTTGGCCCATTAGGGTTTTAGGTTTGATCCCTCAAGTATAAATAGGCTCATACCCCCATCATTGTAAATTGCTAGATTTTTGTGAGAGCTCAAAGTGAAATACAATTTTGAGTGCTTGTAATAGTTCCAGAAAGTTAATAAAATCCTCTCTCTCTCTCTCTCTCTCTCTCTCTCTCTCTCTCTCTCTCTCTCTCGTTCTCTCGTGGACGTAGGTCACCTTGACCGAACCACGTTAATATTGTGTTCTTTTTATTTATGTTTTTCAGAAGTTTTTGTGTGTTCACCAAAGTTTGTTTTTTGAGATTTTTCTGAATTGCTTAACTTGTTTTGCTTTCAGCCAACAATAACCACCCACCCTTACTACTATCGAACCCAAAATAGCGGAAATCACAAGCCCTAACAAAGAATGAACCTCAACTTTGGTCTAAGCCTATGAGTGTCCAACCACTACTCCTTAAACTAAAAACCCTGATCGAAAACAAAATCAGCTCCAGACTCAAAAACTGGATAGGTACAGGTGGTCCAAGTTTATCCGCCAACACGACTCCATCAACCATTCACTCCCAATGAAGTATATCTCGCCCAACCAATTCTAGAACTATCACTAAGTCCGCTTAACCCCAGTGATGGCTACAAACCAAACCAAGTACTCACATGGCATTTGGCCCCAACCCAACTTACAATTTCCCAAGTATTACTGATGTGGAGGCCCACCCACAACCCTTCACCCAACCATGTGATGATCTAAATAATCCTAGAGGATTCCACGAGCCAAGTCATAGACTTCCATCACTGTTACCACCGCCTGCCAACCTAGAGAATGCTACGGCTACTCCACATTCTTATAAAACTTCCACAACTGTATCCTATCCTAGTGAACGCTATTGTTGCTCTGCAGTTTTACGTCACTCCTACAACCGCACACTAATGTGATGAATGCTACGGATGCTCCATAGTGTTACATCACTTCCACAATCACACACTAACCTGGTGAATGCTACGTCCGCTCTGCAGTCTTACATCACTCCTACAACCGCACACTGACCTAGTGAATGCTACGGCTGCTCCACATTCTTACATCACTCCCACAACCACATACTAACTTGGTGAATGCTATGGTTGATCCGTAGTCTTACATTACCCCTACCACTGCACACTAATCTGGTAAATTCTACGGCTGCTCCGCACTCTTACATCACTTCCACAATCACACACTAACCTGGTGAATTCTACGGCCGCTCCACATTCTTACATCACGGACCAAAGAACACTATTCCTTTCTTAACCCTGAACCCCCTCGCAACCATAATTGGCTCTCTAGTTGACTTAGGATGATACCATGTTGACTGGCCTTCCCAGTTAATCCTTAATCAAACAATATCTTATCCGCACCACCCTATTAACCGTTCAAGGCCCCGTCGGCCACACGGTAGTCTGCTCCATACTCACAATACTAACGTATCTTAGATTCTTACCAACCTCAAGGAACCCTAGCGCTCCCTCCAAATATACTAATCCAAAAGTCTAACATGGGCACAAATTCTAAAGTGGCTCGTACTTGGAACTATCCCCGACAGCCCAAGTCACCACCCCCTCACTTGGATTCATCTACATTCTGATAACTTCATAATCACTGGATTACCTAGCCATCCGACAACCTTCCTACCCAATCACCACCATACTAAGCTTACTGGACTAAGATCCAATTAGCAAACGATATCGGCTGCTCACACCCCAAACCAGATGGAGCACTTTACTACTCTCGACAAATATTGTCGTACCCAAGGTACCTTCCCTTGATATAATTCCACGTCATTCGACATTCTCAGTTGATGACAAGGAACCCAAAAGACCCACAATTGGAACAGATAGACAATTACTTTAATGTTCTACCTACTACTGAAACAAACCCGAGTCTGCTATAGACCATAAACAGAACATGACGATAGGTTGTCACGATCATTGACCTACAATTAGACAACTCAAAACCTTCAAAGAATCCCCCACCCATTGGCGATACACAAGAACAACCAATGATCGAGATGCACTAATAACAACCCGATAATCCAAAGTTTTCCATTAAATTAAACCCATGCGTAACTACATATACCCAACCCTGAAGTTGATTGACAAATCAACCACTGCTTATCTTAGACTATAGGTATTAATTTATACAACGAGCTAACAAATCCTTCAACAACTGATGCTCAACCCGAGCGATCTAACCACCTCTTGAATAGTTCATTGGCCTTCCCGAAAGGGACCACTGGCCACAACGAGCTCCTTGACCAATAGCGTCATGTCGCGAAGACAAATCATGTATTTCCGAGCATATATATCTGATGGAAACTTGCTCTGCACCCTCGTCTCGAACCAGAGTCTCGCATACCCACAGTGCCAATCCCTGCAACCCATTCCTATATAAACATGATCTCAAAAAGATTGATGCTCTTTCAAGTAGCATGCACAGTTCTCCCCCACTTGGGTTTGAACTATCACCAGCTGACGTTGCAGACAACCCTCACTTCAAACCGAATCAACCAGATATATACCATCACTGACTCTTGGAATGTATAACACAGCGTAAGATAATCTCCCAAATAAAGAACCAGCAATGCAAAGAAATTCTAAATCTCAGATGGAGACCTCAGAAACTTCCCAGTTATACCCGCATCTATCATCAAGAATCCCATGCAAATGTATAAGCAATACCTCTGATATCCCATTCAAAGACCCAATTCTCCATCTAAGAACAATTGGACTACCACACACTTCGCCTCTGAATCCATGACCTTCACTCCATCACGAGACGCAATCATAAAACATGAGGCATCATCCTCACAGTCGAGATATGATATAGACAAATGAAGTAGTCCTTCCCGATTCACTTCTCCTGATAGTTGGAATAACCTGCCACAACACGCTCTAACTGAACTCAAGGAAAGCATATCCTTGGTCCTCATCTTGCATAGGCTCCATGAAAATGACTCTCTTTCCACACATGAAATTTTCTCGAGGCGATCAAAGCACAAGAATCCTCATCATAGAAAATGACATCATAAGCCATCGGTCGACCACTCAACCTCAAGGCTGAAATCCTCAAGCCGCTCATCCCAATTGTTCCGTTCTTGAGTCCCGCGACTCTGACTATCACTTCCTCAACTAAGGCCCTCAAGATGTTGAAACTAACTATTCATCCAGGTATGCACCATTCAAATCCAACTGACATGGCCAATAAGGCCGAAACAATCACCCGGCCCGCCTTCTTCCCAGACCGCCATAACCGAAAAGTTGATAATACCCAAAATATTGCAACAGATTCGTGGTGCCAAACCATGTTCCTACTCTCAACTAGCACCTTTGAATTTTCGGGACTTTCCTTGATTCGAGTACGGATCTTATGCTTCTAGTAGTATAGGCCCAATACTACCTTCCACACCTATCCGTACTTTAACGGGATCATCCTGAATCCTCTAAGTCACTTCCTCATAAAGATACCCTCCAAAATCTGCTAAACAATGCATCACTTTCACTAAAGTGCTTCCTAGTCTCTTCTAGGATTCACACCTTACTCAGCCATCAACTGCTGAAGGACCTCTACTAATGTCAGTTAACTACTTCACGAATACAATTACATGCAACAAAGCTTAGATAATCCTTCGACTAAAAGACTCAACCTTACAACGGTTATAGTCAAATGAGAGCTACACAATATGACCAAGTCAACCACTCTAAGATTATTTGACCCTTACTACAACGGTGTTTCTTCACGTGTTCATGCCTTGCTGAACAGAAGTTCAGGTGCGCTCTGAACCTTCTGAGGTCCGAAGAAAAAGATTAGTGGAGACTTTTTACGGGATCGTACTCTGATGAGCAGATGGCTGCGGTATCTTGGGATCAGTTCAGAGAGATGTTTCGTACTCGCTACATTCCTCGGGTCGAGCGGCAGAGGTTGGCTCAGGAATTTTTAGACCTGAGGCAGGGATCAAAGTCGGTGACGCATATCACCTGGATGTTTACTAAGAGGGCGATGTTTTGTCCTGAGTTTGCTTCAGAGCAGGCTCAGATGACATGTTTTCTAAGCATGCTCAAGACGGACATCAAACAGCTTGTTTCTACTCAGCGGTGTGATACTTTGTTGGAGTTACAGGAGGCCGCCAGGTGGCGTGAGCTTGAGATAGAGCTTCAGTTGAGGGAGCAGAGGCAGGCCCCGACACAGTCGCAGTCGGCACCGAAGCGGTTTAAAGCCGCCGATTCTAGGTCTGGAGGTCAGCGAGGCCACACTTGTGGGAAGTGTGGTAAGTTTCATGTTGGAGCTTGTCGATCTGGTGGTGTGTGCCACAAATGTGGAAAGGAGGGCATTATGCAAGGGACTGTCGCCAGTCCGCCCCGGTTCAGAGTATGAGGATTTGCTATCATTGTGATCAGGTTGGCCATGTGAAGGTCAATTGTATGTTGCTCGCCGCCAAGCCGGCGCAGTCTCCCGCGCCAGCTACATTGAGGATCACTGACAGGAGTCAGGGCAGCACGGATCCCTTGAGGGCTCGAGGTCGCGCTTTCCAGCTCACTGCCGAGGAGGCCAGGGCAGCACTAGATGTTGTGGCTGGTACGTTTCTATCTCTTATCTTCTTGATTATGATTATTTTATGACTCATATGTTTGTACCTCTGTTAGGTACGTTCCTAGTGAACTCCTTGCCTGCTTTAGTGTTGTTTGACTCGGGTGCGAGTCGGTCTTTTGTTTCTCGGTACTTTAGTACGGAGTTTGTTTTGCCTATAGGGGAGTTGGAGTGTCCGTTGCGAGTTTCTATCTCCAACGAACACGGGGTTTCTGCTTCTTCGGTTTATCAAGGGTGCGTTCTAGAGATCTTCGGGGTATCCTTTCTGATCGATTTGATTCTGATTCCCATAGGGGATGTCTGTGTGATTGTGGGTATGGACTGGCTGAGCCTTTTCGGTGCCATGATCGACTGTGAGGGCCAACGTGTGGTAGTTCGAACCCCAAGTGGGGGAGAACTGGTTATTTATGGAGAGGGCACCAGGTCAGGTTCAGGGTTTTGTTCGGCAGCCAGGGCTCGACAGTATATTCAGCACGGTTGTGCAGGTTATTTGTCTTATGTAGTGGATACACGGGTTGGGGATCAGGTGTCGGTTGCTGATGTTCCGTTTGTTAGGGAGTTCATTGATGTGTTCCTGGAGGAGTTACCCGGTGTGCCTCCTGTGAGGCTGGTTGAGTTCAGGATCGACCTTGTGCCAGGTGCGGCCCCTATTCCCAAGGCGTCATACCGATTGGCACCGCCTGAGATGTAGGAGTTATCATCTCAACTGCAGGAGCTACTAGGCAAGCAGTTCATCCGTCCGAGTAGTTCTCCGTGGGGAGTACCGATTTTGTTCGTCAAGAAGAAGGATGGTTCACACCGGATGTGCATTGATTACCGAGAGTTGAACAAGTTAACAGTGAAGTATCATTATCCATTACCCCAGATTGATGATCTCTTTCATCAGTTGCAGGGAGCATCTTGGTTCTCCAAGATTGATATGAGGTCTGGGTACCATCAAGTCAGGGTGAGGGAGGAGGACGTCGAGAAGACCGCGTTCCGGACTCGTTATGGGCATTACGAGTTCGTGGTGATGTCATTCGGGCTCACCAATGCGCTTGCGATACTTATGGATTTGATTAATCGGGTATGCAAAAACCAATGCTCGATCGCTCAGTCATCATGTTTATTGATGATATCTTGGTGTATTCCAAGACCAAAGAGCAGCATTAGGAGCATCTTCGCGAGCTTCTGGGGATTTTGAGGCGAGAGCGGCTTTATGCCAAGTTCTCGAAATGCAAGTTTTGGTTGCGATAGGTTCAGTTCCTTGGAAACCTCGTTAACCAGGATGGGATTTTGGTCGATTCAGCTAAAATCGAGGCGGGGATGCAGTGGGAGGTTCCGAAGTCTCCCTCGGATATCAGGAGTTTCTTGCGTTTGGCAGGGTACTACTGGAGATTCATTCATGATTTCTCAAAAATTGCAGTACCCCTCACTCGTATGACGAGGATGGGGTGGATTTCCGATGGGGCCCTAAGCAACAATTAGCATTCGAGACCCATCGGCAGAGACTTTGCGAGGCCACAGTTTTAACCCTCCCCGAGGGAATCGAGGATTTTGTGGTTTTCTACGATGCATCAATCACTGGGTTAGGAGCGGTCCTCATGAAAAGAGGATGAGTGATAGCTTATGCTTCGCGGCAGCTGAAGCCGCATGAGACGAGATATCCCATACCTGATCTTGAGTTGGGAGCGGTGGTTTTTTCTCTCAAGATTTGATGGCATTACCTTTATAGGGTTCGCTGTACTATCTACACGGATCATACGAGTTTGAGGCATATTATGGATCAGTAGAACCTGAACATGAGGCATCACAGGTGGCTGGACGTAGTCAAGGATTATGACTGCGAGATCCTTTACCATCCGGGTAAAGCGAACGTGGTGGCGGATGCCCTGAGCCGCAAGTCGGTTGGATCTTCTGTTCTGGTGTCATGTATGAGGATATTTATGGATTCTCCACTTGTGGGTTTGATTAGGGAGCCTCAGACTGAGGGTGTTCGAGAGGAGAATTGGAAGATTAAGAGGATCAGGGGTGAGATCACCAGATTTGTGCTGGACAGTCGTGGTTTGTTGACCTGTTGCGGACGGGTGTGGGTTCCTGTGTCTAGTGGGGTCAAACAGATTGTATTGGAGGAGGCCCATAAGCCTCATTGGACTTAAAGTTTCAAGCTTTATTAAGTTCTACGCCTCCTTCATGCTTTAGGTCCCTTATTAAGCCTTCCTTGAGTTTTGGAGCCTCTTTGTGACATGTATGGACGTAAAGTTAGCAACTTTACGTGGTTTTCTAGCTCTTAGGTATCAGATCTATATTTTAAGGCGTTAGACTTGATGAAAAAGGACTGAATGTGTTAAGTTGGGAAAGCTCGGCGAGTTTTCCAGCCAACTCAGCGAGTTGGTTAGGGTTTTCCAGATTCTCGGAATACTGTAGGAACTCAACGAGTTGCTAGGTGCACTCGACGAGTTGGGTCAACATGGACTGTTGACCTTGACTGTTGACTATGAACTTGACCATGGTTGACCAAGTTTGACTCTTGAGGGCATTTTGGGTATTTCGGAGCTTTGATAGAAATGGTCACATAGTGGTTGTAGGCATTTGAGTCCGGAGCTGAGATTTGGAGTTGGATCTTACCAGTTTAGCACTACTTGTAAGGTGAGTGTTCCTCACTGTACTTGTTGGATCGAAGGCACCAAGGTCGGCCCTTTTGGATTGTTATCCTGATTATTGCATGATTGAGTATTGTAGTGATCTGTTAGATTTGTATCCTAGTGATAGGATGATGTTATGCTTAGTGATCTGTAAGATCTGCCTGTTTGTCTGTTGACCAGTTATATGTTGTTATGTATATGTCGACATGTTATGTGGGGTTGGGTTGAGGCGGACCTGCTTTGTGCTGAAGGCCAACAGACCCAGGGCGTCCCGGATAGACTGAAGGCCAGTGGGGTCTACCAGTCAGGCCGAAGACCCAGAGAACGTTCCAGATAGGACAAAGGCCCGAGTGTTGGATTATGTGTCTAAGCCCGTAACTATATTTGGTATGTACTTGATTTGATTTGTAGCATGGTCCTTCTGGGTCGCCTTCACTCGTGCAACTTGATAGGATGACTAGTTGAGAGAGAGAGTAGGATTTATTATATGAATAATAAATTGGTACTCAGAATGATTTTATTAATATATTATAAGATTAATATATTATTTGGAAATCATATTATTAATTAGTAATTAATCAGAAATTAATTTGATATTCATTTTGGGATTAAAGGAACTGATTAATAATGGAGGAGTTGTTTTGCAAATCATTGATAGTTGCAAAACTGGGCTGATGGACTCCATAGAATGGAGTGGACGAAATTTATGGGTAAGACCATAAGATTTCGTCCAAGGGCTCTAAAGAGGATGTCCATGGGCTGCTTAAGCCTTAAGTAGGAGTTAGGGTTTCCTCCAGAAACCCTAGCAGCCCACCCAGCTATATAAATCCCCTACATCTCTTGGAATTTCGGCCTTAAGCTTGAGAAACCCTAGGATAGCCGATTTTCACCTCTCTCTAAGTCATTCTTTGCATTGAGTGTTTGTGACTCCGTTAGAGGTGCACCACTTGTGGCACTAGGCTTTCAGAAGTCAAGATCAAGCAAGGATTGTTCTTGTTATTACAATATAACAAGCAAGGTAATCTTCTAACCCTAATATATATATATATATATATATATATATATATATATATATATATATATATATATATATATATATATATATATGAATTTCGCAATTGTATATACTAGATCTAGGGTTATTGCTTTGGTGTTCATATTTGTATGTTCAATAGAGAAAAACATAGATCCAAAACAGTTAGGATTGCATGATCACATAGGAATGTAGATATGCTCAAAACTCATCAGTGGTATCAGAGCCTTGGATGTTTTTCAATTGAATTGGTGCAAGAGTGAACTGTCAAAAGAACAAGAAATCAAATTTTTTGGCTGCCTGACACATGAAATCGACGAGTTCATGATGAACTCGACTAGTTGGGTGAACTCGACGAGTTCAGAGCCCAACTCGACGAGTTGACTCACCAATTACCTAAAAATTTGATTTTCAGATCAGATATTGATTTGGATAATTACCATAATTCTTTTTTATTGCCTAAAATCGATTTTTCCGATTGGTATCATCATATCCTTATCAAAATTAAAGGATTTGGTTAATTTTGGATAATATAAGATTATTTTAATTCAAAGATTTAACCTAGATTTTGAAAAGTTTCAAATTACACCCTTTTGGTTTTATAGTTTGAATTTGAAATTAAAAGTTTTAATTTTTGGAAATTTAAATGGTAAAACCCTAATATTTTTAATAGTTTAAAAATACACCCTCATGGATTTTATTAATTAATTAATTAAGTGTTTTAATTAAAATACTATTAATAAATCCATAGATAGGTTTAAATTTAATTAAATTAAAAGATTAATTTATTAAAAGATTAAACCACTTAGTATTTTAAATGTATAAAATACACCCTCATACTATATAAGATTAAAAGTTTATATATATATATATATATATATATATATATATATATATATATATATATATATATATATATATATATATCTATATATATATATATATATATATATATATAAGAGAAGGTCAGTCTTACCGTTAGTAGGCATCATTCACGAAGCTGGTCTATAAGGGGTGATTAAGGAAGCGGCCTGTAAAATGACCGTCATTGGGTATCCACTCTTAGGGATGTCAACGGGGGCAAACGAGACGGGGATTGCATCCCCTGCCCCGCCCCCAAATTTTTCTCATTCCCCCGCTCCCGCCCCCGCCCCCGTTCGCCCGCCCCCGATTAATTTTGGGCTACCTTATTTGGGATAAAAGAAGTTCTTGTTTGGATTAAAAGAAACTATTTTTTGAATAACAAATTGTTATTTGTAGCATAATTTTACATATTACAAACAACTTAAAAACATGTTTTTTGTTGAATTTTTGTACGTAAAAATCATTTTATCGTTTAATATATTTATATAATTAATATATGTCAATATATATAATTTATTAACGGGGCCCCCACGGGGATTTCGGGACGGGACTGCCAACCCCCGCCCCCGCCCCCGAAACTAAAACGGGGGTTAACCTTGCCCCCGACCCCGCCCCCATCCCCGATTTTTTTCAACAAATGCCCCCATACAGGACGGGGCCCCCACGGGATCGGGGTCCCACGGGACTTTTTGACATCCCTATCCACTCTTACCCACCGCACTCTTGACTAGTGGAGGTTCGTTAGCCGAACGGGTAGGATAGGGCTCTAAATCCTCATTAAAAGTATAATGAATTATAAAGTAACTAAACGCTATTATAAATTCCCAATCTTAGTTACTTTAGGAAAATGTGAATTTGATGCTAACCCATGAAATTGCACATTGCACCTTATTGGTCGTTAGTGGAGCGTGTGTGGTTAACCGACACACTAATATGGGACTAATGAAGGATGGCAATGGGTAGCTCGTAAATTATCGTTGATCAATGGAGCGTGTGTGGTTAACCGACACATTGATTAGATGATAAATGACATCGAGAGTACCAAGCTAATTTGCATGGTTATTCACACCTTGTTTGTGATCCTCGGTATCCCAGTCACAAAATTGAAGGGCATAATCGAGATTAAACATGCTATTTAAAAGTTCAATGAATCTAAAAATATCTAGGAATTTCATCTAAAACCTAATTTGTTTAAAATTTAGTTTTCGTGGTGGAATTGGTAAATCGTCATTTACCTACCTTCAAATAATTTACAATTGGATTACGACATCCCTCTTCCGAATTGTGAATTATTATGTTAGGTCTTAGCCTTGATATTTCATTTGGGTGTTATATTAAGGTTTAAATCAACTAACTTGAATTTCTCCCTTTTGTAGATGTATAGTTTTGACAGCCATGGTCTTCCTCATCTTTTTGGAAAAAGCTTTCCGTCTGAAGATGATCTTCCACATGTCGATCAAGGTGAAAGATCATTCCCTTCTTCGTGCATTGCTGGAACTGGAAATCATACTTCTCTTCCTCCACCTCCTCCAGTGATTCTCCCCGACCCAAGTTTTCGTCGACTTGAAAAGTTCAAGGTCACTTAAGCCCTATTGGCATGTAAGCATCGAGATGGAAGTCCTGTGTGTGCACACGTTCTGAAGATGAAGCTGCACATTAACATACTGGGAATGTTGGGTGTCGTTTTCCCGAGGAAGCTGGTTGTTGACTTGGTTCTTCAATCACTTCCTGAGTCATATGGTCAGTTCGTTAAGGAACACTATATGACAGACCACGACATGACCCTTATCGATCTGACGTATTTGCTAATTGTTGCTGAATCAACAATGATTTGGCGCACTGGTAAAGCAAAATTGATTGGAAGATCTACTTCCCAAATTTCCGTGGACATAGGTAATAACAACGTTGATAGTCCAGAAATAATTTCTTCTCCTAAGGGAGAGAAATTAGCCAAGGTCGAAAAGTTTGACCGTAAGAGAAAGGCTGACTCTGAGATAGTTCCATGTGTCACTCCTAAAGAGTCCATTTGTTTCTACTGCCAATTGAAGGGTCATTGGAAGCGAAACTGCCCTGACTACCTGAGAGATCTAAGAGATGGTAAAGTCAAATTGTATGGCTCTACTTCAGGTACATTCACCATCTAACTCTACTAAGTTCCTATTTATATATTCTTATTACATGATGTAACGTTACATTTTGATGTTTTAGAGAATCTAAAAGAAGGAAGGAAGCTTAAAAAGAAAAGTAAGATCATGAAGAAGTGGATTTCGGTCGCATGGTTCAATGATCATATTTTTAAGCTGCTGCTTAGGAGTTATGATAGAGTCCTTAGGAATATTTAGAAACATAGTTTTCATATGTATTTGCATTGTAAGGACAAGTTTTCCGCACATTATTAATAAAATTGGTTTTATTTACTTCATGTTTCCTTGCAATGGCATTTATGGAAAATTGTTGTTTATATGTTTCTATTATTAGCAATGTTGAAAATGGATTTGATTCTTGGTTACATCGTTTGTGGTAGTTTCGTAATTTGCCAAGTAAGGAATGATTCTCATCACCTAAGTTTCAATTGGACAGAAACTTGGAATCATACGATTTGAATTGCGTGATGTATGAGAATCTTGATCCTTGGGAAATTGGGATTGATTCCTTGTTCACATATGTATGTGAGTCAAGTGAAAGACTAAAGGATCTAGTACACATTGATGTGGACTGGTCAGATCCACCACAAAGGACAATAATTCTATTCGTCATGATTTACTGATAGTTCAGTAAATATGGTTATGCTTACAAGTTTAAGTGTAATTCTGATATATTGAAAAGTTTCAATATATAGCAGAACGAATAAGAAGAATCAAATTGGACAGAAAGATAAAAGTTTCTCCAATCTGAAAGGAAAGGAGAGTACCTTAGTATCATGTTTTATGATCATACTAATAATTATGGAACCATGTCACAATTGATCCTCTAAGGACATCTTAGTACATTTACATGACTAAGAAGAGGTATCGGGAATTGTTGAAATGGTTAAATCAAAAGGATAAATCGTACTTCGTTCCAAAATCAAGTTTTAGAGTCATACTCTAGTTACTTCAAGTTGTACCTTGAGTAACAAGTTTGGTTTATTACACCTCATCAAATGTGGAGTGGAAATGTTTCTTACTCTTGCACATTTGAAATTGGTAGTTGTGATGTTTTGGCTAAAACAAAGACCAACGAAGACCAATTATATGAAGTGTTTCTTGATAAGATCCCGCACTAACTCTTGAATATTTGTTTATCAAAGAATGTTCCTTGACAGAGAATCTTATATGTCAAGAGGTCAGTGGGAGTCTTAATGGTCTTGAATAGTTTCAAGAACGAAACAAGAATAAACCTTTTAGTTATCACTAGCACACGATCTGAGGTTAACAATCTATCGTGTTGATATATTCTCATTCATATGCCTATTCCAGTTAAATTGACTATGCATGTGAGTTCTATGAGTTCTCATTTGATTGCATAAGGCAAAGCAGCTTGATCAGTGAAATTAAATTTATCAGTGTAGGTGAGTTGCTCAGTAACCTGGAAGCACTGGTAGGCCATTGTGCTGCCGGATGGCAAGAAATTAAGAATAAGAAGGTTCAGTCCATATGAGTTTGAATTTGTCATAAACCTTGTCTTATGATTGTGGTTGGAAATGACAAGTTCACATGGATAGGAACACATACATCATAAAATCTAAGTGGCAATAGGTTTCTCTCTACTTCATGAAAATGATTGTGAGGAAACGCTTTCACTAGTAGATTTTAAAGGATTAAAGTTAGCAGTTGTGATAATTGTGTTCTCAAATTCGAATATGATTACGGCATCCCTCTTCATAGTTCGAATTGTGAGAAATGGAAAATAGTTTGAATATTCCGGACTTATTGCTATAAGTTCAGAAAAGGTTTATACATACACATGAGTTATCTAATGAATGATGTATGAGCTTGAGAATTCTAGATAGAGACTTATTGAAGCACCACGTATCATAAATCTGAACTTTGGTAAGAAAGTCAATAAGTATTGATTTCTAGATACATTTCAAAGCTAGTGGGAGCATAATTGTTATGTTGGTAAGAACATAATTGTTATGCCAGTGGGAGCATAATTATTATGTTAAGTGTTGCAAGTTAGCAATGCTATTTGTAGGAAACAAAGTTCTAAATTTGCAAAGTTGTGGAATTTAGAAATTGTTTCGCTATAGTAAAGTTTAAGGGAGAGGGCATTTATACTTCATTTCGAATCTAAAAGTTTAGATTGAAATTTAGTCATGGTCATATATAAATATCATGTTGAAATGTTTCAACATAGGAAATTCTATATATGGGAATATTTTAGCAAGAGACTGGTCAAGTATCATGTCTTTATGTAAGACATTATGAATCGTATCCCATATGCTTCGAGTATAGGATCGATTGCATATGTTATAATATTTGATTGTTCTAATTTTTCCAAATGCCTAGTGCATTAAGAGGGAAAAAGGTTTGGAACCAGATAGGACTAAAGATTGTTAAACAACTGTCAAGGACATTCTAAGGTTTATCGAAGATCGGTTGCTTGTGGACAGTAGAAAGTATAGTAATGGATGGATCATATTGATGTAATTCTGAATAGATAGGATTCTATTAAGAATGGATTGTCATATGGAAATTATGGAAATGTTTCCATAATGGGAGTTGGATATTAAGAATCTATGTGTAAGTTAGAAACTTTTATGCAAGAAGGATGTTCAAGGAATGTACCTTGAATGTGAGACTTCATGTCTGGGGAATTGTCTTGTAATGGAATGCTTTGAAATATCATTGGCCAAGTCTCTATGACTTTGGAGCCTCGACATTACAAAAGGATCGTTGCATGAAAAGTTAGACTCTAACACATTCTATTAGTGGCAAGAATTTTGTATTCTTACACTTATAAGGATTAGTAAATTATGAAATGAACATCATTGGAAATGTGTTCAATTCATCTATTTCACAAGGAAAGGACCATAGATAAACATAGTGTGCATGCTTGGAGCATGGGATGACTATTGTTTTAATTCAAGTATTAAGTTGATTATTCAAAACATTATACAATGAATAAGGTCTAATCAATATGCTGATTAAATAACAAGTATTTTATTTATATTCAAAAGTTTTGAGACCATATTGGATTAGGTTATTCTTGTGTTTCACTGCACATGTTTTACTTCCCGAATAATAAGATTATTCAAACATCCACAGTCGTTCATACTTTGGAAGTAAGTAATGAATTAAGATTGTCATGAATCCAACTGTAGATTGTCTAAGTGCTTAGACATAGCAAATGTTTGTTGTAGTGTTCGTGAGTACTCCTGAAATAAGAATTTGAGTATTGGATCAAACCCACACTCATTTGAATCACTTCATGGATTTTATCGCGAGTGATTGTGAGACAATAATATCTTATATTCTTGAAACGGAGACATATAGTTGTTGTTTACAAGTCGGTTGTGCATTGATAATACGTAAACGCATCAGTAACTTGATGTTATAAAATGTATTGGTGTGTGTGATTTGATGAGTAAATAGTACAAGCATATGAGTCGAAGTTTATTTGTTCCTTTTACCCTTAATGGGATAAAAGCGGTATTTGTGGGCCCCTCGATGATCTAGTGATGACACCCTAAGCGCTAGGCCAAGCCTGGACTGATTTGATTTGTTCAATTAGTCAGTCGTCATAAATCGGAAATCGGGAAACAGACCTCTGACAGATAGAATGATTATAATCCATGTCTCATGTCCATACGATATCTTGTAGAACGGAGGAATATTTGATCACTTATCTAAAGGACGCGTTACAGATAAGATCAGAGTTCGACGACGGCTTTTGAAAGCTACGATTGCTAGTCAAATTCTGAAGTCATACTTGCAATTATAGTTATTAGACATATCCAAGCGGGAGACTGTTGGATTAGGTCTCTAAGCCCATAACTATATTTGGTATGTACTTGATTTGATTTGTAGCATGGTCCTTTTGGGTTACCTTCACTCATGCAACTTGATAGGATGACTAGTGGAGAGAGAGAGAGAGAGAGAGAGAGAGTAGAATTTATTATATGAATAATAAATTGGTACTCAGAATGATTTTATTAATATATTATAAGATTAATATATTATTTGGAAATCATATTATTAATTAGTAATTAACCAGAAATTAATTTGATATTAATTTTTGGATTAAAGGAACTGTTTAATAATGGAGGGGCTGTTTTCCAAATCATTGATAGTTGCAAAATTGGGCTGATGGACTCCGTAGAGTGGAGTGGTCGAAATTTATGGGTAAGACCATAAGATTTCGTCCAAGGGCTCTAAAGAGGGGGTCCATGGGCTACTTAAGCCTTAAGCAGAAATTAGGGTTTTCTCCAGAAACCCTAGCAGCCCACCCAGCTATATAAATCCCCTACATCTCTTGGAATTTTGGCCCTAAGCTTGAGAAACCTTAGGATAGCCGATTTTCACCTCTCTCCAAGTCATTCTTTTCATTGAGTGTTTGTGACTCCATTAGAGGTGAAACACTTGGGGCACTAGGCGTTCAGAAGTCAAGATCAAGCAAGGATTGTTCTTGTTATTACAATATAACAAGCAAGGTAATCTTCTAACCCTAATATATATGTGAATTTCGAAATTGTATATACTAGATCTAGGGTTATTGCTTCGGTGTTCATATTTGTATGTTCAATATAGAAAAACTTAGATCAAAAGCAATTAGGGTTGCATGATCACATAGGAATGTAGATATGCTCAAAACCCATCACCGAGGTGGCGTACCAGTCATGTTGTAGGTTCTGTGAACGTACCAGATAAACTGTAGGCCAGTGGGGCATTACAGTCAGACTGAAGGCTCTGAATGCATGTTGTTTGTGATATTATTCTGGTTTTGTATTTGTGTTTGTATTATGGGGGAACTCACTAAGCTTCGGGCTTACAGTTTTGGATTATGTTTCAGGTATCTTAGAGGATCGCGGGAAGGTGAAGGGGGGATGGTACACCTCCTTATATTTTGTTTCATGATTTCTGGGATTTCTCTAATGTTGAAATTATTTTGAAAACAATTTGTACACAATGATGGTTTTTGGATTTATGTAAAAGTTTTAAAATTTTTAAAATTTTATGGATGTTACAGAACACCTATGAGTATGCATGAATCCCTCAAACCAAGGCTCTGATACCAACTTGTAGCGCCCCAAATTTCAACCCAAATTTTTCAATTTAAAACTTTAAGTGTTTATTCAATTCACAACTACAAGATCTTAAAACATTTATCAGAGTATCATTAAAATTTATCATGTGTACAAGTCCCCCATTGATGCGATGCAATCGAGCCGTGCCCCTCCTTTAATATAAGAAAACCAGAAACATGTAAACCACAAATCGTAAACACAAAGCTTAGTGATTTTACCCAAAATACCACACATAACACGACACAAATAAATAGCTATGTGTTATCAGCAACCCTGGGGACTATCAACGGTCCTAGTGGGCAAACAACACGCCCGGTGGGTTATTAGCAACCTTGGAGACTATCAGCAGTCTCAGTGGGCAAACAGCACACCTGGTGGGTTATCAACAACCTTGGAGACTATCAGCAGTTTCAGTACACAATGTCATATATCACAGTAACAACAAGCAAGACCCAACTAGTCAGCATACACACACACACACACATATATATATATATATATATATATATATATATATATATATATATATATATATATATATATATATATATATATATATGCAACAGCCACAAAGACACCTAGCATCCTACATACACAGTTTAGTGAGTCAGCATTGGTGTCTTCGACTCACAAGCATAGGGAGAAGACTCACCTGTATCGAAAAACCCTGAAACTACGACACGATCCATTTTTTCACTGCCTGCACCCACGAATCCACTGATACCAAAACAGGATAAAATCTTAATTAATAGCCCAAAAACCCTCAAGTTTGACCCAAGTTCAAACTTGGTCAAAATGTCAATGGTCAACGAAATTCAAAGTCAATAAGTCAAACTTCAGGCTGAGTACGCCCAGCGTACTCAACTCGTACGCATGGCGTACTCACCATCTACAAACGAGACTCCATACGAGTACGTGCAACGTACTCAAAGGTACGCCCAACATACTCGACCATATGACACTTTTCCATTATGTGCTTAATCTCATAAGTCCTTTCATCCAACACTCAGATCTAGTCCCACAACATCATTCTAAGTCATAAAATTCCACCTTTATGACTTCCATGTCTAGAAAAGGTCCAAAAACCAAAATCTTAACTTATAAATCCATTAAGACATCATGACACTTGCATGGAAGAAATAGAAGGAACAAGATCCTATTTTTATATCCTAAAACCTCCATAATGGATAAAGTTTCCAACTTTATCCATTAGAATGGTCAAAACCACCTAGATCTTGCCTTTAAGTATCAAAGGGACCAAAAGTGCATCTTTTTCAACTTAATCCATTAAGTCCAAGTCTCTAACCATCAGATCTTAATCATAATGATGTTTAGATGGATAAAGTTTCCAACTTTATCCATAACAAGGTCAGAAACTTTCAAGATCTAAACTTTATCCACTAAAATGACCAAAAGCTCATAACATCCAAAACTAGCTAGATCTAACAAATGCATCATCAACATTCAAACTTTATACCTCTAAAAGAGAGATCAAGGTGAATAAAGTCTGAATCTACAAGCTCCAATGCAAACAACACTTCTCCAATGAGCTCCTTTTTCTCCAAGATGCACCAAGAACACTTCAAAGCACTCAAAAACACCTTATTTTGCTCGAAAGGCTCAAACTAGGGTTAGGGTTTTCATAGGAGGGTGTTAGAGAGGTGGAGGCTGAGAATGGAATGGGTTTGAGGAAGTTAAGGAGCTTAAATATGGCTCAAACCATGAAAATAGGGTTTAGGTACTAATCGCGTACGCCCATCGTACTCCAGGTACGCCCAACGTACTCCATGTATGCCTAATACACCCATCGTACTTCAGGTACGCCCAGCGTACTGCATGTATTCCTAGTACGCCCAACGTACTCCAGGTACGCCGAACGTACTAGACTAAGCCCCAAAACCTTCCTAACTTCAAATTGTCATAACTTCTTCGTTTCAACTCCGATTTCGACGATCTTTGTATACATGAAAATGTATTGAGGAGATCTACAACCCTATCTAATTACTTTGGAATTAAAACACATCAAACTAAAATCCATAATTCATAAAATAAGTCTGAAACACCACTTCCCATTTTACTCTTTGACTCCAAAGCACAACCGAACTCTTGGATCACACAATCTACATTACCCACATCCAAATTGGTCTAAACCTCTCTTTCCCAAAGTCTGAAGCCTTATGATACTTGATCTTCGGATCATGACCCCGAATTATGAAACAACTCGAAACAGGGTATTACAGATTGACTATTTTTCTTACTATATATTTGTCATATTTTTTAATTGTATTTCAATAATTTACTTACAAAAAAAACATATTTCAATAATCTACTTCGAAACTTTTATTATTTCAACATTGTACTTTTAAAGTCTTACTATTTCTAAATATCTGTGTGGATTCTTGTGTATAAATTTAATAAAATTCAATATCATTATACATTGAAAGTAAAAATAATAAAAACAATTTAATATTATAAAATTCATATTTCACACCTTTTTATCATTATACTTTCATAATCTTTCATGTTTTTTATATTTCGTCATATTTTATAATTGTATTTTTATATATTTTTTATATTTTAGCAATATAGTTTTATTTTCTAAGGTCATCCGCATCGGTGCAATACCACTAAGCTTTCAATTGTGTCACATCAACTTTATAATTACTACTCACATCAATGCAATACTAACTCTCTTTCACAGCCCATTAACACATCAACAACTAATTTATAAATTTTAAATATATTTAAACTATATATATATATATATATATATATATATATATATATATATATATATATATATATATATATATATCAATGTTTTAAAAACTGGTTTTTAGTTGAACCGATCTAGTGACCGGTTTTCAGTTCGACTGTCGGTTCATGTATTTTTATACATTTTATCGTCTACGTTTAAATAGTTGTATTCCTTCGATTTTAATATCTTTACCATTATATTTTTTAAATAAGTTACAGCTATTAATATTTGTTAATCAAATAATAATTAACTGAAAATTGAAGTTAACGTGAACAATGAACACAAATAATATGAAATTTCGAAAACAAAATAAACAAATCTTATATATATATATATATATATATATATATATATATATATATATATATATATATATATATATTTATATTTATATATATATATTTATATATATATTAATGTAGTAAAAGGGTAGATTTTTTTTTGGTATCATCTTTCATTAAGTAGATAAGTCATAGAATAGAAACATTATATATATATATATATATATATATATATATATATATATATATATATATATATATATATATATATATATAGGGTGAGGTTCAATAGAGAACCATAATTAACCAAGGAACCAATCTTTTTTTCAACTTTTAGACTTATTTTTTATCAAAAATAAAAACTAAAAATACAGAAATTCATAACTTTTTATCCTTTTTCCAATGATATCAAATTCAATTTTTTTTTACTTCAAATTCACAATGTGAATCTTTGAAAATTCACAATGTGAATCCGGATTCACACGGTGAATCCGAAAAATATTTTTCACATTCACAATGTTAATATACGAATTTAGATATTTTTAGATTTTTTTTTTCGACAAAGAATAAGCTTTAGAAATTGAAAAAAAGATTTGTTTCCTTGAAAAACCAATAATTATGGTTCTCTATTAAAATTTTCCATATATATATATATATATATATATATATATATATATATATATATATATATATATATATATATATATATATATATATTTGCTTTGATTAAAAAATTAATATAATGAAATCTGCAGGTCTTTCATATATTGAAAGACAAAGTCCTCCGTGGCAATAAAATTTGATTAGTGGCGTTGCAAATATTTCTTGAAAGACCCGATGTGGGTGGTTGTAAATAAAGTGTCTTCATAGGGGGGGGGGGGGGGTTGTAAATAAAGTGTCCTCCGTGGCAATAAAATTTGATTAGTGGCATTGCAAATATTTCTTGAAAGACCCGACGTGGGTGGTTGTAAATAAAGTGGGGGGTGGTAAATAAAGTGTCATTCATATGTTATACTTGCTCATTTATGTATGTTCCTTTTCAATTATGGACAATGTTTGCGTAGTAATTTTCAATTATGGACAATGTTTGCGTAGTGATTTTACTTGCTCAATTATGTATGTTCCTTTTCAATTATGGACAATGTTTGCGTAGTGATTTTGAGCATTTTAAAGAAGTCGTATCATGTTTTTTTGTACACATGCAATGTGAAAAAACGATTGATGCGTTTATGGCATGGCTCATGTGCACCAACAAATAGATCATGATATATTTTCATCTCGAAAATAATGCTCAATAAAGTGTATACAGGAAAAGTAAACATCTACATACCAAAAAAACTAAAATTACAAAAATAGTCTATATGAGTTGCGAATAGCAACCGAAAGTGAAGATTTTTTGTTAGGTTAAAGATGTCTTTTAAAAAAAGCGTCCTTTCAAGTTTCAACAGTTAAATTTGAAAAAAAGAAAAAAAATATATTCAAAGTGTTTAAACCAAATTACTTCCAAACTATAGTTTTACATAGGATTCAAAGTTTTATGCAGTGTTTTTTTTGAAAAAAAAAATATTTTCAGTGGTTAAAACAGAAAAAACAAATTCGGACGTGTCTGATAATCAAGAATGGTAAAACCGTAAGGATCAAAATCTATAGAACAATTGTTATTAGTAGTAAATTTGCGAACGGAGATAAGGTTTTTAATAATGTTTGGTGTAATAAGGACGTTTTGTAAATGAAGAGGACGATAAATATTTGATATAGGAAAGTTGGAATGTCCTAATGTCACAACAGGTATTGCAGATCCGTTACCGACATAAATAGAACGAGGGTAATGATTATTAGTATACCTGCATTGGTGTGAACGTGATCTGTCGCTCCCGTGTCTGTAACCCATCCACTGTTTCCAGGGTCATTTAAAGACATTGGGTTGAACAAGCTGGGAAGAGATGTGGGCTGATCAGATCCGATAAATGCCCATGGAGGCTGATCCATAGTGGTAGTCTGAAGATGAGCTTGCGGGCTGGAGGAGGGTTGCTGATGGACCGGTCCAGGTCTGCTGCCGAGGATACCGGACGGGTTGGGAGCTGATCTGGTCCAGGAGGGCTGTTGGTTTTGGGTGGGAGATAGGGCAGCCCACCGCTGGTGTGTCGACGATGCAACTGTCCAATGTTGCTAATTTGAGTTCGGTGGAGGGTAGAAGACCCACCCAACAGGTTATTGGCGTGGGTTGTGGTACTGTTGGCGGCGGCGCTGCTGGTTGTGGCCACCACCACCCCGTCGATTGTTAAAGTTTCCACGAGTGGATCCCCCCCCCCCCCCCACGGTTCGAGCTTTAAGACCCAACATGAAGCAAGGATGGAGTTGAAGCTTTATTTTCATGAGAAGGGCTGATTACACGAGTGCTAGAGAGGTGTGTTTCCTCTACAGCTAACATAGCCCGCATTTCAGAGAATGTGGGGAAAGGCTTGGTGAACCGTATGATACCAACGACATTATCATATTTGCTTGGAAGCCCATTGAGAGCATGAAGAACCACATTTCTATCTTTAACCTTTTCACCAAGTCCTTCCAGGAGGTCTTCGATTCTCTTGACATTCTCACAATAGTCATGGATAGATAGATCTCCCAAGGTTATGTTCCTTAATTCAGCTTCAAGTTGTATAGCAGTTGATTCGACATTTTCATAGAAGAGGGAGTGAAGATTCTGCCAGACCTTGCGTGCAGAGGCGTTGGTGGAGTATGCAGATGAGATAAGCTTTTGAGAAATCGATCCAAAGATCCATAGCTTGACCATAGAATCAAGTTGTTGCCATTCCGGGTCAGTATGAGGTTTGTTTGGTGGGTCGAATGTGTCATCAATGTGGTTAACAACGCCATAGGCGATGCAGTGAGTCTGAAACAAGTCGCTCCAGGTTTCATAGTTGCGGGTTGAGATGTCTAAGATCAGTGGAACGTAAGACTTGATATTGGCGATACCAAAAGCATGGTGGGTGGGTTTAGAGTGGTTGCTTTCTCTGTTGGTCATGATTAGATAGGAACAAAAGGTAGAAGAGAAGAGGAGAAGGAGGGACAGAATATGCCGACAGAATTGAAGGATCGGCTAGGGTTTAATTCCCAATACGCTCTGATACCATGAAGATCGGTATTTTCCCCAATGCTCCAATAAGATTCGGTAAACGTATAAGTAGAATACAAGGAGGGCCACATGGGCCGAGATACACTGGGCTAACTAAATGGATACAATAATAACATACATACAAGTATATATATATATATATATATATATATATATATATATATATATGCTAACAGAAATAAAAAGAAAAAAATATTCGAGTGTTTAAACCAAATTAATTCCAAACTATAGTTTTACATAGGATTCAAAGTTTTATGCAGTGTTTTTTTTTTTGAAAAAAAAATATTTTCAGTGGTTAAAACAGAAAAAACAAATTCGGTGGTTATATAAAAAAAAAATTAAACTTCATATAGCCGTTTTTGTTTTCTGTTTGGTTTTGTTTTTTTTTTCTTCGTGTGTGTGTGTATATATATATATATATATATATATATATATATATATATATATATATATATATATATATATATATATATATATATATATATATATATATATATATATACTAGGCGTTTATCCGCGCCAAGCAACGGGTGCGAATAGTTTATTTTGGCAATAATTTCAATTTAGAAACATGTTATTTTTCAAGGAACACCAGTTACTTTTCGACAAATCGTTTCATTTCGGTGTTTATTGTTCATTCGCAAATGCCCCTGTTTATTTTTTGTTATGATTAATCAAGAAACGGTTATTTCTTGTCTTAAAAACAATATTTAAAAAAAAAGTTAAAATTAGAATTGAAAATTAGATTCTATAATTATACAAACAAATGAAAGTACATTTCTATTTCTTGCATTTAGTCTAATCAGGGGCTAATAGTTTGTAGAAATTAGTTTGTAGAGTCGAATAGTTTATTGAATAATGAATAGTTTCAATTCAACGATTAATTTGTTTTAAGAAACATGTCATTAAAAATAAGACACAATGTAATCTCATGAAAACGGATATTGAAAATTAAAAGTTTGGCAAATGCAATTGGAAATTACCATGCGTCCCTGCGGAGTGGGGATGGGCAATTTCTAATTAAAAATAACACACAATGTACTGACAAGTATGGCCAAGCATTAGTTTCAATTCAACGATTTGTTTTATTTTCAACGCACAGTGTATTCTTCGTTTTTATGTACGTTGTATAAGTGCTTGCAAATGTTGTATCCATTTTGTTGAAAATAGATTATTTACAATTTCGGAACCATAGGGACCAAAACACCAAAAAACAACAAACTATAGGGACAAAATTTAAAAGAGAAAGATATAAAGAAAAGAAATGAACAGGGGGATACTTACGACTTATAGCCCAAATCCCTTGATTACATATATGTATTTATTATTTTCTGATGAATCGTATTATATTTATGTAGGATTGTTAATTCCAGCAAATAAAGTTTTGTTGCTAAAGTACACAAAAGGTGCTCAATTATTAGTAGTAGTAAGCACCAAAAATGTATTCATGTAATTTTATGTATAGTCTTTGACAATGAATTTCCAATATTGCCGACAATATGTTTTGGCTTAAAAAAATAACAAATCCAAAGGGTTTATATCTTCCACATCAAAATACAATTTTACACAAAGACCAACTGGCATTGTAGCTTTGATTCTAGACATCACCTAGCCAAGCAACAACTTCCATTACCATCCTCATTACATAGTGTACATAAATGACAATGATAAGCCCTACTACAAAAGAAAGAAATAATGTTTTCTTTGAGCACAACCGACAAAAGCAAGAAACAGAATGTTTGCGTTTGCTAGTATGACTTTAATAAAACAGCAAGAAACAAAGTTGTCATTAAACATTAATAACAAATAATAATGACAACATACAAGAATATATACAAAAGGTTACAGTATAGGATTTAAGGTTGTATCAATTTGACAAAATCACAAAAGGCAATCTTCAAAAAATCAGTCAAATTCACATATTCAGAGTTCATAAATGCAAATTGAGAGATAGAGAGACCGAGATAGGGGATAATTGAAGAAATTGCCAACATACACATGTAAACAAATCATATTGAAAAACATATAAACATGTTTACCTCCATATAAATCCTCTCACATAAGTATTTTACCCCTTTGCGTCCTCTCAATATATGAAATAACCACATGCACGATCCTAGAAAACCAAAAAAGATACGATTATCTCTAAGACAATATAGAATATAAAAATATTTTCCCCTTTCTTGTCCCTCTTCTGCCAGTTTCCTACACACCAGTAATAAACATATTGAGAGGATATTTTCTTTTTTCCTTGATTTTTAAGATTATTTGGAAATCAAACCTTTAATTTCTCTCCAGAAGTATGAACTAAGAACCAAATATTGCAGCCCATTTAGAGCAAAATCATAAACAAAAGGTTCATAAACTGGATAAGGACAGGTTCAGTCTTCTTTAGTACAGACTTGCCCAAAACTTGAACAGGGTAGCCAAAGCGGTGTAACTGAGTGACAAAAACCTGCAAATATTATTATTAAACAATATGTTAAATCAAGTAGTGTAGGATTATTCTAGGATTTGATGAGCTTGCAAATATTTGTATCAAACATCATAGTAATGAGTGAGTCTGTTATTACATGATTCCATTAGGTCCGAATTCCAAAACCTTAGGCCCAGATTACAAAACCTGCACAAAAATGAACAACTATTAAAAATTGATTTCTAAAATATCGATTTTTTCCCGTTTTTGCTTTGGATCTTACCTGGGAGTCCACCTTAAACAAATTCGCAAAAGAAAAAAAAAAGAGTAAGGTCTTCTGTCAAAAAATTAGGCATAAGATACAAAAAAATACATAACTACTTACTTTGTAACATAATTATTAAAAAGATTCCTAGAACTGATTAGCTCTATCAACATTTTATTCTAACTTCTGCTACTTAATTTCACTTGCTTTATGAAGTTGATTAACTTGATTTCTCTCTAACTCTCAACAAACTCTGGAACCCAAAAAATTATGTCTCATTGCTAGATTGAGAATTGAGATGCTTGTTGCGGCTTTTCCATGATGGTAAGATTCCTCTCACCACCCATTTCTAAACCTGAGTTAGCAAGGAATAAATTTCAGCATCCATAGTTCATGAGAGATTCCTCTCATGACTCAAATGATTGTTTACTTCTGATCATACTTCAGAGTGACCCTTTGACCTAATAATGAACTTCAGGTCATTTTTTGGTCTATTTTCAGCAACCAGATGGCTCATCTCCAACAACATTAGTAAGTATATCATCTACAAAGTATATAATGAAATTGATAAGCAACATTATTGACTTGATCTGAAAAAATAATCCAGTAGGGTAAGATTGTCATTGTATTGTGTTGGCATAACCATAAAACTCTTGTGGGAATCAGGGAAAATGAGAGTGTGAGTAAGGAATAAGAAAAGCCAAGCAAGGTCCAGCCACGAGTGCATACTATACTGGTAAAAAAATGTCAATGTTATTGTCATTGTCTTTCAGAACATCAATTCAAAAATCATAAATTTTATTTTGTTATGCAATTTACAATGATAATCAAAAGCTAAATTCCCCATATACACACGCAATACCTTTCCCAAATAAAAAATTGTTACTGAAAATAAAAAAAAAATCTAAAAATTGCAAAGAGTTTACCTTTAGGATTTATCCATTGTTCAAAGGAATTGCAGGAGCTTGTTTGGAGGCTTAGAGAAAACAAAATGCACTGAAAATCAAAATACTGTGTGAAGTCTAAAATCATGTTCATAAAAAAATCAACAAAAAGAAGCACCCACCATAGCAGGTGGATCCATATCAACATAAAAAATCAAATTTGAATGCAACCTTAGAGAAAGTTACACCAAGGTGTCTGTATTATAAAGACTTTGTCTTGCATTGGAGCCCTAAAAAGAAAAGTATCAAACACCAACCAAGAACAGACTCATTGTATTATTCGCTTTGTTTTTGTGAATTTAAAATTAATGAAATAGATACCTCAATCGGATCGATTCTGTAATATATAGAAAGAAACATAAGGAAAAATAGGGCAAATTGATTACGTGTATAAACAACAAAATGAATGAAGAAGAAGCACCGAAACTAACGTGTATCTTTCAGAACATAAACAAAGTATTTACCTTTTTTGCTGAGAGTGGCGTTTTTTTTGGAGAGTGAGTTTATCTTCAAGGGGGTGATCTAGGTTTCGTTCAGACGTTTGTAATTTGAACAATTTATGAATGGGGTCTGTGATTGATTTGTCTTTTTTTAATTCACATTTGTGGGAAGCGTTGGTGACTGCATGAAAGGTGGAGGAGGCTGGTTCTGTGGGAAGGGGAGAGGCGACGTTTCTCTTCGTGGGAGATAGAGGGATGGAGGAAGCCGGTGAAATAGTGTGGAATTTGAGGAAGGTGAGGGAGAAGTTCAACAGGAAGACGCAAGATATAAAGGAGGATCGCCAGAATCTACATATACATTTGCCAAGATCTCTGATTCAAAAAAAGACTCGATTCCCCTATTTCAAGGAACAGATTGGGAATAAGTCTTCATTTGGACCGGTTTTATTCACATTAATTAGGTGGAGATTTTTAAGGGATATAAGTGAGACTATTCAAAGTTTGACCTTTGACTAAATAAGATTCAATGCATAAATTCATTGTACAACTTGCATTTGATTTTCTACCTCTTAAAATTCAACATTTTAGGCTAAATGCTTATTAAGGTGTATATATATATATATATATATATATATATATATATATATATATATTGCATTTTTTATCCTAATGAGATTCTTATATTGTTTTTGCTCCAAGTAAAATGACTATTTTTGGTATTTAAATATAGCTGATTTTTACAATTTTGATCCAAAATTTAACGGAAACTACATATTTGGTCCCTGTTTTGTACAATTTCTCTTAACTTTTGTCCAAAATCAAAATGGTCCTGTTAAATAAATTAGCATCTATGTAGTTAGATTTTTCGATTAAGGGACCAAAATCATTATAAAACACGAAACTAAGGACTAATAATGAAAAATTGAAAACGGGTTCTTTTTGTTACTAAAACTTGAAATAAAGCTAAACTTAGGGACCAAAAAGTAATTTGCTATAAAGAAAACTACAAAGAATCCGGATATTACACATCGTCATCTGCTGTTTGGGTGAAGTGTTTGCTAGTGTCGAAGCCAAAGCACTAATCAGAATGGGTTCTAATATTATTGTCATAAATTAATGTCATTGGAATTTTAAAAAAAAATTATTAAGTAAATTAGCAAGACACCTGTTGCTAACCAGGACCAGATATGTGTCTGCCACATTGACGTTGACCTTGTTGACCATTGGCATAAAGAATTTTGGCTTTGGAGGCGCCACCTGGCATCATTCCTAGTATAGTAGTACATGTTACTATTGATAGTTGATACCCAAATCCAGGCTATATAATATTTAATAAAAAAAGAAATTGTTTAGTTGGAAATATACACTTCTTTATTTAAACGTGGAAAAAAAAACAATACTTTTCATGTTTAGATGCCAAGTCAGTTCCTTATTCTACTTTATTCTCAAATTTGTGGCCTTTAGAAACAGCTTCCTCAAGGGGTCGTGAAAATATGATGCTATCTTTATATAATGAAAGTCAAATGCTATCTTGAAAAAGTTAAAGCAAATTTTGATAAAAATAATAGGGTTAAATTTAATGACAATGTACTTCTATTTACTCCGTTATAATATATCCTACTTTCATTTCTTCTTATTAATGCATCCTACTTTAAATAATCTACCAATTATAACTATATTATTTAAATAAAAATGTATTTTTACTGCTATGATTGGACAACTTCTTTAAAAGTATAATGGTCTAATAAGATAAAAACTCAAAATATAGTGTTATAGTTAGGTAGATATTTCATAGAATAAATAAATCAAATTAAAAATAATAATAATAAAAACCACACACTTGATGCCATGTCATTAACTCACAAATTTTGAGTTTTAATGGGATTCTAACTCCCCATTTAATTACTCGTTTAATAACCTTATGTGGTAGGCGTTAATTAATCATAACCTGCATTCCAAAGAAGTGGTCGAACATATGGGCCTGTGAGCCCAGCTTCTTCACCACAGCCCAATGGTGATACATGTGTCATGGAGGTAATTTCCTTTTTACCATGTTTAACTGATATGTGGGTTGAAAACTTGATTACTTAGGTAATAAGTTGGAGTTATTCTATTATTAGTGGGATTAAAATTTGAACCAATTAAACTAGCATATTGGACCATATTAAATTAGTGGTGTATCAATTAAAATATTTTAACTTGATCAAGTGAGAATTAAATGTATATTTACAAGGATACTTACTATACGGTGGGTTTAAGGAACATGTAAATTACTCATTTTATTTAACTATAAATAAAGAAATTATTGGGATCGTTGTTATGAAATTTGTTCAAAGGAATAAATAGGTTTCAGATCCTACATGAATGATGAGTGATGAGATTCAAACACTAATGGACTAGTTGCAAGGAATAATAAATTTTTATGTATTCAACAAGCTATGTGTTCAATAAGGCTTAATATATAAGTCTATATGTGATTTGGGGACATCCTTTCTAGTCGCTCGAATTATTGTGGAGGATCTAATGTTTAAGAAGAACGTCTAGAATCAAACATTTTTAGATGACGCCTTAGAGGGGATATTAACGTTGATTGTTTAGTTGACACTGGAGTGAGTTATCCGGAACACAAATACCCTATATTAATTTTTGATTTCAAAGATTTGATTTGATTTTTCATTATATGGTGTTATATAAACTTTGATTGTTATGTGAACTATGTGTGCATTCATGAAATGTGATTTTCGAAATGATTTGTTACTAAAAGCAGAAGAGCTTGAAAATTTTGAAATATATTTTACTCATCCATATATGTATATCATGTTAGGATGGGTGTAACTTTGTGATCTTGGGTACCCAAATGGATTTTTTTTATTTGTTGTTGTGATTAGATTCGTAGATAATTATCATGTGCACGAACAGAGGCTCGTTACCCCTCGTGTGGCCTAGGTGGATGGCCCCTAGCGCTTGTTTGTAGATGTAAGGGCAAAAATTGGCAGTTTCATTTGTCATTAGTTCTTCAACCCCACCATCAAATTGTGAGTTGGACTTTGAGATTAACAAGGGATTGAGAAAAGTTGCATGCATTGCATCTTACTTATTGTTATTGCTTTACTCATTTTGTATATTGTGAGACTTATTTGTCCCTTGTTTAAAACTACAATGTTTAAAGTATATTTTTGGGTATATAAGACCCTTGTTGATTTGGAATGTTTGAACTAAGTGTTCTACTTGTTTTGAACTAATATTGTTGAAGTAAAGATTTTGGGATTATACGTCTTTTGATTTGACGTGGGTTATTAAACCCTAAGAAAAGACTTCAACTGTTTTTGGAGCGCTTGGTTCGAGTAAGATTAGATTGTTATCCCTTACTCTAAATGAACCAACCTCGGGTATTAGGCAATTTCATTGCTTAACTTTTTTTGATGTGTGTTTGGATTGAAGATCGTAACATGAGTTAGGGATCACCTTGGACTTTTAGAGGGCCACAAAATGCGTAGTGAGTTTGAATCATATTTTGATATGTTTTTTGGTAACAACATCGCTGGTTTACAAACTTAAATTAAGTTTAAAATTTTGGGATCAACATATTTTCCGCAAAACATAAACTCTGAATTTTTGAGGAACTTTAATATAATTTTCTTAAGTTTGATTTCAAATAGGCCCTAGCGGGTGTTACAGTTTGCGACGCAGTTCTATAAGAATTAGTTAGCTTCATCGCCAAATGTCAGCCTCTCGCCATGACCTCGAAACTAGCAAACACTACGATCAATGGGCAATACGTTTGTTTTTATAGTAAGGTGGTTATTTATAAAAGAAAGGGTAATATTATAATATTTTATAAAATTGATGGATGTAATGTTATTTTAGACGATGATAATTTTCTTCTTCTTTTTTATTGATTTGATGATATCTTCTTTGGCGACCCTACATCTATATAAAGATATTCTTAGGTATACTTTTTGACATTGCTTTTGAGGAGAGCCCTAGAGAATGATGGGATGGAATCAAAGAAAGAAGAAGATCTGGTAATCCTTTTGTAGTTTTGTAAGGCCGCGATGCATGGTATGTGGGAGAACGTATCGAGATCGAGAAAGGTGGGGTGATATGGATGGTGATGACACTGTTGAAGAAAAAAAAGGATACGTAGTCACAAACTTACAATTGGTAGCCTGTAGGAGGGTTTCTATCAAACTTCAGGATACCCAAATGGATAATTTAAGACTGATTTAAATGGAGATCCTAAAGTAGGTGTGACGTTGAACTTTGAGTGGTTGACGATATATGTAAAGTAATCATGCATGTATTGGAGGCCTTGACAATGTGACTGACCACTTGGGACTTAGAGCGTATGTTCCTTTTATTCTTTAGAATGTCTAAAACATATGCTCATGTATAGAAGTTTTATATTGCGTAATATAACTAGATATGAATTTTAATTATACGCGTAATATATAATTAGTTGGTGGCCAAGAATTCAGAAGCAAATTTGGATGCCGTAGTGAGGTAATGCTTCCTCACGAAGTATTGATATATGCCTTTTCTTTTAGTACTTCACATGAACTGAAATTTCCAAGCAAGTTCGCCATAGTTGACCATTGAATTTAAACCTTGACTTTTTATATTTAATTCTAGAGTAAAATACACAAATGGTCCCTGTAATTTGGGTAATTTACATGTTTAGTCCCTAGCATTTTTTTTTAATTCGGACCATCCTATAGTACGTTTTTATTGCGTCGTTGGTCCTTGTTATACTTAAAAACAAAAAAGACTATTTTACCTTTATTATTTTCTTTTTTATTACAATTTAGTTATTTAAAATATTTATAATTATTAAAAAATTCAAATGGGCCCCACTTCAAAGTTCTCAGCCTCTCACCATTCTTTAATACCCTTCATGTGATATTGTTGTTAATCTTTGTCCTCTTGATGTTCTATAATTTGTAATGGAAGAAACTCAAAAGAAAACCTAAACCACTCCTTAGATCATTGTCGACATCTACTCCGGCGAACCTACTCCTCATCTCCTTTCGGTTCATGTTGTCCAACTCTCTTGCTCCACTAGAATATCACCCCCACCTTTCCAAAATCAGAACCGTCGTCAGAATCCTCCTTTTACCCACAACCACTAGTGACCATCTTCAACCGTCATCGTCACCTTCATACAAACCGCCTTCCTCTTCTTTCACATTCATTCACACTGCCTTCAACAACCATCGTCATCTTCAACAATCACCACTTTAGATCTTTATGGAAAACTCCTCTACTCTATTGCTCTAATTGTTGCATCCACCGTCATTTTTTACTCCGGTTAAAGAGAATGAATACAACCGACGATGTTATTTAGGCCATTCGGGATTGTTTAAAGGGCTCAAAATGTCGTTTCTCCGTTTTGGGCCGGCGCGAACATTTAAGGTGGAATGATGCAGTCGCCGAATTGGACGAAATCCACACATTGTATGTATATGGTAAAACTATAAATCACTTCGTGATCACCGACAATGTTATTTCAGCCATTAGGGACTGTTTAGAGGCTCAAAATGTCGTTTTTTAGTTTTGGGCTGGCGCGCGAACTTTTCAGGTGGAATGACGCAGTCTCTGAATTGGATTAAACTCACACATTGAATGCATGTGGTAAGACTATAAATCACTTTGTGATCACAACCGATGTTATTTCGGCCATTCGGGACTGTTTAGGGGCTTAAAATGTCGTTTTTCGGTTATGGGCTGGCGCACGAACTTTTCGGGTGGAATGATGCAGTCTTCGAATTTGATGAATACGCGCATTGTATGTATATGGTAAAATTATAAATCACTTCGTGATCACCGACGATGTTATTTCGGCCATTCGGGACTGTTTAGGGGCTCAAAATGTCGTTTTTCGGTTTTGGGCTGGCATACGAACTTTTCGGGTGGAATGATGCAGTCTCCGAATTGGACGAAATTCGCACATTGTATGTATATGGTAAAACTATAAATCACTTCGTAATCACCGGCGATGTTATTTTGGCCATTCGGGACTGTTTAGGGGCTCAAAATGTCATTTTTCGGTTTTGGGCTGGCGTGCGAACTTTTCGGGTGGAATGACGTAGTCTTCGAATTGGACGAAATTCGCAAATTGTATGTATATGGTAAAATTATAAATCACTTTGTGATCACCGACGATGTTATTTCGGCCATTCGGGACTGTTTAGGGGCTCAAAATGTCGTTTTTCGGTTTTGGGCTGACGCGCGAACTTTTCGGGTGGAATGATGTAGTCTCAGAATTGGATGAAATTCGCACATTGAATGTATATGGTAAAACTATAAATCACTTGTGAGCACCGACGATATTATTTTGGCAATTCGGGATTGTTTAGGGGCTCAAAATGTCGTTTTTCGGTTTTGGGCTGGCGCACGAACTTTGCGGGTGGAATGATGCAATCTCCGAATTGGATGAAATTCGCAAATTGTATGTATATGGTAAAACTATAAATCACTTTGTGATCACCGACGATGTTATTTTGGCCATTCGGGACTGTTTAGGGGCTCAAAATGTCGTTTTTCGGTTATGGGCTGGTGCGCGAACTTTTCGGGTGGAATGATGCAGTCTCCGAATTGGATGAAATTCGCACATTAAATGTATATGGTAAAACTATAAATCACTACATGATCACCGACGATGTTATTTCGGCCATTCGGGACTATTTAGGGGCTTAAAATGTCGTTTTTCGGTTTTGTGCTGACGCACGAACTTTTCGGGTGGAATGATGTAGTCTCCGAATTTGATGAAATTCGCACATTATATGTATATGGTAAAGCTATAAATCAATTTGTGATCACTGACAATGTTATTTCGGCCATTCGGGACTGTTTAGGGGCTCAAAATGTCGTTTTTCGATTATGGGCTGGCGCGCGAACTTTTCAGGTGGAATGATGCAGTCTTCGAATTTGATGAAATTCGCACATTGTATGTATATGGTAAAACTATAAATTACTTCGTGATCACCGACGATGTTATTTCGGCTATTCGGGACTGTTTAGGGGCTCAAAATGTCGTTTTTCGGTTTTGGCTGGCGTGCAAACTTTTCGGGTGGTATGACGCAGTCTCCGAGACAATATTTGCACATTGTATGTATATGGTAAAACTATAAATCACTTTGTGATCACCGACGATGTTATTTCGGCAATTCGGGACTGTTTAGGGCTTAAAATGTTGTTTTTCGGTTTTGGGCTGGCATGCGAACTTTTCGGGTGGAATGATGCAGTCTCCGAATTGGATGAAGTTCGCACATTGTATGTATATGGTAAAACTATAAATCATTTCATGATCACCGACGATGTTATTTCGGCCATTCGGGACTGTTTAGGGGGCTTAAAATGTCGTTTTTCGGTTTTGGGCTGGCGCTCGAACTTTTCGGGTGGAATGATGCAATCTCCGAATTGATTGAAATTCGCACATTGTATGTATATGGTAAAACTATAAATCACGTCGTGATCACCGACGATGTTATTTCGGACATTCTGGATTGTTTAGGGCTCACAATGTCGTTTTTTGGTTTTGGGCTGGCGCACGAACTTTTCGGGTGGAATGATGCAATCTTCGAATTGGATGAAATTCGCACATTGAATGTATATGGTAAAGCTATATATCACATCGTGATCACCGGCGATGTTATTTCGGCTATTCGAGATTGTTGAGGGGCTCAAAATGTCGTTTTTTGGTTTTGGGCTGGCGTGCGAACTTTTCGTGTGGAATGATGTAGTCTCCGAATTGGACGGAATTCGCACATTGTATGCATATGGTAAAACTACAAATCACTTTGTGATCACGGACGATGTTATTTTGGCCATTAGGGACTGTTTAGGGGCTCAAAATGTCTTTTTTCGGTGTTGGGCTGGCGCGCGAACTTTTCGCGTGGAATCAATTGGATGAAATTCGCACATTGAATGAATATGGTAAAGCTATAAATCACTTCGTGATCACCGACGATGTAATTTCGGCCATTCGGGATTGTTTAGGGGCTTAAAATGTCGTTTTTCGATTTAGGCTGGCGCGCGAACTTTTCGGGTGGAATGATGCAATCTCTGAATTGGATGAAATCTGCACATTTTATGTATATGGTAAAACTATAAATCACTTTGTGATCACCGATGATGATATTTCGGCTATTCGGGACTGTTTCGGGGCTCAAAATGTCATTTTTCGGTTATGGGCTGGCACACGAACTTTTCGGGTGGAATGATGCAGTGTCCGAATTGGATGAAATTCACACATTGTATGTATATGGTAAAACTATAAATCACTTTGTGATAACCAACGATGTTATTTCGGCCATTCGGGACTGTTTAAGGGCTCAAAATGTCGTTTTCGGTTTTGGGCTGGCGCACGAACTTTTCGGGTGGAATGATGCAGTCTCAAATGGAATCACACAACACCACCAACAATTGGAATAACTTGAGAGAAGAACACTTTCTTGACAAATAGGCTAGCCCTTACTTCTTGTCCCTTAAAAAGGTCTACAGTAGTGTCAATTTCATGAGCATTGGGGTTTCTTATATAGTGTGGCAAACTAGGGTTACACCATGTAACTCATGACGATCCACATTCCTCATGATCCATGGTTTTTAACCTCCATGGGGTGTCCATGGGTCACCACATGGGTTTAGCCCAACATGAAGAACAATGGTTCATAAGCCCACTTTATAAGAATGAATGATTTACCAATTCAATCCCCATTTATTTAATTAGTCTCTTTTGATCACAAAATTAATTCCAAACTAATTCTTGATCAATACTAATTAAATAATATGATTTCATATTAATATATTAGAACTTATAATATATTAATAAATCATAAATATCCTCTTCTAACAAAAGTCTATCCAAATTGTTCTGATGTCATGCAACCCAAATGGACCATGCTACTCTCGGGTCAAGTACATACCAATAATAGTTATGGACTTAGACACTAATCCAACAGTCTCCCACTTGGATAAGTCTAATAACTATCATTGCAAGCATGACTCGAACCAGACTAGCAATCGTAGCTCTTAAAAGTCGATGTCGAACTCTGACCTAGTCAATGACCCGTCCATTAGATAAGGGATCATATATTCCTCCATTCTAGATATCATATGGACTGAGACATGGATTATAATCATTCTCTCTATCCATCTGTTATTTCCCGATTTTCGATTTATGACGACCGACTAATTGAACAAATTAAATCAGTCCAGGCCTGATGTCATCACTAAATCATCGAGGGGCCCATATATATCGCTTTTATCCACATGGAGTAAATGGAACGGATAAACTTCAACCCAAATGCTCGCTTGTAATTACTCATCAAATTAAACACAACGATATGTTTTATAACATCCAAGTTACTTGTGCGTTTACATATGTCAATGTGCAACCGACTCGCAACTAGAACTCACACGTCTTGGTTTCAAGAATATAAGATGTTATTGTCTCATGATCACTCGTGATAAAATCCATGAAGTGATTCAAATGAGCGTGGGTTGAATCCAATACTCGAATCTTATTCCAGGAGCACTCATGAACACTGTAGCCACCTTGTCCTATACAAACTACAGACCCATTCATGACAGTCTTGCATCAGTACCTACTTCCAAAGTATGATCAACTGTGTATAGTTTGAATAACCTAGTTATTCGGGAAGTCGTAAAGTAAAACACAAGAATAATACTAATCCTATATGGCCCAAAAACTTTTGAGTCATATTGATTACTCATTATTCATTGTATAATGTTTCGAATAATCAACTTAATACTTGAATTAAAACAATAGTTATGCCATGCTCCAAGCATGCATACTATGTTTGTCTAAACAATAGTTATGCCATGCACCAAGCATGCACACTATGTTTATCTATGGTCATTACTTTGTGAAATAGATCAATTGAAAACCATTTCAATGATGCTCATTTTAAAATTCCAAATCCTTATTGCAAGTGTAAGAATTCCAAATTCTTGTCACTGCTAGAAAGTGTTAGATTCTAAACTATCATGCAATGATTCTTTTGTAATGTCTAGGTGCCAAAAGTCACAGAGACTTGACCAATGATATTACAAAATATTCCTTTGGAGATTGTTACAAGACAATTCCATGGAAATGAAGTCTCAAATTCAAAGTACATTCCTTTGAACATCCTTTTTGCATGAAAGTTTCTAACTTTCTCATCTATTCTTCAACTCCCAATATGGAAACATTCCATATTTCCCATATGACAACTCATTATTAATAGACTCCTGTCTATTCATAATAATGTCAATACGGTCCTTCCATTACTATATTTCCAACTGTCCTTAATCGACCAATCTTTGGTGAACCTTAGATTGTCCTTAACAGTTGTTTAACCACTTTAGTCATATCCGGTTCTATTCCTTTTTCCCTCTTAACGCCCTAGGCATTCGGAAAATTAGAACACGAGAATATTATAGCATATGCAATAGATCCTATACCCGAAGCATATGGGACACAATTCATAATGTCTAACATAAAGACATGATAATTGATCAGCCTTCTGCTATAATATTTCTGTTTGCCATGTTCTCATAATTTAGATTATGAAGAGGGATGCCGTAATCATAACCAAATTTGAGAACGCAATTAACATTTCCATATATAGAATTTCCTTATGATGAACCATTCCAACATAACATTCATATATATTTGACTAAATTTGATTAAAATCTCAATCTAAGCTTTTAGAATTGAAATGAAGTATAAATTCCTCTCCCTTAATTATAGCAAAACAACTTTTCAAATCCACAACTTTGCGAATTGAACCTTTTGTTTTCTATAATTAACATTGCTAACTTGCAACACTTACCATAATAATTATGCTCCCACTAGCATAATAATTATTATTAGCATAACACTTATGCTCCCACTAGCTTGGACATGTATTCAGAGATCAACTGGACTTCTAGAAATCAATACTTATTGACTTTCTTACCAGAGTTCAGATTTCTGATACGAGATGCTTCGATAAGGCTTTATCTAGGCTTCTCAAACTCATACACCTTTCCTTAGATAACTCACATGTGTGTCTTAACAATTTTAGAATTTACAGCCATAAGTCTGAAATGTTTAGACCTTTGCCATTTCTCACAATTCGAATTATGAAGAGGGATGTCGTAATCATAATTGAATTTGAGAATGAAAATATCACAATTCTATCTACTTAAAATCTACTTAGTGAAAGCGTTTCCTCACAATCATTTTCATGAATCGGAGAGAAACCTTATGACACTTAGATTTTATGGTGTATGTGTTCCTATCCATGTGAATTTGTCATGACCATAATCACAAGACATGGTTAGTGACAAATCCAAAATCATATGGACTGAACTTGTTCAATCTTAATTTCCTGTCACCTGGCAGCACAAGGGCCTACCATTGCTTCCAAGTTATTATGCAACCAACTAAGAACTCTCAGAACTCACATGCATAGTCAACTTTAACTGTAATGGGCACAGAAACAAGAATATGTCAACACGATAGGTCACAAACCTCAAGTCGTGTGCTAGTGTTTAAAAATAGGTTTATTCTTGATTAGTTCTTAAAACTTGTCAAGATCTTTAAGACTCCCACTGACCTCTTGACATATATGATTCACTTTGTCAAGGAACATTACTTGACAAAACAAATATTCAAGAGTTAGTGCGGATTCTAATCAAAACAAACACTTCACACAATTGGCCTTAGTTGGTCTTTGTTTTATCCAAAACATCACAACTTACCAATTTCAAATGTACAAGAGTAGAAAACTTTTACTCTACATTTGATAAGTGTTTTAAACCTTTCTAAAGATTATGTCACTCAAGGTTACAATCTTGGAGTATTAATCTAAGACTTGTTTTGGGAACGAAGTATGACTCATCTTATTTATTTAAACTATTTCAACAATTCACGATTCCTCTTCTTAGCCATACAAATGCACTAATATGTCTTTAGAGGATCAATTGTGATATGGTTTTTCCATAAACATTAAGATTGTCACACCCCAAACCAGACGGCGGAAACGTCCGGGGGTGGATGACTTCATTTGTAGTATCACAACACATGCATCATAGTAATCAAAGTACAAACAACCATTGTATTTAAAAAGTATAAGTATTTACATGTGTTCAATCATTGTATATTGAAACCAAAATAGTTATACAAAAGAAGAAGACATAACTCAAAATAGCTCCATCTTCTCAAAAGCTCGGGGAGTACTTGTCTACTGATTCCCTGAGAATACAAGTAATTTGAAAAGAGAGTATCAACATAAAGTTGAGTGAGTGCATAAGTATTTATGTTTGAATGTATGTTTTCTGTTTCTTGAATATGTAAATTGTTCCAGAAAATCCTATATTTTCTGCTGTATATGAAAAGTAGTTTTAATCACATAAAACCGTTCTATTTGTAAACCAGTGTTCTGTTATTGAATTCATTTTTGTATAAACTGTATAAGTGAGAGTGTGCCTGGCTTCACCAACTGTTATTCAATACTGAGATGTAATACTGTAAAAATTGTATCATGGTAAACAGGTACTTTGAAAATGTACTTACGTTTAGTTAATTATACACTAACGTATTGTTAATATTTTTTTAATGAGTTATTATAACCATACTGAGACTAGATGGCCTGAACCAACGCATTGAAGGCGTTGAAAGCTGTTGATAACAACTGTCACTCGTAGGCGTGTATGCCTGACTGTAGCTAGCAGTCTGAGTGTGGGGTTGTCAATCCCAATATAGATCTATACACACATTGTTTCGATCCTCGACTGGAGATTCTGGTTATAATGTCAGGACTTTAACTATGTTGTTTAAATGAACTAAACAACCTGAATCAATTGACTCATAAAAAGCATATAGACATTACATGTATAATAGATATGAAAACCCAAACATTCTGAAATGAATGATTGATATTATGGCCCTGAATTAGTATATGAAAGATGTATACTCTTGATAGTTTTTGAATCAAACCCTTGTTCTTGTAAAACAGTGTACTTTAGTATACTTGAATCGTGAATTAATGTTCTATGAATCATAAATTATACCTATTATAATTTATATGTACTTTCCAAATTGATACTAATTGTTCATGAATGCAACCCCTTGCTCAACATGTTACAAAGGGTATTTGAACTGAATGAAATAACTTTTATATTTATATACCAATACAAATATATATAAGTAAAATTTAAACTACATTGGGACATATAACCGATACTATAAGCCCACATCCAAACAAGGAAAAGGAACCAAAGTGGGTTATGAGTCCTAAGCCTTTTAAACCTTATTATATATATATATATATATATATATATATATATATATATATATATATATATATATATATATATGATTTCTGGGGAAAAATATGAGTTTATAAAATCATTTAAATACTTTTGGTGACTTGATGTCGTTTTAACACAAAATTTTGAAACCATTTGATTTGATGATAACTGAAATCCATTTTGATAAGATATTTTGAGACTATTTGTTTGTAACACAAAATCTTTGTGTTAGACTTGTATTCCCCCCCCCCCCCCCCTTAAAACAATAAAAATTATGAAAATACGGGGGTATGAACTCACCTTTTGGAGGGTGATTCAAATGATGATTTGATATAGGATGCTTAGTTCCACTAGTGAAATCCCGAAAGAAAACAAGTCCTATATAGTGATTTGTATAGCATATATGCATCCAATTAGCTAAAATAATCATAGGAATGATTAGAAACCGGACTAATTTGTAAGTAAAAAATTGAAGTGTTTGAAGCTAGATTGGAGGCTGAAATGGCTTTACGGCCAGTAGCTTACGGCCAGGTGGGTTTACGGCCAGGTGTTCTTGATGAATGAAGAACACTTGATGAATCTAAGCAGCTTGTTAAGGAGATTCAAAGGTTTTCAGGTGGTTGTTCTTCGTGTTCTTCGTGAAAACTAGCGAAATCAATGGATTTTAGCCTAGTATATGATGATGGAAGGGTGTTCTTGAAGTGATAACAAGATCAAGAATTGATACCTGTTAGATCTTGTGAAGAACTAGTGTTTAACACTTGAATATGATGAATAAGGATAATCTTGATGTGTTCTTGAGGAGATATGATGTTCTTGGTGGATGATACTTGAGAGAAAAGGCTTGAAATCTCGAGTGGAAGTGAAGAAATGAAGTAAAAACTAGTTGGAACATATATATATATATATATATATATATATATATATATATATATATATATATATATATATATGCGAGGGTTCACGGTCCGAGGGTTTATGGCCGTGAACCTCGTTTACGGTCCGAGGTGGGTTTGCGATCGAGAACGTGCCCCAATGCGATAAGATTCGGTTTCCGAGGCGATAAGGTTCGGAGAGTTTACGGCCGAAGCCTGATTATGGTCGAAGCCGTTCACGGCTGCGAGGGTTTGCGGATGTGAATCTTTTGCAGCACGAAGGCTTTAAGCTCTTCCTTCTAAATTCAATTACAGTTATTTTAAGGATTTTTATTAAACAAAGGTTATTATTAGAACCTACATAAAAACCCAAACGATAAAAAGGACCTTAGTTGACCCTTGTTTGACTTTGGTTGACTTTAAAGGATAGAAATTTACGGGATGTTACATTATCCCCCCCCCCCCCGTTAGAGAGATTTCGTCCTGAAATTAGGATTAAAGAGATACAGAAAGACTAGGGAAAAAGATGTGGATACTTCTGTTGCATTTGATCCTCCCGCTCCCAAGTGAATTCCGGTTCCCGTTTCGCATTCCAGCGAACCTTCACTATCGGGATACGACTTTGTTTGGTTCTCTTGACTTCCCTATCTAAGATCTCTACGGGTTCTTCCACGAAGTTGAGGCTCTCGTCATCTCGATCTCGTTGAGTTGGATAACAAAAGTCTCGTCGGATAAGCACTTTTTCAAGTTAGAGACGTGGAATATAGGATGTATGTTACTTAGTTCTTGAGGTAGTCGGAGTTTGTAAGCTACTGGACCGATTCTAGCAAGAATATCGAATGGTCCTATGTACCTTGGATTAAGCTTGCCACGCTTCCCAAAGCGTATCATGCCCTTCCAGGGTGAGACCTTCAACATGACGCGGTCACCAACCTGGAACTCCTAAGGTTTTCTTCTTTTGTCAGCGTAGCTTTTCTGTCGATCTTTGGAAGCTTTAAGTCGCTCTCGGATTTGTACGATTTTCTCCGTAGTTTCGCGAATAATTTTCGAACCAGTGAGAGTACTGTCAGGAGTTTGACTTATAGCTAGCTGTGTGTCACCCACTTCAGCCTAGCACAGAGGTGATCTGCACTTGCGGCCATAGAGGGCTTCGAAAGGAGCAGCCTTTATGCTAGTGTGATAACTGTTCTTGTAAGAGAATTCGACAAGGGGTAAATGAGTATCCCATGCCTTTCCAAAGTCTATCACGCAAGCTCGCAACATGTCTTCTAAAGTTTGAATCGTCCTCTCACTTTGTCCATCGGTTTGTGGGTGGTAGGCTGTACTCATGTCCAGCCGAATTCCCAGAGATTTTTGTAAAGACTGCCAGAAACGAGAGGTGAATCTACTATCTCGGTCTGAAATAATAGATATTGGCACACCATGCAGTCTAACAATCTCCTTGAGATAAGTTCTTGTTAGCTTCTCCATCTTGTCGCTTTCTTTTATTGGAAAGAAGTGTGCGGATTTGGTTAATCTATCGACGATTACCCAAATAGTATCATAACCACCCGATGTCTTGGGTAACTTAGTTATAAAATCCATTGTAATCCGCTCCCACTTCCATTCAGGGATTTCAGGTTGTTGCAATAAACCTGAAGATTTCTGGTACTCTACCTTGACTTTGGCGCAAGTAAGGCACTTGCCCACAAAGGTAGCGATTTCGGCCTTCATGTTAGGCCACCAGTATAGTTTCTTGAGGTCCAGGTACATCTTGTCTGAACCTGGATGTATGGAGTATCGGGTTTTGTATGCTTCGTTCATAACCACGTCTCTGTAACCACCGAACTTTGGTGTCCAGATCCGGTTCATGAAACAATAGACTCCATCATCCCTAACTTTGAAGTTCTTATCCATTCCTGTAAGGGTTTCACCTGCCACGTTTTCGAGGTTTAACGCATCGAGTTTAGCCTCTCTGATCTGTGTGGGCAGATGTGAATGGATTGTCATAGTCAACGAATTTACTCGGCGTCCCGAGTATTTTTTTCTGCTAAGGGCGTCAGCTACTACGTTAGCTTTACCAGGGTGATAAAGAATCTCACATTCGTAGTCGTTCAGTAGCTCCACCCAACGTCGTTGTCTCATGTTCATCTCTTTCTGATCGAAGATATCCTGAAGACTTTTATGGTCCGTGAATATTGTGCATTTCGTGTCATATAAATAATGTCTGCAGATCTTCAGAGCAAATACCACTGCTCCTAGTTCAAGGTCATGTGTTGTATAGTTGATTTCATGTGTCTTTAGCTGTCTTGAGGCGTAGGATATAACCTTTCCTCTTTACATAAGAACACATCCAAGCCCTTGATTAGAAGCATCACAGTACACTACAAAATCCTCTGTCCCTTCAGGGAGAGACAGGATTGGTACGCTGCATAGAGCTCGCTCAGCATTTGGAACACTGTTTCTTGTTTCTCTCCCCAACTAAAAGTTACACCCTTTTGCATCAGGGTGGTAAGAGGTTTAGCAATTCAGGAGAAATTCTGGATGAATTTGCGATAGTAGCCAGAAAGACCTAAGAATTGACGGATTTCTGTAGGTGTTTTGGGCGCTGACCAGTTCTCAATTGCCTTTATTTTGGAAGGGTCCACGTGTATTCCTTTTGAACTGACCACGTGACCTAGGAAATCAACCTTCCTAATCCAAAACTAGCATTTTGAAAACTTCGCATAGAGTTTCTCTATTCTGAGAGTTTGCAATACTTGACGAAGATGTTGGCCATCTTCCTCTTCATTTCTTGAGTAGATAAGGATGTCGTCCATGAAGACTATGACGAATTTGTCCAAGAATGGACGACACACTCTGTTCATCAAGTCCATGAACACAACATGTGCATTCGTCAATCTGAATGGCATCACTACAAACTTGTAATGACCATAACGAGTTGTGAACGCGGTTTTGGGAATGTCCTCCTCCAAAATCCGTAAATGATGATACCCGGATCTTAAGTCTATTTTCGAGAAGTAGCTCGCACCTTGAAATTGGTCGAACATATCGTTAATGCGAGGCAAAGGATATCGATTCTTGATGGTAAGTTTATTCAGCTCGCGGTAATCTATGCACATATGGAATGATCCACCCTTCTTCTTCACGAACAAAACCGATGCTCCCCAGGGTGAGAAGCTTGGTCTTATAAAACCCTTGCTAAGGAGTTCGTTCAGCTGGCTGGATAATTCCTGCATTTCAGAAGGTGAAAGACGATAGGGGAATTTGGCTACTGGGGTAGCCCCAGGGATTAAGTCGATTCTGAATTCGACTTGTCGTTCGGGAGGCACTCCTGGAAGATCGTCGGGAAAAATATCGGGAAAGTGTTGGATTAGGTGTCTAAGTTCATAACTATTTCTGGGATATACGTGACCCGGTTGGCATGGTCCATTTGGGTTGCATGGCATCATGCATTTGAATAGACTAAAATGAGAGAAATAACACTTAAGGTTTATTAATATATTATAAGTTCTAATATATTAATAATATTATTTAATTAGTATTGATCAATAATTAATTTGAAATTAATTAAGTGATCAAACGAAGACTAATTAAATATATGGGTTGATTGTGTAAATCACCCATTACTTGTATAGTGGGCTAATGCTCCATGGATTATCAAGTTGGGCTAAAACCCATAGGATGCTCCATGGTGTCTTTGAACCCATTGATCATGGAAATGAAGAGCCATGTCAAGTTAGGGTTTACATGGTGTAACCCTACTTATGACACACTATAAAAGGAATATGTCGCAACCAAAATCGGACTAGTGTGAGAACAAGAGGGCATAGCCGATTCTAGAAGTGTTCTATTTCTCTCAAGGTTATTCCAAGTGTATTTGGTGTTGTGTGAGACATTGGAGGCATCACACTTGAGGTGCTAGGCTCACAAGGTTCTCAAGGAATCCAAGCAACTAAAGGTATGTACTTCTTACTATCTTTTATGTTTAAAAGTTCCCCATGTATGCTAGATAGGTTATGAACCTTTGAAAACAAATTTGCATGTATCATAGATAAAACATAGATCCAAGGTTTCTAGGGTTGCACACCATAGGAGTGTTAGAATGCTCAAAACCCTTCAGTGGTATCAGAGCCTAGGCTTGTTTGTTTGATACTTGATGTAAAATTGTGAAAAAACTCAGTTTTTCTGCACTCTGCAGCATGAACTCGCCGAGTCCATGGGGGGATTCGGCGAGTCCATGAGCAAACTCATCCTACTCGTCGAGTAGGTTCATGCACTCGACGAGTAGGAGCCCCAGAATGCAGTTTTTCGACTTTTGCTGCTGGAAATGGACTAGAAACATTACCCTAAACTGTTTTGGTCTTATAAAACTTGTTTTAGATGGTGTAATGGTTATGCTAATCCATTTTCAATAGCTATTATCAAAATTTCAAGTTTTATATGGTTAATTTTATGATTATTGAAATTGTTGATATGCATGTTCATGAATTTATGGGTTTAGAAGATCATAAGAATTATTTGTAACTTGCTTGTTAGTTTAATTCTTGATCATTATGTGTTTTAATGTAATCCATAATTTGTCCACAAGTTATGGATTACCAAAAGTCACTCTTTTAAAGTCCATTATTAAACACATAGGTTACATAAAATGAAAAGTCACTCATTTTATTAAACCATTAACTCATAAGTTATGAAAGATGAAAAGTTTTGAAAGTTACAAAACTTGTCCTCAAGTTTTGGAACATGTAAAGTCACTTTAAAAACTTTAGTTCCAACCCCTAGAATTTTAAAAGTTAAAATCCAACCCTTATACTTTATAATATTATAAGTTAATAATAATTATATATGTATAAGAACAAGTCGTTTTACCGTTAGTAGGCCTCATTCACGAAGCCGGTCTATAAGGGGGGTATAAGGTTGCTGCCTATAAAATGGCAGCTTAATAGGTGTCCACTCTCACCCACAACTTCCTTGATCGGTGAGGGGTCGTTAGCCGAACGGGTAAGACAAAGACTTAAAACCTTCATTAAAAAGTATTAATGATAAATATAAAGTAACTAAATGTTTTTATAAATTCCCAATCTTAGTTACTTTAGGAAAAATGTGAATAAGGTGCTAACCCATGAAATTACACTTTGCACTTTGCTTAAGTCGGTTAGTGGAGCACGTGTGGTTAACCGGCACACTAGCTGGACTTAACAAGGTAGGCAAATGGTAACTTAATGTTTATCATAGTATCAATGGAGCGCGTGTGGTTAACCGGCACATCGATTGAGGGGTAATACATTAAGGGTACCAAGTAATTTGCATGGTTACTTCAAACCTTGTTTTGTGATCCTCGGCATCCAAGTCACAAAACCTGAAGGGCACACTCGAGATTGAAACATGCCATTGAAAGTTCAATGAATCTCAAAAGAATCTAGGAGTTTCAAATCCAATTAAAACCTAATAATTTATTTCGTTTTTCATGGTGGAAATTGGTGAATCATCATTCACCTACCTTCAAATATTTTATAGCTTGGATTACCACATCCCTCTTCCAAGTTATACTCAATTCCTCCACCTCCTCCAATTATACTCCCTATCCCACAAGTTCAAGGTCACTCAAGCTCTATTGGCAAGCAAGGTCTATCTGTGATCACATTTTGGAGATGAAGTCACATATTGACAAGCCGGCAGAGTTGGGTGTCAAAGTCTTGAGAAATTTGGTTGCTGAATCACTTTCTAAGTCACATAGTGAGTGTCCTTTGGGACTACTATGTAAAAGACTATGACATGACCCTTAATGATCTTATATATTTGCTTGGTGCTGCTGAATTAGAAATGATTTGGAGCTCTGGTAAAGCAAACTTGATTAGTAGATCAACTTCCCAAACTACCATGGACATTGACAAATTGGTGACATTGGAAATCCAGAAAGCTTTCTCTTCCCAATGAAAAGGGATCGGCCATAGTCAACTCGGTTGACCAAATGGTAAAGAGAAAGGCTAAGTCTGAGATAGTCCCGTGTACCATTCCCAAAGAGTCCATATGGTTCGATTGCCAAAAAAGAAGGGGCATTGGTTGCAAAGCTACCCTAACTACCTGAAAGATCTGAGAGAAGGTCTAGTCAGAAAGTTTGATTCTGCTTCAGGTAAGTCCACTATCTAACTCTGTTAAGTTCCTTATTGATGATTATTAATACAGAATGTGACTCGGTTACATTTTGGTGTTTGGCTGAATCAAGCAAAGGAAGGACACTTAAAGAAAGAGTATGCTGAATCTGATCACGAAGATGGATTTCAATCGCATGGTTCGAAGATCGGATTCTTGAGCTACTACTTACGAGTTATGATAGATTGCTAGGAAATATGTAATAGCATAGTTTTTATTTAAAGCTGCATTGTAAGGAAAAAGTTTTCCGCATTTTATAAATAAATAAAATTTTGATTTTATTTTAGTTTATATCTCCTTGCAATGGCTTTTATGGAAAATTGATGTTTATATCTTTCTAGCAATAATGGAAATCTGAATTTGATTCTTTCATTTGTGGTAGTGTCTAAATTTATCAAATAAGGAAAGATTCTCATCACCCAAGGTTTCAATTGGACCGAAACTTGGAATCATGAAAGTTGTATAGTATGATGAATGAGAACTTTCAGCTTTGGAAAATTAAGACTAATTCCTTATTCACATTTATATGTGAGTCAAGTGAAGGACTAAGGGATCGAGTACACATTCTTGTGCACTGGTCAAGTCCACCACAAAAGATCGATAAGATTATTCGCCATGATTTACTAAAGTTTAGTAAATATGGTTATACTTCCCAGTTTAAGTATAATTCTGAAACATTGAAAAAATTTCAATGTTTTGCAGGACGAATGAGAAGAATCAAATTAGGCAGAATGATAAAAGTTTCTCAAATCTGAAAAGATGGGAGAGTACTTTAGTATCATGTTTTGTGATCATCTTAATGATTAAGAAACCATATCACAATCGGTCCTCTGAGGACATCTTAGTGCATTCCTATGGCTAAGAAGAGGAATCAAGAATTGCTGAAATGGTTAAATCAAGAAGGTGAGTCATACTTCGTTCCAAAACAAGTCTTAGAGTCATACTCCAAGACTGTAAGTTGAGTGAAATATCTTAAAGAAAGGTTTATAACACTTGTCAAATGTAAGAGTAAAATGTACCCTACTCTTATACATTTGAAATTGGTAAGTTGTGATGTTTTGGATAAAACAAAGACCAACTAAGGCCAATTGTGTGAAGTGTTTGTCTTGATAAAGAATCCACACTATCTCTTGAATATTTGGCAAGTGAGTCTTATATGTCAAGAGGACAGTGGGAGTCTTAAAGATCTTGGAAAAGCCTCCAGATCTAATCAAGAAGAAAAACCTATAGTTTATCACTAGCACACGACTTGAGGCTTATCGTGTTGACATATTCCTATTTCTGTGCCCATTCCAGTTAAATTTGGCCTTGCATATGAGTTCTGAGAGTTCTCAATTGGTTGCATAACAACTTGGAAGGAATGGCAGACCCTTGTGCTGCCAGGTGGCAAGAAGTTAAGACTACACAAGTTCAATCCATAAGAGTTTGGGTTTGTCACTAACCTTGTCTTGTGATTAAGGTTTTGACAAATTCACATGGACAGGAAAAAATACACCATAAAATCTAAAGTGTCATAAGGTTTCTCTCCGATTCATGAAAATGATGGTGAGGAAATGCTTTCACTAAGTAGATTTTAAGTAGATAGCAATTGTGATATTTGCATTCTCAAAGTCATTAGTGGAGCGTGTGTGGTTAACCGGCACACTAACATGGACTTGTGAGAAATGGAAAAGGTCTAAACAATTGAGACTATGATTACGGCATCCCTTTTCATAGTTATGTAATTCTTTAGACACACATGTGTGCTATCTAAGGAAAAGGTGTATGATTTTGATAAAGTTTTATCAAAGCATCTCGTATCAGAAATATGAACTTTGGTAAGAAGGTCAATAAAGTATTGATTTCTAGATGTTCAGCAGATTTCTAAGTACATGTCAAAGCTTGTGTGAGCATAAGCTTCATGCTAATAATCATCATGCAAGTGGGAGCATGATAATTATAAGAAGTGATGCAAGTTAGCAATGTTAATTATAGAAAACAAAAGGTTTCAATTGGGAAAAAGTTGTTTTGCTATAATTAAGGGAGAGGAAATTATACTTCATTTCAATTCTAAAAGCTTAGATTGAGGTTTTAATCATCTTTAGTCAAGGATATATATATGAATTTTATGTTGGAGTGGCTTAACATAAGGAAATTCTATATATGGGTCCATTATTTGTGTTCTAAAACTCGATTATGATTACGACATCCCTTTTCATAATCTGAATTATGAGAACTTGGCAAATAGAAATAGAAATATTATAGCAAAAGACTGGTCCAGAGCATTAAGAGGGAAAAGTACTAGAACTAGATATGACTAATTTGATTAAGCAATTGTCGAGGACAATCTAAGGTTTACCAAAGATTGGTTGCTCAGGGACAGTTGAAGGTATAGTGTTAATTATGGAAGGAACATATTGACATATTTTGAAAAGAGGCAACTCTTGTTCAGGAGTAATAGTCAAAAGGGGAATATGGAAATGTTCCCATAGGTGGAAGTTATTCATTAAATCTGTGTAAGATTTGGAAACTTAATGCAAGAAGAGTGTTCAAAGGCAATGAACTTTGAATATGAGACTTCGTTTCCATGGAGATGATCTCCATTGGAATACTCTGTAATGTCTGTTGACAAGTCTTTGTGACTTTGTGCATAATCATTACAAGAGGATCAATGCATATAAGTTTAGAATCTAACAGATTTAGGTAAATTGCAGGAATTTGGAATTCTTGCATTTGCGGTAAGGATTTGGGATTGTGAAATGAGTATCATTGGAATTATGATCAATCAATCTATTTCACAGAGTAAAGATCATAGACAAACTTAGTGTGCATACTTGGTGTATGGCATAACTAATGTTTAGACAAACATAGTGTGCATACTTGGTGTATGGCATGACTAGTGTTTAGAAAAACATAGTGTACATGCTTGGATCATGGGACAACTATTGTTTTTAATTCAAGTATAAAGTTGATAGTTTGAAACAGTATGAAATGAATGATGGGTAATCAATATGGTGATAAATAAAAGATGTTTTATTTATATTCATAAGTTCTGAGACCATATTGGATTCGATTATTCTTGTGTTTCACTTTGCATGTTTTGACTTCCAGAATAACTAAGTCGCTCTTCCTGAATGACTAAGTTATTTAAACCATCCACAGTCGGTCATATGTTGGAAGTAGATATGAATCAAGACTGTCATGAAGCTGGATTGTAGATGTCCAAGGTATGGGACATAACAAGGATTGCTACAACATTCATGAGTGCTTATAAGTTCTGAGTATTGGATTCAACCCACGCTCACTGGTATCACTTCATGGAATTTATCTCGAGTGATCGTGAGACGGTAATATCATATAAGTCGTTAAACCTAGAGATATGACTTGTTGCCTATGAGTTGGTTATACATTGATTGTACGTAAACGCATTGGTAACTCGATGTTATAAAACGTGCCTTTGTGTATGATTCAACAAGTAGTAGAATAAGCATATGAGTCGAAGTTTATCTGTTCCTTCTTGGATTAGAAGCGATATCTGGGCCCCTCGATGATTTTGTGTTGACCCATGTACCGGGCCCGGTCAGAACTAAGTTGATGTGTTCAAATAAGTTCTATGTCAAACAAATCAGAAATCGGGAAACAAACTGCTGGACAATAAGTAAGACATTGTTCCATGTATTTGTCCGGCTGATATCTAGAATAGAGGATTATATGATCACTTATCTTAAATGGCGTATCATCATCATCTCAATTCCACGAGACCTTGAAAGAGCTACGATTGCTGATCGGTTCCTGAAGTTATTCTTGCAGATATAGTTATTAGACTTATCCAAGTGGGAGACTGTTGGATTAGGTGTCTAAGTTCATAACTATTTCTGGGATATAGGTGACCCGGTTGGCATGGTCCATTTGGGTTGCATGGCATCATGCATTTGAATAGACTAAAATGAGAGAAATAACACTTAAGGTTTATTAATATATTATAAGTTCTAATATATTAATAATGTTATTTAATTAGTATTGATCAAGAATTAATTTGAAATTTATTAAGTGATCAAAAGAAGACTAATTAAATATATGGGTTGATTGTGTAAATCACCCATTACTTGTATAGTGGGCTAATGCTCCATAGATTATCAAGTTGGGCTAAAACCCATAGGATGCTCCATGGATGCTCCATGGTGTCTTTGAACCCATGGATCATGGAAATGAAGAGCCATGCCAAGTTAGGGTTTACATGGTGTAACCCTACTTATGACACACTATAAAAGGAACATGTGAGCAACCAAAATCGGAATAGTGTGAGAACAAGAGGGTATAGCTGATTTTAGAAGTGTTCTATTTCTCTCAAGGTTATTCCAAGTGTATTTGGTGTTGTGTGAGACATTGGAGGCATCACACTTGAGGTGCTAGGCTCACAAGGTTCTCAAGGAATCCAAGCAACTAAAGGTATGTACTTCTTACTATCTTTTATGTTTAAAAGTTCCCCATGTATGCTAGATAGGTTATGAACCTTTGAAAACAAATTTGCATGTATCATAGATAAAACATAGATCCAAGGTTTCTAGGGTTGCACACCATAGGAGTGTTAGAATGCTCAAAACCCTTCAGTGGTATCAGAGCCTAGGCTTGTTTGTTTGATACTTGATGTAAAATTGTGAAAAAAACTCAGTTTTTCTGCACTCTGCAGCATGAACTCGCCGAGTCCATGGGGGGATTCGGCGAGTCCATGAGCAAACTCATCCTACTCGTCGAGTAGGTTCATGCACTCGACGAGTAGGAGCCCCAGAATGCAGTTTTTCGACTTTTGCTGCTGGAAATGGACTAGAAACATTACCCTAAACTGTTTTGGTCTTATAAAACTTGTTTTAGATGGTGTAATGGTTATGCTAATCCATTTTCAATAGCTATTATCAAAATTTCAAGTTTTATATGGTTAATTTTATGATTATTGAAATTGTTGATATGCATGTTCATGAATTTATGGGTTTAGAAGATCATAGGAATTATTTGTAACTTGGTTGTTAGTTTAATTCTTGATCATTATGTGTTTTCATGTAATCCATAATTTTTCGTCAAGTTATGGATTACCAAAAGTCACTCTTTTAAAGTCCATTATTAAACACATAGGTTACATAAAATGAAAAGTCACTCATTTTATTAAACCATTAACTCATAAGTTATGAAAGATGAAAAGTTTTGAAAGTTATAAAACTTGCCCTCAAGTTTTGGAACATGTAAAGTCACTTTAAAAACTTTAGTTCCAACCCCTAGAATTTTAAAAGTTAAAATCCAACCCTTATACTTAATAATATTATAAGTTAATAATAATTATATATGTATAAGAACAAGTCGTTTTACCGTTAGTAGGCCTCATTCACGAAGCCGGTCTATAAGGGGGGTATAAGGTTGCTGCCTATAAAATGGCAGCTTAATAGGTGTCCACTCTCACCCACCACTTCCTTGATCGGTGAGGGGTCGTTAGCCGAACGGGTAAGACAAAGACTTAAAACCTTCATTAAAAAGTATTAATGATAAATATAAAGTAACTAAATGTTTTTATAAATTCCCAATCTTAGTTACTTTAGGAAAAATGTGAATAAGGTGCTAACCCATGAAATTACACTTTGCACTTTGCTTAAGTCGGTTAGTGGAGCGCGTGTGGTTAACCGGCACACTAGCTGGACTTAACAAGGTAGGAAAAGGGTAACTTAATGTTTATCATAGTATCGATGGAGCGCGTGTGGTTAACCGGCACATCGATTGAGGGGTAATACATTAAGGGTACCAAGTAATTTGCATGGTTACTTCAAACCTTGTTTTGTGATCCTCGGCATCCCAATCACAAAACCTGAAGGGCACACTCGAGATTGAAACATGCCATTGAAAGTTCAATGAATCTCAAAAGAATCTAGGAGTTTCAAATCCAATTAAAACCTAATAATTTATTTCGTTTTTCATGGTGGAAATTGGTGAATCGTCATTCACCTACCTTCAAATATTTTATAGCTTGGATTACGGCATCCCTCTTCCAAGTTATAAAATATTGTGTTGGGTCGTACCCTTAATATTTCATATTGGGTGTTATATTAAGGACTTTAAATCAACTATCTTGAATATCTCCCAAACGATGTCTGGTTTAGACAATTATGATCTTCCCAAAACTCTTGGAATAGGCTTTCCTAATGAAGATGATGTCCCGTGACTGGATCATGGAAATCATACTTCAATTCCTCCACCTCCTCCAATTATACTCCCTATCCCACAAGTTCAAGGTCACTCAAGCTCTATTGGCAAGCAAGGTCTATGTGTGATCACATATTGGAGATGAAGTCACATATTGACAAGCCGGGAGAGTTAGGTGTCAAAGTCTTAAGAAATTTGGTTGCTCAATCACTTTCTAAGTCACATACTGAGTGTCCTTTAGGACTACTATGTAAAAGACTATGACATGACCCTTAATGATCTTATCTATTTGCTTGGTAAAGCAAACTTGATTAGTAGATCAACTTCCCAAACTACCATGGACATTGACAAATTGGTGACGTTGGAAATCCAGAAAGCTTTCTCTTCCCAATGAAAAGGGATCGGCCATAGTCAACTCGGTTGACCAAATGGTAAAGAGAAAGGCTAAGTCTGAGATAGTCCTGTGTACCATTCCCAAAGAGTCCATATGGTTCGATTGCCAAAAAAGAAGGGGCATTGGTTGCAAAGCTACCCTAACTACCTGAAAGATCTGAGAGAAGGTCTAGTCAGAAAGTTTGATTCTGCTTCAGGTAAGTCCACTATCTAACTCTATTAAGTTCCTTATTGATGATTCTTAATACAGAATGTGACTCGGTTACATTTTGGTGTTTGGCAGAATCAAGCAAAGGAAGGACACTTAAAGAAAGAGTATGCTGAATCTGATCGCGAAGATGGATTTCAATCGCATGGTTCGAAGATCGGATTCTTGAGCTACTACTTAGGAGTTATGATAGATTGCTAGGAAATATGTAATAGCATAGTTTTTATTTAAAGCTGCATTGTAAGGAAAAAGTTTTCCGCATTTTATAAATAAATAAAATTTTGATTTTATTTTAGTTTATATCTCCTTGCAATGGCTTTTATGGAAAATTGATGTTTATATCTTTCTAGCAATAATGGAAATCTGAATTTGATTCTTTCATTTGTGGTAGTGTCTAAATTTATCAAATAAGGAAAGATTCTCATCACCCAAGGTTTCAATTGGACCGAAACTTGGAATCATGAAAGTTGTATAGTATGATGAATGAGAACTTTCAGCTTTGGAAAATTAAGACTAATTCCTTGTTCACATTTATATGTGAGTCAAGTGAAGGACTAAGGGATCGAGTACACATTCTTGTGCACTGGTCAAGTCCACCACAAAAGATCGATAAGATTATTCGCCATGATTTACTAAAGTTTAGTAAATATGGTTATACTTCCCAGTTTAAGTATAATTCTGAAACATTGAAAAAATTTCAATGTTTTGCAGGACGAATGAGAAGAATCAAATTAGGCAGAATGATAAAAGTTTCTCAAATCTGAAAAGATGGGAGAGTACTTTAGTATCATGTTTTGTGATCATCTTAATGATTAAGAAACCATATCACAATCGGTCCTCTGAGGACATCTTAGTGCATTCCTATGGCTAAGAAGAGGAATCAAGAATTGCTGAAATGGTTAAATCAAGAAGGTGAGTCATACTTCGTTCCAAAACAAGTCTTAGAGTCATACTCCAAGACTGTAAGTTGAGTGAAATATCTTAAAGAAAGGTTTATAACACTTGTCAAATGTAAGAGTAAAATGTACCCTACTCTTATACATTTGAAATTGGTAAGTTGTGATGTTTTGGATAAAACAAAGACCAACTAAGGCCAATTGTGTGAAGTGTTTGTCTTGATAAAGAATCCACACTATCTCTTGAATATTTGGCAAGTGAGTCTTATATGTCAAGAGGACAGTGGGAGTCTTAAAGATCTTGGAAAAGCCTCCAGATCTAATCAAGAAGAAAAACCTATAGTTTATCACTAGCACACGACTTGAGGCTTATCGTGTTGACATATTCCTATTTCTGTGCCCATTCCAGTTAAATTTGGCCTTGCATATGAGTTCTGAGAGTTCTCAATTGGTTGCATAACAACTTGGAAGGAATGGCAGGCCCTTGTGCTGCCAGGTGGCAAGAAGTTAAGACTACACAAGTTCAATCCATAAGAGTTTGGGTTTGTCACTAACCTTGTCTTGTGATTAAGGTTTTGACAAATTCACATGGACAGGAAAAAATACACCATAAAATCTAAAGTGTCATAAGGTTTCTCTCCGATTCATGAAAATGATGGTGAGTAAATGCTTTCACTAAGTAGATTTTAAGTAGATAGCAATTGTGATATTTGCATTCTCAAAGTCATTAGTGGAGCGTGTGTGGTTAACCGGCACACTAACATGGACTTGTGAGAAATGGAAAAGGTCTAAACAATTGAGACTATGATTACGGCATCCCTTTTCATAGTTATGTAATTCTTTAGACACACATGTGTGCTATCTAAGGAAAAGGTGTATGATTTTGATAAAGTTTTATCAAAGCATCTCGTATCAGAAATATGAACTTTGGTAAGAAGGTCAATAAAGTATTGATTTCTAGAAGTTCAGCAGATTTCTGAGTACATGTCAAAGCTAGTGGGAGCATAAGCTTCATGCTAATAATCATCATGCAAGTGGGAGCATGATAATTATAATAAGTGATGCAAGTTAGCAATGTTAATTATAGAAAACAAAAGGTTTCAATTGGGAAAAAGTTGTTTTGCTATAATTAAGGGAGAGGAAATTATACTTCATTTCAATTTTAAAACCTTAGATGAGGTTTTAATCATCTTTAGTCAAGGATATATATATGAATTTTATGTTGGAGTGGCTTAACATAAGGAAATTCTATATATGGGTCCATTATTTGCATTCTAAAATTCGATTATGATTACGGCATCCCTTTTCATAATCTGAATTATGAGAACTTGGCAAATAGAAATAGAAATATTATAGCAAAAGACTGGTCCAGAGCATTAAGAGGGAAAAGTACTAGAACTAGATATGAATAATTTGATTAAGTAATTGTCGAGGACAATCTAAGGTTTACCAAAGATTGGTTGCTCAAGGACAGTTGAAGGTATAGTGTTAATTATGGAAGGAACATATTGACATATTTTAAAAAGAGGCAACTCTTGTTCAGGAGTAATAGTCAAAAGGGGAATATGGAAATGTTCCCATAGGTGGAAGTTATTCATTAAATCTGTGTAAGATTAGGAAACTTAATGCAAGAAGAGTGTTCAAAGGCAATGAACTTTGAATATGAGACTTCGTTTCCATGGAGATGATCTCCATTGGAATACTCTGTAATGTGTGTTGACAAGTCTTTGTGACTTTGTGCATAATCATTACAAGAGGATCAATGCATATAAGTTTAGAATCTAACAGATTTAGTTAAATGGCAGGAATTTGGAATTCTTGCATTTGCGGTAAGGATTTGGGATTGTGAAATGAGTATCATTGGAATTATGATCAATCGATCTATTTCACAGAGTAAAGATCATAGACAAACTTAGTGTGCATACTTGGTGTATGGCATAACTAATGTTTAGACAAACATAGTGTGCATACTTGGTGTATGGCATGACTAGTGTTTAGAAAAACATAGTGTACATGCTTGGATCATGGGACAACTATTGTTTTTAATTCAAGTATAAAGTTGATAGTTTGAAACAGTATGCAATGAATGATGGGTAATCAATATGGTGATAAATAAAAGATGTTTTATTTATATTCATAAGTTCTGAGACCATATTGGATTCAATTATTCTTGTGTTTCACTTTGCATGTTTTGACTTCCAGAATAACTAAGTCGCTCTTCCTGAATGACTAAGTTATTCAAACCATCCACAGTCGGTCATATGTTGGAAGTAGATATGAATCAAGACTGTCATGAAGCTGGATTATAGATGTCCAAGGTATGGGACATAACAAGGATTGCTGCAACATTCATGAGTGCTCATAAGTTCTGAGTATTGCATTCAACCCACGCTCACTGGTATCACATCATGGAATTTATCTCGAGTGATCGTGAGACGGTAATATCATATAAGTCTTTAAACCTAGAGATATGACTTGTTGCCTATGAGTTGGTTATACATTGATTGTACGTAAACGCATTGGTAACTCGATGTTATAAAACGTGCCTTTGTGTATGATTCAACAAGTAGTAGAATAAGCATATGAGTCGAAGTCTATCTGTTCCTTCTTGGATTAGAAGCGATACCTGGGCCCCTCGATGATTTTGTGTTGACCCATGTACCGGGCCCGGTCAGAACTAAGTTGATGTGTTCAAATAAGTTCTATGTCAAACAAATCGGAAATCGGGAAACAAACTGCTAGACAATAAGTAAGACATTGTTCCATGTATTTGTCCGGCTGATATCTAGAACAGAGGATTATATGATCACTTATCTTAAATGGCGTATCATCATCATCTCAATTCCGCGAGACCTTGAAAAAGCTATGATTGCTGATCGGTTCCTGAAGTTATTCTTGCAGATATAGTTATTAGACTTATCCAAGTGGGAGACTGTTGGATTAGGTGTCTAAGTTCATAACTATTTCTGGGATGTACTTGACCCGGTTGGCATGGTCCATTTGGGTTGCATGGCATCATGCATTTGGATAGACTAAAATGAGAGAAATAACACTTAAGGTTTATTAATATATTATAAGTTCTAATATATTAATAATGTTATTTAATTAGTATTGATCAAGAATTAATTTGAAATTAATTAAGTGATCAAAAGAAGACTAATTAAATATATGGGTTGATTGTGTAAATCACCCATTACTTGTATAGTGGGCTAATGCTCCATGGATTATCAAGTTGGGCTAAAACCTATAGGATGCTCATGGATGCTCCATGGTGTCTTTGAACCCATGGATCATGGAAATGAAGAGCCATGCCAAGTTAGGGTTTACATGGTGTAACCCTACTTATGACACACTATAAAAGGAACATGTGAGCAACCAAAATCGGACTAGTGTGAGAACAAGAGGGCATAACCGATTTTAGAAGTGTTCTATTTCTCTCAAGGTTATTCCATGTGTATTTGGTGTTGTGTGAGACATTTGAGGCATCACACTTGAGGTGCTAGGCTCACAAGGTTCTCAAGGAATCCAAGCAACTAAAGGTATGTACTTCTTACTATATTTTATGTTTAAAAGTTCCCCATGTATGCTAGATAGGTTATGAACCTTTGAAAAACAAATTTGCATGTATCGGAGATAAAACATAAATCCAAGGTTTCTAGGGTTGCACGTACACCATAGGAGTGTTAGAATGCTCAAAACCCTTCAGAAAGTTGCAAACCTCAGGAATGCTTACGATGTCTTTTACTTCTTGCTTTTTGTCTATCATGTGACCTAAGAAAGCACAGTACTCTTTGCGAAGGTACTTCTGTGCCTTGATGCAAGAAATGATCTGAAGGTTCGTTCCGGGTTTGTCGCCGTAGATAATAAGAGTTTTGTTAGTTGGCAAGTTCAGACGAATGGCTGTTTCATAGCATAGGATGTCAGCATGGTTAGAGCACAACCAATCCATACCTATTATGACGTCGAAACTTTTGATAGAGACCGGCATAAGGTCTATTTGGAACTAAAAGTTATTCAAGGTAAGGGTACATCCTATGTAAATATCGTAGGTGGATTCGGATTTCCCGTTAGCCATTTCGACTGTGAAAGTTTCATTTATTAGTTGGAAGTTTTGATTTAGCAGGTGTTTGAAATTATGGCTCACGAAGCTCTTCTCAGCACCACAATCAAATAGAATGCATGCATAAGTATCGTTGAGAAGAAACGTACCCGTGACCACCGCTTCTTTGTGACCCAAAGCTAGAATCCTCCCAACTCCACCGACATTTCCAGCTGTCGGACAATCTCTCTTGAAATGCCCCACATCACCGCATTGATATCATGCTTGACCTACTCTAGCGGCAGGTACTTGGTTAATCGGTTGGGGTGGTGATCTACATAATCGGGCAGTATGCCCTTTTCTGTTGCAGTTACGACATTTCATTTCCCGACAATTTCCATTGTGGTGAAAATTGCACTTGTTGCATTTGGGGATATTACCAGCATAAGGCTTAGCTGGTGCAGGGTTAGCAGGAACAGGAGCAGGTACAGTAGCAACATGGACTGCCACTAATTGTTGCTTCTTCGAAAGTTCCTGTGAAGATTTGCCCTTCCTCTTATTCCAACCTTTCTTCTTGCTGTTGCTGTTGTTTCCCTTGGGTTGTTCTGGGGCAGCTACCACAGAGTTTTGACGAGCTCCATGGTCAATGAGCGACTGTGCCAGCTCTTTGGCACTGTTAAAGGTAACAGGCCTAGAAACAATGACACTTGCCTGAATCTGGGGTGACAGCCCCCAAATATACCTCTCTTTCTTTTTGCTCTCCAGAGCAACCATTTCTGGACAAAGTATCGCTAAGTCACAGAATTGATTTGTGTAGGTTGTTATGTCTGAACCAACCATAGTAAGACCCCAGAGCTCTTCCTCAAGTTTCTGAATTTCCCCTCGCAGACAGTACTCCCGCATCAGCATGGTCTTTAAGTTCTCCCAACTTATAGAATTAGCCACTACCAGGGTTAGTGACTTAACATGGCCCTCCACCATGTTAGGGCTCTATCAGCAAAGGTAAAAACAGCGAATTTGACCTTGCTACTCTCCAGACAGGAGCAGATTTTGAAAATTGCCTCTGTCTTCTCAACCATTGTCTTAACGCCATCACTCCTCCAGTCCTGCTAAAGGTCCTGGGTTTGGCAGTCGATAAATCCTTATAGGTACACTCTCATGAGTGCCCGTGACTCTCGCCGTGGTTAGAGGGATGGGCATAAACTCCTGATCCACTTGCACCAGGGGTGTTTATATGAGACATAGCAGCTGCAACAACTTCCGTGACCGCCGCCTGAAACATGGCAGCGTCGAATTGAGGAGGTGGTGTTGGCGGAGGTGGTGTTGGCGCTTCATTAACATTGACACGCCTTGGGTTTCTCCGAGGAGGCATCTTTTACTATAAAAGTTAAAAGATGAAAAGATGGTAAGATATCAAGAGTGAACATGAATATGATATCTCTGAACTAAAACATTTAGTTCAATATGAATCTTGTAATGAATTGGAAATAGAAGTCTACTACAAGTACAACTTGCAACAGGATAATATGAAATTGAATGGTTATTTTCCAAAGAGTATGAAAATGCATGTCGATTATATTGGTATATTGAATACATAGAGTCTGGAAAACTTGACCCTAAACAAGTCTACAATACACCAAATTACTGGAAAAACATCGACATCAAACCGACCTACCGAAAATGAAATTTTTGCAGTCGTACTGAAAAACATGAAAAATAACGCTAGAACATATCCGCAGGCTTAACTATAACCAAAAGAGTAAACAGAGGGCGAGTAGAGTATAATCTATCTCTTAAACCAAAAGAAAGGATGTGTAGAGTATCTCCTACTGGCGACGAGCACCACTCGGATGAACCCTTAATTCGGCCAGCTGACGCTCCACATCAAGCAGGTGTCTTTCATACACTGTCTGGCGTGCTCGGAGCTCTATGACTTCAGCTCGAGTTGCAGCTAGCTCTTGCTGTAGAGCCTCATTGTCTCTCATAGCTCTCCCATGAACAAATTCAAGATTGTGAATACGATCCGTATTGGCGTTGGTGTCCGCATCAAGCTCCACGGTTTGTCGAATGGCTGTCATTCCTAGCTCAACATTTTGAGCCAATCGGTGAACCAAGATAGGAAGAATTCTGTCTGCTGAGCCTCCCTCACTTAGTTTGTAGAAGCTTCGGTCTCCGTTGTAGAGTAAGGGTTGGCCCTGCTCCTGGCTCCACCTACCCAAGTTCTCAGCCCACGAAGGCGTCGGGCGTTGAAAGTTTTGTCGTGGATTAGGATTCTGGGCAACCGGTGGTGGATTATAGGCTTCAGATTCTGAATCAGTGTCTTCAGGAAATATCTTTGCAAAATCATCATCTAAGGGAATTTCATGATTCTCTTCTGGCTTTGCATCGAGCCATCCACCTTGCCCTTGATCGGAAAAGTACGGGTCTCCGGGTAGATGAAATCCATCCATTGATATCTAAGCGAGAATGGGGATAAGAGATATAGAATATAATTAGTAACGATAGATTACAAATACAAGTTTCTACGAGAGAAACTTACAGTTAACAAGTAATATATTATGTATAACTTGTTTTAGGTATTACTATAACAACAAAGTGTATACTAATTATATATAACTTGGGTATAATTGACCTTTGATTAAATGATCCGCCTCTAAATCCACAACCAAACAAGGAACACGAAATGAAGCTAGATCACATATTCTAAGTCTATATAACTTTAATTATATATAACTATAATATACCCTTAATATTTATAGTTCTACTCATAATGGTTCTTTTGTTTTCACATGTTTGTTATTAGTATATAGCGCCTAAAATACTCCTATAGTATTTTAATCTTTATGTTTTGAAGTTCTTCTGTATATGTATAGTTGGTAAGTTTTAGACATGCCACAACACCTCCATCACTCCCAAACACATGTTGGTCATATCTCAAACCAATATAGTTGATCAGGCTATATTAATCCCAAATATGAATACATAACTGCCCAGGTTTGACTGCAGTGGCCAACATCCAAATACTATTAAGTTCTTATGACTGTAATACTGTACTTGTAGGTATGAGAGTTAGTATACTTCTTGTAAAAATAATTAAATTTTTAAAAAGTATACTTGTAGTCAGAGCTCTCAGCCCCAATTTATTTATAGTTTGTATATCTTTTATGGATTGATATACTTAGTTCACTATAAATAATGCTCTGATACCAATCTGTCACACCCCCAAACCAGACGGCGGAAACGTCCGGGGGTGGATGACTTCATTTGTAGTATCACAACACATGCATCATAGTAATAAAAGTACAAACAACCATTGTATTTAAAAAGTATAAGTATTTACATGTGTTCAATCATTGTATATTGAAACCAAAAGCTCGGGGAGTACCTGTCTACTGATTCCCTGAGAATACAAGTAATTTGAAAAGAGAGTATCAACATAAAGTTGAGTGAGTGCATAAGTATTTATGTTTGAATGTATGTTTTCTGTTTCTTGAATATGTAAACTGTTCCAGAAAATCCTATATTTTCTGCTGTATATGAAAAGTAGTTTTAATCACATAAAACCGTTCTATTTGTAAACCAGTGTTCTGTTATTGAATTCATTTTTGTATAAACTGTATAAGTGAGAGTGTGCCTGGCTTCACCAGCTGTTATTGAATACTGAGATGTGATACTGTAAAAATTGTATCATGGTAAACTAGTACTTTGAAAATGTACTTACGTTTAGTTAATTATACACTAATGTATTGTTAATATCTTTTTAATGAGTTATTATAACCATACTGAGACTAGATGACCTGACCCAACGCATTGAAGGTGTTGAAAGCTGTTGATAACAACTGTCACCCGTAGGCGTGTATGTCTGACTGTAGCTAGCAGTCTGAGTGCGGGGTTGTCAATCCCAATATAGATCTATACACATATTGTTTCGATCCCCGGCTGGAGATTCTGGTTATAATGTCAGGACTTTAACTATGTTGTGTAAATGAACTAAACAACCTGAATCAATTGACTCATAAAAAGCATATAGACGTTACATGTATAATAGATATGAAAACCCAAACATTCTGAAATGAATGATTGATATTATGCCCCTGAATTAGTATATGAAAGATGTATACTCTTGATTAGTTTTATATCAGACCCTTGTTCTTGTAAAACAATGTACTTTAGTATACTTGAATTGTGAATTAATGTTCTATGAATCATAAATTATACCTATTATAATTTATATGTACTTTCCGAATTGATAGTAACTGTTCATGAATGCAACCCCTTGCTCAACATGTTACAAAGGGTATTTGAACTGAATGAAATAACTTTTATATTTATATACATATACGAATATATATAAGTAAAATTTAAATGACATTCGGACAAATAACCGATACTATAAGCCCACATCCAAACAAGGAAAAGGAACCAAAGTGGGTTATCAGTCCTAAGCCTTTTAAACCATATATATATATATATATATATATATATATATATATATATATATATATATATATATATATATATATATATATATATATATATATATATATATATATGATGTCTGGGGAAAAATATAAGTTTATAAAATCATTTAAAAAGTTTAATATTTTGAAATACTTTTGGTGACTTGATGTCGTTTTAACACAAATTTTCGAAACCATTTGATTTGATGATAACTGAAATCCATTTTGATAAGATATTTTGAAATTATTTGTTTGTAACACAAAATCTTTGTGCTAGACTTGTATTCCCCCCCCCCCCCTTAAAACAGTAAAAACTATGAAAATACGGGGGTATGAACTCACCTTTTGGAGGGTGATTCAAATGATGATTTGATATAGAATGCTTAGTTCCACGAGTGAAATCCCGCAAGAAAACAAGTCCTACATAGTGAGTTGTATAGCATATATGCATCCAATTAGCTAAAATAATCATAGGAATGATTAGAAATCGGATTAATTTGTAGGTATAACTTACAAATTGAAGTGTTTGAAGCTAGATTGGAGGCTGAAATGGGTTTACGGCCAGGAGTTTACGACCAGGAGTTTACGGCCAGGAGGGTTTACGGCCAGGTGTTCTTGATGAATGAAGAACACTTGATGAATCTAAGTAGCTTGTTAAGGAGATTCAAAGGTTTTTAGGTGGTTGTTCTTCGTTTTCTTCATGTGTTCTTTGTGTTCTTCGTGAAAACTAGTGAAATCAATGGATTTTAGCCTAGTATATGAAGATGGAAGGGTGTTCTTGAAGTGATAACAAGATCAAGAATTGATACCTATTAGATCTTGTGAAGAACTAGTGTTTAACAATTGAATATGATGAATAAGGATGATCTTGATGTGTTATTGAGGAGATATGATGTTCTTGGTGGATGATACTTGAGAGAAAAGGGTTGAAATCTCGAGTGGAAGTGAAGAAATGAAGTAAAAACTAGCTGGAACATATATCTATATATATATATATATATATATATATATATATATATATATATATATATATATATATATATATATATATATATATATATATATATATATATATATATATATATATGCGAGGGTTCATGGTCCGATGGGTTACGATCGCGAACCTCGTTTACGGTCCAAGGTGGGTTTGCGACCGAGAACGTGCCCCAATGCGATAAGATTCGGTTTCCGAGGCGATAAGGTTCGTAGAGTTTACGGCCGAAGCCTGATTACAGCCGAAGCCGTTCACGGCCTCGTTCACGGCTGCGAGGGTTTGCGGTTGTGAATCTTTTGCAGCCCAAAGGCTTTAAGCCCTTCCTTCTAATTTCAATTACTGTTATTTTAAGGATTTTTATTAAACAAAGGTTATTATTATAACCTACATAAAAACCCAAATGATAAAAAGGACCTTAGTTGACCCTTGTTTGACTTTGGTTGACTTTACAAGATAGAAATTTACGGGATGTTACAAAGATGATCATAAAACACGATACTAAAGTACTCTCCCATCTTTTCAGATTGGAGAAAATTTTATCTTGCTGCCTAATTTGATTCTCCTCATTCGTTCTGCCATACATTGAAGCTTTTCCAATGTTTCAAAATTACACTTAAACTTGTAAGCATAACCATGTTTACTAAACTTTAGTAAATCATGACGAATAGTCTTATCGATCTTTGTGGTAGAACTTGACCAGCGCACACCCAGTGTACCCGATCCCCTAGTCCTTCACTTGACTCGCATATACATGTGAACAAGGAATTAGTCTTAATTTACCAAAGATGAAAATTCTCATTCATCATACAATACAACTTGCATGATTCCAAGTTTCTGTCCAATTGAAACTTGGGTGATGAG